>NC_083101.1:61479750-62969125 GCF_949774975.1 Lagenorhynchus albirostris | reverse complement strand
ATTGGCTAGGTTTAGTGTCATCTTCTTCCATGTCTCCTGTGTAACTTTTAGAGAAAAACATGGAGAAACAGCTAATAACCAGGGAGTGGATCGAGGTAACATAAGGTCCTTGTACCGTTAGCAAAATGCTAAGCTGGTTTCCAGTTACTTTAAATATTTCTAATAAATTTCATCATAGAGTTGTAAAAACATTTTTCCAGAATATCTCCTTTGATTAAATTCCTTCTTATTTTATAGAAAATGGAGCTAAGAACCAGAGAAGTTGAAGGACTGCGTCCCACGGCCAGTTGAAGAGCAGTGGCTGGAGGAGACTCATCTTTGCCTGATATTTCCAGACCATCACGACCCACCGTATATCACTGGATGAGCTGATGACATTCCTGAAATGCACCTTTCAAATTTAGACAAATGAAAAAAGAAATCAACTTCCATCGCAAAGCATCAGAGATTGGGCTCTCCACAAGGCAGATTGAGACAGAGATGAGCATTTATTAGAAAGTGCTTTTAGGATCAACACTTATGTGGGGAAAGAAACAGAAGCAGGATGAGCAAAGAGAGAAGTTCCCAACCCTGCAGGGAACTCTCAGGCTGGAACGGCCCTTCAAAGTTGTCCTGCATTGGGTCCAGAGAGCCAGGTCCTTATACCCATGCATCAACCTATCATTGTGTTTGGACTGCCCGGGGAAAGGAGCAGGTGGCTCTTTTTAGAAGATACCATTCCCAAAGATGGTTAACAGCTGGCTGCTGGCAGTCAGACCTTCCCAGCAGCTGGAGTATAAATGCTTTCCGTGGTGGGCAGGGAGAGCTGAGCAACGCAGCACAAGGTCCGGAGCAGAAACACCACCACTTCTCACCACCCCACTGCGACTACCTCCACTAAGCCAACCGTGGGTCACTCCTGGACTCTTGCCGTAGCTCCCGGATGGTCTCCTGGCTTCAAGTTTTGCCCTGTTCCAGTACATCAGCCACATCACAGACGGAGTCCACCTCTTAAAACGTAAGTGAGATCACGTCTCGTCCTCGCTGGAAAACCTGTAATGAATTTGCGTCTCACACACAGTGAAATCGAAATCCTTTACCATAGCCTGTAATGCCCTACTTGATTTGGCCCTTCATCTTTATTGCTTTCTCTTTTGAACATACAGTGTACAGATTTTAAGTGTACAGTTTGGTGGGTTTGGCAAATGCACACACCCGTGGAGCTGCCCCAATTAAAATACAGAATACTTTCCTTCACTGCAGAAAGCTCTCTTGTGTACTTTTGCAGTGATCTGTCCTGCCACCCACCCCCACCTCTATGACAGAGGTAACCACTGCATTCTAATTTGAAAGATCTCGCAGCAATTTAAACCAACAGTAAATAGAATTGATTAAGAATATCTAATTTTTCTACTTACAAACTAAATGATTCACCCCTCTCAGAAGGTAGGCAGAGAGGACAAATCAGCAATATTCGGAACCGCTTCTTCCACAAAGAAACACTTTAAAGCTCTATCACCCCTTAAGCCAGGATTTCACATAAAGTGGTATAATAGTCATAATTAGCATTTTGCAGTGGTTCCAACATATTCAAGTTTCATTTCCTGATGTGAGCATGTATGCTTACATTTGTGCATAATAAGCATCTTCTGGTTTGAGTTTGCTTTGCTCACTGGAATGTAAATTTAAAAGAATCTAATGTATTCCTTTAATGACAATCATGCTGCTACAAGTAAACAAAATGGATGCCACTGCCCTTAATTTTTAAGCAATATGAATATCTGTAGCGAGAACTACATTCACGCCAGTGCCAAAAAGATTGGCTTTAAATAGGTGCAGATGTTTAAGGTGTTTGTTGTTATAGTTCTTGTTGGTAATTCTTCAGCATGTACCAAAATGCATCATTTCATAAGACTGATTTTGGCAAAGGTATTTATTCCCCTTTAGCTTTGAAGATTTTTTTATGAGGTACATTACAACTTAAAACGAATGAAGGATTTCAAATGCACCAACTTCTTCCTTCTGGATATTTTTCCACATAGCAAATTTTTCAAAAATAACTTTGATTGCAACCAAGGGTATGTATTAGCCAAGCTTTATGGTGTTCAGCCAGAGATCTCCGAAGTAGCTTGAATAAATTGGGGAGAAGAACCAAAGGATGACAGGACTGGTGGTGGTGTTGAATTCTTGGTGCCCCAGCACCATGTTCGGGAAGTCACTGAGCTTCCAGTAGGATGCAATAGGGGACAGGTTTGGGTCTTCAGCTACCTATGAATTGGAAGACAGTGGGTGGTTATTCCTGGCAGACAGTATCTGAACTCACTTTTTACAGGTCTGTTTCAGATGACTGTTCCATTTTGATGACCCCCTTTCATGGGGAATTCTGAGATGTTAAATAACATTCTGTTGTTTACAGGCAAAGTTGTACCAAATCCATAGAGGAAACAAATCACATTTACCTGTTTCAAATGCAAACTGATGAGAACAATTTGTTGTATGTGAATATTCGAACAGTTCCCACCAATACACAGTTCAAACCAGTACCTGATAAAAGCATGTTTGCTATTACGACATTTGATAATGAATTCTTAAAACCATCACTCAGGGCATACTGGAACTCAGCAGATTTCTCAGTATTGTCCAAGAGCATGGTCCTGAGAACAGAAGTGCCTATACGAGTTGACTGCAAGCCATTGACCTAGTCACATTGAGGTCTCATGTCAACATTGAATTCAACCAAAGAATGTTCGGATAGTTTGTGTATGAGTGTCAAGAGGACATTACAAAAAACAAACCCTACAGATTTAAAATGATTGAGCTTTGAATTTTATCTACTTTTATCTCATAAAGTTCATGAAACACTTGTAGCGTATTATTTGGTTATATACTTCATGGTATATAGAGTATCATACGGCTTTTGCTACAGAGCCACTCCAAAAATTCAGTGGCTTAGCCATTTTATTATTGGCAGTGCTGCCCGGTGGGCCTTCTTCTGGTTCAGGCCAGACTCCTGACCTCATCTGGGTTCACTTATGTGTCTGCGGTCATTTGGTCATTTGGCAGGTTGTCTAGGGCTGACTGGTGTCAGATAAACTTGCTTACAGGTCTGGTGGTTATGGTGCAGTGTGTCAGCTGGAACAGTGGGGTATCTTGGCTCTCTGATTCTGATCATCCCATAGGCTAGCCCAGCCCTACCCATATGGTGGCACTGGCAGGGGTTCCAAAACCCAGTATGAAAAGGGACTTTAAGTCCCATTTTCAAATTGCATTGACCAAAATATTTGTGGTTAAGCCCAAAGCAAGTTTGGGTGGGGACCATACAAGGTCATAGATACAAGAACAAGTGAAAATTTCAGGACCGTTGTTTCATTAATCTCTCACATATAAAATGTGTGAATTCAATGTTAATAACCTATGGAGAAAATGGAATTAAAAATTGAAGTGTCAGTTTGAAGTACTAATGCCTTTGAATGATATAACTGCCTCTAAGGAAGCAGCATCTTTGAATAACACCATTGTTTTTTTTCACATCATCCTGTATTGTTAGGGGTTCAGTCATTCCCTAGTCCAGTTTGTTTCCATGTAGAAAGAGCTCCACTAGGATTACACTCTTGGCCTCTCTACAGCCCCCTCACTCACTGCTCCTCGTGGGAGGAGGGTTGAATTCTCTTTGATATTTTCAAGAAGAATCTACTGGGTAGCTCTTTTCTCTTACTCATGTAGGTGAAGCTGGCTGAAGACAGCACATGTTCTTTGCCATGAGGTAAAAGCAGAGGGCTGCCCAGTATGATGGGTAGGTGAGTCTGTTTAAGTCTGTAATTTAATATTACAAAGGTCACCTTCCACAGATATAAGCCATATCGTCCAATATGTAATAAAGATGATATTGTTATCTCCTATTTGCCTTAACCTTTTGTTTTATGTCTCATTTGAATCAGAACTTGGTCCCCTTCAAATCCTGATGTTGGTTGTGGGAATATATGAGATTAATCCTGTCCAGCTCAGAGTTGTAACTAATATATGGAATACAACTTGAAAACTTACTTATTCCCTTCTGGTTTCTCAAATGCAGTGTCTGTTATGCCCTCCACAACAGAATCATCTGGAGCATTTGTTAAAAATTCTTATTTCTGGGCCCCAATCCAGACCTACTGAATTTCTGAGAGTAAGGGTCAAAGAACTGATTATCTTTAACAAACACCCAAAGTGGTTATTAATTTTAAATTGCTTTTTAGTTATATAAGAAAAGAAAGTATGTTGTTTTCTTTTTAAATTTTTTTTTATTTTATTGGAATACAGTTGATTTACAATGTTGTGTTCGTTTCAGGTGTACAGCAAAGTGATTCAGTTATACATATACATATACTCATTCTTTTTTAGATTCTTTCCTCTTATAGGTTATCACAGAATATTGAATAGAGTTCCCTGTGCTGTACAGTAGGTCCTTATTGGTTATCTATCTTATATATAATAATTTGTATATAGTAGTGTGTGTATGTTAACCCAAGCTCTTGATTTATCCCTCTCTCCCATGGTTCCCCTTCGGTAACCATAAGTTTGTTTTCAATATCTCTTAAGTCTGTTTCTGTTTTGTAAATAAGTTCCTTTGTATCATTTTTAAAATTAGATTCCACATATAAGTGATATCATATGATATTTGTCTTTCTCTGTCTGACTTACTTCACTTAGTATGATAATCTCTAGGTCCATCCATGTTGCCGCGAATGGCATTACTTCATTCTTTTTTATGACTAATATTCCATTGTATATATGTACCACATCTTCTTCATCCATTCCTCTGTCAATGGGAAAGTATATTGTTTTCAAAGTACCACTCCTGTCTTCTCTCCAGATATCAATATGTCACATTTTCCACCTTGTGTGCTAACCAAGTTAATGACCATTTTTTACTTTAACATGGATCCTTGCAGGCTTTTTCATTGATTTTATATACTATATGTGTATGACCACGATAGTATTTGCTAGGTTTTTCTACTGTAGAGTTACATCATTTCCCCCTTTCCATATTATACTCTTTTGAAGCGACTCACTAAGTGCAGCCCACGTTCAAGGGTTGGGGAGGAAGTGGTTAAGCTCCATCCCCTTGGAGGGGAGGGGGTACCATCTACAAAAAGTGTTCAGAAGGAAGGTTTGTCTCTTCTCTCCTACTTATTTATTTAGTCAATCATTTATCTGTATCAGTATGGACTCCTGTATATTTATTTTATACTTTGGGTTACAATCCAGTACTATGTTATTTATTTTATTACTCAAATTGTTCCAGCTTTGCCACTGGGAGCTCTTTTAGGTTGGTTCCTCTGTCTCTTTGACCAGCCATCATCATTTGCTTCCTGAGCACATCTTTGAGACACTACAAGATACTCTAGACTCATTTTGTGTTTTCCCCCTTTTGCTTTTATATTTGATAAATTTCTTTATATATTTTAGATGATTTTTCTTTATATATTATAGATGTGCGCTCTCTCTCTCTCTCTCTATATATATATATATTTGAAAGTGTTTTTCCCAGTTCTTTGCTTGTCATATAATTTTGATATAATCACAATTATGCATATTTTAAGGGTTTTTTTTTGTTTGTGTAAGAAGACCTTTTTTATCCCTTTGGTCATAAAAACATGCTTATATGTTCTTCTAGTAAATTGACAGTCTTGCTTTTACTTTTTCATGTTTAACCCATCTGGAATTTATCTTTGCATATGACATGAAGAAAAGATAACCCTTTATTGTTTTCCACACAGATAATTACCCTAACATTGTTCTCCACTGTTTGGGATTGTCACTTCTGTCATTTGCCACATTCAGTTTCTTTTCTTCTCCCTTGATCTGCTTGTCTGTTCCTTCATCAGCATCACACAGTTTCAATTACTGTAGCTTTGTTATATGTCTTGATTTCTGTTTGGCCACGGAGTGTCTTAAGTCCTCTAGGTGTGAAAAAAACACTGATCTAATGCAGGGTTTCTCAGCCTCAGCACTATTGACATTTTGGGCCAGGTAACTCTATGCTGTGGGGGCCTTCCTGTACATAAGATGTTTGGAAGCGTTCCTGGCCACTAAGCACTAGATGCCAGTATCATACTCCCCCCAACGTGACAATCAAAACTGTCTCCAGATGTTACCAAGTGTTTTCTGGGGAGTGGGGTCAAACTTGCCCCCAGCTGAGAGACACGGTGGCCTAATTGAGGGACTAATGTGATGGACAAGACTCTTAAAGGACCTACTGTAGATTAAGATTTTCCTGGGTATGGTGATTCTGGGGACACTGGAGAATTGCACTTCCGTGTCTCCTGGAAATTAGGCTTGGATATATAATTTACTTGGCAAATGCAATAGAAGTAAACATGATACGTGTCCCCATTGAGGAGAAGTACCTAAAAGCCAATGTGCACATTTCCGTGTTCTCTCTCTCGTCTGTCATGGAGAGATTGGAAGCACGTGTTATATGTCAATGCATCTTCCAGTGACTTAGTTGAGTAGCACCCCTACTAAGCCAAGTTGACTGTAGTGTAAACTAGAAATGAACTTAATATTTTAAGCCAATGGGATATTTGGATTTTTGTTTTCAAGCATAATTCGGTCCATCCTGACTGATATACTAGAGTCTGAGCAATGAGAGAAATATGGTGCTGCTACTATACCCTGACTTAACTAGAAAATTATGTCTCTCTTTCTGTGTGTCTTCTGTGCCTCAATTCTGGGGAAAAGTATGAGCAAAAAACTGTCTAGGTAAGTGAGGTTGGCAGAAACTTTTGTTCTTCTTTGTCTGTACTTCCAGATACCAGTTAAGGAACTGGAAACTAAAAATTTTGGTGATGTGGAGAGAGGGTCCTATTCGAATCTCCATTAGAAGCCAAAGCACAGGTTTTCCTGTATCCATTTCATGGTTTCACTTCTGCAAAGGAGCTTCATATAATTGGATGGTCCTTAAAATATTTTATCCCTAAGAAACTCTCAGAAGAAAACAAAGCAGGGTCAAAGGAAAACAGACAAAGGCCTTCCTAATTTCAGGGGGAAAAAATCAACAGAGAACTGCATTTAGACTTGAAATTCAGTCTAAACTTGGGCTTGCTTTTACCAGTACTTGCTGTTATCAGTACTTCTAAAAACATTTCATGATGTAGTCGTTCATTGTATCAAATCTGAGACCTTCCTTAACGGCCATTTTTCTCCAAGTCTAGGAGATAAATCACATGCAACAAAACGGTACAGTGACCTCTTCAGGTTATTTTTTGGTAGGAGTTTACAGTGTTTCACCATGTTCTCTGTAGAGACCTTCATACAGTCATCAAAGTCTTGCAGACTAGAGTATTTATATTTAAATGTTCTGTCTTCTCTGCAAATCATTCCCAATGCCAGTGAGACAAAGTCTAAGGAATTACTTTATGGAGACTTTGGATCATTCAAAGAGCCTCCAGCTCTCCACATACCCTTTGGAGCCAATGCCCTGGAACGGAAACTCTAATTTTCTAAATTGGTAGGTGTGCACCATTACTCACCACGCAAATTTATTGCCTAAGAAAGCGGAAACAAGTGTAATTGGCTTATGCCAGGTAGAACTCCAGCAGGTGTACAGCTCTCCTGTCCAGCTACATAAACCCATCTCCCTTCAGTTCTTTGGCACCCATTTGCCAGAGACTCCTTATTCATGTCACAATCATTTGCAACCCAGTTCCAAGGGAACCTGCCAGGCAATGTCATTCTCACTTTAAATGACTTTGGTCAACAAATGAACTCAGTTCTATTGTAGAAGGCTTAATGGTATTAAAATTCCAGTTGCTTGAATGTCAGCATTGGCACTTTTGATCACTAATATTGAATAGGTTCTTCATGGATTGAAACATTGGGAGCATTTGTACCCAGGAGCAAGGTAACTTCTTTGAAGTTGTTCCTTGAGTGTTATGGACAACAAAAATGATTTTAATAACAGGAAAGAGTCAAAAAGCTGTCTTTCCGGACTGCCCCAACGCAAAAGTGCTTGGCCCATAGCTGGCTCTCAGGAACCTTCAAGTGGAACACCCAGCTCAGGCCGACATCTTTGATGGACAAAACAGAGACTTGGTGGTTTACAAAAGCATCTGTACTGAGAAAGTGAGTAGTCAAAGTTCCAAATATGCTTTTCTGGAGTGTTTCATACCATTATTTAAAATAAGCCTTCTGTTGCTCTTTTAAATGACGGCATGGAATATCTTCAGTAGGAAGTGTGGAAATGTGACTGGGCATACTTTTATTACAGTAATTATGATGATAGTAGCAAATTTATGGCGTGCTTACTATGTGCCAAGCACCGTATGCTAAGTGTTTTCCTGGATTAACCATGATGGGCTCCATGAAAGCAAGACGTAGCACCCTGTCCCCAGTAGCTGCAGACACATTGTGCTTGGTACTTGGAAGTGTTTCATAAGTACTTGTTGAATGAATAAATTACTACAGAATCCCATTTAGCCTCATTCTATCACCAATTTACCTATAAGGAAATTAGGCTCAAAGGTCACAGCTCTGCAATTGTTGTAGGAGTATGATTGGAATGCAGGTTGTCCATCCATAAAGCCTATGCTCTTGACCCCTATATGGTGTCCATCTAACCTTTCAATTTTAACCTGCAGAAGAACATAGAAAATTCAGGAAAGGCAACTTCATAAGGATTCACTGATTCCTAGGTTTCCCCACCTTATTCCACTAATTATAGAGTGGCAGTATAAATCTCGTTCCCTTGCCCATTCAGGAAATAAACCTAAGTGCAGGGTAAATAAAGAATGTCATGTCTGGGAAACTAGGACGTGAGGGATTAGAAAATCATAGACATCTTGTGCAACTTTGGGGAGATTTTATTTGTAGTATCACACCAATTATACAGGTCTTTCTATTCACATAAAGGGCTCATGTAATCACTGACTCTTACAACTGACCTCTTCTTGGAAGATGACAAAGAATTCATTGTGCAGGGCTTTATTAGACAATTACTACAGGTGAAAACTTCTGCATTCCTTTTTCATTATGTCTTTGGCACTTCTGGGAACAGGAAAGGCGCTGAGTTGCTTACATACCTGACCAGTGCCATGCAATTTTGAGCCGGCCAGGATAGCTGCTCTTGGGCAAAGCAGTAGAGAAGAATGCCTCCATTGTCAAGCCTGCAGCTGCCCTGCTGAAAGGTAAAGAGGAGGGGAGATTCTAATGCACCCTACATTCCTTGGACCATCACATCAAACCACACGTGGCATGAAAAAGTGCAGATTTCAATTTAGGTAATGTACACGCCGTTGAAGGTTAGCAGAGGACCATGACCAGGCCAATTCATCTTCAGTAGATTAATGTCTGGGTTAGGCAGGTATGTCATAAAACATGGCCAATGCAGGGAGACACACCAGGCTTGCCTCCTCTAATGCACTGCAATGCTGGCCTGTAAGAGAGCTTTGATACTTGTAGAGCTATTGCTTTTAAACCTTGCCTCTGACCCAGATAATGTCAGAATGTCTGAATGCCTGTGATCCTCTTGTTCCACAAGAGCATCCCTAATGTAATGCAAATGCACATTGTAGGGGAAATTCCAGCTGAGAAAATGAGGCCTTATATTTCTAAAACCATATACATGTCAATAGCCCATTATTCTCCTGTTTTAAATGTAATTGCAGCCCAGTTTTGAATGAATTCCTGAAATAATAAAATACATTGAGTAGCAGTCCCTGACTCTTGCAGTTATTTTATGCCTGCTCTTCCTCCCGCTGTCCCTCCCCAGCCTCAAGAAGCAAGCAGAAGTTGTGGAGAAGGAAGGAGAGGAGAGAGAAAAGTGGAAGTCAGGTCCCTTGCCTTGAATGTGTTATCAGAACACTATGTGCAAAGAAAATAGGCCGCATTACAACATTGGTGCCTCTAAACCATTTATATAAATGTATCGTGCATGGTCCAGTTTCGCATGACAAATCATTTCCAGGCAATTAAGAATACTTATAATTGTTTTCTTTGGTAGGAACTTCCTTCAATTTCCAATTTTCCTTTAAAGCTAATGTTTCCTGTAAAGCCTCAACAGCAATCACTTGGAAAGAACCCTTCAGAATGGCTTTCTTTCTTAGTCATGGGAGCTGTCTTGCCTCCTCTTGATAAATTTAACATGTGTGTAGTACAACCTTTATCACCAGAACCGGTGGATTTAAAGAGACCATTATTTCATTTGACTGCCCTCCTCTCTACCCTGTCCACCGACTTCCCACCATCTCCTTTTCTCAGGAATTGTCTGAAAAATACTTCTTATTTGGTTAAAGGTATCAGAAGTTAATTTTACAGCTGGGAGACTCATAGTGATCCTCCTAATGTTCTCTCTTTACAAGGTAATTGAGACCACTTCTCATTTTAATAAGTAAAATTAAGATGTCTTGACTTCCTGGAACACAGGTGTGAAACTTACCAGAAAGATTCCCCAAAATAGCAAGTGGGACCATTTTAGAAAATGAAATGGAGTGTTATTCAGTGTATCCTTGCACGTTTGTAGGAATTCTGACTTCTCAATTCCTTTTAACTTTCAAAAGAGCAGTGAAATATGATTTTTTAACCTTAAAAAGTTCTTGAACTCAACTGTTCCTTTACCTGTGGGTTAATTTTTACAAGGGGAAGATCACTGTGGTCCAAATTCTTCCCACGATTTCCTACAGGAAAACACTTTTGGGTGATCCCTGTGGTTCTTTGGCCCAAAGTTTTCAAATCTGTTTTCTGTTCTTTGAGTCCCTGAGTTGCATGATGAAGTGTATCACCCTCTGGCAGAAAGAGTCTATTAAGTTTATCATTTTGAATGCTTTTTACTACATGTAACAAAATACTCAACCAAAAGTTGCTTAAAATAGAAGACACTTATTGCTTCCAGAACAAGAAGCCCAGAGAAGGTGATTCCTGAGTTGTGTTGGGATTTAATGATATCCCTAAGGGCTCTGGTCTTCCCAAGCTTCTGCTCTGCACTTCCACCATTAGGTGATGAGATCTCTCTTGATGGTTGCCGATGTACGAATCATCAGAGTTTTTTGAAACCACATTCCGAACAGAAGAGGGGAATAGGAGTGATGGCTGAAAAAAAAAAGCCTTTCTTCTTCATACTTCTGATATCACCCCATCAGCCAAAACTGGCTCCTATATCCACATCCATAGCAATAACTGGCAGAGGGGAAGGAGTTACCTATGATTTACGTATGACAACAGGAGGAGCCTCCTGGGACAGAGCACCTTGCTATGAAACAAAACTGTTTTTTTTTTTTCCTTTAATAAGAAAGAAAGGTGGAATGGTAGACACCTTATAATATTTGTCGCATTAAGGGACAAAAGGAGTAAAGTACTATGTCTTCTTCCAATTAGCCATTTTGATTCTTACTGTTAAATTTACTGCCCTTTCAGGTAGATGGAGAGACTCTTAATCAGATTGAAAAAACCTTGAGAATGCAATCTGGTTAACAGGCATTTCAGTCTTCAGTCAGAATCAACTTTCTGCTCCATTGGGGGGAAAAAATCTATAAAATACTTGCGTTAAGTAAGACACTGGTTTGTTTTCTCTGGACCTGTTTGGCATTGCAAATCACAAATTGCTTTGGAAAACTAGTTAAAGTTGGTTGTATAGAACTTTGATTATATGTTTCAATAGAAATTATCAAAAATTATGATTGGTCTTCTAGCCAGCCCCCCAAACTCTATACCTCCCAGGAGATCCCTGGGGTATACTGCTGACTCTACCCCTGCACTTACATCTTAATTGTTTCCTGAACGATAGTTACACGTTAAGCAGCTATAAGTCTTGGGTCACCTGTAAAAAGTGCTTGGAATTTACCCCCAAATTCTGGTGCTATGCCAAACAATTTATGTCCTAAAGCAATCAAATCAATCCTTTGCTATAGTTATAAACGTATTTCTTTGATGTCTCAGTGAGCTCATCCTTAAGTATTTGAAAGAGATGCAGTGCCCTTCCTGCAATTGTCACTTGGCTCAGAGCCATGTGGATTTGCTGCTTCTGATCATGTAATCCACATAATCAAAAGTTTTTCCACCTCAAGAGTCAGCCTGTTCCATTTTATTATTCCATGTTGATTGCATCAGCCTAGGAACGATGGATGCCATGTGGCACGCCTTGCTTTGGTAGCACTCTTTCGGTGGTCAAAAAGATGAGTTTTATTTGTTTCTTTGGGGGCCTTATTTATTTTACATAGTTTTAAAATAAAGGTTGAAAGTTTTAAGGATATTTACAAGTTCCTTTTTATCATGAACAAAATCCTGATTGTAAAATGGAATGCTTTGAGAATCTGTTAGAAAGCCTTGGCTACCAGTTAATAGGCATCTGAAAAACAGTGGCCCCAACATCTTCGGGGTTATCGTTCCCTATCATAAAAGAGCTCCGAAGAAAGCCCAGAACTAATATCACGGGTATTCAGTGCATGTGAATTTCTTCTCTATTTCTGCTTCAATTCCACCAGTTCTGTCCTACGGTTCACAGTAAAGAAGCGGAGTATGATGAGAGTGGAGGATGAAGGGTCGCCAAGGAAAAGGAAAGGGGTCGGAGAAGAGGGGAATCCTCATGGGGACAGAAGGAAGGCTAGGGTGGCATTTCCTGGTAGCTAGAGGTTGTAAAATTATATTGTTAACAAGTAGGGTGGGGACTGCCCATCGTGGAGTCCTCAAACATTATTTAGTGAGGTGTTACCGAGAACCTTGGCGCTTTCATCTTTCTTTAATCTATATCACAGATTGTATTCATAGAAATTCCATCTCTTATCTGTTTCTCATCAAGCTGACTTTCTGTCAATGTTTGTAATCCTAAGGATAGACAAAACTCAACTTAGCTTCACTTTAGTCTGAAGGGGGAATTATTTTTTGCAGGTAAAAAGTCTCTTTAGGTCTTTAAGTCTATAGTAGTTGATTAGTCCCTGAAGTAGAGAAAATTAAATTTTGTGGTTGAGACCCAGCGTACTTGGATGGTTTCATAATACAATGGCCACCGTCCAATGGCTGACAACCAAGAACTAAGGTGCACTCTGTACTTTACTCCCTCGTGCAACACCTGAAAATCCTGGAGTGAGTCAAGCAGCAAGTTAATGCTCAGACAACCCTCACCTGCAAACCATGCACAGTATAAGGAACTCATTTTAATGGTTTTTGGCTGAAGTCATAGGGGATAGGAATACAAAGAATGGCCATGATGGAATCCTGGGAAGTGCTGAAAGCCCCTTAGTTTGTGGTATGTTTTTCCCCTTTCCAGTTTCTTGTTACCTTAACTGTGCTTAAAAGACAGTGATTTTTTTTCTTCCAAATTCCAGGCTGTACAAAGGCCAAATTGAACACTGAATAGCAAAAAAATAAAATAAATCTTCTGAATAGTTGTATATATGAAGGGACTCTTTTGGAGAGCAGCATTTGGAATTTAACTGTGTCTGTGGAGCCCCTCTGGTCCTAGGCTGAGATTCCTTTGCAATGGACAATCCAGTGATTCATGACTCCACATATTGTCAAGTTGATGAGAAAAACCAAATAGGCAAAAATACCACTTGCAAACAGATCTTGGACTTTTTCCTAAGTCAAATCTGAATCTTTTTTACAGATACTAAAACGTTTGGTTTGATGCTCTATGCTTGTGTTCCCAAAGAAATCCCTGGAGAAAAGTCTTGGTATTTTAATTTGTTTATAATGGGTGTGGGTAGTGGGTTAGGGACAGAGATTGAAAATAACAATCCAAAAACAACAGAGATAGAGGATGTGGATATGTATTCATTTCCTATTATTGATGTAACAAATTACCACACACTGAGTGGCTTACAATGACACAAAGGTATTATCTGACAGTTCTGGAGGTCAGAAGTCCTAAAGTCAAGGTATTGGCAGGGTTGCATTTCTTCTGGAGGCTCCATGCCCTTGCCTTTCCCAGCTTCTAGAGGCTGTATTCCTTGACTCACGACCCCTTCCTTCATCTTCAAAGCACATCACTCTGCCTTCTGCTCACACCTTCTTTGCCTCTGATTTTGACACTCCTGCCTTTTTCTTATATGGACCCTTGTGATTACATTGGGGCCACCTGGATAATCAAGCACACTATTCCCATCTCAAGATCCTTAATCACACCACCAAAATCCTCCCTTTTTTTTTTTCCCATATGAGGTAACATATTTGGAAGTTCTGGGAATTAGAATGCAGACATCTCTGGGGGCCATTATTCAGCTACCACAGGATGTTTTAAGCTAAACTTTCTAATTAAATTGCTGATTCTGGGATGCGTGATATAAATTCCTTTTCAACAAGGGATGGTGTGTGTGCTGTCTCTATACCACTGTGAGAATTCTTTTCTAAAACTCAGTTCTGAGATGAGAGTGGTTTTGCTACCAGTTCAAAAAACTTTAAGAGCTTCTCATAATGTAAAATAAAATGCATATATGTGCTTAGCAAGCCATTCATCCAAAGTTTTTCCCATATGGTCCCAACTCCATGCTATTATTTCCATTTAAACTGCTCACTCACCCTGTGGTGCATTTTCTTCCCCGTGAACCCTAAGCTACTCCCTCAGCCAAGTCTTCCACTATGTGATCAACATGCAACCCATTCTACAAGAACTATTTTGTATCCCATCAACCTCCATAAAGTGTTTCCAGATACAGCTAAATTTGGAATGATCACTATTAAAATAAGAAATCCAAAGGTTTTTCAATGACAAAGAGATTTCATATGCATGATGTCATTTGTTTTCAAAGCCTCTTAAGATTAATTTACTTCATTTCCAGATGAAGAATCTTAGTCTCAAAGAAGTTAGATTGCTTGGTGAAACCTGGGACCTCTGAAGCCATCTCTCTCCTTGATCTTTTCCTTCAAACTTTGTTTCTTTGTCATCATATTTGCTGCAGACTGTTTTGTATCACAGTTGTTTGTACTTGTCTGTTCATTTCTGCCATTCTGTAGGCTCTGAGAGCAGGAGCCGTGTCTTTCAGTTTTGTATTTCATTTAGACTCCAAGAAAAAGAACTATCATTTATTGAGTGCTTATTGTATACCAAGCACTTTTCACTTTTTTATATTATTTGTACCTCACAATTACTTTGTGAAAGCAGTGTTATTATTTTCATTTGATAAATTAGGGCATTGGCGGTTAGAAAAATTTCATAAATTTCTCACGGATGCACAGCAGCTCGGCCTGATTCTCAAGCACACATTCTCTCCATGTACCCTGCTGCATACACACTCAATACATTTTTGTTGAAGAAAAACAAATATCACTATAGTGTAACTATTGTGAAATATCTTTCCCTCAGGGAAATAGTAAGGTAAATGTGGGATATGCCTTAAGGTGAAGTTCCAGGAATACTTTCTGAATGCCAAAAACCACGGGAAGAAGGAGAACTTTGTGAGTCCACCTTATACTTCGAGGCCATCGAACTATCCTCCCCCATCAGAAAACTGATGTTTGAAGCCAAAGCTTGCTTAAGAGGCATGATTTTTTACCCTTTGGTACATAAAAAGTACCTTACACTCAGTTAGCCAGGAGAAGTGATTTCAGTTTTATTTCTGGACAATTGAGTAACACTTTGGTATGTGATTCACTGCCAAGTGGACGCCGTTGTTTTCACACAGCTGTAGTTAGGGATGGTGAGAGCTATTTACTGGGAAAATGATAATGCAAGTGGATGTTGTACTGAACCCAAGGGCAAGATCATTTCTGTTGTACTGTTTCACAGGATTGCAATTAGAGTCTGTTTGGTCAGCTTATTGGTAGAGCCTATGTGTTTGATGCTAATTCACAGGACAAAGTTATAGAAAAAAAAAAGTTTACATTTTAAATTAAATCAAATGGGGTAAAGGTTCAGACCCAGTCAATTCATATTTTTCAGATTCATAGTATACTTTTCAACCATATAGAATGTATTCTTTCCTTTGGACTTACTTAACTGAAATGTTCGTACTTTGACTCAGTAATCTCATTCCTGGGAATGTACACGAAGGAAATGTTTTAACATAAGAAAAGAAGCAATAGGCCTGTTTTTGCAATATTATTTGTAATCACGAAACACTGGAAAAAACCTAAATGTCCAGCAGTCAATGAATGCCTAACAAATTATGGCACGTCCTCTTAAGGGAGTCATTATGCTGCAATCAAATCATAATTATGAAGGTTATTCAATTTACAAAACCGTGTAGCAATATGGGAAATGCTGATGGTGCACAAGTCAGTGAAGAACTAGATGGCAAGTTTAGCCAAGGTGTCTCATTTTATGGTTTGGGATGCAATTCACATACCTTTGTCAGGTGCCTCTGGCCAGTAATGTCATAAAGTCCAGGCTCGGCCACCAAGTCCTCAGCTCTCTCCTCATAGGATAACCAGAGATTCCCAAACGTATTCCAGTGACTAAGATATGGGAGAAGTCTGTTCTACTTCAGTCATCCCTCCTTGTGCTCCCGAAGCTGAAGGTGGCTGCCTTCTGAATATAACACAGTCTTTTCTGGCCATGTCCAAATGAAAGTAGCTGAGGGGAAGCATCCTGCTCCAGTAGATGTCAGAGGCACCAAGGTGATGTTTACTCTTCCATCACATGTGACAGTGGGAACTCCCCATCAAAATGAACAGAGCCCTTGGTCTCCAAATGCTGTTCATTATCTCACCCACCCATGCCCACAGGACATGAAGATGCCCCAGAGTAGTGGACTCAGGAAGGTTTCTGGTGTCAATTCCTTCATAATCCAGTGTTGATGGAGAAAGGGGCTATAGTGCAATCGTGGCTGACTTGGAGAAAAGCCTCCTGGAAACCATGGAGCCAAACTGTCTCCAGGAGAAAATGGAGGCTGTGGGAACCAGTGCTGCTTCTAAAGCAGAGATGATTGAGAATTGCTGAATACCGAGGAAACTCTGAGACATCCAGGTGGCAGGGAGGTAAATACTGTTCTCAGGATATAGCTTCATTCCCCTGCTCTGGTTCTGACCATGAAATCCCCATTGGAGCCCTCTTCTAATCATAGCACGTTCTTCAGTGGAAGTCTAATCCCTATGTAATGCTCACCTAGGAGAAGTCATCATTAGGAGCCTGAACCCCAGGTATACAAGTCCATTGCACATTCAGCTCTTTGTTCACATACACAGGCAGTCCCTTCCTGTGGAACAAGACTGAAACAGGACGAGTTCCTCCCTAATGTAGAACCAAGGTACCCCTTCCGCTCTCCATCTTTGCTCAGACCAGGAAGACTTTTGGTTTCAGCTCTCTTATACTTTTCATCTGTCTCTACCCTCACGGAAACAAGATTTTAGGAACTTACAGTCTTTAGGCGTTGGTTGTAGCTAACTTAACCCACCTGATAGAGCTCCCTTTCTCCAAATCTCTGGAGACAGATGTATAGCACAGAATTAAAGTCTAGAAAAACCAAGAAATCACCGATTTTACAACTCACCCAATGTTTAAATCTTCCAACTTGATCCAGAAGCCACTTCAAGGGAGCAAAAGGGAAGAAGAAGGAGAAGAAGAAGAAGGAAATGAGAAGGGGGTCTCTGCTACGCAAATTATGAGCGACTCCATGGAGGGAAAAAAGAAATTCTCCAACTGGAGCAACTCCATTGTCAGCCTTAGTGGATGTAGGAATTCTGCCTCCTCCACACACCCCAGAAAAAATTCTGAGAAAAAGAATTTTATTACTTTAAAATAATTCTGAAAACCTCTGGTCTGTAGTATGCTTGTACATCGTCATTACGTATTTATGTATGTATTAAATTATGGCGTCCAAAACAGAACGACATCACAACGTGACCCATTAAAAATAATAGTGGCCCTACGGATAATACCCTCAATACTTGACTCAGAGGGAGTTTTTTGCTTTGTTTTCTTCTTCTTGTTAGTTTGTCATTGGTTTGCAGCCACAAAACTTGTCTTCCTACCCCTGTATGGAGCAGTTATTGAATGAAACTGCCCCCTGGGAAGAGGTGTAAATGTGTGTGAAGCAGTGCCTTTTAGCTTAGAGCACACCTCAGAAGGGCCTCAGCTGTGAACCTTCAGCAGGAATGCTCACAGTGGCTGGAAAATGGGAGTCTTAATCCCGGAAGGGGCCTTGAAACACAGTATGTCCTATAGTTCACACCTCGCAGCCCTTAGGTCCCTTAGTTTCATAAAATAAATTTGCTCCGTCTGGGACCAGCTCTTCCAGGATTCTAGTTGGTCTCTTTTACTGGGGAAACTTACAGGAAAAGGAGAGTGAACTAACTGGGCCTGATCCTCAGCTTTTTCTGTCCTCCAGCTACAGGAGATGAGAGAGCCTCTTTACATGCTACCAAAGTGCTCTGGTTTTCGCAGTTAGCCTTAAATTGGTGGTAAAGTACTCATAAGCATTTATCATACTTCTTCCAATGCATTGATTGTTCCACATGAGAGCTATCTAATTTCTTAGTTGTTATAAGAACTACCCTCTGCTGTCCTCACATACTTAAGATTGAATGCCAGTGATGTTGCACCAGCCAATGTATTTCCTCCCCTCCCAGTTCAGCACAGGTGAAAGTTTTAAGGATTCTACTGCTACCATATCCATGGAGCTATCAATATTGCATGTAAGTCCAGTGGTCAAGTCCTCATTGCTAGCCAGACAGACATAGATACAACTTCAAAATCACATTCGGCGTCTGCTTTTAAGGACTACTCCTGGCACTGCTGAAGCTTGGGAGCCCTAGGAAATAGACTCTAAGATGGAGATTTATATGCAAGAAGTTAATTGAGGAATGCTCTTGGTAGTAACAGCTGTCAGGAAGTCGGGGAAGCAGGGCTGGGCATAGGAACAAGTTGAACCATGATGCAATTCCAACAGGGAATGCTGAAGTGGGGATGGTCCTTCAGAGAGGTCCCAAACTGAGGCAACTGTAGCCCCACATGAGCAGTCATTGGATGTGGGCTTCCTCTCTTCCTGAAGAGAGGAAGCATAACTTTTAACAGCCCCCTTCAGCAGAGAGCAAAGCTTAGGGAACTTCTCAGTTGTGAGACATTACCCATCCCTCCCAGAAGCTGGTGAAATGAGGGGCTTCATTCTTGTTGGGGGGATTCCAGTGGTATATAACAGTATCTACTATAGCGTCCATCTCATTCTTGCACTTTTCTACAAGGATGTCATCAGTGACTGAAATCACTGGTGATCTCCACTTAAAAGGATGGAGATTGAGAGTTTGGGATTGACATGTACACACTGCTATATTTAAAATAGATAACCAGCAAGGACCTTACATAAATAAATAAATAAATAAATAAATGGACAGAGAGATGGTAGTCTAGTGAAGAGCGTTGAAAACACTCTGTCAAATAGTCACATGAAGATAGAGAAGTTTCAGAAAACAAGACTCAAAAATCATATTTATAAAGAATGCTTATTCCAGCACTCTAAGAGGAGTTAATGGTCACCAGAGCCTTGAAGGGTTTTACCACTAAAATTAGTAACCAGTTGCTCATCATTACCCTAAGAAAACAAAAGATATTGAAGTATCAGGAATTTCAACCCAAGAAGTAGGAAAAGTTACAAATAATGAAGATTGGATAACGTCACATTTAATACTAGGAGAGATTATTGAATATTTTGGAGATATTGAAAAATTAAGTCTATTTTCATTTGTGTGTTTGTACTATTACATAATAGCTACCATCTACTGAGTGCCTACTCAGTAAATTGAATAAGATATTAGCCTAGGCATTTAATTATACCATTTTAATTTATATGCTCTTCCTGCATTTTGCACATGTAATTTAATTCCCACACACTCTAGGATATGTACTAAAACACTTCCTCTGTTGGATATAGGAGCATATTATAGAATTAAGTAAAAATAAAAAGCTTTGGGGCTTCCCTGGTGGAGCAGTGGTTAAGAATCCACCTGCTAATTCAGGGGACATGGGTTTGAGCCCTGGTCCGGGAGGATCCCACATGCCGTGGAGCAACTAAGCCTGTGTGCCACAACTGCTGAGCCTGCGTTCTAGAGCCCGTGAGCCACAACTACTGAGCCCATGTGCCACAACTGCTGAAGCCCATGCACCTAGAGCCCATGCTCTGCAACAGGAGAGGCCACCACAATGAGGAGCCTGCGCACCACAGCAAAGAGTGGCCCCCACTCACCTCAGCTAGAGAGAGCCCATGCACAGCAGTGAAGACCCAATGCAGCCAAAAATTAAAATTAAAATTAGGTGAAAAGACAGCCCTCAGAATTGGAGAAAATATTTGCAAACGAATCAACATACAAAGGATTAATCTCCAAAATATATAAACAGCTCATGCAGCTCAATATTAAAAATACAGACAACCCAATCAAAAAATGGGCAGAAGACCTAAAGAGACATTTCTCCAAAGAAGACATACAGATGGCCAAGAAGCACATGAAAAGCTGCTCAACATCACTAATTATTAGAGAAATGCAAATCAAAACTACAAAACTACTCTGTTTAGAATGGGCATATCAGAAAATCTACAAACAACAAATGCTTGAGAGGGTGTGGAGAAAAGGGAACCCTCTTGCACTGTTGGTGGGAGTGTAAATTGATACAGCCACTATGGAGAACAGTATGGAGGTTCCTTAAAAAACTAAAAGTAGAATTACCATATGATCCAACAATCCCACCACTGGGCATATATCCAGAGAAAACCATAATTCAAAAAGACACATGCACCCCAATGTTCATTGCAGCACTATATACAATAGCCGGGTCATGGACAGACAAAAGGATAAAGAAGACAGATGGACAGACAAAATGCTGATGGACAGACAAAAGGATAAAGAAGATGTGGTACATATATACAATGGAATATTACTCAGCCATACAAAGGAACAAGATTGGGTCATTTATAGAGACGTAGATGGATCTAGAGACTGTCATACAGAGTGAAATAAGTCAGAAAGAGAAAAACAAGTATCGTATATTAACGTATATATGTGGAACCTAGAAAAATGGTACAGATGAACTGTTTTGCAGGGCAGAAATAGAGATACAGATGTAGAGAACAAACATATGGACACCAAGGGGGGGAAGTGGTGGTGGTGGTGGGGTGGTGTGATGAATTGGGAGATTGAGACTGACATATATACACTAATATGTATAAAATGGATAACTGATAAGAACCTGATGTATAAAAAAATAAAATTCAAAAGAGAAAAACAGAGAGGAGTAAGTCCTAATGACTAGTCATGCATGCATAAATAATAAATAGCAACAGGCTCAAGGATGGGCACTTGACCCTATAGCCAGACCACTGTAAACTCATTCTGGCACAAATTCCTGATTCTCTTTGTCATCTGAGTCTAGCTGTGCCTGAAGTTAGGCCAGTGATAATTAGTGAACAAGGGTCCTCCTGGCGACTGTACCACGATTGCTTTGTGGACACTCATGCCGTAAATTTTCTTCTTTTGCCTTCTAGAATTGATTACCATCTAAAAGAATAATTTCTATGCTTTCCATTTCGTGCATTTTTCAAACTCTCAGCCACATCTGAAGGTTCCTTTTACACAGGTGGTTTGCATACCGGTTGAACGACTACATGATTCCCACTTAAGTTGTGCTTGTTCTGAATAAAGAATCTTCTTAACCTCTTAAGAATTTATCCAGCATAATTAGATACACCCTGATTCATCCACGTGCTATCCAAAGGCTAAATATCTGTGGTTTTAATTGAAAAAGCTCGTTAACTTTAAATACAGCTAAAGTTATTGAGGGAAAAAAAATCTCAGTAGAAATCCTCCATTGGATTGTCTAGTTAACTAAAAGGGAAAGGTTTGTATATTCTAAACCAATTAATCTTGACGTTGTTTCCACCATTTCACTGACTTTGGATCTGAGTCTAAGTACTTTGAGAAAAAAGCGTATGCAGGCATGCTCGTTGAATTACTTGCTAGATATTCAGCAGACTTTAATATTTTAAACTAAATCGTCTCTCTGGGTAACCAAACAGTAGATGAGGGGAAATTCCTCGTCATAGAATCCTTCCAGCTAATAAATGAGGAAGAAATGACATAACTGGAATATTACTGTACCGTAACCCCTCATGAATTTGTGCTTGTAGACTTTATCAATAGCTCGTTGCATCACTAGCAACCGAAAGGAAGCACTCAACACCACTGTAGTAGTCTTGCTAAAAAATGTGAGCCTGAATCTGATCAAGCCTCTAGAGCAGGGTTTCTCAGTCTCACCACTCGCTTTGGGCCAGATCACTCTTCGTTGTGTGGGAGACATCTCCACAACATTCTCCTGAAATTCGCAGATCTTTAGTAGCATCTCTGGCTTCTACTTACCAGATGCCAGTATCATCCCTGTGTTAGGAAAACCAGAAATGTCTCAAGACATTGCCAAATGTCTCCTGGGATGGGGTGTGTGGCAGGGCAGGAGAGGGAGGAAGTCACCCTCTGTTGAGGGTCACTGCTCTAGATTCAACTACCAATTTACAAGAAATATATAGGATAACCAGACCCTGAGTAATTATTAAAGACAAATAGCTTTTCTGCTTGCTTGCAAGGGAGAAAAATGGAAGGGAAATCCCTAGATTTAAAATTGATTTAAGAGATATATAAACTACTTGCAAAGTGGACCTTATTTGGATCTTGATTAAAACAGACTTTACAGTAAAAATAATAAGTCATTTGAATACTGACTGACTCTGGGTATTTTAAAGAATCATTGTTAATATTTAACTGTTCAGATGCTGCAGTTATGTTTTTTAAAAAAGAGTGTTCATCTCTTAAAGATACATGTAGAAATATTCAGAGATACAATGAGATGATATCTAGGGTTTGCTTCAAAATAGTCTAGGAGTGGGATAAAGTGGCAGGTGGGAGAATCAATTTAGCCACACAGATTGACCATGAGTAGATAATTTTAAAATATGGGTGATGGATACTTGAGTGATATTGAGACAATCCTGCTTATATTAGTAAAAATCTAAAAAACTCCATGACAAAAGTACAAAATAAAGTGAATTATTTCTAGGAAAGGTGGTTTCTTTGGAGAAAGAACTGTACAGAACATTTATAAGAACAAGAAAAAATTATCTGTATAATATTCATAGCCCTTAGAGGAAAAAACAGCTCTGAAAATGTTTTTTTTATCTTTAAGACCAGTTTTTTTAAAGTGGGCGGGAAATGCCTTCATTGTACTGGAATGACCCCTCTTGCATGGGGGAACACCTGCAAAAATATCAAATATTGTAAACTCGTTTAACCAGATAGTCCTTAGGGCCAAACATATTTTAACTTTCTCACAATGTTAAAACCATTGTTTAATTAATTCAGCTAAAAGTTTTTCTAATCAAATTTCCATCTCTCCTGTACAAATTCACAAGATAATTCTTAAATTTTCTTTTTTTGTCCTTGTGTAAATGCATATCTTGGCACTATCACCACCACAGCAGTCAGTCAGCAGCATCTGAATTGCTCCCAAGTGATCTCGCTTGCAGACTCTTCCCTCACCAGTTTTTCATGCGCAAAGTCATGTTTAAAAGCACAGACCTTACTATACCACCTCCTTACTTAAACACCCCAGTGTCTTCCAGATTCATCCACATTCATTCTTACACCCTCAGTGTGGTAGTCATAGCTCGCTATGAGCTAGACGGTGGATATTTCTAATCATTACTCACTGTATTAAATCTGACGCCCTTACAACACATTCACACATAAATCCTAGGCTCCAGGGGTTCCCTTTCATTGAATCCACTCTACAGGTCCTTTCCTACTTAAGTTTATTCATTCTATACCTATAGTCCCATCGCTCCCACCTTTAACTTGTTTTTTCACATGTATATCGCAATGGTTGACCAATGACCAACTATTCTATAAATCATTACCCATTATTACCAGTTGGGATGAATCAATCTCCTACATTCCCATTCCTCTGTACTTGTTCCACTAGTAGTCAGTGCCTCAGTCACTTTGGATTAAAGTATATTTATCCAGGTTTGCCACTGCACTGAGATTTCCAGGAAGACAGAAACCATATTTTCTCTAACTTTCATGGTTATGGCAACTGGTTACATACATGTGGCACAAAATTTTTGCTGAGTTAAGTACAGTGATGTTTGGACTCCAGAAAGTAACTAAATCTATCACCCAAAGTAGAAATGCAGGCAAAAAGATCACAGAATTCAGAATGGTCAGTTTGAAAGAAACAGTAGAGCAGAAATCCTTGTGAGATGATCTAATCACCAGAGGAGGGAGAAAGCATACATGATGAGTTTAGAGGTTCAGGATGAGGTTTGGTTCTTAAATCCTGAAATTCTTACCTCTCAAAGAAGCCTCACCTACAAATAACTGGAACAGAACTGGCACTGGAATGCTCCCTTATGAATAGCTGGATAAGCACAGATATTCTTTGTCTTAGCCCAGTTTCTCTAGAAAACAGAAGCTGACGCAAGACTTAAGTGCTAGTGCTTTACTGAGAATTAAATTATTTGGAGCAAAGCAGCCAAAGTGAGAAAAAAGAAGTGAGGCAGAGATGCATGAGAGGTAAATACAAGATGACCCTGCTCCACGTGGCTACGTGGACACCTCTGGATGAGCTATAGAGCTTAGGAACAGTACCTAGGGTGGGGATGGAAAGGGAATTGTTCTGCCTCTTTCTTCCCATATACTGTTCCCACTGGGCAAACTTTGCCCCAGGTTATGTCACCTGGCTACTTCCACAGCTTCGGGGGAAGCCATATTCCATACCTTATGGAGCCGTGGTTCTTCATTTGAGACTAGAAGTGGTAAGGTGAGCTAATATTTAAAATATTATGATCCTTCCTGTTAGTAACACGTGGTTCCATGGTCCCTTCAGTTTGACCAATCAGATGAGCAACTCCTCCTACATCAGAGAACACAGGTGAAAGGCCTAAGCATGGGGAAAGTGTAGGGGTACAGTCCTCATTTCTAGCAGTCAGAATTTCCCAGAAGTTTCTAGTGGTGGTGAGAATACTAGCAATCTCTCTGATGAGTCAGTCAAGACTGAGTTGGGGATGGTACTGAATTAAGATCAACTTCGGCAAATTCCCCCAACCCTTCTTCCAGAACCAGGCAACTATTACTCTACTTTCTGGTTATGTAAACTTGCCTGTTCCAGATATATCATATAAATAGAATCATGCAGTATGTGTCTTTGGTGAATGGTACATTTTACTGAGCATAATGTTTTCAAGGTTCATTCATGTTGTAGTATATGTTAGTATTTCATTTCTGTTTATTGCTGAATAATATCCCATTGTATCAATATATGATACTTTATCCATTCATCAGTTTGTTGATATTGAGTAGTTTCTACTTTTTGGCCATTATGAATAACACTGCTATGAACATCCATGGACAAGTACTTGTGTTAACATATATTTGCATATGTATACACTTAGTAGTAGAATTGATTGGTCATTTAGTAATTTAATTTTTTGAGGTACTGCCAGGCTGTTTTCCAAAGCTGCTACACCATTTTACATTCCAACAGCAATGTATAAGTGTTCCAAATTTTCTGTATCCTCAGTACTACTTGTTATTATCTGTCTTTTTTATTATAGCCAGTCTAGTGAGTTTTATAAATTGAAATCTCAGTGTGGTTTTGATTTACATTTCCCTGATTACTAAAGATGTTAAGTATCTTTTCATGAGTGTATTGGCTGTTTGTATATCTTCTTTGGAGAAATGTCTATTCAGATCCTTTGCCCAGTTTTCAATTCAGTAAGAGTTTGTTATATATTCTAGATACAAGTGTCTTATCAGATACATGATTTGCAAATACTTTCTCCCATTCTTTTCGCTTTCTTGATGATGTCCTTTGAAGCGCAAAAGTTTTTAAATTTTGATAAAGTCAGATTTATTCTTTGTTGTTGTTGTTGCTTGTACTTTTGGTGTCATATCTAGGAAAACATTGCCTGATCCAAAATGTATGCCTATGCTTTCTTCTAAGAATTGTATAGTTTTAACTCTTACATTTAGGCCTTTGATTCATTTTGAGTAGATTTTTGTATATAATTTGAGGTAGGAGTCCAACTTCATTCTTTTACATGTGGATATCCAGTTATCTCAAGTTACCATTTGTTGAAAAGACTGTTCTTTCCCTATTGAATTGTATTAGCACTCTAATCAAAAATTAAATAACCATAGATGTTAGAGATACTTTCTGGACTCCTAATTCTCTTTCATTAATCCATAATATTTTTCTTTCTGCTGGTGTCACACAGTCAAGATTCCTGTAGACTTAAAGTAAGTTTTGAAATTGGGAAGTGTGAGTGCTCCAACTGTATTCTTCTTTCTCAAGATTGTTTTGGTTATTCTGGATTCTTTTCATGTTCATATGAACTTTAGAATCAGCTTGTCAACTTCTGCAGGGAAAACAACAAGGATTTTGATAGGGATTGCACTGAATTTGTGGACCAGTTTGGAGAGTATTATCATCTTAACAATTTAGATCTTCCAATCCATGAACATGGGATATCTTTCCATTTGTTTACATCTTCTTAAATTTTTTAAGGAAGATTTTGTAGTTTTCAGATTATGAGTTTTACATTTCTCTTGTTAAATTTATTCCTAATTCCAAACTCTTTTTATTAATAACAAACTTCCTAACATCTGCTTTTTAGTTTGTTTTTATTTTTTATCTCTCTCAGTCTAATCTCTGCATTTTGGTATGGCAATATGCAAAGCAATTAAACCAGTAGTAACATATTTAATCCTCTTCAGAACCCATGAAGGCTGCACTGCAGAATTGGTGTGGTAGTAGAAAAAGCCTGAGCTTTCAAGTTCAATTTTCTACTTTTCTCCCATTCTTAACTGTATCACCTTGGATTAGTTATTTAATTTCTGAGCCTCATTTTTTGTCAGTGAAAATAAAAATAGCTAATGTTTTTAATATCTTTATTATATTCTAAGCATTCTTCTGTTTTACACATAGTAAATAATTTAATTCCTCACAACAACTCAGTGAAGTAGGTACTAAAAGTTATATTTCATAGATGAGGACACTTACTCTCCAATTGGCTGAGTTATCTGTGCAGTCACATTGTAGATGGTGCAACCATGAATCATACAGAGGCGGTTTGGCCTCTGTGGCCATTCTGTTAACCACAGCAGCATATTAATTCCTTCCTCATTGGTGGCAAAGGAAATTAAATAAGAAAAAAATGCATAATATCCCTGACTCATGATAGGCATTGTGTAAAAGCTGTTCTTTATTAGATAAAATTTTTCCCAATTAATGATGGAAGACTGTTTTTTTTATTGAATATAAATGAGTAGATTGTCTTTATTTGTGTCAAGATAATGAATATAGAGGTAAATTAATAATGAAACCAACAAAATGTAGGCTTCATGTTCCCTCACTTATACTAGCTCCTTACACTATCTGATTTGTAAACTTACAAACTTTTTAAAGAAGTTCCATCAAATTGTATAAGCTTTAGATTCCAACAAAAGGTTGGTCTGATCCTGAATATATATTATAAAGAGAACTAGTGGATAACCCAGAGATTTCTCATTTGAAAAAGTAAAGGTGGGGCATCATCTACAACTGAGATGATGGTGGTGGTGATGATGGTGATGATGATGATGATGATGGAGAGGAAGAAGAAAAAGGAGGAAGAGGAGGAGGAAGAAGAGAGGAGAAAGGAGGGGGGAGGTGGAACTGGAGAAGGGAAAGAATAGAGTTTAGTTTTAGATCTGTTCAGTTATGGGTGTGAGAGGAACAGTCAGAGAGAGATGTCCTATTATAGGGGTGACAGAACAAAGGTATAAATATGGGAACCATTAGTAAGGATGATAGTTAAAGCCACAGTTATGAAATCTATCACCTCAATGCTACCTCAGGAAAATATGTAGCATTAGGTCAATGGTTCTCAGCTAGAGGAAAATTTGCCCCCCAGGTACCTGGGAATGCTACTGGCATCTAGTGGGCAGGAGACAGAGATGTTAGTAAACATCCTACAATGAAAAGGATAGTCCTCCATGACAAAGAATTACCTGGCCCAAAATGTCAATAGTGTGGAGATTGAAAAATCCTACATTAGATGAAGGCCAAGGGGTTGGACCAAAGCAGAGACTGAAGGAAATATTGTTGAGAAAGGGATGAGGAGAACCAGTGTTTCTGCAGGCAGAGAGGGACAGAATGCATTCTGAAAAGACTATACAGAAATACAGGAAGTACAAAATGCCTTTGATTATTCACCTTTTTTAGGTCACCCCAAAATAGTCCACCATACTTTCCTGTCAGTGGTATCCACCATCTTCCCTCTGCAACTGTCTCATCAGGGTGATGATTCTCAGATGAAGTAATGCAACTTAATTATGTCCAGGATAATAAGGGTGTGAATAGCATGCAGATGCTCAACACCTGCTAATCCCAAACTGAATAACTCTTCAAGTTAATGCCTTTTCATGGGCTCTGGTTCCAGATGTCTATTCTGCAAGTTTTGTTTTGCATCTAGTGTTAGGGTGTGTCTGGATTGATATTACACCATGACACTTATGGCTTATGTTAGTTGTTTAGTTAAGGAGAAACTGAAAATAAATTATCACTGTGCTAATTTGCACAGATATTGGCAGTGACTATTCATGTGACTTTGTGATGCTTAATTTCTGGGAAAAGATACTTGTACTCACACAAAAATACCAGTATCAAATATCCTTTTTTGTCTATCCATGAGCAGTTTCTTTAAACCTCCAGTGGTCTGCATTAAGCGCTACCCAAGAATGCAAGTATGGGGTAGGAGAAAGGTGGGAGTGGGGAGGTGGGAAGGGAATCCTGACACATTCTCTCTGTACATATTCTTAGTCATGATCATAACCTTACACTTCTTTCAACTCTCCCTTCTTCTCTGCTATTGCTCCAATGAGCTTGTTAGCACCTTGTCTTCCATATTTGACTCATACCATTATCTTTCTTTTAATTGTGATCTTGGACTTTGCCACCCATATTTCTGATTCCCTACTGTCTGGGGATATCTAAGGTTTGTTTTTGTTTTTTTTAATGTTTTGTTGTTTGGTTGGTTGGTTGGTTGGTTATATTTTCTTCTCAGTATCCATTACCTCTTCTTCTGGCAACACCACCTTGATTTTCTCTTGGGGAATAAGCTGCTCAATACATATGGTTTTGGTGGGGTATCCCATCCTACAGAGTCTAGAGGTGAATCTTGGACCTAGGCCTAGCTAGTTTGTGCATTCTATTCCCTTAGTCAGAGTGACTGGTTCATGGATGATCTTGTGCCACAGGTTAGCTCAGAAAGATTCAATCCCAGGGCATTTTCTAAACTTCTGAGGAGATGCTTTTCTTTCTGCTGGTTTGTTCAGCTCTGAGGATTTCAGTCTGAGCATTTCAGTAGCCAGTTTTCTGAGAAGAGTCTGTTTGGAAATGAGGCTGACAAAGGAGAGCAGATCCATAGGATGGAGGGAAAGAGAGAAGAGAGCGGGAGGGGAAGTGACAGTAAAGGAGAACAAGAGACAAAGACAAAATGACAGAAAAAATGAGTCATATAGAATTCCTAGAACATCATTTGAGCTCCCAGTCCAGCTGGACCTGAGAATCCATCTCCAGACTTTTTATTGCAACACAAAGAGTTGAGTTTCTATTAATGGCATACAAAACCAGCCAGACTAATTGCTTTACCTATTTCATCAATAATTCTTAGAGGCACTGGAAATGGAGGGTAAAAAGGATGGAAGTGGTCCTCATGGAACTGGCAGTCTAGTTAGGAAGGCAAATTTTAAACAAGAGAACACAAGAGTAGTAAGTACTAAGGAATATGTACAGGGCACCTGGATGCATGAAGCATGAGGGCTTGATGTGGTTAAAAGATTCAGGGAGAATCTCTCAACTAAATCCCCAATAACACTGACATGCATTCTTGTCTTAGATTGTGTACTAGTTATCTATTGCTGTATAGCAAATTATCCTAAAACTTCACAGCTGAAAACCACAGATATTTTTTTTTAATCTCATAGTTACTGTTGGTCAGAAATCCATGGGCAACTTAGCTGCCTGGTCCTGGATGAGGTTCTCCCATGAGGCTGCAATCAAGGGTGCAGTCATCTTACAGCTCAACTGGGGAAGGGTCTGTTTGCAAACAGCTTCAGAAGATTTGCTTTCAAACTCACTCAGCTAAACTTCCTCACAGAGCTGCCTTGCAGCACAGCACCTGGGTTCCCCTAGTGTGAATACTCCAAAAGAGAGTGAGAGAGAGCTCCCAAGACAGACCCACATTCTTTCAATAACCTAACCTCAGAACTGATGTATCTTCACTTCTGCCATATTCTGCTCGTTAGAAGCAAGCTACTAAGTCACGTTCACACTTTAAGGGAAGGGATTACACAAGAACATGAGTACCAGGAAGCAGGAATCACTGGGGGCCATATTAGAGATCGTCTACTATAGTTTGGGTTCTCCTAAAAGCAGGTCCTGAGACAAGGATTTAGGTGCAAAGATTTTATGGAAAATTGATCCCAAGAAGTATTGTGAGGAAACAAGGAAATAAGACAGGGGAGGGAGGACAACCAGTAAATGGTTGCCATTGACTGAAGGTTTGTGTCTCTCCGAAATGCATATGTTGAAACCTAATCCCTGATGTGATGGTATTTGGAGGTGGGGGCCTTGGGGAGCTGATTAGGACATGAGGACTCTGTCCTCATGAATAAGATTAGTGGCTTTATAAAAGAGCTTCCGGAGGATCCCTCACCCCTCTGCCATGTGAGAAAGCAGTGATTAGAAGGCCATCTATGAACCAGGAAGCAGGTCTTTACCAGACACTAATCCGCTAGCCCTTTGATCTCAAATTTCCTAGCCTCTAGAACTATGAGCGATACATATTTATTATGTATAACCCCCGCCCCAACCAGTCGATGGCAATCTACTATAGCAGCCCAAAATGACTAAGATAATGGTCTCTAAGGAGTGGATTTTACCTCTGGGCCACTGGGCTCCATGCCTTTGGGATCCCAAGAGACTGAGTGGAACACTGCTCAGAACTCTCCCAACAAGGAGTAAGGAAGCTGGGAAATGTATTCATCATTTCCTGTCTCACCTTCCTTCAAGGTTACCTGCAACTGTCTGCAGGGATATGGGCAAGCACCAGCAACACCTGCTACAATGACCCTAGGAACTACCCCTGTCTATTTGACCTGGCTCCTGGGACTTTTCCTCCTTGACACTCACACCCCACTCACAAGAGTCTGGTTGAGATCCAGTCACTTTTGAATACAAAGAATTAATATCCAACTCATAAATATCCACAATGCATCACCTGTGTGTATTTGGTCCATTTGAAATTATAAAATGGATCAAAATACAATCTCAGCTCTTAAGATGTGTCTACTTTACTGGACAAGATAAAGTAGGTACAAATTGGGCATTACATTAGAAAGTTAAATACTAGTGGTGTACATTAAATATCATGGGAGAGAAACGGGAAAGCTTTCTGCATAAAAAAAATTTGTCTGGATTTTTAACTGCCAAAAGGTAATGTTTAGATGCTAGAAACAGCCAGAAATTTGGTTTGACAAGAGGCATCGTGTGCCAGAGAGGTTTATAAGAGAGGAGGTTGAAGGCTCAGTCTAGGTGCTGGAAAGCTTTTAAGTGCCATGTGATGAATTAGATTTCATTGGCAGCGTGAGATTAATTAAGGTGTTTGAGATAGATGTGACATAGTCATAGATTATAAAATAAATAATATCCCAATGAACATTTACATCTCACACTTAAAATGAACAGAAGGGAAAATGGGATTTTTAAGGTTTTTTAAAGTTCTGTTTGAAGTGAATTGCTATTGCAATTATTATTATATATTATGCACTATTATTGGCCAACTCCTAAGCATACCATGTGCTCCAGATCAGAAGTCAATGAACCTTCTGTAAATGATCAGACAGTGAATATTTTAGGATTTGTAAGTCATATGGTCTCTGTTGCAATTACTCATCTCTTCTGCTGAAGAACTAAAGCAACCAGAAACAGTCTATAACTAAGTAGATGTGACTTTGTCCAGTAAAACCTTATTTACAAAAACAGGCCAGATTTGACCCACTGGCCATAATTTGCTGACCCCTGCTCTAGATCAATGTTCCTCCAATTTTCATATGCAAAAATCACTGGAGAGTTGTTAAAATGAAGATTCTGATGTAGTAGGTCAGAGGCGGATGTTTGCATTTCTGACTAGTTCCTGGGTAATGCCGATGCTGCTGGTCCTTGGACCACACTTTGAGGCTTGGGAAGCACTGGGAACACAGAATCAGTGCCCAACTCTCCACACGATTCTCCACAATTTTCCATCACTCTCGGGAGTGCCTAACATTATTGAGATCCTGCTATGAATACAGTGCAGTGCAAAGCAACAAAAGGAGATATAAGATGCTGTCTCTGGCCTAAAGGATCTTTGGTCCAAGGCGTCAGGGTTAGAGGCAGTACTTTCCCTTAATGCATTCAAAGGATCATACCTTTAAACACATATTATTTATAGAAACGTAGTCACTCAACTTCCTCCCCAGTGAATGTTGCTTTACTTTCTTCTTCAATTAAAGCCAGTCTAGAAAGAATTGGGGGTGATATTTACACTCCCCTAAGGAAAATGGGGGTAAACACACCTAACACTTTCTCCTTAAGAAAAACACTTAACTAATAGAGCCAGGAATTACAGTACACCCTTGGTACTTGGGGCAAGAGACTACATGACCCACGTCCAGAAAAAACTTCCTTTAGAGAATGTCTTCTTCAGACAAAGAAGTGCTTTTGCTCACTAGTCAAATATTAGTACTGAAAAAAATACATGGGTTTCCTTTAAGACAGCTCTTTCCATTCAAAATGCTAGGACTGTGCAGAAAAGAAATGAATTGATTTAAATTATCTGAAAATCATTTCTTTAAAGAAAAAAGAAGGAAGAAGAAAAAAATGTATCAGTGGTACTTCTCAAAGACTACTGGCTCAAAGAAAGCCTGGGAAAAGAAAGGCTATTGCCAAAGTAGTTCCAAACTTTTTGTCGTATAATGTTCTAAATTTCTGGGGAAAGAGAGCCTTCTGTTTTTGCTTATAATGCCTCTTCAAGGGTCTCTGATCACTACAGCTCCACCTAGTAACTGCTTGCTTATACACTCCAAAGGACAGCTCAAATGGCCACGAGTGCCCTCAGAAGACTTTCTCTAATGTTGAGTTCGTGTGGGTCCCCTCCTGCAATCACCCAGTGAGTTAGCATCATCTACCTAATAAAATCTGCACTCCATAGATGGAGTGCAAGTGCCTCCGGGATCTCACCCTTTCCAGCTCTTCCAGTCTCATCTTTGGCCAATCCCCTCCCCCGGAAACCACCACTACATGTCCTTGAATGTATAGTGACACCAACTTCTTCGAAGTTTTCTGAGCACACCAGACCTGATCATTCCGCAGCACTTGCAGGTCACCCTGCTTGGAATGTCTGCTCCTGTGCCACTTGTCCCCTTCCCTCTCTGTGCCCAGCAAACTCTGACTAATGCTCCAAAATCAGCTCAAGTGCAGCCTTCTCTGTAAAGCAACTTCTGACATAGGATCGTGATGCTCTGTGCCTCTATTGAACTTCATATCTACCTCCATCAGAGCATTATCAAATCATGTCATGTATGTTTTAAATCTATTTCCAAGCAAAACTAAAAACTCCTTAAGAACAAGGACTATGCTGGTTCACCTTCCTATTTCCAGTTCTCCTCCCAAATAGAGTACTGGATGTAAAACATACGCTCGAAACATGTCTGAAAATGTTGATGAGAGTGAAAGAATGAATGAATCAACAGGGTGAAGATATTTACACAGAAACAGCTGTCAGCGCTGACCCTGGCTAATTAAATAATGAACGTGTAAGCTATTAGCCTATAGTTCCCACAATACCTCTACTTACAAACAAGATCTAGTTTCCAGGCTTTTAATCCATTAAATCTGTCCTTGTACCAAGCAGCTGGCATCACATAAAAACAGGTTTCCAATACCTTCTGATTGGTCACAATCTTAGTTCTGAACTGCTTGTCCTAACCTACTTCATATACTACACTCCATGTGTTTCTGATCCTTCTGGCTTATGACCTCATTATACAATCTCCTGTTTACAACCTCACCTCATTCTTTAGGCCTGAACTTGGTCTTGCTTATCTGGCTATGGCCTGGGTTCTTCTCCTTGATTATATATAACTTGAATTCTCTCTTTGCATTCATGGTTCTCTATGAATAGGTACCTCTTAATATCCAGCCTATTCTGAGAACGGCTTTGGTTAGTGCTCTTGCCGGACTCAACCCCACTGTTCTGAGTGGAATGCAAATACAAGGGTGACCCTGAAGCACTAATTGAGGGAAACTGACCTGTACTGCAAATATTAAAAAAGAAGGGGGGGCTTCCCTGGTGGCGCAGTGGTTGAGAGTCCGCCTGCCGATGCAGGGGACACGGGTTCATGCCCCGGTCCGGGAAGATCCCACATGCCACAGAGCGGCTGGGCCCGTGAGCCATGGCCGCTGAGCCTGCACGTCCGGAGCCTGTGCTCCGCAGCGGGAGAGGCCACAACAGTGAGAGGCCCGCATACCGCAAAAAAAAAAAAGAAAAAAAAAGAAGGGGAAAGTAGAGTCAAAACCATAATACAATATATACATCATGCCAACTGGTACATGTTATTCCATTGTAGAACCATTTGCATTCATCTCAGAAAAGATCTAACCTTTAATAGTCAAGTCATCAAGAGAAAGATGCATTGAAATGAGGAAAGAGAAAAACATTTTAGAAGAGTGTAGAGAAAGGTGATAAAGGGATGAATGAAAAAGGTAAAACAAAAACAATTTGGTATAATTACCCAGGGTGGGATATTTAAGGTAGAAGAGTTTTGCACCTAATACTGAATCTACCTGGAATTCAGTCTGGTCCAAGTCCTACTGCAGAAGAGGTAGAAGGAAAAAGACTTAAAAGAAACTACCAGAGAAACAAAACGGAAAGAGTCTTGGGCCAATACTCTGAATCTGTGCATCACCTATGGCAGGGGTCCCCAACCCCTGGGCCGTGGAACTGTACCAGGCCTGTTAGGAACCAGGCTGCACAGCAGGAGGTGAGCAGTGGGTGAGCGAGTGAAGCTCCATCTGCCGCTCCCCACCGCTCCCCATCGCTCGCATTACCGCCTGAATCATCCCTCCCCACCCCAGTGCGTGGAAAAACTGTCTTCCATGAAACCGCTCCCTGGTGCCAAAAAGGTTGGGGACCGCTGATCTACAGAATCCTTGTATTTCACCGATACGTGAGAGAGAAATAAACTTCTGTGTTGTTTAGAAAAAAAGAGTAACAGAGGAAAAATAAATTTCCAACCTTACATAGGTCGGCAGTAGTGGAGGAATTAAGGTTTGACAAGTCATCGTGCTAGAAACGGGAAAGAGAGGAGGAGGTACTGCTGGTTAGGAGCAGAGACAATTGGAGTCAGGGAGACCTGAGCTTGAATCTGAGACCTGTCGTTTTTAGGCAGGGAGACCTCGGAGAAGTGACTTGGCTATGCTATTTGCCAATTCCATCATCTATAAAATGAGAATAAGTACACCTAACATTCAAGTTGGTTTAAGGCTTAAATATAATCATGAAGAGTAGTTGATGCAACATTATTTGAGAATGTTCTCATGTCTGCTATGTCCTAGGAAAAGATGGAGGCTTAATTCCTACTCTTCTGGACAGTGTCCATGCAGTTTATAGGCTAAGAATAATGTGTGATTCATCAATGGCCATAACTATTAGACTGTTACTGATGAACCAGAATATAAATTAACTGATTTGTGGTTTCCTTTTCTTCAAATTACATCCCCTTCATTTTGCTCAGGAATTCTCTCTTGGATACTTTCATTGGCAACTCCATTGATGCCAATTATTTAGACCACAAACTTTGGAGACATCATTAATTCCTCTTTCACTCTGTATCCAGCCCAAGAACCCCCTCTGTCATTTCATCACCTTCACTGCTACCACCATAGTCCAAGTTGCCTGAATTATGGTAAAAACCTCCTAAATGGTCTTGCTGATTCTACCCTTGCTCCCCTATAGTTTATTCTGAAAAGAGGAGACAAAGTGATCCTCTAAAAACATCTTTCAGATCCATGCCTTTGTTCAAAATCCCCCTGGCTTCCTTTGTCACTGAGAACAAAGTCCTTTTGATGGCCTGTAAGGCCCCACATGATCTAGCATCCTGCCTCTTCTGGTACTCTACCTCTTACCACTCTTACTCCCCGGTGCCCACTCCACACAAGCTACATGGGTTTCGTGTTGATCCCAGAATATGCCAACCTGCCTCACCGCATTTGCTCTTGTCTGGAACACTCTTCCACAAGATACCTGCCTGACTTCCTTACATTTCTCACGTCTCTACTGAAATGCCACCTCATTACAAAGGACTACTGTCTTGGTCTGGGTTTCCCCAAAAGCAGAACCTGAAACAAAGGTTTGGATGCAGGTAGTTTTGGGGAACATTGATCCCAAGGAAGGGAGTCAGGGAGGAAGGAGAGAAAGCTAAACCAAGGGTACATCAGTGAGCTGGTCGATGTTGTGGGCAGCCAGAGCTCAGTCTGGCTAGGTCCCTCTGTGGATCATGAAGAATGCTCCCCACAACTGTCTGCCCAGACGAGGAAGAGGCAAGTAGGTATCTACCACACCCCTTTCCAACTGGTCAAAGCTTACCAAAGGGAATGTTACTTCCCTTGACCAAGTGAGTTCATGCATTTCAGGATGCTCAAGGGGAATAAATTCAGTAGGGCAGAGCAGCCTCTGAAAAGAGAATAGAGATCAAGGTACAACTAAGTTGACATGCTCTTAGATGATGAGAATCTGGCTGCTGCAGCAAAGGATGAAATAAGAAAGATGGCTGAGAAGATATGAGACAAGGCTCAAGAGTTATCTCTACTTCCCTATCCAAAATAGCACTCCACCCCTACCCTGTCACTCCCTATCCCCTTATTACTAACCTCATGTATTCACTTGCTCATAGGCTTAAAATTCTTCCCTACTAGACTGTAAGCAGCAGGAGATTAGGAGCTTAGTGTATTTTGTTTACTATAGTATTCTCAATCTGGAATGGTTTGTGATATACAGCAACAAACATTTATTGAGTAAATGAATGGTTTTGTATCTGTAAACTGATATGTCTGAGACAGAGAGAGAGATCTAAATATCAAGTTGTCTTTACATAGTCAAGATATGTTGGTGTTTTTTTTGCCATTGACTTATCTGCCCATCCAACTTTCCTAACAATCCAGGATTCTGCATTTCCCCTAGGGAAGTTAAATCAGGTTTAAGCCAACAGGCATTAACAGAATTACTGTTGATGCTCTAGATCAGTGGTTCTCAAATGCTAGCATATATCAGAATCCCCTGAAGGGCTTGTTATACCACAGCGTGCTGTGTCCTACACCAGGGCTGGATGGGGCCTGAGAATGTGCATTTCTAATAAGCCCTATGTTACTTCTGGTCCTGGGACCACATTTGGGAAACCACTTTATTAGACTGCTCTTGTCGCCCCTTGAAGTGGGCACTTTGCCTGGCCTAGGATTGGTGAGACCCAAGAGAAGAAGGAAGCTTGTTTCATTTAAGCTGCTGCAAAGCCCAGTACAATCCTGCTTCTTGGAGACTTTACAAGGTCACCATTCAACATGGGATTTACTTACTGTGTTCAGCTAATCCTGATGAAGAGTTCAGGCCTGTTTAAGAGCTCTCTTTACAGTCAGCCCTAGGACCATATTTTTTAAATAAACCATATCTTTCTTTAATTGGCACATCTAAGTGGAAGCAGAGAAGCAGGATATGAAGACCAGAGTAACGACAGTAAAAATCTCAGAAATCATGAGGAAAATGAAAAAGGGCAATCCTGATTTGGAGGCAGAGTTCTTTTATGCTTGATAACTTTGGAGGAATCAAACTGATTTCCTTTGAAGAGGGGAAGAAATTGCAAGACAAGTAATTAGCTCTCCATTCCACAGGAAAAGGTAGTTGACTATGGGCAATGGTCGGCTGCTACTATTGCTTTTAATGCTGTAGTTCTCAATCAAAACCAGCTGTCAGCTGCACTGATTTCAGTGGGTAACTTGGGGACCAAATCAGATGTGAGAGAAAGAGAGACAGTGTGTCAATCCTGAGTCTTTGCCTTTGCTTTCTTTGGTGGCCATTTAGGAGGTGGTAGAAACACAGGATGCTGTTCCAAAAAATGCAGCCTCCTGTGCTTTGCCTCACGCTCCCACCCCATCCCACCACTCTAAACAAACTAGGCCGTACTTTAATATAGCACCTATTTTGGGGTTAGATTTCACTGGAATAAGTATTTTTCAACAAGAAATGTCGTTTGTCTCTTATGGCACAAGATTAACAAAGCTAATTATTAGAGAATATAAAATTAATTTACTAGCTGAATTTAACCAACTAGCTAACCTCCCAGAGAGTTGAATCTCTCTCTAGCTGGGGCAGTTTTTATTCCTATTGGTTACGATAAACTTGGGAATTTTCCTCAAAGCTTATCCTAATTCCAAAAAGATCTTCTGAGCCTTTTGCATTCTGAAATTCTGGTGGAATTATGCATCATTTTGTATACTAAGGGTTTGAAATTGTAGTTCTTTACTAAAACTTTTTAAGTCTGAAGATGCTTATAGAGTAAGATACATATATATAGGTATATGTAAAATATAGGTATATAGATGTAGATAAACAAAGATGCTTACAGCATAATGATGAACTTCTCAACCAATGACCTTTGGGCCAAATTTGAATCTTTACAAATAGCCTTTGCAAATCATCTGAAATCTTTGCCAATTCTTGAAAGCACGTCTCGTTCTCAAAGTTTTATAAATATCATTACCCCTTTAAATAAGTGGGAAGAGCAAATAAAATTGTGTAATGATCCTTTTAGAATAATTTCTAGAATTCTTTCTTAGGCTTTATCATATGGCAAAATTTCAGAAAACATAACCTAGAATTCTACAAGACTTATAAAGATATTAATATATCCCTATCCATTTACATTTCCTGCCCCCAAATTCTCCTGAGAATCTTAACAATATTGCTTTATTTCATAAGATCCCAGACTTGCCAATAGAATTTGCATATGTGGGTTGTGACCCATCCCCAGTTCTAGTTGCGGACGTGCCACAGGAAGGTCTTATTGCACACCTGAAATTGAGCTGTTCGTACTCTTCTAAGCAGGAGATGATGAAATACAAACTTCCTTAGTTAACTACTCAGGAGTGACTATCTCCAGTGTAAAAGGCATTTTATAAATTGGGGACATTTTTAAAAATCCAAAAGGAGGTTTGGATCAGCAAGATGACATTCCTAGAGGTCCCTTCCAGAATGATGTGATGTGATAGTCTCACTGGGCAGCCCTTCCAAGGTGATCAAGTGTCAGAGATGTGGCCCAACAATCTGTAGAATCTTGTTTGGACCAAGAAGAAAATTAATACCTGGGCTCCGAGCACCAATGCAACTCTGTAATTAAACACAAACAAGATCTTTTTCAGTATTAAGCAAAATGCACGGACATTTAGTCTACTCAGTGTAAAGCCCCACATGGAAGCAGCATTGACACTGAAGTGGTGTCTGAGGGCCTATTCAAAGCAACTCCAGAAAATGCTTCTCATGCAAAAAAGCAACTCTCAATTCAGGGTAGCAGGGCTTTACCATCTCATGTTGTTGGTTTTGTGCTCATTTTGGCAATAAATAAGAAGTAAATTACAGATTGAATACTTCTACGAAGATGCAGTTTTTTCCTTGAAGAACATAACTAGTCTACATCAAATAAAAATTGTGTGTGTGTGTGTGTGTGTGTGTGTGTGTGTGTGTGTGATTTACTCTTTAGATGCATGATGGTTGATGGATTTTCATTGCACATTTAGAAGCCATATGGTAATGCTAGGTCGGTACACACTGCAACACGGCATGAGTCCCTTTGTCACAGTGTGCTGCAGAGCCCTTATCTTCATCTGATTCCACAGCAGTGTGGGTCTGTGCCAGAGGGATGTAGAGGGCTTCAGAGCAGCTTCTTTCTTTGAGCCCATTACGGGAAAGACCCTCTGGTGGGCTGATGATTATCTAACATAAAGGACTCTGGATGGGCAGGTCTAGTGGATAATAAAGGGATAAAATTCAGAAGTGGCTTTGGTTTAGATGCCACAGAATCCTCATGGAGCCAATCATAATCTTGAGAATGACCTCAGAAGTACCCTTTTCTTTAGGTTTCCCTTATTCATAGAGAACTTCCGGGCTAAAAGCAAGAATTCCATAGTGTTTGTAGACTGGAAACTTTTTAACTATGGACAAAAATTTAAATTTCTGGTAACCAGAGAAAACTGGGTGGCAGCAGGAGGTTTGGAAGCAGAAACCAAAAGGAAGTTAAGTTTGGAGGTTCAACCAAAAAGTGATCTGGATAGCAAGGACACACTAAACCTTTGGAGGTTCAACCAAAAAGTGATCTGGATAGCAAGGACACACTAAAGTGATCTGGATAGCAAGGACACACTAAACCTTAAACTTTTATTTAATAACATTTGGCCTTAATGAATCAATGGGACAGAAAATGGGAAAAAAGGACATTAGAATTGTGGCTTGTATTTTGGGCTCTTGTTTCTGGAGATAACAAAGGTTAAATTTTCTAGGTCCTGAGTTTCTCATCTACAATAAAGGAAGTTGATTAGAAACCTCCAGGTTTCCTTCTAGCTCTCAGATTCAATAATTACAACTATATAACTTATGATTCTCTTGCTACCATTTTAAAGCACCTACACTGATTTCTATGGGAACCATAAATAAGGGAATAGAAAACATGTGTTGTATCTCATTTTCCTTTACTCCTTAATATTATGGTAGGGTCAAGGCTCTAAGAATACTTCTATGATCTGCTATTTACATGCCCAGCCAATAGGCCAAGATAAGTCTTGCGAAATCAACCGTTTTGTTTCTATTACTGCACTGAATCACTATAGCTGTGAACTATTATGTCAGAATCATGTCATAAGACAATATTCAGTGACAAGATGAAAACGTTCTTTGCCTTATTCAGGCCAAATATCTATTATGAAAATAACTAAATAAGATTTAGGGTGCTCAGGCCATCCAGGCTGTTGGTACAGAATCTCCCCAGTTGATTGCAGCATTGAACAACCCTATGCTTTCCCCAGTCATTAGGAACCTGGTCTTTGAATCTGAATACGAGCTGTCTAAACAGCATTAGTAATGAGCAAAATGAATCCAACTCAAGGGCCTTGTTAGTTGCTTATCCTGATCAACTGTAGGCTCTATTATATGATTTAAATAGTCCTCCTGCTAGGTGAAAGTGAGTGGGAAAATAAACATGATTTTTGAGCAGTGCAATCATTGTACATTTAAATGTGCATATATGGTATGTCTTCATTAACTGCACAAATATTAAATGCCTACTACATTCAAAGAATACTTGAATCTATTAAAATATTATGACATTTTCTTCACCTTCTCCAAACACCAAGCCCTGATGGATTTAGAGAGAAAGGAAATATCTTTTCATATTATTTAATCAGCCAGCCATGGATCTATCATCCTCATTCTAAGCAAAGACCTTCTGACAAACTGCTGTTTCATTTTTCTCCTGACACACATAAAGTGGGCTTTCCCATGAAGCATACCTGAACCTCCAGAGCCCATGGATAACTTGTGCTTAAGAGACTAGATGCTGTTATTCAGAAGCACGAACACGTGATATTGTAGACTCTGCTGGTGTGCGGGCCTGTGTGCGTGCGCGCACGCACACACACACGCACACACACACACAGAGTCGGCACTGAGCCCTGAACATCTCTGCATTATTGGCCATGGTGTACAGCATGCTCTGCTTCTCCACAGTTTCATTTTGAGCTGCAGCTAATCGAAGCACATGCTTCCTTCCTGGCACCAGCACAGCCCAGATGTGCAGCCCTGGAAGGCATCGCTCCAATGGTGTCACCTGCCTATAACCTCCCTTGCCTGATTCTCCAGCAGATCCCAGAGTGGTGATGCTGGGTTTCCTGCCAGCTTCACCTACTTTCACGCCATTCTCTCATAAGTAGAAGAAACTGGTGCACTTTGTATGTTGCTAAACTGAGAAGGAACAGATCATGGGCACAAGAATTTTCACTTCTAAATCACTGAGAAAATGGAAAAGGTTTTTGCATGCCTCCATATGTAGTAGAATATTGTGTTCATACACGAGAGGCTGGGCTGAGCAGCAATCGACAGATGTATGACCTGTTCTGGAATGGAGCTGAATTCTTAATCATTCTGCTCTACATTGAAATCACACATGGTTGCGGGTAAAACCCCAACCATGGGGCCCCCTTAGACAAAGAACCATTGTTTGTGGTTTTGGCCCCGGAATTCTCCTGGACTTCTGTGGTTCTAGGCAAAAATGGTAATTCAGTCAGTTCGACCGTACACAAAATAGGAACTGATTCTGGCAGATTGCTCAGTTTTAAACATATCCAACCCCTGTTTGAAACAATTTTGCCCGATTTTCACGGAGGCTCCATGTTAATGACTTACATTACTTAGACATAAAGGCAAAGCCCTGACTTTCTCTAGTAGTTTTGATGTAAAAAGGAAGCAATTCCCACCCAATCTTACCAAATCAGTTGTCCTACATCTTCATGGTTCTGTAGCTCATGGACAGAATTTACTCCAAACACCTTTGGAAGTTCTTTGAAGCAAGAAAGTAAAAGAAGGGCAAAACAAGACTGTTTTAGAACAGATTGGTGTAGTAATGGAACATCACCTTCTTAAAGGGACATCAGTAATATTCTTATGTATCAAGAAACAGTTTCTTCTGCACTTTCTCATGTTGTTCAGAGTGTAATGTTGTTGCCCAAAACAGTACGATATTAATAAAAACAACATCCTTTTTCTTCTAAAATTTTTCATCACTCATGTGGACAGTAATATTTTCTCAACACTGAAAATGTGTAATGTCTGGTGGATAGATTCATAGATTCAACAGTGGGGTAGCCCTCAGCTCTTCTGTTTCTGTGTTCACTGTTCCATGGGATTTGAATAAGATACCAACTGTCCTAACAGTGGAAATGGCACAGATGTCATTAGGTGATTTGCGTTCTCGTTTTGGCCCTGCCGATAGCTTGCTCTGAGGTCTCAAGCGAAACACTTAATTTCTCTGAGACTCAGGGTCCTCATCCGGAAAAGAGATCAGCAGTTTTCCAATTTCTTTAGCACCAAAATTCATGTATTAAACAAAATCTCTAACACATAAAACAGATGAAAGTAATTCAGATATTAGTGTTTACTTTTGTAAGTTTAGATTCATAATGTGTTGATTGGCCCTCCAGTGACCCCTCGGATCATATATATGAGAGAACCTCATTCTAGGTGTAATGGAAACCTCAAACGATGATGATTTGCTGAAGGTTTTATGCAACTGCTTTACCAGCCCTGAATGTCCAACCTCTGGGATTTTTATGAGAGAATAAAACCTTGAGTATTTAAGCCATAGTTAATTTCGATTTTCTTTCCATGTAGCTGAATCTAATCTTAACTAAGTAAGTTGGGCCCCACCCCCACCCCAAAAGGCTGAATTACTATGCCTGTTTTCCACCAGATGTGCTCAGGGAGGAGTCCTGCACTGAAAGTACTGCAGCCAGAGGGATTAGGTGATTTCCTGTGCAACCTTATCTTCCCCACACTTCCTATTTTCAATCATATCTTACATCTCTGCAATTTTAAAAAGCCAAACTAATACTCACTTGTTCAGGGCTTAAAGAAGAAAGGTGAAGATAGAATTGGCAAAGAGATGGAAGAGGGCGAATGGAAATAAAGGAAATAAATCATATATCATCTGAGTTGGGACAGGATTTGGGGGGTTGTACATTGTATCCATTGCCTAATTCCCTGTAGAACTTTCATTCTACACGCTTAGATGAAGCACTGCCATGTAGTAGGTAGTAAGTGTTAGCCATGAAGAGATGAATGAGACATTCCCCAGGTTCAAAATAAATATATAAACTAATGGGATACCTAAGCACAGAAACATGTAAGTGCAAATACTTTATACCCCTCCAAATTGGTTATCCAGTCTCTACTGGAACATTTTCTATGATGAGCTCTTATTATCCCATGCCTCCTACATGGTCTCTTCCATGAGCAGATAGTACTAATAGACTTCTCTATCTAAAAGAGCACCCCGCCACTCTATCCCCTCTTCCTTTATAGCACTTAATCACCTCCAGATATATCACGTATTGTATTTTTATTTCCCTGGTTAATGACTCTATCCTCCTCACCCTAGAATAAAAGGAGTGTGAGAGCAAGAACTCTATTTTGTCCACTGCTTTCTCTTCCAATGCCTAGAAAAGTACCAGGTACCTAATAGGTTTTCAGTAAATACTTATTGAATAAGATCCATTTTAAGAAAGTTCTTTTTGCTATTGAGCCAAAGCATGCCCTGATTACTTAAGTCTATTTCACTTCAGTTTATTGTTGGATTCACTTTGTGTTATATTTCACTTTATAATGGTGAAAGAATGCTATCTATATCTAATGCTAATATCTTGACAGTAAAATGAGACACTAAAAGACAACTTCTTTCAATTAATCCTTGATAAGCATCCTGGAATCATATCAAATAACTTTCATGTCTTTTCTATATGACAGCTCGTCAATTACTAGGAGGCAGTTATCCTATCCTACCCTCTTGCATCCGCACCGATAGTCTCTTATTCCTCCTGAAATTTTCAGGTCCTTAAACTCTTTCTCATGTGGCTTATCATGTCTCTTCATTCTTGTTACTCCCCTTCAGTTGTACACTAATTGGTCAAAATTCATTCTAAAATGCACTGCCCAGCACAGTATAGCATAACACTCTCAACTCCCTTTTCTAGATACCATGTTTTTATTAATGCCTCCTAAGAGACATTTGCTTCCACTCTTAAGTCATGTTTTCCTCTTTCTTGTATCCTAAACATTATGAAATATTTAATGTGAATAGAAAAATGACTATTTAATAGTTGGCTTAGTCCAATTCCTACCAGCTAAGCCAGGAGGAAGCAGCCTGACCCCTGAAGGGCAAGCCTGGGGAAAGCAGGAAGTAACTAGCTAGCCCAGGAAGGGCTCCTGCTGGGAAGGAGGAAGCTTTGCTGCACAGGGTGTAATCTTATGCAAATTATGATGTCTTCTACAAACTCATCTTCCAGTTGTAACTAGGCTGCTCATTCAATACTGACAAGAGTTTAAGGCTATTTCTACTAGCTACCAAAACATCTGGAAGAAGAGGTAAAAATCACCCAGATGTTGGAGGAATGATAGAGTTGAGATGGCAGCTAGTGGCAACTGTCATTGTCCTTCTTTTTGCACTCTTACAAGACCTCATTGAACCTCTTGTTTTTCCAGTGTGTCAGCCTTACACACACACATACACAAGCACATATATATATACATGCACATATACACACCTGGAAGTTTGTGAAGGACTTCCATACCTTTTACAAGGGAAGGAAAAGGATTTAGATTTTTATCTTCAACATCTACATATCAATGAAACTCATCAGTTTGAGGTTACTATTTATACTTGAAAGTTGTAGTAGAATTTGGATTTTAATTTTGCAGTGTCTGTGATCCTTCAGAACTTTTTTTGTCTCATACCAGAAACGTGTTGGTTCCCATGATGACAAATATCAAGTGCCTGTTTCTAGCACTTTCAGCTTCTATTTTGTCAGTTGTCTCATCTATAGCTGCCTGATCTCAGGGTCCTCCTGTGTTCCATTGATTCTGGGAGTCCATGATACCATGACAACAGAATCATGACCCCATGATGCTGTCGTCACTGCTTTTTCTATAAATCTAACACCATAAGATAGTTCATACAGTGAAATATTAGATTAAATATTAAAATTATGTTCCTCTATGGCATTCCCATTAGTGGAAAGACTATGAGAAGAAAAGAGACCACAGAGAATTATATATGGGTCTGTTTCCATAAATATACTTTTCTGCCAAAAGTTATATAGATTCCTTGCATTTGAGTTCACACACTGAGTTATAGTTGATTTTCCAATGGAAAAGAGACATATCCCTGTGGCTAAGTGAATGGGAAAGGCAATGCAGGCGTTTTCTTTTTTTCTTTTAGCACTGAAAAATTTTACTGTGATAAGTAGGGAAACTTCTAATGCCACTGAGAAATGGGAAAATAAAAGAGCATATTGCAAAATATAGAAATTTATAGCACCACCTATTGGTTTCAAAATAAATATTGAAGTTGTTTCTACTTTTGCTAATTATGAAGACTGGTATAAAGAGACATTATTATAATTTTGAGTCTTATGAAGATTAATATTTTTACTTCCCAGTGAATGATGCTATGGAAATTCTTTGAACAAAACTCATATTTAGGACTAATGTAAAGTGAAGCTTTTATATGCCAGGGAAGTGAAACAGAATTGAGATTTGTGCTCATGCATTTACGTGTGCCAAGTTGTATTCAGTTTTTAAAATCACCCTTTCAGTGTTATTTCTAAACCGATGAAGTTGCATTTTCTCTATCGGGCAACTGGAACGGTTGGGTTAAAACTCATCTGGCTTTTAATTTCACCATTCATGCCTTCCCCTAAGATCTGGAAAAGGTGCTGAAAATCTCTCATTAAATTCTTATAGCATTGGCTACTCCAGACTCTCATTCAGATGTTCGTTACCCTTTTATTCAGTCCAGCCTTCATAACAGTGAGGGAGGCTTTGCGGGAATCTTAGAAATGCTTGCTTTCCACTCTGCTTTCAGAATGTTCCCGTCTACAGCTTTTTCCAGAATGCATGACCCTTCCTAGGAGCAGGGAAGGAAAGAGCCATTCGTCTCTTTCCCACAGCATATGGACAACACTCTCCGTGGAAACTCCCTTCCCCACCCTTGGGACTTCTGAGTTTACGAAAGGATCACTTTAAGTCTGTAATAGAGCTTATGAACATATTTGCTCTGACCCTGTTTCTTTTGCATGGATTATTTTTAAAATCAAGTTTCCCTTTGTAAGACTTGAAGTGAAGTAAAAGCCTTGAGGCCATCAAACATGACATCCTGCCCCTAATATTTGTAGTGGGCGAATGATCTGGAAAACTGAGCTATATACAGGGGGCCTCAGAATAGAACTGAAAGAAAAATAATCCCATTTTGACCCCACATTAAACACTGGTTTTAAATGGTTTCTTTTCACTTAACCAACCATTCTCTAAAATTTCAACAGGCATTAAAATATGAAGAATGACTAAATTTGAAAGCAGAGGACAAGAAAGAAAACAATACAAAAATAATAGTGGACTCTAAGATGAGTCAATCAGAAGGAAATAGACACGTTATCTTCAGGGAAAGAATTGTTAGGCCGAACTGTATAAAATTAAATTTTTTGTAGGTTAAAAATTGTCAAATGGTATAAATTTCACATGATTCAATCAAACATTAAGTGAAGGAAAAAACAATTCAATCATGTTAGAAATGAAAATGAAAGCGATAGAGGAAAAGAGCCAATAATGCTTCACGTAATTCAGAGAGTACAAATTAGCATTTGAGCCTTTCTTCACCAAAACTGTCCAAGTGGTTCATCTTCGCTCCCTCTGTGACTGACTTGGTGCTCATTTCTAATCATGAGCATTTGCTACTACTTTCTTTCAAATACTGCATCGCTTCTCATCCAGTTTCTAACAGGTAGTTTAACTGTTTCCATATTTGGGACTACCCGTCTTTAATGGAGTAGAATTCAAAATGGGATCCATGATCTTATTTAGGGATTTTTTCATAAAACAGTTATTTTTGCCTTGTTTTTTAGATTTTAAGATGGTTGGAAGCGGCCACAGCCTGATTAGACTCACTGCACACTCCCCCCACTATTCTAAACAGGCTTCACACTAGGCAGCCTTCACACCCTCCCTGCAGGTCTTACTCACAGAGCAAGTCATAATAACAAGCTTCTATGCCCTGGCTGGCTTTTTGGCTCAATGGGACAGTTCTGTTGCCAAATCCTGCTTCGAGGGCTTCATGGGTTTATCCTTACATGCACCTTCGTGACGTCCTATATTTTGTCTCTTCGAAGCTCAGGTTCATTTTCTGTGTCTTCTTCTTGCTATATGGGTGACAAAATGTCTACATCTGGAAGGAAAGAAACCCCTCAGATATTTTTGTTTTGTCCTCTGAAAAATATCCTGTTGTGCATGTGGGGAGAAGCATGTTAGTAATAAGAGAAGGAAATGATGGGGTCAGCAGGGCTGTAAGAGACAGTCCAGATGAAATTTAAAGAGGGAACTGCGGTGACGGTTTTTGAGAAAACTGGGTGATGCAAGTTTCAAAACCTACAGCCCATAATCTGGACTCGGCTAAAACATACCAGAAAGCTTAGCTCAGACCTGTAAGGTTCACTTCTTCTAAACATAAAACAAGGAAACGTGGAAGGTTTGCTCTTTCTCTTTAATACAGAACGTTAACAACCTGCTTTGGGGAACAGGAATCTTTTTATGGAGTAAGAACTAGCTCTTTAAAAATGGGAAATACGTGTGGGAATGGTGTTTATTTATGCACTTGTAAGTATACACACATGCAATGATTATTAATATTTACATATACATACACGTATGGAAATAATTGTCTCAGAAAGTGGTTTAGATCTAGAAACAATTGGCAGACAAAGAAAGGAATGGTCCAGTCTACAAAACCATCCCAAAGGACAACAATCCTAACAATGGGAAGGCTGATAGCATAATAATCCCCATAAAACAACATGGGGAAGAGGGAGTGGAGGATTCTTCAGTATTTTTATGGATTCATAGGAAAGGTTTTAGAACCTAAGTTCTTTTCAAATTAACTTTTATTTCCTTGTGCAAAAATAGATTGACAGCTTCAAAGGAAGGTTAGGTGGGTGTCAGAGTCTTGGCAACGGGTGATAACTGCCACACTTGGGTGGGTGTTTGCTAGATGGAGGGAGAATAAAACAGAAAATAAGCCCTCCCTTCTGAAAAGATACTGCCACCACGAATATGCCACTGTCCACTACAGAGGATGTGTTTTGTTCTGTCTGTGCAGGATTCGGGTTGATTTTCATCTCTGTACAACACACGCCATGGAATATTTACATGTTTGGGTACATCAACAAAGGGAAAAAAACAAAACAAAACAAAACAAAAAGACCCACATGCAACACACACACACACACACACACACACGCACACACACACACACACACACACACAAAATGGGATTGTGCTCCTTTGTTTTGCATTTTCTGTAACCCAGATTGCGGTAATTATCTCCCTGGCTTTACAAGCCTTGTCTTTCATTCTAAAGGCAGTTTTTGGAATCGTGTTACACTTAACTCAGTTTAACAAATAAGAGTAGTCTGGCAAAATGGCACCATGTGCTTTCCACAAATATTTGTGGTATAGGCAAGCTCTCAATGTTTTCATTATGCCCAAGGTTCTTTGATTTGAAAGCAAGTGGAATAATGTAAAGAGGGAGAGAAGCATGGATTTGGGAGCTGGGTGTGTGTTGGATGCACTTTGCAGATTCTTCTGTGCCAGAGAACTGAAAGGAGGGAAAAGATACATTTTAAAAATAACTGGAAGAATAAAAAGAGGAAGGTTTGGAGGCATTTAGCAGAGCACAGTTTACACTGGCGTGAGCTCCGGGCTAATGATGAAATAATAACATTTGGCACTTGGAGCCCCAGAGGCTGACAATGCGTGCACTGTAGCCTGTGCACTTCACACGTTTGCCGGGCTCTGTAGTCGGGACAAAGAAATGTAGCACAGAGGCAAGGAAAGAAGGGGTGAGAGCGAGAGTCTGCATTCAGGTTGACTGTAATATAAATACACGTATACCGGGCTACAGATGTTCCTCATTGGCGAAGACTGGCACATCATTACGTGCTGTGCTTCATAATATTTTAATGAGTTTTTCTCCAAATAGCAACAAAAATGAACAATAAGAAGCTCTTAGGGAGGGAAAGTTGGTGTTGTTTTTGTCGCTGGGAAAAAAAAAAATTCTCATAATAGGTTATATTAGTAATGGCAGAAAAAAAGCTCGTCTGGGTTTAATAAAATGGAATCGAGTTTAAAATATGGTTTCTGAAACTAGTCTCCCTTTTTTTTTCTTCAACTTTCACAGTTCATTCTGGCTAACGGAATAACGTTAACGGGTTGTAGCGTAATTCTGGGTGATTGTTTCTCTCGCTCTCTCCCTTTCTCTCTCCCTCTCTTTCTCCTTTTAGGGAAAAAAAATATCCTTAAGTGGAACTGTTGCAACAATGCTGTTAATATATTGTTCCAATTAAAGTCTTGAAATAAATAACAAACCACTTAATATGTGTTGTAAATGTCGTGCTGATTTAAGCACTGTTACACATAGATTACATCTCTTCAGGGGATGGATGGCTGGGTCCTCAATGGAGGTTTTCTCTTTGAGCATGTGTGTGTGTGTGTGTGTGTGTGTGTGTGTGTGTGTGTGTGTGTACACTCACATGAGGTTGTGTGTATTCCCCATTATTCTTTTTTATTTGCTATAGGGTAAATTCCAAATAAAGACTTAAAGACTAAGGGAAAGTTTGATACCTGCAATACCAGTTTTTAGCATTACTGCATTACTGCCCCTGCAAGGAAAATAATTATTTCTGGCCATGTTCATTTAAAAAAAGAAACAAATCTATAGCAAAATTAGAGTATGCCCCTTATTTTAAGATGTAACCCTTTGAATGGGTTCTTTACACAGACCTTTTTATTTTAATGTAAGATAAGAGAGTTTAGTGTATGAACATGTGAGTAGCAAAACTATAATAAATATAATAGATACCTAATAACCTCTGGATGTTATTTGGTGAAGACCAACAAATTTCCACATATAACATATTGTGTATTCAGGTATGAAGCGCAGATACTGTCTTCCTAACTTGTGGATTAGACATCATTGATTATTATTTGGAATGTCCATTTCTCATGCAAACGTTCTGTCATTTACCAAGTTTGATGTTTTTTATTGATGACAGAATATGCCCAAACCTCTTCCCTTTTTTGTAAATCCCACTGTGGTATATGTGAGGATTAATGAGAGAGGGAAATCTCATTTCAAGGGATCCATCAGACGACTAGGCTTAAATAACTCAAATTTATTTTGACTTTTTGCATTTAGACATTAGGAAATGACAAACAAAAGCAGTGGACTCCAAGCATATATTTGCGTGAAATAACTTTTAGGAAAATTCCTGAAATATTATTTAAAGACAAATTAATTGTCAACCCCTCTTATATACCTCCTTCTTTGGAAAGTAAAATGCTGTTAATAGAGAAAGCTGGAGACACTACAAAACTTGTCATGTCCTCCAAATCAGAATTTAAATGAAATTGAATTACGATGAGTACAGTTTTAGTGTCAAGTTTATTTCCATTTTTTTAGAAGTGGATATTCTGTGCATGACAGTTTTGTTAACTTAATTGGCCAGAATACATTAACAATCTGAATATCACTTCCTGCTATCCTAGATAAAGGCCCTGGATACTGTAGCTCTCTCTTCTCTCCTCTCTCTCTCTCTCTCTCTCTCTCTCTCTCTCTCTCTCTCTCTCTCTCTCTATATATATATATATATATATATATATATATATGGCAATTCTAAAAAAGTTTTCTGTGAACATAGATAAACTAATATGAAAGGTACAAAATGAGCATGTGTGGCTTTTGATGAATTCTTGATTTCTAATAAGTAGCCTGAAGAGTTAATGATTTTTTTAAGAAAAACAGATTAATAATAATGAGTTAAACTGTATGTGGGCTGAAACAGCTAACTAAATAAGACGTTGTATAGTATTTGAAAGCCTGGACTTGGTGGTAGCTGGATTATATGGACTCAAATCCTCACTCTTCCACTTAATATCTGGGTCCTTGAGCAAGTTTATTAACCTCACCATGCATCAGTTTATCCATCTGTGAAATGGAGATGATGGTAATACCTTCCTCACAGTCTTGTAAGGATGACAGTAGTTAAGAAATGCAAAGTGCTTAAAACAGTGCCTGGTACATAAGTACTGAAAAAGTATTTGCTATCATCATCATCATTATTATTATTACTATTTAATGAATCCAGTATGCTACTATTAAATCTCTCCACTTACCCTTTGAACTAGACATTAGAAGTCCTGGGTCTCAGATTCAGCTCCACACTGACTGGCCTTGTGATCTTCATTTAGCCTGTCTCAATCTTCTATTTCCTTTAGCTGTAAAATTAGGGAAAGTTGAGAGATAATTTATGAGTCTAGTTACATGTTAGAACATAAACCTTTTAAAATAATTCAAAAGTCGACTGAGGATATCTAATGATGCTACGAAGAAAAAAAGTGATGCAGGGGAACGGAAGTCAAGGGCAGAGGGATTGAGAAGCATGGAACCTGTCCCCCACATCGTGCCCAAGAGAATTTCTCCTCCCATATGTAATGCCACAATATCTAAGAGGCCACAACATAAAATATTGGGGCCACCGTGAACAACCGAGGGTCACTATGGTCTAAAGCTGTGTTTAGAGTCCTTAGTCTTAGCTCCTAGCTCTCTTCGGAGAATAACTACTACCTAGAATTCCAAACGCAGAATGAGAGAGACCACGAACTTGTCTTCAGAGATCTTCGGCTTCTTCTCTCTGGACCATCAGCCTTCTTGGCTCACTAGAGTATTTTAATCCATTCCATAGAATTAAATTAGTATTTTTTAAAAAAACAAGCAGAGGCATATGGAGTTTTCTCTTGGGAGCTGAAGTTGCATTTTCTTTTTCGGGGGGGGGTCTCTCCTGTCTGCTGACCACTACTGGTGACCCCATGCGAAACCAAGTGCTTCTCAGCTGGAGTCAGTGTGGAAAATAAAATACAGTTTCCCTAGATGCCAGCACTGATGGTTTCTACTTATGAATGTTGAAAATATTTGACATTCTATCTGCTTAATGATAATAACACCTAACAGGTCCTGAGTACTTACTCTGAGCCAAGCTGGTTTCTAAATGCTTTCTAGATATTAACTTGTGGATTCCTCCCCAAACCCTCTGAGGGCATTTGTCTTCCATGTCTCAGATGGAAAATAGGACAGAGAGGTGCAGGTCATACCGTGAGGAAGTGGCACAGCTGATGCTGGCATCCAAGTTTCCTCTGACTCGAGCACCCAGGCCTCTCGCAGTTACACCAGGACCCAGCTCCAACAATAAGTGCAATACAATAAATTTAAAAAGTGAAGTCAGGAAAGCTTCCCAACCAGCTATTAGGATTTATGACTACTAAATCGGACTATAAGATATATCTATCTGCCATCCGCCAGTTTTAAAAATAAGAATGCTTTATGCTTTGAATGGTGACTTCACATCTTGTTCTGATTTGAATTTCCCAATGACTTTGAGATGTAAGGAAAACACCCAGGTTTTGGAAAAGTACAAGTTAACACTTCCTTCTCTTGCTCGTAATTTCTACTTTAGGTCGTTTCTAAGGAAATTTACTCTGTGCTACTTACATACTAGCAAGCTATGTAATAAAACCCACTAGCTCATCTTAGGATACCAAGCCCAGATCTAATTTGATAACAGTGGGAGAATCTCTGGCTGGTATAGATCTCAGAGCCCTCCTTCAAGTTATATTAGGGGTGTTTCTATTATTCTACCACTGTGGCTTAGAACCTCTAATTCAATCAACAAAAACAAGTCTAACCCCGTCACCGTTGGCCAAGAAACAAGTGACTCCTTCATGGAGGGGAGAGTCCTAGCTGTCTGGTCTAGCCGCCCTGCCTACACTTTGATTCACGCTGCATTGCCAGCCTTGGAGGACTGACATTTTATTTTATTAAGCAGGGCCGTCAAGCCATATCTCCACTGGACAAAAAGGAAAAGGGAAGCTCAGAGTGGTTTGAAACTCCGAGTGAATTTTGAAGTAGTAAATGGAGTTGAAGCTGGATTGACTCTGAATATGCATATTGTTTTCTATTTTAAAAAGTTGAAAAAAGAATGTTTATGTCTAAAATATATTTTGATATGTAATATCTTTTTAATCTTTGCCTCAAGAAAACAAATGACAATGCCAACAGCATTAAAAAGAATTAACGTATTATGGTTCTCTATTGCTATCAATTATAGCTCTACATATATGCATCCTTTTCATCTAATCAGGATGGCTTAAATCAAGACACTTATAACCCAAATTTTGATCACTATTAAAATATCTTAAAAGCTCAATATTTAGTGAAAAGAATTCCAAATTACCCTGGAAATAATGTGAGGTATACATACACACTGCAGCCCATGACATCATAAGATAGTATATTAGGCAGTCATGCAGCCAAGTCTAGATTACTTTCTTCCAGGTGTCTCAAGCCTAGGCTTTTCTCTTCACTTCTTTACCTGCAACATAAACTTTGGAAGTTAGGTCAAATGGCTTTGAACCCTCACTCCACCATTTAAGAGCAGCCCAAACTGGGCAGAGTTACTTAAAGGTTTTGAGCCTCAGTTTCCTTATCTTTAAAATGTGAGTAATAATTCCTGCCTTACAGCATTGCCAGGATTTAAGAAAATGTATGTGTTGTTCCCATCAGAAGGCATGGTTCATAGTAGTTGCTCTATAAATAATCTAGCTGCTGTTTCTGTAATTATTTCTACCTTTCTCTAATTTTCTGTATCTGTTGCTGATACTATCTCAAATCCAGTCAAGCTCTTCGTGATGAGATTGTACAGTTCTACCTTGGCCAGAAAGCAAATAATCAAGTGAAAAATGTATACAAAGGTCATTAGGGTATAGGGAGTGAGAAAGAGATCATGAGAAGAAAGTTGAGCTATCTCTTATTGTTTTCCTGAACCTGGTATTTGAGGGGTAAGGGAGTAGCATGTGATGGTTTCATTTTCAGCATTAAGAGGCCGCATATTGTCATGCAACTAAAGAGAAGAAATGATACTCAGGAGTAAGATGTTGGTTGCAAAAGAAGCCCTTTGTCAATATGACTCACTGGCAAATATCCAAGGATGTACATTTCTAATTTCCTTTTACTCAATGAACATTTATGCTTATGAAAAGAGCCTATAAGCATTGACTTGATTTCCCTACAAAACAAAACAAAATTGCCATTATGAAGATGATCTTGTTTTTGTTGAGTAGGTTAATTTCAGCACCCCCATCTGAAGGCATGCTACTCTAGCACATTGAAAAAAAAATCTCACTAAAATTTAGGGAAAATCTTGTAAAAGAAGGACTCCCTCGAAAACCTAGTGTTGAGGAATCTGCCATTTCTTCCCACTGTCAGGGGAGCAGGGAAATAGTGCATATGGGTGTGTCCCTAGACAAGCAACCCAAGAACGGAACTGGAGAAAGCTGAGACAGAGATAGCAAATGTCTGGGCTGTCCTTCCTGGCACAAGTGTGTTTGTGACGGGCTCCACGTCCATGCAATGGATTCAGCTGGATGGGAGCCTGGTCCATTACAAATGATGGAGGGAATGGAGAAAGTTGTTTCCCACGGAGAGGATGAAGTTCAGAAGGCAAAATGAATCTTCAGGAGAAACTTTCAGGCCTGCGTTACCCTGGAAATATAACACAATCCTATTCAGCCCACAGGAGGATCCTCTTAGGCTCCACCATATAGTTTATAGTTCTCACGGTACTAAAAGGAGCTTTTTAAAGAAAACCTTATAGATATTTTCCCACTAGAATGGGCCTCAGAAGCAAAGAAGATTTTCACTGTACTTAGAGAATATATTTGGTGTTTGCATGGGGAAGAGGAGTGAGGCTTAATCCAAGTGATTCCAAAACATTTCATGGTGAATGTTACAAAAAGGTCAAGTTCAGCTCGATAGAAGAAAAAACTTTGACAATTACATCTATCCAAAAACTGGAATGGACTGGAGGTATTCCAGCAAAGGCTGAAGGAGCCCTGGTTGTGCATGTTCAGAAAATCTATATTTTGGAAACGTATTGGGCTAGAAACCTAAAATGCTATAAAAATATTCAATAAAAGAGGAGAGTCTTGGTATCAGAAAATACTGAAAAACAAAGTTGCATCGATTCTAAAATAATACATAGAAAGCGAAGCTAAACTGCCATGCTCTCCTCCCCACCATCCCACTCAAAACCCTGCCATTAACTTGGTGCTTGGTGCCCAGAAGACAGGAGCATGCACTGCGGACAGTGTTTTGCTTCCAGTGACTTCAGGAGGAGGCTAGCTGCAAGCAAGAACTGGATGATGGTTAAGCCACGTGTTTCTAAACCATGGGTTTCTAGTGGCCTAGAAGCATCCTGGTTTATCTGGCTCTGGTGGGAGCCTTCCCATAGCTCACCAGGTCTCCTCTGCTGATTTGTACTGTGGAACAGAGAGTATATTTCTCCAGTCTGTAATCGTAATGTCTCTGCTTTACCACTCTTCAAGAGGATGACTTTAATTACAACTATGCCAGAATCATGTTTAATATCCTTGATCATAGGAAATTCTGTTGGCCTTTGCTTCTTGGTTTTCATTACCTGAATGCCCCCCATCCCCTTTCTTCACTCTGTAAACTCTGACTGATGCTTTAATTCTTAGCCCTTGAACCCTTCCCTGACCATTGCATGAATTCTTACCTGGATATTCTTCCGTCTCTTGTACTTCCATGGAGCTGTGTATAGATCCCTACAGTAGAACATATGACCAGGACCTGCCACAAAATTTACACAGCCCAGTGCAAAATGAAGATATGGGTCCCTTGTTTATAAATTACTAGGAATTTTTTAATGGTGGCACAGGGCGTTAAATCAAGTGTGGGGACTTTTGTGATTGCACAGATGACATGTGTGTGAAATCAACCCTACTTCTGATACTGTAATCAGATTCTGTGTTACATATTCTGTGTTGATTTCAGATTACTAATCACCAATCACCCTTTTTTGTGGTAGTATCAGAGTTCCATTGGGGGGGTTACTTCTTCCCCAATGTATATGTCTCAGTGCACCTATAAATCAAGGCCCCCAGCCTCTCCTGCTAAAGAATAGGCACATGACTAAACTCTATTAACTCCTCTCTCTCCTCCCCTCCTTCCCTTCCCTCCCTTCCTTTCTCTTTCTCCCTCTTTCCCTCTCGCCTTCTCCTGAGTCTTGAATCTTGAACAGAAAGATACAAGAACAGGGAAAAAAATTGGGATGCATTTGTTCACTGGCAGCGCCCTCCAAGACTGTTGAGAAGTTATTGGTACTTAAACCCTTAGACATGCTAGTTCTTCTTCTATTTTCAAGCCTGATTCTCCAGGCTTCTCGTTGATCCTGTGAGTGTCCCAAGAGCTTTCCAATAAATTTCTCTCCTGTTTAGGCAGCCAGAATCTGTTTCTGTTGCTTGCAATCAAAGAACCCTGTGAGTGATAGTATATCTCATTCTCTCACTGGACTGGGAGTTCTTTGGTCTAATTAAAATTATAGCATACATGCATTAACATACATACAGAAAAGTACAGAGTGTTTCACATATGGGATTTCTTTTAATTTTCAAAATGAGCCTTCAAGAGCTGTCGCTATCTTCACTTTTCAGATGACACCAATGAGGTTCTGGGAGATCAAATAATTTTCTGAAAGCGTCCCGTTTACTTAGTTATGGAGTCAAGCTTTTCAGACTAAGTTTTTTTCTGACTCCCAAGACTACACTGTCCCATGATGTTTTGTTCCTTTTGCATCCCCATTGTCTGGCACATTGCTGGGCACATCGTATTCCCAGTAACTATTAAACAAGTGAATGAATAAAGAAAAGAAGGAATATTCCCACCCATGTCTTTATCCAGTAGCAGTCCGTAACCTGTACCTAATGGTCGACAATTATAAAGTCAGATTTTTATCTTTTGCCTCTCTTATCATAATATTTTATTTGCCATTTACTACTATGAAAACATTGGCAGATTCATCACTTATTTCTAAAACTAGCTTAGCATACCAATATCTCAATTTATTTCATGATTTTTTTTTTTAGCAGTTCACTGTGACTGCCACTTTCCAGATCGAAGGCACAATGATTGGCGCAAATATATATCAGTTCTTGACTGCCAAGGAACAAACTGCAACTTTAACTATTCTGGCCTTTACTTTAATAGAGACATTCTCAAATGATTGCCCTTTACCCATAAATCTTTGCAAAATCAATAATGTGGAAGGGGTAAAGGTATATAGAGTCTGAGAGTCTGCCTGAAAATGTAATTGTGCCACGGTCCGACAGCCTTGAGGAGAACCAGACAGACAAGAAGGTAGCTAGAGCAGTTCAAAATTCTACATGGGATCTGTCTATCATATAAACAGAGCAAATACATCTGGCAGGTAAAAACAAAACCCATTATTTCCCCCCTTATGTGTGTCTAAACAATTCAATGTAAATAAGATGTTACTGAGCAAAGGACTGATCTTTACTGTTCCGTGTACAGGTTCGGAGGTAAAAAAAAAAAAAATTAATTAATTACAAAAGCTTGCAAACAATGTAAACAGCATTAAGCGCAGTAATTATAAGATAAGCACTGAAGCAATTTTCAGTTGATTAGGGGTGGATGTACAGAGGTAAACCTACAGTTTGCCTGCTGGTGCAAGAATGGCTTAGGTGCCAATTAGTGGTTATTGCTACTAATTATTAAAAACATTTTTAAGAGTAATTAAAAATTAAATGCACCTGGTCTTCCCTGGTGGCGCAGTGGTTGAGAGTCCGCCTGCCTATGCAGGGGACGCGGGTTCGTGCCCCGGTCCGGGAAGATCCCACATGCTGTGGAGCGGCTGGGCCCGTGAGCCATGGCCGCTGAGCCTGCGCGTCCGGAGCCTGTGCTCCGCAACGGGAGAGGCCACAACAGTGAGAGGCCTGCGTACTGCCAAAAAAAAAAAAAATTAAATGCACCTGTATGATGTCTCATAACTGTGTGGTGGTAAATTGCTCTGATTTTCCATATCTATCACACAGGAACTGCTCAGTAAGGTGGAGAAGCTTTATGACACCTAGTATCAGAAGCCAAACTATATATGCATATGCCTTCTCTGTGCAAGCATTGCTGGAGCTCAGTTTTTCTGCTCAAAAGTTTCTATGAATGAATGCTACTAGGTCAAGGTCATTACAGTGCTAATGAGGACCATAGCTGAGGGCTTAATCCTTTACTTCTGACATTAGTTATATCCTCGTTGTGATAAAATACTGTTGAGAAACTAAAGAAGTTAAGGAAAGATAAAGCTTAGCCTCTCTGAGACCTCACTTTCCTTCTTAAAAGCTGTGCCAGAGAGGACAACTTCAGAATTCTAGTACAAATACTGGGATCTCACCATTAGCTCTGTGACCATGGGTACATCACTAATCCTCCTGGCATCGGCTATTTTACCTTCAAAGCACAGAGGTGGATTAACTGCCCTTGCAAGTTCCTTCCAGCGTTAAAAATCTGTGTCCTGATTGGGCTGATATTCATATGACATGAACAAGAAGAAATGGATAATATTTACTGAGTGTTCGTCCAGTCTCAGGCTTTTCCATCAGTGGGTCAAATCTTTGGCTGTGCTCCGGAATTACCTGGAGATCTTTTCAAAACTATGATGCCAAGGCCCGTTCCCCAGAGATTCTGATTTAATTGAATGGAGGTGGGAACAGGGCATCGGTAGCTTTTCAAAGCTCTCCAGGTGACTCTAATATGCTTAGAAAGTTACAAATTACCAACATGCTTTCCATACATAAGATCACTAGTTCTGATATTTTAAAATACTCTGTGAAGTATGTATTTTTGTCCCCATTTTACAGATGAGTAAACGTATTTAGGGACTTTGTGTCTATCATAATATAAATGTGTCAGAGACAGGATTGAAATTTTGGAAAACTGACATTTTCCAAGCTTCTCTGATCCAAAGATCCTGGCTTCTCTTAACCTTAAATATACTAGCAATTTTATATGTTGTTGATTGACTTTCTGCGGTCTCTCCTCTTTGGTTACTATTTGTGTTATTGTAGCACACATCATTAAATGCCTTTCCTTTAAATTTCCTTATAGTTCTTGGATATGTAAATGAATCGTACACAAAATAAGGGTCATGAATTTGCTTGTCATTCCCATAAAGGATTCTTTGACACACTGCAAAACAAAATGTTGGCAGTCCAGGTGTGATGTTCTTAAAAGAGCAATCAGGGCTTCCCTGGTGGCGCAGTGGTTGAGAGTCCGCCTGCTGATGCAGGGGACACGGGTTCGTGCCCCGGTCCGGGAGGATCCCACATGCCGCGGAGCGGCTGGGCCCGTGAGCCATGGCCGCTGAGTCTGCGCTTCCGAGCCTGTGCTCCACAACGGGAGAGGCCACAACAGTGAGAGGCCCGCATACCGCAAAAAAAAAAAAAAGAGCAATCAGCCTCTTTCAATAGCTGACGGAGCCCGAAAAAAGGTCTCCTCTCCTCAGGAAGAGGAGGCCTGAGAGACTTCTGCTGTCTCACTACAGCCAACTACACAGGAGGTGATGAAGGAACACACGGGTGTGAGCGGCCAATGGGAAAAGAGGGGAATTTCTATTAACCTCTGCCTCAGGCCTTTTAGGTTTGGTTTGTGTTGTGTTCATCTTAAGGCCATAACCTCTATTTCTCATGATTATCTCCCTGGCCCCAGGACATCCCTACCACTTATTTAGTTATTATCTCCACTGGAAATCTACTTATCTTTTAAAAAGGCAGGAAACAATTTATGTCCCACCATCATTCTATTTACAATCTTAATCCTACACAGCCAAGGTAAAGAAAAAGAGTCATTACCTGTACGTATTGGCGAGTCTACTATTTGATACATTATTGGAGCTTAAAGATACAGATAACAGCAGCAAAAAACAAAAATGCGCTTCACACAGCATTTACTGCTCTTCTTTTGATTGGAGCTCCTGCTACGTACCTGAAAGCAAGAAGGAGTAGTATTTTCACGCCAGCATATAATTGGCAGATCCATATTTTGTTTTTGCTTGTTTCTTTCTTTCAGCAAAATCAGCCTGCCTTCTTTCTGACTTTCCCTGCCAAGCATATCGAATTGTGTGAGGTTTATGGATGTACAATCATTCCTGGGCAACCTGAAAGCCAGGGGAATGACAAGGAGATACTGCAAAACAAAATTTACAAAAAAAAAAAAAATGGTAAAAGTATGAGTGAATACTAGAAGACAGATTTGAGATAATTATTGGAATGATGACAGAGTATATCAGCCATGATTTGTTTTGCCAGGTTGTCGTTTCAAAGATAATGAAGAACTATTAAATCAATTTCTTTTTTTTTAATCCCTCGGGGAAATGAGTACACAGATATTAAAGAATAAATGAAATGAATACACAGATACTAATTATAAATACTAATTATGATAAGTTTGAACAGCTAGCTACTTTAGACAACACTGGAAATATTCGCTATGCAAATGCATAAACTCTACCCAACGGCTTTATAGATCCCTGGCATTAGGTCCAGAACTATTGTGCAGAAACAGGATGGTGGCTCAACTTGGTTGGGGGTCATTTTTATTGCCAATTTAACTCGTGTTAAATTAGTGGGTATTTAACTATCACTAAAACAATTTAGGGCTCAATTCACCAAAGTATCATTTTTACTAATATTTTAGTGAAAAGTGAAGAATTACTCCTCCCCATGCTGTCCTGTGATGCCAGAGGCACCACTCTCTCTAGTCTATAGTAATGAAACTCGCATTGCCAAGGGTGGGCTGCTTGCCTACCAAGGAAAACAATACTCTCCTTGAGAGTTTGGTATCCTGCTGTATTTTATTGCTGTAAAACCGTTTTACCATCCCTCTTCACTGAATGAGATTTTTAAAAAATTCCTAAATCATGAGCCAAATTAGCCTAATCCAATCCAGTATTTCATGGAAGACCTTCAATGTAGGATTGTTACATCAAACTACCAACCTTTCGTTTCAGGAAAGAAAAAAAAAAAAAACATATTTCTCTACCAACAAGAAACATGATCCACTCCACATTCAGAAAGATTTACAAATGCCACAACACAGTTATCTACCAGCAAACATATCATTTCTTTGTTTTGTAGGACACCAAGGATGAATTATTCATGAGCCCCCATTTCAGATGCTTATTGTGTCTGGTGGCAAAGGCTCCGCCCGCTCAGCCGCAGGAAAGCTCCAGCGCTTTGCTGCAGGCACAGTGCTCTGTGCCATCCAGGGACCAGCCGCGTGCTCTCGAGTTACTGGAGCGGCGCATGCGGTTCCAGTGGCCTCAGCTGTGGAGACAGCTGTTTGCCCACAGTCTGTGATGGCAGAAATGTGTGGTAGGCTTCCCCCTAACAGCATGCACCCCCCCACACACACACACCCTCACACACTCCCATGCCATGCATCATACATCATACCACCAAGGGGATGCAAAGAAGCCCCATGATTTGGGGACCAGAATGAGCGATGCACCACAGTTCAGAATAGCTCTTTATCTTGTATGGAAAATTATTGGATAGTAGGCTGTACAGCCTCAGAATCTAAACCCTTCTTGTAATTTATGTATCAAAAGGTTTGTGCATGCGTGAAATTCAGAATGATTTATTGTTTAGTTATTGCCTTATTTACTTACTTAATGGATTGATTGATGTGCCAGGATCCCACAGACAGCAGAAGCTTTTTTTTTTTTTTTTTTTTTTTTTAAGATTATTTTAAAGGAAAGAGGTGGTTGTCAGGAGTTTCACCAACACAGTCAACGCCTCCCTACTGGTGTGTATTCACAATGAATTCCTTTTGGCTCTTGCTACCTGTCTGTGGCTACTCGTTGACACAAAATACTGCACCTTGCACACAATAGGAAGTGTTAGAGATGGAAAAAAAATTAGGCGTGGAAGGGTAAACTACGGGGAGAAAATCTGAATGGAACACCAGAGCTTCAGCCAATATAAGCATCTATACTAGGCAATCCCTTATGTGGAGCTTGGGCTGCGAGCGATAGAAAAACTCCTCTACAATGGGTGTTATTAAAATTCCATGTGGCATCATTTCTTCACAGAAGAGGGAGGTGCAGACAGAAAAGTCCCACAATTTGAATTCCTCTCGTAGACCTCGGGTCATCTGTTTATCTTTCGGACACTGACTTACTTTCATTTTGTAAGGACATGCTACACCTGAATTGGTCAATGTAATAAAATAAAATTCTCCATAAACGTTGAAAAGGTAGTTACAAGAAAATTTTCACAAACCTCTTACTAGCACGGCCCTTGAATTCTATTTGTTACTTTATAAGGGAGCTCAGGACAGGAGAAGGGTGGACCCGTTTCTAGAAATGGGATGTTGAATTTCTCTAGACTTTTATTCACTCAGTGTTCTATGCGTGCAATGTTTACGTAAGATCTTTGTACCCTAATTCCCAACCGAGCTCTAATTTGACATAATGCGGCGTAGAATGGCACCAGTCATCGGGCTTGCATCAGAAATGCATTTTATTTGGATTCAATTCAGACTCTTAACGAACTGATTCCTGTAAATGCAGCAGATGGGAGTGAGGCAAATGGGAGCGTGTGTGCGGCCTCACACCCAGCATCACTGCTGCTTCCCTGTGCTAAAGCCTTTCCTGAGTTAGCTGGTTAGTTAGTTAGCTAATTAGTTAGGCACACTCCAACTGAAACTTTTCATTATAATTAACACATTTATCCTAACAGTCCACCAAACTGAGGCATGAAAAGCTACCGTCCAGCCAAGGCAATTCGATTCTTTCGTTTGCTTTCTCTCTCCTCCTGATAAATGCACTGAATGTTGCCAGAGATGGTCTAACGGTTTATAAACCTGGCAAAGCTGTAGCCAGAGCTTCTTTTCTAAAAGTCAATTAAAAATGCTAGTTGCACTGTAAACAGAATTCTCCATAGAAGAATGCCACGCAGTGCCCAGAGTGGTCTCTTAATACAAAATATCAATCTGATTTTCCTCAGGAGATTTGCTCTCCTTTTGCAATGCAAATATTTTCAAGTGTACTAAACACGTTTTAGCACCTCAACATAGGCACTAAAACTATTTGCATGCAAAATTACCCAGAGTAGGCAGACAGGCACAAGCTTATGCTAGCACCATATGTGCTGAAGAATTTGAGCCAGGAAACAACTAGTATCTGGACGTTATTTACAATTTAAATTTAATTTTACATTATTATTCAAACCAGAGCTTATATATAAAGTCTCTATTAAAATTAATGTTTCACATGGAACAAAATTTCACCTAAAGTTACATGTTTAATAGTACTGGGCTTTTTTGTTCCAGCTGTCTAAACCACTCAAGAAGGACAATACGGGCACTTTTGTCCCTTGCCTTCCAACTCTACCTGCATGCGTGGTTCATTTTTCCCTCTAACAAATTCTCTCGGAAAGAGCAGCAAAATTAATGTTGATTGGAAAGCCCAGAAAGCAACACAAAACAGAGACCAAGCCAGACACATGGAAGCGCAGAAGTGATTTGAAGAACTACACACCACTTGGAAATAGCGTAGAACATTGTTCACATTCAGATTTAAAAAAAAAAAAAATCTTTTTTTTTCTTCCTAAGAAACTCCCTTTCATGTTTTTTGAACATGAGCAATGACTCCAGTTTAGCATTTAGTTTGCAAATTGCAATGTGTCATAGTGTCCCAAGAAAACAGCACTTCTTTATGTACTCTGGAATACTGTTAACCCTTTATCTCCATTATGCTTTTAGAGCACCTTGATGGAGAAATCCGAAATCTGTTGGCAGTGTTTGGATGGTGTATTTAAAAATTACTTGTTAATGCAGATCAAAATAGAACTCTACTTTCTTCTTTCTCTCTTCAGGTAATTTAGCATTTCAAGTTTGGTGAGATTTCATGTCTTTCATCTCATTGTTTTAAATGTTTACTAGTTTATTTTTATGTTCATTTTAGGAGAAATATATTCAGCTGAATCAGAATGAGTATTTCTAACCCACAGCTATAGAAATAAATTTAGAGTGGAGGGAATATAAGAAAAATCAATATACTGTATTTCATCACAAGGGCCACGTCAGATATGCCCAGAATCTTAACTACAAAGAGTTCTTTCCCTTGGATTAGAGATACTCAAATTTTTTATAAATCTAGCATATATAATTTTTCTTTGAGTACTTCAAGTATTGTTCTCAGTTTAACAGCTTTTTGCTTTCTCTTTCTTTCTTCCTTTCCTTCTTTCTTTCATAAGAAGGAGAAGCTGCTTTCTTTCTTGACTTGCAATCAGCCTTAGAAATGTTGAATCATTGCCTAGGTGCATGAACTCAATTCTGAGTAGCTTTAATTTAGAGCTGCCAACATTTCTATAACATAAGCTCTCTAAAAGAGGCCCACAGAAGAACCAGAAATCTGTGGTTGTGTAGAAAGTTGAATGGGAGTGGAAAATCTCCACGTTTACACGTCTATCCTTGCATATTAATATCATTACATTTAAAGGCTGGTTTGATTTCAAACATTGAATTAATTAAGGGAACTTCCAGGTCGAGTTATAAGGCCAAATCAAATGCCAACAGCTCCCTCTACTGGCTACTGGAGGAAATCATTTGATCTCCATCAATGAAAAAGAAATTTGCTGTTTATTTAAGAAGCATCTTCATCAAATTATAAATTTTTTGCAAAACATAGAAGCTTCTGGGGAAAGCTGGAAAATGTTCACTTGTAGTGATATAAAGAAAAACACTAAGAATTATAGAAATAGAAGTTGACAGTCATGTGAATTTTCTGCTATCAGTAAAGAGTTCCTGCCTCCACTAAAAGAACATCTGATTATTCTCTTGCCCAGCACCCTCTATTATATAGAGTTTGGGTTAAGGTTAAAATATAATTAGGGCTAGGTTTAGGTTTGCGTTTTCCCAAATCTAACACAAATATTAAATTTATTTTCTGGAAGTTGACAAATCTTAATAGAAGCTAAATATTTTTCATGATATTTCTTTGTCACTTGCTGAATTTTAAAAAAGAAAAAAACCAAGACTATCTTTATTGTTATTTCAGTGAGAATAAATAGAACACTTTTAACTTGTATATCATTTGGAAGCAAAAATGTTGGCTTCTTTTATTTAAACTCTAGCATTTGATATAACAAGTAGCTTAATTAGAGCTATAAAAGTAAAACATGTAAAAAATAAGCTGCGTTTTCCTCGCAGACTCTGTGCCTCAGCCTTCATGGAGACTACTGTCTTCCACCACCTGAAATAATCAATCTATTGGGTTTCACTCATTTAGCGCTGTCTCTCCCTTAAGTCTCCCCCAACCCCTCTGCAACGCTTGGCCACATTTTCACGCAGCCATATTCCCTGAACATAAATGGAAAATGTAACAGCATACTCAGAACTTTTCAAATCCCACTCATTTCAACAAGTGAGACTTGACAAGGTTGATATGATAGGCGCATGCGAGAAGTTTTAGAATTTTGACGTAAATGCACCGTGAAGGAAAAAACCCTTCTTTTTTAGAAGGGAAGAAATACAGCACTGCAGAGGCATCAACATCCCATTCTATGGGTGGGCCTTAACAATGCTGTCCCCAACCTCCAGCCCAGTTTACCACATAATTTGAAAACAAACATGTAATTTTTGAGAGATTACCAAGATAGAATAATTATTTCCCTCTCTCTACCAACCTGCCATTCCCCCTTCCCCCTCCACCCACCCACACAGCCTCGAAATGTATGTATGTATCCTTCATCTTTGGGAATAGGGCCATTTCTTTTAAAAGAACCATCCTGCATCTTAAACTTGATATCTTAATTTAGGAAATCACACTTATTTCCTAAAGCACCCATAATTGGTGTCAAAAGCCTCAGAGAATCTTTTTATGATAGGTTCTTCCTTGTTTAACAATATAATTATTGTTGAATTACAGTACATATTGGCATGCAGTATTTTTCGGGATTTTCTTATTTCACTAATTCTCTTCTAACACTAATTCTATTCTAGAAGTTGAATTTTTGAAACATTCAGTTAAAAATGTGGTTTCGGAGTCAGGCAGTTCTCCTGTATTCAAATCTCACCTCTGTCATTTACAAACGTGTAACCTAAGGTAAGCCACTTAAACTCAGGGAGACTCAATTTCCTCTTCGGTTAAGAGAGAATAATAATACATTTCTACCCCATTGGGTAACTCACTGAGGTTGCCTTGAGATAACATGTGTAAGATGCTCTAGCAAAATGGCACATAACAAACAACCAACGTTGCTATTCCTGCTTAATAAACAAGAAAAAGAAGTCGTATGTGAATGAAACAATGTAACTGGTCATTTGATTTCCTGAAAACAAATGCCACCATAGTCAACCAAGGGAGCATTGAATACCAATGGCTTTGACTAGAAAACTGAAAAGAAGACATTATCTAAAACAAGGATTCAGATTTGATGGGTGAAGCAACCATGCTTCTTACCTGGGAGAGCACAGCAGAGTTCTTCCCTGTGATGGGACAGGCACTGGTTTGCAGTGGGGCAGTAAGTTAGAACGTAGAACCAGAGAATAAAGTTGTCCTTCAGGGCTCATCTGGAGGGAACATCTACTGGACAATGGGTCCACAAAAGATGATGAATCATTGGCAGAATCCTTTGAGAATCCAAGCTTTGGAAGTGGATAGACCTTGTTCCAGTCCCACCACTGGGCAACTTTGAGCTGTGTGACCTTAAGCCCATTTCCTCACATGGTCTGAGCTTCAATTTTCAATTCTGAAAAATAAGGATATTGTCTAATTCACAGAGCTGGGTGAGAATTTTGATCACAGATTATTGTAAAAGATTCTACACGGTCCGGCTCCTCCTTTGCTCTGCAGCTCTTCTGCTTCAGTCCTCATCTTTGCTCCTTCTGCTGCAGACGAAGGGGCCTTCTTGGAAGCCTGAGGTCCTCATTCTTGCCGTGTCCCTCACAGTGCATCATCTCTTTAATGGCAGCTTGTTCATCATATCTTAGCTCGGTCATCCCTTTCTTGTGGAGGCCTTCCTTGACCTTGCTGAGTGGGCCAAATTCCTTCTGTGTCTTCTTCAACTACCTTATAGTTCTCCTCCATCGTGGTGCTTATCACAGGTTTAATTTAGTTTGATTGACTGTCTTCCTACTAGACTATGAACCACTTACTAAGGGCAGGAAGTGGCCGGGGTTTTTTTTCACCATTACATCCTCCATGCCTGGTAAAGAATAGGTACCTAATAATTACTGTTGAACAAATAAATAGAAATCCAACACATAAGAGATACTTGGAAAATGGTCGTTACTACTACAAAATCTTAGCATCAGAGGGAGCTGAGAGGTCCTCTAGAGATTAGTCCAAATCACTTTTGCTTCCACTATGTCTCCACCACGTTCACACCCTCTTTAGATCCATGAGCAAGGAATCAAGATCTCAAAAATCAATGGATGCCTACTAAAGTCTACACTTATTATCCAATGGCATCCACATTTCCCTTGGTTCTCCTAAATCACATTCCCTTTTATAATTAAAACAATGTCTCAGTTGTAAAGAGCTATGAGTGTGATGACAGTAACTCTGAACCATGCCCTCCAATAGGGGATTTTATGCAGTGATGGGACTGGAAATTATTTACTTTGGGAAGAGAATCCTGTTGGGATTTCTGCACAAGCCTTTGTATACTGAGAGATGCTGCGCATATTTATGGGGCTGGGAGGTCCTAGAGCTGCATTTTCAGATGTTCCTTATTTCTCTATTTGTATATTTATTCAACTCCCCACCTTCTGGAAATTCTGTCACTGGGTAGAAATGGTGATAATGGCTGGGAAACATTTTAGCGCCATAATAAAAGTCACTAGAAGTGTGGTAACGCAAGAAAGAAAATGTAGTGGTAAAACCGTAGAAACATTTAACAAATTGTTTTCCACTAATTAAAAAAAAATAACCCTTGGAGACTTGAAGGGCAGGAAATGCTGCCACTCTATTGCCTTTTTAGTCAAATGCCTTCATAGGCATATCCCTTTAACATATATTATTAATATTGATCCCGCAGGGCCTGAAACAGTTTCCACCTCATCCCTGTTCTAACTACCCCAGGACACTCTGACCTTCTTTCTGAATTCCCATTATGCCTCTTTGCACTCTTTACTCTTTTGTGAATTGTTTTTGATATTCATTTTTCTCTCTCAACTAGCTTGGAAGTAGGGACCCCTTGGAGGAGGGCTTGGGACTTTGGAAACACATATGGATTTTGGAAGAGCAAAATCCGATTGGAATTCCATTTCTTTACCCTTACTACCAGGATCTATGCCTCATTTAGAGCTATCTGACCAAATTATTAGAATTAAAATAGACGAAATGTGGTGAAGTAGCAATAGTTTACCTTATCACCCTGCCCTCATCATGTCCTTGGTTACAAATTTAGTTAAATTCATTTCAATACTTTTTATAAAACTTTTGTATATTTGTTTTTACTTTCTGGTTAGGAAACATAGACAAGTTCTTTTAGAAAATTTGAACAATTCAGAAAACTATAAAAGAAGAACTTACGAATTAGCAGCTGCCATGTTTGAGGGCTTACTGTGTGCAGAAACTGTGCTGTCTGTTGTGTATTTCTATTACCCCTTTTAATTTTGGCAGTAGCGCAGAAGGTAGATAATAATATTATTCCCATTTTACATGTGAAACAACAAAAGTAAAGGATCCCTGAGGGTATACAACTAGTGATGGATTTGGAAATCAAATCCAGCCGCTCACTCCATAGCATAACCATAATACTAAAGTAGTTACTAAGATTATCCATAAATCAACCATGTCCCATCATAGAGGGAAAATCCATGCTATTCATTTTTTGTAGATTTAATAATATTTCCTTCCAATTACATGTACACACACACACACAAGGCATGCACACACATATAGGGGGAGCTGTGCAGTATTTTTAAAATAAAAATTGGGATCATACCATATGTACAGTTTATTTCATTAACGTATATTTGGCATTTTCATGGCATAAAATTTATTCAGATATACACCTTTAGTAGTGACTACGTAAGCATTTTTTTACCCTCATTGAACCATCTTTTTCTTGGACTTTCAAATGATTCCCAATCCTTAGCATGTAAGTTTTCTCCAGGTTAAATTTACTGCATATTAGGATTATGTACATTATAATCTCCAATGTATAAATTAGTTCTCATAGGAAGGAGATAATTATGTAACCTCCCAGATGTACCACTTGTGATTTAGACCTTGTAAAAAACAAAAGACTTTTATAATAATCCTCCAGCCCATTCCATTATATCATTCCATTTATAATTAATGATGATGAAAAAAATAGATAATTAATAATTATTAATTATTATAATGATGAAAAAAAAGATTTTTTTAATAATGATGAAATAATGATGATGAATAATAAATATATGATTATATTAATAATGATGAAAAAAAAGACAATCCACTTCATCCAGTTCTGCCCACAGTACCAAAGTGCCTGGAGGCCAAGAATGAGCCCTCATACATCATTTCACCAAGTTTGGTCACTGGGCTAAGAAAGGCAATGTGGTGTCACAGAGAGGAGTTGGACCTGTAGACAAAGGTCTGGGACCCTAACCATTGTCACCATTTATTACTGTGACTGTATTCTGAGCAAGGAAAATTGATCGTTGTAAGCCTCAGTTTCTTTGTTGTAAATTATAATAGCAATACATTCTCTCCTGTCTTGGAGGGTGGTGGTGAGAATTAAATGCTAGAACACTCTGTACACACTGTATTTTATTATTATTATTATTTAGGCTTGTCTAAACAACCATACACTTACTTAGAAAGAAAAATCACAGAAAATTTTTGGGTCCATCCTTTTCAATGCATGGAAATGTCTACAAAATTCACAGAAGCTCTATTTGTTCTGAAAAAAAAAATTTGTGGACCATTTGTGCCCCATGGAAGAGAGGAATGTATCAAGAATGGGAATTGACTTTATTTTTAATAGAACACATTTCTTATGATCCTTGATTTTTTTTTTTTTCTGTTGTTGAATTCTATTAGAAACTTAAAACCACTTCTGTGTTTCTCATCATCTCTACTTTTCCTCTTCTTGGGCCCATGACACAAAGCCTCATGCTCTTTAGAAGACAGAGTAAACAAAAATTAGTCAGAATTCCTCCCTTTAAGGCAGGCTTGATGCCCTCTCTGGTTGTGGCTCGTATGGGTTCTTTGTGGCTTAGAGCAGAATGTCTGGCCTGGAAAGCAGAAGGCTTTTAGCTGGCTCTTGGCATGCGTGTTTTGGGACCCTTCTCTGCTCATCGTCACTGTCTCGGTCACCCTGCATTTCTCTTGACACCTGGACACTGACCTACCATGTAACTAACCACATTGCATAAAAATCCAGTGAAGGGTGAACCTTCTCACTAGTGTGAGTTTCTAGGGTCCTTCTCATGAAAAACTTTGGTTAGGGCTTCCCTGGTGGTGCAGTGGTTGAGAGTCCGCCTGCCGATGCAGGGGACACGGGTTCGTGCCCCAGTCCGGGAAGATCCCACATGCCGTGGAGTGGCTGGGCCCGTGAGGCATGGCCGCTGAGCCTGCGCGTCTGGAGCCTGTGCTCCGCAACGGGAGAGGCCACAGCAACTTTGGTCAGAGAATCATACCACAACTGTTGTAGGAAGGGGGGACCCCTTGCAGGGCCCGAGAGTGGGCTCTTGTCTAACACTCGGAAATGAATTGTCCGAGGAGACACACGTGCTGACAAAGCAAGAGACTTTATTGGGAAGGGGCACCCGGGTGGAGAGTAGGTGGGTAAGAGAACCCAGGAGGACTGCTCTGCCACTGTGGCTCACAGTCATGGGTTTTATGGCGATGGGATTAGTTTCTAGATTGTCTCTGGTCAGTCATTCGGACTCAGGGTCCTTCCTGGTGGCGCACACATCACTCAGCCGAGGTGGATTCCAGTGAGAAGGATTCTGGAAGATTGGTAGGACATATGGACTGGCATCTTTCTTTGACCTTTCCTGAATTCTTCTGATTGGTGGTGACTTGTTAGTTCCGTGTTCCTTACCAGGACCTCCTGTCGTAAAATAACTCATGCAAATGGTTACTGTGGCGTCTGGACAGGGTGGGTGGTTTCAGTCAGTGTTTCCCCTAACACAACTGGTATGTTAGATGTAATGTCTGTTCTCTTATTTTTTTCTGAAAAATTTCCTTGTCACATTATTTTCATTCTCTCAGTGATTATTTGGGAATATAACGCTTGAGTTGAGAATTCTCTTAGGGTTATCAGAATGCTAATCTGGGCCTGCACGCTGTGATATGGGCTTTATCGCTTTCTTTATTGAATTTCCCCCTGTGTTTTTTTTGTTTTTTTTTTAACATCTTTATTGGGGTATAATTGCTTTACAATTGTGTGTTAGTTTCTGCTTTATAACAAAGTGAATCAGTTATACATATACATATGTTCCCATATGTCTTCCCTCTTGTGTCTCCCTCCCTCCCACCCTCCCCATCCCACCCCTCCAGGCTGTCACAAAGCACCGAGCCAATATCCCTGTGCCATGCGGCTGCTTCCCACTAGCTATCTACCTTACTACGTTTGTTAGTGTGTATATGTCCATGACTCTCTCCCGCCCTGTCACAGCTCACCCTTCCCCCCCCCATAACCTCAAGTCCATTCTTTAGTAGGTCTGCGTCTTTATTCCTACCTTACCCCTAGGTTCTTCATGACATTTTTTTTTCTTAAATTCCATATATATGTGTTAGCATATGGTATTTGTCTTTCTCTTTCTGACTTACTTCACTCTGTATGACAGACTCTAGGTCTATCCACCTCATTACAAATAACTCAATTTCGTTTCTTTTTCTGGCTGAGTAATATTCCATTGTATATATGTGCCACATCTTCTTTATCCATTCATCCGATGATGGGCACTTAGGTTGTTTCCATCTCCGGGCTATTGTAAATAGAGCTGCAATGAACATTTTGGTACATGACTCTTTTTGAATTATGGTTTTCTCAGGGTATATGCCCAGTAGTGGGATTGCTGGGTCATATGGTAGTTCTATTTGTAGTTTTTTAAGGAACCTCCATACTGTTCTCCATAGTGGCTGAACCAATTCACATTCCCACCAGCAGTGCAAGAGTGTTCCCTTTTCTCCACACCCTCTCCAGCATTTATTGTTTCTAGATTTTTTGATGATGGCCATTCTGACTGGTGTGAGATGATATCTCATTGTAGTTTTGATTTGCATTTCTCTAATGATTAATGATGTTGAGCATTCTTTCATGTGTTTGTTGGCAGTCTGTATATCTTCTTTGGAGAAATGTCTATTTAGGTCTTCTGCCCATTTTTGGATTGGGTTGTTTGTTTTTTTGTTATTGAGCTGCATGAGCTGCTTGTAAATTTTGGAGATTAATCCTTTGTCAGTTGCTTCATTTGCAAATATTTTCTCCCATTCTGAGGGTTGTCTTTTGGTCTTGTTTATGGTTTCCTTTGCTGTGCAAAAGCTTTGAAGTTTCATTAGGTCCCATTTGTTTATTTTTGTTTTTATTTCCATTACTCTAGGAGGTGGGTCAGAAAGGATCTTGCTGTGATTTATGTCATAGAGTGTTTTGCCTATGTTTTCCTCTAAGAGTTTGATAGTTTCTGGCCTTACATTTAGGTCTTTAATCCATTCTGAGCTTATTTTTGTGTATGGTGTTAGGGAGTGATCTAATCTCATACTTTTACATGTACCTGTCCAGTTTTCCCAGCACCACTTATTGAAGAGGCTGTCCTTTCTCCACTGTACATTCCTGCCACCTTTATCAAAGATAAGGTGTCCATATGTGCGTGGGTTTATCTCTGGGCTTTCTATCCTGTTCCATTGATCTATCTTTCTGTTTTTGTGCCAGTACCATACTGTCTTGATTACTGTAGCTTTGTAGTATAGTCTGAAGTCAGGGAGCCTGATTCCTCCAGCTCCATTTTTCGTTCTCAAGATTGCTTTGGCTATTCGGGGTCTTTTGTGTTTCCATACAAATTGCAAAATTTTTTATTCTAGTTCTGTGAAAAATGCCAGTGGTAGTTTGATAGGGATTGCATTGAATCTATAGATTGCTTTGGGTAGTAGAGTCATTTTCACAATGTTGATTCTTCCAATCCAAGAACATGGTATATCTCTCCTTCTATTTGTATCATCTTTAATTTCTTTCATCAGTGTCTTATAATTTTCTGCATACAGGTCTTTTGTCTCCTTAGGTAGGTTTATTCCTAGATATTTTATTCTTTTTGTTGCAATGGTAAATGGGAGTGTTTTCTTGATTTCACTTTCAGATTTTTCATCATTAGTATATAGGAATGCAAGAGATTTCTGTGCATTAATTTTGTATCCTGCCACTTTACCAAATTCATTGATTAGCTCTAGTAGTTTTCTGGTAGCATCTTTAGGATTCTCTATGTATAGGATCATGTCATCTGCAGACAGTGACAGCTTTACTTCTTCTTTTCTGATTTGGATTCCTTTTATTTCCTTTTCTTCTCTGATTGCTGTGGCTAAAACTTCCAAAACTATGTTGAATAAGAGTGGTGAGAGTGGGCAATCTTGTCTTTCTCCTGATCTTAGTGGAAATGCTTTCAGTTTTTCACCATTGAGGATGATGTTTGCTGTGGGCTTGTCATATATGGCCTTTATTATGCTGAGGAAAGTTCCCTCTATGCCTACTTTCTGCAGGGTTTTTATCATAAATGGGTGTTGAATTTTGTCAAAAGCTTTCTCTGCATCTATTGAGATGATCATATGGTTTTTCTCCTTCAATTTGTTAATATGGTTTATCACATTGATAGATTTGCGTATATTGAAGAATCCTTGCATTCCTGGAATAAACCCCACTTGATCATGGTGTATTATCCTTTTACTGTGCTGTTGGATTCTGTTTGCTAGTATTTTGTTGAGGATTTTTGCATCTATGTTCATCAGTGATATTGGCCTGTAGTTTTCTTTCTTTGTGACATCCTTGCCTGGTTTTGGTATCAAGGTGATGGTGGCCTCGTAGAAGGAATTTGGGAGTGTTCCTCCCTCTGCTATATTTTGGAAGAGTTTGAGAAGGATAGGTGTTAGCTCTTCTCTAAATGTTTGATAGAATTCGCCTGTGAAGCCATCTGGTCCTAGGCTTTTGTTTGTTGGAAGATTATTAATCACAGTTTCAATTTCAGTGCTTGTGATTGGTCTGTTCCTATTTTCTATTTCTTCCTGATTCAGTCTTGGCAGGTTGTGCATTTCTAAGAATTTGTCCATTTCTTCCAGGTTGTCCATTTTATTGGCATAGAGTTGCTTGTAGTAATCTCTCATGATCTTTTGTATTTCTGCAGTGTCAGTTGTTACCTCTCCTTTTTCATTTCTAATTGTATTGATTTGAGTCTTCTCCCTTTTTTTCTTGATGAGTCTGGCTAATGGTTTATCAATTTTGTTTATCCTCTCAAAGAACCTGCTTTTAGTTTTATTGATCTTTGCTATCGTTTCCTTCATTTCTTTTTCATTTATTTCTGATCTGATTTTTATGATTTCTTTCCTTCTGCTAGCTTTGGGGTTTTTTTGTTCTTTTTTCTCTAATTGCTTGAGGTGCAAGGTTAGGTTGTTTATTCGAGATGTTTCCTGCTTCTTAAGGTGGGCTTGTATTGCTATAAACTTTCCCCTTAGAACTGCTTTTGCTGCATCCCATAGGTTTTGGGTCGTCGTGTCTCCATTGTCATTTGTTTCTAGGTATTTTTTTATTTCCTCTTTGATTTCTTCAGTGATCACTTGGTTATTAAGTAGTGTATTGTTTATCCTCCATGTGTTTGTATTTTTTACAGATCTTTTCCTGTAATTGATATCTAGTCTCATGGCATTGTGGTCAGAAAAGATACTTGTTACAATTTCAATTTTCTTAAATTTACCAAGGCTTGACTTGTGACCCAAGATATGATCTATCCTGGAGAATGTTCCATGAGCACTTGAGAAAAATGTGTATTCTGTTGTTTTTGGATGGAGAGTCCTATAAATATCAATTAAGTCCATCTTGTTTAATGTATCATTTAAAGCTTGTGTTTCCTTATTTATTTTCATTTTGGATGATCTGTCCATCGGTGAAAGTGGGGTGTTTAAGTCCCCTACTATGAATGTGTTACTGTCGATTTCTCCTTTTATGGCTGTCAGTATTTGCCTTATGTATTGAGGTGTTCCTATGTTGGGTGCGTAAATATTTACAATTGTTATATCTTCTTCTTGGATCGATCCCTTGATCATTATGTAGTGTCCTTCTTTGTCTCTTTTAATAGTCCTTATTTTAAAGTCTATTTTGTCTGATATGAGAATTGCTACTGCAGCTTTCTTTTGGTTTCCATTTGCATGGAATATCTTTTTCCATCCCCTTACTTTCAGTCTGTATGTGTCTCTAGGTCTGAAGTGGGTCTCTTGTAGACAGCATATATAAGGGTCTTGTTTTTGTATCCATTCAGCCAATCTGTGTCTTTTGGTGGGATCATTTAGTCCATTTACATTTAAGGTAATTATCGATATGTATGTTCCTATTCCCATTTTCTAAATTGTTTTGGGTTCGTTATTGTAGGTCTTTTCCTTCTCTTGTGTTTCTTGCCTAGAGAAGTTCCTTTAGCATTTGTTGTAAAGCTGGTTTGGTGGTGCTGAACTCTCTCAGCTTTTGCTTGTCTGTAAAGGTTTTAATTTCTCCATCAAATCTGAATGAGATCCTTGCTGGGTAGAGTAGTCTTGGCTGCAGGTTTTTCTCCTTCATCACTCTCAGTATGTCCTGCCACTCCCTTCTGGCTTGTAGGGTTTCTGCTGAGAGATCAGCTGTTAACCTTATGGGGATTCCCTTATGTGTTATTTGTTGTTTTTCCCTTGCTGCTTTTAATATGCTTTCTTTGTATTTAATTTTTGACAGTTTGATTAATATGTGTCTTGGCGTATTTCTCCTTGTATTTATCCTGTATGGGACTCTCTGTGCTTCCTGGACTTGATTAACTATTTCCTTTCCCATATTAGGGAAGTTTTCAACTATAATCTCTTCAAATATTTTCTCAGTCCCTTTCTTTTTCTCTTCTTCTTCTGGAACCCCTATAATTCGAATGTTGGTGTGTTTAATGTTGTCCCAGAGGTCTCTGAGACTGTCCTCAGTTCTTTTCATTCTTTTTTCTTTATTCTGCTCTGCAGTAGTTATTTCCACTATTTTATCTTCCAGGTCACTTATTGTTCTTCTGCCTCAGTTATTCTGCTATTGATCCCATCTAGAGTACTTTTAATTTAATTTATTGTGTGGTTCATCGTTGCTTGTTTCATCTTTATTTCTTCTAGGTCCTTTTTAACTGTTTCTTGCATTTTGTCCATTCTATTTCCAAGATTTCGGATCATCCTTACTATCATTATTCTGAATTCTTTTTCAGGTAGACTGCCTATTTCCTCTTCATTTGTTAGGCCTGGTGCATTTTTATCTTGCTCCTTTATCTGCTGTGTGTTTTTCTGTCTTCTCATTTTGCTTATCTTACTGTGTTTGGGGTCTCCTTTTTGTAGACTGCAGGTTCGTAGTTCCCGCTGTTTTTGATGTCTGTCTCCAGTGGCTAAGGTTGGTTCAGTGGGTTGTGTAGGCTTCCTGGTGGAGGGGACTAGTGCCTGTGTTGTGGTGGATGAGGCTGGATCTTGTCTCTCTAGTGGGCAGGTTCACATCTGGTGGTGTGTTTTGGGGTGTCTGTGGCCTTATTATGATTTTAGGCAGCCTCTCTGCTAATGGGTGGGGTTGTGTTCCTGTTTTGCTAGTGGTTTGGCATAGGTTGTCCAGCACTGTGGCTTGCTGGTCGTTGAGTGAAGCTGGGCGCTGGTGTTAAGATGGAGGTCTCTGGGAGATTTTCACCGTTTGATATTATGTGGAGCTGGGAGGTCTTTTGTTGACCAGTGTCCTGAAGTTGGCTCTCCTACCTCAGAGGCAGAGCCCTGACTCCTGGCTGGAGCACCAAGAGCCTTTCATCCACACGGCTCAGAATAAAAGGGAGAAAAAGTAGAGAGAATTAGTAGAAGTATGAGGAAAGAAAGAAGGAAAGGAGGGAAGGAAGGAAGGAAGGAAGAAAGAAGGAAAGAAAGAAAGAAGCAAAGAAGGAAAGAAGGCAAGAAGGAAAGAAAGGAGGGAGGGAGGGAGGAAGGAAGGAAGGAGGGAAAGAAGGAAAAAAGAAAGAAAGAAGATACAGTAAAAATAAAATAAAGTATAATAAAGTTATTGAATTAAAAAATTCTTATTTAGAAAAAAAAGGGACGGATAGAACTTTAGGACAAATGTTGGAAGCAAAGCTATACAGACAAAATCTTACACAGAAGCATACACATACACCCTCACTAAAAGAGGTAAAGGGGGAAAAATCATAAATCTTGCTCTCAGAGACCACCTCCTCAATTTGGGATGATTCGTTGTCTAAAGGAGGGAAGGAAGGAAGGAAAGAAAGGAAGAAAGAAGGTAAAGTATAATAACGTTATTAAAATTAAAATTATTAAGAAAACAATTTTAAAAAAAACCATGGACGGATAGAACCCTAGGACAAATGGTGGAAGCAAGACTATACAGACAAGATCTCACACAGAAGCATACACATACACATTCACAAAAAGAGGAATAGGGAAAAAAATCATAGATCTTGCTCCCAAAGTCCACCTCCTTAATTTGGGATGATTGGTTGTCTATTCAGGTATTCCACAGATGCAGGGTATATCAAGTTGATTGTGGAGCTTTAATCCGCTGCTTCTGAGGCTGCTGGGAGAGCTTTCCCTTTCTCTTCTTTGTTCTCACAGCTCACCGGGGCTCAGCTTTGGATTTGGCCCTGCCTCTGCGTGTAGGTCGCTGGAGGGCGTCTGTTTTTTGCTCAGACAGGACGGGGTTAAAGGAGCCACTGATTCGGAGGCTCTGGCTCACTCAGGCCGGGGGGGGGGGGGGGGGGGGGAGGGAGGGGCACGGAGTGCAGGGCGGGCCTGCTGCGGCAGAGGCCGGCGTGACTTTGCATCAGCCTGAGGCCCGCCGTGCGTTCTCCCGGGGAGTTGTCCCTGGATCCCGGGAACCTGGCAGTGGCGGGCTGCAAGGCTCCGCGGAAGGAGGGGTGTGGAGAGTGACCTGTGCTCGCACACAGGCCCCTTGGTGGCGGCAGAAGCAGCCTTAGCATCTTCCGCCCGTCTCTGGGGTTCGCGCTTTTAGCCGCGGCTCGCGCCCGTCTCTGGAGTTCCTTTAAGCAGCGTTCTTAAACCCCTCTCCTCACGCACCAGGAAACAAAGAGGGAAGAAAAAGTCTCTTGCCTCTTAGGCAGGTGCAGACTTTTCCCCGGACTCCCTCCTGGCTAGCCGTGGTGCACTAACCCCTTCAGGCTATGTTCAAGCCGCCAACCCCAGTCCTCTCCCTGCGCTCCGTCCGAAACCGAAACCCGAGCCTCAGAGCCTCAGCTCGCAGCCCCACCCGCCCCGGCGGGTGAGCAGACAAGCCTCTCGGGCTGGTGAGTGCCGGTCGGCACCGATCCTCTGTGCGGGCATCTCCCCGCTTTGCCCTCCGCACCCCTGTTGCTGTGCTCTCCTCTGCGGCTTCGAAGCTCCCCCCTCCGCCTCCCGCAGTCTCCGCCCGCGAAGGGGCTTCCTAGTGTGTGGAAACTTTTCCTCCTTCACAGCTCCCCCCCACTGGTGCAGGTCCCGTCCCTATTCTTTTGTCTCTGTTTTTTCTTCTTTTTTCTTTTGCCCTACCCAGGTACGTGGGGAGTTTCTTGCCTTTTGGGAGGTCTGAGGTCTTCTGCCAGCCTTCAGTAGGTGTTCTGTAGGAGTTGTTCCACGTGTAGATGTATTTCTGGTGTATCTGTGGGGAGGAAGGTGATCTCCGCGTCTTACTCTTCTGCCATCTTCCTCTCCAAGACCCCGCCTGTGTTTTATTTCAAGAGTTTGTATCATGGTGGATATGGTTCCACAGGCATGTATTTCCAAGTGATGGACTGCTAGACAGATTTTACTTTCTTTCCCCTCTCTTTTGCTCTTAAACATCAGATGTTTCCTTTTTAGCAGGCTCTTAAAAATGAATCTGGTTCTCTAGAGTCAAAATTCTTAGCAGCCTCTGCCCTGCCTATCTGTGATAATGGGCCTGTAATCGTAGTTTTAAGCTTGAGCCTGAAATCCCAGAGAAAATATTAGTCTTATACTGTGTGCTCCATGTGTGGTAGTATGATTCCTGCATCAAAAATTAAATAATAATTACGGTTTACTTCAGTAATGTAAATGTTTACATAAAATAAAAAGTGAAGAAGAAGGGTTGGCTTTCCATTTGGCTCGCAGCTACCATGCCCAACTGCACGTTGTAACCCACCTCTGGATGAGAATTTCAAATCCTGTGGTTACCTACCCTCAAATTTCAAGACATCACTCTTCAGCTTTCTGTTATGTTTAAATGAGGAGACAGTCAAATAAAACTTAAGGCAACTTTTATCTTTAAAAGTAGATTTAAATATAATATACTATCTACCTCTTCTCTCTTGTTTTAAAAAGATCCGCCAGCCCGTCATACTTAAGAAATTGAACCAAGACGTGTTATTGTTACTGAACGCAAGTTCACGCACCCGACGCACAGTGAGGCCAAACAAAACCGAGCAGAGAAAGGTTCATTGCAGGCCCATGCAAGGAGAACAGATAGCTCATGCCCCTCAAAACCCAGGACTCTCCAAAGGGTTTCAGCAAAGTCCTTTTTTTTTTAACATCTTTATTGGAGTATAATTGCTTTACAATGGTGTGTTAGTTTCTGCTGTATAACAAAGTGAATCAGCTATACGTATACATATATCCCCACATCTCCTCCCTCTTGCGTCTCCCTCCCTCCCTCCCTATCCCACCCAATGGCCAAGTGAGGGAGGGGCGTCCCAGGGTATGTGATCGGTTCATGCACAATTCTCTAATAGGTTGATGTTTAAAAAACAGGGCAGGGCTTCCCTGGTGGCGCAGTGGTTGGGAGTCTGCCTGCCGATGCGGGGGGCGCGGGTTCGTGCCCTGGCCCGGGAGGATCCCGCGTGCCGTGGAGCAGCTGGGCCTGTGAGCTATGGCCGCTGAGCCTGCGCGTCTGGAGCCTGTGCTCCGCAGCGGGAGAGGCCGCAGCGGGAGAGGCCCGCGTACCAAAAAAAAAAAAAAAAAGAACAGGGCAGTTGATATCATCAATCCTTAGATGCCAGTGAGGGTGTGTGTGTGTGTGACTATGTGCTCATGGTCATCAAGTAAATTTCTTCCACTTGGTGGTGGTTTTTAGCATCTGAAAAACTCGGGAAATATGCATGAGATACTATTATCTGGGTACTTAAGAGAGGAGCTACAGCAGAGGGTATGGAGGAGGGATCTGTCCTGCAGAGACCTCAGAGGGTCCTGTTCCATCACATTATGTGAAGGAGTAAGTGAGAAAGTGGTGTGATGGAAAAAAAAAAAAAATAAGAACTTGACCTGCTCTAATCCTTACCCATGAGATGACTCTGGGTAAGATAACTAATGTCTCAGAACCTCAGTTTACTCACTCATAAAATGGGGCTAAGAGCAGTGTCTGCCTCCCAGGGAGGTTGTGGAAATTACATGAGCATCTAAGTGCATGACCTCCTAGCCATGGACAGTTTTAGCAGCTGGGCCCTTTGCACCCCAGGCCTAGCAGCGCCTCTGAAGTTTGCCTCTTGGAGGGCTGCTTGTGTTAAGGTTCCCAGTGCCCAGCAAAGGCGTGGGTAAGGGAATGCAAAAATGAACACAAGGAGGCAGTTTAACAGAGTGGAAATGTAAAAGTAAAAATACTTCGCCTTTTGAGAAGTTGAGCAAGGTGAACAAGTGAAGGCAGATGAGAGGTTCTCGGCCATTCCTCTGATTGGTTACAAGCATGAGCGGAGGACCTCAAAACGAGCTCACACAGAACTGATCAAATATTTTTTGATCACTTGCCGCGGAAGATTTGATGCCCCATATTAACCCATATGATGTTTTTCGTCCTATCTTAATTTAACAGAGTCTCTGGCAAGTGGTGTGCAGAGTTCACCACTGCACACCCATTTACACAGTGGTGTGTAAACGGGTTTTGAAAAATATATATATTTTAAATATCTCCAAGCAATCGGTGTTCTCTAAGTACACCACAGTTCATTTTTAAAAACAGTAATTGAGTTTTACTATGTGCAAACACTGGAGTGTGCTCCTCTGGAAACACAGCTCTTGCACTAATTTATTTGGAGGAGAAAATATGGATGCTACCAGTGGTGTGCTGGGGCTGACTGGTGCCTGCTGGGGAAAGCCAACTGTTAGACTCAGGAATTTTGTGGGCCAGTTGTTAAAGATAGCCATTATTAAAAGCTAAATATTAGGGCTTCCCTGGTGGCACAGTGGTTGAGCGTCCGCCTGCCTATGCAGGGGACACGGGTTCGTGCCCTGGTCCGGGAAGATCCCACATGCCGCGGAGCAGCTGGGCCCGTGAGCCATGGCTGCTGAGCCTGCGTGTCCGGAGCCTGTGCTCCGCAACGGGAGAGGCCGCAGGGGTGAGAGGCCCGCATACCGAAAAAAAAAAAAAAAAGCTAAATATTAAATTAAATTTAGATTTAAGCAAAAAGTAATAAATACTCAAAATTCATCATTCCTAATTATTTTACTACCTTATACTACGATCTGTGCTCTTGAGGTTATCGGCATCCATTGTATCTGAATGGTGAAATACTGGATAATGGTGTTTTACTGCACATCTTTCCCAAGGCTGTGTTTAGTGATGTTCCATCAGTAGTTTGCAGTCTGCCAGGTAGAAGTATTTGCACTAAGGATGCTACGAATCAGAATTCTTTTTTTCCTGGAAGGCTGGTGGTTTAACCAGCATACCACTGGCTTTATCTCAGTAGAGTGAAATAAGAGTTTATTTCAAATGGAATCTTCAGTTCATACAGCTATGAAGGGATGCAGCCAGAAACAGAACTGATGTTTCCAGTTCAGTTTTGCATCATCTTTACCCACTTTGATTATTAGTGGAACCCTGTCTTGAAAAGTCTGTGCAGCATCCTGGTTCAGCAAAGAGTAGGAGAGAGGTTGGTTATTGACAGCTCCAGGGATTAGAGAGGGGCAAGGATGGCCTGATTTTCTGCTCTTTGACTTTTTGGCTTACTCCTTGCTACCTTCTATGAGACTATATGTATTTAATTGCCTGGTGAATGATATAAAGAAGTCTCAGCTGCACTGGGAATATATTTGATCTTGTCTACATTAAATAGAAGGGAAAAAGTAGTTTTAAATTTTTTATTTATTTTTGACAAAAATTGTATATACGGTATACAACATGATGTTTTGATATATGTATACATTATGAATGATTACCAAAATCAAACTAATTAACATACCCATCACCTCCCATAGTTACCTGTGTGTGTGTGTGTGTGTGTGTGTGTGTGTGTGTGTGTATGAGTGTGGTGAGAACTCCTGGGATCTACTCTCAGCAAATTTCAAGTATATAATACATTATTATTCACTGTAGTCACCATACTATACATTAGGTCTCCAGAACTTATTCATCTTATAACTGAAATTTTGTACCCTTTGATCCACATTTCCTCTTTTCCCTCAGCCCCCAGCCTCTTGTAACCACCATATGTTACTGTGAGTTTGACTTCTGGGGAAAAAAAGTTTTCAGGGGAAAGGATGGGATTTGAATAGAATCCTGAAGAATGGAAAGGATCCATCTGGATGAGAGAAAAGGTCAAAACATCAACGGATACACAAAGGGAAGGAAGGGCAATGACCATACCAGAGGAAAATAAAGAATCCAGTATGGTTGAAGAACAGGATTTATAGACAAGTGTAGTGTGGAAAGGGACTTGAAGGGTAGATGGAACCTGATTACCTAAATGGCAGTATTGAACTTTGATGCTAAACTGATGTAGGTTTGGGAGAGAGGGAAAGAGTTGAAGAAGAAAAGGAATTTCAGTGTTTGCTTTAAAAAGTTTATTTTTATTTTTAATAAATATGCTTGTAGTATACACTTAATTGATAATATAAGGCAATTTAATTTACCTTTCTCTATGCAAATTGGATCCAAAAACATGTTGCCTTTAGTATATTAAGAATGTGTAAAAGATCCTCTCAAATGCTGCTACATCAGGCATCAAGAACATGAGAAGTTTACCTATGGTTACTTCAGAAAATATATACACTGCACATAAATTTTACCATAAAAACTTAAAACTTCATGAAAAATCATGTAGTATTTCCATGCCACCTTACACAAATTCAATATCTGTAATGTTATCTCGAGGGAAATAACATGTGCACATTTGAAACAGTCACAAAAGCTACCCGTGTTCAATTAATAGTGCATTGTAGATTACAGATTTACACCAACCAATACTTAAGAAATTGAATCTGAGTGATACTATTAGCTCAACTAATCATCTTGAATAAACAAGGAAATTTAACATATTGGTGGTCTACTTTTCTGATCATATAAATATATAATATACTGATATATATTAAATATATAACATATAATATATGAATGAAATATTCGGTATCATCCTTAGCTTTGCAGAATTGGTAACTATACCACAGCAAGATGTTATTTCTACAGTCAGTGTACATGGGATGACATGCCATCAGTTTCCTTGACTTTTGAGTTGACAAGCACTCAATTACAATATATACCCTATAGAAGCTCCAGACAATCAACTTTTTTTTTTTTTTTTTTTTGCGATACGCGGGCCTCTCACTGTTGTGGCCTCTCCCGTTGCGGAGCACAGGCTCCGGACGCGCAGGCTCAGCGGCCATGGCTCACGGGCCCAGCTGCTCCGCGGCATGTGAGATCTTCCCGGACCGGGGCATGAACCCATGTCCCCTGCATCGGCAGGCGGACTCTCAACCACTGCGCCACCAGGGAAGCCCCAGACAATCAACTTTTAAAAAAAAGAAGGTGGTCCCTTGGAAGACTAAAGCAAAATGTTTAGCTGGACTTTTAAAAAGTTTTACCAATGAGAAGAAGCACCTAAAAGGAAAATACAGCTTTAACAACAGAGGGGGGAAAAAACCCTTAAACATCTTGAAAACCAAAGCAAAATGCAATTTAAACAACATTTAAAGAGAAATACATTTTATGAGACTAATAAAAATTCGATCTACAGGATTTTAGGAGTTCATTACTAGTAAGTAAGCATAACCTTGCAAGTACCATGTCCCTTTTTCTTCCCCTTAGTCAGAATTTAAAGTGTTAGCTTCCATTCAGTCATGGCCAGAGGTGAGAGGGCAGGGAGGAGCTGATAAAGTAAAGGATCCAGAAACATTTTACATGAATGTCACAGACTTCCAATGAAAAGGAATACTCAACAGGACCAAAAGTTTATATTACTGATATACTCTTCACTGATTCAATTTTTAACAAGTGAAAATAAATGGTATTAAGATACAAAATCTTAATATATAACCCTTACTGTCAAATCCTTGTTTTCTGGAAGAAAAAACGAGATCTCTTGGGCTTCCCTGGTGGCGCAGTGGTTGAGAGTCCGCCTGCCGATGCAGGGGACACAGGTTTGTGCCCCGGTCCGGGAAGATCCCACATGCTGCGGAGCGGCTGGGCCCGTGAGCCATGGCCGCTGAGCCTGCGCGTCCGGAGCGTGTGCTCCGCAACGTGAGAGGCCACAGCAGTGAGAGGCCCGCATATCGCCAAAAAAAACCAAGATCTCACTCAATTTCCAGTAACACACAAACGTATCTTACAGAAGAATTTTATAATAGAAGGGTTAATAAACCCTTGCTGCCTTTTTTTCAAAGGGGATTTTAAAAAGGTGTAACATGATCAATAAGTGGCCATGTTCAGAATAAACTAGAATGAATGGGGTAGAGCGAAGAAAAGCAAGAATATCTAGCAAAGCCAGATTATCTTCCTGTGTCCCAATTTTTGTGCAAAGGAAATCTTCCTGAGGGCAGGCACTCACATACAGCTCAGACCTGCCATCAGCTTGGTACGTGCATCTCATCATTTCATCGGTCACCATGCCCCATTGCTTTGAATAGGTCCTAGTTGGGACACAGCTAAAGAGGAATACAATGGAAAGGCTTAGAGTTTAGCCTATGGGATCACGCTCTCTAGACTGAAATCTGGGTTCCACTGCTCACCACCGCTGAGACTGCATAGGTCACTTAGATGCTTCAAGCTTCTCCTTTCTGTGAGATGTTGATAATAGTACCTCCCTTAGAGAGTAAGAGGAGTAAGCATATTAATGATTGTAAAATGCCTAGCACATGTCCAGGCACGTGGAGAGCAAGTTAACTATTGTTAGTGGTATTTTACTGATGTTAGTAGCCAAAGAAAGTATGATATCAACAGTTTGATCTGACCACAATAAGTAATTATATAACTTAACAGAAAATGAAGTCATCTGAGGCTGTGTGGTTGTGTGTGTGTGCGTGTGTGTGTGTGTGTGTGTGTGCAAACCTGCACATGCACCCACCCCCGTGTGTAAACCTGCGATGGTCATGTAACTCCTCTATACAGTCACTCCAATCCTCCTCTTTGCCCACCTCTCAAAGGTACCATATTCTAAGGTAAATCAGAGCTCCATCAGCTACCACTTTTCATTCTCTCACAAAGTTCCCAACTTAAGCTCTGACTGTGCTGGGGAGAAGACAAGGCTGAGAACCAGCTGACCCCACCCGGAGTGTGGGTATAAGGACAGCCAGGAAATCCAAGAGAGCAAAGCACAGTCAACGCAGGGAATGCTCTGATCCTGGAAACTGAAGGGCAAGGACAGAGGGAAACCTTGGGGACCATTCTTCAGTAGTTTTTACCCAATCATGAGAGAGAAAAAAAGGACAAAACTAAAGCCCTTCTGAAGAGAATGTAATTATCTTTCTATTCCACCTCGCTTCTAGCCTTAGACTTTATATTGACAAACTAAAGCATTTTTTGGCATTGAGATAATTTGACTGGATCAGGGTTTGTTTTTTTTTTTTAAAAAAGAGCTTGCCTACAGTGTTTGATGCAGTGAAGCTTCATGAGAAGATGGATGAAATGTGAAATATTTGGATTCCTGGGTCAGCTACTGCTTAGGTATTTACCTGCTTATTGTCCAGGAACTCATAGAGGATGCCTCCTACCAAGATCAAAGCATCACTACTTACAGTTTAAAACTGGCTGATTGTGGAAATCAACTTTACTTGACAGAAGCTTCAGGAGGAAATTGAAGCTTTCATTCCAAAAATGGTTATTAGGAGGTAGTCTCCTAATTTTATCTGTTAAGTCACAACTGGTAAATTTCTTCATTGACATATATGTTGAAGATACCACAATGGAAGATTTGTTTTTTTAAGTATTTCCCACATTTTCTTGATTCCCGGACTTTTGTATTATTTATAAGAGCAATAAATATAATTATTTATACATTATGACTTATTATATTAGTTATTATTACTTATGATTCTATTCTGTGTCAGTGACTATAAACACATTCCTTCTAAATTCTATAGCAAAATTATAAATGCGTTATTTTCCTTATTTTCACAGGTAAGGAATCTGAGGCTCTAACCTAAGGTCACATAGCCAGTAACTGACGGAGTTGGATCTCTAACTCATATTCATCAGATACCAAAATACATTTTCTTTCCAAAGATGTCACATTACCTTTAGTGTTTAAGAAACATTTATTCTGTCCATATTTGCTCCCACAGTGAACACTAAACACTTATCAGAGACCAAGTAATGTGTTGGGTATAATACAAGCCATAATATGCCATGGGCATTTAAATGTCAATCTTTGAAATGAACTTACAGAAATTTCCATCCCTGATTGCAATAATGACATTACCCAATATTCTCATTCCTGACTCCACATTTCCTGTGTATTCAAAGAGAAAGATGGCAGCAAAATGCAGAGCTCTTATTGGAACTGGTGAGATTTGAAGAGCTCCAGTGGATTATTTCTATAGTATAAAGTATTTATCTTCCAAATTTGAAGGACAGATGTTAACATATTTCTGAGTTGCTCCTGTTGCACGAACAGATGCTTAACCATAACCACCTAAAATAATCTGTAGTAATTAATGGACATTTTTATACTTGTAGTTATTGTTCTATTTCTACAATAATTCATACCTTTGACTTTAGCAAATTAGGTACAATTTTGAAGCAGTTTTATGGAACTCAAAAATCTGAAACCTGCTCCCAGAATATCAAGTTTTGGGTTTTTGGTTTTTTGTATGCTATATTTGTATGACTAGACCCCAAATCCCAACCCCACTACCTACATGGTTCGTATATTCACTGCCAACTTTTAGGAATAAATATGGGACATGATTCTTCTCACAACAAGCTTCTGCAGCTGATAGCTTTAGAAATCAGAGTTGCATACAAAGGAAACAATGGTACGAATGGTTGAAGAGTTCCAATGACTGTAGTTGGTGAAAGTTAAAGGAAGTGTTTCAGCACAGATCACATGTCTTGGGTTGCTTTCTCCAAATATTTGAAAGCAAAATAACTTTATTCAAAAACCAGATATTAGTTTGAAGGAATTTTTACTTTATCTGGAAGGAAAGAAAGAACCCCAAACTAACCCTTGTCAAGACCTCCTCTGGGCTACAGCACAAAGTATTCAGCCAGAATGCATTCAGACAGAGGGCAGTTCTCTACCATTGGCCTCCATTTTGTCAGAACCAGCATTTGTTCTGGCTGGTCGATGCCAGTATGTGTGACTTATTAAATATTTTGAATTGCACCCCTGACTAGTGCTTTGAAAATGCTATTTATTTTTTTTAATTGTATTGAAGTATAGTTGATTTACAACGTTGTATTGATTCCCTCTGTACAGCAGTGACTCAGTTATACATATATGTATTCATTCTTCAGATTCTTTTCCATTGTGATTTGTCACAGGATACTGAATATAGTTCCCTGTACTATACAGTAGGACCTTGTTGTTTATCCGTTGTATATATACTAGCTTGCATCTGCTATCCCACACTCCCAATCCATCCCTTCCCCACCTTCCCTCTGCCTTGGCAACTACAAGTCTATTCTATGTCTGTAAGTTTGTTTCATAGATGTGTTCATTTTTGTCGTATTTTAGATTCTACATATAAGTCACATCATATGGAATTTGTCTTTCTCTTTCTCACTTCACTCATTATGATAATCTCTAGGTCCATCCTTGTTGCTGCAAATGGCATTATTTCATTCTTTTTTATGGGAGTAGTATTCCATTGTGTATATGTACCACATCTTCTTTATCCATTCATCTATCAATGGACATTTAAGTTGTTTCCATGTGTTGGCTGTTGTAAGTAGTGCTGCTATGAACATAGGGGTGCTTGTATCTTTTTGAGTTATAGTTTTGTCTGGGTATATGCCCAGGAGTGGGGTTGCTGGATTTTATGGCAACTCTATTTTTAGTTTTTTGAGGAACCTCTATACTATTTTCCAAAAATGCTGTTTAATTTAATCCTCACTGCAAGCTGTCGAAGTATTATTATCCCAATATACAGATGAAGGAACTTTGAAATGAGAGGGAACATTCATATCCACCCTGGTTTGAAAGTGTTTCCTCTGGGGTCAACTTTTATTACAAAACAAGAGCAGAGCTATACCTTTGTCATCTCTGTGTTCTAGTGTCCAGGAGAGTCCTGCCATGGACTTGGTGCTCAAGAATGGTTTACTCCATTGAATTGAACAGACAACTGTTCATCTTTGTTGGATGAAGAATATCTCACTTGTCCAAATTCCATGAGGAATCAACTCAGGATTTAACAGCTTTAAGAATTTGAAGGTTCCACTATGTTTAACATATCAATAAATGCAATTGCAGGAAATTTACTTACATTAATCTCTCTCCCTATTATGGTGTAATTTCTTCTCAGGAAAGGGGCAAATACTTCTAGAACTCTACCCCAAGTGAATGTGATACAGATGAATATATAAATACAAATATATTCAGAAAAGTATTATTTGAAATATTAGAAAGCAATAAACTGAATACCTAACAATGGAAGTATGGCCTAATTCATCATAATGAAGTTTTACAGTAGAATGTTATGCAGTCATTATGAATCATTTTTCAATTAATTCGTGATTTTGTATTAAATAAACTTTTTATTGAAGTATAACATACAGGACAGAAAAATACAAAAAACCTTAAGTATGCACTCAATGAGTTATCAGAGAATTACACCCTGTAACCACCATCCAATTTAAGAAATAACTTATTCCCATTATCCCAAAAATCTATTTCATGATCCCTCTTAAACGCTTCCCTCACCTTTCTTCTCAAAGATATCTGTTATCTTGACTTCAAATCGTATATGGGGAAACACCTACTAAAACATAAGTGAAAAGGCCAGAACAAATTGTATGTGCAGTATTCTCCCAGTTATGTGATCATTGATATGTAACTAAATGTGCAGGAAATTATTAGAAGGAAATAACCGAAATGTTCTCAGCGGTTATCTCAGCAAGCAGATAAGGCGTGATTTTTATTTTCTTCTTCCACAGAAAATATATATTATTCTAATAAATAGTTAAAGGACAAATATTATGTAAATGGAGTAAAATATATTACAATCAATTATAAACATGATTTTTTTTCATATTTGCTAGGAGTTGGCATTATTTTTATAGTCCTAAAATGTGGAAGAGCTCAAAAGGTTGCCTAGGAAGTTCGGCTGTTACATACAATGATATTTAAAATAATATATCCCCTATTAAAATGTAGGCAATTATGATATGCCTTTGGTTACACCATGGACACCAATTACTGTGAACCCCAAGCACATACCACGAAACCACATGTGGAATGGTTAACCCTCCTAGCCAGTGTGAGTTATGATTTGCCACCAGCACAAACCTTGTAAGATTCCCATTATGCTAGCTTTACCATCTTCCAGAGAATTTCTTTCCCATCCTATGGCTCTGCTTGGGAAAGAGAGTAGAAAATGATGCTGGATATTATAAAGTCAGACTAGCAGGAATTATACAGACAGGTGTAGAGTTTTGGAAATCGGTTGAGATCCAGGAGCATGTAGATGGCATTTTCTACATCTTGCTTAAAATTAACAAGAAAAAAAATGTATCTGTTACCTTTGTTTTTGCAGATGGCAGATAACATATTGATGAGGGGGTAGAGATGTGGAGAAAGATATAGTTCTCAAATAAGCATTAAATACGCAATCAGGATTAGCTGGATTCTTTTTCATTCCTCACTTCCTCTTAATATTTGTCAGTTGAGTATTTATTTTGAAAACAGATTAGAATTTACTATACAGAAGGGATGGATGAGACCTAGAGGGAATGAAACAAGAAGTAAATAGAAAACAAATGGAAAGGAATTCAACAGAATAATTCACAATATGATTTACCCAAGAGAGAAGTTGAAAAATTGCCTAATCACAAAAACTTCCTTCTTGGGAAGTGAGTTTTTCCAGAAGGAGCTGGAGAAAGGAACAAATATTTGAATCATTGATGATAAAAGCCTACTCCTCCATCCAAGCAGAAGACCCTGATTCTGCTCTGTACTGTGAAGAATATTCCAGACTGAGTTGTCCAGGTTGCTGAGAAATTGCAAAATTTGAGTTGGGGGAAGGGAGTGGAAATTGTTAAGAGTTCACTGTGGCTCAAACTTCGTACGTAGTTATGAAGTTAGCAAATTTTAGTTCTCAAACAGCTCTCTCTATCGTCCAGGAAGATACTATTTTTCCTGGAAAGAAAAGCCCAGGACAGTGGAATTTCTAAAAATCCTGCTCTAATAGCCAGCCTGTAGAATTTAGTGGCCAGCGGTGACCCAAAGTGGTAATTTTTCAAGCCCTGACATTTATTTAATGCCTTTAATGTGGTTATATAAAAGTATTTAACATAAACACTATTAATATTTAAGTGGCAGGTGGCTGCTAGGCATAGTGGTTTATTATTTATAAGTCTTTTTCTTCTGGTTCATGGGAAGATGAGTGGCTGCCATTGACCCAAGAAGGATTCTTTTAATATCACCCATTAATTTCTTCAGAGAAAGAATACCATTACCTTGCAGCTTGGAGGTGTTGCAAAATATACTAATGTACTAGACCCGAGGTCAAGAGAATTGCATTGAGGTTGTGCATCTGTACCTAGGGAGAACTGTAAGCTGGTGCATTTGCTTAGCCTCTCTGAGACTCAGTTTCCTCATCTGTCAAATGGGAATGTTAACAATGTTTTTCTTAGGAACACATGCTGTGTGCATAACAGAGTGCTTTGAAAATAGAAATTGCTTAAAATTCGTTTCCTACCTCCCATTAGAGGTTTCAGTTCCCTCAGTGAAAAGAAACAGTGGATTAAGTATGGAATGTCAAATAGCTTCATTTCATAAGATAACTCCAATCAATTGATATGAATTTCCTAGAGGGTATCCTGAAAAGAATTTGAGATCTGGTATATCTGAAAATGATAGATAGATGATTCACATCTGCCTTGGATAAAGAAAGAAGAATGGCCGCCCATGTGCTACCTATTTCTCAGCTCCCACCCCCACCCCAGACTCAAAAGTCTCTGATTTTGAACTTGGCCTTTGTGTTTATGAACTACCTTGGGTAGAATTAAGGGAGGCTAATTAGGATCATTGTTACTAGGTCTTTAAAACAGCCCTAATAAAATTGGGCAGAGCCTGGCAATTTCCCTACTCAGCTTAGGGCCTTTTACTCACAGACATTGCACAGAAGCTGGCCTTGCCAACTTTTGACCAGTGAAGCTCTAAGTCAAAGGCTGGTATTTGAATATTTGCCAGTAAAAACAACTCCGTGGAGTTTTATTACCTTATAATTCCCAAAGGAGTCATGATAAGATCTCTGCTTATCTTATTTCTTTAAATCATTCCACTCACCTTTCTCCTTACTTCACTTCTCTGAATTTCACGGGAGGAAGACAGGGAGCAATGTGACTGGAAGAAATGAGACGTAGTCAACAATTTGATCATTAATAAACATAACTAAAAAGTAATTTCAGCAATTAAGTGCATCCTCATGTATAATTACTAAATTCGTTAAGACCAATTGTTTTAAATACTACGTTCTATTTTCATGAGTTTTTTACTTTTATGTAAAAAAATTTTTGAAAAAATAATTTTTAACTGCCCCAAAAGGTCACAACCCTAATGCAGCTATTCTGATTACAGTTTATTCTATTCCAGGTTTTGTATATTTACATAGGTACAGTTACTCTTAGTGGTTGTAAATATAATACACTTATGATTTTAAATTCTAATTATTCATTCAGAATTTTATTATAAATACTTTCCTGTGTTTTTCATCTTCATTGTAAACAGAAGTGGTCATGTTAATTGCAGCATAGTATGTCATTAGTGTTTGGATCAGAATTGATTAGCCATTTACTCCTCATAGGGTTTTTATATTGTCAGAGCCATATTATAATTTGAACTTATGTTTGTCTACACATTCCAACATGGTATACCACACAGACTGACTGAGCTTTGCTCTTGTTTCATTGAAGAAAAATATTTTGTGTAAAAAAACAAGTTCCACAGTCCATCATTAATTTTTTTAAAAAACAATGAGAATATGTCCTAGGTGAAATATTTTAAATATATCACATTTTGAAATAGTTTCATAGTTTCCAGCTATGTCGTAGAGTTTGAATAATATAATAAATATAATGATGTTCCCTTAAACATTGTGCCATAAAAAATGACATCATGATATCTGAAATGTTCATCATCGTCTTAATTTTTGTCAACATGACAGCCAACACTAGGTCATACCTTTATGAATGTGGACTTCCACTGGGCATACATGGAAAACTAGTGGAATGAGGTCACCAGGGCTCTCCCTGGTGTACAAGGAACCTCCTAAGTGAAAAATCTTGAAAAAGAGTTGAAATATAGTTGAAAAGTATAAAAGACTGGTTTTTAAGTAAGACAGCTTGGGTAACCTTGCTATGTGACCATGGTAAAGTCATTTAACTTCTCTGTTTTTGTTTCCTTATCATATGATTGATATAAAGATCCAACTGCTCTTTGAACAGTGGCTGACATATAACCTGTCAATAGATTTTAGCTATTATTATACAGATTTAGTCCAAAGACAATGTCAGGATTGGAGGGAGGTAAGATTCTGAATAAGGCGTGATGCTTGTCATTCTGATGGTCTTCTAGCTCACATCCTAGGAACTCATGGCAAACTCTGAGGATGGGAATCTACTAAAATAAATAAGAAATGAAAACCAGAAGAATCATTTTGTGAAAAGCTTCAGCTCATGAGAAGAGAAAGTAAGAAGACAAAGGCTCCTACGTGGTAGATGATGACACTGGTAGCCTCACATTAGTCAACACGTCCATCTTTGATGCCCTCATTGTCTAAAATCATCAACAGAATAGCAGTGCCTTGAGGTGACAACTAATGACACATGTCTATTTGCCATTGGTAACAAAGGAGACATGATCCTAAAAAAGCTGGAGAGAAGACAAAAATGTAAGAAAAAGCCTGGAAGAAATTCCCCAGAATTCTCATAGGAGAAATTTAGAGGGTCTATTCCTGATGGTGGGGGCAGTACTACAGAGAGTAATGTTTTGCGGCCCTTACTTCACCCACAGGCAGTTATGATATACCACACTCAGTTTTTAGTGGTGTGACTAATGATTTGCTATAAAAATCCGGAAATCAATTCATTCTACAAACATTTATTGAAGAGCTATAATGTGCCAGGCATTGTTTACTATACCAGTGAGGGTCAGACAGATTATATCGTCATAACAAAGTACGCCCAAATCTCACTGATTTACAACAACAAACATCTTTCCTCATTTATGCTGTAGTTCTCTCATGGTAACGATGGCTCTCCTGCATCATGATCTTCACTTAGGAGACCCAGCCGCTGGAGGAGCTTCTCTGTGGTATATCAATGGTCTTATTATAGAAAAGAGAAAGGGTGAAGCCCTAGCTGAATGATGAAGCACTTCTGTGCTCAAGTACTACATGTCAGCCCCTCCCACGACCTTCTGAATTCAACAGAACAGTGATACATAATCTCTTACAGAGTGGGACAGCAGGGGGGAAAAATGAATTTTCAGCCAACAGCAACACAATCTACTTGCCATGAAATCTATCCTCAATGGTTGTACTGTCTGGTAGAGTTTCATTTGGTCAAATTAGTCTTAAATATGATACTTAATGGAGTAAATATTCAGACATCGGTGAAAGCACAAATGTGATAGTACAAAGTCAGTGTGCTTTTAAGTGTTAGTTGCTTGAGATTATTTGAAATTGAGGATTATATGAGTTCAGGGCTCTAGGATTCAGAAATGACTCCAGATTCTTTCATCATTCCCCAAAGGAAAAGCAAGAATAAGTAGGATACCAGACATTTATGCAATCCCTCTGAGATCATAAAGGCTAACAAAGGAAAGTTTTCAAAGGGCAAAAAGACTTTACAGTTTCTTTGCAATAGACATTATTCAGTAAATACAACATCATTCATGACCTGGAAACATACCACCTTGGGTTGCCATCCTGGCAGGTATCATAGTTTGTACAAGGTTGGGCAGGTTAAATTCTTAAAAGGAAGACCTTTTTTGGAACACCCAAGGATTACAAAAAGCACAGCTGTCTTTCAGATGAGGTTTTATTCTGAGTGTTTCTTGTTCAGTGACCCTTCCTAACTGCATATAGGATACTTTTCATTCATTTGCTTTGGCCAATTTTATCTTCGATTTTTGTAACTGAATTTGTCTTGCCCTTTACTGCATTTAAATAGATGGAATGGTCTCACTTTAGACTTCTGAAACTATTTGTAGACCTTCGCCTTCACATGTTTGAAATAAATGTGAGGCATTAATTTTAGTCAAACAACACTGAGCCCAATTCACTTGGGAAAATGCATTTCAATGTGTAATTTATCATCCAGGACCTGTCCACTAGTTCGTTACTCCCAGAGAGTAAATTAGGCACTTTGATAGGTGCATTAAACTCCTCCTGGCTACTAGGTACCATTTAGGGCTGTGGGGCAATAATTTACTTAATGGTACCTTGGTGACCTCAAAAAGTTTATGTTATTTTGAAAGTTCTTAGTTTTCTTCCACAAAATAATTTATGCACTAGGAGGCTGGGTATGCTTATAAATATGTTTCCAGATAGGCAACAACTATTGAATAGAATAAATAAGATAACATCGTCATGCTGATGCAGACGTGAAATGTTTCATAACTGTGTTATCTATCCTATCCACGCAATAGATGTGTATCTCACAAAACAGTTATTTCTTTGGGTTTCTTTTTTTATTTACAAGACTGTCTTCCATTTTATTGTAATTCGTAACGCTTCATAGCTGTAAGGATTTCCAGATTCACATCACTGCATTTTTCCATAGTACAAGACACATTTATCCAAAATTAGAATAATGTGCTAAATATCCTGAAAGTTCTGACAGCAACTTACATCCTGCTTCTTCCTTGATTCACAGCAGAGCTTCATCCATGTTAAATAAGTTGCTTGTTAAGTTTTGATACCTCCTACTTCAGTCACTTGTTTGTTAAATTGCCTCAGATTAAGCTTGATCCACCAAGTCAAGTAAAAGCTCTGGATTTTGAGTGACTGAGAAAAAGAAATATACCTTTCATATTTTAATGTCTCTAAAATTTGGATATGTCTTATAATTGATATGTGCCTAAGTTTCTTTGGTAACATTTTTTTCTCTCTTGTCATAAAATGATAGTACATGTTATAACTGATGGCATATTGGATTTTTGAAATATAGTAGGGCAGTTTATTTTAGAATTTTGAAGATAAAGACCTGGGTGAAAATAGTTCTAAGAACATGAAAATATTGCCATTAAGAAGAGCAGAAGCTGATAATGTTTTCATACCCATTTCAGTTACACTGTCCCTCTGAAGATGAATTTATTCCCACCAATCAGTTTTGAAAATGTTTGAATGGGGCAGACACCGACAATTATATGAAAGTAAAACCTATGTGAAATTTTAAGGGAATATATGTATGCCATAATAAATCAGCAGAAATACCTGTTTAAACAATAAAAGACTATTCCTACTACTTTGCAACTAATGGAAGTTGAAATAGTGACTTGCCAGTGAAGCAGAGTTTTGGAAAGAAGCGCTGACCCAACAAAACTTGTGTTTACAACGAATATACTTCTTTTGTCAGAAGAAACCTGTAAGGGAATGTCTTTTTCAGAGTAACTCTACTCAAATCATCTCAGTTGCAACTTCTCTGGACCTCTTTGGATGGACCATCAAGTTCACATGTCAATGACAATGGAGAAAGAGGATTAGAGTCATAGGAAACAAGAAAAAAAAGGGGAAAAAGGAGGAAGGAAGAAAAGGAGGATAGAAAGAAAGGAACAAAAAGAAGAAATTTTATAATTAATCAAGATATGGAATTCCTGAAATTATACCCTTAATGTTACCCTGAATTTAAAAAGATATTTGCCTAAATATTCTACACATTTTTATTAACAAGTAATAAAGGAACCAATGTGCTTCATTCTCTTAGTAAAATGTGATGCTTATTAGAGTTTGTTTGCTGTATTATACCAAAGTACCAACATACAACTGGGAATCCCACTTCTAATATACAAAATGTCAAAATTCCAAAATGTGATTTCATGAGTATTTAACACCAAGCTCCTTGAATTGGGCACTTTTCAGGAGAGATTTCATTCAAATTTAAACAAGCAGCTATGTCATAATTAAAATTTCAAATGGAATATATATAGTTGAGTACCATAATTAAGATTTCAAATGGAATATATATAGTTAAGTCCTGGAGTACAACAGAACCGTAAACTGTTACATGATAGGAGTTTTTTGTGTCTTCATACCTCTAGAGAATAAACTCAATTTTCTTTGTGAAGGGAGGAGTTAAGATGTGATACACATGACAATAGTGAGAGGTTCTGAGGTCTCTGCACTGTTCCAGCCGATATCACAGCACAGCTTCACATTGAAGTTGAATGTCAAACATGTATTTGAACTCCGAAAACTCTAATAAGATTGATACATCTACAAATTCTGTATTTGCTTGAAATTACTCTTTAGAGTCTCTTATTTTTATAATCTTTAAATTACAGAAATAATTAACATGATTAAGAAAGTCCTAACTTCTTTGGAAATTAGGGGAAATAATGTAACTAATTTTTTTCTTTGGATTCACTTCTGTTGACTCTGTTGATCCATCTGTACCTTGTAAGTATGACCAGGGTCTGGTGGCAGGCAGCAAAAATTATTAAGTTTGAAAGACATGACATTCAAACTCTTGGTTGTACTTATGACCTTTCAAACATCCAGGAAATTACATTACGTTCATAAAACAATGATAATGATATTTACTTTTATAGTCATCGATAAGATTAAATGAGCTCATGTATGTAAAGCACGTAGCACATCGAATATGTTCAATCACTGGTTGCTTAAAATAAGTCCCATAGTAACCAAAGAGTAGTAGTAGCTTACTTTTTAATTATGTGGTTAGAATCTATTTGATGATTTACTTCTAATTTCTCCATAAGTTTCATAAGCATCCAGTAACTCAACTCAATAAATAGTTATTGTATGATGTGATAGGACTAGAGAGGTAAAGTATTTCCCATAGAAGTGCTCACACAGCGTGTCAACATGTCAATAAACATTCACATGAGAAGAACCCTGTACACTTATTTTGCAGTCCTAGCAAGCAGTGTGGGACACCCTGTGACAAAACTGTGGTGGGGAAGATGAATGATAGCGGGTACCCTAAAACCACTGATGAGAAACATCCAGAAAGATGAGCTTGAAATTACTACCTAAAACACAGAAATAACATCCATAAAAAGATGGGGAAAAACTGTAAAAGACATATTAACACTCAACTTTTAATATAGCTTAGAAACAAGAAGAATCAGCAAATACAAATATCTGGAAGAAATAGAATGGGATGGGAATCTTGGTCGCCTTGCTAGTTTGGTAGGTTAAAAGACAGATAAGGTAAAATCCACATTATCTTTAATGTAGCAGACAGCTAATCAGAGATCTAATTTTAGCTTTGTTCATATATTAGGGTCAGTGGTCTTTAGGGGTGAGAAACTTATTTTCTGCTTGAAGTCTTAGGTCCATGACGCATGAGATGATTTATTTTGTTGATCAAGAAACATGGGATGGCCTTGAGGGAGACATAAAATGACTCAAGAATGTGTGGGTCATAAGGAGACTCTGATCACAGTCTTTCAGTGGCCCTGAACTTCCTCTTCCATTCTTCATCTTCTCTGCCTTCCAAAGTCACCAGATCTTCCTCTCCTCTCCTACAGGACAGATGATCTTTCACATTTGGTTCCTTTAGAATTATAGCTGCTAACCCAAACAGGCATATCAGTAACTTTTCCAAAGAAGGCATTTTTTTTTATCCATGTAAGAGAAATTCTTGTGCCAACTGTTAAGAGAATACTGTGTTTGAAACAGACTAATAGATAAAGAGAACCAACTGGTGGTCACCAGAGGGGATGGGTTTAGGGCTTTGAGCAAAATAGGTGAAGGAAATTAAGAAGTACAAACTTCCACTTATAAAATAAATAAGCCATGGGGATGTAACATACAGCATAGGGAATATAGTCATTAATATTATAATAACTTTGCATGGTGACAGATAACTACTAGACTTATCATGGTGATCCATGCATAATGTCTCCAAATGTCAAATCACTATTTGTACACCTGAAACTAATATAACACTATATGTCAACGATTCTTCAATAAAAAAAGAAAAGAAAGAGAACACCGTGTTCTCTATTTGAACACTCCACAATACATTAGATATTCTAGTAATTCACGTGTTTTCCTTTCTCTGCTTGCATAATCATAAAGCTTTAGAAAGTAGGGGATGAGGAGCAACTGAAGCGCAGCTATAAATCACGTGACCATCTATCATCAACTTGTGAATCAAGGTCATGACCAGAATGTTGTTTGGCAATAGCATCCTTGATAACGATGCATAAGATAGTCAGTTATCCAGCCTTTTCAAAGATCTGTCATCTTCTGTTGCCAAAGGGTCATCCATTTTTGTTTTTTAATACAGTATTACTTCTTTGCTACAAGATAAAAAGAAAATTACCAGCATTGTAACAAGGGTTTATAAAAACAGGAGGGCTAGTTTTTACCCCCCAAAAGAGCAGTTGATATGAAGATTACCCTTTTTTTTTTTTTCCAGGAAAATCATGTACAATAGGGAAGATGGTGGTGGAGGAGAGAGCACGGTGGTGTAAGGGACCATGGGGATGAGAGAGAGGTAAAGAGATTCAGTGACTATTATGAGTGGGAAATTTGGAAAGGGGGAAAAGTTCCTAAAGTACATGTGTGCTGTCTAAAACTCCTTCAAGGAATCTTTAAAATTTAAGTTTTCTTCACAGAGCCAGTAAACACTACTGTTTCTTTATATGTTACACCACATAAAGATTAGACTCTATGGCGCCTCAGGTGTTATATGTGACGTAAATTTATATATAAGAAGGTTTATATATATGTATATGTATGTTTTTTTCCATGCCAGGCTTTTATATATCTTTACATCTTCCACAACACCAAGCATAGTATTTTGCACATGGCAGGTACTCAATAAATATTCGCTAAAGCCACACAAATAAGTATGGTTCTCAAATTAGTATTTACTAACCTAGAAGCACTGTGATATGTTGGAAGGAGCATGTGTCTAGTTACGTGAAAAATTTCAGCTATACTCCCTGGCTTATTAAACTCAATGGCTTTGGAACCTTCAGCAAGTTCTTTCTCTTTCCTGGAATCACATTCCTTCTCTGGATCATAAGGGCATTGACTACGTCATCTCTCACTGCCTGTCCAACATTCTAAGTCCAACACTGTAACCTTACAAGTTTCCAGGTACTTGTATTTGGCATGGATAGAATAAGCATTGTTTAGCCCCAGATTCTATCAGTTCTGCTCTGCAGTTCTTTAAGGCTATATTGGATTGCTCATTGTTTATTGTTTTAAGATAAACAGCTGACAGTATACTCTGAAAGAAGGGTGATGAGAAGCACACATTTACAACTCATGCCACTGTTGTCTAAATGACTAGAGGTGATAAAGTAGCCTCAGTAACAATAGTAGCTACTGTACGTTCCGTATTTACTGTGTGTTCTAGGCACTGTGCTAGTCATTCAAGAAACATTTTCTCTTTTGCTTATAATAATTCTGATAAGTAGGCCTCATCTTAGCCTATGCAGTTTTAGCTGCATAGGTGTCTCTCCTAGATAGCACTCCTTGAAATCAGTATAACAATCACAAGAAAGAGTGCTGGTGGTCAGCTGGTATTAGGGACTAAGGATGGGTTCTGTTCTTCCTTAGATGGTAACCTATAGACTCACAGCAAAAATACTGTGTAAATTTGCATTCACAAATTTGTATTTGTAAATATGCTACTATTAGTAGTTTTTTGTAAGGAATTGATATCTCTAAAGGAGCAACTTTAGGAATATTTGAATGGATCTTACTTGCGCTAATGAATTTTATGAGATATATACTTTGTCCTATTTTCAGCTGGTTCTATTGGAATTGGCTCTTCCTTACAAGTAGAGGAACTAAAGATTTATTGTCCTCAGAACATGTGGAAATTAGAAAATGGACTAATGGAATCCATTAATATCCTTTCAACAATTAGATGAATTGTAGATCAATGCAGTGTATTAATAGAGTCAAACTGATTTATATAAATATCCCATCAGGACAGCCTCAGGAAGATAGCACTAGTCTGAATTGTCTTGAAAAGAACAACAACAAAAAAATCTTACAGGACAAAGGCCTCTTTCCCACCTTGTATTTTAATAATTTTGAAGTGAAACTAAAATAAGTTAGTCTATATGGCTTAATGGAAACACACCACATCTGATTGAAAATTAAACATCTAATAGTAGCAAGGTGAACAGCATTCTTGTAATAATAAATTAGTTCTTTGTCATGCATTCCACAGTCAAATGTCTGTGTTGCTTTTTAAAAATGATTTCATATAATAATTATTATTTTAGTTTAGATGTCCTTTTCATTTTCAGGATGCAAGTCTGAATAAAGGTACCAATTAAATATGATTGATATAACAGTTACCCTCCCCTGTAGACGTTCTCCATAAACCTCAAAGCCTAACCTCAAAGATAAAAAATAGAATTCCAAAGGAAAATTACTGCAAAAGTACTTTGTGCTAAACTGGCATCAAACATAAAAGTAAAATAATGTCCATAAAGCTTAAGGGGCTAATTAAGATCTTAATGTGGTCTTATTCCTAGGAAAATATTAGGACTTGTGACTCGAGAAGCCTTGTGTTTCACAAATTAAAAGAAAAACAATTGAGGTAGTACGTCTATCAAAATGTTCCAGGATTGAAATTTAATGAAAATCTTTAATTAATTTATATCTGGATCACATTTTCTCATTATCAGTGACAATCATTAGGGAAATAGAGAATGGTATGAACTGCCCACATTCCCATAAAAAAAAAAAAAGGAGCTCAAAAGGTAGAGCGTGGCAGTTCAGCAAGAAAAAGAAAACAAACTATAAATTATCTTCTGCAGAAGGACAGCATGTTCAGCCAGACACGACAGGTTTTATTTTTTTTTATTGCTCATGGTACTCCGGCACCCTCGCTTATGTGTTTAGATTTAACAAAAGCATAGCTGGGCTTTGGGAACACTCAGCGCCAAATGAGGGGCTGGGACACATCCATTCACATGTTCCTAAAAGGAGATGGGCACAACCGTAGTAGGTATCAGACCCTGTACAATTTGGAGCAGGACGCAGAATAAAGAAGTCAGCTTTAATTCTGGAAGAAAGGTGGAGAAAAGCCCAAACATCCTTTTCCATTAACACTGACAGCATGTGGAAATGAAAAGCAAAACGGAAGCATAGGATAAGGAGAAAGCCGTTTCTTATTTTTCTGTCTCTGAAGAGGAGAAAAATAATGTATATTGGGTCAACATGAGGCATTGATTGTCATATCACTGATTATAAATTTAACTGCCATTAACACAGACGCTAGAAGAGCTGTCACTGACGTTCAATAACAATTCACTGTTACTTAAATGCACCTTAAATTCCCATGTTGCTTCCAAAGGCAAGGTTTATGAAATTTTATAGGGCATATTGGAAAGCATCAGATAGCTGACTCATGCTGGTCAGTAAGGAAGTAAATTTTTCCTTCCCAACTGGTCACACCATTCTAAGAGCATCCCTGTTCATACACCTGAACACTCAGTGATTGCTCCAGTCCTTTGGTAAGGCTGGAAAGAATTGAGGGCACAAATCAAGGGGTACAAACACCAGCTCTTACCAAAATAGACCCACGGAGGGGGTTATTGTTTGTGAAACTGACCTTTGGTGATTTCACCACAAAAGTCTAATCATCTCCACAAATGCCTTGCAGGGAACATGAAGTTAAAACCAGAAGTAATTCGATCACAGCCAACCAAGTGTTCTATGGAGAATTTCCACATTTTTAAATTTTTAACGATAACACAAAATGAAATAGGAAGAAAGGAAAATGTTGAGAAGAAGCAAAGAGTGTTCAGAGGGAATAATATTAACTTAAGGAAGCTTAGGTCCCCGATTCCCAAGGTTCGCTCAGGAAGGATTTTTCTACCTCCTCAGTTCTTGTAAAACTGTATAGGTGTTCTTTGGAGAGAAAAAAGGAGGACTCCCACCTTATGTTCTGAATACATTGTTTCAGCATCCTGATGCTGTGTCTAAACCATATCTCTTTTTTTAAATCAAATCTCTTAAAAAATCATACCTAATATGTATAACAAGTGTAATGTCAAAGGCACTGCGCCAAGGGTTTTGCACGGATTATCTATTTTACTCGCCCCAAAAGTCCTAAGAAGAAGGTACAATGATTGTCCCTACGTTATAAAGGTGAGGTAGAATATCCTCCAGGAACAGATTTATTACATGGCAGGTCAGAGATATATCTTCAACTTTTAACCAGTCTCTGGGCCCCAGTTCTGGTCACATTACTTCCTGGGACTGTGCTGTGAATACAGTAGCCACTAGCCACATGTGGCTCTTTGAAGTTAAATTAACACAGATTCAATAAACTTAAAACTCATTTCCTCAGTCGCAATAGTCACATTTTAAGCACTCAATAGCTACCATATTTTATAGTCCAGATAGAACACTTCCATCATCACAGAAAGTTCTATTGGACAGCACCGTCTTAGGACATTGGTTTTCCCTTGATGATGCTGTCAACTTTCCCTTCCATTCCCCACAGTAGGCTAAACCAGCATTAAATCCACAGAAAATACATGGGCTGTGATGAGTCTTTTCTTCCCACCTCCCAGGAAAGGGCTACCATCCTCTCAACTGGAGAAAATTGTTTGTATCCCACTTCTCAAAACAAAGCTGTTTTAATTTTTAAAAAAGGATTAGGAGTAAATGTTTAAAATTACTATCAAGTAGAAATGCGAGGGGTACTCTGTGGGAGTCAATGTGGACTTTTCACCAAACCATCTGTATGATCTTTGACGGCTGAGAAAGAAAAGCAAGTAAGATTATTATGAAGCATATTTTATGGTGATGATGTTATTTTGGCACCACATAAAGTACCGATGAAATTTCACTAGGGAATGCAGCTATGTGCACTTCTGCCTAGAATGCTATAGTAGGACATTCTGAGTCTAAGAACACACATCAGAGAATAATCAGAATGATTCAGTGCTAAACCATGACAAAGAATTAGCCAGTCTTGGCCTGAGTCCTATAGGCAAAAAGAAGATGTTAAGGAGTATCACAGAGGTAAATGAGATCCAGAAGGGAGCAGAACAAGTTATTGCCAATAATCTTCCAATAACGGCAACTCAGTTTAATGTTGTTAGTAGTGTAAATTTCCAATCGTTAAATTTGGAATTAAAGTGTTCGGCAGTATATTCAAAATCAAAGTTCAAACATAATTGAGAAATCAATCCAGGTAGAACTTCAATTGTGGTTTTTGAAGGTAGAAAAAGAAAGCGTCCCAAAATACTGACAGAATTAAGATAATGATTTCAGCTGATCTAGGAAAATATGTGGGGAATGAAATGAAGACTCAGTCCTGTTGGCTAACATACTGGCTTACTTGTAGTTTTCATTCCTAAAGTGAAGGGATTGTACTATCTAATTAAATAATATGCTATATTCAGGTTTTGCGTTGTCTTTGAATACAGGCACAACTTTGTCATGCACGTTCAAAAAAAATCTTAGACCCTTCTTCTTGAAAGAAGCTTTGGGAAGTTCTCTAGTTCATCCTCTAAATTTTATAGATCAGTATCCTAAGACCCAGAAACGTTCAATAATTCAACCATGGTCACTTAGTTCATTGGCCACAGAGTTGGGAAACCGTGGCACCAGGTGAATAATTACAGCCAATGACGTAACCAGCAGCACCAACATTTCCATATGTGTCTGAGGACCCAAGAAGTTCGGACGAGATGGATGATCTCTAGGGTCCTTCCAATGCTAATATTTTGAGAAGTCTTCTTCAAGCAAAAATAAACTTTAAAAGTTTTATTTTAGAAAAAAAATTTTTTTAAACAGAAAAGAACAAAATGTTTAAAGTTCCATAAAGTCACCATCCAAGGAAAACTACCATGCCCATCATAGATCTTGCTTTAGAAGGCACAGATATTACATACTGGAAATGCTCTGTGCAGAACACCCAGCAACCATGTCTTTAAAAATAGTAGCAATGTCTCTTTCATCTTTGTATCCTAGGCCCTGGAACAATGTCTAGAGCGTGAGAAATGTTTATTGAATTGAATTGAATTCTTAATTTTAGAGATAAGGAAACTCAAGCCCATTCTGGCTAGGAGCCTGCCTTCTATTTAATAGATGCATTCTCAACAGAGGCAATATTGCCCCCAAAGGGGTGACAAAATCTTACTCTTGCTATGTATAAAACAAGGGCATACAGAGAGTACATAAAAAGGTATACAGTATAGCTGTGTATTAAGATTGCATAAGGAAGGGACAATTAAGGGAAAAAAAACTAAAAAGGCCTTCTATGGGGACAAAAAAATTTTTTAATGTTGGGATACACTGGTCTAAGCCTATAGAAATTACATGAAGTAAAGAAAATATACATCACAAAATCAGAGGACAGTTACCAATTTTTTAGATGGATCCTCTTTGGCCCTCACAAATGTTTAAAATGTTTCACCTTCTGTTTACTGGCTCCAAGATGATATAAGTTGAATATAGTAAGCTTTCCTTTTCCCCCTGAGTAGGAAATTGCAGTAATAGATCTGTCCAATTTCATGGACAGTTATTTAAATGGCTTTATTGTGTTCTTATGATTCAATCATTCATTTTAGAGCTTCACTCTCACATTCTAGTCAAAGCCATCTTCTTTCCAAGCATTCATTGCTAGTTCCTTGGGAAACTCTCTCACTTCCTCCAGGGGACCCCAGTTCTCCCTGTGATCTGCCAGCATCAGTGGCCCTCTGTTTTCCTTTGCCCCATGAGCTCCTCCTTCAGAACCCCTCTTCCACACTCCTTGGAAATCTCCGTGTCTCTCTGCAATACTGTTACCCCTACACTAGAAGGCAAATGAAGGTAACCAAGCTGGTGTCTAAACAGAAGGCCTGTGGGGTATGATATTACAGCTCCCCCAAATCTGGAAGCCCCTCTCAACTGACTTCAATGAGGGGAAGCAATCCTGTCCTTTCTTCCACAAGGAAGTGAGATGAGGGAGTGGCTTTCCCTCACCAGCATTGCACTCCCATAAAACACAGCTGCCATTTCCAGCTCCTCCCCTGTCGCCCGCCCTGGCCTCCATTCAGAAGTGGGCCAGCTTCTCCTAATAGCTGAATGGGAGGTGTCAGTCCTCTACAAATAATACTTCTCTAATCATTGAATATGGAGCACTGCTTTCTTTAGTCTCAGCTGTGAGTCTCATTTTCTAAGTCAAGCCCTAGGCCCCTAACATCATACTGTTAAACCTGCCGCCATTTAGCTTGGGGACCAAGCATTTGATACATGTTATCTCATTTATTTCTCTTCACCAACCAGTAAAATATTATTCTCTTCCTTCTAGAGATGAGGAAAGTGAGTCTTGGAAGTTAAGCAACTTTTCTAAGGCACAACTATTTCTAACAAATAAGTGGTTCAACTACTAGTGGACTCTAGACCGGTAAGACTCTAAAATCCAAGCTCTTAACCAATAATTTTTTTTAAGTGAAGGTTAATTAAAATTAACTTGATTGGAGGTCTCGTTGAGAGATACCCATTGAGGGACCTAATACGTGGCCAGTCAGGAAATCTGTGTCTAAAGTTGGGGCTCAGGAAAACAATAATTTGTACCATCAATTTTACTTTTTTTTCCCCTGGGTACATCAGATCTTATTTTTTCAACCTGAACTGAGAGAAGTATTTCATATGCAGAGCTACGTAATAGAAAATAACATGGTACCACCCAGGCATTTGGAGGAACACTTAAAGAACTAAGGACACTTTTCCTATTATTGATTTTTTTTTTCAATTAAGTGTTAAGTGGAGAAGCAGAAAGAAGATAAAGGGCTCTTCCTAAGTAATAGGAATAAGTCCAAAATCGCCTAGCCCACATTTGGGGCCACCATAGCTGAATCAGAGCACGGCACCGTTTCTGGTTGATGGATGAACAGTCTGTTGTGAGGCTGGCCAAGGATTCTGGCCCCCTGTGCCATCTCTGATTCATCTGTGTCACCAGAGTCTGAATCACAGCTGTGTGACCTCAACCAATTGATGAAAAACAGAGAAGAGAAAAGAGAAAAAGATTTGGAGGAGATTTGACTTAGAAGTTGATGTGCTTTATTTCTTACCTACAAATCCTTATAAAATCATCTCTATGTGTATAGTTTCTAAAATTCATTATGAATCTCACAGATGTTTATATGGCAAACTTTGCAGATCTTCTTGTCTGTTCTCTACAAAATATCCATTTCTTAGGGATATATTTTTAGCTTTCTAGTCCCCAGAGATCATCTCTGAGAGACTGGTTGACTCCAGTGATAATCCAAGGATCTTCTGATGGGGGCTATGGGAAAGTCCCAGTAGCTGCCTGACTGAGTCGTTAAAAACTCCAGCTTTTCTATTGCACCTCTTAACAATGGCGTTGGATGTTCTTTGTCTAAAGACTTCTTACTGGTGCAGAGATTTCTAGGAGCCATAGACTCTCCCAACCTACCTCCATTAAAAGCTACACAGGAGTGATTGAGGCATGTTGGGCTTTTAGCTACCAAGACAATTGACTTCTCTGAGGAAGCCACTCTGGGAACAGCATTTCTTTCTCCTAAGTGAGCAGAGGGAGTAGGAAAATCAGAGTTCAAGGTCTGGCTGTCTAGCTTCAGGGGCTGCAAAAGCAGCAGTGAGGGCTCTTTAAATTTTAACAGTGCAGACAGCAGAGACGTTGGGATTGCCAAGTTCTTAAGCATTCCCCGTGAATGACACCAAATTCAAATTCTTGTTGGCAGAGTGCTACAGCTAGCCTGTGCAGAGACTTTAGAGAAAGTCTTCAGTAAACCCTTCTAATTTAGAAAGCTATGAAGTTAAGTTAGTCTCTGGGGGGAATTACCAATTCACTAAAAAAGAAAAAAATAAATCATGGGAGGAGAGTAGGGTAGGGAAGAAGAAAAGAGGAAAATCAGGACTCTGCCTATGGTTTTGTACTTTCCCATGAACAGATAAAATAGCCAGGCTATTGAATGTCTGACAGTTCAAGCAATTGTTTTGAAATAAACAGGGTCATGGTGGTCAACAGATCTGAAAACCACTAATGGTGTAAGGACTTCTGCACTTAGTTTTATAACGTCTTTGCTACACCGCAATTTCCTCATCCAGGAAACAGAGCTACAATTGGCCGCTAATACCTTAGAGATCATGATGCCCACTGCCTGTGTTTGGGACTAGTCCTTGAGCAGGCAGTGTCTTCTCCCCACCCCCAATTCTATGGAGGACCATCCTGCCTTCCCATCATCCACAGAGGTTCTACTACAAACCACTTACAGGCCTCAGCAGCAAAAATTTCTTTTAGACCCCCAAACACTACCAGCAGTACAATTCCAAGGCACGATAATGTAAGAAGAATTGATAAACTGAATTTTTTGGAAACTTTGACTCATTCCATAAATACAGTTTGATGGTCTCCTGCATGTCAGGCCCCGTCCTACGCACTTGTATGTAAGGTCCACTTTCAGGGACCTTACATACAAGCTGTAAAGAATATGAATCTCCCCTCTGCAAGGGCTACAGTCCAGGGCACCTGCTTTGAGTTATGAAATAATATTCATTTTACTTAAAACCATTGTCCAATGTCAAAATTTTTTTAAGGAAGAAGAGGAAAGGAGAATGAAAGTAAGAGAAACAAGAGAGGCAAGTAAAAAGTAAGAAATATAGTGAAGCTTTTTGTAATCCCAGTCTATATCAAATTAAATTTTAGAAATGGAAGAAAACGTATCGGTGTCAGGTCACAATGGGCTATTTTAGTTAACTTCTTCATCAGTCAGGTGAATAAGAACCGATAGAGAATGTATCATATTTTAGTTGCCTTAACTATGCCTCATTCAATTTTAAGGAATATCTCCAAACTTATGTTTAGTTTGTCCTAATTTCCATTTATGAATGCATTTATTGAGCATCCTTTATATTTAAGACACTGTGCTAGGTGATTGGCGTAGTAGGTTACATGTTAAATCTTCACATACTTATTCTCCCCATTACATAGATGAGAAAACAGGGGCTCAGAGATTACGTGACCTACTCAAGATCACCCTGCTAGTACATGGAGGAGGGAATATTTGCATCTAACCCCTTACTTCTTCAAGCCTGTGTGTCCTAATCTAAAAATAAGGGCTAATAACAACTTCTTTGTAGAGATGTCCTAAGTATTACAAATAATATATGAAAAGTTGCTATGGCAGTACCTGGCGCCTAAAAGACTGTATGATTGCTGATAGCTGTTATACCACATATCTCATAAGGTCCCTGGGGACACCTTGTACCCAAAAATGTAGAGATGACTGTATAAAAACTCCATTATTTGCCCCACGGGAAACTCAGTGTCCTCCCCCATATTTCTATCATTAGCCAGTGCTTGATATTTCCCCTCTATGATTTCCTGATTCTAGTAAACTTTTTGTTCACTCTGCAGTTTATAGTTGTTCCACTGTTGGAACAACGTAAAATCAAATATTAGACATCTCTTTTCTTAAAATGCCCTTGGCCATTTCAGCTGAGTGGGCTCCAGCTACCACACTTAAACCATGCTCATTTCTTACACGGAGCAGGGTGGTTCCGTCTCCTCGCTACTGTTGCCTTAAGGCTTCAGCCTTAGCCTCACCCAGGTTTCCAAGGCATTTTCCTAAGGCAAACAATTTCTTCCTTAGGACGACCCTTGATACCAGCTGATAAAATAAGATTTCACCTAGTTACGTGACTATTACCTACTACGTACCTAGTGGGCCCCTCATTTATGCCTGATCTGACTGGATTTCTAGCCTGGGCTCTGAGGTTTGCTGGTTGAATGACTATGGACGAGTCATCCTGGCATTTATTCTCTCAATTGTAGAGAAAGTTGGACTAGATGTTCAGCAAATGCCTTTTCTCCCAGTAATTTTATTCTATTCAGAGCTTTCAGATAATTCCTTTTCTCATAAATTTCAACACACGGGTGGGGCTTGGAGTGGAACTTGAGAATACTTTAAAACCAATTGCACGATAAAAGATACTTTATGCATAAGGAAAAATCATCAATTTTGTTTTTGCTGGTTCACCAAAAATGAAATCAAAGCCACAAATCTCCTTTAGTACTTTCAATCATAATATACTATACGCCCACACTAATAAAAACAGAGACAAAGGAGATAAAATGTTTTGAAAATGATGGAAAAGGGCAGAAATGTAACTGTTAAGGATAAAATGTATTACAATAATATTGATGAGACCAGGAAATGTTTTTCTATCTAGCCACCGAAATCCAGGGAGGTAACTGTTTTGCTGTGCTGAGGCACTTGGCAGGGCTTACGGTACCTGGCGGCAATCTATTTTTCTGGTTAAAAGTACACGCTCATTGTAAGGAAACTGGAACATTCAGAGGGATAAAAAAAAGTAAATTGCTCACTGTATTATCATCCAGGAATAACCATTGTTAATGTTCTAATTTATTTTTTTCTATCGGGACTGATTGGAACTCTGGTACACACATAATGTTATATTCTGACTTATTTTGCTTAACATGGGTGACAACTGTATCCTTCCCATCAACCTAACATTCTTTTATGAAGTGTTGAGCCGTGACAAAGGCCATGTTAACCAGCATCAAGGCGGGTTGATGCCTTGGTCCTTGGAATGAGGATTATGATTTTGTTTTCAGATGAAATAGTATAGTTGAGCACTTGTTTTCAGAAACTCTGAGGGAGACTGAAAACCATCTCGGTATCTAAAGGTTGTTTTCATTTATAGCAGCCGTATCTCTTAGTTGCATGTCATAGGCAGTTGCTATCACATACCTGACTGAGCACTCCCTAGGAGGCCTGAGAAGAGCCCATTCTTGGGTGGGAGACAGATGCATTGAAGTTCAGAGACAAAGCCTGTAGGGGCCCTATAGTGCCATGGGGGAGCTCAGGCACTTGTGGATCTCCTCCACAGAGGTTCAAAACCTGGCTCTTAACCCTTGTCAGCTGAGCGGCCTTACACAAGTTATCCTCTTTGAAACTCAATTTCCTAATATGTAATATTTTATCCCCTCTCTCACTGGGGCTCTGTAGGAATTAATGAGTATAATGCATGCAAATCACTTAGCCCAGAATATAATTTTAAGTGCAAAAGAAATGTTAACTAGATATTGTTACTGGTGTTGTAGTTATGGTTTTTATTGCCTCCAGTTTTTGGCAAGTTCCGGTCAGTATAAGTCTCAGTGGAACATAATCATGAAACCCTTTAATTTTTCTCTGGTCACAACTTTTCACTGCCATTATAACTGTCCCTTTCCCATCCCTCAGCAATATCTTGAGTTAAATGCTATGACTTCTCTCTCCCTTCGGATTATGAAAATTTAAATCTGTTTAAATTTCCATCCCAAGTAATTTAAATCTCACCTCTTACTTCCCCACTGTCCTCGCACCCAGCAGCCTTGAACCAGGCTCTGACTGCCCAGGGTGGAGGGCAGGTTATATGGCTGACTACAACCATTCTTTCCTACGCCCTTTTCAAGACCCAGCAACCTTGATCGGGACAAGCAGATTGAAGGAAAAGGGCAAATGTTTATTATTGTCTCATTTCTTTCCTGTCTGCTCCATGGACCTATCCCTGATGGGTGTCGCTTCTTCTCACACAGTGGTGACTGGCTTCTGTGCCTCTTGTAATGTTGGCTCCCTCATGACATGCTGGCTTCAGTTCCCTAGGAGGGGTCACGTGGGGCTTCCCTCACTGCGCGCTTATCTGACATGGTTATCGGGCTCAGTGTACTGGTTTGCTAGAGCTGCCGTAACAAAATACTACAGAACACGTGGCTCAAACAATAGAAATGTACTGTCTCATAGTTCTGGAGGCTAGAAGTCTGAGATCAAGGTGTCAGCAGAGTTGGTTGCTTAGCTTGTGGAAGCATCACCTCTATCTTTGCCTTCGTCTTCACATGGCATTCTCCCTGGGTGTATGTGTTTCAGTGTGCAGATTTCCCCCTTTAATAAGGACACTAGTCATATCGGATTTGGGCCCACCCAGGGACCTCATCGTAACTAATTACATCTGCAATGACCCTATTTCCAAATTTAGTTGCATTCTGCGGTACTGATGGTTAGGACTTCAATATATGAATTTTGGGAAGACACAATTCCACCCTTAACAGTCAACATCAACCATCCCATGCCAACCAGCCTGTCTCCAAGCTCTTGCCTCTGTTAGTGCACACACTGCAGGCAATGAGGGGGCTCATACGATGGACACTTTTCACTGTTTCCTGCCTTGTTACACGTGTGTTTATGGCAGGATTCAGTACCTAGGGTCTGTAATCACCCGTCCTCCCAGTTCAAGGAGATGGCTTGTAGACACCCAGCTTGAGTGCATCTGCTTTATAATTCTAAGTGACTAAGCTTGTCCTGCATGCAAGGTGATATTCCGGAAGGAAGTATACTCGAGTCCAAAACTGTTTAACCTTTCATATTTATTAATGCCTTTTTCCAAATCTGGTTGCCCCCAAATGATTAGCATGAAGTAGATATTTTATTGCCCTTCTCCCTGGACCTCATCTGTCTGGAAAGTAATAGAAGGGCATGGGAAGAGATAACAATGGGAGGCGGAAAGCCTAGTGCTGATTTGGTTAATTTCCTCAAAGGCAAATGCAGGTCTTCATCTGCTCTGGGTTGCCCAATGTGACGCATGGACTTCCATGATTCACTCTGTGCAGATTCTATCGTATGTGTTCATTTCTTAATTTTAAAATAAGTCTTCTTTTCAATCTATTGCCTCAATGTCCTTATAGTTTGGAAAACTGGTTCCAGTATAATTCCTTGTTCTGTAAAACACATTTGGGGGCAGAGGCTTCACTGAGAGAGAGAGAGAATCATAACCCCAGACCCCATATGCCTGCCCAAAATAATTGGTACCTTATATGATAGGTACTTCTGGATATAAGATTTATATTTCCAAAAAGGATAGAGAAGAGCAAGCCTAATGCAAGTTGACTTTACCCCGGGTCCTAGCAGAAGTGATATAATCCTGGCCGATTTTATCATTTTTTCAAAGCAGTGGTTCTCAATGAATTCCCCAGACCAGCAACACCAGCATCCCCTGGGGTCTTACAGAAATGCAAATGTTCAGGCCCCAGGCCAGACCTACCCAATGGGAAACTCTGGGGGTGGGGTCCAGACAGCTGTGTCTGAGCAAGCTCCGAAGTGATGCTGACGCACTCCAATTTGAGTAGCACTGCTCTGAAGCAGTAGTTCTTAACCACGGCTGCGTTTTACAACATCTGGGGCCCTGAAAAAAAGCAAAACAAAAAACAGTTGTCTATGTCCCAACTCGTCTCAGTTGGATCACAATATCTGGGGGTGGGTTCTGAGCAGGGATATTTTTAACAAGTTCCTCAGATGATCTAACAGGCAAACAGGATTGAGAACCACTGCTCTCAGTCAACAGAGTCTATAGATTCTCTACTGCTCAGGAGATCTCTTCTGGAGCCTCTGTTGGATGGGAATGATGGGGCCAGCTGCCAGGGCTTTGGGCCCCCTCCCTAATTCACCTGGAGCAACTAAACTTTTATCTGTTTTCCATCCTTGGCTTTAGTATAATGTTTTGTCTGAACAAAGGTTTCTGTGGCTCAAAAGTACAAGCATTAATTCTCTGAAGGATAATAAATTGTAAAAGCCAAGAGCCCCTTGTTTCCTTCTAATTCCATTTTATGGAGAAGGTGAGACGGTAAAATAAATATATCTGGAGCTTATCAGGAGAGAATAGTGGCTGGAGGCTCCTCGTGAGGTTATAGGAAATCTGAGGTTTTGGAATGGACCAAAGTGCATGGAAACATTTGTGTGGGAAGTCCAGGAATGTGATCTGCTGTTCCAACTGCTCTATGCTTCACTAATCTGATCCTCTAAAACTTCATGCTTGTTAGAAACATAAATTATACCATCACAGATTAAAAACATGTTCACCTTTTGAAAAATAAATCATGGTATGAAAGTACAAAGTAGAGATTTTTTTTTTCCTGATTTTGGTTAGCCAGCATCAAATCTATGAGCAAAAAATTAAACACAAAATATAGAGATGCTTAAAATAATAAGACGATGGCCAAAGAGGGGCTCCATCAGCACAGATACATTGGGAATTTTTAATGGCAAATAAAATGTTGCAACTGAAACAATTTTAGAATATTTTAAATCCATTTATTTTAATTGGAGCAGTTTTTGTACATAAAGATGCCAGGATACATGAGAAGGAATATATGTAAAAGGTGGATAGCTTCATTCATCAAGGTAGATAGGTATTTTAGAAGGCAATTTGACTCTCTCTCTCTCTCTCTCTCTCTCTCTCTCTCTCTCTCTCTCTCACACACACACACACACACACACACACACACACACACACTACAATAAAAGTCTTTGCCAACTTTCGTGATTAGGAGCTTTTAAATATCCAGGAGGTCCCTGGAAAAGGAAACTTACTAAGGATAAAGTCTAGCGTATTACAGGCAGTTACCATGCTGATGATGGACATGAGTTCTGAGTAAGCAAAAAAAACAATGAACAATATTTAAATCTGGAGAGGTATGAAAACAAATGCTTGATGAGTGTCATAAGTGTCAATTGAACAGATGAAGAGAAGAATGAACCTGCAGGGTGGGGAGGCAGAGGTGCTGTCAAAGGTGGTGAAAACAGGAAACTCCAGTTGGTGGGATATGTGGTTAGAATTACAATAATAACAGTGATCATCATGGGTGCCTCCTTCCTCCTCCCCAGCAACTGAATAAATAAGGAACTAGAGTATGACGATCACTCCATAAAACTCTCATAAAATCACATTGTCCTATCAGCTCTCTTTACGTGCACGCTGCTCTAGAAACTCAACAAAGGGGTGAAATTCTCCTGGCAGAGAGGAGAGTTAAAACTTTTCCTTTATCAGGGAATGAGAAGTCAGGACAGACAGACAAAACAGAAAAAAAATGCCACACTTCTTTCATCCAGAATCTTTAGTCTTAGGAGATCAGAAGCACTGTGGCTTGATTTGAGGGGCCTTTTGCCATGGCTTTTTTTTTTTTTTTTTTTTTGTGGTACGCAGGCCTCTCACTGCTGTGGCCTCTCCTGTTGCGGAGCACAGGCTCCGGATGAGCAGGCTCAGCGGCCATGGCTCACGGGCCCAGCCGCTCCACGGCATGTGGGATCTGGCATGTGGGATCTTCCCGCACCGGAGCACGAACCCATGTCCCCTGCATCGGCAGGCGGACTCTCAACCACTGCGCCACCAGGGAAGCTCTTGCCATGGCTTTTAAACTACTTAAGGATAAGGACTTTACCTGTTCATATTTCCAACACCCCCAAAGCAAGCATAGGGCCGAGGAAAGTATACTTTGAATTTTCTGATTCTCAGAGCTTCTAGTAGGGCTTCAATCAAAATTCCTGATGGTTCTATGTTTTTTTTTTTTTAATGAAATTTTAAATCACAGGTAATCTATGTATATCTTATGTGTAACTTCCTAGAGTATTTTCAAACATTTTTACCGGTGGAATCTGTTTACAAATTTACTCTTATGGCCAAACCACGATTTATAAAACAGATTAAAGTAGAACTGTACTGACCATTAAGGGGCAGGGAGCTCAGACTGCTGGGTCACCTTCCCTTCATCCTACACAGTGACCTTGAACATCCTCCATGAAGCATCAGGGGTTAGAACTCTTTGAAGATCATTGTTCTAATATATTTATCCATATATATCTATATATATATATATATACACATACACATATATATACACACACACATACATAATACCTATATATGCATATATTATCATTATTATATATTTATATGTTATATTATACATATTATTATTATATATCATGAGTACATATGGAACACATTTGTAAAATTAGTACAGATGAAGCGTGGTTCAGTAATAGTAACTGTTTACCACGGAAAGCAGTTAATGTATCTATGTACCTATGGTACAATCCAGTAATTCATCTCTCTGTAACCTAGGCACCATCCCCATAGAAACTGTCTTGCACCAGGGCCCTCAACTTCTCATCTTACTTTTCATTTTGAGCATATATTTTCCCTTTTTTAAAAAAAAAGTAGAACCTTCACTTATTTTTCGTTGTAACTGAGGTACAACTTATAATAGTAAAATGCACAAATCTTAAGAGTACAGCTCTATCCCTTTTACCTACCTACAGACATACCTGTGAAATCCCTACCTATATCAACACAGAGAACATTTTAGCACCCCTAAATGTTCCCTCCAAGTCAGTACCATCTCCAGAAGGTAATAATTCTTCTAACCTCTAACACAGAAGATCAGTTTTGCCTGTTTTTGAACCTATATAATCTAAAGCATGTAGTATATGAGCTTTATGCATCTGGCTTCTTTCACTCAGCATATGAGATTCATCCCTGTGCCTGAATGTGATATTGGTTCATGGTGATGACCTTGACTTTTATTTTCGTAAGAGCAAAAGTTATTTGACCTTTATAACTTTTCCCTACCACCCTTCATCTCAGCATGTATCATCGTCAGGGTTTAGAGGTGAAAAGGACTTTAGGACCTTAAATGTATCTAGCCCAGTAACATTAAGAGACGAGCCTAAGGTCACACCCCTGGTCCTTCCGAGAGCTAGGACAAGGAAAGCCTGGTGTCTTGACTCCCGTCCGGTAGCCTTTCCATTACCTTTTGCTCCTGTCTCTCTTTTATTTCTCTTCCCTAATCTGTTGACCCTGCTTTTTTTCTGGAGAAGCAATAGGAAAGCTCATCTTCCCTATTGGCAATCTCCTGAGCAATGTGGCTTAAGCTCTTTCTCACTTCTTTTCTGTCCCAAACTCCTACTTCTGCCTTTCATCCTAATTAATCCTCAATTCTTTGAAATCTCTTAATGCATCACTCTAGGAAAATTACCATCACCATGCTGATTACTGAAACCTTTCCAGCTATGTTTTCCAGTTCATCTTTCTAGCTACCTGTTCTCAGATTTTTGAGACTTTTCATTTCCATCTACTGGAAATATTGTCCTGTCTAATCTTCCATTACTTTCCCATCTCATCGTAGCCTTATCATTTTTAATGTAGATCTGTGTTCTACATTTGTTCCCTCGCTGATTGGTTCTTACTTCACATCACCCATTATTTTTACCATTCTAATATATTGGAATGGCAAAATTACAAGGATACCTGACAGTATCAAGAACCCAGGGTGAGTGACCACAAACAAGCAGTAATAATAATGGTAAATATTTATATAGCATTTACTATGTGTCAAGCACTATTCTAAGCACTTTACACATATTAACTCATTTAATTGTCCTAACGACCCTCTACGGTAGGTACTAGGGTTAAGAACTCTGTTTTATAGATGAGGAAACGGAAGCAAAAAGAAGTAACTCACCTAAGTTCAAACAACTGGTTAGGATTTGAATTCAGGGGGTCTGGTTCCAAAGTCTTTGATCTTAACTGGCCTCCAAAGATGAAGATGGTGTGGGTACAAGAATAAAAAGAAGTCAACTTAGGGTGCTTGGGATAAATCTTCAGGAAGAATTTGGAGAGATGTCCAAGATGGGCAGCAATATAGCAGACATGGGAATTTAGTCTGGCAAAGCCACCTGGAAGGCAATGACAGGTAGATAAAACAAAGACGATTCCTAAAGGCTCAGAAATAGCTGCCTTCATGTAAGAATAAAAGAAATGAAACTGAGCATTCAACCAGTGTTGCAGAGATAAATTGCTGATATAAACATGATGACTCATCTAGAGAAAGGATAATGTCTAGGGTTCATCCAGAACAATTACTTAGACCAAGTTGGTTTTATACATTATGTAATGACAGCCTATACATTAAAAAAAATAAAATGCTAGTTCATTGCTTTCTGTAATACATCAAATTGGATGAACTAAATGGGCAAAATAGTTGATTTGGCAGAAATTAAACTACATGTAATTTCTTCAAGAATATGGACAGTATTTAATTATTTCTATATCATCCATGGTGCCTAGAATAGCATTTTCACATTTTTCATATCAGAATTGCTGAGTCCATGTGGAATTTACAGTGGAATTAAAATAGTGGTGGATGGTTGCAACCTATTAGGACAATAATAGTCAATATTTATTAAATCTTTACTATGTGTTGGGCCTTTTTCTAAGTGCTTTATGCCATTCGGTCCTTTAAAAAATCTTGAATGGAAGATGCTATTCCCATTTTAAAATAAGAAAATTGAGACTCAGAGACGTTATGCAGCAGGCTCATGGTGGCACAATTAAGTGGTGAAGCTGGGGCTCAAATCAATCTGTTTGCCTCTAGGACCAAAGGTAATATATTATCCACCAGGCTAGAGACAGATCTAGAGAGACTGAGACAGAGAACTGAAGATTTTTGCCTATATGTAGAGACAATATTAATTTAATGATGCTAATGAAATGGCTATACAGAGCTATGAAATGTTTCATTTGATAGTAGAGCATAATTCTGCTTTCCCCACATATACCTTCTCTTGTGAAGTTCAATGTCTGCATGAAAAGATCTCTGGTTAATGATTATGCCTATAAGTCCATTAGAAATGAATAGTGCCAAATATATCTATTGCTGTTTGTGCTTTGTAAACTATCTTATTTAATCTCATTTTATGATCACAATTGTGAAATGTAATACAGAGTTTATTATGCAAAAGCCTAGTCACAGGGAAGGACTCATATGTCATATTTCACAGCAAGACAGTGATAGCAGATCACTGCAGTAGAACCCAGAACTGCTGATCCTTAATTTTGACCCAGGGCTTGCTCCTTAGTTTTATTTAAACTGAATCCCTTTCCTCATTATATGCCTCCAGTATTTACTCAGCTCTGTGCCTGACCCAAGAAGGTCTACAGAAAACATAAACTGAAAGAAGACAAGCTTTTCTGCCTGAATAGGCTGAAATTTTACAGAAAGATACAGAAAGATGAGTTTTACCACCTAACGATGCCATCATTAATCTAACTTTATTATCATTGTGAGAGTGCCATGCAGAAATTATGATACTTTCCAAATGCAGGCTTTTGGACAAAAGTGGACATGAATGAGTTGTTTTTTAAGTTGGTCCATTGTGCCCCTCTTAAAAGATCAAGCTTTTGCATCAGCATACCTGAATCCAAACCCTAACCTCAACATTTACAATGAGTGGCAGGGCAAGTTACATGCAGATTCTCCAGGCCTTAAGTTTCCTCACCTATGGAAATTATCTAACAATTATCTGCTTTTTTGGTGTATTTGTGAACATTGAATAAGGTATGTAAGGTATTCAAGCAGTACCTAAGACAGTGTAAACAGTAAATAGTGGTTATTATATTCCCAGCACCATCATCATCATCATCATCATCATCATCATCATCATCATCATCAACCTCCTCAACCTCTATCTTATCTATGAGAGCATTGGTTGTAAAATTTCACATCATCGTTTTTACCATAAAGAAAAGAAAACACTCCAACCCAACTATGTCTTGCCATTGACTATAAGATGCATCAAATTTCAATAATGTTAAAAATGTGGAAAAAAAATCTTCATCTTAAGTACATAAAATACAGTAGTGTGTGTGTGTGTGTGTGTGTGTGTGTGTGTGTGTGTGTGTGTGTGTTTTCAAAGAGTTAAACTGTGGTCTGGATCAAGTTTAAGAGTGGAATGTTTTAACTAAATTTCCCAAAAGAAAGTTTAAGAGCAGTTTGCTGTTCAACCAAGTAAAATTCTTTCAACAGTACAATGGAAATGTTCTAAGGTACAGAGAACTCTATATGCCTCTCTAGCTAGTATATTTTTAAACTTATGAATGATGTTTTCATAATGTGCATGTGCTCACAGGGTTTTGTGATGGGCTAATGATGTATATTGCAAATAACAAATAAATACTTCTGCAATGTCATTTGAAAAAGTAAAGCATATTTTTGTTTATAGCCAGATAAATACACTTGCAGATGTTTTCCCATAAAAAGAAGTGATATCTAGTGAATTTCAGGAACTTTATTGGAATGACAAAGTTCAAACTGCTGCCAAAGCCAACACATAAGGTTTATATATAGAGAGAGAAGAACAGATTTCACTGTGTTGATGAGATTTTTATTTCTTGGTTCACGTTTTCCAGTACTGCTTGGTCAGTAGCCATGAAAGATTCAGGGTGGTTTCACTCAATAAATGCCTCCAGTGTCATACCCTTCTCTCCTAACTTTATTCAAAACCAAACACAAATCTGAAGAAAAATTAAGTATCTAGAGAACCTAGCAAATCACTAGACAGCTATACTAAGCTCTTCGTGCATATTTGAAGATAATCTAATGTATAAGCTATCTTTGGAACAATGACTTGAAGGTTTAATGATACCATGACTCTAGTATAACTAAATCAGTCATGACACAGTTAATTCAGAATTGTAGACGCTTTCACTATTGCAGTAATTGATCAGATCGAATGCATCAATCCAATTCAGGATATTCTTTTGTTGGAAGTAGAGATTAATGATACAGCAGTAGTTATTTGGTTACCATGGCTCACCATTTGCAAATGAAGGCCTCATTTGTTATGGACACTTGAGCTTAAAAGGAAAAGAGCTCTCAGAACAACAGCTTTTAGTAAATGACAATAAATTGAAACATTAAATGTTTTCTAAACATTTTGTAGTGTTCGTTAATTTGTTTTATTTTAAATTGTACTTTCAAATGTTCTTGCTTTGGAGAATAGAATACAGAGGTGGCCAGGATTGTGATTCCTATTGCAATTCTAGATTTGAAAGGTAGGAGATCTTTGAAGGTGCACTTAAAGAGGTATAATGTAACTCATTAAGTCTAAGATGGCTTTGATTGTAATAGGGAACATTACTCTTATGTGCCACTAAGAAGAAAAAAATACTGGCAATCAAATTATGATGCACCATCAATTGCAAGACACATTTCAATTTCAGAGAAGTTAAAATGTGAAAATATGAATGGCTTAGAATTGATAAAATATGGTAGTTTCCATGATAAAATGTAGCCACTTCATCTCAGAAGCATTCAAGAGAAAACCACATATTATGCTACAGGGAAAATCAGGGAACTTGATAACTTTAGAAGGTATAATGGTGTTTCTACATCACTCTGGATGCTTTGGAATTACCCAATGGAATAGATCCCTAATTCTGTACTCCGGAAATTCAAGACATCTTCACTCCCCACTGTCTTCCCACCTGCCAGGACAAATTCCAGAGCAAAGAAAATAGTCACAGCTTGCAAGATAGATGTTTGAATGCTCCCTGCCAGTTTTGCACAAAGAAAGGTTCAAGAAAGAATTCTAATTCTCCTTTAAATAAAATTGCTGATAAAGGTATTGCAATGGGAGGCCTGAAGCCTGAGAAATTGCTGAAATTTCAGAATGTGAAATGACCTCTAGGTTCTCATATTCTGAGATAGTTTTATTCTTCCAAGGCAAGTGAATGCTTCACATCTCCCCTTTGCCCACCAGTCCCATTTATTTTCATTTCTCAAGTTTCATTATGTCTTTTTTTTTTAATTTTTTAGCATCTTCATTGGAGTATAATTGTTTTACATTGTTGTGTTAGTTTCTGCTGTATAGTGAAGTGAATCAGCTATGTGTATACATATATCCCCATATCCCCTCCCTCTTGCGTCTCCCTCCCACCCTCCCTATCCCACCCCTCTAGGTGGTCACAAAGTACCGAGCTGATCTCCCTGTGCTATGCAGCAGCTTCCCTTGAGCCATCCATTTTACATTTGGTAGTGTATATCTGTCAGTGCTACTCTCTCACTTCATCCCAGCCTCCCCTCCCCTCACTGTGTCCTCAAGTCCATTCTCTACATCTGCGTCTTTATTTCTGCCCTATATTCCGTTGTCTACATGTGTCACACCTTCTTTTATCCATTCACCTGTCGATGGACATTTAGGTTGCTTCCATGTCCTGGCTATTGTAAATAGTGCCGCAATGAACACTGTGGTACGTGTATCTTTTTGAATTATGGTTTTCTCAGGGTATATGCCCAGTAGTGGGATTGCCCACCAGCCCCATTTTAGTTCATTAAGCCAAAGTGGGACAAATATAGTGTACTACGGAGGACAGGGAGATGGAGGACAAATACTGGAAACCATGTTCCAAAGGGTTACTGAGGTTAATCAAAATAGTTCTTCCCAATATTCTAGTATTCGAGGGTTAGATTGACAACAGTAAAAAGCCACACACACACACACACACACAGAAAAAAAAACAAAAAACAAAACAGGTCATAGAAATAGGGAAGTTAACAAGTGGTGGGTGGTAAAGGAAGCAAACAGTTTATCTGAATGCATTGTAGATGCAATGCAAGTATCTGAGGACCTTCTTCCATACATCTGGCATGACTGGGGATGGATAAGCCCTATCTGCAGGGTGAGAAAGGAAGCAGTCAGCAGCAGCATCCTTGACTAGATCCCTCTTCTCAACTCCCAGTGACAAATGTGGTTTTTGAAGGGAAGGAAGTTCTAGGGAAATCATCTCTCAAGGGTATACCAGAAAAAAATTCTTCTAAATTTTATAGACATTATAGAGGTGCTGTTCATGCCCAGGCATCTTCATATCTGCATACTTCAGTGAAGGAGAAAAAACCAAATCATCTTACACTTACATAGTCCACCAAGTCTCCATAAACCTATGTTAGCAGGAAATCAAGAAGTTGCCCCCAATCTGTGCAGGACTCTTTACTATTTCTTTTTTCTTCTCATTAAAAATTTTTCTTCTCTCTTAAAAAAAGGAAGTGGAATCAAGAGAAAATGTGCAGAACCTGTGTACCTATGTGATGTGCACATAAAAATAAATCACAATGAAACCCAACTTCAAGTGTGCCAAACCACACAAAACTCTGAAATAACTTCAGCCCAACTGTGAGGCAAAAATGTTTAGGTTGCTTTTACGTTTAATGTTTAAGGAGTTTGTGACCGTGGGAAAAGAAGAGAATAAAGTTGTGTGCAATGTAATAGTTTTTTTTTCAAATTACTTTTAAACTACTTTTATTCAGAAAAATATATGATCTTTTATATGCATGATTCTACCATTTTTGAAAATTTTCGGGGACTTAGCTGGGCTTTGGAGCCTGAGGATTTCATGTGTATGTAGAGTCTCTGTCCTTAACTCAGTGGGTGCCTCATAGGGCAGAACAGCTCCATGCTTGCCTGGCATTTCTCTTGTTCCTTACACACCGTGGTCCTGAGAACCAGAACCAAGAAAGGCTCAGCAGTGCTGTGCTTGGCCTTTCTTCCATGTGCATGCACATTCCTTTATGGAAGGTGCTTCCTCTCTACGGCAAATTTCTGCTCACTACCTTCAATTTTTTAATAATAAAATTAGTACTTTGTTCCCATGTAAAGGATTAGCTCTGATAAGAAATAAAAATTCCTCTTAAGATTGGAGCAACTTATTTTTTTAATGATGTGATTAAAGGGACAAGATTTCTTGCAATTCACAAATGGTCATACTAGAGACAAATTAACAGCCTGTCCTGAGAGTTAGCCTCTAGGCAGTACACTTGCAATAAAGAAAATAAAGCCTAAGATGTTGAAGACCTATCCCACTCTGGGACAGTTGAGGTCTGTAAAGCAACAGATTGCATGCAAATGAATCTCTGCTGGCCTTCCTCTTAACAGAGCTTTGATTGGACAGTGGTGTGTCTAACTTTAATGTGCGTAGAAATTGGACAGTGGTGCGTCTCAACTTTAATGTGCATAGAAATCACCTGGGATCTTGTTCACCTGCAGATGCTGCTTCTGGGAGTCTGGAGCAGACCAAGGATTCTGCATTTCTAACAAGCTCCCAAGTGATGCTGATGCTGTTGATCCAGGGACCACACTTTGAGTAGCAAGGGTCTAGAGGAAACCATAAACCAGGGCTCCAGACAGACCAGGACTAGCAACCAAGCTCCACCACTTAATAAGCATATGAATTACGGTAAGTGCCTTTACCTCTGAGCTTCTGTTTCCTTGTCAGTAAAGTGGAAATAATAATAATATTAAATTAGCATTCTATTCCAGACACTGTTTTAAATGCATAATAGTAATTAACTCAATAATCTGATTTTTACTGTTCATGTTGATGAAAGTGTTAACAAAGAAAGCTCAAATTACCTGCACCAAAGCCAGGTGGCTAGTAAGTGGCCAAGAGTGAATCCAGATCCCGGGCAGCTTAGCTCAGGAGCCCACTATTTGCAACCACACCTTAGAAGAGCACACACAGAGGTCTTGCTAGCAGACATGTGATGTACCATAGCTAGTGCTCACTAAATCTGAGTTCCACTTTCCTTACTTCCCTTCTCCTACACCAAGTTCCGGTGTCCTTAAGCAGAATCTACTTATAAAATTTAGAAAATGGTACTGCTTTCTAGGATTCCTTTTTCACAATGATCTCTCTGGTGGACTTTTCTTTAGCTGAAGAGAGTCTTTGGTGTTTAGAGAGTTGCATGAATTGCTACTACTGACAGAAGGAATTGCTTTGATCTCTCTTGCATCGTTACTGGATCCATTGTTTCCCTTCTTTCTAGAAGTGCCAAAAAAGTCTCCAAGAGACAGAAAATAGCATTTGCTATAGCTATGAACTTATAACTATATCTGGCCTTTAGAAAAATAAAAATCTAGATTTATTAAATATTAAACAGTGGTAGTTCATTCAACAAAGGGATTTACCAAAGTCTTGATTTAAATAGTAAGCTCCCCTGATATTTTAAATTTTTCATTAAGGTTTCTTTTATTTAAAAATAAGCTCTTTAAAAAGTATAACCATTGTGTTAAAATTAGAAGCAATAGAAAAAATACTTTGCACACTGGTTTGCAGATACACTTACCTTACCATGAACAGACTTGTGTAGGAAATATGACTGAAAAAAAACTATTTTACATACCATAGTGGCAGAATAGTTTGCTTTAAGAAGAAGCTTCAAATATTTCATATCCAAACTTCATTATTAATACATTCTAAAGCATGGAAGTTGTTTATCTTCCTGATGTCGGTGCTAAAGAATGATGCGGCACTTCTGATGGAGGGAACTTTCTGAAACCAGAGCTGGTATTTCTGGAAATATTTCTCTCATATGCTAGAATTCTTTCTTTTTTCTACAACAGAGCTGCCTCTTGCAATATCTGTCATTTGGTAAAGCACACTGTGGAAATCCCCAATTTTTAAGTAAATATGTTCTAGGTAAATGCTTATGCGGGGAAAGAGATGATGACAGTGAATCAGAATCATCATCTGACTGACCCTAGGGAAAAATATGAAAAATGTTAAAGAATTTGTCTTTTAAGAGTATGGGATGCAGGCATGATGTAGGGACAAGGGATATCAGATTTATTTATTTATTTATTTATTTATAAATTAATTTATTTGTTTATTTTTGGTGGCATTGGGTCTTCGTTGCTGCCCGAGGGCTTTCTCTAGTTGTGGCAAGCAGGGGCTGCTCTTCATCGCAGTGCACAGGCTTCTCATTGCGGTGGCTTCTCTTATTGGGGAGCACAGGAGCTGGGCACACAGGCTTCAGTAGTTGTGGCACATGGGCTCAGTAGTTGTGGCTCACAGGCTCTAGAGCGCAGGCTCAGTAGTTATGACACATGGGCTTAGTTGCTCTGCGGTGAGATCTTCCTGGACCAGGGCTCGAACCCATGTCCCCTGCAATGGCAGGCGGATTCTTAACCACTGTGCCACCAGGGAAGTCCTGGATTTTTTTAATTTAAATTCTAGTGATTAAAACAGTGTGGTACTGATGCATGAGTCAACAGACAGGGCAAGGACATACAGTAGAGAACCCAGAAATAAATTCAAATACATAAAGCAATTTAGAATATAAAGGGGGAGCATATCAGTCCAGTTGAAAAATTATATATTATTCAGTAAGTGGTATTAGACAACTGGGTAGTTACTTGAAAACATAAGTTGGACCCATACGGGACACTTTACACCAACTGTAAATTTCTAATAAATCAAAGATTTAATGGTGAAAAGATAATCCATAAAATTTAAGGGAAAAGCAATGGAAAATTTTTTAAGAAGCTTGGTATAGAAATGAAGTGTGGCCACCGCTTGAAGACTCATGAGAAGGGAAGAGATTATTCCTCTTTACACACCAGCCTCACCACCACCCACTACTGGCTTCCACTACACCAGTGAGCCAGAGCATTTCAGTGGCACATATTGTAGGCTCTGAAGTCTCTTACTTCATTTGCAGACTTCCCAGTTCCTGAGCCAATCTTGACTAAGACAGAAAGCATACTGTAAAACCCATTCTTAAGCTAGAGGTATCACCTGCCCTGATTTCAAACTATATTACAAAGCTATAGTAATCAAAACAGCGTGGTATTCGCTGAAAAACAGACACATAATGGAACAGAACTGAAAGCCCAGAAATAAGCCCATACACATATGGACAATTAATTTACAACAAAAGAACCAAGAACATAAAATGGAAAAAAAACAAATGGTGTTGGGAAAACTGGACAGCCACATGCAACACAACAACAACAACAAATGAAACTAGACCACTATCTCATCCCATGCACGAAAATCAACTCAAATGTATTAAAGACTTGAATGTAAGACCTGAAACTATAAAACTCCTAGAGGAAAACATAGGCATTTTGCTCTTTGAAATCAGTCTTGGCAATTACTTCTGCATACATCTCTTCAGGCAAGGGAAACAAAAGCAAAAATAAAAAGACTGTATCAGATGAAAGAGCTTTTGCACAGCAAAGGAAACTACAAACAAAGTGAAACAAAAAAGCTGTCTGCTGAATGGGAGAAAATATTTGCAAACAAAGATCTGTTAAGGGTTTAATTTCCAAAATATAAAAAGAGCTCATACAACTCAACATCAAAAAAACAAACAAATTGATTAAAAAATGGGCAGAGGATCTGAATAGACATTTTTCCAAAGCAAACATACAAATGGCCAAGAGGGATATGAATAGGCATTCAACATCACTAATCATCAGGGAAATGCAAATCAAAACCATAATGAGATATCACCTCACGCCTGTTCGAATGGCTGTTATCAAAAAAGCAAGAAATAACAAGTGTTGGCAAGGATGTGGAGAAAAGAGGACCCTCATACATTGTTGGTGGGAATGTAAATTGGTACAGCCACTGTGGAAAACATTATGGAAATTCCTAAAAAAAATTAAGAATAGAACTAGCATGTGATCCAGCTATCCCACTTCTAGGTATTTATCCAAAGAATATGAAAACTCTACTTTGAAATGATATATGCACCCTTATGTTCATCTCAGCATTATTTACAATAGGCAAAGCATGGAAACAAGGTAAGTGCCCATCAACTGATGAATGGATAAAGAAACGTGATACACACACGCGCGTGCGCGCGCACACAGACACACACAGTGGAATAATACACAGCCATAAAATGGTGAAATCTTGCCATTTGCAGCAATTTGGATAGACCTTGAGAGTATCATGCTAAGTGAAGTATGTCAGATAAAGACAAATACTGTATGATTTCACTCATACATGGAATATAAAAAACAAACAAAGCAAAACAAAATAAATGAACAAACCAAAGAAAAAAAAAACTTAGATACAGAGAACAGAATAGCAGTTACCAGAGGGGAAGGCGTGGAGGAGAGTAAAATGGGTAAAGGGGAGCAACTATAAGGTGACAGATGGAAGCTAAATTTTTGGTGGTAAGCACGGTCTAGTATATGTATATAGTATATGCAGTGTATTATATGTTTCACATGTACAACATAATATTTCTACTTTTGAAGTAGAAATATTATGTTGTACATATGAAATGTATATAATGTTATAAACCAATGTTCCCTCAATAAAAAATAAATTTTTTTAAATGTCCTGAGTCAGTCTTCTGTTCTAATTGGCTATATATGAGGTAAATACTGATACCCCCATGCCCACCAAAGCATAGTCTTTATCTTTATTGTGTTCTGTAAACTCATACATTTCTCCTTCCATTTTTCCAGGGTAGAGTCCATTCCCAGATTTTAAAAATGAAGTGTTACCTAACATTCATCATCACTATTATGAGTCCATATTAACAAAATAAGAATTTGAACCTGTGTCTGATTCTCTAGGTCAAAGTGCGTATGTCTATTCACTTGATTCTGCAAATAATGTTTGTGCTAATATCTGGTTGATTACAGCACAGACTATTTGGTCATAACACATAGGCATCTTAAAATAAGATTGTGCATAGAATCCTTCTACATTTTTAATCTTCTAAAAAATATAAGTCCTGCCCAAATGAAATCTGGTTCCCTTAATGAGTTCACTAAGAGAGTCACCGTAGCTTGCAGTTGTTTGATTAAAAGAGCATAAATTGGGATGTTTGAAGGTTCAGAGGAATTTCCTATTGTAATTTAAATAAAGCAATCTTGAGGTAGGAGACATTATTGATGGGAGCTTATAATGGGATTAGTAAAGGTTTCACAAGTGAACCCAAATTCATCAAATAGCCAAAGTTTTAAAATATCATTAAAAATCACTGATAAAATATACCTTTTTTTGAGAATAAACTTATAGGGGCTAGAGAGTGCTGGAAAATAAGAAAAGCAGATGCAAATTGAAAATTTAGAACAACAAATAAAAGAAGTTATTGGATTTTTTAAAAATCACTGCACACATTAAAAAAAACCTACAGTTCATGGTAAGTCTAAATTACAGTTGGAAGCATGCCAGCTAGTTACAGAGCACAGAAAAGGTGAAAATCTCTCAAACCAGAGTACAATTAATGCTGCCTGGGCTCTCTGGAATCCTTTTCAAATGTATTTCCAAATAAAAGTACTCTGTTTCTCTGTTGGATGCCAGTAAATGGTAAACCTTAAACTTGGGAACTTACTACCCAGCAATAGCCAAGAATTCATTTACAAAATGCCATGGAAGGATCCTTTTTCTCACGTGACAGGAGGGAGAAAACGTTCTCTTTCTTTAAAGGGTCCTACCACTTAATGCACATTCTACCCATTACGATCAACATTTCGTCTTCGTCCTTGGTAACAGAATGACTAATGGACAGATTTGGTTATGAAACTAAATGATGAAGTTTCCACATTGCCTAAGTATAGTATGCTTCTTCTTCGGTGGGTTTTGGGCTTTCTTTTCTTCTTTCTTTTCGCAAACCACTGAAGTATGCCCAGGGATATCACTGATCTTTAAAGCTGCAAGTGAGCTTACAGATTCTAGCACAACTCCCACCTTTAACAGAAGTGGAAAATGAGGCCCAGAAAGTTGATCATCTTAGCCAAAAACACACAGCTAGCTAATGTGAAAAGTAAGCCTTAATTTCTAATCAAGAAATATATTTGGTACTTAATAATAAATAATATTTATTGGACACTTTCTTTCAGTGACACTGCACTAAATTCTTTACACAAATTTCCACATTGTATTCCCACACACACACACACACACACACACACAGATGCACAACCCTCAACAAATTTCCACATTGTATTCCCACACACACACACACACACACAGATGCACAACCCTCAACAAATTTCCACATTGTATTCACACACACACACACACACAGAAATACGCACAACCCTCAAGGCAGTTGTTAGTATATTCCTAGATAATGAAGAAACTGAGATCAAGTAACTTGCCCAAGGTCACACTAGTCCTGAGTAATGGAGTCAGGATTTGAATCCAAGCCCTGTGAGAGATACAGCAATAAAACTAACAGCATTCCTCTCCTCAAGGAATGATCTAGAAAAGGAGCTAAGACATGCTTACTAATACAGTACTGCATATAGTACTGCATACAGTACTGCATATACTGCATCCCCATTCCTTACTCTCTGATGCTGGAACTGACCCATAATTGTGAATGCACCCATGATTTAGCTTCATTAATACTGAGCATTCGGGCTTCCCTGGTGCTGCGGTGGTTGGGAATCCGCCTGCCAATGCAGGGGACACGGGTTCGAGCCCTGGTCCGGGAAGATCCCACATGCCGCAGAGCAACTAAGCCTGTGCACCACAGCTACTGAGCCTGTGCTGTAGAGCACGTGAGCCACAACTACTGAGCCCGCGTGCCACAACTACTGAAGCCCACACGCCTGGAGCCCGTGCTCCGTGGTGAGAGGGGCCCCTGCAGTGGGAGGCCCGTGCACTGCAGCTGGAGAGAGCCCGCTCGCAGCAATAGGACCCAACGCAGCCAAAAATAAATAACTAAAATAAATTAATTAAAAAAACAAAATACTGAGCATCCAGTAATCCCAGAATCATACACAGATGCTCTGTGGGCAATTGCAACACTTACCACATGGAATGCAAACCATTCTGCGTAGCTTCTGCCACAGCACTGTAATTCTTCAGCTGATATTTGGAAATTAGCCTCAGTGTCAATTGTCTTAAGCTGAGAATTCCATTGTCCTTGATATAAAAGAGCAATAAAAAGTTCTCCAAGCCGGAGTTATCTATGGTAGGCTTGGCAAACAGTAGAAAGAACTTGGACTATCTAGGATTCACCTGAAAAACGCTAAGTAGCATATAGAATTTGCATATAGAATTTGCATATAGAATTTGCACGTATAGAAGTAAAGGAACTCTCATCTTAAATCACTTTCTTGAGAAACATTAAGACTTTTTCCATCATATCATTATGGTGGTCTTTCCCTTTGAAGAAATGTTTCTTAATTGGTTTCTGAAACTCTGTATGGGGTCCAAGACACTGTTGGTTGCCTGTCAATTTCTTCCCCCTCATTCCATACAAACATAGAGTTTGAAAATGCCAGATACTCATTTTCCCAAACTTCTTTGCAGGTAGGGGTAGCCATATGATTTCTGGGTAATAAGGCTGGGTCAGACCACAAAGGAATGGTCTAGGTTAAAAGATGGCTGTGAAGAATGATTTGGACTGGGCTCAAGGTTGCTTTCACTTTGATTTATGACCAAACAAGGAAACAAGCGTACATTAGGCATACATTAGATAAGTATGCAAGAAAGTGTGCATGTAGCTTCCTGGAGCTTCTCTAAAGTCAGTGCTCAGTGGAACCCACATAGAATGAGAAACCCCCCAGTTCTAAGGAGCCAAAAAACTGAAGTCTCAAGTCCTTCCTTTGATTAGACTGGGAGAAAGACCACGTTGGTTATAGAGGGTCCACCTACTACATTATAAGGCAATTCCCTTCTGCATCATAGTTACATACCTCCAGGTTCTGTTTTTAATTGCACTGCGTAGCCTATAAAAGACCTGGTCATAGCCTTCCATGGAAGGGGGACTATTCTTAGGGGCAGGGTAGAGAATGAGGTGCTTCTGGAAGTGATTTTTTTTTCAAATAAAAAGAGAGATGAAAGTTAAGCAAACTCTCCTTCCCATTTCCTTCCTGCCTTTGGAAGCCAACCATGAATCCTGGAGTACAAGCAGTCATCTTAGGACTGTACAGACCTGAGGAGAAAGGCCAGCCTGCTGAGGAAGCTTGAGAAGGATGAAATATCTTAGATCCTTGACAGCTTTGTTAAACTGTTAAAATCATCCCCCCTGGGATTTCCTATCTCTCAGCTTCTTCTTAGGAGAATAAGGGGTATATTTGCTTGGGTTTATTCTGTCTCTTGCAGTTTAAAAGACCTTAGGCGATGCAATTGGCACACTAATTCATTAAGGAAATCAGCCCTTAGGAAAAAAATGTCTTAAGGGAAATAATCTCTATGAAAATTGTTCTGTAAAGAGAACTCTACCTTCTTTACCTCATCCTTTGGAGCTCAGTGTAAATAACCCTGCTTCCAAAAATCTATGATATTTAATAAGAACCCTGTTTGGCCACTTGTCCTTTTACCACTCATGTAATTTACTGTTATTTCATAAATGCCTGTGTGTCTTTACTAGCAGCGTGACTGTAAGCTTCAGAAAATCAGGGGTTATAACTCACATAGTCTAAGACTGTATTCGTCACACCATGCCCTGCATATAGTGTCATGCAGTTTTTGCTGAATAAAAACTTCCAAGGAGATTACTTGAATCTCTAACGGCCAACCCTAAACAACAGCCATTCATTATGTAAAACTGTCTTTAGTGGTTCCTTCATTTTATTTCTATTACTTCCCTCTCATAAAAACGTTCTGCTCCCCCAAACTTCCCTTTACTTCAGGCCTGCCTGATTTCCTTAAAACTTCATGCTGCCCAGGGGTTATAATTCTGTGTTTCCTTGCATAAATGTACATTCCTTCAGCACCAGGCATAGAGTTCTACATCTTCCATTAATTACAACTGGCTGAATACAGGTACTTAATAGATGTTGAATAAATGAATACATAAGTGGGTATATTAACTCAGTGACTATGGCTGGCCGGATTAATATTTTGAGCCTTCTTTTCTTTTTTTTTGTAATTCTATTGTATTTATTTTTTAAACAGCATGTTCTTATTAGTTATCTATTTTATATATATTAGTGTATATATGTCCATTCCAATCTCCCAGTACATCCCCCCACCACCATCCCCCCACCATATTCCCCACTTGGTGTCCATCCATTTGTTCTCTACATCTGTGTCACTATTTCTGCCTTGCAAACCAGTTCACCTGTACCAGTTTTCTAGATTCCACATATATGCATTAATATATGATATTTGTTTTTCTCTTTCTGACTTACTTCACTCACGTCTCTACAAATGACCGATTTCATTCTTTTTTATGGCTGAGTAATATTCCATTGTATATATGTGCCACACCTTCTTTATCCATTCGTCTGTCGATGGGCATTTAGGTTGCTTCCATGACCTGGCTATTGTAAATAGTGCTTCAATGAACTTTGGGGTACATGTGTCTTTTTTTTTTTTTTTTTTTGTGGTACGCGGGCCTCTCACTGTCGTGGCCTCTCCTGTTGCAGAGCACAGGCTCCGGACGCGCAGGCTCAGCGGCCATGGCTCACGGGCCCAGCTGCTCCGCGGCATGTGGGATCTTCCCGGACCGGGGCACGAACCCGTGTCCCCTGCATCGGCAGGCGGACTCTCAACCACTGCACCACCTGGGAAGCCCCGTGTGTCTTTTTGAATTATGGTTTTCTCTGGGTATATGCCCAGTAGTGGGATTGCTGGGTCATATGGTAATTCTATTTTTAGTTTTTTAAGGAACCTCCATACTATTCTCTATAGTGGCTGTATCAATTTACATTCCCACGAACAGTGCAAGAGGGTTCCCTTTTTGCCATACCCTCACCAGCATTTGTTGTTTGTAGATTTTCTGATACGCCCATTCTAAACAGTGTGAGGTGATACCTCATTGTAGTTTTGATTTGCACTTCTCTAATAAGTAGTGATGTTGAGCAGCTTTTCATGTGCTTCTTGGCCATCTGTATGTCTTCCTTGGAAAGATGTCTATTTAGGTCTTCTGCCCATTTTTTGATTGGGTTGTTTTTTTTTTTTTACTATTGAGCTGCATGAGCTGTTTCTGTACTTCGCAGATTAATCCTTTGTCCGTTGATTCATTTGCAAATATTTTCTCCCATTGTGAGGGTTGTCTTTTCATTTTGTTTGTAGTTTCCTTTGCTTTGCAAAAGTTTTTAAGTTTCATTAGGTCCCATTTGTTTATTTTTGTTTTTATTTCTGTTACTCTAGGAGGTGGGTCAAAAAAGATCTTGCTGTGATTTATGTCAAAGCGTGTTCTTCCTATGTTTTCCAGTAAGAGTTTTATAGTGTCCAGTCTTACATTTAGGTTTTTAATCCATTTGAGTTTATTTTTGTGTATGGTGTTAGGGAGTGTTCTAATTTAATCCTTTTACATGTAGCTGTCCAGTTTTCCCAACACCGCTTATTGAAGAGACTGTCTTTTCCCTATGGTATATCCTTGCCTCCTTTATCAAAGATAAGGTGACCATAGGTGCGTGGGTTTATCTCTGGGCTTTCTCTCCTGTTCCATTGATCTATATTTCTGTGTTTGTGCCAGTACCATATTGTCTTTTTTTTTTTTGCGGTATGCGGGCCTCTCACTGTTGTGGCCTCTCCCGGCCCAGCCGCTCCGCGGCATGTGGGATCCTCCTGGACCGGGGCACAAACTCGTGTCCCCTGCATCGGCAGGCGGACTCTCAACCACTGTGCCACCAGGGAAGCCCCATATTGTCTTGATTACTGTAGCTTTGTAGTATAGTCTGATTCCTCCAGCTCTGTGGTTTTCCCTCAAGATTGCTTTGGCTATTTGGGGTCTTTTCTGCCTACATACAGATTTTAAGATTTTTTCGTTCTAGTTCTGTAAAACACGCCACTGGTAGTTTGATAGGTATTGCATTGACTTGGTAGATTGCTTTGGGGAGTAGAGTCATTTTCACAATATTGATTCTTCCAATCCAAGAACATGGTATATCTCTCCATCTGTTTGTGTCATCTTTTTTTTTTTTTTTTTTTGGTACGCGGGCCTCTCACTGTTGTGGCCTCTCTCGTTGCGGAGCACAGGCTCTGGACGTGCAGGCTCAGTGGCCATGGCTCACGGGCCCAGCCGCTCCGCAGCATGTAGGATCTTCCCGGACTGGGGCACGAACCCGTGTCCCCTGCATTGGCAGGCGGACTCTCAACCACTGCGCCACCAGGGAAGCCCTGTCTGTTTGTGTCATCTTTGATTTCTTTCATCAGTGTCTTATAGTTTTCTGAGTACAGGTCCTTTACGTCCTTAGGTAGGTTTATTCCTAGGTACTTTATTCTTTTATTGCAATGGTGAATGGGATTGTTTCCTTAATTTCTCTTTCTGATCTTTTGTTGTTAGTGTATAGGAACACAAGAGACTTCTGTTCATTAATTTTGAATCCTGTAACTTTACCAAATTCATTGATTAGCTCTAGTAGTTTTGTGGTGGCATCTTTAGGATTCTCTATGTATAGTATGTCATCTGCAAACTGTGATAGTTTTACTTATTCTTTTCCAATTTGGATTCCTTTTATTTCTTTTTCTTCTCTGATTGTGATGGCTAGGACTTCCAAAAGTATGTCGAATAATGGTAGCGAGAGTGGACATCCTTGTCTTGTTCCTGATCTTAGAGGAAATGCTTTCAGTTTTTCATCATTGAGAATGATGTTTGCTGTGGGTTTGTCGTATATGGCCTTTATTATGTTGAGATAGGTTCCCTCTATGCCCACTTTCTTGAGAGTTTTTATCATAAATGGGTGTTGAATTTTGTCAACAGCTTTTTCTGCATCTATTTAAATGATCATATGGTTTTTATTCTTCAATTTGTTAATATGGTATATCACATTGATTGATTTGCATATATTGAAGAATCCTTGCATCCCTGGGGTAAATCCCACTTGATCATGGCGTATGATCCTTTTAATGTGTTGTTGGATTCTGTTTGCTAGTATTTTGTTTAGGATTTTTTCATCTATATTCATCAATGATATTGCTCTGTAGTTTTCTTTTTTTGTAGTATCTTTGTCTGATTTTGTTATCAGGGTGATGCTGGCCTCATAGAATGAGTTTGGGAGTGTTCCTTCCTCAGCCATTCTTTGGAAGAGTTTGAGAAGGATGGGTGTTAGCTCTTCTGTAAATGTTTCATAGAATTCACCTGTGAAGCCATCTGGTCCTGGACTTTTGTTTGTTGGAAGATTTTTAATCACAATTTCAATTTCATTACTTGTGATTGGTCTGTTCATATTTTCTGTTTCTTCCTGGTTCAGTCTTGGAAGGTTATACCTTTCTAAGAATTTGTTCATTTCTTCCAGGTTGTTCATTTTATTGGCATAGAGTTGCTTGTAGTAGTCTCTTATGATGCTTTACATTTCTGTGGTGTCCATTGTAACTTCTCTTTTTCATTTCTAATTTTTTTGATTTGAGTCCTCTCCCTCTTTTTCTTGATGAGTCTGGCTAAAGTTTTATCAATTTTGTTTATCTTCTCAAAGAACCAGCTTTTAGTTTTATTGATCTTTGCTATTGTTTTCTTTGTTTCTGTTTCATTTATTTCTGCTCTGATCTTTATGTTTCTTTCCTTCTACTAACTTTCGATTTTGTTTGTTCTTCTTTCTCTAGTTCCTTTATGTGTAAGGTTAGATTATTTATTTGAGATTTTTCTTGTTTCTTGAGGTAGGATTGTATTGCTATAAACTTCCCTCTTAGAGTTGCTTTTGCTGCATCCCTTAGGTTTTGGATCATCACGTTTTCATTGTCATTTGTCTTTAGGTATTTTTTTATTTACTCTTTGATTTCTTCAGTGATCTCTTGGTTATTTAGTAACTTATTGTCTAGCCTCCATGTGTTTGTGTTTTTTACATTTTTTTCCCCTGAATTCATTTCTATTCTCATAGCATTGTGGTCGGAAAAGATGCTTGATATGATTTCAAGTTTCTTAAATTTACCGAGGATTGATTTGTGACCCAAGATGTGATCTATCCTGGAGAATGTTCCGTGTGCACTTGAGAAGAATCTGCTGTGTAATCTTCTGTTTTTGGATGGAATGTCCTGTAAATATCAATGAAATCTATCTGCTTTTTCTTGAATTTTTATTTTATTTATTTTGAATTTTATTTTATTTACTTTTTATACAGCAGGTTCTTATTAGTTATCCATTTTATACATATTAGTGTTGTGTCATTTAAATCTTGTGTTTCCTTATTAATCTTCTGTCTGGATGATCTGTCCATTGGTGTAAGTGAGGTGTTAAAGTCCCCCACTATTACTGTGTTACTGTTGATTTCCTCTTTTAGAGCTGTTGGCAGTTGCCTTATGTGTTCAGGTGCTTCTATGTTGGGTGCATATATATTTATAATTGTTATGTCTTCTTCTTGGATTGATCCCTTGATCGTTATGTAGTGTCCTTCCTTGTCTCTTGTAACATTCTTTATTTTAAAATCTATTTTGTCTGATATGAGTATTGCTACTCCAGCTTTATCTTTCCATTTGCATGGAATATCTTTTTCCATCCCCTCACTTTCAGTCTGTATGTGTCCCTAGGTCTGAAGTGCGTCTCTTGCAGACAGTATATATATATGGGTCTTGCTTTTGTATCCATTCAGCAAGCCTGTGTCTTTTGGTTGGAGCATTTAATCCATTCACGTTTTAGGTAATTATTGATATGTAAGTTCCTATTACCGCTTTCTGAATTGTTATGGGTTTGTTTTTGTGGATCTTTTTCTTCTCTTGTGTTTCCCACTTAGAGAAGTTCCTTTAGCATTTGTTGTAGAGCTGGTTTGGTGGTGCTGAATTCTCTTAGCTTTTGCTTGTCTGTAAAGCTTTTGATTTCTCCATCAAATCTGAATGAGATCCTTGCCGGGTAGAGTAATTTGGGTTGTAGGTTCTTCCCTTTTGTCACTTTAAATATATCGTGCCGCTCCCTTCTGACTTGTAGAGTTTCTGCTGAGAAATCAGCTGTTAACCATATGGAAGTTCCCTTGTATGTTATTTGTTGTTTTTCCCTTGTTGCTTTCAATAATTTTTCTTTGTCTTTAATTTTTGTCCATTTGATTACGATGTGTCTCGGCATGTTTCTCCTTCGGTTTATCCTGCCTGGGACTCTCTGCACTTCCTGGACTTGGATGGCTATTTCCTTTCCCATATTAGGGAAGTTTTCAACTATAATCTCTTCAGGTATTTTCTCATGTCCTTTCTCTATCTCTTCTCCTTTTGGGACCCCTAAAATGCAAATGTTGTTGCATTTAATGTTGTCCTAGAGGCGTCTTAGGCTGTCTTCATTACTTTTCATTCTTTTTTCTTTATTCTCTTCCGTGGCAGTGAATTCCACCATCCTGTCTTCCAGGTCACTTATCCGTTCTTCTGCCTCAGTTCTCCTGCTATTGATTCCTTCTAGTGTATTTTTCATTTCAGTTAATGTATTGTTCTTCTCTGTTTGTTCTTTAATTCTTCGAGGTGTTTGTTCTTTAATTCTTCTAGGTCTTTGTTAAACATTTCTTGCATCTTCTCAATCTTTGCCTCCATTCTTTTTTTCGAGGTCCTGGATTATCTTCACTATCATTATTCTGAATTCTCTTTCTGGAAGGTTGCCTGTCTCCACTTCATTGAGTTTTTTTTCTCGGGTTTTATCTTGTTCCTTCAGCTGGTACATAGTCCTCTGCCTTTTCATTTTGTCTGTCTTTCTGTAAATGTGGTTTTCATTCCACATGCAGAATTGTAGTTCTTCTTGCTTCTGCTATCTGCCTGCTGGTGGATGAGGCTATCTATTAGGCTTGTGCAAGCTCCCTCATGGGAGGGACTGGTGGTGGGTAGAGCTGGGTGTTGCTCTGGTGGGCAGATCTCAGTTAAACTTTAATCACCTTGTCACCTTGTCTGCTGGTGGGTGGGGTTGGGTTCCATCCCTGTTGGTTGTTTAATCTGAGGCGACCCAGAACTAGAGCCTACCTGGGCTCTTTGGTGAGGCAAATGGTGGACTCTGGGAGGGCTCATGCCAAGGAATACTTCCCAGAACTTCTGCTGCCAGTGTCCTTGCCTGGCGGTGAGCCACAGCCACCCCCTGCCTCTGCAGGAGACCCTCCAACACCAGCAGGTGGGTCTGGTTCATTCTGCTATGGGGTCACTGCTCCTTCCCCTGGGTCCTGATGCACACACTACTTTGTGTTTGCCCTTCAAGAGTGGAGTCTCTGTTTCCCCCAGTCCTGTCAAAGTCCTGTAATCAAATCCCGCTAGCCTTCAAAGTCTGATTCTCTAAGAATTCCTCCTCCCATTTCCAGGCCCCCAGGTTGGGAAGCCTCATGTGGGGTTCAGAACCTTCACTGCAGTGGGTGCACTCTGTGGTATAAGTGTTCTCCATTTTGTGAGTCACCCACCCAGCAGTTATGGGATTTGATTTTATTGTGATTGTGCCCCTCCTACTGTCTCATTGTGGCTTCTCCTTTGTTTTGGATGTGGGGTATGTTTTTTGGTGAGTTCCAGTGTCTTCCCGTTGATGATTGTTTAGCAATTAGTTGTGATTCTGGTGCTCTCACAAGAGGGAGTGAGCGCACATCCTTCTACTCCGCCATGTTGAACCAATCTCCTGAGCCTTCTAACATGGGGGTTTAACCAACAAATCTTCATTTGACAACTTCATATGTACAAGGCATCTAACCCCCAACATTAAGTATTTCTCCACATCAATTTAATTGATTTTATTTAAATGATAGACTTGACTGCCCTTTAAAAGCCTTCTTTTTCTCATTACTTGAAAATGTTCTGAGTTTATGAGATAAAACTGATTAGCACATGAGTATATATTCATGTTATATTAATTAAGTAGTATCCTAGTCTTGGAAGGAAAAGATAGCTTAGCCTAAAATAGCAATTTTGCCACTCAAAGGGAGCTTAAGAAATCCTATGTTTCAATTTTTTTGACTTACAGTTATTTTAGTAAACCGTGGAATGTGAATCCAGGTATATTAGTTTTCTTTTGCTGCTGTAACAATTTCCCACAAACTTTGTGACTTAAGCAACACAAATTTATTGTATTACAGTTGTGGAGATCAGAAGTCTGACGGCGATCTCACTGGGTTACCAACAGGGTTATGGCAGGGTTTTGTTCCTTTCTAGAGGCCCTGGGGAGAATTCATTTTCTTGCCATTCCAGCTTTTTTGGAGGTCACATTCCTTGTGGCAGCCTTCCTCTGTCTTCAAAGCCAGCAACGTCTCATCTCTCTGACCCATCTTCTGTCCTCCTGTTTCTCTCTCTGACTGCAGCTGAGAAAGATTCTTCACTTTTAAGAACCCACGTACTTAGATTAGGCCCACCCAGATAATCCAACCTAATCTCTCCATCTCAAAGGCCTTAACCTTAGTCACATCCACAAAGTCCTTTTTGCCACATAAGGTAACCTATTCACACATTCTGGGCATTAGGACATGGATACTGTGGGGTGGGGAAGGGGGCAGTATTCTGTCTACTACACCAGGATTCTACACCAGGATGTGTTTCCAGAGAAACAGAATATAATTGTTGAAAGAGCACTGGGTAGAGTTTTAAAGACCTGAGTTCAATTTTCGATAAATATTTCACAAAGGGCGTTGCAAGTAAAGGAAATAATGTGACCCAAGAGGTGTAAAGCACAGAGTGTATTTAATAAACACTAAATAATCTGATTCAACTGGAGTACAGCAGTAGAAGAGTCTTTGGGGGAGATAGCCAGAGGGACTGAATGTCAGGCTGAAGATTGGACCTTCATCAGAAAGCAGTTGAAAGTCATTGAAAGTTAGTGACAGTAACCACATTTGCACCTTCTAATGGGTCATCTGGAAGCAGGATGCAGAGAAAGCTGGAAGGGACATATTGCAGGTAGACAGACAATCAAAAGACTATTGCTTCCTTCTAGGAAAGAGGTTTGAATATGGGGTAATGGCAGTGTAAAGGACAGGAATGGAGTAGCTGGTGAAGTAATAGAGCTGAGTGATCCTTTCAGTTAGGTTTGATGCAGCTGAATACTCAGCATCATATGATGACCATCTCTGGGGCATTAGTATTGAGAAATCACATCTGAATATAATTTTTAATGTAATATTTTTAGGAAAAATCTAAAATTTTTTCTTAAGTATTATGTTCATTAGCTCCTGGATAATCTTAGTTTTGGGGTCCTGTACTGTATGATTGGAGAAATGAGTTCCAATGAAGTACAGGTAAGAAATGGTGCCTCAGGAGAGCTTTATAGCTGGAAGATGTATAATGTCGAGATTTTCCTGGAAGGAGTGTCAGGAGAGCTTCTGTAAGTGAGAGTGTGGTACAGGGTAGGGGGTAAAATAAATATCATAGAAGAAAGAGAAAATGAAGTGTTGGTAGATTGATTAAGCAAACACAATTCCCAATTTCTAAAATTTAAGAAAAATTCACTAAATCTTAAGATTGCTCTTAAAAGCAATCTGCACGTAGAGTAACGAAGCTCAGGTTAAAGATGCCCCAGTTAGAAGAGGTTATATAAATTAGATTTCATCTGCAAAAAATTAGCTTAGCAGAGACAGAGGCCACTGTGGCACCCCTTTAGGCTGGGACCGTAGGATATGATTATATCTTAGAGACTTCAGCTCTCTGGATTCTATTTATTCTGACATCCTGTTACTTTCCTGACCTGATATTTCAGAGTTAACTTATCCAGAGAAAAGCTGGCCTGACTCTTCTTTGTGAGCCTTGGCAAGTTTGTAGTCTGTTGGTGGTATGGCTGTAGGCCCAATTCCCATCTAGTGAATATAGCCAGTGACTGTATGTTTTTGGTATGCAGGCCTGTTTGTGTACCAGAGAAAGAACTTCGACATAAAGGAAAAAGCCTCTAAGGTATTTGAGCCTTACAACTACTGTTAAGCGTGAGGTGGGCTACCTTCTTATTACAGCACAGGTTTCTCTCATTTTGTTAATAAAAGCCAGACTCCATCACTAGAGTTGCAGCGCAGCAATGATGGGTAAGAAGTGAGGAGAGCAGCTGTGCAGAACTGCAACATCGAATCATGATACTTATCCTTTGGTACTAGTTTTAGATGTTTGCTATTAAAAGTTAATGAAAAGAGGCTGAAATCGTTTCTGATTTGTTAATTCTGTGTGGCTCAAGTCTGTATTCCTTATAGAGCAGTTAACACTACCATTCCACCTTTCTGGAATTAAATCAGAAGCTTGGATCTGATTTAATTTCAGATCCAAATTTAAGATTTAAGTTCAGACAGTATCTTCAAAAATTAAACACCTTGAAAAACTGAAAAATTTAGTCCAATATCCAGATGTTTGACTGTATGGTGCCAAACAGCTGCATATACATTCTACTTTAATTCAACAAGCTTTTATTGAAATGTTTGGAAAATGATGGATAAGTGAACTAACTCATTGAGAATATCAGACCTGGAAAGAGGCCTTGAGGTCCTCTGCTTGCTACATTTCAGAGCTGACAGTGGAGTGAAGGTAGCACTCACTATATAGCAGGGGAAAGAAAGATAAAGTGAGGGGAGAATGATTAGGGCCCCAAGAGGTAAAGCCATTTTTATTGAATTTTGTTCATTTTAGCCATGTTTGTTGTTTGGTACATAGATTTATAATGTTTTCAATTTTTAGTAATTGATTAGTTGGGTCTTTTTGGGGCGTGGGGCAAAAAATACAAAGACACTGACAAGTTCTGAGAGTCCTCAGTTTGCCTCAAAAGGGAAGAAATAAAAGACTTTTTGATTTACCACTAAAGCTCTACCACTTTCCAAAGACAAGCGTTCATTCCCATAGTATACATATGAAAACAATTTAGAGTGCCTATCAATGGAAAATGTATTAGCTAAGTTCCTTGGACCTGAAATTAATAGGAGAGCTTTAAGATTAATGGGACTAGAGATATCACTGCTTTCCCTTGGCATGATCTTTATGGCATCTTCATATTCTTAAAATACAATGTACTGCTATGAATCTACTCTGTCTCAACCCTTCATATGATTTTGTAAGTTCTTAAGATCATGAAAACAGCAGAAACTAAATAATGGTTCTTCTTCTCTCTTCTTCTTCTCTGTGCCGCACAGATATCTAATTCTGTTCATGTAAATACTTTGAGAGACGAGTGATGCAAAGTGTGCGAACATTATGTATAGTGATGTTCCTTAAAATTCAAAAATGGAATCAAATAAATCTAGGGAAATAGAGTCTATTTTTCTGAAAATACTACCAGCTTCAATGCTATTTCTTCAGTATTGAGAACTTAATTATTAAATTTTTCTTACAATCAGTCTCAGATGTTTACTGAGGATAAAACTATGAGTCAAGGAAGGCAGATTTCTCTTTGCAGCATGTTATTTTTCTTTCTGACTTCACAGTCTAGATAGAGAAACTAGATTCAGATAAAAGTTTTAGCAATAAAAAGCAGTATAATTAAGTTCTAAACTGTACATCTTAAACTTTAAAAACTTTCTGTTTTGGAGTAAATTACAATTATTTAGGCAGATTTTTAGATTCCAAGTTTAAGTGTATTTCTCTCAACATGTAGTGTCAAATGTACACTATTTACTCACAGGATGGAGATTGACAAAAGAGCTGTCTAGGTTAGAATCCTGAGACTTCTACTTGTATCAATGTAATCTTACCAACATAATGAGTCTTAGTTAAAAATGGTAACATTCACTTTGACAGTTATAGTTGGGAAAGGAATAGGAAAGGGCTTACCATTTGTTTAGCATTTAAAATTGCCAGGCATTTCCCATAAATCTTCTCATTTTGTTCTCATAATAGCCTTATGAAGAGATTACTGGGATCCAGAGAAATAAAGTAATTCTCACAATATTACATATCTAGTAAGTTGAGGCTAAAAATTCAAATCCAGACCTGTCTCATTCCAGATCCAGTATTCTGTTACAGCTCACTCATGGTAAGTTTTCATGTATCATGTTGTAGACACACGAGTGTTTACAATTATAATTATCCCATGGTTGAAATCTGATTGTGGGACTTAAAGAGATGAGGTGAATACAAGCTTAACCTTGCCGTTGATTCAGTGAGTAATTGTGTTTCAGTCACTTAAAAAGAGTGGCCTCTGCTTTCTCATTTATGAAAACAACTAAACAGAAAATTTAGGTTGGTCATTTGGAAAATGCATGGCTTCCAAATAAAATGATTGCTTATATCTCTTCTGAGATGACAAATTATAATGACTAAACCTATCGATATGCCAAAGGGATAAACATATTTCAAAGCCAAAACCAAAATCCAAAATAATATATTTCTCCTGTGTCCACTTGATGATATATGTAAGTCTAAATAAAAAATATGTGCTTTTTGTCCAGTTTTTACTGTACTACATCTACAAAGTGAGAGAAGTAGGAACATACTATTTCAGAAGAAATTCTCAAATCTTTATGTATGATACTATTTTTCTTACTATTTTAGAATTTAATTTTTAAAATAAATTTATTTACTTATTTTTGGGTCTTTGTTGCTGCACGCAGGCTTTCTCTAGTTGTGGCGAGCAGGGGCTACTCTTTGTTGCGGTGCATGGGCTCTAGATGTGCAGGCTTCAGTGTTGTGGCACGTGGGCTCAGTAGTTGTGGCTCACGGGCTCTAGAGCACAGGCTCAGTAGTAGTGGCACACAGGCTTAGTTGCTCTGCGGCATGTAGGATCTTCCCGGACCAGGGATCAAACCCGTGTCCCCTGCATTGGCAGGCGGATTCTTAACCACTGCGCCACCAGGGAAGTCCCTTAGAATTTAATTGTTTAAGTACCAATTTTTAAAAACAGTTTTACTTTTTCAATTCTAAAGAAATCCATGTAGGCTGGGTAGAAAAAACTTCAGGGAGTTTGTAAAGACAAGAAGAATAAAAACTGATCGTATAAAATTATTAAGATGTGGAGGAAAAGATCTTTAAATATAGAAATCCTTCCCTGGGATGAAGGCTCCTATCAATCAGTTGCCCAATGTGTCAAAGGAACAATAAATATTTAATAGAAATTCCATTATTAAGAGCATTTATCCACCCATCATCCTCACTACTTACTCATTCTATTACTAAAGTGAAAGAAATCTTTTACTTCTATTTTGACAATGTCTTTCCCCTTTCCAAAACCATTCAAATGCTTTGTAAATGAAGACTAATTTCCTGTCTCAGCTTTAGCAAATTTTGCCAAAATACTCTGAGTCCAAAATCAAATAACAAAACCATAATGCTGAAAGGGACCACAGTGAGTCACTTTCCCTTCCCCAGCCCTCTGTCTAGTCCTTCTTCACCCAGACCCGCCTTTATCTCCCCTGTTCAGCTGCCGGTTCTCCCAATTATCCAGCAAGCCATACTCTGAACCTAGAAAGGTTACTTCTTTCTGACTCAGTGAAGTTCTTTGCTTTTATAATTCTTAGATGCCGTAAACTTCAGTCTCATACTCATTATTTCTGTTTGTCAGTCTTAAAATAATTAAAAATACCTATGTCTACTTCTTAAACTCCAACGATATATTACTATTACTAATCTCAAGAGCTCTCTGTCTAGTTTAATGGGTGCTGTTGCTTTAAATTGAGAAAGTCCTAACGCTGTGTCTTTCAAATTACCGGGAAAAAATAATTATTGCATGAGTCCCACCACACTAACGGACCTACAAACTCAATTCTTAGTACAATATAGTATAAAAATGTAAGTATCTTAGTAGGATCTGAGTGTTTATTTTTCCTTTTAGCTCTGGGGGGTATTCCTCATATTTTTATTATAAACTCTAGAGGTTAGAGTGTGATTAGCTGCGTGAATTTTAAGTGTAATGTAGGTCTATTCTGGAAACATGTCTTGTTTATTTTTGTTGTATTTTGTTTACACCCCTCACTTTGTCCCCACATTCCCAGAGCCTACAAGGACATATAATATATAGCAATCTGAGGGTAAAAGTATCTGAGAAAGAATGAAAATAAACTCAGAGTCCTTAGGAATGAAGTTCTTATAAAATTGTAAACCGTAAAGTTCATTATATTTGCCATAGGAGCATAATTCTGGTTCTGTGCTTTCTTATGAGCCCAAGTCAGGCTAGAAAGAGAGATGAGTCATTATTAGACAACCTACTATGTTATAAAATTAAATAAAAAGAACTGTAAAGAGCTCAGAGAAGTGAAACTGTATTGACACTAACACTGAAAGCTGGAATCCCAGGAAACAAAACAATCAGCGTTTTCAACAATGGCCTTACTTTTAACACATCAAGTTTCCAAAACTTTATTTCCTATGCTGGGTTTCAATAAAAGCCAGAGTCATCCCAACAGAATGAATTTAAGTCAAAAGAGTGGCACTAGGTGCCACAATGATATGATTGAAGTATATTGATCTCTGAAGTCCAATTTACTGTAGGCGTAAATTTTAAAATATCTGGAAGTTTGGCCTTTTGCAGCTACTGTGCAGCAGACTTCACAGGAGAGTGCTACCACAGACGCTGCAAATACAGTGATTCGTGTGTCGTGCAGTTGATTGACATACATTTTTGTTGTGTCATTATATGATCTATAGTGTAGGTTTAAAAACAGGCTTCTGTAGAGAGCAGTGTCTACATCTTGTAGTTAACAGGGACATACTGTTATGTGTTAAGAAGATACGCACACACGCACAGCAACGAAGACCCAACACAGCCTAAATAAATAAATAAATAAAACATCATTTAAAAAAAATTTTTAAAAAAAATGAAAGAAAGAAGATACACATAGTTGACATTACTAAGTATTTTCCAGTGGTCTGGATTTTTAGTCCATAATATTATGACTTTCAGAGAAACCCGGCTCCCTTTATGAAAATCCAGTAATCTAACAGGTCAAAAATATTACCATAGATGGGCTTACTTAGACAAGCAAAGGCCAGAGGCTCACAAGGTTCCTGTTAGTATACACAGAGAAAAAGGCAATATGATGTTCCTAAAATAGATGTTATAGAGACATATTAAAACATAGGGTGTCTGGGAATGTCTGGTCTATCCTGATGAAATCAACAGAGGTAGGCCAGGGCAGGAGAATTCTTTATGGCCTGCAGATATGTAATCTGTGCTGTTACTGATTTGAAAACTGGAATAGATTTTTAATTTATGATCGAAAAGATTGAGTTCACCTTTGAACAGCTTAGGTAAATTAGATTGCCCCCAAGTCACACTTGAAAAGCACCACAACCACCAGCATCAGTTTCAGTTTGTAAAATGGAGTCAATGAAGTAGTCACTAGGGGCACATTCACACACCTAGCCCTTAAATTCTGCATAAATAAGAACCACCAACACCTCCAGCAGGCAAATTAATTTCAGAGTATGAGGATTTTTCTACTGAGAATACCCTGTTCAAAAGTTCAACTCTGCAGTGCTAGCGTGACTGCACTAATGAATCAACTCTAAAACCGTGGTAGAAATGGAACAGAGATCAGTGTTTGGTTATGGCCAATATTTCTCTATGGAAGTTGCTTGGAAGCCACTAAATTGTGCCTCTCTAAAAGAGCTTAGTGATTTTAACTTCCTAATATCAGATACTATATGTTTAAAGGGTCAAAGAAACCCAAAAGAGGGTAACTAATATAATTCAAGTTAAAAAATCTTAATTTCCTTCCCTTCTCTAACAAAACTTACAGGAACATTATAAGGAAAAAAATGTCAATTGCACAAAGATTTAGAAGGCAGCAGTTGGGTCTGTGAATTCTCATTAAATTAGTTCCATAAACCAGATTCTATGGAATAACTCTGAAAAGTAAGCCTTATCTTATCCAGGAAAACCCACTGTATATATTTAAAACCTCATAAGATTCTATTACTTACGTTGTATATTGTATTAAGTAAGCCCATTTAAAGTATACACTTCAGCTTCCTTAAGCCAGTGTTTTTACAAGTTCATGGCCATGATAAAACGTATTGCTTTTCAGAATACGTATCCTTTATGCCTATCATAACTATGTTCTACCAATTAAATTACTCCAGCATTTATGGGACAAAGTTCTCTAGAAACAGAGACTGTGTTTAATGCCTGCAGTGACACCTACTGGTAATGAAATACACCTAATCCTTAAAGATATTTGAAGTAATAATATCATAGGTCTGTGCTTTTCATTCTCAGGTCCTGATTTCACCATCCACAGCAAATTTTCTTTTCATCAGCAAACTTACTTCAGTAGCTTTTTGGTAACAAAAAATCCATACAAATAACATTTTCTTTTAGAGAGTGAGGATTTGGCATGCAGTAGTTTGTGTTATCTTTGTTGAGTATGACAAAGAAATGTCCTTTTTGTTGGTAACAGATTGTCCCAAATCATTTTATTTATGCTTATGCAAAACCAGATGTCTCTTCTTAGCCAAGATGCCCACGAGAGATAGTGTTTCTGACAAATTGAGGAGAAAAGGAAGGGGAAGGAAGGCCATCGCATGAACTGCAGATTTATAGGATGGTCTCCACTACCATCGTCTCTGAGGGCCCCTGGATATAACCTCTAAAGCCCCTTTGAACAATGTGGCCTTTTCTTAGAAGTCTTGCACACCTGATAGCTGTCAACTCTTTTCGTTAATCCTCAAGGCCAAGTTGAGGCCTCCCCAAATATCATGGTACCACATTTCCCACAAGCCTGCCACACGTGCGTGGCCTTGTCTCCCATGACACATGTGTCCCCCAAACACATCAGTCAGTCACATCCTTCTCTCCCTCGTTCCTCCATGCAAAGCTTTATAAATTATTCAAATCCCAACAAGCCTTTCCTGACCATTCTACCATCTGTGCTTTCCCTGCTTTTGAACTCTCAGACTCTCAGGTCTGAATTACACCACTAAGAAATTGTTTATATATTCTTCTTTAATCACTACTACTGATAATTAGAGTAGAATCCATGTATAGATGATCCATAAAGCTCTGGAAATATGCTAAGCTGGACATAATGACTTGAATGTTTATAATGACCCTTCAAGTTAGGTACTACCATCTTCATTTCTCAGATAAAGAAACTGACACTCAGAGGAGTCAGATCCTTTGTTCCAGGTAACACATCCTGACAAAGTTAGGATTCTAAGCCAAATCTTTCTTGCATTCCAAACCTCTTCTTCCATGATGAGATATAAGTGTGTTATCTGTAAGTTCTATTCACCCAAGCTCCAACCCTTGTGGCTGTTGGGAATATTCTGTCCTCGGCAGGCGGCCCCCATTCTTCCCCACAAGCAGTGACAACTTTCTAGCAAGTTATTGCATCCTCCCTTTGTCAGTGGAGTTTCAGAAATATTCTTCTGCTTTTGCCTAAAAGTTAAATTTCCTAAAGGGGGACAGACCTGTTGTAATTTTGTTGGCAGTGTCCTATGGCGGCTTCTGAATTTTCATGCCTGTCTTTGTGGCTCCTTACTGGTAGTCTAGTGGTTCACCAAGAGCCTTTAAAAAGGCTGCCAAGCCAATCTGTTTGATACTGCGATGGTAAATACATGTCATTATATGTTTGTCCGAATCCATAGAAGGTACAACGCCAAGGGTGAGCCCTAACGCCCCCTGTGGACTCTGGGTGATGATGATGTGTCAGTGTAGGTTCATTGATTGTAACAAAGGTACCTCTGGAGTGGGAGATGTTGACAGAGAGGGAGGTTGTGCCTGTGTGCAGACAGGGGACATATAATAAATCTCTGTACTTTCTGCTCAATTTTGCTGTGAACCTAAAACTGCTCTAAAATATAAAGTGTATTAATGAGAAAAAAAAACAAAACTGCCAATGCCTGGCCTCACTCACGCCACACAATAAATTCAGAATCTGTGGGGGTCTGACCTCTGTATTAGTATCTGTTTAAAGTTCCCAGGGGAACCCTAATGCGCAGCCGGGGTTGAAAACTGCTGTGCTGTGTCTCCAGTGTATCTGGAGTGCCTCTGGCCCTCAGGTTGCTGACTTCGCTCTAATCACAGACACTCTGGAGTCATCTCCATGGTGATTCCTCAGCCAGGAAGTAATATATAATATATAAAAATAATATATGCAGAAACATATGTAATGTACTAAATGTGTATTTTTATAACGTGTATTATATAAAACATATTTTATTTAAATATATATATGATAAATCCATGTCCCTAGTAGGTGACCAGGTATGCACCTAACATAGCATCAACCACTCACCTTACTTCTGAGTCTTTGCCCCAGAGCCCCTAACATCTGAGTTTGTTGGTTCCCACTAAGACATTAGAGTTGCCAACTGCTACACTGTGGGTTTCAGTTCTGGCCCCAGATTCAGCCTTGAAGCTCCTGTCTTCTCTCTTGCCATCATTTTTCATCTTGTCTATATTCACGTGTGTTCACAGAGATCAAGAACTTCCTCCAGTGGCTCTTCCCGGCCCATGGGAGCCCTGGGCATGCTGCTTCCTGTACTGTTAACCTGGTTAATATTAAATCCAGCCTTAGCAATCATGAACGTGCTTATGCACCTCAGTGCTAAAGACATCACAGACCTCTGAGCACATCCCCTGTACATATACGGCAGCTCCTAGGTGGGGTTAGCACATTCAGTCTCACTTCATTTTACTCGACTGTAAGCTCTCTGAGAGCAAAAGATATACCTTATTCATCTCTACCACTTAACACAGCACCACTTAATACATCTAACTAGATATTTAAATATTGTAAATGAATAGTCTTCCACATTCCTTCCTGAAGCTCTGAAATATGTTTAGAGAATTAACACTATCTCCTGCCATCATTGAAGTATGGACTTGGGCTATTTTTTCCAATTTGTGGTCATGAGAGTTTCTACTAAGTTATTCAAGTGCTTCACTTGAACACTTTTGAGTGAAGTCAAATTGTGAGATAGTTACATAAGCTGTTTGGTATCATTAGCACTTCATTCTAAGCAATCAGAAGGAGCACCTGAGGTCATAATATGTCATTTGATGAACTGCTTCATTTAATTTGGGAATAAATGATAAATTACTCCCCAGTAGGAAAAAAGGTTCTTTTCTTAAGGCCAAACATAGTACCCACTATTAAGTTTCCACTTTACTATTTCTTAGCTCTCTGACCACTTCCAAGTCACTTAATGGTGTCAACTACTTTGCAGAGTTTATTATTATGTATTTTTTGTACTAAGTTACAATGTACATAACAATAATGACATTCATTATGGATATTATTTTTATTGACTTTATTTACTTCTCCATAAAAAAATTTAAATGCTGATTTACCCTAGAATTCAAATATAAAATCTATCATCAATCTACATTATATTTGGAAAAGTTTGGGATGTGCTAATCAGCCAATGGTCTTAAAATACAGTCTTTCACTCCCAGAAATACATTATTTAGAAGTACATTGGCCACCATAGCTCAGAAAATAGTTGGTTATCAGGAAAGTTTTAATAAAGCAAACTGTATATATTTATCATCTATGCCAATCAACTAATATCCAAAGAGCACCATTATGTTCTACAGATGTTTTATAAGGAATGGATGATCTTAGTTCAACTTAACTACCAGGTGTCTGTAATTTATGCCAACATCCTAATACTCAGAGAGTTTTTATAATTCCTGCCTCAGCAGTAGAAAAGAAAGATCAAGTCAGCTCTACTACATACAGAAGAGTCAGACTTTGGGTCTGATACTGCTGCACATAATATGCCCAAGATTGTTTTGATGCCCTCTAAGTAGAAGATTAATATTTTGGAATAGGAATGATGCAACCAGACAGACCAGATGTTTGTTTCTGTCTGTTTGGGGCTGTGATTGTTTAAATACAACCTAAAAAAAAAAGTCTAACTAATACTTGCTGCGGTGATGAAAGTTCCTGCAGTGCTTCCAGGATTGCATTGTTTGATTTGAATTTCAGCCGGATGTCAGGATGCTGGTGGGGTCAGATCCTCTTATGCCATTTTATAAAACGTTTTCTATGTGCCTAATTTGGTATACATTGAAATGTATATATGTACACACATAAATGTTTGTCCTTGTTATTTAAGGTATTTCAAGTAAGCTTAAAAACACTGAAACCATCTGATTTTCATTTATCAACAAGAACCAACATATGTATTTATTTATGGAAATATTTTTGGCATAAGACTTTCTATTAAATTATAACAAAAAGCTTTCTCTATCACCCTGGGGAATCTGGCAATCAGCCTACCTCCTACCCAGATCAATCTTCCCCACCTACCCCAGTCTTCTTCACCCACTGTATGCATAACTTAAAGCGGTAGTCTTGCCCGGAGCTAGTGTTGAGGAGACATGGAAAGTTGAGGAGGGCAGTACTTGTTAACGTGGCTGCAATCCCCATGATCTCCAAGGTCCCCTAGGAATCCACAGATTGACCATCTATCATTTAGGTAGCTCTATTTTCATTTTAAAATGGGCACAGATATATTTTATATTGTAAAAGTTAATAACTCTCAAGAAACTAATTGAATACAATTATTTGAATGCTCTAAGGCTGGGAGAGCCACACTGCTGTCAGTCTTGAAATTTCCTGATTTAAATTCAACCTCTCTTTCCAGTCTAAACTGGATCAATACTAGTCCTCCAAATAAACACCATAAGTTTTAAAATTATAATTATCACTAATTACTACCACTAAGATGATGCTGATGATAATGAGAAGGAAGAGGAGGAAGGACATGGTGAAGGAGAAGAGCCTATTATCTTACAGGCAATATCATAATTTAGGTGTATACACTCTTTACATCCATGATTTCACTTAATTGTGAAAATTCTAATAGGTAAATATTATTGCGATGCCCATTTCATAGATAGTAAATCTGAGAATTCCAAAGGTTAAACTTACTTGTCTAAGATAACACAATGAGAAAGTGGCAAAACAGAGAATCTAAACCAGGAGTATCTGACAATGAATCTGTCTTCCTATTATCCAGCCTCCATAATAATCATAAATTTACCTTAGTAATAATTAACACAGTGTGTATGTATTTTTCCCATTGGTTGAACATATATTATTGTGTTCCAATTATATTAAGTACTTTCATAACCATACACAATGTTTTAGTTAATCTTTACATCCCCTCAAGTTGGGATGTACTAACTGCACAAAGAGACTTTTCTCAGCCCATAATGACATGTATCTGGCGGTTTTATTGAAACATGTTTCCCTGTTTAACTACATCCATACATTTAAGAAATTGATCAGATTGGGACTTCCATAGGAGAAGGGAACTGGGTAGCTAGAAGAAAATGATAGAAAAGGGCCTATGGTGAATTTCTCTACATTTTTAATTTTGAAACAGATTTTTTGAATAATAAAACTACTGTTCTAAAATAATAGGAAAATGCATGGAAAAATAATGGTCGATTATAAAATTTAGAAATTATTAAAGGAGACAGTAAAATACAAAGTTGACAATATTAATAGGGAAGCTGGGTAGAGAAAAGGTCAAATGAAAGCATTCTGGCCATTACTGCAATTCAATTAGGAATAAATGATTTTTTTTAATTTAAACATATTTTGAAAACTGTAAATCACATCCACAAATAACTGACAAGTTAAAGTGGAAATCATAAAATATATAGAATAAATAGCAAAAAATTAAAATGGAAAAACTAGAAAGGAAAACTATAAAAGATAAAAAGGAAGGTACTATCAGAAAGAGCAAAATTAATGAACTAATAGAGTCAAACATAAACAAGCAAATAGTACAGCAATTTATATGAAAAAGCCAATGCAATGAAAAAAATTCAGTAAATCAATCAAAAAAATAGTTTGCACAAATAAAAAATGTTAGTAGTTAAAAAAAAACATAGATCATATACAATGGACAATTTTATGTCAAAAAAACTTCAAATAGAATGGAAATGAAAGTTCTCTTCAAAACAATTATTAACGTTGACTTAAAAAGAAATTCAGAAAATGTAAATAATCAATTACCAATAAATTAATACTCAAATCCTCCTGCCTTACCATGTGCCCTGACAAGATAATCACTATTTTATGAAAACTGTTTCAGAATTTTAAGTAAGATCAAAAAATAAAGGAGAAGTGCAAAAGAATAAGAGAGGGAGGTAAAGCTACCTACTTCATTCGGCAATTTATAATAAATAAATAAATAGCTAACCTCACTTATGAATATAGACATAAGCATGCTAATACAATAATAAATAAGATGAGAGAAGGACCTACAAGATGGCGGAGGAGTAAAGCATGGAGATACCTTCCTCCCCACAAATACATCAAAAATACATCTACATTGTGGAGCAACACCTACTGAACACTGGCAGAAGACCTCAGACCTCCCAAAAGGTGGGAAACTCCCCATGTACCTGGGTAGGGCAAAAGATAAAAGAAAAAACAGACAAAAGAATAGGGACGGGACCTGCACCTCTGGGAGGGAGCTGTGAAGGAGGAAAGGTTTCCACACACTAGGAAGCCCCTTCATTGGTGGAGATGGGGGTGTGGCGGGGGGGGGGAGCTTCAGAGTCACGGAGGAGAGCGCAGCAACAGGGGTACAGACGGCAAAGTGAAGAGATTCCCGCACAGAGGATCGGTGCCAACAAGCACTTACCAGCCTGAGCGGCTTGTCTGCTCACCCGCAGGGACGGGTGGGAACTGGGAGCTGAGGCCTGGGCTTCGGTCAGCTCCCAGGGAGAGGACTGGGGTTGGCTGCGTGATCACAGCCTGAAGGCGCTAGTGCACCACAGCTAGCCGGGAGGGAGTCCTGGAAAAATTCTGGAGCTGCCGAAGAGTCAAGAGACCATTGTTTTGGAGTGCACAAGGAGAGGGGATTGAGAGCAACGCCTAAACGAGCACCAGAGATGGGTGCGAGCTGTGGTTATCAGCGTGGACCCCAGAGACCAGCATGAAATGCTAATGCTGCTGCTGCAACCACCAAGAAGCCTGTGTGCGAGCACAGGTCACTATCCACGCCTCCGCTCCCAGAAGCCTGTGCAGCCCGCCACTGCCAGGGTCTCGTGATCCAGGGACAACTTTTCCGGAGAAACACACAGCGTGCCTTAAGCTGTTGCAATGTCACGCCGGCCTCTGCCACCGCAGGCTTGCCCCACATTCCGTACCCCTTCCTCCCCCCGGCCTGAGTGAGCCAGAGCCCCCTAATCAGCTGCTACTTTAACCCCGTCCTGTCTGGGCGGGGAACAGACGCCCTCAGGCGACCTACACGCGGAGGTGAGTCCAAATCCAAAGCTGAACCCCGGGAGCTGTGCGAACAAAAAAGAGAAAGGGAAATCCCTCCCAGCAGCCTCAGGAGCAGTGGATTAAACTTCCACAATCAACTTGATGTACCCTGCATCTGTGGAATACCTGAACAAAAAAAAAAGAACCAAAAAAACCCTCTAAAGTTTGTACAAGAAAAGAAATCATAAACATCAGATCCGAAATAAATGAGAAAAAATTGAAGAAAATATAGCAAAGATCAATAAAACTAAAACCTGGTTCTTTGATAAGATAAACAAAATTGATAAACCATTGGCCAGACTCATCAAGAAAAACAGGGAGAAGAAGACTCAAATGAATAGCATTAGAAATGAAAAAGGAGAAATAAAAACTGACACTGCAGAAATACAAAGGATCATGAGAGATTACTACAAGCAACTATATGCCAATAAAATGGACAACGTGGAAGAAATGGACAAATTCTTAGAAAAGTACAAACTTCTGAGACTGAACCAGGAAGAAATAGAAAATATGAACAGACCAGTCACAAGCACTGAAATTGAAACTGTGATTAAAAATCTTCCAACAAACAAAAGCCCAGGCCCAGATGGCTTCACAGTGGAATTCTATCAAACATTTAGGAAAGAACTAACACCTGTCCTTCTCAAACTCTTCCAAAATAAAGCAGAGGGAGGAACACTCCCAAACTCATTCTACGAGGCCACCATCACCCTGATACCAAAACCAGACAAAGATATCACAAAAAGAGAAAACTACAGGCCAATATCACTGATGAACATAGATACAAAAATCCTCAACAAAATACTCGCAAACAAATTCCAACAACACATTAAAAGGATCATACATCATGATCAAGTGGGGTTTATCCCAGGAATACAAGGATTCTTCAATATACGCAAATCAATCAATGTGATACACCATATTAACAAACGGAAGTATAAAAACCACATGATCATCTCAGTAGATGCAGAAAAAGCTTTTGACAAAATTCAACACCCATTTATGATAAAAACTCTCCAGAAAGTAGGCATAGAGGGAACTTAACATAATAAAGGCCATGACACACCCACAGCCACCATCCTTCTCAATGGTGAAAAACTGAAAGCATTTCCACTAAGATCAGGAACAAGACAAGGTTGTCCACTCTCACCACTATTATTCAACTAAGTTTTAGAAGTTTTAGCTACAGCAATCAGACTAGAAAAAGAAATAAAAGGAATCCAAATCAGAAAAGAAGAAGTAAAACTGTCACTATTTGCAGATGACATGATACTATACATAGAGAATCCTAAAAATGCTACCAGAAAACTACTAGAGCTAATCAATGAATTTGGTAAAGTAGCTGGGTACAAAATTAATGCACAGAAATCTCTTGCATTCCTATACACTAATGATGAAAAATCTGAAAGAGGTATTAAGGAAACACTCCCATTTACTATTGCAACAAAAAGATTAAAATACCTAGGAATAAATCTACCTAAGGAGACAGAAAACCTGTATGCAGAAAATTATAAGACAGTGATGAAAGAAATTAAAAATGATACAAACAAGTGGAGAGATATACCATGTTCTCTGATTGGAAGAATCAACATTGTGAAAATGACTCTACTACCCAAAGCAATCTACAGATTCAGTGCAATCCCTATCAGACTACCAATGGCATTTTTCACAGAACTAGAACAAAAAAATTCACAATTTGTATGGAAACACAAAAGACCCCTAATAGCCCAAGCAATCTTGAGAAAGAAAACATGGAACTGAAGGAATCAGGCTCTCTGACTTCAGACCATACTACAAAGCTACAGTAATCAAGATAGTATGGTGCAGGGATAAAAACAGAAATATAGGTCAATGGAACAGGATAGAAAGCCCAAAGATAAACCCATGCACATATGGTCACCTTATCTTTGATAAAGGAGGGAAGAATATACAATGGAGAAAAGACAGCCTCTTCAATAAGTGCTGCTGGGAAAACTGGACATCTACATGTAAATGAATGAAATTAGACCACTCCCTAAGACCATACACAAAAATAAACTCAAAATGGATTAAAGACTTAAATGTAAGGTCAGACACTATAAAACTCTTACAGGAAAACATAAGCAGAACACTCTATGACATAAATCACAGCAAGATCCTTTTTGACCCACCTCGTAGAGAAATGGAAATAAAAACAAAAATAAACAAATGGGACCTAATGAAACTTAAACTAGACGAAAAGACAACCCTCAGAATGGGAGAAAATATTTGCAGATGAAGCAACTGACAAAGGATTAAATCTTCAAAATATACAAGCAGCTCATGCAGCTCAATAACAAAAAAAATACAACCCAATCTAAAAATAGGCAGAAGACCTAAATGGACATTTCTTCAAAGAAGATATACAGATTGCCAACAAACACATGAAAGGATGCTCAACATCACTAATCACTAGAGAAATGCAAATTAAAACTATAATTAGGTATCACCTCACACCGGTCAGAATACCATCATCAAAACATCTGCAAACAATAAATGCTGGAGAGGGTGTGGAGAAAAGGGAACCCTCTTGCACTGTTGGTGGGAATGTAAATTGATAGAGCCACTATGGAGAAGAGTATGGAGGTTCCTTAAAAAGCTAAAAATAGAACTACCATAAGACCCAGCAATCCTAATACTGGGCTTATACCCTGAGAAAACCATAATTCAAAAAGATACATGTACCACAGTGTTCATTGCAGCTCTATTTACAGTAGCCAGGACCTGGAGGCAACCTAAATGTCCATCACCAGGTGAATGGATAAAGATGTGGTACATATATACAATGAAATATTACTCAGCCATAAAAAGAAACGAAATTGAGTTATTTTGTAGTGAGGTGGATGGACCCTTGAGTCTGTCATGCAGAGTGAAGTAAGTCAGAAGGAGAAAAACAAATACCGTACACTAATACATATATATGGTATCTTAAAAAAATAATCATTCTGAAGAACCTAGGGGCAGGACAGGAATAAAGATGCAGAGGTAGAGAATAGACTTGAGGACACGGGGAGAGCGAAGGGTAAGCTGGGACGAAGTGAGAGAGTAGCATAGACATATATACACTATCAAATGTAAAATAGATGGCTAGTGGGAAGCAGCTGTCATAGCACAGGGAGAGCAGCTCAGTGTCTTGTGTCCACTTAGAGGGGTGGGATAGGGAGGGTGGGAGAGAGACACAAGAGAGAGGGGATATGGGGATATATGTATACATATAGCTGATTCACTATGTTATACAGCAGAAACTAACACATGATTGTAAAGCAATTATACTCCAATAAAGATGTTACCAAAAAAAAAATTGATGTAACAAACAAAATAAGAGTATTGTCCAAGAACACACAGTGAAAGTAATAACAAATGCTCCTTATAACACGATTCCATAAAATTTCATTTTGAGCCTGAATTATAAAAATAATAAAATAACCTTACCCAAAAAAAAGTAAATAAATAGGATCCAACAGTGTATTAAAAATAATAATATATTAGTCATATAATATATATGTGATATAATAATAATATATCAGTGGTTTATTTCAGGAATACAAATGGCTTTACATTAGAAAATCAGTAGATGTGATTTGCTATATAACTATATTTAGGGAGTTAAGGAAAAATATCTCAGTTTTCTCTATTGATGCAAAAACAATCAGTTGATAATATTTTATGCCAATTCACAATCAAATTTCTCAGAAAACTAAGAGTAGACTTCCTCAGTCTCATAGAGAGTATCACCAAATTCCATGGTAAGCATCACACTTAATGTAAATCAGGAAGAAGTAAGGATGACCCTACAGCTATTCAGTAATATACTGGAATTCCTATCCAATGCAACAAAATAAGGAAAAAAGATAAGAAATAGAAAGATAAAGATAAAATGCATTATTTGTAAACATGAATGTCTACCTAGAAAATTCAAAAAAGTCTATAGAAATTAATAGAATTTGTAAGTTCAACAAAATTGTTGAACACAAGATCAGCAGACAAAATCAATAATGAATGCTTCTAATCACCATCACTAACCATATAGAAAATTTAATAGAAAAAAATTTCATTTACAACAGCAACAAAAACGTAATGTGTTAAGAATAAATATAACAGAATATATGCGTGACATTTAGTGTGGAAATTACACAATGTTATAGAAGGACATTAAAAAGTCTGGAATTAATGGCAAGAAATGATGGGCAGAAATACTTGCTGTATTAAGATGACAAATTCATATAAATTCTAATAAAAATGGTGACATAATTTATCTTGGTACTTGACATACTTTTACTAAAATTTTTATGGAAGCAAAGTCCAAGCGTAGCCAAATACACTGACAAATTGGAACATTTACACTGAGAAATACAAATGTACAATGATTAATATATAGTACTATCAATGCAGTGATAGGTCAATGAAACAATAGACAGATTAGAATTATTGAGGAGGCTTAAAGTATGATAGAAATATTACAAATCAGTAGAGGAAACAGAATGTATATAGATATATGGTACTCGGACTGTTGGCTTGCCATATAGATTAAAAGTAGCTCTCTACCACATAAAACAAAACAAAACAAAATGTTTCAAATGGAAAAACAACTAAATGTAAAATACATACACATTTTTAAAACTATACTAGGAAAATATCGTAGTAATTCGGATCAAGGAATGATTTATTAAACAAGATACAAAAAAACCCACAAAAACCCAAAATCTTAAAGAAAAGATTGGTATATGTAAACATTTAAGACATCTAAACAGAAAACCACCCAGTGCACAATGGTAACCCCAAAAATGTGACAGATGAACCATGTTTCAACATAATCAACATCCAAAGGATTGGTATCTAGAACACATAGTGACTACAATAGGAAGACCAAAAAAATAAATAAAAACCCCACTAGGAAAATGGTCAATTCAGAGAAAAGAAAACCCAAAAGCCTATAAATGTTGGGTTGGCCAAAAAGTTCACTTGGGCTTTTCCGAAATATCTTAATGGGAAAGCAAACGAAATTTTTGGCCAACCCAATATATAATGAAATGTTCATCTTCTCTAGTAATCAAAGAAATACACATTTAAACATGATACATTTCATATTCATCAGATTGACATGAAATTCAAAGTTGGCAGTATGTAGTATTGATGAATATGTGGGGAAAGGGTAACTGTCATGTATTTCAGGAGAGGTATGAATAATTCAACCATTTAAATTTATCAGTGTCTAGTAAAGGTGAAAAACAAATTCCCTGTGACCCAGCAATTTGGCTTCTAGGTAAATATTCTCCATAAACAGGGAAATGGCCCGAGAATGTTTATTGTAGCATTGTTTATGAGAGTAAATTTTGGAAACTCTTTGAATCTCTAATATTACAAGCCAGGATAAATAAATTTAAACTCAATTAAAATGAATAAACAATTCTACACAGATCTCAAAATACATATGTTTGATAAATTAAAATGAATAAACAATTCTACACAGATCTCAAAATACATATGTTTGATTCATTGTAGAATGGAATATATGTGAATATATGAAAACAGAACCTGGCTATGCTTTGAATTCATGACAGGGTTTGCCTTTGGGGCAGAACAGGAATTTTTCTCACAGATGGGAGAAGAAGGATTTCATCTTTGTAATGTTGAATCACTTAGATATATCAAAAGTAACTAAAGCAAAAATGGCAAAAATATCATTTGTTAACACTGGATATGACTAAAGGAGTATTAGACTGTGCCCTTCAAAAAAAAGAGGCAATTCATATCTTCTTATTTAATTTTAATTTTATTTTGCAACAGGCTCTCCTACTCCTGATGAGTGAATTTAACATTTTGTTTTTCAAATCAGTAAATTTAAATTAATTTTGTTGAGACAGCAGCGAACCCTAGAGATAACTGGAGAAATAGAGGCTGAAATTCATCAGCTTAGAAATTAACATTAAACATTTCACTCTAGCTTTTGGAAGTTCAGTACAGTAAAAAAAAAAAAAAGAAAAGAAAAAGAAAAATATTCTAGGCGTATTTTTAGAATCTATTCTTTCATATCTATAGTGATAAAGACTTTTCTTGTGTCCATATCAATAAAACAATAATAATGTATACTGTTACAACCAAATATTGTGCTAATTGTTTTACATGAAGTTTATCATTTAATTCTCATAATATCCTATAAAAAGACACTTTCATCACAATCTAAAAGATGAGAAAACTGTTCACATCTGTGAAATGAATATACTAATAGCTTGTTTACAGATTTGTTGTAAAGACTGAATTGATGTATATAATGGTACTTACACAAAGTAAGCTAATATTATTGATTTGAAAACAAGGAAAGTAAGACTTAGAGAGGTAAGATAACTAGCCTGAAGGCACAAAGCTAGTGAAGATTGGAGTCAGGAGCAATTAGGATTCAGTAACATGCTTAGACACTCTTAGGAAGATCACAGTCTACCTCTTTTTGCTCTCTTAGTGCGTAACAATGAAATGACAATATTTATTTACCAGATTCACAAGATCCAACTATTTCATTAAAAAATATACATGATGTTGGTGAGGTTTAGAAGCTAGGCATTCACTGTTGTCAGGAGTATAAATTGATATTTCTTGGATGGGAAATTTAACGATCTCTACCAAGATTTAAAATTCATGCATCTTTTGACCCAATAATTTCCCTTCTTGTTTTCAGCTTTTATTGAATAGACAAATGCACAAAGATACTCACTACATCATTGTAGGACTAAAATGACTGGAAGTAATATCAGTCATCATCAGTGAAGCATTTTTATAATATTACACATTCATGCAACAAAATACTCTAACCACTAAAAAGAATAAGACAGACCTGTGATACTGATATGGAATTATTTCTATTATATTTCACAAACTTTTAAAAAGCAAGATGAAAAAGAGAATATAAAGCATACTAGCATTTGTATAAAAAATCATAAATATGTGTACTTAGATATGTATATCTTTTATCATTTCTAGAAACGTACATAGGAAACTAAGTGTAGGAGTGTCCTCTGAGGTGAAGAACCACATAAATAGGAATCAAGGATAGGAGGAAAATGCACTTTTAATTCTACCCTTTTTAGCACTTTCAATGTTTACCATGTGCATGAATCAACTTTGTAAAAAATTTTAAAAATAAAACAACAGAAACACACACACACACACACACACACACACAAAACAATTATACATAGTATCATTACTTGTTTAAATGCTATGTGGAAATACTTTGTATCTAAAGTCAGCACTGCTCTATTTCCTTTCCCAAAGTAAGACTGGGAAAATCTTGGCAAGGGATTGAGTTTGTCTAGAAGGAGGTTGGGGGAAGCTGGAGCTGGGGTAACCCAGAAAGGAGGAGGAAAAAGGGACATAGCTCTCCCTGTGTAAGAGAAGATATGAATGGGGAGAACAGTGAAATCTCCCAGAAGTTCATGTCAACTCCAGTGGAGTCTACATGGCTAAAAAGTAACAGGACAGATGACAACTTTGGAACTTGCCACTGGAGGGGTAGCAGGCATGGAAATAGCATCTGGGTAAAAGTGAACAAGTGGAGGTGTCCTCATGGAGAGCCGCCTTTCATAACTTGAAGCAGATCTTATGTTTCCAGATGGTTTCAACAAAAATACCAGACATATTTGAGAAATCTATAGCTGGGAGCTCAAAAACCAGATGGCTTGTAACTGGACACCAAATAGCCTTATTTGCACCATCTAATATCATGGACAACAAAATCAAAGGTCAAGGAGAATTTTGTGAGCATCTCAGCTTCCTTCATTTTGCTTCAAGTGAAAGTGATGGGTGTGAGTAGGCATAGAGCTGGTGTTTCAGGACCCCAGATGGTGAGGGCCAGCCACGCAGGTGTACTTGATACCATCTGACACCTATACTTGCATGGCTTAGGAAAACAGTGCTTTCAGTAATGAAATCATATTCCCTAATATGAAGCATGCAAAACGAATCATTCATTTTTTCTTACTGTTTTTAAATTTGACACCACAGGAAAAAATTAAGAATTTCTGGAGTATAGGACAAAGACATCACACCTTAATTTGGAAGTTATAGAAAGAACAATGATAAATAATTATGACAGGAGAGTTAGAAATTTGGTTGTTCCTAGACAATCAAAAGTAAAAGTTAAACATGCTGTTTACACCAATAATGGAATATGTGATGCTTTTTGCATGTGCATGATATATATTCTACAGAAACCTGACCTTTGGACAAATCTTACAAACATTTCATCTTGCCATTGTGAGAAAAAGGCAACCGTAAAGCATAGGAGAGAGAGAGAAGAGAGAGGAATGAAAAGCAAATGAACAATGACATTCTTAGAATGGGGGGGAAAGCACTTTGTAAAAAATAAAGCTGATTTAAATAAACAGCTTTAAATTAAGTTAAAAACTAAACTTTTAACTTTCCTGATAACTTAAAATATTTGCTGATAACATGCATTTCAGTTGATTTTTCTTCCTTTTCTTTACAAATAATCTGGTTGATCTTCATCATTTTCCATCTCTTCTTATACCTTTTGCGACTACAGTTCCTCAGGCTCACTTTATTGTTGCTTGGGAATTTTCTAGATTTACATTAACTTTTCAAAGAAATTAAGGAAACTTTACAAGAATTATCCCAGTTCCTAACTTATTGAACCACCTGCCAAATAAATTTTACTTATCAAGATCCTTTGTTTATTCTTTTAAGATGCTACACTGAGAGTTGGTCAGATTTATTATCTTTCTCAAAGAAACACAGATTGAGTTTTAACAGATGTTCAGATGTTTTAATTTTCAGATTTTGCAATTCCCACTTGGCTTTAAAAAGTTCATTCAGTAATGCTGGCTTTTACTGGATACTACGTTCTCACGCTTGGTTTTTCAGCTGTAAACCACAACAGTACTGGAAAGGAGAGTCTGTGAAGCAAGTAGATTGTGGGAATGGAATTCTCAAATGCCAGTGGGTTCAGAGTGAGGGAACATCCCCTTAACTGGGGAGTGGGAAGTGAGGAGGGATGATAAACAAGCAAACACTTCAAAAAGTAAACTCTCCACTATGGCATTTAGCAACTTGCTCCTTCTCAAACAAATTCTAAATCTTCTTTGACATTTGTAACTATCTTTGATTATAAATAATGACATTTTGTTTTTACTAGGAATTTGCCTGATAAAATTTTAAATGAAAATGTATAGTTTAATATTTGCAGATTCTATTCTTAAGTCAGACCAAATCAAATAGACACTCATATAAAAGTTCAGATACAACCTTGTTAGTCTCACTTCTGTTTTCTTTGTTTTTAATTTTTAAACATTTTTAATTTTTGTATAATTTTTCAAGGTTACACTCCATTTACAGTTACTACAAAATATTGCCTGTATTTCCCATATTATATAATACATCCTTGAGCTTATCTTACACCCAGTAGTTTGTACCTCCCAATTCCCACTCCTACATTTCCCTTCCCCCCCAACCACTAGTGTGCTCTACACATCTGTGAGTCTGCTTCTTTTATGTTATAGTCACTAGTTTGTTGTATTTATTAGATTCCACACATAAATTATATCCTACAGTATTTATCTTTGTCTGTCTGACTTATTTCACTTAGCATAATGCTTACTTCTGTTTTCAATGTCAGACTCTTCAAGTAGAACTAAATAGCCTGTGTTTCCTTATGTCAGTGACTCAGCATTTATATCAGTTATTATTCTAATGTTTCAAGGGGGTGGCACCAAATATATAAGCATTATTTTAGAATTAAATAAAATTATTTGTATCCCTAGGGGATATTGTGCTCAGGATTCTGCTGTGATGGAACTGATTCATGTGAACCAAAATGAAAATGCATGCTTGAAATGATATGGTATAGCATGGTATAACAGATATAAAATATTGGAATTACCAATTGCTATAAATTCATGTTCTAGGTTTTGTGATCTAATATATATTATAGTAATCACCTAGGAAAGGTTTTTATTGCATAGACTTTCAAGCTATTGCCACATTCTGAATCCAAGATTGATAGAATTAGAAACACAATTGAAAGAACGGAGTAATTTTTTCCAAAAAAAGGGGGGGCGGGGGAGAAGACACTCTATAATCATTTTATACCTTCTTAACTCTGGCTCAGATGTAATTCCTAGGCATTACTTTGTGGTCTGCTTTATTCCTTGCTTTTTTTTTTTTCTCTCTTTCACTCCCACCATCTCCTCTGTGTCCCACCAAAATATTATGCCTTGAAAGCTTCCACAAGCCACTTGCTTCTGAACTCCAAACTGAAAGAAATAACACAAAAAAGGCCTTTGGGTGCTAAAGGCCTACTAAGATTTCCAGTTATTCAAAGCAATTTGTGCTTAAGCAAAATGTCAGTTTAAGTGTGTTACTTTTTCCATTTGTTGTTTGAGTTGGCCTATGGTAGGCAGGTGAGAGAAATTTTTTCCATTTTCAAATGAAATATTAGTAGTCAGGTAAACTTAATTTGTATTATTCCAGGAATAAAAGGATTTTTACTGATAAAGAAAAACTTCAGAATATAAAAGAATACATCAATAGTCCAATTTTAAAGCAAACTCAATATATATCAAAATGCAGAAGATAAAATGTAACTGACAAAACTCAGAAAATCACAAAGAAAGGGATACTTTCTGCACATAATGTAGAACACCAATCTTACATCAATTGCCAAAACTATCATTATGGTGAAAACCAAGAGGCATTTTCAATAATATGAGAAAAAAATGGCCAGGATATGTGGGTTTTGTGTGTTTGTTTTTGTTTTTGTTTTTGTTTTTTTCCCTCAGTCAAGATCCTAGCAGGAAGCAGATGGCACACTCAGGCTGGATAAGGGGGTTACAGAAACACCAAAGGATTCTGCAGCATCTGAAATTAGCAACAGCAGGGAGCTGTGACCACTTACAAGGCTGAGGGGCAAATAAATGGAGGGACCCTCTTCCAGACTGGCATAGGGTAATGATGAGGACTTCTGACAGGAGCTGCTGCCCTTTGCAGGACACAAGTCAGGCAACAACTAAGCAGGGAGGGAGTTGTGGAAATAATTACCTTCCCCTCACTTTCCTGCCACTCTTATTTCCTGCCAATGCCCTCACTGGCTGAACCTAACAGGAAGCCAGAAAGCAAGGGAGCCCTAGTAAGACCAGGCTTCCTCTCTCCCTAGACATGGAGCAGGGTACAGAGCTGGGAGTGGACTCTGGAGGGGTAAAAGACATATTCAGCGCACCAGCTTGTCCAAGTCACACCGTAAGAGGTGAATCCAGACACAGAAGAGAAATCTGGAGACAGAAACTGAGCTTCTAATGACCACGTTTACTGCTTCTCCCTAACCTTGAAGTTGCCTTATAGGTGATCCAAAGGGAAAAAAGGATTCCAATTTCAGTGGCAGCAAAAATCACAAAATACCTAAATACATAAAATATCAACATACATAGGATAAATATAAAATACTCCTTGAGTACATGGCAAAGAATAAAATGCTCCTCACTTGGAATATTGTGAAGATATCATTTTGTCCCAAATCAGTTTTAGACTTAACCTGATCCCAATTAAGTTCTTCATAATATTTTTTAGATTGAAATTTCTTTTAAAGTTGCTTTGAAAGAAAACTGGCCCCCCCAAAAAGTTAAGATTTTTCTAAAGATTATTGAAGAAGGTACTACCCACTCAGTTAGAAACCATAAAATAAAATAGAATTTTAACTATGAAATACATGTTTTTACTAATCAAATTAATAGGGTTTTTCCTCCCTCTCTGTTTTGTTTGTTTTTTTTTTTTGCGGTACGCGGGCCTCTCACTGTTGTGGCCTCTCCCGTTGTGGAGCACAGGCTCCGGACGCGCAGGCTCAGCGGCCATGGCTCACGGGCCTAGCCGCTCCGCGGCATGTGGGATCCTCCCGGACCGGGGCACGAACCTGTGTCCCCTGCATCGGCAGGCAGACTCTCAACCACTGCGCCACCAGGGAAGCCCCTCCCTCTCTGTTTTAAATATCCAGTGCAAAGACAGATGTGGAGAAAAGAACATTCTCACAGCTGCTGAAAGCATAAATCATATAAACTTCGTGAGGTGTAATCCGGTAATATGGATTAGAACCTTAAATATGTCCATACCCTTTGGCCCAGTAATTCACTTTTTAGTATTTTATCCTTAGAAGGTAATTAGACCACATAATGTTCTATAAACAAGTATTCATAGCATTACAATAGCTTTGTAAACAAAATAAATATTCAATACTATGGAATTTGATAAATTATGGAAAAGTTATGTACTAAAATGCCACATAAACTCTAAAGGCGTTTGTTGAAAATATTGAATAGAATAAATCTGTTTCAAAAAATTCTCTTTTTGGGCTTCGCTGGTGGCACAGTGGTTGAGAGTCCGCCTGCCGATGCAGGGGACGCGGGTTCGTGCCCCGGTCCGGGAGGATCCCACATGCCGTGGAGCGGCTGGGCCCGTGAGCCATGGCCGCTGAGCCTGGCGTCCGGAGCCTGTGCTCCGCAACGGAAGAGGTCACAGCGGTGAGAGTCCCGCGTACCAAAAAAAAAAAAAAAAAAAATTCTCGTTTTCCTAAACATGCAGAGGAAAATTGGGGGCAGGGGCTGGGAGATGCACCAAAATGTTAACATATGGTTTTCCCTGGTGGTTAGTTTTGAATAATGTTATATTTTCTTCTCTTTTTTGTCTCTGTATTTCTCTGATTTTCTCTGTTCAAGAATTGCTTACGTAATCAGAAGGAGGTGTATGTGTGTGTGTGTTTGTGTGTGTATTATTTAGGAAATATTTCATTTTTAGAGATTGCTGAAATTAAAACTCGCTCAGGCTACAGTATAGTGTAATTGTACACTGCTGATGTCCAATGCATATATTTTTTATAAAAGCAGGGAAATAAAGTAGATCCTAACATGAAGAAAGCACTTATGTTAAAGGGAGGGAAATTATGCAGATGGCACAATCTCAGTATTTTTCTAAATTGGGTCAATTTTGTTAACTATCCCCTAGATAATAACAGAACAGAGTTATTTTACCAAACAAACTTTTGGAAATGGAGGACCACAATTTCCTACAATTCTTTTTCAAATAATTAATAAGGGCTACTAATATTAACTGATTAATAAGGGTGTTATGTAATAAGCAGTACCACTCCTCTGATGCAGTCACTGGTATAAGTAATAAAAATCTATTTTCATAAATCATACATTTAAAAATATGTGCTACTAGCATAGAATTTAACAGAGCATTGAAGCAAAATATGTATACATAAGGGAATATTGCAAGCCAATCAGAAAATGCTAGCTTATTAAATAATGATGGATAATTAATCTATTTTGAAAAAATACAATTTTATATAATTACCAAACTTGATTTCAGTTGCATTAGAATTAAAAATCTAATGGAGCGGGCTTCCCTGGTGGCGCAGTGGTTGAGGGTCCGCCTGCAGATGCAGGGGACGTGGGTTCGTGCCCCGGTCCGGGAAGATCCCACATGCCGCGGAGCAGCTAGGCCCGTGAGCCATGGCCGCTGAGCCTATGCATCTGGAGCCTGTGCTCCGCAACGGGAGAGGCCACAACAGTGAGAGGCCCGTGTACCGCAAAAAAAAAAAAAAAAAATCTAACAGATAAAATCATAAACCAGGAGAAACTGTGTAAATATGTAAAAAATCTTAAGAAAAATGGAAGTATTTTATTTCTTATCATAAAAAGAATTGGAAAAATCATGAAGGAAAATATATAGGAATTATAAAATTGAAAACTTTGGTGTTTCAAAAAACATAGATGAAATCTCAAGTGTAAAATTAAAAAAAGAAATCCATTTACTACAAATCTAATAGACAATGGACTAATATCCTTTATGCATGAAAAATTCTTCAAAATTGTAAGAACTCTAATAATCCAATAAAAATATGGACACAGGGCTTCCCTGGTGGCGCCGTGGTTAAGAGTCTGCCTGCCGATGCAGGGGACACGGGTTCGTGCCCCGGTCTGGGAGGATCCCACTTGCCGTGGAGCGGCTGGACCCGTGAGCCATGGCCACTGAGCCTGTGCATCCGGAGTCTGTGCTCCGCAACGGGAGAGGCCCATGTACCGAAAAAAAAAAAAAAAAGGACACATACATGGTATAAAATGACAAATGTCTAAACTCATTAATAATCAAACTGCAAACTAAGACAAACATAAGACACTATTTTTCTCTTATCAAAGAATCAAAATTAAAAATATATAATATTAACTATATTGTGGCAGACACTAATTTCAAGAGAAAGTATAAAAAGGAACTATATTTCTGCAAAGAAAGTTGGCAACATATATAAAAGTTTTAAGAGTGTCCATTCGTTGAGTTTTATCTTGGGGAATTAACCATTTGAAATTATTTAATATACACTAAAAACATGGCTATTCACCCAGATTTACTTATCAGACTGAAAATTAGAACATCCACACTCTGCACATTGGTGTCATAGCTAAATAAATCATGATATTTCCACATCATGGATAATTAAATAGACATGAAATTGAGATTCCAAGAAATGTTAATGAAAACAGCCATAATATATGCTAAGTGAAAATTCAGGGTACAAAATATGTATACAGCAGTGATGATTCCATTTTTGCACATATGTATGCATATGTGACTGAAAAAATTAGAGCTAATAGTTCTTGAGCACTTACTATATTCTAGGCATTGTTCTATGTGTTTTACAAAGTCTGCCACGTATCAATATATTGCCTCTCAGCCGGAAATTCACCCTTTTTGTCTGCTCTGTGAAAAAGGAACTAGGCCCTTTAAGTATTTTTCCTTTACCGTCTAGCACAATGTTAAGTTTTGTCAGTAGAGGGTGCTGGAGAGACATTGCAGGAGAAAAGGGGTTTACTTCTTGTTTCCTAGGCTTCTCTAGCACCTGGGTCCTGCAACACCCGTTGACCAGTGGCTTCCCTTGACACCTGCGCTTCCCTTACAGTCAGTTTTATAGCTAAGCTTCCTGTGAGACACTTTCCTGTGAAAATCTTATATGATCACAGGGGATCTTGATTATTCATTCTTCACTATTAATCTTTCCCTGGTACCCTAGAGGGCAGATTCTGGGCAAGTTCTGCCAGTGTGTCAATGTGTCACCACAGAAAGTTCTTTTCCATTCAGTAAGCCACAACCTGGCCCTATCTAATAAAGTTGGGATGAAAGAAGGGTATGAACTCTTCCTTGAGAGCTCTAATGAGGATTATGTCATTTAATGCCTCTAAGAACTCTAGGTTATAATTATTATCTCTGTGTTACAAATGAGAAAACTGAGGCATCATATAAAATAATATCGATAAAAACTGATGAGGCCAGAATTTAATCCAAGCACTTTGTCTCCACTGTGCTATACCAACTTTTTGTACTTGCAACCACTATGCTATACTAACTTCTAAAATTTTGAGTGTATTCACACAGATACATAAAAAGACATTGGATGGGAAAGCAGATACATGTAAACAGTAGCTATCTTGAGGTGGTGAATATTACAGGTGTCTTATTTTATTTGGGAAATTTCCAAATTTCCTTCAATATGAAAATATTAATTTTAGAATCAGAAGCATATACATATTTAGGTTAAGAATGAAATTCTGACGAATCCTTTCTGGACTAAAGATATTTCAGTCTTTCCATGAAGCCATGCTACCAATAAAAAAAGTGCAGACTCAAACTATTCTGATAACTAAAGCCACTCTTATTTCTACAGCCCTTACTTTAAGCTCTTTCCTGGTGTACAGTATGTATCACTAAAAACATAATTCCAATCTTCCATGATATCTGTGCTTATAGTCCATTCAGCAACAAGGCAAGAGTAACTATAGCTAAGTTTTAATTTGCATAATTACAATCCTACACAAATAAAAACCATTCATTATGGTTATTCCTGGCCTGGCTCCAGTATGGATCATTACCCAGACTATATAGCTAATATTATTAACATTGTAGAGTACATTTATAATAAGTTTCAGGAAGCTAAACTATGAACATTATTTTCCAATTTCAAGTTATGTAAAGTTTTCCATCATTACTCAGGGAAGTCTCTTTTTTAAAAAACGATTTCTCCCGATTTCTTTTTTTTTTTTTGCAGTACGCGGGCCTCTCACTTCTGTGGCCCCTCCCGTTGCGGAGCACAGGCTCCGGACGCGCAGGTTCAGCGGCCATGGCTCACGGGCCCAGCCGCTCCGCGGCATGTGGGATCCTCCCAGACCGGGACACGAACCCGTGTCCCCTGCATCGGCAGGCGGACCCTCAACTACTGCGCCACCAGACTCCCGAATTCTTTATATCACATTTGATAACTAGCTTTCTCCTTTTCCATTGTATTACAATCTGTGACATTTTTCCCTTCTTATTCCTGAAATACAGTTCCTTCATGGGACACCTGTCAGTCTGAGAGAATCAATCTCCTAACCTGCCTGATATTCTTACTCCCAGAATGTTCAGTGTCAATACCAACATTATTTTTTGTTTTAAAAGAAAAAAGGAATATGCACTTTTCCTGATACTTCTCCATATATTCTCTCAACATCATTGGAATAATTATCTCTCAGATATTAACAAAATATAAGCAGACATTTTAAAGAAATTTACAGTCACTTAAGAGAACATCAGTTCAAGCTCATTGTCTTAGAACAGTTGGGAAAGAATACTGTTTTCAACTGTCCCACAGATTATAAGGTTTATGAGAATCATACATGATCATTGGGGGTCTTGCTTATTTATTCTTTACTATTAATCTTTTCTTCACACATGCATTATACATTCAATTACTCAATCAACAGATAGTTATAGAGTTAGAAATAGTGCCTGGAGAAGAGAAATAGATATTCAGTTGGTAGATGGTTAATACAAGCAAAATTTGTATACAACAAATAGGAACACAATATAATAGGATTTTATAGTAATAATACCTTAATCCTCCATGCTAAGAAACTGCTCAAATCATTTAGTCATCTGTGGCTAAAACAATTGACTTAATTCTTGCCCTCTCCATATTTCTTTTCTTTCTTCATTGCCCAGATTCTGTTTTTGTGAGTTCCTCGATGCTCTTGTCTTTCACCACCTGAGCTAGAGTGTTTCTCATGTGTAAAGACCTTACTACTATTTTGAGAAATTTTTTATTCACTATATCTTCAATTATTTATTTTAAATGTATTTTTTAATGATCTGTACTGCGTTTTTGTTTCCTCTGATATACTCTGCTATGAGACTATACTAGATTCTTATTGCCAATAAAGGCGTTGCTTTTTAATTGTTGAAGTTGTCTCTATTACAGGTGTCTGTTTATCTTGCTGTGTCTCCTTGATTGTTCCTTCTTCTAAGGATCTAAGTGGCAGATCCCTTCTTTTTGTGGGAAGAATAACTTCTAGATTGACCCTGAGTAGTAAGAGATTTCCTGATGCCCAGAAACGTGTGTCATCATACCTTCTGCGATAGATTAAAGGTGGACACAATTTCTTTGCTAAGCCTCTCATTAAGAGGTGAAGAGTCTCATCCCCCTGGGCTAGCCTTAGTGACTTGTTTGACCAACAGGATACAACAGAAGTGACGTTCCAGGTCTTCTAGGGCTAAGTCATAAGAAGCCTTGCATCTTAAGCCCAGGTCTCTTGGAACATTCCCTCCTGGGAGCTCTGGCCAGTCAGGAAAAAGCCTAACTATCCAAAGACCACCATTCTGGAGATGGCATGTATAGATGCTCTAGTCAGCAGTGCCAGCTGAGCTCAGCCTTCAAGCCATCTCTGCCAAGGCGACAAACATGTAAATGAAGCCACCTTAAACCCTCCAGACCATCCTACTCACTGTATTCACGCCATGTGAAACAGAATAATCACCCAGGCCAGCTGGAATTCCTAACCTACAAAATCATGAGATATTAAAAAATGGTTGTTTAAGCCACTAAGTTTGGGTATAGTTTGTTATACAGCAATTGATAACTAGAACTTACCTCCTTGACTGGAGAAGTTTGGTGGTTTTAGTCTTTAAGCATTTCACAACCATTTTAATGTCAGCAACTCTAATATGGTAGAGGTTATAAAATTCTGCTTTCTACAGAGAGAATTGGGATGCAGTGACATTGGTTCATCAGGTGAAGTAGAACTAAAGAATGTCCAGTTTGCCATTTTATTAAGTAAATTTAAAGTCAGTTCAACTGGAAAAATATCTCCTGGCAGTGTTACCCTTGTGGAGCTTTATTTATATAGAATAAAACACTAAGACATTTCTCCAGGGTTAGGGCAAGGGATGTGAAGGAAGTTAGGGAGGCAGAAAAGTTCAAAGCACATTAGGCAATTTATGGGTTTATCAGATAACAAAATTCCTGATTTCTTCAAGTCCTTTGTTTTTTGTGTTTTTTCCCCTAAGTAAGCAATGTTTCTTGCTGCCGCCATCATCACTATTTCATACTTGCATATGTGAGATAAAATCTTGCCTCCTAAACTGAAGATAAGAAGAAATATGAAGAGCTGTACTACAACATGAGCTATCATCTCCATCTGAATTTGAAAGATGAGCTCATTAGAATCCTTATCTAAGGACACAACTAAGAGTATTGTTCTTCAGGGAAGTGATTCCCAAACTAGGCTGTGCATCAGAATCACCCAGAAAGTTTTTTTAAATACTTTTTTCCAAAAATTATGATGCAGAATCTGAGAATATGTATGTGTATATTGGACAAGACTCTTTAGTGTAAAAAACAAAACAGAAACAGCAAGCAAAGTTAAAAAAGAAAAAAAAACAGAAAAAGCAACTCAAACTGACTTAAGCAAAAGAAGGGGGGAATTTATTAATTTACATAACTGAATAGTCTACTCTTTTAGATGTTTCTACTGAGCTATGCTGTCTACTTCTAAATAACATGAGTAGTTTCAGTTCTTCATATTTTGGCTGTAGGACTTATCTATTGACTTCCTGCTATGGAAGATGAGGACTTAGTTTATCACCAATTTCTGTCCCTTGTAAGCCTCTCTGAACCCCTCCACACTCATGCTTCCTCTCTCATGGTGTGTAATATAGTTCAATATTCAAGGTTCTGTTTCTACAAGCTACATGGCGGCCATTCAGACATGAGCCATGTAAGTACTCATTTTTAGTTCACACACAAACTCTCTCTTAGAAGTGTTAATCTTCTCTCAGCTTGTTCAAAGACATTTCTTCAATGAATTTCATCTTTTTTTTTTCATCTGGATTGTTTGTCCTCTAAGACAGATGTTGTCTTGGGATCTCCTTTTGCCTCCTCTCTCTTCTAATCAATCTTTCACTTTCTGGCTCCCATTTCTTGCACTTTCTTGATTTATTCCCTTAAAAATAAGACCAGTGGAAGATAATCTTTTGAGACGCCGCACACTTGAAAACTGTTGTTAGATACCCTTCTAACAGATAGCTGAGATCAGTTAGATAGCTGAGTTTAGAATTATACATTGGAAATCTTATTTTCTTGGAACTTGAAGGCTAATCACCTTTGTCTTCTAGCTCCCAGAATCACTATTGCTTAAGTTCAATGCCATTGTGAGCCTTGATCTTTTATATGAAACATCTTTTCCTCTTGAGAAGCGTGTACACTCATCTTTTTTTCTAAATGTCTGAAATTTCACAGGCGTGTGCCTTGGTTTAGGTCTGTTTTGGTCCATTTTGCTGTCAGGGGACTTTAGAGTCTGAAGACTCATGACCTTTAGTTCTGGGAAATTTTCTTGGATTATTTGTTTAGTGATTTTCCTCCCTCTGTTTCTTTTGTTCTCTATCTTTGCATCTCTGATTACTGTAAATTTGGACTTCCCAGACTGATGCTCTTCTTTTCTTATCTTTTTCCTATGATTTTCCACTTTTTGTCTTGTGCCTTATCTCCTGGCAAATTTCATCTTAATAATCAAAATGTCTATTGCAGTTTTTCATTTCTATCATTGTTTTAAATTCCCAAACCCCTTTTGTTTTCTCTTTTTAAAAATCATGTTATTTTTTATGGATGAAATCTCTTTTTTTCTTTGAACTTTAAGTGTGTTTTCCTGGTTTTGTTTTTACATTTTCCTCTTCCTATGTGGTTCCTTCCAAGTTTCTTCTCATTCAATAAGTTTAGGTTTCTCTCATGTTTGAGCCTTTCCTCACACACTTGATGTTCTCTGACTCTCTAGTGGAAAATATTATGACCATTCGCAAAATAATTCTGTCTTCGCACCCTGTTAAAGTAGAGTAGATGGCCTCCAATGACAGCTGCCAACAGTTCCTCCCGTTGCTGTCTACCTCTCCTCACTCGAATAAAGACTGACCAACATAATGCAGCAGATGTGACACCGGTTTCAGACATAGGCCTTAAGAGGCCTGATAACTTCTGGTTTGGGACGCATCCTTTTTGAAATGCTCTTACCACCATATACAGAAGCCCAGCCTAGCCTACTGAGTAATGAGAGACCACATGGAGAGATTAGCCACATGGAAGAGATGCAAGGCTCTCCAATCAACAGCTGACGCCAACTGCCATTTACGGGAAAGGGGCCATATCTTGGCTGTTTCAGCCTCTGCTGAGGTCTTGGTTGAATGCAGCCTCCTCATTGACTCCAGCTGACACCATAGGGAGCAGAAGAATCACTGCACTGAGCCCAGCCAACCTTTAGAATCATGAAAAACAATATACCAATACATACTATGTCAGGTCACCAAGCTTTGGGGTAATAGATAACTGATATAGGAGGGTATTGTATATCCCCTGTTTATGACATTAGGCTTAGCCATGTGACATGATTTAACCAATGAAATGTTACCAGAAGTGATGTCTGTCACTTCTGAGCTTTAAGAGTCAGTGCATGGTTTGCCATGTTCTTTTCTAAATGCAAAAGTCAGCAATATTTCTGATAGAGCCTATTCCCCAGAAGCCTAGGTCTCAAATAGAAGCTGAGTTTGAGAGAAGCACTGTGATTATAAGCGACTGAGACTTGGAGATCGTTTGTTATTCCAGTACAACCTAGCCTTTCCTGCCTTTTACAGACACTAAATAGCAAAGGAGAAACTTGTGCACATGGCAAGTGTGGGATTCACTGCATGGCAGTCTGGCAGGTGGTCCCAGCTCCTTCAGACCTGAAGGTCTTATTTCCCCAGCTGCTAGACATACTGCCAGTCCTCAGCTGTCATCTGGATATTGCCCTCAATTAGAGAAAACTTCTTCACCAAGGTAATGCCCTCTCCTTAGGGGATACCAGCATGAAGGCATATAAGCACATCCCTTTGTAATAATGCAGGACACCTTTGAAGGACCATCCCTGCTTCAGAACTCTCATGGGATCAGCTTGAGATGTGATCACAACTCCACTACCCCTCCCCAAAACTCCTTCCTTCCCTTTTCTTTCTTCCATAGATGTGGTTACCATGGATACTCCCTAATTAACTTCCTGCAAGGTAATCTCCATTTCAGAATCTACTTCCCGGGGAATCTAACCTACAATAGTTTATTTTATATATGTATATAAATAATTTTTATTGACGTATAGTTGATTTACAGTGTTCTATAGTTTCAGGTATACAGCAAAGTGGTTCATATATATATATATATATATATATATGTTCTTTTTCAGATTCTTTTCCATTAAAAATTATTATAAGATATTGAATATAGTTCTCTGTGCTATACAGTAGGTCCTTGTTGTTTATCTGTGTTATATATAATAGTGTGTATCTGTTAATCCCAGACTCCTAATTTATCCCTCTTCCCACCCTTTCCCCTTTGGTAGCCGTAAGTTTGTTTTCTATGTCTGTGGGTCTATTTCTCTTTTATAAATAAGTTCATTTGTACCTTTTTTTGGATTCCACATATACGTGATATCATATGATATTTGTCTTTCTCTGTCTGACTTCACTTAGTATGATAATCTCTAGGTCCATCCATGTTGCTGCGAATGGCATTATTTCATTCTTTTTTGTGGCTGAGTAATATTCCATTATATATATATATATATATACATATATATATATATATATATATATATATCTCACATCTTTATCCATTTGTGTGTTGATGGACACTCAGGTTGCTTCCATGTCTTGGCTATTGTAAATAGTGCTGCTGTGAACATTGGGGTGTACGTATCTTTTCGAATTAGAGTTTTCCTCTTTTCCAGGTATATGCCCAGGAGTGGGATTGCTAGATGATGTGGTAACTCTATTTATAGTTTTTAAAGGAAACGCCATATTCTTCTCCATAGAGGTGTACCAATTTACATTTCCACCAACAGTGTAGGAGGGTTGCCTTTTCTCTATTCCCTCTCCAGCATTTGTAATTTGTGGACTTTTTGATGATGGCCGTTCTGACTGGTGTGAGGTGATACCTCATTGTAGTTTTGTTTTTGTTTTCATTTTTTTTAATACAGCAGGTTTTTATTAGTTATATATTTTATACATATTAGTGTGTATATGTCAATCCCAATCTCCCAGTTCTTCCCACCACCACCCCCCCATTGTAGTTTTGACTTGAATTTCTCTAACAATTGGAAATGTTGAGCAAGCTACAATAGTTTGTTTTATAAATTTTTATTATTAACGAAATTTTCAAGAGCACATAATATCAGTATCTTTAGGAATTTATCTTGGATTGATTGGAGTTCTCAATAAAGAATTTTCTAATGTCACACTTAAGAGTATAGGTCAAGCTGTTACTGCTCTGGAAGCTGAATTGAGGAGAAGACTGTTGGGTATTAACAATTACTTTCTAAGCCTTCAATTTAATATCCCTATTTTCAGTACAGTATCCTGGCTCTCAGCTGTACCTAACATTCCCCAGGCCAGAGCCCTTCAGTCCTACTTTCCACAAAGGATAAACCCCCTGTCTTCTGCCCTGATGGGAAAGAGGCAACAATCCCACATATGTGGAATGGGGCAGATGATGGGAGCCTGCTTCTGCTAAAAGATAACTTTCCATCAATCCTGCTATTGATATTTTTGTGCTGTTTTACTCTCCACAAGTAGCAGGTGCCCAAGTCTGCAAGGCAAATCAAGTGGTTTTGTAGCTTTCCATCTCTTTCCAACTTCTAGAATTTTGTTATTGCTGTCTCCTCTCCCAAAATATTTACCCTTATGTATTTATGACTTCTTTTTGTATGGTCGTATCTATTTATTTCATTTTAGTGGGGTTCAGGAATGGAGGGAAATATGCATGTTTTTATCAACCATCTTAAATTAGAAGTTCCATATATTTATCCTCCCATGTATGCATTAGAATTATTGAGTCAACTTTTCTCTTAAAAAATATGGGGGGCTTCCCTGGTGGCGCAGTGGTTGACAGTCCGCCTGCCGATGCAGGGGATGTGGGTCTGTGCCCCGGTCCAGGAGGATCCTGCATGCCGCGGAGCGGCTGCGCCCGTGAGCCATGGCCGCTGACCCTGTGAGTCCGGAGCCTGTGCTCCTCAACGGGAGAGGCCACAGCAGTGAGAGGCCCGCGTACCACACACACACAAAATATATATATATGTGTATATATATATATAGGAATCTTTATTAGAATTACGTTTAAATACTAAATTAATGTGAGGGAACTGATATGATGTTGAGTCTTCATATTTAACAACAAAGCATACCTCACCATTTATTCAAGTCTTTTTACATATGTCAGTCGAGTAATACAGTTTTTTAATATATGTCCTATGTTTTTAAAACCTTACTCCTAGTTTTTTTAATTACTTTTGATGGATTATATAAATAGTATCTTTTCTTCCATAGCATTTGCTAACTACATTTGCTTATAAAAGGGAAGAGATTGAGTTTGGGATACTAATTTTATAATTGGGCATCTTACTGATTGAGCTTTGTTCATGACTGGAATGTTTTCATCAGAGAGATAGGAGAAACTCCCATTTCAGAGACAACATAGATGACATCTGAGAAATGGCAGACAGGTCATAGGGATCACATTAGACGTTTTCCTCCATAGTACACTTTCTAACACCTAATCAAAGATACAGGAACTTAGTCTCAGAATTCCACTGTGGTCTCTTGGTCCTTACTGACTGTAGGGACTATGGTTTGGGTTTTCTTGAATCTTTCTGTGGCATCTTACATCAGCTCAAGTGGAATCTGAGGAGTACCTGTTATTTCCACAGAAGTAAAATAGGCTTCCTCCTCCTAGCCCACCTCTGAGAGCCTTCTAATCTGGAGATATAAGCCAACTAGGGCAACGAAAGATAAGAAGGAAATTATAATAGTCCCTCCCATATCATGTGACCATGTGCATGAATGAATACATGATTCTTCCCATAAAGAGGTCCAGTCTCTTTTCCCTGTGTTCTTAGTGCCCATGTCATACAAATTATTAAGCATTTTGAATAGATCCCCGCTCAGTCTACTATTCATCCTCAATCAGTTGCTGATTCTGGATCACTCTGCTACCTAATCTTCCTTTAGTGGAAGGAAATGGAGCCATTTTGAATGTTTCATGAGAGCATCCTTTCTGGTGGCCATCTAGATAAGAAATGGCATTATTGCTACTGAAGGATTTTACTAGACCAACTTGTAAAAACACCACTGTAATTTTTTGAAAAACACTTATTATCCAAAAGACATCGTGGTGCTTTCAATTTGAGACTAGCTAGTTTATTATGTAACTGCTTCCCGCCTCTCATTACTGCATATTAGATCTGAATTCAAAGGAAACAGATACATGACTGTTTAAAAATAAAATAGAATCAAATCATATTCCACTCCAGAAGTTATCACCTTAAAGAATCTTTTGTGCTTAGTCTGCTCTGTATTTTATCAGAAGTTTTGCTGTGTTTACTATCGTAAATGCTGAAGCAGTTATTATAAGATTATTTTTGTGCAGTAGTAAAAGTGTTTTAATGTGTTGTAATTGCAGAGTCCTGTTAGTAGTTGTTTAAAAAAAAATCTCAAAAATGATAACATTGTAATCTCTGGTTCTACATTAAGGGCCATATTCTTCCCAAGACACTAATGCATAAAATAGAATAGTAATAACAGGTATTTGAAAATGTGTACTCAGGGAAGAATATAACCTTTTAAAATTACTTACAAATGGAAATCCATGCACTAGGATTGCCAAAACACATTGCATCACGACTAAAACTAATTTTCTATTCTTGCAAATACAGTTATAAAAATAGCAAATGAATTCCAAATGGTAAACTTAAGATAAAGCTTCTTCATTTCAAGTTCACATAATAACATGAATGATGTTTCATAAACTATTTCTCTAACACAGTAGTTTTCAAACTTTCTTACAGAGGTGGACCCTTGCTTCAAATAAAACCTTATCCAGAAGGTCAGCTGATACAAAACAGATAAAAAAATAAATCTCCTCTAGTTAAAATGATGGGAAAAGGGACTGGAAGCCTACCCAACAGACACTCTGTCTCCCAAAATTTTACTAATCGTTTTTTTCAGAGGGGTCCACGAGGCATTTCTGAGAAATTACTAGTGCTCTTGAGACATTTAAAGCCACTGTTATCTCAATTATTAGATATTTATAATTTATAAAATTCTTTAATAGTTCTGAAAGGAGGAGAGCCCTAAGGACTAAGGAAGATATAATACTTTATTCTCTTATCAAAAATAACCATCTAGAGGTAGGCAAGTAGGCTAAAATAGGTATGAAAATTCCATAAAAGTCAACAGGGACTTAAGCTGCTTCTATCTTTCTGCTCTGCCATCCTTGGTGCAGGCTGCCACCCTCAAGGTTACTGTGTGGTCCAGGAGGGATGCCAGATATCCACCCATCTTATCTTTATTCTCACAATAGAAAGGAAGAGGAGATAAAGCACAAAAAACAAAGTACACCCTAGCCAGCTGTCTCCCTTTAAACAGTCTTTGCACCAATTCCTCCCAGTAATGTTTACTTGCAGATCCTTGGCCCAAATTTAGACACCTGGTCACGCCTAGGTGCAATGTACTTTTTCACAAGTCAAGTGTGTAGTTTGATTTTGCCTAACTTAAAATCTATTAAATTATCCTGTTACTGTTTCATGGTTGCTGACAGAAGACGGACTCTTGGGTCTTTATTAATCATTGCCCAGCTTTTTGTGTAGATTACCCTGGTCCCTAAGTCCCATGGGAATTATGCCATGGGCTTGATGACACTCTACATGTGCAATGGGTTGCATTATTACAGGAGAAGAACATGCATGAGGTTTGGAAAAACCCAACATTGTGTAGCAGTCAGTAAGTCAGCCCACTCTTGATCCTATTTTCTTCAAAAACAACCCTGAAAAAATGGTCGAGGTCAAGAGCTATCAGGACCTTGCATTCTTGGCATACCCACTAAGAACATGCAGGGCCCATGGTGGATTGCCTCTCCCAACAAACAATACCACCCTGAAAAAAATTCAGACTTCTGTCACCAAGGGAGAAGGGAGGAATGAAACTGGGTATAAAATAAGTAGTCTCTATCGTATAACCTAACTGTATTATCTGAGATTGCTATTTTATCTAATAATTTTTATCTTAATGAAGCTTTAAATAACCCAATGTATTCTTTCCTTTGGCTGATTTCTCAACCTGGATATCTGTAGTATTCGTTTCCTTACGTTATTCAGGTCTCTGCTCAATGTTATTTCATCCAAAATGTCTTCCACACTATCAAAAGAGACTTCATGCAACCCTATCCTTCCTTTCTTTTATCTGGCTTTATTTTTCTTCATTGCACTTATTACCACCTGACTTTTTAAAAAAAAAATACTTTTCTTCACTACCGCCCCACACAAAAGTGACCAACTTACCCCAATTTACCTAGAATTTTCCCAGTTTTACTACTGAAAGTTCTGCATCCGGAAAACTCCCTCAGTCCTAGTCAAACTGGGACACTTGCTTATCCTATCCCACAATAGGATGCAAGCTCTATGAGAGCAAAACTTTGATTGTTTTCACTGTTGTATGTATCCTCGGGAATTAGAATAGTGCCTCGAACTCGATAATCGCATAATCAATATTTGTTAAATGAATGCATGAATAGGTGTACCAGATTGCTGGGAAAGTGTTGGTTGGAAGTAATCTCCAATAAAAGCTGAAAAGGGCTTAGAAGTCAGTGCAATCCTCATTTTGTGCAAGGGAACACAGAAAGTTAGTGGGTGTGTCAAGGTCCAGGAAGGAAACAGAGCCTATGCCAGCTAGTTTAATAAAAGGAATTTTGCATGAGAAATGAGCTACAAATGTATTGGGAAAGCAGACAAACCAAAGTGGGGATGCTGAGATCTCTCAAATATTAGCTACGATAGGAAGCCTCTAGTGTCTTAGGGATGAAGGAACAGAGAGATAAGGCAGTGTTTACCAGAGCTCAAGAGCATGATGAATGGAAGACTCTGTATCCCTCCAGAGTGATCAGGAATCTCCAAGGAGAAAAGGTACTGCCTGAGGCTGCCCAAAGCAAAGAGAAAGAGGGCAAAAAACTGGTTTCTCCCTTTTTTCTGTCCTTCCATTGTGGAATTAATCTGGAACCCAGTTGACCAAGGAGCCAAAAAAATGTTGTCTGCAGAGATGGGTAAGAAATGTATCTTTTGTGGTTCCATACAAACTTTAGGATTGTGTGTTCTATTTCTGTGAAAAATGCCATTGGAATTTTGATAGGGATTGCGTTGAATATGTAGATTGCTTCAGGTGGTTTGGACATTTTAACAGTATTAATTGTTTCGATCTGTGAGCGTGGAATATCTTTCCGTTTGTTCATGTCTTCTTCAATTTCTTTCAGCAGTGTCTTACAGTTTTCAGTGTACGGATCTTTCACCTCCTTGGTCAAATATTTTCCTAGGTATTTTATTCTTTATGAGGCAATTATAAATGGGATTGTTTTCTTAATTTCTCTTTCTGATAGTTCATTATTAGTGTATAGAAATGCAACTGATTTTTCTATATTGATTTTGTATCCTGCAACTTTACTGAATTCATTTATTAATGCTAGTAGTTTTCTGGTGGAGTTTTTACAGTTCTTTTTACATAATATCATGTCATCTGCAAATAGTGACCGTTTTACTTCTTCCTTTATGATTTGGATGCCTTTTATTTCTCTGTTTTCCCTAATTACTCTGGCTAGGACTTCTAATACGGTGTTTAGAAGAATGGTGAGAGTGGGCATCCTTGTCTTGTTCCTAATCTTAGAGGAAAGACTTTCAGTTTTTCACTATTTTGTTACCTGTGGGATTGTCATATATGGCCTTTATTACATTGAGGTGCATTCTCTGTAAACCCACTCGTTGAAAGGTTTTTTCATAAATAGATGTTGAATTTTGTCAAATGCTTTTTCTGCATTTATTGAGATGATCATATCATTTTTATCCTTCATTTTGTTAATGTGATGTATCACATTGATTAATTTGCAGATGTAGAACCATCCTTGCATCCCTAGAATAAATCCCACTTGGTCAAAGTGTGTGATCCTTTTAACGTATTATTAAATTTGGTTTCTAATGCTTTGTTGGGACTTTTTGCATCTATGTCCATCAGGAATATTAACCTGTAATTTTCTTTTCTTGTTGAGTCATGTCTGGTTTTGGTAGCAGGGAATTGCTGGCCTTGTTTGGAAGTGTTCCCTCCTCTTCTATTTTTTGGAAGAATTTGAGAAGGATTGTTATTAATTCTTCTTTAGATGTTTGGTAGAATTCGCCAGTGAAGCCATCTGTTCCTGGGCTTTTGATTTAATTCCTCATTTAATCTCCTCACCAGTAATAGGGCTGTTCAGTTCTTGGTCCATTTCTCTTGAAGTAAACACAAAAATTAAAATGCCTCCTTTCTGTGTCTTTCTTAAGCCATGCTGACAACTCCATTTCACCACATAGTCAGGACTAATTGACCAACAAAAGCAAACTGTGGTCACTGGGTGCTGTTTGTAGCAACTGCTTTGTTTCTGATCTATTCTTGCTCTGCTCCCATTTCTTCCCTGCTCCAGTTTCTGTCCTGTTCCTGATACCCAACTATGTTTCCTGTTTGTTAACCCTGATTCTGCCTCTAGATTTCACCTTTATGCTTAACTTTCCCAGGCTTGAGTCGGTCATGTCTTTGTCTCCTTCCACTTGAGAATACTTTGATGAGCTGGCTGTACTCTAATTTTGCTGTACTCAGCATTGCATTTTTTACACTGCACTCTTGCGTATGGAGAGAAGGGCAATTGGGCAAAACCCAGTAAGCATAATTAGATTTTATTTGGGAGACAGCTACAGAATTAGGAAAACGTTTGGAAAAGCAAATTAATAAACAAAAGCAAAGTCCACAAAGATATAGGCAAGGTTGATGATGTTGAGACAATCTTGGGAATACTGTCAATAAGTTAGGCAGTTTCCATAGACCTATAAAAGATCAGGCCCATTTTTTTCAAGGTGGGACAACTCTAAAGGGCCATTTTAGTGTCACAGCAACCTATGGAATCTACTGAGGGCTTTGTTTCAATACTACAAGATTCAACACTTCCCTTTGCCCAGTCCTACTTTTGTCACAATCCCCTCACCCAGGTGTTGATCCCAAGGGCGTTCTCCAATATAACGTATGCTTTCCAGTGTATCTGAATGATGGCAAAATGTACAAATTTACATTTTACTTTGGTTGTTGGGCTGGTGTTGGTGTTGATTACAGTGGTGCATGTAGTGGAGGTGATTGTGGAAATGGTAGTGGTTGTGGTGTTGGAAGCAGCAGAAGTGGTAGTAGGAAAGTGTTGACGGTACAGTCCTTGCTGTAAGTAGTATGTGTAAGTATTGGAAGATCGTCAGTGGGGACCCTAAGAAGCCTGGAAATCAGAGATAACAGAGAACTAGTTGTAGAGATGGCTTTCAGTTAGGAACTAGGCCAGTTTTTATAAGCAACAAATAGATACTGTGCACATGATTAAAGGAAACCAGATTTTTGGTGAAAACTGTTATGAACATGGCCATAGAGAGGTACTAATACTCCTGAACTTTTTGTACGTACATATCACCCCCATGTTTGTAGTCATCTCTCTGTTGTAGGCTCACTCTTTGCCTCAGAACCCTAAGTTTGGACCTGGCTAAAGGCTTCAAGCTCACGCACTTGACCTCAAAAAGAAAGGAGAAAGAAGGGCTGGTCCTGAAAAGATAATTTCCCTCTGCTTTTTTGGTCTTTGAGGTTTATAAAATTGATGATGTTCTCCTCCATCTTAAAGCCCTTCAACAGCCCTCTTATGCCCTTAGAGAAATGCTAATGAGGACCTCCCCTGTATGGACACTATAGCCACATTGCTGTCATCCATTCCCACCTGCCTTCCCCTTTAGAATATGAGTGTCTTTGGAGTAGGACCTACGTAGTCTGTTTCTGTGAGGATCTCAGTGCCTGGCTCTTACCAGGTACTCAATTCTCATTTACTAAAGAATGAGTGGCAGCTATCCCCTTATCACCCAACCCCTACTGTGTTCAAGGATATTCGTTACTTAATGAAAGTGAAACAGCAGAGCAGAGGATATAAATCTGCCTTAAATGAAATGAGGCATAAGACCCTCTTTTCTGCTCTTGTTTGGTGAGCTAGTACCAGATTTCTCTGAGCTCTAAATCCTACTGGTCTTTAGAGTGAACACAGAACAGTTCTTACTCAATCTAGTTCTTCTTTCTCCTGTCTCAAGTTTACCCGATATATCTAAGCAAAAATCCCTTAATAATGATTCAGTGAACCTGCCTGCTACACATACATAATTATCATATAATACATATTTCCACCTATAAGCCAATTAATCTTTTAAATTTTTCTTATTCTAGAAATACTAAATAGTATACTAAATGTACTGAATATTATTCATGTAAGCTCTGTCTTCCATGTTGTCATTCATGTTATACGTAATCTAATTGCAACATAAGATAAAAGAAAACCCTCAAAATTTAATTGATGGCAAATATAAGCAAACCCATACTTGTTGAGTAAACCAGAACAAGTTTTTTTAATCATTAAACTGTTTCACAGAGATACAGAGCCAAAATTCAGAAAATATTATGAAGAAACAAAATCCTGTAAAGTCGAAATATCACAAATATTCCCTTGAGATAATGTTACTGATGGGTTAGTTTGCTCTTGTCAAATTTTTCACCTTGCCCTTTTCAATTTTGCAGTCTCATTACTGAACTAAGATGACTAGGAATGTTCCATGTTCATTCATATTATAAATTTTTTTTAGAAAATATAATCTCTATGATAATTAAATACATCATCCTCTGGAAACAAAGATAAGACCTTTCAGAGGTGAATTATTTAGTCTACAGATAATTTAAATCCTTCACTTTATCCACAGATAAATATTTTTTAAATTTCAGTTATCATTACCACACTGAGAAGATTAAGAACTAATAGTGAGGGCTTCCCTGCTGGCGCAGTGGTTGAGAGTCCGCCTGCCGATGCAGGGGACACGGGTTCGTGCCCCGGTCCGGGAAGATCCCACATGCCGCGGAGCGGCTGGGCCCGTGAGCCATGGCCGCTGAGCCTGCGCGTCCGGAGCCTGTGCTCCGCAACGGGAGAGGCCACAACAGCTAGAGGCCCGTGTACCGCAAAAAAAAAAGAACTAATAGTGAGAAGGCAAAGGCTTTAAAACGAATGGATGATAATAGATAATATAGATGCAGTATATAGTTTTTTTTTTAACATTTTTTTGGAGTATAATTGCTTTACAATGGTGTATTAGTTTCTGCTTTATAACAAAGTGAATCAGCTATACATATACGTATATCCCCATATCTCTTCCCTTTTGCATCTCCCTCCCTCTCACCCTCTCTATCCCACCCAGCATATAGTTTAAAAGTGTTTCACTTTTCTATTCTCCTCTTTATTACTGTTTTTCAGCCAGTTTCCAACTTCTTCTAAGTAAGCAGTATTTTTAAGCTATAAATGACAAAGTAGATCTTATAACTCACTTCATATCTTATTATGAATTAACTTGATAAGTGGCCTCTGGCTGACATTGCATTTTTAAAGGGAAATTGGGGAGGAGAAATACATCTCAAAGCCACTACTGCTACTGCTTTTATGTATTTTCCTCTAAAATATAGATTCTATAAAATCTGCCTATGTTGCTACTTGTAAAAAAGATGCAAATAACTTCAGATTCTGCTAAAAGAAAAAATATACTACAAATTTCATTTGCATTATCTTTTGGATTATCTAATATTCTTGATTTCCATAAGTTAAAGTATATAATTTAAAAATTCTTCTATCAGGTGAAAAAAGTCATGAGAATTTTGAGAAAAAAGTAATAGTGAGAGGGTGCCAGTTATTAAAACATATTATAAATCTATAACAATTAGAACAATTGATATTGATATTGATGCAAGAAATGAGACAAATGGGACATGATTCCGCAACAGATACTGTAAGATGTGACTCTAATATGGGATAACAGAATCAGTACTGATGTCAACTAGGACATTTCTGTTGTTTTGGAACTTTGATGAAGTCCCAATCTCAGGGCCCAAGAGATACCTGATCTACATATTCTAAACAAAAGAAGTAGACACATTCCCCATGGCACTTACTAAGAACGGCAACGCAAATCCTGACACGTTTCACCTATCATCCACTTTCAGGCCGTGAGGTAGGAATTCAAAGGAAGGTTTTTCAGAGTGAGGCTTTTTTTGGAGAAAATCGTACACTTGGTAGAAAATACTACACGTTTCTCCTCCATTGCTCATACTGGGCAAAGTCTTGCTTCTTCAGCATCTCCCCAGGTAAGTGAGGGGAGCTTCAAGAGAATTACTCACCAAGTCTGGTTTGTTTGATAGAGGGGAGGTATTTCCTCACACAGGCTGGATGCTGCTGAGCTGTGAAAACTGAGGTCTTGCCTGGTGCAGCTGTTAAAACAGAGTGTGATGAGAAAATATTTAGAGGAAATTGATCGGGTCCTCTGTAGTATGGGGAGCACACAGGTGATAGTCTGATTCTCCCCTAGAAAAATTTGAATGTAACAGGCTGTCTTAAATTGCTTGAGATCGCAGGTCCAAGACAAATTTACAGATTTGGATGGGCTGGGTTTTTCTGTGATTCCACAAAGACACCTTGGAAGATAGTGGTTCTAGACTAGCGCCATTTTGAAACGCATTCTCCAAAGAACTTCCTTCCTGGATGAATGGACCCTAGGAGGAGGAAGCTGTGTGGGGTGTACCAGGAAAGCAGGAGTTGAAGGGAAGTCTTAGGAGGTCAGCAGGAATGTACATCGTCTCTAAAATGGGCAGAGGTCCAGGGAGCCAGAGTGGAGGAGGTCTTCAAATAGCTCACTAAATCACCCCTTAAGAGATGGAGTTAGCCTTTGGCTAACTGCCACAGAGAGAGTTTTCAACATCTAGCCAAGTAAAAAGATACTTTTCCTCCTTTTCGTCTGATTCCCAGCTTCTTAGCCTTAACTTGGAAGAGCCAGAAACCAGCAGGAAGTGAATGGAGAGGAAGTAGTGAATAAAACCAAAACCATCCAACTAAACCTTGGAGCAAAGAGGAGATACTTTAAATAGAATGTAAGGTGAATTTTTAAAACATTCATTTGGTTGGGAATTTTTAGTAGTCAAAAATAAGGGCTATTCACTAATACCCAAAATTTGCTGTAAAAGCAACTGGTTGCATGGTGGTTTTAAAATATATCTGCAAATGCTTTGACACTCCTCCTATCAAGAGATAGAGTCTCTGTCCCCTCTCCTTGTACCTGGTGAGCCTTTATGACTGTTGTGATGACTGAATCATGGCAGAAGCTGCACTGGGTGACTTCTGGGGCTAAATCAGATAGGGAATGCAGCTGACCTGTGGCTTCTATTGGGCACTTACTCTGGGAGCCTTCAGCTACCATGGAAGAAGTTTGGCCATTCTGAGGCCATCATGTGGAGAGGCTACATGCAGAGATCATATTGAGAGAGGCAGCGAGGCAGAGAGAGAGGCTCATCGACCACAGGGCTGCATCAGGAGAGGTGAGTGAAGTGAATGTGGTATTCACCTTAGCACAAAATTTAAGGGGGAGGGGTACCAAAAAAACCTAATAATCAAGGTAAATCAGATTTTAATGCAATATTAAAAAAAATAAAAGTCAAGGTAAATGATGAATAAAACATCACCATTTTAAATAAAGACAAGATCAGTATTCCTGATTGCTCCTTTTGCCTTCAACTTCAATATGGCTCAGCAAGGCACCATTACTCATCTGATTAACGAAAGGGCCCAAAGCAACTTTCTGGAAATATCTGACATCTTGGTTCTCTGGTGTGTATGTAATTGTCAAAATGGATTGAAATGCACGCTTGAGATCTGTACATTTTATTGTTTGTAATTATACTACTCTCTATATGTGTATAAGTATTTTGAATTGTGAATAGTCATGAGATCTAATTCAATCTAAGGAGCGTTGAAGGCATGCTGCGGAGGTTTGGGGGACAGAAATTTACTTAGTTTTTAAAAGCGAGCAAGTGCATTGGATGGCCTGTGGACAGCACTCTGTATGGATGTGACAGCTGGGACTGCCGTGGCTACCTAGATGCCAGCCTGAATATGAAGCTGACACATGGAGATGGGTGGAGCTGAAAGAATCAGAGAGAAATAGGCTCGGAGCCCTGACTGAACTACACCTGATCACTGGGTTTCCTCTGGACTTTTCTGTTACATAAACCAGCATCCGTTTTATTGAAAAGCCAGTTTGTGTTGGGTTTTCTATCACAAATTCAGAGAGACAAGGAGAGAAAGCAATAAAGAGAATCGGGAGGCAGGAAGAGCTAGGGGTGAGCAGAAGTCATGAGTCAGCAGAAGTAACGTACATAGCCTTGTAGACAGGGCTTACCACCTCCCAGGCACCGTACTATCACGTGGTGAAAGACAGAAAATGAGTCAGACAATATCTCTGCTCTTGTGGAACTTACATTCTAGCTGGGAATGGGAGACAGGAAGTGGGACGGCAACCATTTTGGATAGTGATAAAAACTTTAAAGAAAATAATACAGGGTTATGTGGAATGGAAGAGGCTACTGCTTTTGTTGGAGCACCCGGAGAAGCCTTCTCCACGGAGGTGACATTTGACCTGTGATCTGAACGAGGAGGAGATGCGAGCTGTCTGAAGCTCTGAAGAAAAATCTTTCCAGGTAAAGATATAGCAGCACATTCCTGGAAGACAAGAAACAGATCAAAGAGTAGAAACTCCCTAAGAACTTTAATGTGCATATAAATCACCTGGAGATGTGGTTAAACTGAAGATTCAGATTCAGTATTCTGGGGTGATGACTGAGATTCTGCATTTCTAACAAGCTCCCAAGCAATGCAAATGTTTCTGGTTTATGGACCATACTGGGAGTAACAAGGCCCTGCAGAATTGCTCCCCAAAGTATGGTCTATAGCCTGGTTCACAAAGACTTTGAAAGTTTCTTTTAATATCTTTATAGCAATTTAACATTGATACAACATCCATGCATGTAATCACTTTTCTAGTAATCCATTTTAAGTGCATTGGTCACTGATAGATTGCAAGTTTAAAACACAAAATTTGACCCTGCACAGATAGTTTGAAAAGCACTGTCCTAGAGCCTAGAGTGTTACAGCTGGAGGGAACTGAACTAACTACTAAAACTACAAAGAAGCAGGAAACAATGAAATGTACAGCGTATAATAGAGAATAGAAATCAATGTCATGTGGAAAACATGGGGATCGGTACAGTCAACAGTACCATCACTGCCACTACCGCATTCGTGCATAAACACAGATAGACAGGCAGACATACAGACAGACACACACACACACACACACACACACACACACACACACACACACACACACACGGCTTCCATACAGAACTCCTGGCAGCCAGGCGTCTATCATCTATTTCTCAGATAAACATCCAGAAATGTCCTCTCTAAACATATCAATGTCTATGAGCCAGGATTTCCTCCTTCTGGAATTTAAGGTCTCGTAAGTGTTGTTCCCTCAGAAGTGAAGCGCATGGGTCAACAATGTTTCCAGTGTGTGCAGAGCTTAGAACTGTTCATTGCCTCTTTATTAAATGGATCAGAACATTAAGGATCACCAGACTTTCAAGGAACCAATTTAAACAAATATTCTGAGAAGAAGATGGAAAGCAAGATTAATAAGGACAGGGCTACACTGAATCATAATTATGGTAAAATTGCAGAGAGTCAGTGAAAACCTACCTGGTCTCTAGAGCTACATCCTCTGAAACGAGCTTACATTTTCTCTGCGCGTTTGTGGTATAACCAGAAAGATGTCACATTTCTCAGTGAGTTTCACCTATGGAATACTCTCATCTTCCTTATATTCCTAACTATTCTTTAACAACTCTCACTAACTGAGGTAATCTCAATGTGTTCCTAGAAAGTTAAAAGTACCTGTCTAAAACACTGTGAATGGCTTAATATGTATATTTCATCAGTTTGAATGCTTTTAGTTGTAAATAACAGAAGACACAATTCACACTAGTTTAAGAACTAAAGGAGACTTATTGGCTTATATAAATTGAAGTACAAGAGAGGGTGTGGGCTTCAGGTAATGTGTGATACAATGACGCAGTGGCAGTCTGGAAAACTCAATTTTTCTTCTCTGTTTTTTTTGCCATCACAAAGGAGGAGTATTACCTAAAAATTATTATGTGACTTGAACAAGTTCTTCTCATTATCATTATTGCTTATTTGTCTTGACTTCTGCTTGGGCAATGGACTTATACCTTCATAGTATACATGATGCAGAAGAAATATTTTTCAGGAGAGAGATTCCAAAATGTTATTCTAGCTTGTATAAACTTGAGTTGGAGATTATTTGGATGTGTTCCACCCAAAAAATAACTACGTCCTATTGCTTTCTCCTAAGATTTCCTCACTGCACCAGGATTCTGTGGGAACATAAGTAAATGAAGTCAAGGTCAGATGGTCATGACCTCCCAATGCCCTTTCTTTCTTCCTCAGAGAGATGAGACCCAGTCAGACACACTGTATGTTTCAGTGCCTCTATTCTATAAACAGTTTGTTATATGAAGAGAGACAGATTACTCTACATGTTTTCAAGAGATATAATTTTTACATTTTTCACATGCCTGGCATTCTCTCTCAGTCATTCCTTCCTCCTAATGGATTTCTTTTAGACACAAATATATTTATTATCCTAACATTCTTTTCTTTCTTCTTCATCTCTTTTCAATCTTGTCTGTTTTCAACGGAGAAAAAAGTTAAAGATTGTTTAAAATGGTCTGTTTTTTTTTCTAACATTGAAGAAACTGAAAAAAAAGTATCCAAACTCCTTTCTTTTATTTTAGAAACTAGGGGCTGATTGAAACCATAAAGTCAGTCAGCCAACACTGATAGAATATAAAAACCTTTCTGCAAACTATAATAAATAAAAATGCATATCTGTTATACATTAGTTAACCCTTAGGCAGGAGGAGATGTAGACACATCAAGTAGTTTGCATTTAAATGAAGCATTATTAATAAGAGTCACAGCTGGTTAAAGGTTTGGAAATAATCCATTGTCCCACAGTTAGAATTCCTCCAAAGTCATTTAGTCCTGGGGAAAGAATCTGGTTCATACACAGTGCTGACCTGTGAGTCCTGTAGTGACACCTACCAAGTGAGGGAGGAACTGGCCCACTGTTAGGAGAGCAGAACAAAGACTGTGTTGCCTGGGAGGCAACTTTGTAACTCGATGGATCAAACTTGGAATTTCTAGGATCTATCTTTAATAGCAGACATTAAAGGTTTTGAGTAGACAAGTTGGGTCTTTCACCAGTATTAGAGTTTTATGTACTCAGTTGATATTTGTACTTGTTAAATTATAATAAAAAATAATTCTAGCCAATCCTGGAAGTCCTCAAAACTTTTCCCTTACAAAAATGGTCTGAACATTACTCAAATTTGAGAAAAACAAATTGCTGTGCCGAATGCCTCCCTGGGAATACAGCTGGGATGCAGACAACGTTCCTAATTCCTTCATCTTCAGATCCCGGAGCCTGTGCTTGACAGGAAATAGAAAGAATTATTAACCTGTATTTTCAACCCACCCCATAGACAAGAGCAACTCTACTTTATCCTCTATATACTTGGGCTTTCTCTGTAAGATTTTAATTTTTTTAATTTTATTTTATTTTATTTTTTGTGGTACGCGGGCCTCTCACTGTTGTGGTCCCTCCCGTTGCGGAGCACAGGCTCCGGACGCGCAGGCTCAGCGGCCATGGCTCACGGGCCCAGCCGCTCCGCGGCACGTGGGATCTTCCCGGACCGGGGCACGAACCTGTGTCCCCTGCATCGGCAGGCAGACTTTCAACCACTGCGCCACCAGGGAAGCCCTGTAAGATTTTATTTTAATTAAAAAACATTTTTTTTAAACCAGTGCAATATACCACACTGCCTTGTCACTCTAGAAAGTCTTGGGTCCTCTGGGTGAGAACAAGCAGAAGAGAATGGAGCAGTAATGATACAGGTTTACTTCAAAAGGAGATGTCCCTGAGTGGAATCATCCCAGTTCTGGGTAATTTTATGGAAGAAGTAACGTAGGCAAAATGCCTTTTTGACTTCTGATGTATTACCATTTAAGGTGGGCATGTACAATTTGCTTTGCTAAATGAGACCAGAACAGTAGTATCTTTTTAACCCACGCTTTGTTTTAATCTCATTTGTAAACTTGCAACAAACCAAGTTATTAAATCCTTTAAGCTGGGCTCTTTTCCTATGGTTCAATAGAATAAATGCCATTTTACCTTTCAACACCCTTAGAATACTTTAGTAACTTTTAAGGAACCCTTAGTTACTTTTAGTAACTAGTTATGGAATCATTCTCCTATTCTTCTTCTACCAGCTAGCATTTCATGCACTTACTTCCTTTGCATGTGAGAATGACCAGATTTGGAAATGGACAAATGGAAGAGCTTTGCTATTCAAAGAGGAGGAATCCTCTGGAATTTCTAAGCAATAAGAGAATACTCTCCAAATGGGATGCCTGGAGATGACTCTATGGCAAGAACAAAAAAGTTATGTAGATAAATCATTCGTTCTTGCATTCACGTATTCGTCCCATGTCAAGTGAACACTGATAAGGTATGAAACATTTTGCTAGGCTCTGAGGATGATCTGGTGAAGTGGGCCCTGCTCTTGAGTAGTTTATGGTCTAAGTGGGAAGAGAAACATTGCATATATAGCTAAATGTATAATTTCAAAGTAGGATGAATACTGTGAAGCAAAAGTACAGATGAGAATGTATCTCAGTGGGTTTATCCTAACTTGTGGGAATCATGGAGTAATGTCCATGGCTGTGCCGTTCACTGAAACACTGAACTGTGAAAGATGGCCAGGCCTGAGCAAATATCATTGTTCCATTCTGGGTAATCTAGGTTTGAGACAGGCATATGGGGAAGTCAAATAAACTCAGATAGATGGAGAAGTCTGCATTGAAGATAACAGCTTAGGAATCCTTAACCAATAAATGATAAGCTAGAGGTGAGAATGAACTGACTTAGGGATAGAGTTGAAAAGAGGGCCTATCACTAAGTCTTGAGGAATTCCATTTAAAGATTAGGGAGAGATTAGTTGGCAAAGAATATCAAAGAGTGGTCTGAAGACAGAGGCAGAGCAACTTTGCAGCTAATAAAGGTGAAGATTCTGGGTCCTTCTCTTGCTTGGGAGGAGCCCTAGCAACGGGTTTACACGGTCATATATTTTTGTAAAATTTTCACAAGAAAGATATCTTTGTTTTTCTTCTCTAAAAGCAGAGCCCCAAATTGTATGAGCTTCAGGTCTCACACTTCTGCCCCTAACTAAGAGGAAGGAGCAAAACCAAGAGTGAGTGATTGCCTGGAATTGCAAGGGGAGGGGAACAGTTCAGGAAGAGAGAGTGCAACAGTTATGAACGCATCTGAAGAGACAGGAATATGAGGAGAGAAACACATCTGCTGGATTTAGGTAGTGGGAGGTCACTGGTGTCCCTAGCAAGGGCCTGTTCTGTACTATGAAGGGGTAGGAAGCCAGATGCAGTTGGTTGGTTTCAACAAACTTAACTAAGAAGGAGAGGGGAAAAGTGTGGTAGCTGGGGAGAGACAGGTTTGGGAAGTAGCTTATTTGTTTCCTCTCTCTCTCCCCGCTCCCTCCCCGCTTCCCTCCCTCCCTCCCTCCCTCCCCTTCTCTCCTTCTATTTCTCTTTTCTCCTTTTTTGTCTCTTTTTCAGAATGGAGAGACCTGAGAGTGCTGATTGAAAGGTTATGCAACATAGAGATGTGTTGAAGAGACAACGAACAGAAAAGATAAGGTAAATGAGTTTTTCCTTTATCCTATCTTAACTTTCATTTTCAAAAGACCCAGAGGAAATGAATATCCATAGACTATGAAGAAATCTACTCCATGTTTTTGTTTCCCCGTGGGAAAATCTATACCAATTCATATGTTTATAAAAGAGCAAGCGTCCTTGGGCTGAAGACACTCTCTTCAGCCCAGGGCACTGAGCTGACTACTCAACTCCTAGTCATTTACAGGCAAATGTTCTATTTTGCAGCTTTCTGAAAATATCCATTTAAAAACTTAAACCAGTTTCCCTCTGAAGTCTTGTATATTTTATAAACTGTGTTTCCCCTTAAATAGTTGGTGAATATTGTAGAAATACAAATACGTTTTTTAAGACAAACCAAATTTACAAGTCTGCTAAAGAAAAACAGACCTTTAATTCAGGATATTAAAATAAATTCTTTAAATATTTTAATTGGGCTTCTGAGTATCCTTTGATGTATACTTTAATATTAGACTTATGTATTGAAAAAGGGAGCAATTTTCCTCCCCAGAGCATATTCCTGGGACTCAGGGAATTGAGAATATCAGAAAGAAAATCTTAAATGGCACAGAATAGAAATGAGTATGTTTTTCCTGGCACCGTGTATTTCTGCACCCTTCCTCCACTTTTTGTTTGTTTGTTTTTTAGTTGGATCATCTGTCTGAGAATGGACATTGATGCGCTAAAAGTTACTTTCTAGAAAGTTAGATTAGCCCCGCCCCCAAGCAGCCTCATTAAAGTGCTTCTCATCACTTTAATGAGCTACCAGAGAGCAATCCGCATTAAAAAAAAAAAAAAAAAAGAAGTCCTCAAAACTAGAAATAGAGGCTACCGGTTCCCGCAGGTTACCAGATTCAGCAAATAAAAATACAGGCTGCCCAGGTAAATCCGAATTTCAGATAAACAAAGAATTTTTTAGTGTATATCCTAAACGTTGCATGGGACAGACTTGTCCAAATTAATGCTTCTTTTTTATTTGACCTTGACATTTAAGGGGGCTTTTCTCCAGCAACCGTGCGGAACCCACTCCCCACATCCCCAGCCGAGCGCCCGCGGAGCTAGTTTAAACCCCGGGGCCTGCCGGCTGGGCCGCGCCCCCTGATTGGCCGAGGCGCGCCAGCCGCCCCGCCGGCCGAAGGCGTCACGCAGCCCTGGCAGCCCGGGCCCAGCCGCCGCAGCCGCCTCCGCGGCAGCCCCGGTCGGCGCAAGTGCGGCGCGCGCAGGGGGAGGGGGCGCGGCGGAGCGCGAGGCTGGCGTCGGGCCGCCGGCGGCCGGGCAGGATTAAGTTTCTCGGTCGAGTGGGAGCGTCAGTGCGCGTTCCTCCCGAAGCTCCTCGCCGGGACGTTACTTCAGGACAGAAGAGAGCGAGCGTGGGCGAGGCGAGGCTCCCAGTGTCCCCGGCGACCCCAGCTCTCCAACCCTCCGTTCCTTTCGCGTTCCCGCCGGCGGCGGCTGCCGCGAGCAGGGTAAGCAGCGCCGGGGCCCGGGCCAGGAGGCCGGAGCGCGCCCCCGTGCCGTGCGCGCGCACCGGCCGGGAAGGTGCGCGGCCGCCCGGGGCTCGGCTCGCGGGGCGGGCGGGCGGCCCACCCTGCGCGGCCCGGCGCTACCGGGAAGCAGCTGCTCCTCTGATTGTTGAAAATGATGGGGTCTGGAAGTTTCCTTTGCGACTCGCCGGGTCCCCAAGCGGTCGTTCCGGTTCTTTCAGCCACTTCTCCCCTCCTTTTGCTCTTGTTGATTCTAAGAGGTTGAAAAGTTTCGTCTTTTTGTTCGCCAGGAGGGGCATAGTAAGGGTGCTGAGGAGGCGGACCCCGGGCCTGGCACGCGGGCCGGGCGCAGCGGGGCGCGGGAGCCTGTTGCTGTCTGCTGCGGTGGCCGCGCCCCGGGTCGGATGCCCACTCTATCGTTACGCGGGGGTGGGGAGACGCGCCCCCAGACTGGCGCCTCTCGCCTCGGCTGCGGGACACCCAGAGCGCGCGGCTCACTGGTATCCGCCCCCACTTTTCATCCCTCTCCCAGACGCCAGTGCCCTTTCGTCAGCGGTCCGCGTTGGTGGGAGTGTTTTGCTCCCGCCTCCCCTTTTATCCCCCCACCCCGCGGCGATGGGGCGCCTTTGTCCGCAGTTTTGCAGCCCCGGGATGCCGGATGTTTGTAGGGAAGCGCTGTTCCGAAGTTGTGTGTGTGTGTGTGTGTGTGTGTGTGTGTGTGTGTGTGTGTGTGTGTGTGTGTGTGTGTGTGTGTGTGTGTGTGTGTGTGTGTGTGTGTGTGTGTGTGTGTGTGTGTGTGTGTTTCAGCGGTGGTGATGGTGTAAATTCTTGCTGCGTTCTTTTGCAGAGGCACAAAGCCTGGGCTATTCTTTCCTGCCGATCGCGTGGAAATTCATGCTGGGACTGCGGAGAGGGGGAGGGGCCGGGAGAGGGCGGGGTGTCCAGGGGCGAGTAGGGGCCGGTGGGAAGTCTCCGTCCATCTCAGCAGCTGGGGCTGCCGAGGTTGCTCTGCTGGGGCGGAATCCGGGTTTGGACGCTGCGGGTCTTGGGCGGAGTGGGTGCGGGTGGCGGCTAGTGTTTCAGAGGTGTCATCAGATAAGAGGACCTTGACTTCACCAACCTAGAAGGAAGACTCTCCAAATTCTTTTGGTGTCAAGAGGGGAATAATCTGAAAAGTGGCCAGACTCTTGTCATCCAGCCTTGTTGGACAGCTGTGGCGTAAACATCCCGTTTGTGTTTCCGTAGGCATTCCTCATTTAGGTTGCCTTTAACAGAATAAGTAACACCTAATCTGAAACATTCATGAAGTGATGGAGTGGGTTTCAGGGTTACATGTTGCATTTGGGTATAGGGAACTACAATGAACTTTTTGTAGGAGTCGCATCATCTAAATTTGTAAAATATATGCTTTAGCCCCGGTAGAATTTAGGTAAATAACTGCATTTAAAACCCAACAAAACTTGGAAGTTTCTTGGCTTGAATTCTAATGCAGTGCACCTGTGCCTTTGCCTGAGGGAGGAGCTGAGAGGGTTTAGAGGGTGGTGGGAATAATCTTGTCTGGGATGCCCAGATTCCCTGCTTGCTGATGGGCTAGTTTACAGATGGGCCAAGTTTATCTAGACTGGACTCTATCCCTCACTGCCCCCTCACTCCCCCCTCCCATTTCAGAGTTCACATTAGGGTCCTTAAAAGCAGAGGTCTGTAAACTTAAGGGCCAAGGGCCAAATCTGTCTGCTGCAGCCTGCTTTTTTCTCTACGGTTTAAGAGCTAGGGATGGTTTGTACATTTTTTAATGGTTGAAAAACAAAATCAAAAGAATAATATTTCATGACATGTGAAAAATATATGAAGATCAAATGTCAGTGCACATAGTTTTATTGGTGCACAGCCACTCTCATTCTTATTGTCTGATTCTTTCTTGCTGTTTGTGGCTGCTTTCGCAGCAGCAGTGGCAGATTTGAGTAGTTGCATAGTTGAGACAGAGATGGAGAGCCTTCAAAGTCTGAAAAATTTACTGTCTTACTCTACAGAAATAGTTGCCAATCAAGACTAGGCTTCAAAAGTATTGCTTACATACTCCCTCATGTAATGAGCATATTGTTTAATTCCACTGCCTTTTAGGCCCTGTTTCTGGTGTTCTGCGAATTGGCAGACTGTTCCCCAGTAGGCAGACAAATTAATGTGTTGGATTTCTCATTTCCATGTTTCACTCTCAAAAAGTTTTCTTAACCTTTTGGTATCTTTTTAAGAATCTAGGCTGAAGTGGGGTTTGTGATTAGCAGAAATTATATATTTAGCTATTTTAAGTTCAATATATAGCTGTATCTCAGGGTGCTCTGCAGTGAGTTCTGGTGACTTCTAGCTGCTCTGTTACCTGAGCAGCTTTGAGAATTATAGTTCTGCTTATTTAGCTAGACAGAGGCAGGGGTTAGGGGTTGTCATAAGTTCCTTTCCACAGGCAGGTTGTCACTTAGGCAGAGCTAGTTTGGGGAGCCCCTTGACTCTTCATCACTCGTCTTGCCTACGTCATTTGCAAAAACAAACAAAACAATTGATGAAGTTTGTCTCAACACATTACTACTAGATTGCTCAGATGCATACCATAATTCTTACTTGTGTTCCCTCCTTTTCCTTGGCTCCTTTCAGTATTTCTTTTCCCCTCTCTTGTTTCTGGTTTCCTTTCTCCATTTAACACACTCCTTCATTTCATCACGTGAGCCCCCTGACTGTTGTTGCTAGGGGACAGATGTATGTCAGTTTTTATTGTACTCCAAATTCCTATCATATATACAATGCCCTGTTTGGCGGCTGAAGTCCTCTTTGCATCTCAGATACTTTTTTTTGTATATCTTTATTGGAGTATAATTGCTTTACAATGTTGTGTTAGTTTCTATTGTATAAAAAAGTAAGTCAGCTATGAGTATACATATATCCCCATATCCCCTCTTGAGCCTCCCTCCCACTCTCCCTATCCCACCCCTCTAGTTCATCACAAAGCATCGAGCAGATCTCCCCGTGTTTTGCAGCTGCTTCTCACTAGCTATCTATTTTATTTTTGGTAGTGTATGTATGTCAGTGCTGCTCTCTCACTTCATCCCAGCTTCCCCTTCCCCTGCTGTGTCGAGTCCTTTCTTTACATCTGCGTCTTTATTGCTGCCCTGCCACTAGGTTCATCAGTACCGTTTTTTTAAGATTCCATATATGTGCGTTAGCATACGATATTTGTTTTTCTCTTTCTGACTTACTTCACTCTGTATGACAGACTCTAGGTCCATCCACCTAACCACAAATAACTCAATTTCATTCCTTTTTATGGCTGAGTAACATTCCATTGTATATATGTGCCACATCTTTATCCATTCATCTGTCGATGGACATTTAGGTTGCTTCCATGTCCTGGCTATTGTAAACAGTGTTGCAGTGAACACTGGGGTATGTGTATCTTTTTGAATTATGGTTTTCTCCAGGTATATGCCCAGTAGTGGGATTGCTGGGTTGTATGGTAGTTCTGTTTTTAGTTTTTTAAGGAACCTCCATACTGTTCTCCATAGTGGCTATATCAGTTTACATTGCCACCAACAGTGCAAGAGGGTTCCGTTTTCTCCACACCCTCTCCTGCATTTATTGTTTGTAGATTTTCTGATGATGGCCATTCTGACTGGTGTGAGGTGATACCTCATTGTAGTTTTGATTTGCATTTCTCTAATGATTAGTGATGTTGAGCATCCTTTCATGTGTTTGTTGGAAATCTGTATATCCTCGTTGGAGAAATGTCTGTTTAGGACTTCTGCCCATTTTTGGATTGGGTTGTTTATTTTTTTGATACTGAGCTTCATGAGCTGCTTGTGTATTTTGGGGATTAATTCTTTGTCAGTTGCTTCGTTTGCAGATATTTTCTCCCATTCTGAGGGTTGTCTTTTCGTCTTGTTTATGGTTTCCTTTGCTGTGCAAAAGCTTTGAAGTTTCATTAGGTCCCAATTGTTTATTTTTGTTTTTATTCCCATTTCTCTAGGAGGTGGGTCAAAAAGGATCTTGCTGTGATTTATGTCATAGAGTGTTCTGCCTATGTTTTCCTCTAAGAGTTTTATAGTGTCTGGCCTTACATTTAGATCTTTAATCCATTTTGAGTTTATTTTTGTGTGTGGTGTTAGGGAGTGTTCTAATTTCATTCTTTTACATGTAGCTGTCCAGTTTTCCCAGCAGCACTTATTGAAGAGGCTGTCTTTTCTCCATTGTGTATTCTTGCCTCTTTTGTCAAAGATAAGGTGACCATATGTGTGCAGGTTTATCTCTGGGCTTTCCATCCTGTTCCATTGATCTATATTTCTGTTTTTGTGCCAGTACCATACTGTCTTGATTATTACAGTAGCTTTGTAGCATAGTCTGAAGTCAGGGAGCCTCGTTCCTTCAGCTCTGTTTTTCTTTCTCAAGATTGCTTTGGCTATCAGGGTCTTACGTGTTTCCATACAAATTGTAAGTTTTTTTTGTTCTAGTTCTGTGAAAAATGCCATTGGTAATTTGATAGGGATTGCACTGAATCTGTAGATTGCTTTGGGTAATATAGTCATTTTCACAATGTTGGTTCTTCCAGTCCAAGAACATGATATATCTTTCCATCTGTTTGTATTGTCTTTGATTTCTTTCATCAGTGTCTTACAGTTTTCTGCATATAGGTCTTTTGACTCCTTAGGTAGGTTTATTCCTAGGTATTTTATTCTTTTTGTTGCAGTGGTAAATGGGAGTGTTTCCTTGATTTCTCTTTCAGATTTTTCATCGTTAGTGTATAGGAGTGCAAGAGATTTCTGTGCATTAATTTTGTATCTTGCTACTTTACAAATTCATTGATTAACTGTAGTAGTTTTCTGGTGGCATCTTTAGGATTTTCTTGGTGTAGTTCATTTATCTTTTAAATGCATATATATGGTGAGGGAGTAGAGACTCTCCCCAGAGTTTACTGTATCTGTGCAAGGCTTGGTGCTTGGAGACATTGATGGAAATCCTTGAAATGTAATTTTGCATCGATCAGGCCTTTAGCCTTTAGCTGATGTGGTGGAGAGGCTCTGCTTTACAAGCAAAGAAATGGACCCATTTCAGATTAAGGCATTTAGAAGCTGGGGAGTAACAGTTGCCTGGAAGATACTGTCCTGAGTTAAGAGCAGATTAATAGATTTGATTCAGGTTGAGTTGCAGGTGGGTTCCCTTTTGTATATTTATAATACGCACAAAGTACTCTGTGCTTTTCACAAAATATCTTCGGGCAGGGTTGACGTCTTGGGTTGGAAATGTCCCTATATATGCTAGAGCAAATGACACATCTATCAGCAAAAGCTTCTATGATTCAGAGTAAAGAAGCAAACAACTTCCTGTAGAATTCAGGACTGCTTGATGGTGCATGTGAATGATGATAATATCACCAGTTATATTTCCCAAACAGTTATATGTGCTCTTAAAACACGTTTGGCCTAAAGTAGGAATTCATTTGATATTGTTACATTGTTACATACATTATCAACCCCATTTTATAACAAGAAAGGTATTATTTTTTCTTGTAAATTAGTTTCCTGCTTAAAAGAGCATCACTATAAATACAGTTGGGAAATGATGTTTAATATGATAAAGTTAATGTACTGTAATTAAATAATTATAGTGGGGTTCCACATGGGTGAATAAGAATAAGGAGATGAACTATTTCTAGATAGAGAAAACTGATACCATTGCCTTCCTGTGAAACACTTGCCAAGAAGATCTGAGGTAGTTATTCATTGAGTAGATGGTAATAGATGGATTAGGAGGTATGTTGAATTGGGTTAGGCACTGGGGAGAACACCACATAAATACTGTTGGAAGCTTATTGTCTTAGTTGGAAAAATAGACACACAGAGGAAAGAACAAAAAGGTTTTACATGTAGTAAAAGTTACAGTGATTAAAGAAGTTAGACATCAACATTGGGTTCCTTGCTGGCACCTTGTAGATGGATTAAGGGCCTACCCCAGTGACCTCATTTAACCTTATTTACCTCTTTAAAGACCCTCTCTCCAAATATAGTCATATTCTGAGGTATTGGGGGTTAGGACTTCAACATATGACTTTGGGGAGGAAACAATTCATAAATTCTTACAGAGACTGTAAGGCTCTCACAGACTGTAGGTTGTAAACTGGTGAGACCTTGAAGAATTGGACTGGCTTCAGGGTAAGGGAGGGAGGTCCTGTAGGAGGCTATTGTGGTGGTATACCTAAGCTGTATTGTGGTAATTTGATGTTTGGAAAGAAAGGGAAACTACTATGTGAGGAAAAAGGTTATTTTATCTTTGGCCTGAGGCCACTTGTTTTCTTTCTTCTGGTGTTCACTGGAAAATTGGCCCTTCCTTTTTGTAGACAGAGCATTCGTTTTCTTTTTAAGCATTTCATAAAAGCATCAATTTTCTTAAAATATTTCTTCTATCTCTCACAAAATGAGTAAAACATTAAATTTGCAAAGATGAAATATTAGTGTTGTAAACATCTCACTATGGTTTTGGAGTGTGATTAAAACAGTAAAATTTATAATTTAAATTATATTGACCTAAAAAGTGTGTGTATATCCTATGCATGTTTTATGGTCAGATATTTGGCATAGTCTTTTTTCCCCAGAAATATCTTCCCCTTTTTGGAAAAATATAATTTAAAAAGTAATTCATATCCTATATATCATAAAGTAACAAAAAACTTTTTGGAGCGTTGAAATTATATTTGTTAGAGCAGTGTTAAAGCAGTTCTTCCAAATTTGGACAGCTGAGTTTAAAAAAAAAAAAGGTAAAACAAGGCTTAAATTCTTGCTTTTTTTCTTCTTGCCTGTGGTGGTTAAATTTGTTTGGTCGAGGGAATTCTTGTCTTTATCCTCCTGTTGGCTTTATTTAGATCTGCAAAATCAACATTCATTGTTATTTTCTTGTAAACCACTCTACCTCCGGATCTAGGGTGACATAACTAAATGCAGGAGGGGAAAGTGAAAGAGAAAACACTTGTAAGAAAGGAAAAGACAGAAACATCAGCTACTGGACAACAAAAACTCAAGGAAAAACCTATTTAGTTTGTGTTGATGATTTAATGTTGATAGTATGAATACCTTTTGGGATACGTTTTTTTTTGGGGGGGGGTACGTGGGCCTCTCACTGTTGTGGCCTCTCCCGTTGCGGTGCACAGGCTCCGGACGCGCAGGCTCAGCGGCCATGGCTCACGGGCCCAGCCGCTCCGCGGCATGTGGGATCTTCCCGGACCGGGGCATGAACCTGTGTCCCCTGCATCGGCAGGCGGACTCTCAACCACTGCGCCACGAGGGAAGCCCCTGGGATACTTTTCATTTACTCTATTGCTTATGTTTTAAAACTATAGTTATAGTAAAATACATAAGGTAATTCTTTCTTTTAGTAACTTTTTTTGATGATAAAAAAGCACGTTTAAAAAATATGGACAACATGAGCTTCCCTGGTGGTGCGGTGGTTGAGAGTCCACCTGCCAATGCAGGGGACACGGGTTCGTGCCCCGGTCCGGGAAGATCTTACATGCTGTGGAGCGGCTGGGCCCGTGAGCCATGGCTGTTGAGCCTGCACGTCCGGAGCCTGTGCTCCGCAACGGGAGAGGCCACAACAGTGACAGGCCCACGTACCGCAAAACAAAACAAAACAAAATACATACATATATATATATATATATATACACACACACACACACAACATAAACAACTGCAAAGAAACAGAAAAACTTAGCTGCAATTCTGTCACCTAGGTACTATCCCTCCCCAAAGAAAACAAGTATTTTGTGAAACGAGAATGCTTAACTTATTTTGATATACAAATGAACAAGTACAGCCATTGGTCAGTAGTTTTCAGTGATTGCCCTTTCTCTCAGTGAGGATAAAATGATTTGAGATTATTAAACGTCCATATGTTTGAACTGACATTAATTGCACCTGTTTGAACCAATGTCTCTTGACTCTTTGAGGAGGTATAATATGCCTAACTACCATATGGCACACAGGACACCAGTGGAGAATGCATTTGTAATTCTTGATCTGGGCTTAAAAATTAAATGTTCCATAGACCTATAGTTAATTTTGCAATAACTTTACATTATGTATTGATAATTAGGTGGTCCCTAGCATGCCTTGCTTCAGGGAACACGCTGAAGAAAATGGTCATGGGAGTCTGTTATCCTGTGCTTATAAGACATCACTACACTAACAAAACTGTGATGACAGAACCATAAATATTAAAGATTATTTTACAGTTTAAAAGATCTTCTCTGATCTATACAAGGTATGCCCAGCTTCTCTTATATTTTGCTAAGCACCCCTCCCAAACAGGTCCTGTTTGTCTAAGGCATTACTGGATAAAGTTAAAGAAGGTTTAGACCAGATGTTCCCATTTTCTTCCCCCAGTCTTGCAAGAGTATTTCATTTTTATAAGTCAGGCATGAAGTCTGCCTCTGGGCAACATTTATTTCCTGCTGTAGCGTTGGAGGGGCCTCAACTATAGGATTCAGTGGAGTTTTGCCTGACACCCTCTCCCTCCTTTCTACCACATTCACGGTTTTCCTGGGACTAGTGAATGTAGTCATCCTGTTCCGGTTGAGAAAAGTACAGCACTGGAATGTCTCTTTATACTATAAACTTTGCAGAATGTACATATATACATCTATCTATCTATATTAATAGCCCCCGGGCCTGGATTATTGCCCCCTAGGCAGTGCTATTAAGTTCAGTGAACATCTGTTGGGTGCTAAACTCAGGACGTTTAGGCTTCCCCCTTCTCTCAGGGAGGGGAGAGGGCTTGTTTAAGTATTTTACTGAGGTATAATTTATAGTTCACATATGATGAACTGCGCATATTGAAAGTGTACAGTTTGTTGAATTTGGACCCTTGTGAAACAAGCCTCGCAGTCAAGACAGTGCACATATCCATCCCCCGCAGATTTTCCTCACGCCCCTTTGTAATCCTTTCTTGCCTCTCCTACTTCCCTATCTCAAAGTAACCACTGATCTGCTTTTTGTCACTATAGTTTGCATTCTCTAGAGCTTTAAATAAATGGAATCATACAGTGTGTTCTTTTTGTCTGACTGCTTCACCGTGTATTTTAGGATTCATCCTTGTTGCCTGTACTCGTGGTTTATTACTGTTTATTACTGAGAAATAGTTCATTTTATGGATATACCATTCAGAGTTTTTGAAATAGTTTTAGAATTCTCCTATACTTCATCCATTGCCTTGTAGTGTACTTGTGCTTGGATTCAGCTATGTTGTGTCAGACTCTTGTATTTGACAGTTTTATTCAGTCTTCTTAAATTCATGCCCCTTTTGGATCAACATAAAATTTAAGTACCCTTATTTAATGTTTACATGAAGTTCAAAAATATGTAAATCATATTTTATTAAAAAAAACCCTGGCAATTGTAAAATAGGGAGATTTAAATTTTTCAAATTTTTGAAAATATCAGGTGATTAATTTTTTTAAAGTCACGTGAGCGTTGAGGTTTTCCACAAGCTTTTGTATACTACCTTGTGAAGTCAGTTTCAATATTGAGCCCAAAACTGTATTTCCAGATTGCTTGCCTAATTCTCCTGACCCACGTGCATATTTTTGGTAGTTCTTATAATTTTTGGTAGATTTATTGGTCACTTCTTATGACAACTTTATGTGACAGTCCTATAGTGATTTGGATAACAAAGGAGTAATTTGGCACCTAAATTATACACATAATTGCCATTCATTATATGTTACACCTAAGATCATCAGACATACCAAGAATTGGAGAAAGGATGGTCATTATATTATGAAAACATGTTATTCTTACTGGGGTCATTCAGGTTTTTCAGGCCATTTTTAACATTTTTGTGTTTGTCTCTACTCTCTGATCACTTGATTGAAATTGAGTGGCTAAACAATAAAAAAAACACAAACCCCAAAGCAGCAACACCATTTAAAGCAGATGTGCTGTCTGGATTATTACAAAAGTAAAAGTTGGTTTATAATCTTAATTTTAACAGTCCTTTGAGTACCATAGTAAAATACAGTTAATGCATGTAGTTAAAAAGTAGATGTGTTAATTAAGAAGCAAATAGTCATGTTTATTGAAAGAGAATGAGACCTTTTAAATTGTTTTCAGAGGCGAAGTACCAAGTGGTCAAGATGGCCTTAGTGAGTCCTATAGACTTACATAGGGTGACTAAATAGTGTAGCCTATTAAAGTTATCTCTGAATTAGTAATTAGGAGATTGAATTGGTCCATGCTTATTTATCTTACGTGGGTAAGGTTTGTGTTTGGGTAGATTCATATTAATTCAGACTTCTTTAAATAATTTTCCCTTCTCTGAGCAACTTGGAATCTTGCCAGCACGATATAAGTTGTTATGTCTTTGGCTGACTTTCCTCATTGTATTCTCAGGAGTGTACACTACCACTGCTTGATGAGCTTATCAGCTGATTTAGACAGTGACACCTCTTTGCTTTCAGAGGGATACAGAGTTCTCTCTAATGAGTCTTTAGTACAGATTATGAAAAACACTACTTTTATTACTGTGAAGAAATTTTAATTTCTTCTTGAACGTTTGCATATTCAGTTAATGGAAGATCCAGAGGTGAATTTGTTTTGGTTTAGTGTGGAGGTAAATAAGAGAGCATCATGGCTGATTTATATTTTTTAGATGTATTCTCCTCTGTGTATGTAGATATTATTTCATCGTGGAGCTTGCTGGAGTATTTTTGATTCCACTGGAATTAAAAAAATTTTTTTATATGGCTCTTTAACTTTTAAAGTAATATTTTTCTACAGTGTCATTTTATTATTATCCTATTATAAGGTCAGCTTTTTACTTTGTTTTTTTAAAATATCTTTATTGGAGTATAATTGCTTTACAATGTTGTGTTAGTTTCTGCTATATAACAAAGTGAATCAGCTGTACATATACATATATCCCCATATCGCCTCCCTCTTGCGTCTCCCTCCCACCCTCCCTATCCCACCCCTCTAGGTAGACACAAAGCACTGAGCTGATCTCCCAGTGCTATGCGGCTGCTTCCCACTAGCTATCTATTTTACATTTGGTAGTGTGTGTGTGTGTGTGTGTATATATATATATACCAATGCCACTCTCTCACTTCGTCCCAGCTTACCCTTCGCCCTCCCCGTGTCCTCAAGTCCATTCTCTACATCTGTGTCTTTATCCTGTCCTGTCCCTAGGTTCTTTAGAACCTTTTTTTTTTTAGATTCCATATATATTTGTTAGCATACGGTATTTGTTTTCCTCTTTCTGACTTACTTCACTCTGTATGACAGACTCTAGGTCCATCCACCTCACTACAAATAACTCAATTTCGTTTCTTTTTAAGGCTGAGTAATATTCCATTGTATGTATGTGCCACATCTTTATCCATTCATCTGTCGATGGACATTTAGGTTGCTTCCATGTCCTGGTTATTGTAAATAGTGCTGCAGTGAACATTGTGGTTTATGACTCTTTTTGAATTATGGTTTTCTCAGGGTATATGCCCAGTAGTGGGATTGCTGGGTCGTATGGTAGTTCTGTTTTTAGTTTTTTAAGGAACCTCCATACTGTTCTCCATAGTGGCTGTATCAATTTACATTCCCACCAACAGTGCAAGAGGGTTCCCTTTTCTCCACACCCTGTCCTGCATTTATTGTGTGTAGATTTTTTGATGATGGCCATTCTGACTGGTGTGAGGTGATACCTCATTGTAGTTTTGATTTACATTTCTCTAATGATTAGTGATGTTGAGCACCCTTTCATGTGTTTGTTGGAAATCTGTATATCTTCTTTAGACAAATGTCTGTTTATGTCTTCTTCCCATTTTTGGATTGGGTTGTTTATTTTTTTGATATTGAGCTACATGAGCTGCTTGTATATTTGGGGGATTAATCCTTTGTCAGTTACTCCGTTTGCAAATATTTTCTCCCATTCTGAGGGTTGTCTTTTCATCTTGTTTATGGTTTCCTTTGCTGTGCAACAGCTTTTAAGTTTCATTAGGTCCCAAATGTTTATTTTTGTTTTTATTTCCAGTTCTCTAGGAGGTGGGTCAAAAAGGATCTTGCTGTGATTGATGTCATAGAGTGTTCTGCCTCTGTTTTTCTCTAAGAGTTTTATAGTGTCTGGCCTTACATTTAAGTCTTTAATCTATTTTGAGTTTATTTTTGTGTATGGTGTTAGGGAGTATTCTAATTTCATTCTATTACATGTAGCTGCCCAGTTATCCCAGCAGCACTTATTGAAGAGGCTGTCTTTTCTCCATTGTATGTACTTGCCTCCTTTATTAAAGATACGGTGACCATATGTGCATGGGTTTATCTCTAGGCTTTCTATCCTGTTCCATTGATTTATATTTTGTTTTGTGCCAGCACCATACTGTCTTGATTACTGTAGCTTTATAGTATAGTCTGAAGTCAGGGAGCCTGATTCCTCCAGCTCCGTTTCCTTTCTCAAAATTGATTTGGCTATTTGGGGTCTTTTGTGTTTCCATACAAACTGTGAAATTTTTTGTTCTAGTCTGTGAAAAATGCCATTGGTAATTTGATAGGGATTGCATTGAATCTGTAGATTGCTTTGCGTAGTATACTCATTTTCACAATGTTGACTCTTCCAATCCAAGAACATGGTATATCTTTCCATCTGTTTGTATTGTCTGATTTCTTTCATCAGTTTCTTATAGTTTTCTGCATATATGTTTTTTTGTCTCCTTAGGTAGGTTTATTCCTAGGTATTTTACTCCTTTTGTTTCAGTGGTAAATGGGAGTGTTTCCTTAATATCTCTTTCAGATATTTTATCATTAGTGTATAGAAATGCAAGAGATTTCTGTGCATTAGTTTTGTATCCTGCTACTTTACTAAATTCATTGATTCGCTTTGGTAGTTTTCTGGTAGCATCTTCAGGATTCTCTATGTATAGTATCATGTCATCTACAAACAGTGACAGTTTTACTTCTTTTCCGATTTGGATTCCTTTTATTTCTTTCTCTTCTCTGATTGCTGTGGCTAAAACTTCCAAAACTATGTTGAATAATAGTGGTGAGAGTGGAGAACCTTATCTTGTTCCTGATCTTAGTGGAAATGGTTTCAGTTTTTCACCATTGAGAAGGATGTTGGCTGTGCGTTTCTCATGTATGGCCTTTATTATGTTGAGTTAAGTTTCCTGTGTGCCTACTTTCTGGAGGGTTTTTATCATAAATGGGTGTTGAATTTTGTTGAAAGCTTTTTCTGCAGCTGTTGAGATTATCATATGGTTTTTATCCTTCAGTTTGTTAATGTGGTATATCACCTTGATTGGTTTGCGTATACTGAAGAATCCTTGCATTCCTGGGATAAACCCCACTTGATCATGGTGTATGATTCTTTTAATGTGCTGTTGGATTCTGTTTGCTAGTATTTTGTTGTGGATTTTTTGCATCTATGTTCATCAATGGTATTGGTGTGTAGTTTTCTTTTTTTGTGACATCTTTGTCTGGTTATGGTATCAGAGTGATGGTGGCCTCATAGAATGAGTTTGGGAGTGTTCCTTGTTCTGCTATATTTTGGAAGAGTTTGAGAAGGATAGGTGTTAGCTTTTCTCTAAATGTTTGATAGAATTTGCTGGTGAAGCCTTCTCGTCCTGGACTTTTGTTTGTTGGAACATTTTTAATCACAGTCTCAACTTCAGTGCTTGTGATTGGTCCGTTTATATTTTCTATTTCTTCCTGGTTTAGTCTCGGAAGATTGTACTTTTCTAAGAATTTGTCCATTTCTTTCCAGGTTGTCCATTTTATTGGCATGTAGTTGCTTGTAGTAATCTCTCATGATTCTTTGTATTTCTGCAGTGTCATTTGTTACTTCTCCTTTTTCATTTCTAATTCTGTTGATTTGAGTCTTCTCCCTTTTTTTCTTGATGAGTCTGGCTAGTGGTTTATCAATTATTTACCTTCTGAAAGAACCAGCTTTTAGTCTTACTGATCTTTGCTGTTGTTTTTTCGTTTCTTTTTCATTTATTTCTGATCTGATCTTTATGATTTCTTTCCTTCTGCTAACTTTGGGTTTTTTTGGTTCTTTCTCTAATTGATTTAGGTGTAAGTTTAGGTTGTTTGAGATTTTTCTTGTTTCTTGAGGTAGGATTTTATTGCTATAAACTTCCCTGTTAGAACTGCTTTTGCTGCATCCCATAGGTTCTGGGTCATCCTGATTTCATTGTCATTTGTTTCTAGGTATTTTTTGATTTCCTCAGTGATCTGTTGGTTATTTAGTAGCATATTGTTTAGCCTCCATGTGTTTGTATTTTTTGCAGTTTTTTTTCCTGTAATTGATATCTAGTCTCATAGCGTTGTGGTCAGAAAAGATACTTGACATGATTTCAATTTTCTTAAATTTACCAAGGCTTGATTTGTAACCCAAGATATGATCTCTCCTGGAGAATGTTCCATGAGCACTTGAGAAGAAAGTGTATTTTGTTGTTTTTGGATGGAATGTTCTATAAATATCAATTAAGTTCATCTTGTCTAATGTGTCATTTAAAGCTTGTGTTTTCTTATTTATTTTCATTTTGGATGATCTGTCCACTGGTGTAAGTGGGGTATTAAAGTCCCCTACTGTTATTTTGTTACTGTCGATTTCCCCTGTTATGGCTGTTTGCCTTATGTATTGAGGTGCATAAGTATTTACCATTGTTATATCTTCTTCTTGGATTGATCCCTTGATCATTATGTTGTGTCCCTCTTTGTCTCTTGTAATAGTCTTTATTTTAAAGTCTATTTTGTCTGATAAGAGAATTGCTACTCCAGCTTTCTTTTGATTTCAATTTGCATGGAATATCATTTTCCATCCCCTCACTTTCTGTCTGTTTGTGTCTGTAGGTCTGAAGTGGGTCTCTTGTAGACAGCATATATGTGGGTCTTGTTTTTGTATCCATTCAGCCAGTCTGTGTCTTTTGATGGGAGCATTTATTCCATTTACATTTAAGGTAATTATTGATATGTATGTTCCTATTACCATTTTTAAAATTGTTTTGGGTTTGTTATTGTAGGTCTTTTCCTTCTGTTGTGTTTCCTGCCTAGAGAAGTTCGTTTAGCATTTGTTGTAAAGCTGGTTTGGTGGTGCTGAATTCTCTTAGCTTTTGCTTGTCTGTAAGGGTTTTAATTTCTCTGTCAAATCTGAATGAGATCCTTGCTGGGTAGAGTATTTTTGATTGTTTGAGTAATATGTTTCTTGGCGTGTTTCTCCTTGGATTTATCCTGTATGGGACTCTCTTTGCTTCCTGGACTTGAATGACTATTTCCTTTCCCATGTTAGGGAAGTTTCAACTATAATGTCTTCAAATATTTTCTCAGTCCCTTTCTTTTTCTCTTCTTCTGGGACCCTTATAATTCAAATGTTGGTGCATTTAATGTTGTCCCAGAGGTCTCTGAGACTGTCCTCAATTCTTTTCATTCTTTTTCTTTATTCTGCCCTTCAGTAGTTATTTACACTCTTTTTTCTTCCAGGTCACTTATCCATTCTTCTGCCTCAGTTATTCTGCTATTGACGCCTAGATAATTTTTCATTTCATTTACTGTGTTATTCATCATTGTTTGCTTGTACTTTAGTTCTTCTAGGTCCTAGTTAAATGTTTCTTGTGTTTTCTCCATTCTATTTCAAAGATTTTGGATCATCTTTACTATCATTACTCTGAATTGTTTTTCAGGTAGACTGCCTCTTTTCTCTTTGTTTGTTCTTGTGGGTTCCTACCTTGCTCCTTCATCTGCTGCATATTTCTCTGTCTTCTCATTTTGCTTAACTTACTGTGTTTAGGGTCTCCTTTTCACAGGCTGCAAGTTCATAGTTCCTGTTTATTTTTGGTGTCTGCCCCCAGTGGATGAGGTTCATTCAGTGGCTTGTGTAGGCTTCCGAATGGAGAGGACTGGTGCCTGTGTTCTGGTGGGTGGGGCTGGATCTTGTCTTTCTGGTGGGCAGGGCTGCATCCGCTGGTGTGTTTTGGGGTGTCTGTGACCTTATGATTTTAGGCAGCCTCTCTGCTAACGTGTGGGGTGTGTTCCTGGCGTCCAGCAGTGGAGCTTGCTGGCCGTTGGGTGGAGGTGAGTCTTAGCATTGAGACAGAGATGTCTGGGAGAAGTCTCGCTGATTGATATTACAAGGGGCCAGGAGGTCTCTGGTGGTCCAATGTCCTGAACTCGCCTGTCCCACCTCAGAGGCTCAGGCCTGACACTAGGCTGGAGCACCAAGACCCTGTCAGCCACACGGCTCAGAAGAAAAGGGAGAAAAAAAGAAAGAAAAAACAAATTAGAAAAAGAAATAAAATAAAATAATTATTAAAATAAAAAAGTTTAAAAGTAGTAAAAAAAGAATAGAGCAACCAAACCAATAAACAAATCCACCAGTGATAGCAAGCGCTAATAACTATACTAAGATAAACATAAAACTAGAAACAAACTAAACGCAGAAAGCAAGCCCCAAGTCTGCAGTTGCTCCCGAAGTCCACCCCTCAATTTTGGGATGATTAGTTGTCTATTCAGGTATTCCACAGATGCAGGTACTTGAAGTTGATTTTGGAGATTTAATCCTCTGCTTCTGAGGCTGCACGGGGAAATTTCCCTTTCTCTTCTTTGTTTGCACAGCTCCTGGGGATCAGCTTTGGATTTGGCCCCACCTCTGCATGTAGATTGCCCTCTGGTGTCTGTTCTTCTCCCAGACAGGAAAGGGTTAAAGGAGCGGCTGATTAAGGGGCCCTGGCTCACTCATGCTGGGGGGAGGGAGCAGTACCGTAGTTATAATTGGAATGCCCGGTGAGCCTGCGGCTGCAGAGGCAGGCGTGACGTTGCACCAGCCAGAGGCACGCTGTTAGTTCTCGAGGGAGGTTGTCCCTGGATCACGGGACCCTGGCAGTGGCGGGCTGCACAGGCGGAGGTGTGGATAGTGACATGTGCTTGCACACAGGCTTCTTGGTGGCGGCAGCAGCAGCCTTAGCATTTCATGCGGGTCTCTGGTGTCAGTGCTGATAGTCACAGCTTGGGCCCGTCTCTGAAGCTTCTTTAGGTGGTGCTGTTTTCTGTGTGCAGACAGGGAAGGAATCCCCTCTCCGAAACAATGGTCTCTTGCCTCTTCGGCAGGTCCAGACTTTTCCCAGACTCCCTCCTGGCTAGCTGTGGTGCATTAGCCCCCTTCAGGCTGTGTTCACGCAGCCAACCCCAGTCCTCTCCCTGGGGTCCGACCTCCGAAGCCCGAGCCTCAGTTCCCAGCCCCCGCCCACCCCGGCAGGTGAGCAGACAAGCCTCTCGGGCTGGTGAGTGCCGGTCGGCACCGATCCTCTGTGCCGGAATCTCTCCGCTTTGCCCTCCGCACCCGTGTTGCTGTGCTCTCCTCTGTGGCTCTGAAGCTTTCCCCCTCCACCACCCGCAGCCTCCGCCTGTGAAGGGGCTTCCTAGTGTGTGGGAACCTTTCCTCCTTCACACCTCCCTCCCACTGGTGCAGGTCCCGTCCCTATTCTTTTGTCTCTGTGTTTTCTTTTTTCTTTTGCCCTACCCAGGTACGTGGGGATTTTTTTGCCTTTTGGGAGGTCTGAGGTCTTCTGCCAGCATTCAGTAGGTGTTCTGTAGGAGTTGTTCCACGTGTAGATGTATTTCTGATGTATTTATGGGGAGGAAGGTGATGTCCATGTCTTACTCCTCTGCCATCTTGAAGGTCCTCTCTAAAATTTTAATTTATTCTCATAGGTGATTGTTTGATGTCTGTTTAAGATATTTTGATCTTCTATATTTAACTTGACCTGACTAAGGTTATCTTCCATAAGTAATCTGTTTTTACGTTAGTATAGCAATCAAAGTGATGTCAAATAAGCGTTATTTAGGGTCAGGTAAATAAACACTAACCTGGCCTAGCGTGTTGGCCAGAGTGGGAGTTTTGTGAGTGTAGTATGTGTTTAGAGTGTTAAAGCATGAAGAGTCCTTACTTCTAATTGACTTTTACCCCTAAAATAATTCTTACGCATTAGATTCTACTTTTTAAATGTCCATGTTTCCCAGGATTCCAACCTCAGTTTTCTTCTCTTGTTAATCTCTACCTTCTCCCTGATTAATCTCCTTTATCTTCAGCAACACCTGAGGCCAGTGATTCGCTGAGTTTACATCTCTAAGTTCTTTTCTCCTTAGATTCACATATGTAGTCAATTCATTCGTTTCAGCAAATATTTACTGAGTGCCTACTTTGGGCCAGCCACTGTTTCTAGGGCTGGTGACAGCCCACTGAGAAAAAGGAACCAACAACAATTTAAAAAAAAACAAAAAAAACCCCAACAACGTTCCTGCTCTCACGGAACTTAAGTTCTATTATTTCCTATTTTCTATAGATATTTCAAGCTCAGTATGTCCAGTATGCATTTCTGCCCTGTTCCTCTAAATGACATTTTTCTTTCTTTAAGCTAATGATGCTGCATTATTTCTAGTTTCCCAGGTTAGAAACATTGAGAGTCAACCTTTGTTGCTGTCACTCGCTCATTATGCCTGCCCCCAACACATGTCTAGTGGTCATTGATCATTTTCGTTCTCTCTAATGAGTGTATTTGTGTCAATTCTTTTTGTTTTTTCTTGCCACTGCATTAATCTTGGCTTACATTATTTCCTGACTGGGCTGTTTTAACAGCCTAACATCTGGCTATACTATTATTCTTTTTTTTTTTAAGAATTAAAAAAAGTATATATATATATATATATTTGTCTGCACCGGGTTTTAGTTGCAGCATGCGGACTTCTTAGTTGTAACATGTGGGATCTAGTTCCCTGGCCAGGGATTGAACCTGGGCCCCGTGCACTGGGAGTTTGGAGTCTTACCCACTGGACCACCAGGGGCGTCCCATTAGTTCTTTGTATTTTTGGTGAATTATTTAGCCTATTGCCAGAATTGCTTTTCTGGAAAAGAGATTTTAGTAACCCCCCTCTTCCCTGCCACTCCTGCCCCATGTATCTAAAATGCACTGCTATCTCCCTGCAGGGCATAGTCCTAGGGAGCTATGCTTGGGACAGTGCTTTCTTCTCTTCTGTCTAGTGTGGTAGCCCTGTAGTTTAGAACCATTGTCATTAAGTTCTCTGGTTTCATTGCCTTAGCAGATGTCCTTGCGTTAGTAAGAGATGCCATTCCCTCTCCTGGCTGTCCCTCCTATTCTCCTAAGTTGCATGTGTTTCAGGACAGTTCACCTGTCACATCTCCAATTTTTTTCTGACTCGTTCTGACAGCATTGGATTCCTTTGTACTCTCCCAGAATTTAGCACATCTTGTTGCAGTGTCATTACTTACTGTTTTCTACTAAATTGGGAGCTCAGAAGCTGGGTACCTCTCTTTATTTTGTTTTGCCATATGCTTCAGTGATAGAGGCAGATAGTACAGATTTGGGGGGCTTAAAACTTATAGAATTTAGGGTGGCTTTCTTAAATTAAAGCAGAATTATAAATACAAAATTAGATGTGAAAGTGCATATTTATTTGTATGAGAATGGAAGTGCCCCATGCAAGTATCTTCATACTAACTCTGCCTGTGCCTTATGCCTAGGGAAATGGAAGCACTTATTTAAAACTTGCTAACATAGTGCTGTGTATATATAATATTTGTTGCTGTTCATTTTCTTAAAATTAGGGATAAGAAACAGTATCAGCCATTCTGATGCTGATACTGTTGTTAAAATAATGCCTAATGCTTCTATATCGCTTCCCATTTTCTAAGCACTTTCACATACTTTTATTTCATGGGATTCTGACAGCTGAGTCACAAAGACAGTAACTCAGATGTACTGAGTTTTACTGTGTTTGCTAGTTTGCGGGTGAGAGAAGATAGAGATGAGCTCGAGGTTTTCCTTTGAGATCCGATTTCACTTTGGCAGGGGAAATGATTCCCTTCTTCTGGGCATCTGTGACCTTAGTAGCCCCCGCTGCCTCTTGGCCTTGTGAGTGCTAAGGAATTTTCTCAGGGTTTTCTCAATCGCTTTGCTGCCCTCCAGCTTTCTGTCTCTTTTCCCTTTCAGCTTCCTCACCTCATTATTTCTTTCCTCTCATTTGTTTATCTGTGTCCTGCCAGAAACCAAACCTATTCCCTCTCCCTCTGTCTTCTCTGGTTGATAACTTAATACTTCTAAGTGTCAGTTCTTTGACTAAGCTGAATTTTGGATTACAGTTTCTTTGGGTTCATTTCTACTTCTTTGAAGTACTTTAGAGGGGGATCCTAAATAGTACAAAAAGTACGGATAGTTTTCAGCAGTGAGAAAGCTAGCCTAAAGCCATGTGCTTTGTTTACTGCATAGGTAAGACATGGTTCAGTTTGCAAGTCCCAGTTCAGAAATGATCAATTTTCACTCATGTTAAGGAGTTACATAGCAAATTGGAAACAGCAGACACTAGAAGACAAAAATAATAAATAGCAGCAGCTTTTATATGTGTGTTACTTCCAGGCACTTTGCATATGTTATTGTTAACGTCACTTTACAGCAGCAGCTCTGAGAAGTTAAGTGACTTGCCCAGGATCTCACAGCTAGTAAAATGGTAGAGTGTTTTTTCAAGAGAGCTTTATAAAACAGCTTGGGAACTCTGAAAGCTCTGCCTGAGGCTACTTCATCTGAAGGTAAATAGCTATTTTCTTTCCGGTAGTAGTATTATTAGAGCACAGAGCTATGATTTGGTAGAAAGGACTTGGCTTTGATGAATGGGATTGGCTTTTAATGTTAGCACTCTTACTTACAAGCTTCCTGAATGTAGGAGAAAACACTTTCATCTTTCTGAGCCTCAGGTTTCTTACTTGAAAATGGGTGTATGTTTGTGAAGCACATATGCTCTGTTTAAGAAGACGGATATATGAAAGCCATTTCATAAGTGGTTTCATTTCAGACAGTAAAAATAATGCTGGTTCATTGTCTAAAAAACTCACTTATGGACTATTTATTCTCTGGAAGAGTTATTATTATAGTAGATGTAATAGCAACCAATTCTTACATGCAGTTTTTTTTTTTAATTAATTAATTAATTTATTTTTGGCTGTGTCGGGTCTTCGTTTCTGTGTGAGGGCTTTCTCCAGTTGCGTCGAGCGGGGGCCACTCTTCATCGCAGTGTATGGGCCTCACACTTTTGCGGCCTCTCCCGTTGCGGAGCACAGGCTCCAGACGCGCAGGCTCAGTAGTTGTGGCTCACGGGCTTAGTTGCTCCGTGGCATGTGGGACCTTCCCAGACCAGGGCTCAAACCCGTGTCCCCTGCATTGGCAGACAGATTCCCAACCACTGCACCACCAGGGAAGCCCTCTTATATGCAGTTTTATTATTCGTTGTCATTGAATAGCATGTTTTAAAAGTCTTAAATGACAAATTAATGCTTTAGTTTGTGGATTACAACCAAGCCTACATTTTAGATACTCTAGTGGTGAATATATATTTGGAAACCTTTGGTTCTTTGTTTTTTTTGTTTGTTTTTTTGCGGTACACGGGCCTCCCACCGCTGCGGCCTCTCCCGTGGGGGAGCACAGGCTCCGGACGCACAGGCTCCGGATGCGCAGGCTCAGCGGCCATGGCCCACGGGCCCAGCCGCCCCGCGGCACGCGGGATCCTCCCGGACTGGGGCACGAACCTGCATCCCCTGCATCGGCAGGCGGACTCTCAACCACTGTGCCACCAGGGAAACCCAAACCTTTGGTTCTTGAAGGGAGTATTTGGTGGTGAATTTGTACCTGAAGAATGAAGTTGCTTTTTTTTTAAAATCAGCAAAATAACATGGAAAATTAAACATTTTATTGTTGAGGGAATTGAGTTAGCATAGACACCCATTCTGATGGAGTAAGATTTTTAAGTTTATTACTTTCTCCCTTCTTCTCTGCCCCCAAATCCTCTTGTAGCTAAATTAAGATTATTTTTGGCTGAAACTTTCAGATAATTGTTGATGTTTTATTACCTAGACTTTTCAGTACCCTCACATAATAATGGATATGGAAATACAATTCCTTAATAAAAGATGTGAGTTACGTGACATTGGGGAAGTTAGTGGTTTCTTTGACCTTCTACTTCCATATCTGTAAAATGTGTTAGCAAGTTGTTTTGGAAAGAGTAAAAGCTCAAAATTTTCTGATGTCTTCAAATAAGATATTTGAAATCATTAAGCGTTAGTAATTGCAAAAAATGCTTTGATTTCTTCTGCCAGCTAAACTTAAGGGTTCTAAATTTCTTCATGAAAATTATTGCAGAGAATGGACTCAGAGCAAGAGAGCATGATCTTTCACAAACTGTTCTCGTATATGCCTGGTTCTCCTCTGTGCAAAGAGTTGGAACTAAACCAACAGGGGATGCAGACCCCTATAGTCACCACAGGCATAGTCCAGGAGAGGAAAACAGCTACGTTAAATATCACTACAGTGTGTTGTTTTCTTCCCAGAGGATTTCCTATTAGAAATTTGAGGCTGCCCTTTTCTGAGTAAAGTTTGTAAACTTTATCTTTGTTCCCATCCAAATTCAGCAAAGGGAAATCAGGAAAGCCACAAACTGAATTTAGGAGGCACTGATTGATGTGGAAAGATAAAAATATCTAATTATGTATAGTACTTAAAGCTCAATGATAGCTAAGTAGGCCATGTGATAGACGATGCTTTGTCATTTTTATAGAAAAGATTCCAGAACAGGAGAAGCAATTTGGAAATGGTGGAAGTAGAGTTATTTTAAAAGTTATGGGGAAAAGCCCTAGAAATAACCTTTGGTAAAGAGCATGGATTAATTGGGTGGGGAGGTGAGTTGAAGCAGCGTGGTTGTAATATTCTTGTCACCTCCCATCTCTGAGTTCCACAGTTTTATCTGTATTGGAAAGGTTGTCTCTCTGCACTGTTTTTTAGGGCTTTACCCTAAGGAGTCATTGAGTCACAACTGACAAAGCCACGTATTGTTTTGTTCTGCACCAGTATCGTCATTGAGATCTCACAAACTCATCATCCTTGAGAGGGCAGCCAGGAATGACAGAGATCTGTTACCTCCTCCTGCAGTTGATCAGTCCTAACACAGAGCAGCTGCAGGCCATGTTTCAGGGTCCCATGGGGACGCTTTGAGTATTCATGCTTTTTCTAAGCACGAGGACACTGTTGGCCTGATCCACTGGAGAATTGCCTCATTCCAGGCAGGCAAAAGGGCAGGAGGCAGAGCCATGAGGTAATTTCTCTGGAGAATTGGTTGCCAACTGTAGGAATAACACCTGAGAATTCTGTGGCACAGAGTTAATCCTCCTGCACATTTTTGGTTTCCCCCAAGACAATTACGTGGCTGGAGTGAGCGCTTTATGTGCGACTAGCTGCCTCTGGAGTCTGATGTCTGCCCGATGTTGCTCGCCTGCAGGGCAGGCTTTGGAGGAATCCCCCTGCCTGTTTGTGTCCAACAAACGTGCACAGCCTGTTGCATCTTGGCTCGTAGCGCTGAAAATGTGGTAGCAAACAGGGGCAAACTGCTCAACAATGTAAATTCCTCTGAGTTTGGCTAGGGAGAGAACAGAGAGGCTAAAGTTTCATTCTCAGAAGCATCTAAATCTTTTTTCTGAGTCACCATATTTGGTGTGAGTTGATTTGGGGAGAGGGTCCCTGTCCTGTAGGAATGTACTAAGAGAGAACATTACGGATGGAAAATATGTAAAGAGAGAAAGTATTGGAATCTCCAGTTCTCTAGGAGAGAGAGAGAGACAGAGAAAGAGAGAGAGCGCGTGCGAGCAAGAGAGAAAATTGTGTGTGTGTGTGTGTGTGTGTGTGTGTGTGTGTGTGTGTTTGGTTGTTCTTTTAAAAAAATATGGATGATGGTGGAGGAGGAAGGAAATAAATATAATACAATGGAATATAAATGGAATTGGTTTGTCTAGTATATTAAAAAAAAAGTTCAGCCTTTCAAATAGTCAGTTGAGTAATATATAGCAGCCTGACACACCACCGGTTTGTTGTAGAACCAAACCTCAGCGAACTTGAGCTTGTCTGTGACCTGCATGTTTTTTGAGGCTCCTTTCAACCATAAAATTGACTTCATCTTTAGGTGTGAGCAGTTAATAAGGGAATTTGACTCAAAAGAATCACAAAATGTAAGTGTGTAATTCTGGAAGTGGATGTTAATCTGGTGAAATGTCCTTTTAAAGTTAGTATCTTTGTGCTTTTAGGGAATCTTCAGTTAAGGATAGAACATGTTATACTATTTGAAAGGACAGTTAGCCCTTCACCTCAATCCAACAATCTTAAAAATAAAAGGAAGTAGCTTTCAAAACGAAAATATAGCCAATGACCATGTTTGTTAGTATAAACACATTGTTGTGTAAGTGTATCTAGAAGTAATAAAATATCCTAATATCTAAATTATATATATTTTCCTTTTCAATAGGTTTTTTTTCTCCCTATTAGGAAATTCCTAGGAAAAGGAATAAGTTGACATTATTTTCACCAAAATTTGTTTAGCGTATGTGGATTTAGTCAAAGTAATGATTGTAATTTATATATGTCCACATAATTGTGGATTAATATGCCACTTGCCCGTATTATAATATTAGCTTAGATATATTATATGACTGTTCATAATATTGAATCATCATTTGCATATGCATGAAAGATAAGTTTTCTTTCAACTGAAACAGATTTATATTTATGTACTCTCTTGGGTTCACCCATCAATTTCCAAAGGTGGGGATTTTGGTTTGCACTGTTTATATGTTCAAAACTAGAACAGCAGTAGTCATTCATCACTTCTTGCCTGCTGCTAGCTCTGTCACATGGAATTGGCTAATCCAGGGCCGTAAGATCTGCTTCTAAGGCTGTTATCTAAAAGGGCTTGGTAAAACTAGAAGCAGAGTAGCCATCAGAAAATTAGAATAAAGCTTTGTTTTTAATGGTGAAAATGAAAATTCCTTATAAGATACTAATTTTTAGAAAAGTCTTTTCATAATATTTTCTTTCATTTTGTTGGAGTATAAGTAATCTAGCCTGAAGAAATTATCTTTCTGGTAGCATTTACCAATGGTAAAAAATTTTTTCCAAGTAATTTAGTAGTTTGAAATGAAATCTTTTTTTGTTGAGGAAGGGTGCTAGGAAGAATTTGAGAAATATTGTGAATAAAGAAGGAAATAACCAGCTCTAGTCCTATCCTCCAAAATTAGGTATTAACATTTTCATATGTTTACTGACATTCTCTTATTTTTCTAACTGTTATTATGAAAAACTTAAAATGTACATTTTACACTGTGTATATTACAGTGAATCCTCATGTATCCATCATTCAGTTTTAACAACCACAGGTTCATGGCCAGTCTTATTTCTTCTGTCCTCTTTCATTTTTTGGAAGCAAATTGCAGACATTTCACCATTTTATCCATAAATATTTCAACCCAATTACTTTTTACATATATAAGTTTAAACATTCTAAAAGTATAGTTTCCTTAAAAAAAATAGAGAAAGCTAAAGTCCCCTTTTGACTTCTCTCTGATCTAAAGCTACTACTTCCATCTGTCCACCCCTAAAAGTAATCATAACTGTAATTTTAAAATATCTTTTTAATTCATTGTTGAAATGATGAAAGCACATATATATCTATTTATATGTAGCATATATTATTATTTTATATTCTGTAAAAATTATAGATTAAGTGACATCAAACTGTATTCTGCAACTTTCATTTTCATTTTTGAGATATAGATTGTGAGTCTGTTCTTTAGTAAATGAGTCTAACCCATTTATATTTGTTGGGAATATGGATATCTGAATTTATTTCAGTCCTCTTGTGTTTTTTGTTTACTATGCTTTTATCTTTATTCTTTTCTTCTCTGTTCCCAACCTCTTTTAGATTGCTTAGTATTCTTTGTTTCATCTTCTTTCCTCCTGGTTTATAAACTATAGATTCCATTTCTGTTTTTTAAGTGTTACTTTTAATTTTTAACATGCATATTTGGCTTATTTTTCTAGTGGAGGTTGAAGTGAAAGTATTTCTATTCTTCTTTAACTGGAATATTTTAGCCAGAAATATTTGCATTATTTGTAAATGTTTTCCGCAGTTACTGTGGTTTCATTTATAGAATGAAACCTTGTCAGTCGGATCTCACATTCCTTTTTCAACAATGGATTTATGATTTGTTTGATTGAAACCTGATGGCTTTTCTCAGGCTCTGATCAAAACTGAATATAGTATTTTATTCACCCACCATAGTAGCAGTTCCTTATGCTTTGTTTTTCCGATGTAACTATCTCCCCTGTAAAATCTTAATTATCTCAGTGGTCCTATTAAAGTTATCTTTGCTTGTAAGCTCCCTCAAATCTTTATTGGAAGTAGAGAATCCACATGAATTAGTTAAAGGAGGAAGCGTACTTCTTAAGCAGGATATTGGTTTGTTTGGGATGTGATAGTATGATGCTATACCAAAGCAGCCTGTAATAGTTAGGTGTGTTTGAATGGAACAAACAGAGACTCATACTAATTACCTCTGGCAAAATGGAGTGCATGGTAAGAATGGATGTCAGTGACCGTGCATCTTAGGGACCAATTACTCTGTTTCCCTCTCACTGGCTGTGTTGGGTCTCCCAAAGAATACCTGCCTCTCTCCTAATGTCAGCTGTGTTCTTCTGTCTTTACCCATGTCTCTGTTTTGGTCTCTTTTAACTCAGGCTGGCATGTGCCCCATATTAGCCTCTTCATTCTTTACTCACGCTCCTTGTATCTTTTCCACTGTACCTCCACAGCTAATTGGTTTAGTCTTTCTAGTTCCCAAGAGAGAGACTGTAGCCCAATTCTGCCTTTTAGGTCAGCACTTAGATTGTCTTCCCTTGGGTGAGGGGCCCACCCCTTGTTCCCCTTGTTATGGTTGAAGGAAAGGGGCATATCATAGTGTGTAATGGCATATTCCTTGGAGCAGGGGCTGTGGGAAGATTCAAACCTGTATTAGCTCAGGCTGCTGTAAATAATGCCATAGACTGGGTGGCCTAACTGAAATTTATTTCGCCACTGTTCTGAAGGCTGAAGTCCAACCTCAAGGTCTGGCAGGGTTTGGTTTCTGGTGAGAGCTCTCTTTCTGGTTTGTGGATGGCCACCTTCTCACTGTTTCCTTCCGAAGAAAAAACATGGCTTTTCTTTGGTGCTTGCATGTGGTGAGGGGGAAGGAGGGTAAGAGTGGGGGAAGGAGGGAGAGACGGAGATAGATATCTTTCTCTTCTTACAAGGCCATCAGTCCTCTTGGTTTAGGACCCCACTCTAATGATCCCATATAACCTTAATTACTTCCTAAAAGTGCTCTCTCCAAATACAGTCGCACTGAGGGTTTCAGCTTCAGCATATGAATTTTGGAGGCATACAGTTCAGTCCATCACAGTGTTATGAGGTACTGTATAACCCAGCCTTTTAAACTCTTGATCACTATAGTGCTTTATTTCTAGAACAGTCATACCACTGACCTGCTATTTTTTTTTTTTATTCTCTATTCAGTGGTTAGTAACTCAAGCAGGAAAGCTGGGATTCATCCTAGACTCATCTGCCTTACCTCCACTTTACCAGGTCCTGTTGCTTACAGCTCTTAATTCCTCAAATCTGTCTCCCATTTTCATTTATTTTTCACCTTCATCTCTATTTTTGAAAATGCCTCCTACCTGACCTTCTTGTTTCCAGTCTTTTTTTCTCCTTTTATAGGTGTTCCACACTATGACCAGAGTTATCTTTCTAAAACAAAGTTTGATTGTGTCACTCACTGTACCGAAACAAGCTTCAGTATTAAATATCTAAACTCTTCAAGAATGGCATGCAGGGCCCTCGGTGATTTAGCCTGTACCCACATCTCTAGCCTCATCACCTCTGTCTTTCTGTCTCCTTCAGGCCTGGTCCAGGCATAAGTAACTATTTGCAGTGCTCATAAAGGTGCTAGGTACTCTTGCCTCTATGTTGGGAGCTCTTCTATCACCCGTTCTGCCCTAACTCCCACCTGTTCTTTAGAATTCTCTGCAGGGGTCTCTGCCTCCAGGAAGCTTTCCCTTTCTCTTCAGTTTGGGTTTGATGGACTCCCTCTCTTGTCTTATGTTTTAAGTGTCTGTTTACTTGTTTTTTCTTCCGTTCACTTGGCCCCTGAGTTTGCAGACTGTGTCCCCATTCCTCTAATTCTCTCACCTAACAACATGCTCATCATGTAGGAGCCCCGTGAGTTGCTGAATCAGTAAACAACAGAATTTGAGTTCTTTTCTAACCCTGTGGCCCCCTCAGCATATTCATTTTGGATAGGTAATTTATCTTTCCATTTTATAAAGGAAGGACAAGACCATCAATCAGTATTTGCCTTATGCTGTAAAAGCAAGGTTCCTTGAAACTTGTTTTTCTTCGATGTGGGAGAGCAAAAAAGAATTAATAAATTCTACTGAAGAATTCGGGGAGATTCATAAATGTCAACTTGAAAGCAAGGTTTTGTTCACAAATGCTTTTTTGATCAATCCTATAAGAATGAGGGAGAAGTTCTAAAGAACAGATGCTAAGAAGAGCTGACTGTTTTCTGTTGGGTGATCGCATGATGTTGGTGGGTAGTTGGATGTTTCTGTGCTCTTGCAATAGTTCAGTAACAGTGGTTCAGTAACGTTACCCTAGAATATGAATTATGACTGCAAGTGTAAGTTTTGCTGTCGTGGCCAATTGACTTTATGACAAACTACCTGCAAATGACTACAGCCTTGTACTTGTCTGCTAACTTCAGGTAGTGCTGAGGCAGCTAAGAATGAGACAAATGCTAAATTTAAATGCATTAATAGACGCTAAGTGACTTTGACAAGCCACAAACCATTGCAGCAAGCTCTTTTAATGGTGTATTCCTTTTACAGTCAGAATTGTTTAAGATAACTAGAAAATTGTATGCATTTGGGGCAGTTTCTCTTAGTAGAGTTATTTTTAGCATAAGACATATTTTCACTTGTTAGTTGCCATATAATCTGTGTTGGGCAGAATGATTTGTTTTATGTTTCAGGCACTGATTCTCTGCTACACAAAAGCTGTGCCTACATATACCAGTACAACTTGTTGAAAAGTAAAATGATTTGTTAATTAATCACTTTCTGTTTCTAAAAGAAACGAAAGAAGCTGTCTGATTTTTGTCCTCGACTGAAACTAGTGTTATCAACCAGTTGCTGGAGAATCATATGGCCACAGCTAAAATGGTTAGAGATTTATAAAGGATTTGGCAACTCTGTCAGTATATTAAAGTTCTGCAGGAAGCATAAAGTCCTTAAATTAAAAATGATTTTTAAAATTTGCTTTCTTCCTAAGACAATATGTACATGAGTAGGCTTGCCGATTAAATAATGGATGCCTGGCTAAATTTGAATTTCAGATAATCAACAATTTAGTGTTTCGCATGACTGTATCCTAAGTATTGCATGGGATATACTTATACTAAAAATTTATTCATTTATCTGAATTTCAGATTAAATTAGGTATCCTGTATTTTTAATTTGCAAAATCTGGCCACCTTATACTGACACAAAATTTTTCAAACTCAGAAGAAGTGCAGGTCAGAATACGTTTCTCCTAATGTCCTCCAGCTCTCTACATCCCACCATTAGTGCCTTTGGAAAGCTTGTAGGAACAGTCTATGCTTTCATAAACATGCACATATTAATTTGACTTATACAAATCTTTTCCCTCCTCTTCTTTTATACAAATACTAGCAGTGTTATACATTGCCCTGCACATTCTTTGTTCCTATAACAATATGGAAAATAAGCGATAGTGTGATTGAGTAAGTGGGGGCTTTGAATCAAGCAGAGTTGGATTCAAAGCTAAGATTTCTGGCTTACTAGCTCTGTGACCCTGAGTAAGACCTCAGCCTCTTCCTTTCCTCTGTTGTCTTATCTGGAAAATGGAGAGAATAATGTGACAGGCAGTGGAGGATATTATGGAGAGCAAGATGGTTGGGGCCCCAGCTCCCATGATGTAATGTATGGAAACAGCACTTGCCTAGCACTATAGTGCTTCATAGGCACTGAATTCATTGATCCATTATTGGTATGTCCTGTAGTTCTGAGTGCTATGGCTACTGAAATAGGCTCAATTGTAGCTAAATAGTGATATGGCTACAAGCAGAGTATGTAGACAGTAGCTAGAGGGGCTACTGTAGAGAAGCTAGTATTTTCTATACTATTTGAATATTCTTATTCTCATTGTGTTGAGGGATTTAGTACTTTGACATATAATAGCCATATTTTTAAAGGTACTTTGAATATTAATATAAAGAGGCTTATTTTTTCTTGGGGATTTTTCTTAAAATCCTGAATTTCAAAAATGATTTGTTTAAACATATATGGACATTACATAAATGGGGAATATTACTGATCTTTCTTTGATGTACCTACGCATAGTTTCTAAAATCCTAAACTCTGACTTGTTCATACCTTTGTGTGGATTGTGGGCTACGTTAAATAGTCTGAACCAGTCCCTTTCAGACTTCATTCACTTCGGGCCGCCATTTCTTTTTTTAGTTTCTCCTGTGTAGAGCAAGGTCTACACAATGTTGAACTTGGCTGGATAGAGGAAAGAGAATGGTAAGGTGAGTCGTCTTCTTATCAAGGGGGGCAGTATATCGTAGAAGCTAAATTAATTGACTCTGGAAACAAACTGCCTGGGTTCAAATCTTAGGTTCATCACTTACCAGTGAGGCAAGTTACTTAATGTTTCTGTGCCTCAGTTTCCACATTTGTACAGTGAGTAGATTGTGTAAGGATTAAAGGACTTAATTTGATAACATGGTTTGAACAGTGCCCAGATCTGAATGTAATAGGTGCTGGGTGGTTGCCGTTATGCCGTTATTACCACTGCTTCTGCCCCAGCATTCGTGTCCGTCTCTTTGTTATTGTACCCACATCTTATTTCGCCGCTTTACTGCTCCTCTGATTCATCACTGCTGGCATGAATTGCCTAGAAAAACCCAGAGAGCTTGGCATTCTTCTGAAATGTATTGAGCCTTCTTTATGTCTTATCCATTGGCCATGACCCACTGTTATCATCCAGGTACCGTTCTATTTTCATACAATGTTGAAATGGGTAAAGAGGGAAGGGTGTTGGTGGGGCGGTGAAAGGGTGAGAAAGAGAATTCATGTCTGCAGTTTGATGGGAGTGGATGCCGTCTCTGTAATCTCAAAAATTCTGTGATTACAAATGAGTTTTACACTTAAAACTGAATACTTGCCATTGGAGTATAGGGCATAGAAAGGAACATTTTTTTCAATTTCTTGTCTCTGTCCTGGTGAAATCAGAATAGTTATCTATTTATCTGAGGGACATCAGAGCAGAGAAGACAAACTGTGAAACTAACTTTTGAATACTGAAATCCGGAGGAATGGAGCTGTCATCTGGAAACTAATGTCAGTGACTTGCAGCTGAATTGAGCTTTTTAAATTTTTAAAAAAAAAAACCTTTATGGGGCTTCCCTGGTGGTGCAGTGGTTGAGAATCTGCCTGCTAATTCAGGAGACACGGATTCGAGCCCTGGTCTGGGAGGATCCCACATGCCGCAGAGCAACTAGGCACGTGAGCCCCAGCTACTGAGCCTGCGCGTCTGGAGCCTGTGCTCGGCAACAAGAGAGGCCGAGATAGTGAGGGGCCCGCGCACCGCGATGAAGAGTGGCCCCCGCTTGCCACAACTAGAGAAAGCCCTCACACAGAAACGAAGACCCAACACAGCAAAAATAAATAAAAATTAATAAACTCCTTCCCCCAACATCTTAAAAAAAAAAAAAAAAAACCTTTATGGTAAGGGTTTCTCTGGAAAAAAAAAAGTAATTCTGCTTCCACAGACCTGACTTGTAGGTGAACTTTTGGACACCAGTGTTGTTCTCAGTTGGGAACTGCTTACTATGTGCTTTCTCTGCAGAGTCCTCATAAATCAGTGGGCCTCTAAATCCATAGGCCTGTCCCCCTCCCTCGCCAAGTCATGAATACTGTTTATCTTTCTGAGTTAATTTTTCATAGGGGAAAGAGGATAGAACTAAATTTTATTGTGTATACCAAGCACTCATGCATATAATTTTACCCTTTCAAAACTTTATGAATACCAAGTTCAGAAGAGATAGATGGGTGACTTAACAAGGGTGTATAGCTAGTAAATGGTCAAGCTGAAATTTTAACTCAGGTCATCAGACTCCCTCGTCCATGCCCTTTCACTGCTATCATGCTTCCTCTTGGGCGGTTGCATTAAATACACCTTTGTAGACCTGGGCTTCCTTCTGTTGGGGTATCTTTCCTTTTATTTTTCTGTCAAAAGTTAATAATTTTTTTAGAGGGGACCTAATAATATTCTCTTTTATGAAGGACTATTATATTCTCCTTGTAAATAAGAATAAAAAATATAACTATTTTAAAGATCTCCCTATATTTTCCCCCATAAAACTATGCAAGACCTGGCATTGGAATGCTAATCTATTCAATCCATGGGCTCAGCATTAATTGTAAATATATATTTTAGAATTAGGAGTTTTGCACTGAGCTGGAAATTGGTATATATATATTTCTAATCTCATTTATCATTACATACCCAGTTTTCTGGGAAACTAAGGTTCAGATGATAGGCCCCTTGCTCAAGGTCGCACCACTCTTGAGGTTTCAATTCCAGGTTAGTGCCCTCTTTTCTTGACACCAGGGCACTTTCTAAAACAAGTGCCAGTGGTTGAGCTGTTTGACTATTTGAAGTGGAGTTATTTTAAATCGTTATATTCTAAACTGGGTTAAGGAAAGCCAATAAGTAGTGTTCTCAGTTATTACACAGAGCTGACTGCAGGCATTGATGGTCTGTGCATCTGCTTGTGTACGTCACATTCTTCCTTTTTTCCCAAATGCATTCTCTCTTAAAGAGATTACAGGGGGCAACTTGTCCCTTCTCAGAGAAATCCACTGTCTCATCTTCCAGATGAAAAGTGAGGATGTCTGGTTGTGGATTCCTTTTCTGCATTGAAGAAATGACCCACTGACTTCCCAATGACTCAGGGTTTTCTGCAAGGCAAAGGATAGATGTAACTTGGAATCAGTTGGGCAAAACTGCTGGACAGCAAAGGTTAAAGATGGGTTAGTGGTGTGGATATTGTCAGCGGAGATCTGTATCTGGTACTTTAAGTAGCCTAGATGAGTATTATCAGAGAAAGATGAAATCTGTGTGGGTTGAAGGAGTTGAGAAGATTTTTTTGAGTGGGAATAAGAGAGATTATTGACAGGAGGGTATTTTGAAAACTTAAAAAATCTTTTTAATGTTGTGCTCTCTTCTATTCAGCTTTTCGTCCGTGATTTAATATGTTATCTTGCATTGATTCACTTACTGCTCGAGTGTTACAATTCATTTCTTAATTGGTGTGTCTGAATCATCTTCCCAGTTAAGACTGAGCATTCAAGGGCAGGATCATATATGCTTTTGCTTTTTTTTTTTTTTTTTTTTTGCGATACACGGGCCTCTCACTGTTGTGGCCTCTCCCGTTGTGGAGCACAGGCTCCGGACGCGCAGGCTCAGCGGCCATGGCTCACGGGCCCAGCCGCTCCGCGGCAAGTGGGATCTTTCCGGACCGGGGCACGAACCCGTGTCCCCTGCATCAGCAGGCGGACTCTCAACCACTGCACCACCAGGGAAGCCCTATTCTATTTTTCACATTTTATTTTTTTTTTGCCTACGAAATTTCTCATGCAGAGCCAAGTAAATGCCTTCCTCTATGGGTAAGGATCTGTAAGTGAATCCAAGGTTATAGTGGTCTGTTGAGAAGCTCTTAAGGAAATATTTTGGATACTTCTACTATCTTATTTAAAACAGATTTTATGCCTTTTACCTTATTATACAAGTATTATCTGCAAATATAAGATAATTTTGAATAAATCCTAAAATGATTACTTTTTTTGCCTATAAAGAAAACTATCTTAAGTTACCTCAACAAGATTTTAATAGTCAAAGGAATCATAGTAGTATCAAGTGCTTTTTAGAGTATTTCGTTTTAGAATGTAATTTTAAAGTTGTAAAACATAACCATTCCATTTTCTTTTCTCCCTAGAGTTCCTTGTAGTTGCTGTTTATAATCATTGTAGAGAAGGACACTGAACTTGGGAAAAATGTTAGAAACTATAGGTAAGACCTGTTTCTTCCTGACCATTTTGATAATAATTGAAACTCCTTCCATTGGGATCTTTGAAATATGGTGTGTTCTGCATATCTGGATTCTATATTAACTTAGTAAAAATTTTTTTTTATCCACTAGCATTGTACTAGGGTAATGTGTTTCTATATTTGGATGATTTCATATGAAGTGTTATCAAAAACACATCATTTATAAGCAAAAGTTGAGAGTATATGAAATGTTCTACCAATTATGGGTTTTATTAAAACTTAATGTAAACCCAGTTCTGATTTATGAAACCAGTTCTGGTTAATGTTTGTTTCTGGATAGCACCAAAAGTTTTAACAATTTTTTTAATACTGAAAGATCATTGCCTATGTCTTATTTTTAATTTATTCTTGGCAGGTGAAATACTACTGAGCTTTGCTTTTAAGTTGGTAAAAATAACAGTAACAAACACTTAGGTTGACAAACTCGAGTGACAATTTAAGGCAGTTTAATTTCTACATGAGATAATTTAGGTTGAAATATCCAAATTTTCTAGACTCATGTGTTAATCTTTTTTTCACACTGCTCTTTAGTTTTAGAGAAGCTAGTTTATAGAACTAGTTTCAGGTATATCAGGTATGGTACACCCAGTCCCTCATCGTCCCTCGTCGGGCACTGCAGTCCTCACCTTTTCCAGGGAACTCTTTGGGTATGATTATTGGAAGGTATCTGGATTTCACTTTGGTGCCTTGATGATCATGGCTGGTGGCTTGACACCTGCAGGTTTTGAGGGAAGGGTGGGGAGAGTGGGTGGCAGGAAAGGAGAAGGAGCTGTTCTTGTGATCATGGGGATCATTACTTTGACTTTTGCTCCTGGTACTATGCCCCTAATAAGAATGCATGGGTGTACATTTCCTGCATCACTTATTTTATACTAAAGTCACAAATCATAAAGACTACCAGTCCACATAGGAAAGTTCCTCATAAGAAAGTGGACAGCAAAGAGGAAATACAGAATTATATAAACCATTACCTTATAATCTTCATTCTGTAAGTTATTACTGAGTTGTATACTTTTCAAGAATTGACATGGGAATTAATACTAGATTTGTATTCTGAGATACCATGGGAAATATGACCCAGAATAAAATTCTCATGCATATCTTCACTATTATTTGCTTTTAAATTCTGCATACAGTAAGTCCCCTACATCCGGACGAGTTCCGTTACAAGAGCAGGTTTGTAAATCCAATTTGTTGTCCAACAAAGCTAGCCTAGGTACCCAACTAACACAATCGGCTACATAGTACTGTACTGTAATAGGTTTATAATACGTTTCACACATATAATACGTAAAAAACAAGCAAACACAGAAAATAAAGAAAACATTTTTAGTCTTACATTATAGTATCTTGAAAAGTACAGTGTACAGCACAACAGCTGGCGTACAAGTGCTGGCATCGAGTGAACAGGCAAGAAGAGTCACTGACTGGAGGAGGGAGAGGAGGTGGGAGATGGTGGAGCTGAAGGATCGTCAGCAATAGGGGATGGAGGGCAGTCTGCAGTTTCACTCACGCCTGACGTTGATGGCACAGGTTCTGGTTCCTTGCTGGAACCAGATGCACGTTCGCATTCTTTGAAAGTTCACAACTTGAAGGTTAATGTATAGGGGACCTACTATATGAGTAAATATTGTTTCTTTAAATTTGTGTTTGTGAACTCATGTCGACATGGATTCATGTTTTAATTTCCCCATTCCTGCATAATTCTACATTTGGTGCTATCGAAAATGACTCTGGTGATAATTCTCACTCTTTTCGATTACTATGATATGGCAAATATATTTTAATAGACGCACTTGTTACCATCATGAATCTGTTAGGACATATATCTGAGCAGTCTCCATTTTTTTAAAAAACTAATGTGGCTTCACTTACAAGTAAGGGAGAGAGAGCAAGAGTAGGGTTTGGGGAGATATTTTTAACTGTTATATGTGGTAGAAACTCACTATCTGGTAGAAGCATGCTTGCAAGATGCTAGGATTATTAAAGACATTTAGTTTGGCAAATAAATATCTTACTTTGGGGGTAAGACATTTAAAATACTAAAAAATTGTGTTTTTGAAGGGATATGCATTATTGTGATGTATTTTCAAGTAAATTCACAAATACACAATGCTTTGCCCCTTAATATATGAAATTGTCATATTTGGATGTTATAACTCATCAGTAACATTATTCACCTCCACTTATTAGCTATACTTCTAATTTTTCTTACATATAAGTTTTTTAAAAAAGTGGAAACGTCAGCATTTACAAGATGACAGTGTTTGGTTTTCATTAGAGATGAAATACCTGGTATTGGAACTCAAATATGCTTCATCTGAATTAGTTTCTGTACTTTACAATTAGTTGCATGTAGCATACACTATAACCAGTTCCCTGCTGTCAAACTTTCTTACTAGAGATTTCAAGGTTTGAAGAATATATTCGTAGTGACATGTTTTAGACCCTTCTTTTTTTTCTGAGTCAATTCTGAGCTCTGGAAAGGAATAGCTTTAGGATTTCTATAAGCATGGTTTGATGCCTGTCTTTCAAATCCTGTTACTGTCTAATGCTGCTCTTTGGTTTAGACAAAAATCGGGCCCTGCAGGCGGCAGAGCGCTTGCAGGCCAAGCTGCGGGAGCGCGGGGATGTAGCAAATGAAGACAAACTGAACCTTCTCAAGTCAGTGTTGCAGAGCCCACTCTTCAGCCAGATTCTGAACCTGCAGACTTCTGTACAGCAACTGAAAGACCAGGTAAGACATGGTGCACTCACAGGAGGCCTTTGTGGTGTTGCATAGAGTTTGTGAAAGTCTCGTGTTTTTCTGAAAGGCTGATTTTTGTATGTGTTAATGAATAGTTAATGAAGTCATTTAAGCCAGCGGTCCCCAACCTTTTTGGCACCAGGGACCGGTTTCGTGGAAGACAGTTTATCCACGGACGCGGGGGGTGGGGGTGGGGATTGTTCAGGCGGTAATGCGAGCGATGGGGAGCAGTGGGGAGCGACAGAGGGACCTTCCCTCGCTTACCCTCCTCTCACCTCCTGCTGTGCAGCCCGGTTCCTAATGGGCCGTGGGCCGGTACCAGTCCGTGGCCCGGGGATTGGGGGCTACTGATTTAAACCTCCAAGTGAGACATTCAGATTAACTGTGGCTTCCCCCCACCCCCAGTTATTTTTGTGACAGTTGTTGCAGTGTATTGTAGATGATATGACATTGTGTTGAAGGCTGTTGAAGGCTGTGTGGATATGGAAGAATGAGTTCCTGCAGGAGAAGGGGATGATGAAAATATGTTTAGGGTGGATGACTGTAGCTTGGTTTCCATCATCACTAGGACTCATGGTTCATGTGATCTTGCTCATTCAGATTCAGACACTCAGTAAACTTACATGATTTCAGATGAGCCTGGATTTGCATGTGTAATCATGTATGTGAGGAAGGGAAATCACCTCTATTTTGACAGTAAACGGAGTAATTACATTGTCATCAGTTAGAGGAATTGCAATTCTCACTTCTGAAAAGAGTGTAAGTAGCAATTGCTCCCATGACAGCATCAGATGGTGATAAACATTAGGACTTCTAAATGTAACACAGTGTTTTATTCCTGTAAAAATTATGAATATTAAAAAGTCCTGGCATTTATATTAAAATTGAAACATATCACAATGACAGAATGAAAACTGGAGTCAGATGGTCTTTGAACTTACTTAATCACCATTTCTCAGGTTTTTAAAAAATATTTTTTAAATGGTTGCTATCCTCACAAGGTTTGAAGTCAGTCTAATTATGTCTTTAGTCCAAGTTAATACTCATTCTGATGTTTTCAGCATTAATCTGATGTTTATGGATGACTTGCTAGCAAATATTCTGCCTTAAAAGTTTAAAATGAAACCTGTAGACTAGTTTCATAATTCAGTGAAAGAACAGCTCCAATTAACAAAAAAAAACCCAAAATATGCCAAATGCAAAGAGAACAAATAGTAGCAACAGAGAAAGAATTTGTTTAGTGTCATATAACTTCTTAATCTAGATATTTTAGTAGCCCCCCCCCCAAATTAAGTAAGTAGATCAAGAAGAATGTCTAAAAATATTTTTCTCAAGTGAATTTCTACCTAATGATTTTAAAAGTTATGGCCATGAATTAAGAAAAAGAGGTAGTTTCATTATATGTAGTTGTGTTTGTTTCCTTTGTAAATTATTGAAAAGATGAGTTTTAGGTACTCATTTTCAAAATGAATTGGCACACTTTTGGAGAAACCAATATCATGAATATTAGTGTAATTATGGTGTGGAAAATTATCTGGTTTTTAGAGTGTGAAGATGTCTCCCCTTATTGTATTATGTGAAAATATGATTAGAATGAGATGAAAAGTTGCAAGAAAAAGTACTAGTAAGTGTGTTAGGGAATACCATTAGTCCAGTGAGGCAACTGTTGAAATTTCCCTGCTAGCCAGCCTTATGTAAGGAGAATAGCTTTCATACTTACCATGTCTGCTGAAAGGAGGAGAGAAATGGGCCTACTTGTTGTTGAGCTTGTTTTGTCTTTTCTAAATGGAAGTAGAATATGGGCTCTAAAACTGTTTGGGTTCCACATGATTCAGCTGAAATTTCTTTGGAAATTATTGAGCATAATATTATTGAGCCTCATAGTCTAGGTCTATGGACAGTGTCATCTCATTGTATTAAATGTTAGAAGCTAGTATACAGTTGACCCTTGAACACCATGGATTAGAACTGCACATAGATGTGCTTTCTCTTCCTTATGACATTTCTTAATAGCATTTTCTTTTCTCTAGTTTACTTTATTGTAGGAATACAGTATATAATACATAGAACATACAAAATATGTGTTAAGTGACAGTTTATGTTATGGGTAAGAGTTCCGGTTAACAGTATGCTCTTAGTAGTTAAGTTTTGGGGGATTCAGAGTTATACGTGGATTTTCGACTGTGTGTGGGGTGGTGCCGTGCCCCTACCCTCTGTGTTGTTCAAGGGTCAACTGTATTTCAAGGCTACGTAAGCTGTGATGTTTGTGAATTCTGTAGGCGTGTCTTACATGACTTTGGACTTTTTGGCTCATTGGTCACCCCTTCAGATACTGAAAGGGACCAAAGAAACCATCTGTTTTTCCCCCTGCTTATTACAGCAGTGGTTTAGAAGAGTAGAGCCAGAGCTACAACTCATGCTTCTTGGCTGCCAAGGCACAGCCCTTTCCCTTATTTGACCCTGCAGCTTATCTCACATCTCCCCCTACCCCCAAGGGTAGAAATGCCCTAGATGCCATGACTTTATGTCGGTTGAAACTATTGATAATTTCCCACATTTTTTGTGACTCTTCACTTTACTCTCCGTTCTTTACCAATTCAGTTTCATTTGTTAACTTAACCAATTTCTTTTCCTTGCGTGACTAGAGAAAATTTTCAAAAACTTAAAATAATATTTTCTGTTTTAAAGTTTAAACATTAAATATTCTAGACGTTATCATGTTAGATTTAAATTTTCTATATAGTTTACCAACTGCTAATTTATTGATATTTATAATTTAATATTTAAGTAATGCATCTAAGGAGTGACATTTGGTTTGTGTTTTTAATCCAGTAGCTACACAAATCTGATGCATGTCTAGCTTTTATTTTTTATCTTATACCTAACTTACGTTTTCAAATGTATAATTTTATATGCACAATAGGAGCAAGTTACCATTTCCATCTTTTTTATTATTACTGGAAATGTTGACCCCTTTGATTTTCCCCTGCCATCATTCTGTTGACCCCTTTGATTTTCCCCTGCCATCATTCTGTCTTTTAAAAAGCAAAGGGAGGGAATAATTGAAAAGCCCAAGGTATATGCACCATATTGGGAACATGATCATATTGTTGCATAATGACAGATGCCGACATGCCATGTTGAATTAAGCCTACTATTTTTTTCCCTTCAGATCCTTCCCATTACTTCTATTCAATAATGTTTAATTTTTCCAATTTGCTTCTTCCGTATTAAGACTGCCCTTAGAAATCAAACTGTTTCCCTTTGGCAAATTAAACACTTGACAGGTGTGTAACTGAGAGGGCAAAAAAGCCATGCCCTGAAGGGATGTGCTATTTAAATATTGTCAAAAATATTAACAGGTCTGAGAGTATAATTGATGCCTCTGTTTAACTCTGCCACATTGTGTATTGTTTTAATGCCAGCTAAAAGGATGTGTGCTATTAAACCTGAATAATCTCTAATAGCTCCAGTTCATTTCCTATTGCATGATTCCTGTTTAAGTGAAGAGGGGGAAAAAAAAAGGGAACTGTGACTTTGTGTCAATGATCTGTCAAATGCAAATTCTCAAGTAGTGTCCTCACTGTCACCTAGTCATCAGGGCTAATAACTGCAGGGCTTAATGCATATTCATGACAAAAATCCAGCTATTGTGGAGGAAATAAATATGTTAGCAGTTTAATAATAGAAACTTGTCAGCCACGAGGATATTGGATTTGAATATTTATTCCGTGACGTTTCTCTATTCCAATATAGGTGGATGCTGCTTTCCTGATTAATTAATCGCCTTGCTTTCTGAATTAACTATGGGCACTAAGTTAAATGTCTTTTTATCCTGAGTTTTTTATAGGAAAACTGTGAATTAAAATGATTAATTTCATTAGAAAGTTAGAATTAATATTTAAAAGTTAGAATTAATATTTAAAAATTGTCATTGCTAAGATTTTTTAAAAAAGTTATGGCCACAGAGACCAAGTCCAACATTGAAGAAATGATGTGGATATGCAGGCTACAAAAGCTGCTGATATGGAAGACTAGCCTTGGGGGGATAGAATATTCTGGAGGTTTCTCCTTGTCAGTGATTTCCAGCCTTTTTGGAGTATGACAGTTGTTATTTTGTTGTTGTTCTTGTTTGATATTTCCAGGTTCCTGGTTCATTAACCTTTCTCCCAGGAAAGTGTTGGCTTACATATATATCATCTAGATGCATAGTGTATTTACACACAAGATTAAACCAGATTTTTCCAAGTTTTTCTTTGGAAATTTCCAAGTTTTTCTTTGGAAATTTTATGACATCTCTTGAAATAATTGGAGAGATGCTGATTTAACATAGAATCAGTGTTGGAAATTACTGTTCAGTGTAGATCACAGTAATTCAGTCCATCATTTTTATTCTTGGAAAATATGGTCTTCATGGTATAAAATTGTGGTTTTATATTTGTGTTCCTAAGTTTTATCTGTTCACATTCCAAAAAGAATTTGGAACAACTCCTGAAGGCAAAGCATCCTGACTAATAGATGATTCAAAGGTAAATCTAAATAAAGATCAAATAAAAATATTAGACAATTAGATATACCAAGAATCTTGGGTTGCTAACATTTAGTATAGAATTTATTTCCCATTTCCCAGGACAAAGGCAAAAAAGAACCAGATAATTATATATTGCTCAACGTGAGACATCATTCTATGAACCAGATTTCCCCTTGGCAATGGGAACATTATGGGAGCTCATGGTTATTTTATAGAAAGCTCATAATCATTTATTAATAAACCTTGTTGAACACCTAAAATAATCAAAAACACAATGAATAAGTAAGGTGGAGGTTGTCACCATCTAGAGGGAAATATAGAACATATATAGTCTTATGTAATTAAATAGAAAAACAAGAATGTGAGTGGTATAAGAGGAAGAAAGAGGAAGAAATTACTAACTTTGATTAGAGGAAAACTAAACTTCACACTGGAAGTAACATGTAAAATAGGTCTTGAAAATGAGTAGGAGTTTTCTGCAGAGATGGAGGAAGTTATTTCAGGTAGTGGAAACAGTGGTTAGAAGAGTATAGAGCAGTTCTCAAACGGGGATTTTACGTTCTCCCTCTCCAGGGGACATCGGGCAATATCTGGAGACACTTTTGATTGTTGCAACATGTGGGCTGTGGGGGCCATTGCTACTGGCACGTAATGGGTAGAGTCCAGGGATGCTGCTGAACATCCTCAGTGTAAAGGATAGCCCCTCAACACAAAGAAGTGTGGGGTTTAGGGTGTGTTCAGTGCTGAGGTTGAGAAACCCTGGTACAGAGTCACATACATACCTGTATTATCAGAGCAATAGGATACGTGAGGCTATTGGCAAGAGAGGAAACTTTGGAGCCAGATTATAAAGGATTTATTAAGATAAGATTTTTTTTGTTGTTTTTTGAGTTTTTTTCTTTTTTTTGGTTTGGTTTTTATCATCTTTGCTCTTTTGCATTCAGCTTTCTATATCAAATTTTATTGTATCAAGTTGCAGTTGTATCAACATGATCTTTTAACCACACTATTAAATACAGTCTTTTAACAATCATTTTATTTACGTATTTTTATTTCTCCACATTTTAAAGGTTGTAGTAAAAACACACAGCATAAAACAAAGGTATAGGTTTTAATGACATTTTTGATGGATAAGACCCTCAATTATAATTGTAAAACACGTGACTTATACTTCAAAGGACTATTTCCTTCATCTTTCTAAGAATGAAATACACTAAGAATACACACTAATTTAGCGACGGCTTTTCTGCAGAAGAGTACATGAAGTAATGTACCCCATGTATTTTTTTTCTCATACTGTCTTAAAACAGGAGCGCACTTTATAGAACCTAAAGAAACAGGTAGTCAGTGTGTACTTCATAGGGTTACTTTCAAATATCTGACGGAAGCAGAGGGTATTGGGTGAAACACCACCATCCTGAGGCCTGCCCAAAGAGCCACTCTTCTGTGTTTGTAGGACTGATACATCACGTTCATGGCCAAAGTGTTGAGGTATGCTGCTTTTAAGCAGTAACATTCTCACCTCTGACACTTTCTTACATTTATGTTTTTTAGGTTGTTGGAAAGTTGAGAATTTTGATAACTGAGTACTTGGTTGCTCTGTTTTGACTTTGGTCGTCAAAAAGATGCTGTTTTGTGTAATTCATGTCTCAAAGAGCAGAGATGCCTGTATTTCCTCAGCTTTATTTTATTACTTATGTAAAAGATGAAAACATAACCCTTGTGTGGATGGTTTCTAATTTGAGACTGAAATGAAGATAATTCACCTGTAGGCTTGCTGTCAGGAAAGGGGAAATGGCTACTCTCTCCCAAGAATGCCTAGGTTAAATTATGACTGGGTATGGGGGAAGGGGAATGGAGAGAAAGAAGATACGCCTCAACCCCATTAACAGGAAGTATGAGAAATCGACTGGAATTCTTCCCAGTTGATGTTGACTGTGAAAATGAAAAAACTATTTTTCTTACCCCTGAAACGGTTTTGCTTTTATGAGAGAGCATTGCAGCCGCCTAACAGGAAAGTGTCTGTTTCTTGAGACTTCAATGTACGTTATCTAGGAGAAGTTATGAGAGGAGGAGTTGAGTCTCATGTTTTTACATTTACCATAAAGTTTATTTACTGTAGGAATTTCAAATACTTTATTTTTGGTACAATAACAGCTTTTAAATGTTTGTTCCTTTAACTAAAAGTTTGTAAATATAGAGCCTTTGAAGGGACTAAAATTCTTGTTTTATCCTGGGCAAGAAGGCAGTGTTCAAGCTTTTTATACAGTGCTGGATTAAAATGCAACACCATCTTGCTATTGGGTATGCATGTGTGTCTAAAACAGCAAATGGTGCTAATTGTATGGTGTTTTTGTGACAAAGTTAAATGGTCTTTGGAGAAGAGGGAAAAAATGTGAAATTTACTGGGTATAATGTAAATCAGTTTTATAACCCAAGAATTTAGAACAATAGAGGTTGATTTGCATTTGAAATATAGCAACAGCAACAAGAACAATTACTTTTAGGAAGCCATTGTGTGCTGTGGACTTTGTCTCATTTAACCAGTCCATCAGCTTTTTGAGATGGGTTTTATCCCCATTTTGTCCAGTGAGGAAATTGGGGTTTAGAGAGGTTATATAACTTAATCTGGACCACACAATTATTCATTGGTAGATTTAGGGGAAGAATCCAGGTCTGTCTGACCCTGAAGCCAATGCTTTTTTTTAACTTCTAATTTACACTGTTTCTAAATCCTAGTTCTGTAATTTAAAGGAGCAAATAAGTTGAAAAAACAGTTAATAGCATTCCTAAAGAGAAATGAATTCAAACTAAATCTTTTGTAAATTCAAATTCATTAAGATTTGCCATTTCCCTCAAATTCTCCCACCAGATTTTAATCAGAGGGCCTTTTTAATATAAATCAGAAGTTTCATTCTGCTTTTGTTTATAATTATGCTAGGTTTTAAAGTAAATGAACTGGGTAAAGGTAATAGTGGAATGGAGAGACAGCATGGCAAAGTAACATCAGTCTTCATATGCCCATTTCCATATATTTATACTTGTCTAGAAGGTTTTATTTTTATTTTTCTCTAAGCAGACTGTGAACAGTGAATCAGTTTTATCTTCTGGAAATGTGGGACATAGAAAAAACACTGCAAACATTCTAACACGTCATTTGTCCAGATTTAAAATTTCTGATGGCATTTGAAAAAGATAAAGTTACTTAATTTTGATACCTTTACCCCTTTGATGTAGAAAATTTCAGCGTACTTTGATAAGAATATTATTTTTGGTCAAGTTACATTCTGTAAATTTTTTTCCCTTGGAAATTTTGTTAAGAAAGCACAGAAGTGTTGAGATTTAAATAAAGGAAAGACATTCTGCAAATACACATCAACACACATGCCTAGACTAGTGGTGTATATGCTGTTCGCCACTCGCCATTTGTTCTTAACAAGAGTAAACAGGAGTTGTAGAATTCATTTGTTTGGACGTTTGTTTGGAGTCCATTTACTACTTTTGGGATAAAATCCATGCCATGTTCACCTTTGCATACCTTGTCCCTAACATGACACTTTGCTCAAACTCAATAAATGATTGCTTAATTAATGAGTATGTGAATGTTGTTGAATATTTAGAAGTTTTGTGCATTAATAACTTTCCTTGCTAGAGAACGAGTTTTTAACATAAATAAACTAGCCAAATAACTGAAGTTACTTTGAAGACACCTCATTTTTCTCGTAGGAACCATATTGAAAAAGATATATCACTCATCATTCATCATCATCATAGCAGTTAACATGTATGGAATTCCTACTGTGTGCCAGGAGCTGTTCCATGTAGGTTTACCTGTTTCATCATTATAACAATACTGTAAAGCACAGGATAATATTTTCCTCATTTTGCAGCTGGGGAAACGGAGACACAGAGAGGTTAAGTGGGGGAGTGAGTGAGTATCTGAATGCAGGCACGCTGACTCCAGAGCTCAGGTCTTAATCATAGAGCTCTGTTGTCTTTTGTTTCACTGTCCTAAACAGTATAATGAACATAATTTAAGGATTTCCTGGTGATCTAGAGGCCTTCGTTTTGATGATCTGATCTCAGGTGCTGGCAGTATTGTAGTGTTGTCTTGTTTGGAGACAGACAATCCAGATTTGTATTCTGGCACTGATATTTATAAGTAAATGATCTTAAGCCAGAGTTGATTTCTTAAAATGAAAAAATATATATTTATCTTGACTGAGCCCCTTTTTTTTCCCTCCTTTAATTGTAAAACGGGAACTAAATAACATGGATTTTAAAACTAAGGCATAAGCCCAGTGCTTACCAAGCACTCAATAAATATCAGTTCTCTGCTTATTGCTTCCTCCTCCTATTGAGATTTTATGTTCTAAGGCAGCAACTCTCAGTTTGGCCTCATGACCCCATTACATTGTTAAAAATTACCAAGCACCTCAAAGAGCTTCTGTTTTTGTGGTTTTATCCACCAGTATTTATCAGGTTAGAAATTAAAATTGAGAACTATTGTAAATATTTACTTATTATATTAAAAACAGTAATAAACCGATTACCTTTAAAAATTAGTGAGAAGAGTGGCATTGTTTTATATTTTTGCACATCTCTTTAACGTGGCTCAGTAGAAGACAGTGGATTCTCATGTCTGCTTCTGCCTTTGATCTGTTTGCATTTTTTGTTTTAGTTGATGTATATGAGAAAATCAGGCCTCATGCAAGTATCAGTATGTTGCTGGAAAAGGGGAGGGGTATATATAGCCTTTTCAGATGGTTGTGGATATCATCCTTCAATAGGACACCAAAACTCCTGGTAGTTTCTTAAAGGTTAGTTACAACGTGGAATCTGAAACCAGAACAGTGAACATTTTGTACTCTGTTACAGTAAAATCTGTCTTGTGCTTTGAATTTTTACTTTTATTATCCATGCAGAATTTTATATTATATTGGTCATCTGGAAAATTTGAAAAAAAGAAAAATTACATTTCACTATATAGTATCAGAAAGTTACACTTGGCTAATATTGCTTCTGATCTTATCAATGGAGTCTTTAAATTATGGAAAAGTGTCAAGCTCAGGAAGGCAGATGCAAATTTTTCAAAATTCTCATTTTTACTTGAAAGCTCAAATTTTACTACTGGCAACAATTACTGTCAGTTGTTTTCCTTGAAGTGACAAGCATACTTTGTTTATTTTTGAGAAATTGTCTGCCATATACCCAAGCCTGTATAATCATTTTTGGTTTTAAGTCATTTTTTTCAAGTAATATGGTACCCATGAAAAAAATAGCATAGTTTAGTTTGCAACTCAAACAATAGTGCTTCTCTTCTGACAATTGTATTTTTTTGTATAGCAGAAGTACTTTATACTTACTAACCATTTTTAACAGAGTATTAAAAGGATGTGCATGCAAGAGTCAATATCGAATAAAATTAATAATTTTTACTACTTCATCAAGAACGTTTTTATTTGATTCAAAGGTGGGGAAATAGACTTGTTCTTGCTGAGAAGAGCTGAAAATAATTTGTTGCCTTTTCTTTCACAGTCTACCACAGACACCGCTTTAATTACCATCCCATCCCCTAGAGCCCAATGTCTCGGACATTTCAGGTGCTGAATAAGTATTTGAATGAACTAAAGATAGGTCTCATAGAAAATGTAAAATTATGCTTGTTTCATCTGAACCCCCCACCCCGCCCTTATAACTTGCTGTTGCATTTTGTATCTTGTTTAGCTCAGGAACTGTGAGCTACTTTATGTCCAAAATAGTCTGGTCACATTAAGCTAATATGCTTTGAACATGCAACTCAATTTCTTTAATTAGCTTTAAAAATAAGGATCATTAAATCAAGAGTGCCACCATCAATTACTGTGCAAGGGGGTTTGCCTGTTCAATAATGCATCAGAGTTGTGCTCTACTCAGTGTTTCACTGAATGATTTATGGAAAAAGAGGCATCTCTTGGTTCCAAACTTGAAATAGAGCTCTATTATGTATAAGATTTTTTTTCCTGTTATTGCTACCATTTTAGGTGCTGTATTTCATTGAATACTCTCAGCATCCTATCCCTCTTTGCATTTCATATTTGGGATCAGTTCCAGAGAGTGTTTTACAGCATTTTTGTAAATTCACAAGAAAATAAGCACTTTTCTTGCTCTACAAGAAGAAAAGACAAGGTGCAGATTAAAAAAAAAGAAAAAAGTCTGCATTTCTATGAGGTGCACCTGTTATGGCAGATTCCCCAGAGAGTGCCTTGCTTCTTATTTTTCCATTATGTTGAGGGAGTAGCAAACAAACAAAAAATTGGGAAAGTGAACTAGCAATATATGTTTATAAATTTGTTTAAAATCTACCAAAACTAGGGTTGCAAAAGCAGTGGTCATTTTTCTTGTTTAATTCAAGATAATGCATATTTTAGCTTTTAAGTGATAGAAATACAGTATTCATCAAACGTACGCAAGCATTTGGGTTGTTTTATTCTCATTGCTATACTCTGAATTCAGAATAAGTCAAAATAACAGGACCACAAATTAGGTTTGGACAATCTATACAGAAATGCTTTGGGAAATTCAGTTTGATCCTAAGCAGTCATTTTTGTAGACAATAATACAAGTACTTCTGGAAAGATTGATGTTAGCCATGAAAATAGAGCTAATAATGTTAACTTCCTTTTCAGTTAACAACACAGAAGGGATAGATAAAACCTAAGAAGTTAATATTTCAGTATTTTGTAGCAGTTTTTGTTAAGTGAATCTACGTATTTGAAAAGTTTTCTATTGGATTAAGCTTAAGTGCATAAACCACATGCATATGATCAAAATATTAAGATGTTGATCTTGTTGAGTATGTTTGGAATTACATTAATTTTAAAGAATAGGTATTATTATTGAAAAAAGATGAAAAACAATTTATAATTAAAAAAATCTTAGAGTTATATCAGGCTTGTACCAGGGTGGGTCAAACTACTTTAGTGTAAAAGTGTAAGACAGAGTAAAGATTATTTTTTTCTTCTAATTTGGTGTGCAATTAAATGATACAAGCTTTAAAAATGTATAATCTTTAAGGAAGAAAGATCTAGGTGCGCTACAGAGGTCAAAACACATTTGCTGAGGATTCATCTTGACTTGAGCACTTGTTAAAAGATTTATTCTGGCAGTGGGAATTAGCCAGTGTAATCCATATCAAGCCTGTGGAGGGTAATGTATCACAGTAATAGACTAAGCTTCATCTTCAGATATCCACTTCTTTATTTTCCTTCACTTAAGGTGAATGCTGGGTAATTGAACTTTAAATTCAGTTTCTGTCAGAGAAGGTTTAGCTTGATACATAGAGGGTATTCCTACTACCTCTTTCTTTAAGAGAAGTGTATGTGTATATCATTCATTGGAGTACCCCAGGTTCTCTGCTCTGATTGTATCGCTTACTTTGTAAACTTTAAAAAATTTTGAGAAAAAAACATACAATCAAGCGAAGATTATATGGCTCAAGGATTTTTTACAAATTGAATGTACATATAACCTTCCCCATAAATCAAGGTATAGAAGGTTACCAGCACTCCATAATAATCTCTGTGTCCCCTCAGTCAGTCCTAACTACCCCAAAGGAATCACTATTTTTTCCAGCCTATTTGAGTTATAGTTGACATAGGATATTGTATAAGTTTAAGACGTACAACGTGATATTTGAAATATTTGCTACCCTTATTTACCAGAGTAAGGCTAGTTAATACATCTATCCCCTCACATAATTAACCCTTTGTGTGTTAGGTGAAGACTTTTTAAAATCTATTCTCTTAGCAGCTTTCAAGTATATAATACAATATTGTTAACTGTCGTCACCATGCTGTCCATTTAGATACCTGGAATTTTTTCATCTTACAACTGGAAGTTTGTATCCTTTAACCAGCATCTCCCCATTTCTCCCAGCCCCTGGCAGCCACCAATCTACTCCTTGTTTCTGTGAGTTTGGCTTTTTTAGATGCGACATATAAGTCAGATCATACACTATTTTGACTTTCATCCCATAGATGAATATTTGAATTTTATATAATACAATCTGAGTATATATGCTTTTGTACCTGGCTTCTTTGTCTTCGCTTTGTGTCTGTGAGATTCTTTTTGGTTGTTGTATGTAGCTGTCGTTCTTTTCATTTTTTTGTTGCATGAATATACTAGAATATATTTTTCCTTTCTTTTGTTGACTATAATTTTGTGGGTTTTCCCCAGTTTTTGGCTGTATTATAAATAAAATTGCCATGAATGTTCTAGCATGTCTTTTGATGTTCACAGTTGTGCATTTCTCTTGGGTATTTACTTTAGAGTGAAATTTCTGGGTCTTAAGGTATATATTCAGCATTTGTAGATTCTGCCCAACTGTTTCCCAAAGCAGTTGTAGGTCTGTGCTCTCACTATAATGTATGAAAATTCTTGTTGTCCACATCATCGCTTATACTTGGTACCACCAGCTTTAATTTTCTTTCCCCCTCCCCCCCCCAATTTTAGCCACTCTAGCGGTACTTGTAGTATCACATTATTGTTTTAATTTGCATTTTCCTGACGACTGATGATGTTGAGTACCTTTTCATATGCTTGTTGGTTATTTGGATATCCTCCTTTGTGGAGTTTCTGTTTAAGTTTTTTGCACACTTTTCTATTGTTTTGTCAGTCCTTTTCTCATTGACTGACAAGGGTTTTTTATATATTCTGAATACAGTTTTTTTGTTGGACATATGTATTACAGTTGTCTTTTTCTGCTTTGTGTTTTGCTTTTTGACTCCCATAATTGTATCTTTTGGTGACCAGAAAATTTTTAAAAATTTATAATAAAGTCCAATTTCTGAAACATTCCTGGTGTTTTATCTATTTTATTAATCCTTTTTCTTCCAAAAGTCTAACTTTTGGCTTTCTTTATTGTATTTAAAAATTTTTTTCCTCAATTCTGGTCTAACCTATGTTATTTTCTTCCTTTTTTCAGATTTGGTATACTGTTTTATTTTAGCTTTTTGATACAGATGCTCAGCTCATTGATTTATTAATCTTTCATCTTTTTCTATTTGTTTTTTGTGGTACGCGGGCCTCTCACTGTTGTGGCGTCTCCCGTTGCGGAGCACAGGCTCCGGACGCGCAGGCTCAGCGGCCATGGCTCTCAGGCCCAGCCGCTCCATGGCATGTGGGATCTTCCCGGACCGGGGCATGAACCCGTGTCCCCTGCATCGACAGGCGGACTCTCAACCACTGCGCCACCAGGGAAGCCCCATCTTTTTCTAATATATCCATTTAAGTCTATGAATTTCTTTCTAAGCATTGCTTTTGCTGCATCCCACAATTTTGGTATGTTGTATCTTCATCATCATTTAATTCAAAATGTTTAAATTTTAATATAATTGCTTTGACCCATGGTTTATTTGGAAATGTATTGCTTAATTGACTAACATATTTTAGCTTTCTTGTTACCTTTCTGTTATTGATTTCGAGCTTAATTTTCTGTAATCAGAGGTCATCTATTCTTTGGGGTTTGTTGACACTTGCTTTTTGAACTACCTATAGTCTATTTAGATAAATAGTTCCTTTGTATTTGGAAAGAATTCAGCATCCAGCAGTTGCTGAGTGCAATGTTCTATATTTGTCAATTAGGTCAACTTTATTTAGAATGTTGTTCATATCTTCTATATCCTTATTGATTTTTTTTCATTCTGTCAGTTACTGAGAGAGATTTGTTATAAACTCTAATTATGATTGTGGATTTGCCTATTTCTTATTTGGATTCTGAGTCCTTTTTGCCCTACCTGTTTGTTTTTTTTTTCCTTAACGATTTATTATTTATTCGTTTGGCTGCACTGGGTCTTAGTTGTGGCACATGGGCTCTTCGTTGTGGTGTGCGGGCCTCCCTCTAGTTGTGTCACGCAGGCTTCTCTCTAGCTGTGGCATGTGGGTTTTCCTCTTCTCTAGTTGTGGTGCACAGGCTCCAGGGTGCGTGTGCACTGTAGTTGTGACCTGCAGGTTCCAGAGCGTCTGGGCTCTGTAGTTTGCGGCACGCGAGCTCTATTTCAGGCACGAGAGCTCAGTAGTTGTGGCGCACAGGCTTAGTTGCCCCGCAGCATGATGTGGGATCTTAGTTCCCTGAGCAGGTATCAAACCCGTGTCCCCTGCATTGTCAGGTGGATTCTTTACCCCTGGACCACCAGGGAAGTCCCTGCCCTACCTGTTTTGAGATTATCTTTTTAGATTACTAAGACTGTTTTTTCTTTCTGTTGAATTGACCCTTTATGTATTGTCCCTTTTTATCTTCAGTGATGCTTCTTAAAATCTACTTGTCTGATATTAGTTTAGCTGTATCAGGCTTCTTTTGGTTAATGTAAGTGTTGTGTATCTTTTTTCCATCTTTCTACTTTCATCTTTTCTGTATCTCTTTTTTTATTATTAATCTGTGTCTTTGGTAAACAGTATACATTTGGATTTTACTGTATTATCCAATCTGACAATTTCAGTCTTTGAGTATTTAACCCCTTCATATTTAATGTAATTATTGATAAATTTAAATTTGACATTTTTGTTTTCTTACTCTTTTTTGCCTTTTTTGTATTAGTTGACTTTTTAATATTATCTTCTTCTTCTATTAGCATGTTATTTATACTTCATTTTATTATTCTTTTATTGGTCACCCTAAAGATTACAGTCAGTATCCTTAACCTATTTGAATTAACTTAAAAAAATTATTTTGAATTAAGTACAGATTCACAGGAAGTTTTCAATGTAGCATATGTATAGCCCTATGTATATTTCACCAAGTTTCCTCCAATGGTTACATCTTAATTATAGTAAAATATCATACCACAAAACTGATACTGGTACAATGTGTGTTAATTTTTTCAATTTGTGTCATTTTTTCCCACTTGTATAGATTTGTGTAACTACCACCACCATCTAAATACTGATCTATTCACCACCACAAAGACCTCCCTTCTGCTACCCCTTTATATTCATATCCAGCCCCCTACTCCACACCATTCCTAACCCTGGCACCCTTTTCCATCTCTATAATTTAATCAATTCAAGACTCTTATAAAAATATAATCATAATGTATGTGACAGTTTGAGATTGTTTTTTTTCACTCAGTATAATCCCTCCAAGTTTCTGTGTATCTTAATATTTTGTTCCTTCTCGTTGTTGAGTATTATTCTGGGTATGGATGTACTTACTAGGGGACATTTTGTTGGTTTCCAGTTTTTTACTCTTATAGGTGAAGCTGCTATGAGCAATTATGTACATGTTTTTGTGTGGACATATGTTTTCATTTCTCTATAATAAGTGCCCAGGAGCACAATTGCTGGGTCGTATGGCAAATACGCACTGAGGGTTTTTTTTCAGAAACAGCCAAACTGTTTTCCGGAGGGGCTCTCCTGTTCTGCGTTCCTACCAGCAGTGTATGAGCGTTCCGTTTTCTCCACATCCTCACCAGCATGTGCTGTTGTTTAGTTATCCTGTTAGGTATATAGTGATATCTTTCTGTGCTTATAATTTGCATTTCTCTAACAGATAAGATGCTGAACACCTTTATGTTCTTATTTGCCATCCATGTATCCTCTTTGGTGAAATGTCTCTTTGTGTCTTTTGTTCATTTTTTAATTGGATTTTTTGGATTCCTGAGTTTTGAATTTTCTTTATATATTCTAGGTATGAGTCCTTCATCAGATATATACATCCTTAACTTATATGATTCTACTTTAATTAGTACTTTCACGACTTCCTGGAAAATTCAAGGAACTTAATACCTTTCACCCCATTTACCCTACTCCTATATTTTGTGTAATTATTCACGTAGTTTAATTTGACATGAATTTTAAACTTCAGAACTTTTCCATTATGTGTTGTAAGCAATTTCTATTGATTTACTCACATTTTTAAACCCTTTTTTGTGCTCTTCAGTTTTTTCTGCATTAGGGAAATTCCATCAGGGATCATTTTCTTTTTGCATAAGAATTTATTTTGGTATTTCTTTTGTACAAAACTGAAACAATACTTTGTGTGTTGAGTATGTATGTGGGGGGTTGTTCTGAAAATGTCAGGTTGTCAGTTCTTTTAATTTTTAAGTTCTCTTCTGTCTTTCAGTGATTCACTTGAGAAGTCAGATGTCACCTTTATTCTTTGAATATAAGGTCTGTTTTTGCTCTGGTGGCTTTTAAGATCTTCCCTCTGTCTTGGCTTTCAGCTGCTTTACCTTGATGTGCTATCATAGACAGCCTGGAGGCTGGACACCAATAATCCCTACTTCCTGGTATTTGTGCTCTTGTGTGATACCTTCTTGAGTATGGGCTGGCATTACTGATTTAGTTCTGATGAATAGAATATGGCAGAAGTGATGGTTTCCTTTTGATCTTTTAAAGTTTTTTTTTAAACAGCTTTTTATGCAAATTTTCCAATGATCTCAGTGGAAGGGTTATTCTGATACAGTTATTTCCACAGGGCGAGCTTAATTGTACAGAGAACTAAAGAGAATTTTTGTTTTCTTGGGATGCTCTTATAGAAGAGGCAGCTCTCTTAGTACACGTCCAGATAAGTTGTTTGCTACGTAAAAAGATGCTGTCCTTTTCTCCTGTAGTGCATATTGACTGATGCCCGGAGCACTAAACACTTGTTCAGTCAGATATTTTCTTGTCTCTTTGCTTTTGTAAGTGTATATTTATTAAAAAGTCATTTTAGAGCTAGTTATGCAAGTCATAATATTTTTATATTTGTGTGGCTTTATTATGTAGTATAAAAGTTATGACAAAAGATATTTTTCTGTGAAAAGTTATTTAAATTCATTTTAAAGACTACACAGATGAATTGATAAAACAATTGTTGGTGAGTTGGTTGTGTTAGAGGCAACTGTGAAACACTGAAGAAAAATATCCTAAAAATCTGGAAGGTTTCTATCCTGAAATTGTTTCCCAAGTGTCCAGATTCTTGCTTCACCTTGTAAAGAGGCTGAATTTGAAAAAAAAGTCCATATTATATGAATGTGGTTTATATAAGAAAGAGGGTGGAACCTCCCATATATCAAGATATTTGTGAATATGTATGTGTGTTTTAAGTTAAAATAACGTGCTTAAGTTGTATATTTGTCCTTTGTTATGATTTTTGCTTTATCTGACCTTTTAGAGTAAGTGAACCTTTTGCTGGTTCTGACTACATCTTATAATAGAGCTCCTCCTGTTTTTCTAAATACTGAGATGGTGTTCCATATTACCCTTTCACAAAGAATTTGGTAACTTTTTAATTGAATACCTTACATAGTTTTTATTTAATTTATGTTTTAATGTTAGCACTAATTAGAATCCATAAATTAATACATGTTTATTTACTAAGAACATAAAAGACCTTTTTAGACTGAAATAGCCAGAAGCTAAACAGAGAACAGAAAATTATGTGGTGACTGTTGCTCATTTACTAGCAACTTCCATAAATTATACAGATTGTTTACCTGTATGTAAAAATCAACAGATAGTTGTGTTTTCTTCTGTTTATTTTATATTCTATAAACCAAGATGGGAGTCAAGTTCTTTTTATTAAACATTTATACTGTGTCTGTTATGAACAGACCTATCATGGCAAAGAAGATTCATTCTTGTTCTTCAAAGAGATTATAGTTCAGAAAGCCATTTTAATAAAGCTATGGCAGACTCACAAGGTGCCTTTTTGCTATGGGTATAAATTTTCAAAGTTAGAAACAAGCATAATGGTATAATTAAATTTTAGTTTTTACTTATGTGATCTCTTTGCTTTTACATTTATGTAGACCTCAGTGGCTGGGAGGAGGTAGGAGGAGTCATTGTCATTTGTTAACCTTTAACAAATTTGTGGAAGACAATTGATATTCAATATCATATAGCTTTATATGCATATATAACTTTACTCTTGGAATGCCTTCACACCTTGTCTTGCATAGTGTCAGAGCTTCTGTTTCACCAGTTAACTTCACACAGACAGACTCTTTGTGCTTATAATGTGATTTGTTCATCCTAGCTCACTGTAGCAAAACTCCAAATATTTTTTCCCTATGCAAACATACCATAGGCATTAGGTCCTGGTGTGTGGGATCCTCAGCCTGTCACAGATTTCATGATGCCATCTGCTTCAACCTGAACAGTGTATCTTCTGCTGGCAGATTTTATTGAAGTTGCCATGCTCAGGTTTAAAAAAAAATCAGGTTTGGCATAAGAAGCTTACTTTTGAAAAAATAATAATTGATCATGCCTGCTGTAGATTTTAAAATAAGCATTTGAAAGGATTCCCAAAAGCCTCTTCCTCAAACACCTTGATCTCCTTTACATCTGTGGTTGTAGATAGCCAATAAAATGGTGAATTACTGGTAACTTTGGTAAGTTACTGAGTTTCCTGTTTTATTTTTTAGGACAGGTAACAAGCTTAGGCATGGATTGGTGACATAAATTGTGAAATATTTTGATTGCTTCTGTCAGTGGAAGACATTTACTAATGTCTCATTTCCAGAAATGATTGTTTGCTATGTGTATAATACGAAGATGGTAGTAGCACCATGATGAAAAAAATCTAGGTCATAATTTACTTACTAGGTGTGTGACTTTGTGTAATTTTGTCATCTGTAAAATGGTAATAGTGATTCTTGGAGGGTCATTGGGCAGATTAGATCAGAGTGGGTCCTTAAAAATGGATAAACATTTATTCTGCAGATGGATATTGAAAGCCAACTCCGTGCAAGACACTCTCCTAGAGGATGAGGATATAATAGAGAATAAAATAGTCGAATTCCTCCACTGGAGAATTCTACATTCTAGTCTGTCTCTGCAGATTGGGGTGGAAGCTCCATGACAGCAGGGTGCATGCCAGGCAATAATAAGCACCATGAAGAAAAACAGGGCAGTGTCAGTTCATGGAGCGTAATGGTGGGATGCAGTCTTAGTTAGGGTTGTCAGGGAGGCCTTCTCTGAGGTGATGTTAAGTGTACTTGGATGAACAAAAAATGTAAGCACGTAGATCCTTGGGGGAAGGACGTACTTGGCTGCTAGAGAGAACAGCTTGGCAGTTGGAGGAACAGTAAAGTGGTTAGTATAGCTGGAGCTTTGTGAGTGAAGGACAGAGTGCTGGGAGATGAGCTTAGAGAGTGATCCAAAAGTGTCATTGCTATAACTTTTCTTACGATTAATTGTAAATTAAAAGTTACATTCCAGATACCCTATAGAAATACAAAATTAGGATTGACTCTTTGCACTGTTTTAATAATTGCTTAGCTTTAATGTAATATTTATTATTATTTAATATTACTATATTAATGTCAGTATGACTTTATATAAGATATTCTATAAATATTAATAATAAATATATTATTTATTATTATTAGATTATTTAGCTCTGTATAACAGGCACATACAAGTAATTACAGAATATTTTGTTGTTGTTTATTAATATCATTGTACCTGGAGTTAACCATACTGTGAGGTTTGAGGGCGTAGTCCTCCAGACTAGAAGCTCTGCCCTAGACTTGTGCCACCAACAGCAAGGAGTTAAGCTCCAAATACAAAGTTGGAAGGAAGAGTCCACACAAGACCATCCTCACTTCTGATTCCAACTGCACATTCAGGAGGTTCCCCAAACCACGCTCAGGTTCAGTAATTCATTAGAAGGACCTATAGAACCTACTGAAAGCTGTTAAGACTCATGGTTATGGTCTGTTATAGGGAAAGGATACAGGTCGAAAGTTAACCTAAGAAAGAGATGCATAGCACTGAGTCTGAGAGGATTCCAGATGTGAAGCTTCCATGTTCCTCAGGAAGTGTTCCCTTCCCAAACTCGATGTGTGACAGTATGCGTGGAGTATTGCCAACCCAGGAAGCTCACCTGAGCTTGGTGTTCAGAGTTTTTATTGGGACATCATTTCATAGGCATGATTGATTGCCCATGTGAGATGACTTAGTTTAAGAGTTTGAGAGGATATCATGTGGCCTTGGGGCCCACTGTGAATAACAGAGACACTTCTGTCATCTGGGAAATTCCAAGGGTTTAGAAGTTTCTTCCTATGAGGTAAGGACAAAGGCCAGGCTTCTTTCTGGGAAAGACCAAATTCTTTACTGCATAGGTTGTTATAAAAATTCAAGCAATATGGTAAGTTAATGGCCTTCTGGAATCCCATCTCTTGGGGACAACTAGTGTTCTGTTAGTGTTTTGGTGTATATTCTTCCAGATGTTTAATACACATGTAAACATTTTTTGAGTGTACATTGAATTGTACTATACTTACTGTTATTGTTCAATAACTAGGCTTTTTCACTTAAAAACATATGTATGGATGTGTTTTTGTGTGTGTTTTAATGAGTACCTTGAAGTTGAACACTGATTCTTTTCACTTAATTAGTTTTTAAAACTTTTCCCACCTAAAACATAGTGCTGTGCTGAACATCCTTGCGTTTACATCTTTGTGTATTTTTCTAATTTTTCTCCTTGAAATAAATTTCTTGAAATAGAGTTGCAGAATAAAAGGGTATGGACATTTTGAAATTTCGTAGGTACTTCATTATTACCTCTCTTGGGATGATTGCTATGAAATAGTTTATGGAATGACAAAGTTGTTAATAGTCTCCATATTACTCTTAGGTAAACATTGCAACTCCCACAATTTCAAATGTTGAATGTGCCCACATTCCACATCTCAGCCCAGCTGTAATTCCTACTCTGCAAAATGAATCATTTTTATTATCCCCAAATAATGGGAATCTGGAAGTTCTTACAGGATTGGGTACTGCACACATCAATGGGAAACCTGCTTGTGATGAATTTGATCAACTGATCAAAAATATGGCCCAGGTAAGAGCATTTCTTCCTGATAGTTAATGATAGAATGTATAATAATATCTTAAGAATGTAATCAAATCCTGGATAATTTGAAGAATACTTATATATATTTACATTATGTAAGTTAAATATATACATTAAATATATATCAAGTATATTTAAAATATATATTATATTCTTATTTATGAAGACATTTATAATATCTGAAAAAATTGGAATGACAAAGATGTAGAATTTATGTGGGTTTAGGTGATTCTGAGATTTTTCTGTTCCTTTTTTTAATTATCATATTTTAAATTGAGCATTATATGTTATGTTTCAGAAATATTCTTCAGGATAAATAAATGTCTCATTCTAGGTGATGAGTGATAAAGTTTATCTTAGAAAAAAATATTTTTAATTTCTTTTTTTTTAAAGAACAGATTAATGTCACTAATAAGATGATTGCAAGTGCAGTGATTTACATTTAATTATATTTCTTGCTTTTTTTCCTGAACAGGGTCGCCAAGTAGAAGTTTTTGAGCTCCTCAAACCTCCATGTGGAGGCCTTGGGTTCAGTGTTGTGGGACTGAGGAGTGAAAACCGGGGCGAACTGGGGATATTTGTGCAGGAGATCCAGGAGGGCAGTGTGGCCCACAGGTGAGACTGTCACTGTGTCTTTTCTGTTTTTGTTTTTGGTTTTTTTTGCGGTACGTGGGCCTCTCACTGTTGTGGCTTCTCCTGTTGCGGAGCACAGGCTCCGTACTCACAGGCTCAGCGGCCACGGCTCACGGGCCCCGCCGCTCCGCAGCATGTGGGATCTTCCCAGACCGGGACACGAACTCGTGTCCCCTGCATCGGCAGGCGGACTCTCAACCACTGCGCCACCAGGGAAGCCCCTCTTTTCTGTTTTTGATACCAGATTCAGAAGGTACTGCTCACCTTGGGAGAATTTCAAGGAACAAAAATGAATAAAAACAGACAAAAAACTGAATACAATCTGTTATTAATTAGTTTTTAGAAATCATTAAATTCTTAACATTGCTACGATAAAAAGAAAGTCCTTTGAAAGGAGAGTTACTTTTAAATTTAGTCATAACTTAATCATTTTTTAGTAAGGAAAGAAAAATTTGACTAGGGCAGTACTCTCATTGCTATTAAATGGGCTCTTTTTGATTAGATTTTAAAATTACTTTATAGAAAAGTATACAAATGGCCTATGATAATTTGAGCTATATTTTATTAATATACTCAAAGCAACAAGTAAATATATACATCTTTACTTTCATTTGTAGAGGATAGGAACATCTAAAATACAATGTATAGGTTGAGTGGGTAGCTGAAAAGAAGGTGCTTTTAACTGGGAGGGGTTGATTAGGGGTGGGTCAACTGGAGCCAAAGCATATATATTTTCCCTTCCATTTTTATTTTGACATAATTGACATACAGCAGTATGTAAGTTTAAGGTATACAGCATAATGACTGGGCACAATAGTTTAGTAAACACCATCTCATATACATACTAAATTAAAGAAATAGAAAAAATATTTTTAGAAGTGCAACTGCAGGAAAAAGCTTTCATAGTGTGGACATTAGAAAATAGAATTAAAAATAACCTGAAAATGCGTGCCAAAGAAGCTGTCATTGTTTTGAGAGCTGTTAGTTATTTTTTACCCCCTTTTTCATTCTTAGAGATGGAAGATTGAAGGAAACTGATCAGATCCTTGCTATTAACGGACAGGCACTTGATCAGACAATTACACATCAGCAGGCTATCAGCATCCTGCAGAAAGCTAAAGATACTGTCAAGCTGGTTATTGCCAGAGGCTCATTGCCTCAGCTCATCAGCCCCATAGTTTCCCGTTCTCCATCTGCGGCCAGCACAATTTCAGCTCACTCTAATCCGGTGAGTACATCAGATTTTCAAGAGGAACAGAACGTATTTTTCTATTTCTTTAAGGTTTTGTATGGGTTCACACTTCCTGTAGATACTTTGTACTTCTTGGGTTTTTCCCTTTTTGTTGCATCTCTCTGTGGCCTGGAATATTTTTTATGTAATTATGATTAAGTTTATGGCTTCTAAAAAATTTTTTTTAATTTAATTTAATTTATACAGCAGTTTCTTATTATCTATTGTATACATATTAGTGTATACATGTCAATCCCAATCTCCCAATTCATCCCACCACCACCACCCTGCCACCCCACGCTTTCCCCCTCGGTGTCCATACGTATGTTCTCTACATCTGTGTCTCTATTTCTGCCTTGCAAACCAGTTCATCTGTACCATTTTTCTAGATTCCACATATATGCATTAATATACGATATTTGTTCTTCTCTTTCTGACTTACTTCACTTTGTATGACAGTCCCTAGGTCCATCCTTGCCTCTACCAGTGACCCAATTTCATTCCTTTTAATGGCTGAGTTATATTCCATTATATGTACGTACCGCATCTTCTTTATCCATTCGTCTGTCAATGGGTATTTAGGTTGCTTCCATGTCCTGGCTATTGTAAATAGTGCTGCAGTGAACATTGGGGTGCATGTGTCTTTTTGAATTATGGTTTTCTCTGGGTATATGCCCATACCATATGTTGGGTCATATGGTAATTCTATTTTTAGTTTTTTAAGGAACCTCCATACTATTCTCCACAGTGGTTGTATCAATTAACCACTGGTTGGTGTATCATTGGTGGTGTATCATTCCCACCAACAGTGCAGGAGGGTTCCGTTTTCTCCACACCCTCTCCAGCATTTGTTGTTTGTAAATTTTCTGATATGCCCATTCTGACCGGTGTGAGGTGATACCTCATTGTAGTTTTGATTTGCATTTCTCTAATAATTAGTGATGTTGAGTGCTTTTCATGTGCTTCTTGGCCATCTGTATGTCTTCTTTGGAGAAATGTCTATTTAGGTCTTCTGCCCATTTTTGGATTGGGTTGTTTGTTTTTTAATACTGAGCTGCATGAGCTGTTTATATGTTTTGGAGATTAATCCTTTGTCCGTTGATTCATTTGCAAATATTTTCTCCCATTCTGAGGGTTGTCTTTTCATCTTGTTTATAGTTTCCTTTGCTGTGCAAAAGCTTTTAAGTTTCATTATGTTCCATTTGTTTATTTTGTTTTTATTTCCATTACTCTAGGAGGTGGGTCAAAAAGGATCTTGCTGTGATTTATGTCAAAGAGTGTTCTTCCTCTAAGGGTTTTATAGTATCCGGTCTTACATTTAGGTCTTTAATCCATTTTGAGTTTATTTTTGTGTCTGGTGTTAGGGAGTGTTCTAATTTTATTCTTTACATGTAGCTGTCCAGTTCTCCCAGCACCACTTACTGAAGAGACTGTCTTTTCTCCATTGTATATCCTTGGCTCCTTTGTCATAGATTAGTTGATGATAGGTGTGTTCCATTGATCTATATTTCTGTTTTTGTGCCAGTACCATACTGTCTTGATTATTATGGTAGCTTTGTAGTATAGTCTGAAGTCAGGGAGTCTGATTCCTCCAGCTCCATTTTTTTCCCTCAAGATTGCTTTGGCTATTCGGGGTCTTTTGTGTCTCCATACAAATGTTAAGAGTTTTTGTTCTAGTTCTGTAAAAGATGCCATTGGTAATTTGATAGGGATTGCATTGAATATGTAGATCGCTTTGGGTAGTATAGTCATTTTCACAATATTGATTCTTCCAATCCAAGAACATGGTATATCTCTCCATCTGTGTCATCTTTGATTTCTTTCATCTGTGTCTTATACTTTTCTGAGCACAGGTCTTTTACTACCTCCTTAGGTAGGTTTATTCCTAGGTATTTTATTCTTTTTGTTGCAGTGGTGAATGGGATTGTTACCTTTCTTTATGTAGCCTTTTTACTTGACATCATTCCTTAAAAAAAAAAAAAAAAAATTTTTAGTCCCTTAAAAAAGTTTACTCTAGGGACTTACCTGGCGGTCCACTGGTTAAGACTTCGCACTTCCACTGCCAAGGGCCCGGGTTCGATCCCTGGTCCGGGAACCGAGATCCCTCATGCCGTGCTGTGCAGCCAAAAAATAAATTAAAAAAGAAAAACAAAAAACAATCTTATTGATCTTATCAGAGTACGAGCTCTTTAAAAAAAAGAAAAAAGGAAAAAAAACCAGTTGACTCTAAGGGTAAGCAAATAAAATCTTAATTTTGTTTTGTAAAGCCACTGACAGCTGTCAGTGACTTTAAGAGGTCACTTTGTTTGGAATCTTGCCCAATAGGGTTTATGCAGAAGAAGTTCTTAACAGCTAACAGTCTTTCCTTGATCATCCCTTTTTTTTTTAAGTTCTACAAAGGATCTTGCAAATCTCTCTTTACCTGGTTAAATGCAGTCACTGTAATGATGTATTGATTATTTCAAGAATGGTTATATCAATAGCAGTAACAACATGTTGAAAGAGAAGTGTACTAAATAAAAGGGACCCTGTTAAAACTCATTATTATGTCTGCACTTAGTTATTTAATACTAATCACAAAATAATATTCATAGAGATCTCAACTGTAGTAATAATTTTAGTTTTTCGTAAAATGTTTTCAAATTCATATGGGGGCTTTGCTTTCAGGTTCACTGGCAGCACGTGGAGACTATTGAATTGGTAAATGATGGCTCTGGTCTGGGATTTGGCATTGTAGGAGGAAAAGCAACTGGCGTGATCGTGAAAACCATCCTGCCTGGAGGAGTAGCTGATCAGGTAAGCTACTCCAGCAGATTTTTTATGTTTTATCAAAAATACACCTTCATCTTTTACATTTCTGTTAGAAGAGAATTTGGCTTTAGACAGTGTCAGAATCTTCTCTTTCGCTGGACTTGTATGTAAAATGTTTTTCTTAGACCTGGGGAGAAATACATTTCAAGAGAGACCTTGATTTTCAGTTACAGTTACAGACAGTGATCTTAAGCCTCTTTAGAATCACAGACTAAAGCCCAGGTTGTGGTTTTGATCATTGTAGAGGTATATATCCTTTATTTTATGATTGTAAATCATGTTTATAAGCCTACTTATCTGTTTTATAGCTACAAGGTATTATGGAAAAAAGAATACTTCATTATTGAAGGGCGAAAAATAAGATTCATCTTGTCCCTTTAGTGATGGGTCACTGGTGTCATCTTTGTATATGAAGTACAGCCTGTTTTTATCTCTTAGAGTAGTTTATTAAAGCATTGCCATTTATGCTATGTAAAGTTGTTGGAGCATATGTGAGAAAATTGTAAAGTTACTAATTATGATTTACATTTTAATTTGACAAGTTCTAGTGTCTCTTTTGCCTTGGTTATAATGTTTTATATATAAAGCTGTTTGCTTTTGCATGTGTATTTGAACTTAAGTCACGTGCATCAAGTATTTTTCATATTGGTAAATGAAAGGCAGATTTATGGGCAGCCTTATCAATAGAGATAACCTTATCAATTATTGAGAGTAACTCAATAGTATGTGCGTTTTCTTCCTTTTAAACATTAGCCAGTATCATGCAGTATCCAGTGAAATTTCTCTAATTGACAGGCTTGTGGTAAATCAGCTTTACCTTGTGTATAGAGCTGCACTATCTAATACTGTAGGTACTGGCCACATATCACTTTTTAAATTCAAATTTGAATTAATTAAAATGAAATAAAATTACCACCCCAGTTCCTCCATTAGACGAGCTATATTTCAAGTGCTCTAGAGCAATATGTTGCTTGTAGCTTCCATATTGGACAATGCAGAACATTTCATCACTGCAGAAAGTTCTAGTGGACAGTGCCTGTATGGAGGCTTACCAGACTGCTGTTCACTTCCCTGGTTTATCTGAATTTAAGTCTCACAAATATTTCATCTGCAAATGAGTTTTTTAGGGATGCAAATTTTTGAAATGGCAATGCAGAAAATTGTGGTATTAACTCAGTGGATTTTTGTGGTTGATACTGTATTTTGAGTTATATATATTTGTGAAGTGAGTTATACTTCACCTTTCCTTAGTGGCATTTTCTGTTTATTTTATCCCTCAAAAAATTCACAGAAAGACTAGTGCTTTCTTGCATCGAGTGGGTAGAAATCAAATTGAAAAGGTCATATCAACTATTGATTTAAAGAATATTTATGAATTTCATTTACTTACATCACACTTAATGAAGTTAGCATGCTTCAAAAGACAGTTAACATCACAACCACATGTTTAATGTACCATGATTGGTAATTCATGTAATACCTCTTTTTTTGTTATTACTCTCGTTCCCTCTAAATGAGGGATTTCTCTGATGAAGTTAATAATAATAACAACAACAATCTGACTAATCAATCCCTTTTTATTCAGCATGGGCGATTATGCAGTGGAGACCACATTCTAAAGATTGGTGACACAGATCTAGCAGGAATGAGCAGTGAGCAAGTAGCCCAGGTCCTCAGACAGTGTGGAAATAGAGTCAAATTGATGATTGCAAGAGGTGCCATGGAAGAACCAGCGGTGCCCACCTCTTTGGGCATCACGCTTTCCTCATCCCCATCTTCTACACCAGAGATGCGGGTAAGGAGATAAAAGCAGTTAATGGGAAAGTCATAGACTGTAGCACTTAGATGACAGTGGTGTTTATTTAGAAACTAGACTTATTAATGTTAGTGTATTAGTGCTAAAGAATGAAACAAAATTCAAATGTAATGATGTTTCAGCACTAATAATAGTTTATTAAATAAGAATAATGTCTAACAGGTGAAAGATAGATTGCTTAAAAATTCTAGACTACTGTTTTTGATTTTTCTCTAAGCACATTTATGAGGAAAATGTTTTGAAGTTTGGATATATTTTAAAGAATTATTTGCTACTAATACGTAAAACGTTTAATTCTATCTTTTTCTTACTTAGAAGAGTTTCTGTAAGGTGGGCTGTAAGTTCCAATCATTCCCTTTCAACACCTTGCTTCTTAGTGTCTTTTTGTGGGCAAGGTGGATAAATAAAGCTTACTAAAACCTCTCATTGTTGTTTTCAGGTATGTCATATAATTGTTATCAGATTTGTAATAAGTTGCTATTCTTGACCCACTTATATAATTTTTTTTAGAGAAAAGTTATGCTTTTGGGGTTGTGACAAAAGCTTCATAGGCGCAGAGCATTCCATCTTTGTTCTTAACTTGGTATGATAAAAGCTAGAATGTTTCAAAATTATTATAATGTGATGGTTATCTCAAATAGTTCAGGCCACAAGATGATAGTGGATTAAATATCAACAAAATAATTTTATCCAGAAATTTCTTAAATATTTAAGAAGAGAATTATGACCAATTTCTATATGAGCTTTATAGCAAATGCAAGTTCTACATTCCTTTCTTATAGATCTAAAAACAGTTATTTTCTAAACAGTTGCTACAAATTCTTTCTTTTAATATTCTAACCTCCTCCACAAGCCCTTTAAAACTTTATTAGAACACTTGAAATTTCCATGATTCTGTTGTTTTTAGGATTGAGTTTCGTTGCTATTTTTTGCAGGGAGAAAGAAGTAAAGAAAGAAAGCCTGTTTATGAAAGTATTTAAATGGCATTCTTTTGTGGTAAACAAAACATTTTATTCAGCAATATATAAATGAATGCAATACCAAAAACCACTTGATGTAATTGAAAGCTTAGAAAAATATCTATTCTGTGCATATCATCATTTGTGAAGCTTGTGCCCCTTTTAAAACCATTCGATAGTCAAATTGCCACCCTCTAAAATAGCACTTGCATAAGTCTTATTAAAAATAGAAGACACATTTGTTTCAATTGAAGCAGATTTCATCCTGTCATTTTCTTGTAATTATCTAAACTTTAAACTTTTGCTAAGTTTGCACAGATAATTATGTGCAATGAAAAAAATAAAACTTTACTATACAATTATATCTCATTTAGGTGACTTATCAGTGAGGTACAGAGTGTGCTTAAAGAAAATCAGAAACCATTACCAGCTCGCCCCAACCTGCATGTCCATTCGAACCAAAGACTTCATTCTTTTGTGATCTTCCTAGGGTTCTCTGTGGAATCTGCTGACACCACACTAGTATATAATGCCAACAACTTATTGATGACTTACTGTGCTAGTTCACTCATGCTTTATTCAGCGAGCCTTGCCCTTCAGTCCAATACATAATAACAAGTCTACATATTAGAGAAATCTGCTTTCAGGTACCACTCCAGGAATGAAGGAAATCATGTGTAAAGGCATTCTTTCCTTCTAAAAAGCTTTTTGTATTAAAGTTTGAATTTATAAAGCAAATACAAGGACAGTTTTTTTTTTTTTTTTTGCGGTACGTGGGCCTCTCACTGTTGTGGCCTCTCCCGTTGCGGAGCACAGGCTCCGGACGCGCAGGCTCAGCGGCCATGGCTCACGGGCCCAGCCGCTCCTCGGCATGTGGGATCCTCCCGGACCGGGGCACGAACCCGTGTCCCCTGCATCGGCAGGCGGACTCTCAACCACTGCGCCACCAGGGAAGCCCCAAGGACAGTTTTAATTAGCTGTTTGATATATTTCACTGGCTTTCAAAATAATTATCAGTCTATTAATAGTATATCTGGAGGATAGATTCACATTCATGGTGTTAGAATCAGCTCTCAACTTAAGGTAGTAATAACGGCATGTCTTGAGTGGGCAGTATGGCCCCTACATTCTAGGAGGAATTAACATACTGTGCAGCTTTTAAGAGCAGGGGTTCTGCAACCAGCTTATCTACATTTGAATTCTGCCTCTACTAGATTGCTGTTTGTCCTTGGAAAAGTTTGTGTTCCTCAGTTTCACCAGAGAAAAATTGACAGTAATTGTACCTACCTCATAGGCTTATTCTAAGGAGTAAATGAATTGAGACATGACAGGTGTCTGTTATATAGAAACTGCTCAATAATTGTTAGCTGGACTTGTTCTTATTCCTGATAGACAGTTGAGCAGAGTGATGCTTAGAAAAAAACAGTGGCAAAGCTAGATTTGAACTTGCTGATGTGGATTCAAAGTATGAGTTATTTTAACTGTATTACATCCTAACTTCTTCAAAAATGAAGATGAGCCATCCCTGAAAATAGAATTTGTTAATTAGAAACTGTCTAATTTTTAACATTTTGCACGCACAGACAATTATATATTTCTCTGATGGGGGTGTTCAGCTTTACTCTTGACATTCCTTTTGAGTAAAAATGTGATGCTGCGTCCAAGTTGTCAAGATTGAAGGAGTAATCCCTACTCTATAATTTTCTAGCTGAGTTCTCTAACACCCAATTACATCATATTATTTCTAAAGATTGTGGCTTAAAAAAGATTATCTTGTTTGTTTACATGTTTATTTATGTGTATATTTATTTATCAATTTTATTTTAGGTTGATGCTTCTACTCAGAAAAGTGAAGAAAATGAGACATTTGATGTAGAACTCACTAAAAATGTCCAAGGATTAGGAATTACCATTGCTGGTTACATTGGAGATAAAAAATTAGGTAGTTTTTAAACATTAATATTCTATTTCTTTCATCTTGGCAATTGCCTGTAATGTCTTTGTCTTACGAAATATTGAATCAACATAATGTATTTTCAGATTGTCATAAACTGATGGAAATCTTCCTTAGGAATAATTTAGTGCAGGCGACTCTGATATTTTATTTCAGACAAAACCATTGTCTTTTTCTGTAGCGTAAGTTTCTACTAGTGGTTTTCTTTGTGTGGTTGGTTGATTTATATCTGTGCAAAATTAGGATTTTATATTTGGAGAATGGAGGATGGGTATTGTTTGAGTGTGCTTTGTAAATAGTAAAGCAAAACAAAGCAAAAACAAACCTATTTCTAATCTTAGAACCTTCAGGAATCTTTGTAAAGAGTATTACAAAGAGCAGTGCTGTTGAACATGATGGAAGAATCCAAATTGGAGACCAAATTATAGCAGTAAGTACACATTTAATAACAGCTTTGTTAATTTTCATGGTTGAGAGATGCATTCTCCTAGTTCATGCAGTTTTGAGAACTACAGGTAGCTCTGTACTAATTGAAGCTTGCTTTGGTGGTTTGAGCTGTCATCACAATTACTCATTATTTTGTGGAAGTCAGAGCATTGGATAGAAGCTTTATTGATACCTTTTCTAAAGGTGGGACACTTTCTTGACTAACTGCTAATACATCTGCTTTCTGGTTTTAATGATTTTGGTACATTAATAATCATACTTGTATTTTAGCTGCAGATGCTCCAAAACTAAAGACCAGACATTATCACTTTTAGTGTACTTGAATCTGAAATTGGGTTGTGTGCATTTTTTTACATCAGCTTCAGAATGACACTATTTTTGTTGGCACCATGACCAGGGCTCCTTTTAGCTGTAAGACTATAAAGGAATAAAAGAAATAAAGCCAGATCCTCTTGGTTAGATCAAGCTCATAATTGTATCCTAGTAACATTAGTATGTTTTGACCACATAGGTGTTCAAGGTAGTATAAAAAGAATCCAACTTTCAGTTCAGTGTTCAGTGGAAACTGGACTACCCTAACTACTTCTCAGAACACGAATCCCAGAGACCCTGCGTCAAGGGCTTTCTGGTTAAATAAGTTTACGAAAAACTGCCTGTGATATCATTTCTTAGGGGTCCACAATGCACATTGAAAAATCAAAACCTGAGAAGTTTCCCAATAAAGAAACTTGTTTAACTCTTTTACTTCAGAGGTTCCTAAACTTTTGTAATCATGTTCTTTCTTCCCTCAAACATATATTATATTCTTTGGAGTACATTTTGGGGAATGCTGATTTATCTTAATATATATTTGTTTATGTGTAATGAAGTCTGTTTTCCCCTTGGGATCTTAATAGTAGTTAAGATAGAAGAGTCCTTGTTCACTGCAGCATTATTCACAAGAGCTAAGATGAGTAAGTGACCCAGAGGTCCATCTGCAGATGAATGGATAAACAAAATGTGGTATATACATACAATAAAATATTATTTAGTCTTATAAAGAAGGAAATTCTGTCACATTCTACAACAAAACCTTGAGAACATTATGCTAAGTGAAATAAGCCAGGCACAAAAAGTCATAGCAACAGAAAGTAGAACAGTTGTTGTGAGGGGCTGGTTAGAGGAGGAAATGGGGAGAAGTTGTTCAATGGGTATAGTTTCAGTTTTGCAAGATGAAAATGTTCTGGAGATGTATCGTATAACAACATGAATATACGTAACACTACTGAACTATATACTTAAAAATGGATAAGAGTAAATTTTATGTTTTGTGTTTTCTTTCACATTCAACAGAAAGATAGAGATGTCCTTTATCAGTCTCTGCTCTTGGCTTCTACATTGCAACTCTGTGACTTTTCTTGACCTTTGTTCTATAAAACTCCTAACTACACCTGTTTACCTCTTGAAATCTGCTCTAAAGACCAAGTTGTGCGTGCCACCTAAGCTGGTCATATCCTGGGAAAGAGCTTTCCCATTGTATCTCTATTTTAACATACAGTGAAACTTAACTACTTTACTTTTTTTTTTTATTTTGGAGGAAAAGGAGAGGGAGAGAGTGAATATATACATATTCTAAATCCATATCTGATAAAGAATTAAAAATTGAATATATAGCTAATGTACTTGCCCCCCAGACTATATATTTGAATCTAATAGAAAGCTTTTTTAAAAACCAGCATTCTTGAGATATAACTCACAGAACATACAATTTGCCCATTTAAAGTGTATGATTCAGAAGCTTTTAGTATCTTTACAGTTGTGCGTTCATGATCACAATCAATTTTAGAACATTTTCATTAACCTTTAAAAGAAACCCATCCCATTAGCAGTTACTCCCTAATTCCTCCATCCTCCCAGCCCTGCACAACTACCAATCTACTTCCTATCTCAATAGATTTGCCTATTCTGGACATTTCATGTAAATGGAATCATTCAGTAGGTGGTCCTTTGTGATTTGCTTCTTTTGCTTAGCATAATGTTTTCAAGGTTCATCTATGTTGTAGCATGTATCAATTCTTAATTTCTTTTTTTTTTTTTTTTTTTTTTTTTGCGGTACGGGCCCAGCTGCTCCGCAGCATGTGGGATCTTCCCAGACCGGGGCATGAACCCGTGTCCCCTGCATCGGCAGGCGGACTCTCAACCACTGCGCCACCAGGGAAGCCCCTTAATTTCTTTTTATAGCTGAATAATATTCCATTGTAGAGACACACTACATTTTATTTATCCATTCATTAGTTGATGGACATTTGAGTTGTTTCCACTTTTTGGCTATTACAGACAATGCTGCTGTGAACATTCATGTACAAACTTTTGTGTGGAAGTATGTTTTCATTTCTCCTGGGTGTATACTTAGGAGTGGAAATGCTGGATCATATAACTCCATGTTTAACCATTTAGCAAGAAGCAAGATTCCTTAACCTACAAAATTGGGATAAAGACACTTCCCTTGTATGATTTTTAGGAAAACCAAATGAGTTATTTATTTAAAATACATAGTATGCATGGCACATAAGTACAGTTTAATTAAGCAGATATTTATTAAGGGTCTGAAATGATTACACATTTAAGTCTCATAAAAGTTTCCTTTCAAGCTTGTCATTATTTTCATTCTTATATAAGTGGAATCTGAAATATAATTTCGCTTAGGCAAGATCAGTGCTAAAGGAAATTTTTGACTCAAAAGCAGAAGCACCCTTCTTCTGAAGTATTTTCTTGCTTTCAATAAAATCACTGTCTTTGCTGTCATCAGTGTTATATTTTTAATTTTTAGCAACATTCTCTTCAAAGTTGGAAGCACCTCGACTTTTAAGGAACATGATGCAGTACTTTTGATCATGCATTAATTTTGTGCAAAATACCATCATCTTGTGGGCTTTTGAGATACGGGTAGGAAAGTTCTTCACACTAGTTCCTTTTCACAACTGCTGTATTTGATTTTTTTTTTTTTCAATTTTGTCCTAGCAGCAGCTATTTGGAACTATGTTTTTATTTTGTAATTGTTGAGATGGTGAGAAGATTAAGAAATTATTTCCTACTATTTTGAGGATGTATTATTTTGAAACATTAAACTCTTTTGTTATAAGATTCCTGTTTTACGAATTGTGCTCTGTTGACCCCTAGAGTTTCACTGTAGACATTACGGGGCGGGGAATAGAGACTATTTTTCCCACATTATATATTGGTATTCTATATAGGAATTATTTAATAAAAGGTCAATTTTTTTTTAAAGTTGACCAACCTTGTCATTAGATAAAATCATATACTCATTTTTTTAGATTGGTATACAGAGATCCTTGATAAAAGCAGTATAGAATTAACGTCTGATTTAAAAAAAATTCTAAACAAGCATATATTGATAAATAAGGAAAGGTATCAAGTGTTGCCTTTGGTATTCTGTGACTTTGTTAATAGTCCCAAGTTTTGTATGTGTGTATAGGTATAGGCCACATTGGAGGAGGCTTGGCCAGCTAGATTGAGTGTGCTAAGGAGCTGGGCTTTTCCATTTGTTCTAACTAGGGTTTCTCCCCTTATTTATTGCACCTGTTAATTGTGGTATCTGCACTGCACATTTTGAGGATGTTGGATCTCTCCTTGAGATGGCACATAGCAGTTTACTGCCATTGCACCTAGTTCCACAGCACTTTTGTCTCTGGGACAGTTGGGTCTGAAGCCACCTCTTAACTCTCTTCCTGTGATATTGAGGGATCAGAGATGGCCTGAGCCCTGATTTAGGTTTTGGTGACCTTGTCTCATATGTATGATGGGTGTAATTATGTTGATCAGAAACTGCTCCCATAGGGCTTGGGGTTTTCATGTTTATTAATCACTTCTTCACTTTATTAATAATAATACCAGTTTCTGAGCATCTTTCCAGTACAAAGTGCCATGTGCTGTATTTTTGGGAAAGTGGGTACCATTATTCTCATATTACAGATGAAGATACTGAGAAATTTGAACCAAAGTCTAGGTTTAAAAGTCCATGGTTATTCCATTATAGCAATTTCTTCTGTGCTAGTACCTACCATCTCTGACATTTGTGTAAGGAATATATTTTAAAATTCAGGTCATCAGGTTTTGAAAAAAAGGGAAAAATGTGGTTTTTTTTCCTTTACATAATGAACTTTATTGCTACTAAGTAGAAAAAATCATATACATTCGATTTTTCTTAGTGAAACTGCATTTAAAAATTGAGCCATAAAGGGCTTCCCTGGTGGCGCAGTGGTTGAGAGTCCGCCTGCCGATGCAGGGGACACGGGTGCGTGCCCCGGTCTGGGAGGACCCCACATGCCGCGGAGCGGCTGGGCCTGTGAGCCATGGCCGCTGAGCCCGTGTGTCCAGAGCCTGTGCTCCGCAACGGGAGAGGCCAAGGCAGTGAGAGGCCCGCGTACCGCAAAAAAAAAAAAAAAAAAAAAGAGCCATAAAAATCTATTGCAGATGAAAACTTACAGCCTAAGTTCTGTGCATTGTAAGAATTTTTATGGCACCTCAGAGTTGAGATTTTTCTCCTTTACTACCCTGAGAGTAAATAACATGTTTATTTCTCTTAGATTAATTTTTGTCTTTGAAGTCTAAAGAATATAAAATTTGAACGTGGCTTAAAAAAACCCTTCTCATAGAAACCACTCTTAATAGTTTGTGATTTAAAATTTCAGAAAATTTCCATGTATCTATATTTAAGAGGATCATATTAGTGTATACCTTTTTATTGTTTATTTTACTTAGAAATATACCTGGGAGGTAGTCATATTAGCACATATAGATCTATCATAATATACTTAAGTAACCCTTATTCATGGAGAGTTATGTTGTTTATAGTTTCTTGCTAATATAAATAACTATTACACACCACTTTGGATATCTTTTATGGATCAAGACTTGAAACATTTGACTTTGCTGTAATAGTAGTATTTAGATTTGAATTTTACATATTTTATTACTCAGCACTGGATCTTGTATGCCACTGTTTTCTTTTTTTGTTGTTGTTGTTTTTTGGGTTTTTTTGCGGTACGCGGGCCTCTCACTGTTGTGGCCTCTCCCGTTGCGGAGCACAGGCTCCGGACGCCTGTGCTCCGGACGCGCAGGCTCAGCGGCCATGGCTCACGGGCCCAGCCGCTCCACGGCATGTGGGATCTTCCCTGACAGGGGCACAAACCCGTGTTCCCTGCATCGGCAGGTGGACTCTCAACCACTGCACCACCAGGGAAGCCCTGCCACTGTTTTCTTATGTTGAATTTTAAATCTGATTAATCTCTTAGTCAGTTAGAGTGTTTTTTAGTAAATTTTAAATGAAAGAATGTGTTGGTAGACTTTCTGAACCTTTTCTGTCTGATAACCTCTTCTGTTGCCTTTGCACACTTGGATGATTTGGCTGGGGATAACATAGACTTTGCATAAGGAAGACTTAGGGGGGATAATCTTAAACAACCTTGGAAATTTTGTCATCAACTCTCTTTTAGTTTTTTATAGGGAAGGGTCTTCCCTTTTCCCTGGAAGAAATCTTAGGCAAGTGCCATGACTTACATTGTTCTTAGAGAGTAAAAGGCCTTTGGCCAATCAAAAATCACCAGATACAACCCCAATTTAGTATTAAAAATTTCCCTTCCTAAATAATTAATTTCAGACTGCCTCCCTGGCCTCCCAGAAGCCTGCTATGAACTGATGGCTTACATAGGGATAGAGAATGCACTCTCCAGTATGTCTTCCTTACCTAGCTTTTCTTTTCCTCCCTCACCTTCTCATTTGCTTTCTGACTCTTACCAGTGTAAAAGGTGAGAGAAGGAAGAGAGGAAAAGACAGTAAGACACTTCATCCTTGACTGACACTGTTGTAAGATGGCTTTGTACTGAGTGAACCTGGAGGGTATGTAAAACCGACTGTCATTTAGGGTTCCTTCTTGGATTCCTGAGAGATCCTTGTGGAGATATTTGAACTTTCCATGACAGATGGTAGATTTTTTCATCTGACTGACTCTTCTTCCCTTTGGCCCTGGTTTCTCAGCATTCTGCTCCATAGATTCTCTCTTTGGGGTGCCATTATTCCCTAGGGGTACTCTTGGGTAGGTTTCAAGATGGCTTCAGCCTGGCTGTCTCGTGTGTGTGTGTGTGTGTGTGTGTGTGTGTCTGTGTGTGTCTGTGTGTGTCTGTGTGTGTGTCTGTGTGTGTGTGTGTGGTCCCCTTCTGGTCTGTGCCCAGACAGAGTTAGGCTTTTGAGCAGTTCTCAACATAATAGTTTTCTCTTGCTTCACTTTCAGAGCAGTTAAACAGCCTCTCCCTTAACCTCCTTACAGAGCTAGACACAGTCTACTACCTTCTTCCCTACAACACGTGATGCAGCTCTTCTGACTTGTGGTCAAAGGCTAAACATCTAGGTGGAGTGGGGACTTACAACACTCTTCTCTCTAGAAAAAAACAAAACAAACCTCCTTTAAATTTTTCCTAATCTCTAACAACCCAGCCCATTTATGCCCTAAATGTGTACAAATTATAATTCTTGACCAGTTAGTTTAAATTTCTGCATGGTGGCCATCTCACAACACGGTATAGGATATAAATAATCATAGCATCTCAAACATAATTTCCATTTTCACATATGTTAACACTGAATATAAAATTTTGGGTTTGTAATTTCTTTCACAAAGGATAACCTGCTCACTCTGTTGCCTAGATGCTGATAGATTTTTTTCTTTTCATTTTTGAAATCTAAGAATTTAACCATGATATGTCCAGTGTTAGTTTTTTTCCCCTAGTTTTTCGTATACCTCTGATTTATAGAGGCAAATTTCTTTATCTACTAATCATTTCTTTGATTATTTTTTTCCTCAGTTATTTTTTTTTACTTCCTCAATTATTTTCCTCAATTATTTTTTTCCTCAATTATTTTTTTCCTCAATTATTCTCAATTATTCTCTTCTTCAATTTTCCTCAATTATTCTCTTCTCCTTGTATTTCTTTTCACAATTACATTGATATTCTAGATCAGCCACATTATGTCTTCAGTCTTATTTCCCTGACCATTTTTATCTATTTATTCTTATCCTCTGAAATATGGGAAAATTGCATATTCCTGTCTTCCATTCCTTGACTTTGTTTTTGCAGTATTTAAAATCCTGTTGACTGCCTTCACTGTAACAGTTTTCTTTTTCTTTTTTGGTAGATACTTGTTCCTTCTTTGTATGTATAATCCCTACTTCCATCAATATAATGAATTATGAATTCCTTTGAAGGGAAGTTTCAGAAAATACCTTTTTTCCTGTTCACTGCAGTGACAGGAAAGATGGAAGATGTTTGTACTGATGCTTCAGGGCACTTGCCTTCTTTTGGACTGTGGTATTCAATTCTTGTGACCTTTAGTTATTCTCAGAGATCTCAGTGAGAACTATGCTTGTACAAAAGGGAGTTGAGATGGATTTCTGTACAAATAATTCAGGAATTGACAAAGCAAAGAAGGAAGGGGAAAGTTTAAATTTAGTCAGTTTCACTTGTAGATTAATAGAGAGGAAACCGGGAAACCACAATGGGGAACGTTACCTCTCTATAGTAAGAGATTGTTTTCTTTGTGTAACCAGGAGTTAGTTGGGGTTGTGTGCGTATGCATGTGTGTGCATAGTGTGACTTCACTGCACATATGTAATTCTGTGCTGCCCCATGCTCCCAGCTTGGTGTGACCTCTAGCACTTGGTGTAGTTTTTAGAATCACTGGTTAGGGTCCACATGTACCATCTGACTTTCTTTTTTTTTTTTTTTTTTTTTTTTTTTTTTGTGGTACGCGGACCTCTCACTGTCGTGGCCTCTCCCGTTGCGGAGCACAGGCTCCGGACGCGCAGGCTTAGCGGCCATGGCTCACAGGCCCAGCCGTTCTGCGTCATGTGGGATATTCCCGGACCAGGGCACAAACCCGTGTCCCCTGCATCGGCAGGCGGACTCCCAACCACTGCGCCACCAGGGAAGCCCTGACTTCCTCCTTTTAATGAAGGGCAGTTGTTGGATTTTACTGAAGTTTCATCTTACAGACGAGAGAAACTATTCCCTCAAATTTAGAGATCCAGCTGGCCTGCCTTCAATCTCGTCATGTTCAGACCATTCCTCATAGAAGTTCCTCCAAGTTACTGGTATAGGGACTTGTCTTCTTCCATGGTTTCCAGTTTTGTTATGGTGTTTTCTCTGTTATTATATTTTTACTAGTCTTTCCAAGAGGGAATCAACAAGGTGGTGGTGGGAGGAAAGAGGAGAGTGTTAGACACCTATGTGCAAGTTGCCATTTAGCTTAAAAGTGTCGTACAAAACTTAAGTAACTTCCAAAGTCCAATTGATCATTTAGATCAGAGGTCTCTAGGTTTCTGATTGAATATCCCCATTGGTAAAAAAATCTGTATCTATCGATCTATAAACTACCCCTTTCTCCTTCCTCTTTTATCCTCTCTATATATTCATATATGATATATGTTGTTTTATATGTATTATATATATTGTTTTATATACATAGTTTATGTATTATATATGTGTGCGTGTAAAACAAATGAGATTTAAAATATGTTTAATTAAGAGTCGTGTTATATTCTTCCAGAAACCTCTGCAGTAAGGGTACTTCATCTTGGAGATCACTGATCTAGGTCTTTATTTTAGTTCTCATTCATTTAGTAAATATTTGAGTGCCTAATATGGTCAGCACTGTGCTCAGAAAAGCATGACACTTAATAGCCATTTTATAGTCATTTCACAATTCAAAAGGAATATCAGTGACTTTGAATTTCAACATTAAATTTATTGTTCCAGTTTTCCAAACTGTTTTCAAATTTTATGTATTAAAAAAATAAGGTGTTATAATCTGCATTTATTTATTCAAAAATATAATTTGCTTTCCAAATAAACCTTTGACATATGAGCCAGTTTCTCATTTGTGAATATCTACTGTGTGAACAGCACTGTTTTTTTTTGTTTGTTTTTTTTTTTGGTGGCCGCATGGCCTGTGGGCTCTTAGTTCCCTGGCCAGCGATCGAACCCCGGGCCATTGGCAGTGAGAACACGGAGTCCTAACCACTGGACCGTGAGGGAATTCCCAGTACTGTGTTTTGATGCCACACAGGGCCTGTCCTCTTGGAGGATGCAGAAATAAACCAAATAACGACAGAAAACGTAAAATTAAATTTCTGATAAGTGCTGTGAAGGAGAAATGGTAAAGGGGACTTTGACTAAAGTCAGGGGCATCAAGATAGCTTAACTGTGGAAATAACTACTGAACTGAGATCTAAAGTACTTATGGCTGTTTTAGTAAATAGATAAGAAAGAGCATGGGCTGGAGCAGGCTGTCCAGAGAGTCTAGACTGAGGGAACAGAACTTGCAAAGACCTCACAGCTGAAGGGAGCACTGCAGGTCAGAGAAACGGAAATGGTCCTCTGGGGCTGGAGTGCAGAGCAATAGGCAGCATCCCGCAGGATGAGGTTGGTGATGGGAGGTGGGGTTGACACAGCCATCCTAAGCCATGTTAAAAATTTGGAGCATTGTCTCAAGGAGTGTTCTACGAAAGGCCGGGGGTGGGGGGTGATGGAATCATATCTGTAGTTTGGAAAGGTCACAGGGGCACCATCAAGTGTTTTGTCATTTGTGAACTAGAAAAAGGGAAAATATTTTTTGAAGAGGCAAAGAAATTAAAAGGAAGGTAGTTTTGTCATCTTTCTTTTTTTAAAGCTGGTGTAAGTATGATTTCGGAATTCGTCAGCACTCTCAGTAGCTACTTCCTCACCGTCTTCTATACCTCTGTAGCCTACCTAGGACTGATTTCCAAACTTGACTGTGCATTAGGATCCCCTAAGAAATATAAAAGAATATTTTAAAAGGTGGAGAATCCTGGCCCCCTCTTTAGACTCGCTGGCTCATAATTTCTAGAAGTGAGACCCCTTAGTTTGTATTAAAACAGATGAAACACTCCTGCGTGATTCCAGTGCGTCTGAGCCACTGGTCCCCAGACAGGTTTTAGCCCATCCCCCCAACCTAGGGGACTACTCATTCCCAATTTTGTTCTCACTGACAAGCAGTAACCGTGTGTTTCGTGGGTTGGTAATACAGCTATCCTTTTATTTTTAACATGTCTTTTTCTTATCATAGGTAGATGGCACAAACCTTCAGGGTTTTACCAATCAACAAGCAGTAGAGGTGTTGCGACACACAGGACAGACTGTTCACCTGACACTAATGAGGAGAGGAGCAAAGCAGGACGCTGAGCTCGCGTCACGGGAGGACATCACAAAAGATGCAGTTTTGTCTCCTGTTAATGCAAGTGTAAGCAAAGGTAAGGCCACGTGAATCTGGTTTTCAGTTAGACTCTTAACATCATTTTGTATTTTTTCTAATTCTGAAATTATTTAAAGAGTCACTTTTTGTCTTAAGTATTCATTATGAACCAAGTAAAAAGGGAATTTATTAAAGTTGAGATTAACTGGAACCAGAGATGCATCCATTAACTATAGAATGGGCTTCCGAATAAAGCAGATTTCTATACTGTTTATTCAGTCACCACTTCTCATTTGGAAACATGTGCAGTCATTTGCTTTCTGTCCTTGCCTTACTTTTGGATGTCATTGCTTCCTTTTCCCTTTAGGGGGAAATATGTTCTGCCTAGATTATGTGTGTGACTCCCATAATGTTTCTAAATGCCCACCCTTTCCTTGAAGGAATCAACTTTAATTCAGTGTGTAGGCTTGGCTAGCTCAGTCAGTAGACCATGAGACTCCTATTTCCACATTTAGAAATGCCATTCATAAGCTGTTTGTACATGGATATGTCTGAAAATTACTGAAATCCTCATGTAGCTCCCTGATGCAAGTATTTATTGCTAGAAGTCAGGCTGTTGGTTTGAAAGTGTGTTTTATTTCTCAGACTGTTGACCTTTCTGGTATTTATGCCGTACACTACTAATTGCAGACCAGGAGAGAGGGAAGCAAGTCACAGGAGAACTTCATTACTTCTTTGTACCATTAACAGAAGAACTTTAAGTACATGTGGTTGATGAAAAGTTTACCTACAAAAAGCAAACTCTCATTTAGGTGTTCAAATAAAGCGGGGTTTGAAAAATTCAAGTGCTTGATTATATTACAGACATAACTACTAAACTTTCTTATCTTTAAGAAAATTATGAAGAAGATGAAGATTCTTTATCTTTGAGGAGAAACACCAGCATATTACCAATTGAAGAAGAAGGTAAACACTTGGAGCCAGGTTTTTATGTTCTTTATTGATTTTTAGAGAAATGATTTTTATAGATGTGATTCAACCTCTCTGGATATATTGTAAATTACAAAAAAAAAAAAACTTTCAAAAAAGATTCTTGAAAATCCTTATTTACAGATCGATTAATTGCTCCAGTAGATTAAAATAGTTTATAGCTGGCAGATTTTCTTGCTGAGTCCGTCTTTTTTTTTCTTCTACATTTTTTTAAATCAGAACCTTTAGGAATCATTCAGTTACATACATGGCTTTATTTCATTCCCCTTATTTCTTAGGATAGATCCAAGTTGTCTCTTCTTGAGCAAGCAGTAATGAAGTTAAAAGGATTTTTTAAATAAACACAAGAGAATCTTTAAAGCATAAGCTCTTAGGAATGAAATTATCCTTATTTTGGGGACTTTTTCTTCTAAATTTTTCGAAAGTTTTAAATTTTGAAAGGAATTACATGAGAAATTATTAAGCCTCTCTGAGGTTTCTCTCACTATATACCTAGAATTCATCAAACTGTTTCAAAAATTTTAGGGCGGCATAGTTTTAGTATATAATTATGCCCGAATGTTGCTGCCTTTGTTTTAGGCTGGATGCTGTGTGCTTCCCTGACCTGTCATATTGCTTTAGGTGTTTGATAAGTTAAATCCAGTGAACAAAGTCCAAGACTGATCTTCCTTATGAGAATTCTGCCCTTCACTAAATAATTAGATTGAAGCTTTGTAGTTCTTTAAAATAGTTCCTCTTTCATTATTTTTTTTCTACTGAAAATTGTGTTTTAACTTTTTTATTTTAAAGGGATATTTGTGTTTGCAGTGATATCCCAGGAGTGACAGGTGTAGGACTCTCAGGGATTTAGTCACATTTTGCTAGTTTTACACTCATAGGTGTAGAAATTATTTAGGATAATATGAATATCCAGAGGAGTGGGACAGGATAAAAATGTTTCAAAGCATAAAACTTGAGAGAGTAAGAAGGGATGGGTGTGGGGGATGGTCTTGAAGGCTCAGCCATCTGTTTTGCTTTGGTGAATGTGCATATGTGTATGGGAGGCTAGGTGGGAGAGGGTCTAGACTTAGAATCAGGAGTCCTACATTCTTTTTAAAATAAAGTAAAGGAAAAATGTCTGAATGATTCTAATGCATCTGTTCTAGTGCTGGTCCTCTGACAGGGATAAGATGTTGCCTCTTCCACAGAAATTTGACTCATAATGTGAGCCTGGACAAATCATTTGACTTCACAGTAACGTCAGGAGACTGGACTTTTTTTTTTTTTAATTTTTCAATTTTTTTTAAAATTTATTTTTTACATCTTTATTGGAGTATAATTGCTTCACAATGGTGTGTTAGTTTCTGCTTTATATAAAACAAAGTGAATCAGCTATACATATATCCCCATATCCCCTCCCTCTTGCATCTCCTTCCCACACTCCCTATCCCACCCCTCTAGGTGGTCACAGAGCACTGAGCTGATCTCCCTGTGCTATGCAGCTGCTTCCCACTAGCTATCTGTTTTACATTTGGTAGTGTATATATGTCCATGCCACTCTCTCACTTCGTCCCAGCTTACCCTTCCCCCTCCCTGTGTCCTCAAGTCCATTATCTATATCTGTATCTTGATTCCTGTCCTGCCCCTAGGTTCTCCACGACCATTTTTTTAAAAATTCCATATATATGTGTTAGCATATGGTATTTGTTTTTCTCTTTCTGACTTACTTCACTCTGTATGACAGACTCTAGGTCCATCCACCTCACTACAAATGACGACTTTATGGTTTTTTAAATATGCCTGAAATCTGATCTTGGGGCATTTGTGAAAGGGGGAGAATGAAGGGTTTTGTGACTGTAGGTTGGTTGTATGAATACAAATTTCAGACTGTTGTTATCAGCAGCTTACAGATTCCCCACTTTCTCCATTCCAAATCCCACCCTGCTTGAATCACTGCCCACCTGTGTAAACACAACAGAATCAGAGAATGGGGTTATGGGAGGAGGTAGGACTAGCTGACCCTCCTCTTTCTAACCTTCATCAGCTTGAAAGGTTTCCTGTAGTCTGTGTTCACCGCTGCACATTCATACTTCTCTGGAATGAGAAAACACTCATTTTGGGGGGCTAGTCTCCAGAAATATATCGCTTACTGTTTCCAGTTTCTCAAAGAGAAAACAGAATCGTTTTATTAATCTGACACATAACAAACCTGAAAAATAGTCCTGGAGTGGAAGCTCATTCATTCCACTAACAAGGAAGCAGCTAATGAGAAATTTGAATTTTAGAATACTTTTAAATTTGAAATTTGAATGCTAAAAAGTGATATTGAAAATCTAATATAAGGAGTAGTGGCGTGTAGAGATTTTTTTTTTTTAGAAGACAACCGTTATGAGTAAAAACTGTGATGTCATGGAAATCTTTGAATATGACTTGAAAATTCTTCTCAACCAGTTTATTTTAGCTAAGTGTTTTAATTCAGTATTGTTTACATAACTTGTTTAGTGATTTTCTTTTCTATTTTTTCATGTTCCTTTTTTGCCAATTAGTATGATTCCAATTATAGGGTTTTAACTTAATGTACATTTTCCATTTGTTTCTTATTTATATTTTCTTATTGTACATGGAGGTACATATATTATTTGTTAATTTGTTTGTTTTTGCTAAGTCATAGCATGGTCCCTTCTCTACTCTGTAGAACCAAATGAAAATGAAAGAGATACACTAACATAGAAGGCAGTGTGACTTTTTAATATAGAGTCACAAGAGGGCCACCAAGTGAATCCTGGAGCTACTTGGAGTCCTTGTTCTTTTAAATAAAAGTTAGACAATATATGAATACTTTAATGGAACTATAGTTAAGACCTAAAAGATATCTCTTAAAAGAGAATAGTTTTGGAACATGCAGATGATAGGCTTCTGAACTGAATTATTAAGATGTGTAGAGAAATAAGAGTAACTCATGTATTGAGTGAACAGTCAGACTTGGTATGACAGGTTGTGATCACAGTATCCCTGGTACCGAATGTTCAGATATGGAGATTTTTGTGGTATGTCACTAATTGTGTCACCTCTTTCAGGGTATCCATTACTGTCAGCTGAGAGAGAAGATACAGAAGATGCTCAACAACAGGAAGCTGCCCTGCTGACCAAGTGGCAGAGGATTATGGGCATTAATTATGAAATAGTGGTGGGTTAGCTTCTCCTCCCTAACTTCCTAACTTGTGAACTGTATTTGAGCAGGAAGTTCCTGACAATAATAAAGATGACCGTCATGAAGAGTCTTAGAGAAGTAGCAAACGCCCAGGGGTTTTTTCAAGTCTTAGAGAAGTAACAAACGCCAAGGGCTTTTTTCAAAGACCTAAATGTGCTGATTCAGATATTTAAAAATTTCAAGTTGGAGAGTAACCAAGGAGCTGAAGTAAAAATGAGATGGGAGTTTTAGAACTTATAATTCATCAGTATTTCTTACAGTTGTATATATTATTTAGATATTAGGAAATGTTTTTCTGATTCTTATTCCTAGGATTCGTGGAAAGAATCAGAATAGAATGACAGAATTTACTTGAAAATAAAACAAAAATCATCATGCCCTATGTGCAGAACTGTAATTTGCTATTTCTTCCTTATCACTCTTATGCTTTTACTCTCCTTGAGGGTTTTTATTCTTCATGCTTTTCTTTGTTTCACTTATGCCATAGTGAGCATTTTGTTTATTAAAGGTTTGCATACCTAGGGTAGCAGTTGTGATCTGCTATTTTAAAAAGAGGTTTAACAAAGTAGACACAAATTATGAATCTTTAGGTATATAGCAGCAACTTTCAGGAATTTCCAAAGGAACAATAAAATACTAGGTTAGGTAAAATTTTTCATATTGCTTATAATATTCAAGTAACTGTAGATTAGAAGCGATAAAGCACAACAGATAATGACATATAATATAAGTAATAACTAACATTTATTGAGTACTTTGTGCCAAGTAGTATTCTTAGTTTTTAATACTCATTACAAAGTTGTTTTTTTTTTAAACACTCAAGATGGTTAACAGTCAAATGAGATTTGAGTAAGTACAGCTGCTGTTACCATTTTAAATTGAGTCAAGGAAAAAATACAACAAAGTCCAGCTTAACTGTAGTTAATTTAGCAGGAAAGGAAAGTTGGGAGATTCCTTCTGTGGGGTGGGGTTAGCGTGACTGGCACGAATAACTGAGGCTGCACTCCTTCAGGCGCTAACTGAATAGTGAAGAGCGCCCTTTCACCAGCCATTTTCTCACAGAGATCAGACCCAAGACCGTGGACTTTTAACTGCTCTTTGTGCACATGCTCTCTTGGTGGCGCTTCCATTAATATGTCAAGCGTGGGATTTTACTATAAGTAAGAAAGAACTAAGCTATTTATAGGTCTTCATTAAACTCCAGGTAAATATTGACATAGATCTGGACTTCAAATTATTTTCTATGTAGTTATACAGCAAAAATGAAGTTACAGGAGGAGTAGTAGAGAGAAGGATTGATGGACATTTAAATGGGGACCTGGAGAGCTGCTCGGAGGAAGTGATACCTAAATTGGATTTTAAGAAGTAGAAGGATTTCATCCAGCATTAGATTGCAAAGTCAGATAGTGCAACATCTAGTATTAACCCTGTGCTTGTTATCATTAAGATTTGAAAAAGATCTCTTATAATTCAACATTTTTCTCAGTCCTTTTATCCCTCAGTTTCCTTAACTATAAAATAAAGGGGATAAAGCAGATCATCTTTAGTATACTTTCTGATTTTAATATTATAATGAATGGACTCCTTGTGAAAATGGTGAATTCCTAACGTTTTTCATTATTTAGTGTAACAGTAGGAAATAGAAAGTTTATTCTCCTGTTTTAAGCTTTGATTCACTTTTAAAGACAAGTGTTGTCCCCTTGATACAGTGTATGGTCCAGAGCCTGGGCTCTAGGTTCAGACTGCTGAGGTTCAAAGCACTTTTGTAGCTGTGTGACTCTGTTGAAGGTAACCTCTCAGAACCTTGTTTTCCAATTTGGGAAGCAAGGATAGACATTGTACCTATTTATGAGAAGTAAGTGAGATAATCTGTGTAATGGGGTTAGCACAGTCCTGGCACACGGGAACTGCTAAGGATGCGCCTTTTCTACCCTGTTGTTTGAGCTCAGGCTTTTGATTTTATCTGTGGTCACTCTGACTACCCTCTATCTGTTATCAGCACCTGTAGGCACTGCAAAGTGTCTTGGGTGCTTGCATCTGGCTACTTCGTTTTGGTTTGTGTTGGTTCAAGAAACTGATAGATATCAACACTCTTTCCAAGGCAAAGCTCTAAACGTTTGCCACTTTACGATAAGGGTTTTGAAGCTTTTGTAAGAAACTTGACCTTTTAGGGAGTGAACATAAAATACATACAGGAGAAGAAAATAAATGAAAGAATATTAAAAATTGTGATGATTTTTCTTGTTTCAGGTGGCCCATGTGAGCAAGTTCAGTGAGAACAGTGGGTTGGGGATAAGTCTGGAAGCAACAGTGGGCCATCATTTTATCCGATCTGTTCTACCAGAAGGTCCTGTCGGACACAGTGGGAAGCTTTTCAGTGGAGATGAGCTATTGGAAGTAAGCAGCTATTTCATTTTCCCCTTTGTAAATAAAATTTTGAAAAGGCTGTGGGAGGCTTAATGTGGTGAATAAGTAAGTTCTTATTTAAAATTTCTCCTCCAAAGTGTACTTGAGAAAGATAGGCAAGTAAAACTCCAGCCAAAGCAGAAATTTCAATCTGTATGTACATTGATCTTATCTAATTCCTTGCGTGGTTTTTGTTTGTTTGTTTTAGGGCCGGAGAACTATAAAAACTTTTCTTTAAAAATTTTGAAACATTCACTTTTTAGAATAGGTAATATATTCACATGTTTCAAAATCACAAATACAAAGATATACTCCAGTGAAGTCTCTTTTCTGTCCCAGTCCACTCAGTTCTCATCACCCTTCATTAGGTGTAACTGCTTATCATTGGTTCTATGCAATCTTCCAGATATTTTTCATGAGTAAGTAAGAAAATATGAATATATTCGCTTCTCCCCCTTTTAATAACATACTAGCATATAATACATGCCATTTTCTATCTTCATTTTTTTCATAATGAAGATAATAATGATTATTATGATATATCATTTAAAGGAAATGATATAACATCATTTTGATATAACATATAATGATATAACATATCATTATGTTATATAATAATGATATAACACATCATTTAAAGAAAACTTCTCCTTTTCCCTCTATCCTTTGGGAATGATTTTATTAACTCTCCCTTTCCAAACTATTACAGTGGCATATGAAACATGGGTGAAAGCTAGTGATTTTCCTGTGAGTGCTTTAGAAGTCCAATTCCAACAAGACTGTAGTGTTGCGTGTAGATTGTTTTAGGAAACACCACTACAGATCCAGCTATCGTTCTCAGCACAGTAGAGCCATGGTTATCCCCCGAGTACAGTTTATATTTATGTAATAAAAAAAATGGTTTTGAAAGTAGTCATGTTAGGAAATGTTCTTTCTTGGCCCACTTTTCTTTTTGCACAGGTGAACGGCATAACTCTACTTGGGGAGAATCACCAGGATGTGGTGACTATTTTAAAAGAACTGCCTATAGAGGTGACAATGGTGTGCTGTCGTCGAACGGTGCCACCCACCACCCCGTCAGAGTTGGAGAGCCTGGACTTATGTGACATTGAACTAACAGAAAAGGTACCAGGTTTGCAGATATAGGAGACTAATCTGAATGTATAATGGAAAGGTTGAATGTTATTTAAAGAATTTTAAGCCTTTTTTCTCTTATTTGATATTTGATTTCCTCACAAATCCTGTGGCTTATGGGATAGACCTTGGAGTCAGACAGACGTGGGTTTGAATCAAGCTTGGCACTTACTAGCTCTGCAACCTTGGGCAAGTCACTTCATCTTCCTGAATCTCACTTTTCTCCTGTGTAAAATATGAGTCTTGATGCCTATCCTAGAGGGTTGCTCTGTAGGTTAAATATGATATATAATGATATTAGGTGTTACTGTGCATGTGTGCTTGTATAATTTATTCACACTATTCCTATGAATTAGACACTCGTTCCCCTTAACAGAAAATTGAAATATGAAAGTAGTGAGTATGTGGTACATATGTAGTAGAAGATACTTTTATGTAACCTCCCCAGCCCAGCGCTTGTCACAGGCGTGGTAAGAATAGGGGAGAATAAGAAACATAATTCCAAATTGTGTAGAAGTCAGTCTAGCACCATACATATCCAAATACATTTTATGTGGTGTAATGGTATTTATTATTATAATAAAGCAGGTGGATGGATTTGCATCCATGGTCCTACTGTGCAATAATTGATAAAAAGCAACGATAGTATTTAAACTAACATTTCATCATCAAAAGCACATTTTTCCTATCTAATGTGGAACCAGATTCACTTTAGTATATTTTTACTAAAAGAAGCTAATGTTTTGAACCCCTGTGCCAAGTGCTTTTTAAATGTTACCTCACCTAATCCTCAGAAATTCTATGAGATGGGTAAGTGTGAAGCCCAGGTTAAGAATACCGCTCAAAGCAACACAGATGAAAAATCATAGAGACAGTCTTCAAGCCAAGGCCAATCTGACTTCAGATCTCGTCCTGCCATTGTGCATGTTAATTTATTAATGAAATAATCACGTGTACAGCTCACAGGATTTTAGAACCCTTATTTGCCTAGAGTACAGAACTTTTACATAGCCACTTCCTCTTGAATTGTTCTTATTTATCATAAGAATTATTTTTCTTTAATATCAAAATAGCTTCACATTTTTTTTTTCTAACGATAGACGTGATAACAGACACTGATGAAAAAAGTCAAAATCACCCACCATCATGCTGCCGAGATGTAATCACTATGTATTTTTATAGGAGCTCTTTGAACCATACATTTTAAATGCCTATTACAAGTTAGATATTTCTGACTTGCTACTTTAATTCATAATGGTTTCATGAGAAGCTGTTGCTACTCATATGTGAATGTTTTATTCTGGACAGATGCTGGGAATCTTTGTTTTCCTTGTAGTGTTTGTATGTGCATCTGTGGATCTAGTGCGTCTGAAATAAGAGCTGTCTGGTCTGTTTATCCAGCCTCATATAGATCTAGGTGAGTTTATCGGGTCCTCGGAGACAGAGGATCCTGTGCTGGTGATGACCGATGTGGGTCAGAATGCAGAGGAGGTTCAAGGACCTTTGGCCATGTGGGAAGCCAACGTTCAGAACATAGAGCTGGAGAAAGGGAGCAGAGGACTTGGTTTTAGCATTTTAGATTATCAGGTAAATATATGCTACTTTTAACAATTTTTTTAAAAAAAGATGACAGATACTAAACATATATTGTTAATAGAGAAAAAGCAGATAATACTGCTTAGATTTATCAAAGATGTATTCTTGTTTCTAGTAAGTCTTTCAGAATAATAATTTATATGATTAATTGATTATCATAAAGCATTTCTTTTGACATTGAATTCTATGAGCTCTTTTATATTTCAGCTCTTGGAAGTTTGAAGAATATGCAGAATACTTTTTAGGAATGTTATAGAAATATAGTCTTTCTGTTCCTTTGGGGAATATGCCTAAATTATTTTTATTTCCTTGCTCTTAACTGATGGTTCATATTTGAGTGGTAAGACAGAAACTATTAAATACTTACTTCTTTTGTTAGAAGTGAATGATAGGCTTATAATTGGATATATTGTAAATTCTAATATTCTTATTATTTGACCAAACTTAGGAATAATCTTAAATTGGTTAGGTGTAGCCTGCATCCTCATGTTGTGTTCTGTGTTGAGTAACTGAGGGCGTGCGAACGCCAGTCTGATGAAGTGCAGCTGCTGTTCCTCATTAATTAATACTGACCTGGAAAGCCATCTCAGATGACTCCAGAGTGTTGTGTTCTTTCTAGGGCCTGGTTCTGGAGTCTTGTTCTAATATTTCTGTGTATCTGAAGACACTGCATCACCAAATATGATATGGCCTCCTTCTGTATTTCTTCATTTCAAAAACAGGCCCTTCCCTCACTATACTCACATCTACCAATGGCCCACAATACTATCATCTTATCAATAAATGCTGCTGTTAATAATTCATGGATCTCAGATGATAGTTATAAAATTGAACAGTTTATCAAAAGTTAAAGTTATAATTTTACAGTTACCTGTATAATTTAAGAGGTCTACTTGGGAACCATGGAAAAGTGAGGGTACCACTGTTTAGCGTAGACTTTTCCTAAACTCTTTCAAATGGATATATCCTTCACCCAGATAATTCACTGGGAGTGTTGTATCAAATTCTTAAAAGACACTTGGAACAGTTACCCATCTGTTACAATTCAGAGTGTACAACCTGTAACAGCATTTTTAAGTGTAGAAAGGAGCTGCCTTCTCTTTCCTTTTTCGTTCTGCCAGGATCCAGTTGACCCAGCAAGCACTGTGATTGTAATTCGTTCTCTGGTGCCTGGTGGTGTTGCTGAAAAGGATGGACGACTTCTCCCTGGAGATCGACTCATGTTTGTCAATGACGTTAATTTGGAAAACAGCAGTCTCGAAGAAGCTGTCCAGGCACTGAAGGGTGCACCATCAGGAACTGTGAGAATAGGAGTTGCCAAGCCTTTACCCGTAAGAATTCAGATTTTGCTGATTTCTTTTTATTTGCAAACAGTATTGGCATTCAGGCTTTTATCTTCAGGTGTTCTCATGATTGAATCACGACTTTTGGTACTTTTCATCAACATGGTTATTGGCTCCATGAGTGTAAAGATTTAATTTTGAGTAATATTTTTTAAAAGAGTAAAGGGCAGAGAACAGCCAGGAAGTTCAGAAATAAATTTAAAACTTAGCATTCTGTGGTTTACTTTTCACCTTTTTTATTCCAAAATAAGGTCATGATCAATATAGAATCAAGTATTTTCGAAGAAATAGGCTTTAAAATAATCTATACCAGTATGGTGGCATATTAGAGAAATTAATAGCATTAACAACTGACAGTGGAATCTTTAATTATCGTGGAAGAAAGTAGAATCTCTGTCAGAGTGGGTTAAGTTCCTATATTCTAGTGACTTCAATACATTTGTTGTCTAATTACTACAGAGCAAGAAATTGAAATTTCCAATGTGGGTTCATCAGCTTATAGCTCTCCTCCTGGGAGGGAATTACCTTCATGTTATTAATTACTGCAATATAAAAACAACTAATAAATTCAGGCTACGTAATGTCAGTATGCTTATTAGGTATAGTGATTGCAGCATAGCACTTATCACTGAATTGCAATGAAATATTAGAGACAATCTCAGTATTTGGTTTTTTTCAGTGTATAAAATATTTTAAGTGAAAAGGCAAATACACCTTTTCTTAAGAAAACACATGCATAGATGCATTTGCATAAACATCAAATGAAGGTTTGTTGACTTTGTCAGAGAGTTTGTTCAAATTGTAAGCTTGTTAATATATTTTAAATGTTTATTAAATTTTTCATTCTCTGCTCTTTATTCTACAATAAATTTCTGTAACCTATGAAAATATATTTATGAAAACACAAAGAAAGGGAGGGAAAGAGGAAGGGAAGAAGGAAGAGCATGTAAGCAAACCTCAATCAAACCAGGATTATAGAAATCAGAACAAGAGATCAGTACAACGGGGAGTGTAAGAATGAAGATAGGCCATTATGGGACTCTACGTGTTCATTAAGATTGACCATACATTTGGTTCCGGTCTTTCTGTTACACAAAGAAAATGGCAAACGTGACTAAATATATGTTTTTTACTGCCCTTATCGGGAAACCATGCCACTTACTCAGAAGCAATCTTTTTTTTCCTGGGTAGATCCAAGGTAAGTTTCTTTCATAAGAGTATTTAATATTTCAAATTTAATACGCATTGCAGTATATGATGAATATCTCTTTTACATAAAGTGAGTTTTACTGGCCATTAAACTCTTATGTGTGGGAAAAGAAGATAAACATTTTTTCTCTAAAATATTTCTGCATGTATTGGTGATATAGGCAAGACAATCTAAATATTTTAGCCTGTTTTATCTGAGATTGTAATAAGAATGCTAGGTTTTCGGTCACTGTGATCATGGTTATAATTTGATATCTCAGGAGTGCAATTTAAGCATGTTGTGTACATACAGAGTTGGTGATGGTGGTTGTCTTTTAAAGCCGTGCTAAATTAAGAGACTTCACTGTAAGGTTCACTAACATTCCTTGTCAAGGAAATTACATTCTTTAAAATAATGTTCTAGTAAGGGATGACAGAGAGAAATTGGTCCTTCTTTTTAATGTTTTGTTTTTCTTCATCTTCTTTTATGTCTTAACACCTAAAAGTTGCCTTCTTTCTATATTAAGAAGTCATTGTTTAACCAAATATTTGGCAGGTAAAAATGACCAGAAGATTATTATAATATAAGAAATTACTGATTTTGAATATCTTTTATAAGAAGGATGAAGAAATTGGTAGAAAGGGATTCTCATCTAACAGATGATGTTGGTATTGGAATAAACATCCTCATTGTATCTTAAAATATAAAACTGTTAAATATGAATATTTATCGTATTCTGTGCTCATCATTTATGTTAAAGTTGTATGTTTATTATGACTTTATTATTTGAAAACATTATTTGAAAACTTTCCTGTTTTTTCCTCTCCTCCCCTTACTTTTTCTCCCCTCACCCTCTGTCTTCCCTTTCCCTCCCTCTTTCCTGTTCTCTCTCTTCTTCATGAACTCATCCTCAAACACTGGGCTTCATTCTCCCTGCAGCTTTCACCAGAAGAGGGTTATGTTTCTGCTAAGGAGGATTCTTTTCTCTACCCACCACATTCCTGCGAGGAGGAAGGGCTGGCTGACAAAGCCCTCTTCAGGGCTGACTTGGCTCTGGTTAGTGGCCACAGCTTATCAAGCTTTCCTTCAAAATCTTATGTGTCTTATTTTTGCTTTTCAGAATATTCTAAAGTCTTGCTATATTGTTCGTTATGTTTTGGAAAACTGGGCATTTTGCTCTAATTTCATACTTGGGCATCTCCAGGCATTCTTTAACTGTTTTCAGTATTCATTCATATATCAGTTGTTTGGCTTCTTTTTAATGAGGTAACAGGTATATTATTTCATTAGATGTTAATAATGTGAAAATCACATAAATTGGTTCAGTTATTGATTAAGAGCACAAAAGCTTCCAAAAGAGGCAGAACTCATGTTTCCTATGAATACATGTATGTTAACATTACTGATTTACCAGAAACTTTTAAATTAAAATTTTATTTTTACTTGATCTATATAAAATCATTCATTGTAATAAACATATTTAGGGACCACTGGGGGCCACTTTGTTGGGTAAATACATGATTCTTGATCCTGAGAACCTTATTGTCTGGTAGAAGAGCTAATGCTGTGTTAACAGTTAATAGTTAAAATATAAAACTAAATACCAGATATAAATATACACGTGACATTTATACAATATAAGTGTAACAAATTACACATCCTATTCCTAGTACTTCCACCATTGAAGCCAGGTTCCTGACCTAAATTTTTCTGGGGAGAAACATTGCTCAGTGTAACTAGAAAGGAATATATATATATATATATATATATATATATATATATATATATATATATATATTTTCTTTTTTTTGCGGTACGCGGGCCTCTCACTTCTGTGGCCTCTCCCGTTGCGGAGCACAGGCTCCGGACGCGCAGGCTCAGCGGCCATGGCCCACGGGCCCAGCCGCTCTGCGGCATGTGGGATCTTCCTGGACCGGGGCACGAACCCGCGTCCCCTGCATCGTCAGGCGGACTCTAAACCACTGCGCCACCAGGGAAGCCCAGGAATATTTTTAATACATGTTTTAGTGGTGTTGGACTAGTGAGAGGTTTAGAACCTGTGAAATTCTCCATTAGGTATTTATAACCAATTGTGCACATCGTGCTTTAAACTGGAGTATGAATTATTTCTCTGATTCCAATAATCCTAGTGTTGAAGGAGATAGTTCTTCAGTATTAAAATACTAATAATACTTCTATTAGTATTTTTCAACTGTCAGCTCCTGAATTAGCCATTTGGAAAGTTTTGGTGTATATTGTAATCAGTGCAATAATTTCACATTATAATATTTAGCATACCAGGTAACATTTGGCTCTATTCCCCGTGGGCATTATTACCACTTCAAAACTGGATAGCTTAGAATGCTATGAACTACATAAAGTACTATGGTATAAATGTATTAAATAGTACCCAGCTATAGTAAATTATTTTTGAAATGTTGTAGGACACAAATATATCACTGTCTCTAGAAGTGCCCCAAGAAACAATTTTCTCTGTAGATTTTACATGGCATATTTGAATGTTCTTAAATAAATGCCAGTCAAAAAGAAAAATTAGACCCACTTTTACGTGAGTTTAACATCTTACAACGGTAATAGCTATGTAATCTTGTGTTGGTCACTCACTCTCTCTGGGCCCTAGTGTTTTAATCTCTAAAATAATTAAATGAATTGATTATTTGGATCTCTCTTAAGATTCTAGGGCATCAACGATAAGCATACAAATTGTTCTTAGGTACTCTTAAATATTTATTATAATCCGCGACACTCGGCTTAGTTAATACTATCTAGATAGCAAGAGTTAAAGATTTACTATTTAGATTGTTGTACATAATGTGCATCTGTAAAGGGTAAACCTCCACATAGTCAGTAGTAACTTTGAACATGTATTTAAAATATATTATTAGAGAGAGGGTCACTTTAAAATGCCCAACCTGTATTCTTAATCAGGTTTTTGCAAGAATGTGACCTGGTATAATGTTATGATACTTTTCTTGGCTAAACACGTAAGTCGAAATCACAAAGAAATAGAACATAAGGGTTTTGGCCATTAATTTAAATACTGGTAATATTAGAGAAAGGTAGTATTTACATCATTTCTGTCTGTTCTAAGGTGTAACTGTGAGTGAATTGTAAGAACAGCTACAAGCTCATCATGACTTAATTGTTTCACTTGGTTCTGCGACAGAAAATAGTAATAAGATTTTTTTATAAAATGTTGTGAAATTGTCTAGCTCACTCTTTCTGAGTTTTCCATCAGTAGACGTTTATAACTTACAGCTTCACTATAACCAGATCATAATAAGGTCCCGTGTTTGTTAATATAATTTCACCATGAAATCACAGATATTATTTTTGATTTCCAGTGATCACCATAAAATTCTGGACCTGTAACTTGAATGGTTTTAAAATCTAGTTAAAGGATAATTTAAACAAAATATATTGTTTTTTGAGCTTTACAAATAGATAATTGCTTAGCTGCCTTGTTGAATAATAATTTATTTTAGTTGAATAGGAAAAGTGATGATCTCATTCATTTTAATATAAAATTCTAGGAATTTGGGCAGCTACTTTTTTAAAAAAATGTGAAGTGGAAAAAAGTATGTTTTTAATTTATGGAAATATTTATACTTAGAATTGCTCCAAGCCCTTTGTAAATTGTTACCTTTTGCCCTTTTATTGATGGAATAAAGTAACCTTCTATGCTAGCACCAGTTTGTCCTTGTTCTGTTGCATTAGTTAGTTTCTGATATGTTGAAGAGGGTGAAGAGGTCATGTAGAAAATAGAATAGACAAAAGAATGAAAGCAGTATGCCCTTTAGTCTCAAGTGGAGACTTTGTCATATATGTATCAGAACAGAATTCCCAACTAATATTATTGTTTTTATTCCTAGGTGGACACAAATGATGCTGACTTAGCAGATGAATCTGCCTTTGAGTCTCAGTACTCTCCTGATAACGACAGTATCTACTCCACTCAAGCCTCTATTTTATCTCTTCACAGCAGTGCTTGTAGTGATAATCTGAATTTTGGTCCCTCCCTTCCATCTTCTCCTCCCAAGGTACAAAGGAAATGCCATTTTATTTATGGGAAAACTTTGTGCGTAATTTCCCAGAGGTCATTGTTAGTGGGGTGTTTTGGGAGGGGCATGTTAGAGACATTATGTTTTTCCAGTCAGGGATTCATTATCAGATTAAAGTGCAGTTTCCTTTAGGTAGTGTTAATTGGGTATCTTGTAGACTCCAAGGGACTATTTAAATCTAGGTTCTGTGATACAGCGTGATAGACACAAAGGTTCAAAACTTTGATTAGGATTTGCATGTTAGACAGAAAAATTTTAATGAAATGTAGTTCTCAAATTGTGTTCTTGGCGGTGTCTACCTTGGAAAAATTACAAGAGTTACTTTATTTTCTTAATGGTTTTAAAGCTGACTTTCATGGAAAGTTGGACAGTAAAATATTCCTTTCATTAATTTAATATTTATTAGCTAAGTTAAAGTTAATGCTGTCTTACGTTTTTATATAAAATGATGCCATAGAATACTTTATATAAAAACCCCAGTGAATGGCAAAATTATGTTTAAGTCACTGGATGCGAATGGAGAATTTAGCTACTATTTGACATGTCTGTGCCATCTAAATTTTAGAAATAGATTATTGGTGTAAGTGCCCCACCCAATGCTATTTATTTTCTTGATGACTTGACACTTGACACTCTATAATGATGACTTGACTTGACACTCTATAATGTTTATTAAGTAATATTTTAAAACTTATCCAGTCTTTTGGGTGTGGAATGATATCTTACTGTTTGAATTTGGAGCTCCTGATTACTGGTGAGGTTGAACAGGTGTTCCTGTATTGGCCATCTGGTTTTCACTTCCACCAATGGCCTCTTCATATCTTTTGGCCATTTTTGTGTGGAGTTGCTTGTCTTTCTGTTGATTAGTTGGAGTTGTTTATATTTTCTCAGAATTGATATAAAGAGCAATTCGGTGTATATTTATGAGTATATGTGTGAGTGTGTATACTTTAAAAATCTGAAAATGTGTGGGAATGATTTCTTTCAACTTCAGGAAAGAAGTTATTCTTGGAGAAAAAATAAAGCATGGGAATTAGCTCTATCTGTAACACATTATATCCTTTAAGAAGAAAGAGAGATTGAAGAAAATATGCCAAAATATTAATGTCTGTTAAATCTGGGCAAAGGGTTCATATATGGTTATATTTTCCTGTGTTGGAAATATACTGTAAATAAATATAAAAATTAAGATAAAAGACTGAATAATAATTCTTTCTTAAATATATGAAATATATGTTTTTCATGTAAATTCAGTGGGAAGGGAATCTGTATTTATGTATAAGTTGAAAAGTGGAATTTCCATAGGCCTTGGGCAGTTTTCCTCCTTTTCTGATTAACAGGTAACTTTTTGGCCATAACATTTTCAAAGCATTTTCTTTCATGTTCAAGGTGCACCTGTTACCCTTGTAAATGATGCTGGGTAATCTCCTTGAATTAGTTTGCAAGGTATAATCTTGAATAGAGCAGCTGTTCCTCTCTCACCACACCTGAGACTGTCTATCTGACTGAGTACTTGTCTGGAACATATTCCATCTTTACTGGCCTCAGGGCTGGAAGCTGAGTTCACCTCCTCATGGAATCTCCTAATCTGCAGCATAGCACACTCCTTCTTGCCAGTGGGACAGATTGCATTGTTTACCTTAGTAATTGTTACTTAAAGGGATTACACAATCTGGATACTGAGAAGCATATATTTTACAGGGCAAATGCTGGCTGTATGCAGCACAACGTATTGGCTTACTGAAGTCTGTTTGTCGTTTTTTTTTTTCTTTTCATTAAACAGTTTACTCTTTTGTTGAAGCAAATTTTGGCAAGCTGGCCTATTAACTGAAATATTTAAACTACAAAACAACAAAGAAGATATTAATGAGGGTGTTTTAAAACACATTGTGAAACTCCTGTGTGCTTTCGGTTTTCTTAGAAAGTAGGGCTGTTTGTGTATCATGGTAAAGCTCTGCAACTTTTTTTTTTGGCTTGTTTGTTTTTGTATTTGTTTTGTGGCATTTTTTTAGTACCTAGATATTTTACTGGAAAAATGAAAAAATTAGATGATTCATTCATCTTCCTATTACTTTGCACTAAATTTATTTTAAAAAGAATGGCAGTTTGTTACAGAATATAGAGTAGACCATTTTTCTTAAAGAAAAGTGAGCTTACTTTGGAATTCTTTAATTGATAAAATCATACCATGTATGATACTGAAGAAAAACAAAGAAGCTTCCATACAGATTTGAAAGAAGGATATAATAGAGTGTGAGGATCTCAGTGATTCCTCAGGCTTTTGACTTTGCTAATTATGTAATAATCTCGTAGCCTTAAATGGTGGCTGGAAATGCACAAATAATTTTACCTCTCTCCTTTACCTTGATGAGAAGCCTTTGGACCATTGCTAGGTATGCTACTGGAAGCTCCAAGAGCTGATCACCCAGAGCAGGGACTCATCATGGAGGGAGGTCTTCCCCCTAAGGGTACAGCCTGGGCCATGACAGCTGCTTAGACGGCATAGGGCTGTAAGCATATGGTAGACATCCTTTGCACAAAGTTCTCCCATTTGGGGGATCATTCTGCTTTTTTTTTTTTTTTAAAGGAGTTATATTTGCTTAATTTGATTCATTATCATTTAAGGACTTAAGGGAAACAACCATTACTCAAGAATCTGAAAAATATGGCCACTTCAATGGTATTTGGATTAATAGAATCAGGTCACTGAAATGTGGATTTTAAAGGCAAGAAGCCAATGGGTTTTCTCATTATTCTAGGTTTTAACTTTTCGATTAATTTTTTTGTCCCCCTTTCTTTGTCACCCCAAGACATAATAGAATGCAGAAATAATTGTTTTAGAAACTTACTAAATACCTGTAGACTTTCGTTTAAAAGTTCAGTATAGTTTTGGGGAAGAAGATGCTTTCATTTATTTTTCCCTATTTTGGCTTAAAAGTACAGTCAAAAGAGATTCAGTGGCTATGTAATGAATCTCCTCTTCTTATCCACATGGCCATGCCCGACACTCCCTAGTAAACCCACATTCTCACTCTTGCTTCCAGGGATGAAATGATTACCAGTTTGGTGCATGTCCTGCATTGCTGAATATTGGACCCTCTAGGAAATGCTGTTGTTTCTAGTGCAAGTTGGACTTCATGTTTGTCACGATTGAAACCCCTCCTCATACCTTGCACCCCAAACAAAACTAATGGATTCCATGATTTTTAAAAAAAATCTATATATTTAGAGGAACAAATCTCCACTTAGTGTTTTACTGTAGCATAAAATATTGCTGCCTTCACATTTAAGTTTAAAATGTTGATACCATTTTTTAATTTTTATTTTTTGGAGAAAGGGTTAGTCTCAAAAGCTAATTACATCATTCTAGTCAAGATGATGAGAGTGATTGTGGAAGTCTTAGTGACAAAACTGCAAGCTCGCAAAGGTATGAAAGATGTTGCCTTTTCCCTCAGTAGGGTAAGAATACAGATAATAAAGGAAGGGTACCTTATCTCAGAAAGAGTGGGAGAACAATTTAAGTTGGAGCAGCTGTGCTTATGATATATTTTTAGAAGTATAGAAGGACTTCTGTGATAGAGTTATTACTGAAGAAAAGCAGGTTGTGTCCAGTGAATGCTTAAGTATTTAGCTCGTCTATGTAAACATATTCTGTGGGTAAATAATGTGCCCAAGTATAACATTATATGCATTACACGTAAAAAAAAGAGCTACTTTCAAATATAATTGGCATTTTAATTTAACCTTTCCCCCATTTTTCCTAAGAACAAGAATGTGAAAAAAAGCAGAACAAGAATAGGAGGCACCTATTAATATGGAATTTTGAAAGACTTCAGTTTAGATACCAAGTTGCACTGGGAAACCGTAGTTATTTTTGGACATCTTATGAGGGAAGAACTGCTTTTCTTTTAGATCCATGAGACTTTTAAAAATAAAAGTCGGTTGTTCAGCAACTAGAAATGTTTCTGAAGTAGGCGTATGTTGTCTGCTATGTTGATTAGCTCTTTCTTTTCTATGTGCTGGTGTTAACTCCTTCATGAATAATTCACGGAGATTTCTGTTATATGATTTATAGTAAACCCCAGCTAACAAGGGCAGCTTGACCTCTTTTTGTGATGAAAAGTAGTTTTGATTGTCATCTTTATTTGAGAAGTGGTAGGGATGATTTACTGATAATTATTATAATAATTAATTTAGTAATACAGAAGCTAACCAATTCTCTAGTAAGTACGTTGTTTTGTTTTTTTCATAAGACTAAAATAAAGTTGGTTGAATGAGCCAACAGGTTGTTATTTAGGTTCTAGGAGTGTGGAGGATGATACTTTCTATCCTTTGTTCCTGAGGATTTTAAAGATGGTATTTGCTTATATGATATTCCTACTTGCCTCAGTGCTTTATACGAGGAATATTTGATATTTCCAGAGAGAAGAAAACTTGATTGAACAAGAGGAATGTAATAAACTGTGTTGGAGCCATTGATTACCACCTTAGGAAAAAAATGAAAGAGACCCATATCTCACACCACACCCTGAAATAAATTCTAGATGGGTTAATACTGAATCTGCCAACTAACCATTTATAAAATTGGAGAAAAATACTATAAAGCATTTCATTTACTCTGTGCAGAGGAAGGAATTATTAAGCAATATATAAAACCCAGAAGCATAAAAAAATTGACAAATTTGATTACATAAAGAATTTCATAAAAAATTACATAAACAATTCTTGATCACATAAAGAATTTAATTTCAGCATGTATAGGTATATAACATATACAAACTTAAAAGACAAGTGACAAGGATTTCCCTGGTGGCGCAGTGGTTAGGAATCCACCTGCCAGTGCAGGGGACACAGGTTCGAGCCCTGGTCTGGGAAGATCCCACATGGAGCAGGGCAACTAAGCCTGCGTGCCACAGATACTGAGCCTGCGCTCTAGAGCCCACAAGCCACAGCTACTGAGGCCACGTGCCACAACTACTGAAGCCTGCGCACTTAGAGCCTGTGCTCCGCAACGAGAGATGCCACCGCGATGAGAAGCCTGTGCATCGCAACAAAGAGTAGCCCCTGCTCACTGCAACTATAAAAAAGCCCATGCGCAGCAACAAAGACCCAACGCAGCCAAACATAAATAAATAAATAACTTATTTTAAAAAAAAGACAAGAGACAAGCTTGGAAAATACTTAACAGTATATATCACAATGACTTTATATTCAGAATATGTCAATGACAACATATTTACTGACAAGGAAATCTCTCATGTTAAGATATTAAAGATACTTCAGAAAAGCAAGTAGAAATGTACTACTTAGTATATAGTTTAGTTTAGATTTTTAAAATGAACATGTATATGTGCATGTGAATGTGTGCATCTGTGCTTGTACATATGTGTTAGACAGATACATAAAAAATTTGATGAATAAACACCCAACAGATGCCAGCCCCTTATTTCTACTGAGGAAAGGACTGGATGAATGAGCCATAAGGGAAGACTTGCATACTATACCCTGTATGCATACATAATATACCTCTGTATGGCCTGAATCTTTTTTGAGGATAATGTATTCATACCGTAATTTTATACTTTAAAAATGTCAGTAAAAGGATTGAAGGAACAATTAATACACTTATTCAACAGCAGTTCATGGAGGAGCACTGCTTGTCCAAAGCACATAAGTGATGCAATATATGGGTTGTAAGTAGATACATGTATTTATGTAGATCTGTAGAATTTTAGAGTTTCAGGGAATTTTAGAAATTATGTAACATAAAGCCAAGAGAGGTTCTGTGATATATAGATTGTTAATAAGAGAGTCTGGATTAGAACCTACATCTTATGACACCATTTCTTAGTACTATTCCTTCTGCTACAACTTGCATAATATTTGAGAAGAATTTCCCTATAAAAGTATGAATTGTATGACTTCCTTTTCAACTACATAAATACCTACAAATCCCTATCCAAACAGTGTTTTTCTTGGAGGTTCTTATAAATTGAAATCAATTAATGTCATACTGTTTATCTTTGAATTTTATAATGAATAGAAACTTTCAGACAGATTGGATATGAAATACTTTCTAAATGAGATTTAGAAATATATCTTTACTTTTCCTCTATGTATTGAACTCTGAGTAATTTTATTAGTAGAACAGAATATTATGTCTTAATGATCTTAAGTACTAATATATTGTACTAATATGACTCAGTATGAGATGTATGATTTGCAGGAAATGTATTCAGAATCATTTATAAAAATAAACGTGTTTGGACTATCAGCTAAGCAAAGAATGTATGTTTGCTGATACTTCTTGAGTAATTAAAAATTATGTTGTGTTTGTTTTTCACTAAATAGTTGTTCATTAAGATCTTACGAAATGCATTGATGCAGTTCTGGCCATAATTTTTATTTTTTGTTCCTTAATCATCAGGATGTTACTGAAAATTCCTCAGATCCAGTACTTGACTTGCATATGTCCTTGGAGGAGCTATATGCCCAGAATCTCCTGCAAAGACGGGACGAGAGTCCGCCTTCAGTGGACTTGAGCATGGGGACTGCTGCTGGCTTTACCATAAATGACTATACACCTGCCAATGCTATTGAACAGCAATACGGATGTGACAACACAAGAGTGTGGACTGAACCTCACCGACCAAATGAAGTTATATCAAGTGCAGAACTGAGTTCTCCTGTGCTGACTGATTCAGCTGGAAAGGTAACATGCTCAAGAGATGGTTTGTGTATGATGATGAGGTTGGGGACAGTGAGGGGTTACATTATTCTGGCTCATCTGGAGCCAGCGCTTTCCTGATACTGAGATTTTCAGAAGACAACCTATGAACTTGTTTTGTTTGTAGGTTCTTGCTGAATAAAGCATAACCAGTTAGAGAACATGGGTAATGTTGAAATCATGCTCCAAAGTCTAGTTTTCCTTTCCACATGACTTATTTTTATTTTCTGACAGGGCTCCAAGTTCTTAATTCAACAGGGGTCCCTGGCCTCTGCTGCTGAGTGTGTCATGCTCCAAACTATATCCAAAGAATCTTTCGAGAGGACTATTATGATAGCAAAAGGCAATTCTAGCCTGGGTAAGTTTCTTATTTTCCACGTACACCTTTCCTCCCAGACCCCTGGCCAAGAGGAAATATTGAACATAGTTTCAATGTTTTTGAGTATAGATAAGATAATAGATGTTGTAAAATTTCCCATAGGTTTTTTTTTAAGCATTTAAAAAATTTTCATTTATTTATTTATTTTTGGCTGTGTTGGGTCTTCGTTGCTGTGCGCGGGATTTTTCTAGTTGCAGCGAGCGTGGGCTACTCTTCGTTGCGGTGCACGGGCTTCTCATTGTGGTGGCTCCTCTCGTTCCGGAGCACGGGTTCTAGGTGCACGGGCTTCAATAGTTGTGGCATGTGGGCTCAGTAGTTGTGACTCGCGGACTCTAGAGCACAGGCTCATTAGTTGTGGTGCATGGGCCTAGTTGCTCCAAGGCATGTGGGATCTTCCTGGCCCAGGGCTGAAAGTCGTGTCCCCTGCATTGGCAGGCAGATTCCTAACCACTGCGCCACCAGGGAGATCCGTCCCTTAAGTTTTTTTGGTTATTCTTTTTATGTACTTATTATTTTTATCTGAAATGGTTAACAGGTTTGTTTAATTCAGACTAGCTTATAAATACCTCACTCTCCTAGTTATTTACAAGTATTCCTGAGCCTCATTTCCTTTCAAGTAAAAGATATACGAAACGTTTATGTATGATACAGCAAATCAGAAAAGGCATTCTTAGAAAATGAAAAGTCAGAGATTTGGAATTCTAAATTCTTTGGAAAAGGAAATTATTAGTTTCTTTGAATGCTACCAGTTATGCATAAGTCAGTTTGTATTTAATTTCTTTCATTTGCTGAAATAAAGACTAGAAAGACAGGAGGTGCGCAACCACCAAAATTTAAGTGCAGTTATTCAATAGTCCTTCCCAGGTGGCAGGATTTTTGTGTCCTCTTTTACCTATACAGGGTTGTGGCTGGTTAATAATCCCAAATCGCCTGAATTGGGCAAAGAAGACCCGCTGTAGAAATAAAATCCTAATTACAGTAGCTAAAATTATATCCAGGTAGATCACATTTCTTCTTCTTTTGAGTTAAGCAGTGACATGGCTCAGCTCTGTCTTTAGGGCTCGATGCTGATCAGTAGGGCCATAAATCAGCTTCCCTGGAGGTCTGATTACAGCTCAAGACTCTCTGGTTAGCTGTGCTTCAGAGAGCTTTTTCCTCCTTCTAGGATGTAGCCAGCCAGCACCCTTCACATTGGTGTCTGTGGTGGGGTTTAGTTTCCTTGTTAAATTCTGGACTTGGCAGAGAAGCCCAGCAGTGCTTAGCTGGTGACTGGGATTCCGGTCTCTGCCTCCTTCTAGATTTTGTTCCATTTGCTGGCAGCTGGGCGCTACCAAGAGCAGCTACATGGAGACTTAGAGAATTTCTACTTAATTAGCTTTACTATTTCTTATATATTACATTTAATAGAATAATATATAACTTAAGCTACAGAACTTTCTCTAATTCATTAATTATGGGATATGTACTATAGATACCTAAACATGTCAAAAATATCTCATCTGCTAATGCAGTGTTTCTGAAAGCATGTTGCTTACAATACTAGTTTTGTCGGCTGTTAATGGGAGTTACTAGATGGGTTCCAAGTTTCAAAGTTTGGAATGTGATAAACTTAAGGAGACAGGTGTTTCTGTTTTCATCACTCAGTAGCTTTGATAGTCACATGTGCACTGTGGATCTCTAAGAAAAGGTTACAGGATGCAGCATTTCTCACATGTCATTGGCCATTTTTTTTTTATTAACTCATTAGACAGAAATTTTGCAGAGCCCATATGAGAGATCCTATTCTAGTATATTTATTTACTCAACTCTCAAACATTAATTATTTTCTGTATTCTGGCTACTGTGCATAGACACCATTATATAATCATTTTCCTCAAGGAATATGAGGTTAGGAGAGTAGACAAACTGACTTCTAAAATCCTCAGTGCATTAAAATATCATACCTGCTGTGAGAGACCCTCATGCAGAGAACATTGAAGCCTTAAATGAAGGAAGAGTTGATCCCTGCTCTCTGAGTGTGGAGGAGTTTCTAGAAAGGTTTCAGAGAAGAGTAGATGTTTGATTTAGTCCTTGAAAAAGGAGATTTCTACCACCTCGTTGAGGCATTGGGAAAGTCGAAAGAGCCAAGGCAGAGAACTGTGAAACATCACTGAAGTTTGTTTGGTGTGGGTGAAGTGTGGCATAATGGCGGGCAAAGGAAGAGTTGAAGCTGAAGGACTGGTAGGTGGGAGACAGCTGCCGGGCGAGTTCTTCGTATGCAGGACACAGGACCTCCCTCAGGACACTCCCTGCCTTAAGCGCCAGTGGCCAGTGGGAGCTGAGGGCAGAGGGGTGACGTGACCAGATGTGTGTTTTACGATCATTCTGGCACAGGTGGATGAATTAGATCGGAAGAGCTGGGAGGTGCTGTAAGAGCTGGGGTTGGAGTACATCTCATTTTACAGTCTGACCCTGTGGATTGCTCACCAGTTCTTAGTTTGCTGAGAGAATGTTGAGTTTTGTGAAATCTTTTCTTTCATCTGTTGAGACAGTCATATGGATTTTTTTGTTTTTTCTGTTATGACGTCGGGATATATCCTTTTTTTAGTGTAGTACAAGATACATAACATGCAGTTGATCACTTTAACCATTTTTAAATGTATATTTCTGTGGCATTAAGCACATCACATTGTTGTGCAACCATCACCACCATCCATCTCCAGAACTTCATCTTCCCTGAGTGAAACTGTACCCATTAATCACTAACTCCCCATTCCCTCCTCTCCCCTATCTCCTGGCATCCTCCCCATTCTCCTCTCTGTCTGTAAATTTTGACTACTCTGGGTACCTTATGTAAATGGAATCGTATGGTATTTGTCCCTTTGTGACTGGCCTATTTCGTAATGTCTTCAAGGTTCATCCATGCTGTAACATGTCAGAATTTCCTTCCTTATTAATAAAAGGCTGAATAATATTCCTGTGTGTGTGTGTTTACACCAAATTTCATTTATCCACTCACCTGTTGTTGGAAACTTAGTTGCTCCTACTTTAGCCGTTGAGTTTTGATTTTAAAAAATATACCAAAATGATTAGGATTTTGGAAAAAAAACAAAGAGTAGAAGGTGAAGTGTCCTTGCTTTCATATCCAGGAATCCATTTATACCTCAATAGTTCGATTTTAACATTAAAATATAAAAGAACTCTTTAATTTGTTTTGTGAGACTAAACCACTTACTTGTGTGAAATTATAACACCATTAGTTTACCAACCAAACTGTAATATAAAAGTGTTAACATATATATGTAATATATATCTTTTAGTTTTACTTTTCTGCTTAGTTTCCATTATTTGAATAATGTACATACCCAAAATGCTTATAGGGCTTTGTCCTTAGCTGTTTGATTTCCTGGGACCCAGTGGAGTTCCTCTGGCATCTTGGAGTGCAAATTCTGTATGCCAAAGCGAGAATATTTCTCTCTTATCTCATTTGACAGGAGATTTCAATATTCTACAATGCCCAGAGTAACTAGATGTAAAGGATAATGAAAAAGGCCTATTTTTAAAATCTCAGTAGAACATTAAAACAATTTAATTAAAGCATTCATTTAAGCTTTTAATGTAAGAAGGTGTTGCCTTTACAACTTGAAGTAACAAAAAGTGTGGTCGCATTTTAGAATATCTAATTGAGACTGGCTTTGTGCTGGTAGGAGTGTGTCATGAAAGGGTCTATCACTGAACACATTTTCATAGAATAGGTCTCTTCTTTATGTGAAGTTGTTTTCAGTTTTCACTTTCTGGGTAATTTGTTTCTTTCCTAGTTATAATCAGAAGAAATTATTAATAAATGATAGGCTTCTCTAAAAGCTTTCATCATCCATTTGCTGTGATTTTAAGAATAACCTGGGTTTTTTAAACTTTGTTAAATTTAGTGGGGGGGATGTTATGTGAAGATATATGCAGTTATGTACATATGCATGTAGTGACCTTTGAAAAATGTAATCGTGATTATTTTTGACACGTCTGTGGTACATTGGCTAATTATGTTGTACTAGGTCTTGAAGGTAAAAAAGTAAGAAGGAAAGGAAGGTGTTACCTTTTCTTCGCTGATGAGGTACAGACACATAGACTCAGGAATTTCTCTGGAACCAGGACTCAAACCTGAGTCTGTCTCTGGTTTTCACAAACCATACAAGGCACGTGAGTCCTTGAGTCACTCAGAGCTGCAGTGGCATTGCTGTAATAACAAGCTTCATTTTGAAGCTGAATTACGATTTGCATTAAGACATTAGAAAGCAATGTAGCTTTGGATTGGAGATGTCTTTTAAATATATTCTGTGAGTTTTCTTTTGTACTTTACTGAGCACTTTGAAAGGAACACTACATGTGCTTTTCTCAAAAAATTCTTTAAACAACCCTGAAAGTGGACATTATCCCCATATTACAGATGAGTAAAATTCAGGTCATTGTGAGGTTAAGTGAGTTGCCCAAAGCCACACTGATTAGAAGTGCTGGAACTCAAATTTGGAACCAGTTTTTCGGTTCTACAGTACATGGTTTGGGCTATGCTACTATACCTCTTTTAGGAAAAAATTGAGAGATCTTATGAGTTACAACCAAAATCTAGTCAGTGGATATTACCTCGAAGTTATTGAAGCCCGAAAATGATCATTTGGTGAAAGGAAAGTACAAGCTGAGCTAACTGATGTCAACCTCTTTGTTCATGTGGTTGACATGACCTGACAGCCTTAATAACTGGTAAAGTCATGAGTTGAATATGCTGTTAAGAATTAATTTAGAGGTCATGTTGACCATAGCTTGTGAAGACTTGTTGCATGTCTGTGGCTTGCTTTATTGCAGAATGCATGGTGCCAATGAGAACAAGATGATGGGTTAGATTCCCAGGATGGGCCACTGAGTTAAGTTGTGTTTTGTAGTCATACATTTTGATTTTGCTATAGTATAGTTGTCTGGTGGGTCTTGGTGGGAAAGATGGCAGCATCAGAGCAAACCAGCGTACCTATGGAAACGTTTCAGAGCCAGCCTCTTTGCTTGTATGAAACCCCCCTTGGATGAAGCAGCGTCTAGACTTGTTTTTTGGTTTATGTAAGCTCCTTAATAACAGCGCACTTAAAAATAGTTTGTATGAATCTCAACAGAATCTTTTAACTACATTTGATTAGTGGTTCATTCCTATCAGAAAATGGTAACTAGGAGCCTGGATGGCCCAAATCCAGGCATGAAATATGAGGTTGGAAACACATTGTAGTCAGGATCATTCTTTAAGAAATATTTGAAATATCATGTCTAATTTGGTACAGTTAAAGTTAATATTCAGAGAGAATTTCTTTCTTTTAAAAATATTATAAAAAACTAAAAACGGACTTCTCTCAAAGTTTTAATAAGAGAGTTATAGCTCTCCTTATATTGTTTAATTATATAATCTTGTTTTGGAAGGAACTTTTAGTACTTGGTTTTAAGTGAATTTATATTATTTTATGTAAAGTTTTCAATTTCAATAGGTCTTATATTTTTGAAGGAATAGAGTGAGGGTAGGGGGAGAACGGAGCATTAATTCAGATGGGTTTGTTGAGAATATTTTTCTGAGGAATTGATATTGAAGAATGAGAGGTTGTTAGCTGTGCAAGAGCTGAAGAAAGGGGGTGTCAGGCAAAGACTCTGAAAAGGGGGACTAGGCATATTTCTGAAAGAAGGCCATGTTGCTGGAACACGGTGGGGCCGTGGGGCAAGGAGGGCATAGCCCAAAGAAGGGTGCATGTCGGGAGGGCCAGGCCAGGAATTCCATATAGACAGGGCCATGTAGGTATGTTGTATATTTGAACAATAGGAAACTGTTAAAGGATTGTTAGCAAAGGGAGTGATGTGATGTGGTTTGTCTTTTTTGAATGGTTGCTCTGTCTGCTATGAGAAGAATGCATTGGCAGGGACAACTTTGGAAGCCAGGAGCCCAGTTATGAGGCTCGTTCAAAAAATGAGGCAGGAGAAGTGCTGGCTTGGTCTAGGTTTAGTATGGATGTGGAGAAAGGTGAATGAATTCAAGATAAGTTTTGGGGATAGAGATGGTGGAACTTGGTGATGGATTAAATATAGGTAGTGAGAGAGAGGTAGGAATCCAGAACAACTCCAACATTTCTGCTTTGAGTAATGGAGAGTAGTATGGTGGTACCATTACCAAAAAGGGGAGGACAAATGGAGAAATAAGGGGAGATGGAGACTAGGGAGTTCAATTTTATACTTACTAGGGTTGTATTTCCTATGAATCATTCAGGGACCATGTCAAGAGGGCAATCAAATATCCAAATCTGGAGCTCATTGAAGTTCACATTTGGAAATAAAGTGGTAATAGATTAATGTTTACATCAGTTTAATTCAACTGACTACTGTATGTTCAGGCACTGTGATAGGCACTGCGGATAAGACTTGAATACAAGCTTCCTGATGTTAGGAATTCTGTTATGCTTTTTTATATCAAGCTACCAGTATAGTACTTAGCACATAGTAAACATATAGTAAATATATACCAAATGAACAAATGGTCTAGAAATAAGGTAATATCAGAGAGTTTCTTAGAGAACTAATTTTCCATTTATAGTCCTGCTCTTTATTCTTTCATATATGTAAGAGATGAACTATTATTATAAAATTGATTTGATACTGTTAAAATGTTCTCCCTGAGAGAGCTTTCTATGTAAGTGGCGACACATCACGTAGCCTAAGCTACATTCACTCCACAGTGTAGACCCTGTTTCATGTCTAATGTATTTAACATGGAGTGTCTTTAGGTATAATTTCACAAACATTTCTAAATTTACTTAAAAAATATTTTTGTTAGAAACTGATGCTTTCCTTTTGATTGTTTTTTTTACTGCTGAAAAAGTTACTCCTATTCTTTTATCTCTGAATCCATAGGGATTACTAAATTCAATTAAAATGAATTTGTAAGTCATGCTTTTTTTTTTTTTTTTTTTTTTTTTTTTTTGTGGTACACGGGCCTCTCACTGTTGTGGTCTCTCCCGTTGCGGAGCACAGGCTCCGGACGTGCAGGCTCAGCGGCCATGGCTCACGGGCCTAGCTGCTCCACAGCATGTGGGATCTTCCTGGACCAGGGCATGAGCCCGTGTCCCCTACATTGGCAGGCGGACTCTCAACCACTGTGCCACCAGGGAAGCCCCGAATGTCGTGCTTTTTTAAAAAAAATTTATTTTATTGAAGTATAGTTGATTACAATGCTGTTACTTTCTGGTGTGCAGCAAAGTGATTCAGTTATACATATATATATTACATTTGCTAATCCCAAACTCCCAATCCATCCCTCCCCTACTCCACCTCTCCCTTGGCAACCACAAGTCTGTTCTCCCTGTGAGTCTGTTTCTGTTTTATAAATAAGTTTATGTCATATTTTAGACTCCACATGTAAGTGATATCATATGGTATATTTGTCTTTCTCTGTCTGACTTACTTCGCTTAGTATGATAGTCTCTAGGTCCACCCATGTTGCTGCAAATGGCATTATTTTGTTCTTTTTTATGTGTGAGTAATATTCCATTGTGCGTGTGTGTGTGTGTGTGTGTGTGTGTGTGTGTGTGTGTTACACCACATCTTTGTCCATTCATCTGTCAATGGATATTTAGGTTGTTTTCATGTCTTGGCTATTGTAAATGGTGCCGTTCTGTATTGTAAATGGGGTGTATGTATCTTTTTGAATTATAGTTTTTTTTCCGGATATATGCCCAGGAGTGGGATTGCTGGATCATATGGCAATTCTGTTTTTGCTTTTTGAGGAACCTCCATACTGTTTTCCATAGTGGCTGCACCAATTTACATTCCCACCATCAGTGTAGGAGGGTTTCATTTTCTCCACACCCTTTCCAGCATTTGTTATCTGTAGACTTTTTAGTGATGGCCATTCTGTGACTGGTGTGAAGTGGTACCTCATTGTAGTTTTGATTTTCATTTCTTTAATAATTAGTGATGTTGATGAGCATCTTTTCATGTGCCTCTTGGCCATCTGTATGTCTTCTTTGGAGAAATGTCTGTTTAGGTCTTCTGCCCATTTTTTGATGGGGTGGTTTGTTTTTTGTTATTGAGTTATATGAGCTGTTTGTATATTTTGGAAATTAAGCCCTTGTCGATCACATCATTTGTAAATATTTTCTCCCAGTCCATAGGTTGACTTTTAGTTTTGTTTATGGTTTCCTTTGCTTTGCAAAAGCTTATAAATTTGATTAGGTCCTATTTGTTTATTTTTGCTTTTGTTTCTATTGCCTTGGGAGACCATGAAAGTCATGCATTTAATGTGTATCCCTCCTTTACCATAGGAATGACAGTAAGTGCTAATAAAGATGGCTTGGGGATGATTGTTCGAAGCATTATTCATGGAGGTGCCATTAGTCGAGATGGTCGGATTGCTGTTGGGGACTGCATCTTGTCTATTAATGAAGAGTCTACTATCAGTTTAACCAATACCCAAGCACGAGCCATGTTGAGAAGGCATTCTCTCATTGGGCCAGACATAAGGTAAGTATCATTTGGATCCTATTTTGGCTTGGGAAATTCAGGAATTTCAATTCATTAATCAGAATTTTTTTCTCAGTACATACTTTTGTTTGATATACAAAAATTATTATATATTTATTTAATATAAATCACTGAAGAATTTGACTATTCCTGAGGAGTTATTGATTGTATTGATTGTAGTCTTTAGGACACTATATCTACAATCAATAACTTCTTAATACTAACAATACTGAAATACAGTTGACCCTTGAACAACACAGGTTTGAACTGCACAGGTCCAAATATACCCAGATCTTTGTCAGTAAATACACAGTCGGCTCTCTCTGGGTTTCACATCCTCGGGGCAGCCACCTTGGATCAAAATTTCCATCTGAGGTTGACTGAACCATGGGTATAGAGGGCCAGCTGTACTCTGCCATTTTATATGTCAGGGACTTGAGCATCCGTGGACTTCGGTATCCATGGCGGCCCCTGGAACCAGTCCCCTGCAGGTACCTAGGGACAGCTATACTTCAAAACGATGTTGCCTTCTATTTTTAATTCTCCAGTGATTTCTGCAAAAATCTTAGATGTGAGAGATACGAAATCTCTTAATAGAGCAGGACAGTCCACTCTTAGGAACTTACAAAGAAGTTTGGATTGGCCTCAGTAGAGCAGATTGTGCACTACCTAATGATCTGTCTGAATCCTCCAAGTCAGCCAGTTCTGTAAGGGCCAAGCACGGTAAAGATTGTACAGAACAGTGTCAGTCTGACCCATAATTTATCCTTTGTTGAACTGCCTCATGATATAAGAGAATTCACCAAAATGTTGATATGGTCTGATGGTATGTCATATAGGCTATTTTGTCAGGAAGTGTTTAAGTTTCTCATCATCCCATAATGTACTAAAAGCATGTCATATATGTGGTTTGTTTCTTAAGTCACTAGACGTTTCTTGAGCCAGCATAAAAATCAGTTAATAACTTTATTGTCACACCTCAGCAGTGTAAAAGCGTTCCTTTTTTTCTCTAGCATTAGTAATTGAATATTTGCATATAAGGGATAAAACAGTAAAATAAGAGTTCAGGGAGAGATTGTTTACTTTAAGTTGATATGATGAATACTAGTATGGGAGACTTTTTTTGTATTAATATTATCTAACTGACTGAATTCTGTATTATTCTTCTGCAAAATACATATCAGTAGAGCTTAGGCAAGAAAACTGTATTTACAACCTGTTTCTCATTTTTCTATCAATAAAAAGCAGAAAAATATATGCTGTTTAGAGTGCATTCTGCTGTCTTATAAAAAGGAGGTTTTATTTTTAGGGCAGAATTTCACTCACGGGCTTTCATATTTTTGCCTGCCTTTTTGACTTTTATTTTATAATGAAACAGATCATCAGATCATGTGACGGTTCCATAATTATCTTATTAATCACGCAAGTACAAGCGAAGATCATTAAAAATGTCAGTGCCTCTACAGTAAATAAAAAGAGAAACGTTAAGTGCTTTCCTCACCACTTGCAGGCTAGTGTCCATTCATTTTGCTTCAAAGATGAATGATAAGGATCTACATGGAGACTCTTTACTGCCGGGGTTTTAGCTTATGTAGTTTTGAAGTACCATAAAATACAGATGGTCTCGTAACTGATCATTTGATTTATTGTGTGATAATGCACGTCTTATGTCATGAGCCCTGATGCAGGTCTCCTGTCCACTTTTTGGCACTGAGCACCAGAATCGGTGCTTGGTTTTAACCTTCCTTCGCTGTTCTAATGTACTGCAGATCTTAAAAAGTGGCCCAAAAATAAGATCATTGTGACATTGATTTAGCGTAAGTCATGTACCTAGTCAACTCTAGAAAAGGTGTCAGGTACATTTTCAGGCTACAAAGCCTTTTTTTCTTTCCTGTTTTGTGGGGGGTTTTTTGGGGAGGGTTGTTTTGATTTGTTTTGTTGTTTGTTTTCCCACCCTCTGATTTAGCACCAGGATTTACCCACTTATGCATTCAGCAGCTTTATTAAGACTGTGAAGAGTATCTAGAGAGCTAGTTTCATAAAAAATTGATTTAGGATTCCAGGAAGCAAAATGTAATGTATCTTACATTAAAAAGAGAAAATAAGAAAAATCCTACAACCTTCCCTCCTCTGGAAATCAGTCAGTCAGTCAGTCTCTTTCTCACATGCTCGCATGCATGCATACACACACTCACAAACACACCCACAAATTACATGGATTTCTCCTCAGGTATCCTATTAAAGCTGTGATTAGGATGGCTATAGTTTTGACTCATTGGGTAAATGATAAAAAGAAATGAGAATCATAGAGTCCTTTTTTAGAAAAATTGTGTCAAGTGGTAAAACAGATAGCCATTTAGATTGACCAGGGCTGAGCAGTGTGTTCCATGCATTTTGCATGGTGTTTTTGGCCATTTCTCCTCCCTGTCACTTGCCTTCATGAAGCAAAAGGTGTAAAATTACCTTGAAAACTCTGTGGGTAATCCTTCTAAATGGAAAGTCTAGTCCTTCCATTACTCTGCATGGAACCATAATGTTAAGTGCTAGTTAAGTGTTGTGGTCATTGCTTTAATCTAGGCTCCATCCATGTCTCTTCCTTCCTCTGGATTTCTTGTTAGGAAGTTAGCTTAATCTGGGCTGGTGGTGGAGGAATGTATTGCAGGGACTTAAAAAAAGGGACTCTAATTGGTTCAGTTATATAACTGATTGGTTTTAGGAAAAGCATTGCTTATTGAGACAACACACTGGCTTCTTTTTTGCCGCTTACGAGAGATGACTAGGAACTTTGTGTATGCGTGTTCGTGCGTGCCTGGGTAGATAATTTGAGTTTCAAGAGTTCAGGAACAGCCAGTGTAAGTTCCAGGTTTCATTATTTTCTATGGAAAACCAGATGTGAAGCCTCACCAGAATGCATCCTGTCTCACTTCACACTCCACCTTGCCAGGAGTGCTTATGTTTCTGTAATAATAGCCAGGGTTTTGCGCTTAGCAGCAGCTGCTTGTAACATCTGCCAGATAATTACCGAGCTGAATCAGAATTCACCTGCCTTAACCTAAAGTGTGGGATGAATTCCTGATCAAGGAATAAAAGATTGATTGCAGTTACATTTTTCTATGCTTGTTAATAATCACTGCTATAGACACCAGTAAAGAGCAGATGCTTTTCTGGGGGAGGTGTAGATAGGAGGGAGGTGGAAAGGGGAAAAAACAACCAGGAGGACCCACTTTTAACTACATATACATGCATCTCACATTCAGCACAAGACATTGACATTTGTTAACACCATTGTAAAAAGATGCTGCGGTGTATGCTTCACATTCTAGATTCTCTGCAGCACCTGCTGACGATCGAGCCCCCTTTTGTGTGTGAGTAATGGTGATTGAAAAGCTCATTATGGCTGCGTGTTACAACTTGTCTGTGAAACCTCTTCATGCTTTTGTAACATCCCGATGTGGGGATAGACCCAGACAGAGATTCAGTGTATATACATTTTGGCTTTTTTTTTTTCTCCTTTATGTAAGAACGTACTTCCAACAGAGCTGTGAGATGGTTACATTTTCACATTGTACTGGTGATTGTGAACTCATTTTAAAATCACATTTTCCTACTACTAAGCTTTCCAGCTCTTTTTTCAGGGAGCGATACTGTCTGCATATGCAGACGCAACCTCTGGATTAATAGCTGTGTCACATTTCAGCATCACTAATGCTATTCTTTTTCTTCCACTCCACATGTAACCTAAGGTTAGTTTGCCTTTAAGAATTTTTAATACAACTCTCAAATAAGCAGTTTCAGTGTGTTTATGCAGTTCATAATGTAGTTTGGTGTTCTGGGTTGGTGTCTGGAGGTTTTGTGTGGCCGTGTGACCAGGCATGTATTATAATTGTTCTGCATGGGCTAATGCATTGTGGGATGCTTGTTCTGATGGCCTTGCTGTCTGTGTTGGGCTAAATATTTATGAAAACTGCTTTCTTTCCTCTTTCTCACTGCTCTAAAATATAAGAAAAATATTTGTAAAGCTCTTCCTCCCCCACCTCTTGGTAAAGGGTAAACACTTTTGAATAAATATAGAGGAGAATTCATTTTCAACAGTGTTTGGGATAGAAACAGCTTTTCCTTCTCAAACCGATTAAAAAATTAAATACTTTTAACTGATTATTCTTATTTTGCCTGTTGTGTTCTAGCTTCTTCTCCTCACCTCTTCCTGGCTTTTTTTCTTAAGGTATTATTTAGGTGAGTTTTAACTTTACTGAACCTTCAGAAATAATACCAATTTTCTTGAATAGGCTTTTCAGGTTTTATTTTTCTTTGTGTAAAGGCAGTCAGTCTTCTTCCCCAACCTAATGTGTTAAACATTTTTGACTCATTATTTTTGAAGGGATAAATGCAAATTTGCTATTCAGTATACTTTTGTAACACTATAGAGAAGGTGTTTTATAGATGAATAAATAAAGTAGCGTCAGAATTAAAATGCAGCTCTCTCACCCAGCCTAGTCCTAAATCCACTGAAACTGTGTTTTTTACTTCCGTTTGATCCTTGAGGTAAAAGTGTCACAAAGTGTCGTAAGGGTCCACGGCTTATGCCAGAATGCTCAGGTGTGGACACGCTGGCTGACACTCTGTTAGAGCACTGTGTTATGTTTGTATTGTGCTTCTTGGCTTACCGTAGTCTCATAAAAAGTGACATCCTTTTTGTGATTGAGGATATGGACATTCACTGGTGGTGATTTACCCTACCAGAACACTCTGGAGAAGCAGCAGAACTGTGTCCTCTGACTCTAAACCTAAGCGACCTCACAGAGTGAATGCTTTTTTATGGAAATCACCAGTATGTCTGAAATTATATATCTTCCTCACTCAATAAATTATGCCATTGGTATAATTCTTATTTTATTATAACATGGAAGACAATCCTTTTTCTTTGCCCTTTAGTGCTAGGGTTTTTTTGTTTGTTTGTTTTTGTTTTTGCGGTACACGGGCCTCTCCCTGTTGTGGCCTCTCCCGTTGCAGAGCACAGGCTCTGGACACGCAGGCTCAGCGGCCGTGGCTTACGGGCCCAGCCACTCCGCGGCATGTGGGATCTTCCCAGACCGGGCATGAACCCGCGTCCCCTGCATCGGCAGGCAGACTCTCAACCACTGTGCCGCCAGGGAAGCCCAGTGCTAGGGTTTTGATACTTATTGTCTTCATGGGTAAGCTATGGTTAGCCAGTTTAATAGTCTTCATGATTTTTGTGAGGACTTTTTAAATTGTCTTTTTGATTGTTGATGCATACTTTTGTGTCTTTGTACAAATATGCTGAACCGATTTCAAATGCATTCTTTCTCTTGCCTTACTGTTCATTAATTTGAGGATCTCGGAACAGACTACTTAAACAAGTCAATCAGTTGTGTAGCCTGATAGGACAGCAGTAAACTTAAATTTTCAAATGTCAGTTTCTAAGCATTATAGCTGTAATAAGCATCTTACTCTGTGCCTTCCACATTATAGGCATTCAGCCAGCACTTGTTGAATTAGTAAGAGACCATTCAGGTGTACACAGTAGGCTTTTCTCTGAAACCAAAATGAACATATAAGAAGTTGCTACAAATTAGTAACAGAGTCTTTCCATAAACTTATAATGGTTTAACTTCAGACTTGAGAGTTAATAATTTAATAAAGCTAGGATATGATTATTGATAATGCTTGTTAATGTCCAAAATTAATTGTGTATTACGGGAGAATGTAAAGTAATTTGGTATACCCAATGTTTTAATAGAGTTCACCTCATTTGTTTCTGCTAAGGAACCCAAAAATCTTTCGACAAAATAATGTTATTACTGACAGTTATTTTTCTAAGGATTTATAGATTCCTTTAATTTCAAAAAATTCCTGTTAGTGTTCTCATCTGGAAATAGATATTATGCTATTTTCCTCCCCCATATAATTATTGGTAAACACATAGTTTATCAGCAGTGTTTAAAATTTTAATTTCTGTTGTTATTCTTGCCTATAGGATACTTTATCCTTTTGAAGTTTGGATTTTCTACTGAGTTAAGCCAATTTAAATGAGTTCTGTGAAAAAGTAGAGGTGAAGGGACAATATAATTTTATTTTATATTTTGGAAGATTCCCCTAACAGGCAAAACTTTGCTTCCCTTTGCTTTCATGGATTGTGTCTTGTTCCAGAATTACTTATGTGCCTGCAGATCATTTAGAAGAGTTCAAGATCAGTTTGGGACAACAATCTGGAGGAATAATGGCACTGGATATTTTTTCTTCCTACACTGGCAGGTAAGTGAATGAATGATACAGCAAGTTAGAAAGAAGAGTTTTGACTCTCCAGAGTCAGAGAGTAGTAGAAATGAAAAAGACTGAATTCCTTTTCTGTCTTTCAAGATTTTAAAAAATATTCAGCCCTTTCCCCCATATTACTTAAGGAGTGATCATATATTGTGGAAAATTTGGAAAAAACTGTGAAAAATCAAATCAAGAAATTAAAACATCTTTAGTTGTACCACTCAATATAGCACTTTCATCATACTGAGTTTTGGGAATTTACCCCAGATATGAGTATGATTTCATTAACTCCCTGGAACCTACAATTTGTATGGTATTGTATCACTTTTCCTCTTTCATAAGCAAACATTTTCAGAAATTTTATTTCTTTATTAACGTACATAAAGATTCAGAAACATTTTCAATAGTTATGTTTTTACTGTTTTGGAGAACGTTGAGCTGAATGTCTTTGTATATATGCATGTTAGGAAATAGTGTATATGGCTTTTTAAAGCCTTTTGATATGCAGTGTATTAAGAACCTTTAAATAATACAGGAGAAGTAGTCCCCTCCACCCCCCATTAGGAAAGGCAGAAACTAGGTTTTGATGATGATGCTGAGTTCAGCACAGGGAGAGAAATAATGTCATACTGCTTTTCCGGGAAGAATGAACCACTTTACACTTCCAGCTGGGGGCCTGTTTTTTTTCAGTTGCATTAGCAACTGAGTAACAGATTTCTCTTTAAGCATGCTGTAGAGAAAAATGGCTTTGCAAACATTCTGAGGTTTGCTCACAAAATTTCTAACATCCCAGGGCACCCTGGTGTCCAGTGACTTTGCAGGCATCACGATATCACATTGCTCTTTCCGTTACAAATTGCACATGGCTGCAGCTATCCAAAAGTGTCAGGGAAGGAAAGGTGTGTTATGTGTTTAATAAAAGCAAAGAATGTCATGGCCCTTAGGGCCTCTTGAATTTTATGGGAAAAGGAGTATTCATTCCACCCTGCACAAAACTCAGCCATACTCCTGTCTAGAATTTCCATCTCGGGGTTAATGACATGAATTGATTACAGCTATCTGGTACTTCCTATTAAAGTGGTAAAATCAGTAATTCCAGTGTCCTCTGAAATATCATTTCAGATGGCTTAATTAAAGAATATGCCAAGATAACATGGTATTCTTACTAAGTCCTGAGGCCTTAAAAGCACTCAAAAATTTACTATTGGAGCAAAAGAGCCACTTTCAGCACTGTGCTTCCCTCACAGCACAGAAGGGAGAAGGGCCTGGATTGTACAATGCTGTGACTAGCTGCTTCCCTGCAGAAAAAGTATATTTGCTATTAATGTAAGGGTGCTCAAAACAAAATGGTCTTTGTCCTACACAGGAGGAATCTGCACCGGAGAGGTTAAGTTACTTGCCCAAGTTTCATAGCTAATAAGTGGCAGAGTCAAGGTTAGATGCATGCAGTCAGGCTCCATGTTCTTAACCATTGGATCCAAAAAAGAATTGCACAAGCCCAGTATAAAAATATGGGGCAGCATAGCATGGAGGTTGAGAGTTCAGGTTTTGTAATAAGATGGCCTCAATTCAAGTCTCACCTCTGCTCCTTCACTGTGTGACTTTGTGCCAATTTCTGGCACCTTAATGCACATGAAAGAGAGTTATTATAGTTGACAGAAATTTCGTTGATATTCAATAGCAAACATGAGTGCAAAATTCATTCTTGGCTGAGTGAGTGCTGGGGAACAGAACCGGTCCATTCTGCTCTTTGGAGCACATGATCCAAGACCCATAAACCCCAGCCTAAGATGGATAAAGAATAATCAGCACATTTACAGGAGCATATCTGAGTTAGTGAAATGATTTGAGATTGGAGAATCATTTGAAGAGAATGGGGTTTTTGTATCAGAAGACTCAGGATATTCATCATCTTATAGCTCAAAGGGCAGGAGCATGTGATGTAGTGTGTGTGCTTGGGTCTGAGCAGCTCCCCCAGCTTGGGCTTTAGGGGTAAGAACTGAATATTTTAGGTACTCTTTCAAAGTTCTCACTCCTGTCTGTGTTCCTTACCTGCTTTTCCTATCATATTCTCTCCAGTGGTGTTTCCAGAGGGTTAGGCCTTGTATCTGCTTTGCATCTTACGAATTGAGCTTCACTCAGACTAGTTCTCAGTCAGCTACTTAACATCGTTTGGAAAATCCTTCTTTGGATCTGTTCTCAACCATCGTGTCCCACTGTCGGGCTTAGGCTCTGGGGACCCCAGCCTCATTTAGAGTCTCCTTTCTCATTTTACACAGAGGGGGAATTTAGTCACACAACTGATGGGTAGGAACCACAGGCAGGTGGATTTCCTTTTAACAGATGAAAAACAAAAATCTAACATTCAGGTCAGAGAAAGAATGAGACGTTCAGGGAGAGCCTGGACAAATTATTGGGCAGAAATGTTGGGAAACATTCAAACACAGTCGGATTATTGGATTAGATGACTTCTCATCTCAAAGTCTGAAGATGATATAATTTGATAGAACTACATCTGTTCGGATATACTACTGTGTATCACTAAGGTGTATTTTCATGTTCATGCTGAGTAGAATCAAATTCATTATTCCTGTCAGGGGAGAATGGATATAATCTGAACATATACTGTCTTGAGATTTTTTCAATTTCTATAAAAATCAACTGCAAACATTTATTGAATTAGAGTTTTTAAAGCCTTCTCTATTTTCAAAAGAACATGTTGGCATGTTTCTTTAGAAATCCATTTTTTACTAACAGCGTAAGGCCACACCGTAATTGATTTAACCATTCTCTATGGCCCTTACAATGCCATTTGTTGATGCAAAGTGTTCCTTTGGGAAAACAAAATGTTTCTTGACAAGGTTATTATTTTATGGTTTTATTTATAGTCAGTTAACAGATTGGACACATTTTGCTGTATGCCTGGCATTTGGCAAAATCTGAATTCCTACAGAAATTGAAAACTGACCTTGAACACAAGCGTACTGCAAACTGCTTCCTGTAAGGAGAATTCTGTGTCTGGCTCCTTTGGATGGGCTGAGCTGGACCATAAGCATTTTCCATCTGTCTTCAAAAGTTGAAGGGAAAGCATTGGTCCATCCTGAGGAAGCAGAGATGCTACATTCCTGGTGTACTTGATGATAAGCTCTTTCAGGCCAGGGATCGATCAGGGCTTTGCAAGCTTATAACCCACATGGTGCCTCCCCTTTCTTGCGTATGGTAAGCATTTAAGAAATAACTTGTTGGGCTTCCCTGGTGGCGCAGTGATTGAGAGTCCTCCTGCCGATGCAGGGGACGTGCGTTCGTGCCCTGGTTCGTGCCGTGGAGCGGCTGGGCCCATGGGCCATGGCCGCTGAGCCTGCGCGTCCGGGGCCTGTGCTCCGCGACGGGAGAGGCCACAACGGTGAGAGGCCCGCGTACCACAAAAAAAAAAAAACCCAAAAAACTTGTTGAATAGTTCTCTTTAAAATTCTGGCATTTTCCCTTTCTTTTCATGCCTTTCCTTTCTTTGTCCGTGTTTCATTAGGAAAGAGACAGACTAGACAAGATTCTTTGTGTTCTGCTGTATCTCCAGACTCAGTTATAGTAGATTGATTCTAATATAAGGCTTTTATGTGAAATGAAATACGGGTTTTATTTTTCCCCTTAATGTAAATTATTATCTACTTATTAGTTAAGTATGGTGAAAATATAAAGCAGTTCTGCATTTTTAGCCAAACCAACAGTAAAGTACATACAAGACAACCTTGCATGGCTTTACTAGGATTTGGGAGTACTCACTGTGTAACTCTTTAACAGAGACATTCCAGAGCTACCAGAGCGAGAAGAAGGAGAGGGGGAAGAAAGTGAACTTCAAAATGCAACATACAGCAGTTGGAATCAATCCAGGCGGTAAGAACTATTTCTGTCTTCCACCTACTCGGTGTTTAAAGATAGGGAGGGGTGGTTTCAAGTATTGGATTACAACTTGCTACTGTGACTTTGAGCAAGTAGTTTAATATCCCTTACCCTCCATTTCTACATGGGCACAGTGGAGAAGATAATTTGTATCACACAGGGTTAAAACTAACATGTATTTGAGGATTTGACACATAGTAGGGACTAAATAAAGTAAAGAAAATTAGGCATAGGTAGTTGGAATATTTTTTGTAGAGTTGATCTTAGGTAAACCACCAAATGTTAACTTGAAATTTTTCTAGCATTTGTAGAAACTAGATATTCAAGCATATATATTCAAAATGTGTGTGTAAGTATCTTATCATAGGCTACAGTTATTCTAACCCATGCTCTTTCTAGAATGAATCTCATATATAATAGAAAAGACGACTTCCCTAAATCTGCTTGGATATACTACTGTGTATCACCAGGGTGTATTTTCATGTTCCTGCTGAGTAGAATCAGATTCAGTCTAATAGGAATTTTTTGAATCCCGATTATGGACCCAGATGAGAGGCAGGTGATTTTGTGAAAAACAGGGAAGTATAAGGCATAAATACTGCCTTTAAGGAAGTTATTATGCATTTGGGGAGGCAAGATATAGAGACGCACAAAGTAATTAAAGAAAAATGTAAGGTATTTTGCATTAAGTGTAAAATATAAGTAATCGTTGGGTACTTTCTCTAAACAGATTTAAAAGTGACCATCACAAAGGTGCCTTTTACATAGTAAATACTTAATATTTATTCTACAATGAATAAATAAAATTCGAGAGAGAGAAAAATTTCTACTCTGCAGATGTGTAGTACAGTTTGATGAGTTTCCTTGCTCACCAATGAGCTTGAGGCTACAGCCATCACATGTAAGCATTCTCTAGGTCAAATCCTGTTCAAAGTATAGGAAACCTTTTATGTTGCTTTCACGAAAGACAGTAAGCATTTTCAGCCATCTAAAATGACTTTTTGATTTGAATTTTTAAAAAACTGTTTAGACTGCTTAGAGAAATTAAGGTCTTTCTACATTATTACCCACATTGAGAATATAAGTGGTAGATCTGTGGCAGAAAAAATATTATAAGATACTAAGTTTCTTGTTTATTTGAAGAAAGAGGCAGAAGTAAGTTAGATAGAATTATAAATATTAGATGAAATTATATATCTATCTTTATGTATATATACACACAGTGGAATGTTACTAAGCCATAAAAATTATGAAATTCTGCCATTTGCAGCAACATGGATGGACCTAGAGAATATTATGCTTAGTGAAATAAATCAGATAGAGAAAGACAAATACTGTATTATATCACTTATATGTGGGATCTAAAAAATAAAACAAACAAATGTATATGCAAAACAGAAACAGACTAACAGATATAGAAAACAAACTAGTGGTTACCAAAGGGGAGAGGGAAGGCTGCAGGGACAAATTAGGGGTAAGAGATTAAGAGATATAAACTACTATGTATAAAATAGATAAGCAACAAGGATATACTGTATGGCACAGGGAACTATAGCCATTATCTTGTAATAACTTTCAATGGAGTATAATCTGTAAAGATACTGAATCACTATGCTGTACCCCTGACATTAATATATGTTAAAGCAACTGTACTTCACTTAAGAAACATTTTTGAAATAATTAAATTTTTAATTTAAAAATAAATAATAGAACCTTTTAAATTTGGGGGAGAATTCAATATCATAATGCATGTAAAGTCCTTAGTACAGTGCCCAGTACAGAGTGAGCACTCAGTGTCGGTCTTATCAGCATCTTCATCATCATTACTCATAACAACGAAAATAAAGCATTGAACACAGGAATCATTATGAAATTTTCTTATGAGAAGGGTGTAACTTATGGACCAGAAGATTTTTATACTTTTAGCCTCGATTTTAGCCTTCACGTCAGCCTAAGAGGTGTCTCTAAAGGCAGTAACTAATTTACAGAGAGGATATGTCTGCTTCCATAAATCGTAAAGAAGATACTCTGCCCTCCCTAACCTACATAGAAGCACTAAGGTATTTTGGGGGGAAAGTTCATAGAAGTTCATGAGGAAGCTTACCAAAAGAGCCAGAGCTTTTAGTAGATGAGGAACAAGTGTTATGAATATGCTTTACAACATTGGAAACCTGCTAGGACATTTTTTCATGCAGTCAAGAAAAATTTACTTTGTGTGGAAATAGAGAATACTTTTTAGCGAAGCGTAAATTTTAAGATTGTAAATAATCTGTGTTACACTTTTGTGTGATTTTCATGTACAGGATTGTATCATACTGTATGTATCATTTTCCAGCTTACTTTCCTCTCAAACCAGTGTCTTGGAGATCTATCATGTTGATACTTAAATATCTAATTCATTCAGTTTATTTGTTGCAGTGCATTTCAGTATATGAATATACCACAGTTTATTCTCATTGATATTTGAGTAGTTAATTATTATTATAATTCTGTGTAGTAACTATATCTTATTTTCTTATATGTATGGATGAGAATTTATCTAGGTGTATATCCCAAAGTGGAATTGCTGGCTTATAGATTTAACTGTATTATTTACTAGAAGTTGTCAAATTGCTTTTTAAATTGACTATACCAATTTTTTACTTTTATTTCCAATATATAAGAGTTTCCTTTTCCCCACATCTTTGTTACCACATCATATGATCATTTAAAAACTGTTTTTGTCAACCTGATGGGTAGAAAATGGTAAGTTATCTTAGTAAACAATGTGTAGGTATAACAGGATTGAGGAGCTGGGGTACATTTGCTCATTTGTCGTATGAATTGAATATTATACCTTGTTGACATTACTTCAGTAATCGTAATTATAATCATCATAATAAGAGTAATCAGGGATTTATTGATTGCTTAGTATGTCCCAAAGCTTTGTGTTGCACGTTACATGTATTCATGAATGTAATCCTCACCGGAGCTCTCTGATGTCGAGACTCTTGTTGGATCCGTTTCCCAGCTGAGGAAAGTAAAAGAGAGACTAAAGAAGTTGCAGAGGGTCACACAGTTGTTAAGGAGCCTAAGGGCAGGACTTGAGTCCAGGAGCTCTTGGTTCTAAGTTCAAGCAGCCTGGCCTCAGAGCTCTGTACTACCTTTGCTTTTCTGAATTTCACTCTTTTTTAAACCTGTGTTCCCCAGAAAGGCTGCCGTTTTTCTGTAAAACCAGCTCTGCACATGTTCTGTAAAGTTTTTCTTTTATAGGTCTCTTTTTTTTTCTTTCCACGGAACGTTTACCATGTTCTGCTCCGTGAATCCTGAGTCTGGTTCCTCAGTGCTGGGGTCCTTTTGGCAGCTCTGGCTTTGGTTATCTGCTCTGATGTTTTGAGGAGTTACAGCCTTTCCTCTGAGGAGTGGATCTGAAACCACTTTACTGTCTGTGCCACATCCTGAGGAAGCACAAGGTGCTGGTACCCAAAGGCAGTTTAACCTCTCTGTGCCTCTTCCCTTTGTAAACTGGGGCTGACAAGAGTATCCACCTCATAGGAGTGATTTGAGAATTAAATCAAAGTGTATGGAACTCACTTAGAGAACAACGCTGAGCACATGATAAGCCCTTAATAAGTGTTTGCTGTGCTGCTCTTTTTAGTATTCGGGGAATCATAAGAGCCAATCTCTAGTTTACACCAACCACAAAGAGCCCTAGGAGACATTTTCTTTCATTCTTTCTTTTATTTTTTTTTTTACATTTTTAAAAGAAGAGATGGGCTTCCCTGGTGGCGCAGTGGTTGAGAGTCTTCCTGCTGATGCAGGGGACACGGGTTCGTGCCCCGGTCCGGGAAGATCCCACATGCCGCGGAGCGGCTGGGCCCGTGAGCCATGGCCGCTGAGCCTGCGCGTCCGGAGCCTGTGCTCCGTAACGGGAGAGGCCCGCGTACCGCAAAAAAAAAAAAAAAGAGCGAGGAAGCCCCATCTATGTATTTTGGATTCTTAAATATTAAACACAATGGCTAACTCGGCTGACTTTAATACTTTGCCCTTTTACCTTAGGAAATGGAAGAAGTTGGTTCTTGTCTTTCCCAGAATTCCTAGAATGAAAGAAAATGATGAATAGGATTTTAACTAGTTTAAGCTATTCTCACAGATTTGTTAAGATCAAGAATCATGGTGAGATCCTTTTAGACTAAACAGTAGATCTCTAGGATCTTAGATTTCTAATAAAGAAAAAAGTGCTGACCAAAGAAAATGTGGGTTTCATCATCTACCTTCATGTGACTAGTTGCCTGCCCTCTCACTCCACCTGTAGTACTCTTTTATCCCAGTCTTTTCTTACTGTGACCTCCCTCATTGCACAGGAGTCCTACCTCCATCCTTTCGTTTCCTCTGGGAGCACCTCAAATGTCAAGTTTGAGGGCATGCTGGACCGTGCTTTCTTCATTTATCTGATGTCCAGTGTCAGCTGACTCCCTTCCTGCAGCTGGGAGTAGACTGTACAGTCTCATTACCTATCTCAGAGCTTTCTACTCAGTAGCTCTGTTTGCTTCCAGTCACCTGAGCTGCTCCTTCATCTTGGCCAGACACCTCGCTGCAAATCACCTTATGCTTATATCCCGCCTTTTCAAAAGACACGTATTTTCAACTCATCCATAACTCTGACAGCTATTTGCAATTATCAGATAAGAGTTCATGTGGTTATTATGTGGGTAGAGGAAGTACATTCAGGACACAGGCAGTAGCAAGCGCCATGGCCCGAAGGCGGGAGAGCATGTCTGATGAACCTAAGGAACGGCAAGATGATATTGTAGCTGGGTTGGAGAGAGGAAAGTGGAGAGCTGTGAGGGATGCATTTAGAAGGTGGTGATGGGATCAGGTCACGGAGGATCTTGTTAGCGCTGCTAACAAGAACTGCTCTTCTTGCGCTGTTAGTTTCTAGATCTGTGTTGGCAAGACAGACTTCTACAGAGGTAGGCTTCTGAAACAGTGCATGCAGAAATGTTCTCTCTCTTGATTGGGTTGCTAAGCTTAGAAGGTACCATCTGTTTGAGGGTAGCTGAATTTTTTGATGTCTGCAGTATTAGAGCTTCTGGAAAATGGTCCTTTTACATTCATCGGTGCCCCAGCCTGGAGTATGAGTCCAATATTAACCTGTAACAAATCAGCTTCAGAAATACATTAGTATTTATCAGCCCCTATAAAACAGATAATTGGAAGAGTATTTAAAATGATCTTGTTTTACTACTAGTAAAACCTTAATAAATTGAGCAAATAATATTTGCAGAAATTAACATACGTAACATTTTATTCCTTTGAATTAAAAAAAAAGTGTTTCCTATTATAATTTCTGAATCATTTTTTAGTGTGTTAGGTCAGTGGCATTAAGTGTGTTTACATTGCTCTGTAACCATCACCACCATCCATCTCCGGAACTTTCTTCATCTTGCAAAATTGAAACTCTGTACCCATTAAATAGTAACTCCATCCCCCCACCCCATGCATCTTCTAGCAGCTGCCATTCTATTTTATGTCTCTATGGATTTAACTACTCTAGGTACATCATATAAGTAGAATCATACAGGATTTGTCCTTTATTTCACTTGGCTAGCTTATTTCATTTAGCATAACGTTCTCAAAGTTGATCTATGTCCTAGCATGTGTCAGAATTTCCTTCCTTTTTAAGGCTGAATAATGTTACTTTGTATTTATATACTGTTTTGTTTATTCATTCATCTGTCCATGGACACTTGGGTTGCTTCCACCTTTCGGCTGTTGTGAATAATATTTCTATGAACATGGCTGTACATGTATGTTTTCAGAACCTTGCTTTGAATTCTTGTGGGTATATACCCAGGAATGGAATTGCCGGATCATATGGTAATTTTATTTTTAATTTTTTGAGGAACTTCCATACTTTTTTCCATAGCAGCTGCAACATTTCACATCACTACCAACAGTGTACAAGGGTTCTAATTTCTCCATAATTTCTAAAATTTTTCCCTGCCAACGCTTATTTTCTGGGTTTCTTTTTTTTTTTTTTTTTTTTGATAGTAGCCATCCTACTGAGTGTGAGGTGGTATTTCATAGTACTTTTGATTTACCTAATGTTAGTGATGTTGAGCATCTTTTTATGTGCTTATGGGACATTGGTATATCATCCCTAGAGAAATATCTAGTCAAGTCCTTTGCCCAATTTTTGATGTTTGTTTTCTTCTGTTGTTGAGTTTTAGGGGTTCTCTAGATATTCTGGATGTTCATCCCTTATTAGATGTGTGATTTGCAAATATTTTTCCCATTTTGTGGGTTGCCATTTTACTTTTTTGATGAACAAAAGCTTTTACTTTTATTGAAGTCCGGTTTGTCTGTTTTTGGATTTGTTGCCTTGTACCTTTGGTGTCATAGCCAAGAAATCATTGCCAAACCCAATATTATGAGGGTTTGCCCCTATACTTTCTTATAAGAGTTTAAAATTTCATTTATTTTTTATAGGGTTGAACTTTGGCGAGAACCAAGCAAATCCTTGGGCATCAGCATTGTTGGTGGACGAGGGATGGGGAGTCGTCTAAGCAACGGTGAAGTGATGAGGGGCATTTTCATCAAACATGTTCTTGAAGATAGTCCAGCTGGCAAAAATGGAACCTTGAAACCTGGAGATAGAATAGTAGAGGTACCCTCCAGTGAGCTTTCTGTGCTAAAACTATTCACCTGGGCCGTCCTCTTTACCAAGGGAGTCATCATCTTTACACTGACCCAATATTAGAGTAAAATGTGTTTGCTGTTAAAGCATTTCTTTCTTATTTGTTTGTTTTTGTCCATAATTTTTCTCTTCAGTATATGATGACAGATTATATATCTCGATGTAGAGATGGGTGTTTGGGGGTATAATCAACTTTTTAAAAAAACACTGGCACTAAGATAAAATAATTAAGTTCAGTTTAAAGAACAAAGCAAATTTCTTGGGGAAATCATTGAATCGTTTAAAAGTATACGTACACACACAGAATGTGTACATCATAATTAATCCCTTAAATGAGATTTTATTTCTAGAAATACTTAAATGTTGTTGGATGAGATTTTTTAAAGTGAGTCTTTTTAGTAAAATTTTTATGCTAAGATCCTATTGCCTTTTATATAAATGTCTCCCCCACCACCCCTGCCAATCCAAGCGTGGCTTTTCCTCCATCTCAGTGCTGTGCCCATTCCCCATCCATCACTAAGGGCTGTGTGTGTGTGTGTGTGTGTATGTGTGTGTGCACGTGTGAGTTGGTACGTACACACATGTGTACGCATGTGTGAGTACTTTGTTATGTGTGAGAGAGAAGCGTTTGGTCAAACTGTACCTAATCCCTTAATTCAAAGCTAGGTTTAATATTTTAAATTAACTCTTCTCGCACGAGTCACTCATCATTTACTCAACAAATATTCCTGGAGAAGCTGTTGCATTCCAGGTGCTGTAACAGACTTTGGGCATCCCACAGTAAATAAAACACTGTGCCTGCCTGTCAAGTGGGACAGACTTGACAAGTGATCAAGTCACTTCAGAACAGTGTGATGAATTATTTGATCAGCATAAGCATAGTTTTAGTTTAGGTTAGAGGAAGGGGTAGCTGAACCCAGGTTTGCTGAGTTTCCAGGATTTAGAAGACTAAAAGAGACAACTTCCAAATAGAAACCGATCACTTTGTTATTATAACAACCATTATTTTTACTTTGTACAAGTGATTGTATCTCATTTTCTAAATCCATATAACTTAGGCACTAAAATGCCTTAATTGTGTAGAAGAAAGTTATCCATATCAGTCACAACTTTGAAATGAACATTTTGGGCATTGATCGATTTATTCCTTTATTGATTGTCTCTGAGAGTTGAAGAAGGAAGAAGATTGAGACTTGAGAGAAAGCAAGGGCCATGTCTGGTGTTTTGTTTTTTTTTCTTCTGACCATTTATAAGGAAGAATGATGGGCTTTTTTTTCTCTCTTCCTGCATCTTTACTTTTCATTAGATGATACCTTAGCCCCCTGTTAAAGGATTCTTTTTTAGTTATAGTACTACATAAAATTTCTAATTTAAGATTATCACAAGGCAGTTTATTTTATAGATACTTCACTATTGAATACCTTTGACCTAAGTAGAAAAAAGTAAGAAATGTTTATAAATTATTTCAAGAAAAGATTAATCATAGTTTTCACCAAAATGTTTGCTTCAGTGTATTAAGAGAGTTAAAACATCCCTTTCAAATTGAAAAGAAAGGATTTTTGCGTGTGGTAAAATACTGCTAAGCAACAGTTTGTTGAATATTGTTACGTGCAAGGGCTTTTTGCTGTAAATAAGGAGCCTTAGGCCTCTGTAATCCTGGGGATTCTAGAACATGTCTCTGCTAAGAGTTTCTGAAAATGTATGTAAATTAGAGACCTGAGAAGTATTCCATTCTAAGTATAGAGTTTTTTGGACTTGGGCAAAGATATTTAATGTCCTGTTAAATTTTCCCACTAATGGAATATATAGTAAACATATATACTTTTATTTTACAGAAAGTTAGAAGCCATTTTTTTTTTTTTTTTTTTTTTTGCGGTACGTGGGGCTCTCACTGCTGTGGCCTCTCCCGTTGCGGAGCACAGGCTCCGGACACGCAGGCTCAGCAGCCATGGCTCACGGGCCCAGCCGCTCCGCGGCATGTGGGATCTTCCCGGACCGGGGCATGAACCCGTGTCCCCTGCATCGGCAGGCGGACTCTCAACCACTGCGCCACCAGGGAAGCCCTAGAAGCCATTTTTAATATGAACTGAAAGAGATGTTGTTATTTCATCTAAGTATCAACATGAGGGAAGTTTTTAATTAAATATAGTCTATAATTCTTTTAAAAGTGATAATGTTCTATGCAGAGATCTAATAATTTTCTTTTTCAGAATTATGTCTACTCTGATTTTTCTATTTTGTTGTATATACCATTCTCTGGTAATTGGAAATGATAAAATTATACCAGTGTCCTATAGTTTTCTGGCAGGATTAGCATTTGGCCTTTCAAACTATTTTCCTTCCTATTCATATAGTGCATAAGCTGAGCTGATCATCACCAAGGCAAACCATGGTCAATAAAAAGTTACAAAATAACTTTCACTTTCAAGCTATTTATATAAGAATTACTAACAGATAAGCACAATTTCTTGGCTTCCAGCTCCTACCACGTCTACTGCAAAGATTCTTTTGCCAAACTAACCTTACCATAACCTGATTTTTCTGAACATCAGAATTTTGTTTTTAACTTCAAGCTTCCTGTACAGAGAGAAATACACAAAGCCTCACACACCCACTTCCCAAACGGCTCTGTAATGAATTGGAAGAAAATGTGTAAAGTGACTTTCACGATGAAAGCAGTGCTGCTAGGCAGTTCCCATATATTATTTCTTTAATGATGCTGATTTATTAATTTAAGGGAACAACTGGGCAATGTAAGGGAAGCAGAAGCAGAGCCTTCATTCTAATTGATTATTATTTCAGTTGATTATTGGAGATAGAAATCTGTGTCCAAAACAAGGGAACACAAGTCTGCTGGACAAATGAAAAGTCCTGGAGCCTCATAAGTACTCTCAATTATTTTTGAATCTGAAACAGATTTTTTAGGAGACTCACCCAGGATCCTCAAAACTCCAGATCGACAAATTGTTCTGTTGTTCTGTAGCTTCTTGAAATGTTAAGCTGAGGCCTTCCATTGCAGGTGGATGGCATGGACCTCAGAGATGCAAGCCATGAACAAGCTGTGGAAGCCATTCGGAAAGCAGGCAACCCTGTAGTCTTTATGGTACAGAGCATTATAAACAGACCAAGGGTAAGCAAACACAAAGGGCAAGGTAGGCATATCCAAACAGTATTCAACTTGGAATCTAATGTATCCAGGGCCAAGTTGTTTCTAGGACCCGAGATCGAGTCTTGAAATCTCAGGAGACTTTTTAGAAGTTTATTTTGCTTTTTTTTTTTTCCCATTGAGTTGTCCTGGAAATCCCTTCTACCATGTTTAACAGACACTTGAAGCCTGTTAAAAACACACAAGTAGGATTCATTGGTGGCTCATAGGCATCTAGATGGATAATTATTAGTGTTCACTCTAGTCATAAAATATTTAAGTTGTTAAGAGGGTTGTGGTGGAGTCATTCAGGTTGATAGTCTGTGACGTCTAGTCAAGTCCCTTAGAAGCCAGAGAGATTTCATTTTCTTTATAAATTTATTCTCTGGACAGAATTTCCAGTTTATGCAATCTCATGATTTCCTGTGCATGATCTTTAATGTATTTGTCTATCCCAGTGAACATTAACTTTCCACATGATGGATTTTGTTCAAGCTGTATGTTTATATCTAGTGATTTCATACCTGCTGTTTCCCAGCCATCATCACTGACTGTATAGCTCTCATTACCGTATAGCCCCTGGTGGACAGAGACCTACTAATGCATTTTACTGTCAGTTGTCACAGGTGAAGTGGCTTTAAAAAATGTTTTAGAAATTCTAAGCACATTCAGTGAATGTTGTTTATGAAGATACTAAGTGAAGCTTTGTGTATTCGATGTGTTGAAAATTACGAAGATGAAAATTATGCCAAGAGTTTAAAACTGTTTTTTTCTATTTCTTCTTTATGCCTCGGTGAAAAAAATAATATTTTCCTGTGCAGCAGTTCTTGAATATTTTGGGGCCACATACCCCTTAGAAAGTTCTTCACATTTATTGCAAAGTTTGCATAGCATTTCAGGAGTTTCCTAGATGTCCTGAGGCTCATAGAGAATTTCCACTTCTGGATTTAAGAACCCCTGTCATACTGAATCTCTTTGAAATACCTCCTTATTAGTTTTTAGGGTTTGTTGTATTTAGAAAGATAATGTTAACACATGTGAGGGAAGTGAAAAGAATCATAGAAAAAAGAATCATAGAAAACTTAAAATACGTAATTTTATGTATAATACATTTAATTTTAATTCTTAAAATTAAAAATTTAAGATAGCAATGCTCAAGTGAACAGGTTTTTAGATGAGATCAGTAAAAGGAACTTGTCAATATTCTGTGCCCTGAGAAACAAAGTGACCAGATTTATCCTATTGGTTTTTCCCTTTGTTGTCAAGACAGGTGTAGCTCTGGTCTGAGTTCACTGTAAGAAATGAAATAGTAGTTCTTAATGTAAGCAGTTATCTTCACATCTGCAGTTTTTAATCATTTGGTTGTTGATTGTTAGGTGATAATTATCCATTCAGATGAGAAAATCTGCCAAATGGTGGGGCTGTATCATCTTGCATTCTTTTCAGATGCTATTCAGTTTGTTTAAATAACTACAGATCTTTCTACGTTTGTTTCCATTTGTTGTGTTAAACAGACACAGTATGATAATGTTGGTAAATGGCTGTTTAAGTTAAGTTAAAGCTATTTTTTGTGTGTGGGTGGGTTTTATTCCTTTTTTTGTTTTATTTTTAATTTCCAACTTTTATATCATTTAGAACAATACTATAAACTGCTGAATAGGATTCTCAGATTACTTTTGAAAAAACTACAAACATTTCTTTCAATGCTAGTCACATTTTCTAATGCACTAGGAAGATATTTTTCTCATGCACCTGGAAAATATTCCTATTTTATTATCTGAGGTATAATGAAGCCTGATTTATAGCAATTATTCCAGAATAAATCTTGCTTAGAATGACATGTGTAGTCAAATGATACGTGACAGGGTTTAGGACATGGTACCCTGAAATACGACACCTTGGCATATTGAATATTTAAACTGAAGTTATTTGAGAAAAGGCAGGTGCTGGAAAGACTCTGACCTCCCCCTTCTCTGCTGAAGCAGGTCCTAAGGCTCTCCTGAGAGGTCTTAAGGAAAGGAGCATCCTTATCTCCAGACGAGGAGGAATCCTGGGAGGAATCAGAATGAACAGGCCTTGCTAAGTTTCCCCCAGTTAACTACACTTAGCTCGTGCTGTTTTGTCCTATCATATTTTCTGTAACTTTCTACTCTTCGTAAGACCTCCTATAAAAACACTCAGACTTAACCATTTCTTCTGGTCTTCATTTCCTTATGAAGGCCCCATGTCATGCAAAACTTACGTTAAATCAATACACATGGTTTTCTCTCGTTAATTTGTTTTTCGTTACAGAGGTCCAGGCAAGAATCTACGACAGGTAGAGGAAAGATATTTTTCCTCCTCTACATACATATTTTGCTTTGGGAAATCAGAATTAATTTTGCATTTAAGATGAGATCTACTTTGTTTTTAATGATTTACTTCCCTATGAAAATAATGATGTCTCCAGGAGTCTAAAGGGAAAAAATTACACATACATAAGAGTCTCTTGATGGGAAACGTTTTATTTTTGGATATAATAAAGCTTCAAGAAAAACTGGTACATAGACTGTGAAAAGCCAGTCAGTCTCTTTGGCTCTTAAACTGTTCGAGAATTAGAACTTCCCAGAACTAGCCCTGATAATTCCACCAGTATGACACTTCAAACTCAGTCTGACCGCATTGTCGCATTAAAGGGTGGGTCCCACTAATACGGGCCAGAGGATGATTTTGCCTTCCCTGTGCTTCTTCTTAGTTAATAACGTTTCTGTTTTCATCAGCCCTTGGAACTATAAACACAGGTTTCATCACTGAGTTTTTAATAAGAGATATAGTCTGTTTCTATAAATCCTTCCCTCATAATAGAGTGATCTACTATTTCATTTGCTGTGCTCATCCTGTACTTTTATACTCTCCTATCAGGGCCAAATTCTAATCCTTAAGGGCTGCAAGTTGAAATAACAAAAAGCAAAGCCAAACAAAAAAAAACAGAGCTCTTTTTAAATATTCCATTTCTTCCCATTATTATTTTGATTTATATTGTTCTACAGAATTATAAAGGAAATGTAAAACCTGACAATTCCATGTGTGAGGATTAGAAATAATCTACTTTCCATAGCATTGAGTTACTTTGCCTAGGATTGTGTTTTTAATCTCTGCCTAGTCATTTCTTCCACCTTAATAAATGGTCATGTTTTTTGGCATTTGTGATCTTTTTTGTAAAGCAGGAGTTTGACATTTTAAATTGAAAAGCAGAGAGAAAGTTGAGATGAGCAGAAATGTCAGTGTGCCCATTACTTTTACCCATCTTCCTTCTGTAGGAAAAACATTGCAAGAAGAGCAGATTGAAAGGGTGATGTGGCATAAGCTTTAGTGCAGGCGTATTGAGTGAGGATAGTCTTTGTAGAGTGTTCTCTCATACAGGGTGGTGTCACATGACAACCTCTCCCTACTCTTGATGCTTGCCAGTAGGGCTTTTTTATAGAGAGAAGTAACACAAACATTTAGTTAGAGCCAAAATGAATTTTAAACGTCTGCAATTTCCCCTGAAAGATATAGTCAATAAAAGAAAAAGATAGCAGTGTGAAAAAAGAGAAGAATTTATTGTGCTAAGGAAATTACTTTTCTTTTTTTTTCCTTTTTTTTACTCTGAAAATGCTACATTCTCTCTGGCAGTCATCCTGCCTGTAATACGTATATTCAGCTGCAGTAGTCCAAGCTCAGAGCATATCACAGGCGAGCCACAAAACCTGTGTGAACACTGTAAGGCAGGACTTCAAAAATTACCCAAAGCCTCATAAATTCCCCAGTAATATGGGAACGTTTATAGGAAATTTATATATATATATGTTCCTAGCTCCACAAAAAGTGGGCAGAAATAGAGAACACCACTGTACAGCAGGTCATTTCTTTAAAAATTGTTGATTTCATTTTTTAAATTAAAGAATACTGTTGATTGAAGCAAACTTAATATCTAGTCAAGGTATGAAAAGTTTCCTTACTGGGAAACAAGATAACAGAATACTGAAGTTTACCAATGGACTAGCGGACAGATGTTTAATTTGCACTCTGCAACAGATAGACTCTTTTTTCTTTGTTTTACCAAAAAAGCATAATTTGCTTTTAAGTGTAAATGAAAACCTTTTATGGTTTCAATTTTGAAGCATGTTTACTGATATGCATGGAACATGTGTTAATATAAGTGGGTGAAATATTTGTGCTTCTCTGTCGGTGATAGTGAAGACACTCAGTGAAAACAAAAGAAATTTGGGATCAGTTTGACAGACTTGATTCCTGTGTGTTTTGTGACCAGATTTAGATTTGAGTGTGGATTCAGGTTGCTAGAGGTAAACCCTGAGTTCTACGCTGTTTGATAAGATGTTATTAATTAATTATGAGATCTGACAGGATCTAGTGTTGCACAGTTATTTAAATCAGCAATTGCTTTGTCCTTATAAATGAGTTGTTTTAAGTACATTTCTTTTGCGCTCAGCGCCTCTTATGTTTCCTTTTAGAAATCCCCTTTGCCTTCCTTGCCGCACAACCTTTACCCTAAGTACAAGTTCAGCAGCACTAACCCATTTGCTGATTCTCTACAGTTCAACGCTGACAAGGTTGGATAATGACCGTTGTCTTGCCATTGCCTTTTGCCAATGTTTTGTTCTTTGTTGCTACTGTGCCTTTGTCCCAGTTCAGTGTTTACTAAATTTGGGCAAGGATTAAAAAAACAAAAAACAAAAAACTGTGTGTTTGGAGTGGGCATGCAAATCCTTTCTTAAGCACATTTTCTTGCCAGAACCTATTCATTTTTATGGCTGAAATTACATGGCCCTTCTGAAGAGTAAGGGAGAATCGTGAGTCCAATGCCTTTCCTATATTTTGGTGTGAGTTGAATTTTCAGATACATAAATTTTTGTTAGTTGCTAAATGTATGAGCTACTTTCACACATAATTTCTTTAAAAACCTTGTATTGGTTTAAATCCTTCTCAGACTTATACAAGGTAGTCCTAAAAGCTCTTCTGTTAGTTAATCACTCCATACATAATTGTGTATATGCAGGATTTTGTTGAATATTCATAAAGTATGTCCGTGTAAATGCCTTACGAGGAAACATGGAACTGTTTCAACATTTGTAAATCTATACTTGGATATTCTCATATTCTGATGAAATTATAAATCCAAAATTGAAACAAAAACTTACAAGAACTTGTATACTATAATTTGATCGTGAAAGGAAGAAAGCTGTTAATTTTTTTCAGGAAGCATTTTATGAATATTCATTGGATTTTTCATGTTATTGTAATATGGATAACCAAAGATGCTATATCTGAAGGAATATGTTTTCTGTTACTGTAGGCATTACAGAATTCAAGTAGAGTTCTCTTCCGTTGTTCCCCAACTAACCCTTTTGCTCCCACACCATTTAAGGTTTGTCTTAATGTGAAATTTTCACAAGTAAGTGGGTGTGTTACAGTGTGCTGTGTGTGTACGTTATACTTGTGTGCATACATGGCATGGAATGATTTCAAGTACACTTTGTATTTTTGCCAATGAAGGCTAAATGGTCTTTGTTAAAGAGTTGTATTTTCACTGGTAAATTTTAAGAAGTGTCAACAGCAAGCTAAATTACATGATCTCAGTAAGAATGAGAGTATCAGGGATAATAAAATAGAACACCTAGTTGCCCCTTTAGTAAATGTAGGCTTGTATTAGCTTTATGATTAATCAATTATGTTAGGGCACCATTTGAGTTCATTCACAGTGCGAAAATGTTCTGCCTAAGTAAGATTCTGAATAGTTTTTAGACAAGCAGGTTTTGTTTGTTTGTTTGTTTGTTTTTAAGGAAAATAACAGCTCAGAAAAGTTATGCAGAGAGTAAGATCTATAAAATATGCATCCATAAATTCATTAAAATTATGGCAAGTTTATATTAGATTTTGTTCCACTTTTTAAAAATGAAATGGGCTTAATTCATGTCTTCTCACATTTTCCATTGTTAGGTAAATTTTTTAAAAACTTTTAACCAGAAAAATTCTAAATTACATGTTCCTTCCTACCCTAGTATATTTAATGAACCTCCATTGGATCAAATGAAGTTTTTTATTTGTCTGTTTATATTTATTTGTACATTGCTAATTTGAGAGTTTTATGGCACAACACTTGGGAGGATAACAAGGATTCTGTTTCTATTAGTAGTTTTTGTCTGTTTGGCCAATGGTATGTAAACCAAACAGTTTAATGTAGCAGATTCTGTGACTTGAAAAATCTGTTGCCCCTAAGTGTCTAAAAATCAGCTCACCTGTGCTTTGCCGGAAAAATAGTAATTCATGTTTGCCAGGATCATTTTTGGGGTAGCTTAGCATCCAAAGTGTTTTCTGAATCATCAAAGAAAGATCACATTCAGTGCCCTATAGTTTCATTTTTAGGTATATTTTGATTCTTGACATTAATTATTCTTAAGTATTTGTACATGCCTGTTATTTAGTGTGTTCTCTAAGAAATATTTCTTAGTCACAATCTTTTTCCAGATATACACATATAAAACAAAATAAGGTATATCAGAGGGATTTTTATATAGGAAAAAAAAAGATAAAACAAAGAAGGAAGGAAAAATGTATGTTCAAGGCATCAGGGACAGCCTGACCGCAGTGTTGGGACTTTAGCTGGGTACCTCTGACCCTTGAGTTAGGTACTCTCTGTCTTAACTGTAGAAATTGGAGGAGACAACATGATATAATGGAAAGTGCATTGGATTAGGTTAAGAATTAAGCAAAAAGAAGTCTAGTATCACTGGGTGATTCTGAACAAAATCTTTCACATCTCACAGCCTTGGGTTATTAATCTGCAAAATGAATAAATGAATAAAATGACTTAAGGACCTTTTTAACTCTAATATTCTGCTTGATAATCTATAATATAAAAATTTGATCAACTGTGTTTCAATTAAAGAAAAAAAGAACCTGATGATACCAAGTCCTTTTTTTTTTTTTTTTGAAATAAGACTTGTAGCCCTAAGTGACAGCAAATATACCAGCCAAACTTGGGGTTTGTATGAAGTATTCAACCCTGTTTTCCCATTTTCCTTTAGGGCTACGTTGGTAAGGGGCCGGTGGTTTTGTCCCTTAAAACCAGACCCCTGAGATCTGAATTTGTGTGCTCTTTACTAACAGTCTCCCTGGTAGATGAACCCTGCATGTGCAATGCTCATTTTCATGAATTTGTTACAAGTCAGTTTGAGAAAGGATTCAGGAAGAAATAAAAAATTCCTTAAATATCTTCTCACTAACAAGCTTTGAACTGCTTTGCTTGATTATATGATTAACTTCATTAATTTTTTTCTAGTTTCTTGGAAGCCTTTCCTAGACCCCCAAAATCTTGCCCAGATAACTTTCGAATGAGCATATTTTTTCCAAAAAAGCAAGTTTGTACAACTTTTCATCTTATTTAAGCCTTTAATTCTTCACCTTAAAATACCATATAACCATTTAATGGATTGTGCTCTGAACATACTATTTTGTTTAGTGTATTTAAAGTTTACCTGAATCCTTTCTACCATTTTTTATATATGTATATTTTCCCATTATTTAATATGTGAGATATTTTAAAGCTACTCTTTTTTTTTTTTTTTTGACATTGCAGACTTATTTCTTTCCGTTGAGTCTTCCTTCCTTAGACTGCATACCCACTGCATTCTTCTTGTTCCCACAGGCTCCCAGTCAGTCAGAATCCGAGCCAGAAAAGGCTCCGCTGTGCAGTGTGCCTCCGCCCCCTCCTCCAGCATTTGCAGAAATGAGCGAGGATCATGCACAGTCATCGGCAAGTGAAATCTCAGCAGATGTGGACAAAGAGGATGAGTTTGGTTACAGCTGGAGTAAGTTGTCTTTTTGAAATGCATTGACTTATAAGAGGTATTAAAGTAGCTCTGGGTTTCTCAAGGCTTATGTCCTGGATGAATAAGTACGTTTCACCTTCGGTTATACATGCTGCAGTTTTGTGTGGAAAAAACTGCTGTTCGTCATACTTGAATACACACATTCCTGAGACATGAAATCATGTTCTTTTTTTAAATCTGCATCCCTGTTCAAGCCCACTTTGCCATTTGTATGAGAGTTAAAAAGGACAGGGCGCTCTTTCAGAAGCTGAACTGGATGAGCCATCTCTTGGTCTCGAACAAGTCGTCACCCCCCTCTAGGCCTCAGATTCCTCACTGTAAAAATCTATTTGTTGTTGCTGGTGGAACAGCCTTGATTTTAGGTATTTTCTGTACTAAGATGGTAACATAGTATAATTGTTGAGATACAACCTTGGGACATTTGGGAAGTTGTTTAACTGCCTCTAAGTTTCAGCCTGGTGATATCCCCCTTTTTAAAATTCAGCTCCTACATTCCCTGTTGCTAACAGTGAATTAGATAATGTTTGAGGAGCCATAATGATGCACAGGAAGCATTCGAAGGCAGCTGTTATTAGGATCATGGGTGTATCTCCGTTTCCTAAGGAAATAAGCCATTTTACAGGGAAATATTAAGCTCAAAGTTCTGTGTCAGTGCTTTAAAAAGTTTCATTTAAAACTGTAATTATTTCTTTCAAGAATACTACAGTATATGCTCTTAGGAAGTACAGAGCACAAAATTTGTGCTGCTAAGATTCAAGAAGGAATCAGGACACGGCAATTTATGAAATTGACGCAGTTAAGAATCAACATAGAATGCATGACATTAGCCAAATAGTAATGTTTTCTAAGAAATGATTTGTAAAGTTTGCACTTTTCTCAGTGTATTTCTAATGAAATTAGAATGTTTTGCTAATCCATCAGGGTGGCCAGAATGTACTCTGAGGAAAACATCAAATGGAATGTTCATATATTGCCATGTCACAGCCACCCCAAAACTTAATGGCTTAAGAAAACAAGTTATTATTAACCTGTCAAGGTGCTGTGGTTGACTGGGCTCAGCTGGGCTGGACCTCCAGGATGGCTCCCTCACGTACCTGGTGATTAGCGTTGGCCACTGGCTGGTTGTGCATCTGGGCCTGGGGCACCTACCTGTGGCCTTGCCCTCTCAGATTAAAGAATAAACTCTACCTCTTGAACACGTGGGATGTGAGGTATGAAAGGTCTCATTCAGTGACAGCAGGTACATCAGTGTGTGTGGCCTGATGGCTCTGTGCAATAAGAAGACCCATCCCCTTTATTCTGGATCTTTGTACCGAGCACCACCCAACATGATGTGACATGTCATGTAGATTTCCCTGTGGAAGAAAAGCTTCCACTGACCAGTAGAGACAAGTCCTCTGGATGTTCTGTTCTCTGCAAATGATAAAGTAACTTTCTGTTTTAATCACAGTCTTTTGAGAGTTTGTTAATGTGGATCACTTCTTTGGGCCTGACCACCCCAGGTGAACTGATTAATCAGATACTGTGCTCTGCACGCTGGATGCAGAGAAATTCCTCAAAGATTGGGTGCTCCAGGAAACCAGTCTTGACGCCCAGGCCGCCAGTCTATTTAGCGTTTTCTTAACTGCTAAGGATTTCATTTTGGTACAAATATGCCCTTATGATGCCATCCTAAATAACCTTCCATAGTAAAGCGTTTGGCTGTGAATTAGCTCTTACTATCTGTGGGTTTTTTGTTCTTGTTGTGTGTAGAAAATATCAGAGAGCGTTATGGAACCCTAACAGGCGAGCTACATATGATTGAACTGGAGAAGGGTCGTAGTGGTTTGGGTCTGAGTCTTGCTGGGAACAAAGACCGGTCCAGGATGAGTGTTTTTATAGTGGGGATTGATCCAAATGGAGCAGCTGGGAAAGATGGTCGGTTGCAGATTGCAGATGAGCTTCTAGAGGTAAGTTCTTGTGGAAAGCACTGAATTTACTCTCGCTGAATTGGTGCAGTGGAACCATCAGTTTCCGGAAAATCCACCCGGGTCTCATATGATGACTGAGGAAACTACCGCTTCTCTAATAAAATAGATACATTGCAGCAAATTTGGCTCTAGACCAAATCTCTACTAACTGCAGCCCATGTTCCCATTAACTTCCATTAAAAGGTTGTGACTATATAGCACGAGAAACAATTTTTGCCCCAAGACAGTAATAAAGATCACACTTCAAATACATTTTTTTTTGTGTGCTGCATTTTTATTAGGAGCTTTTGAAAAAACCAAATGGCCAATCATGCCCTGGTAATGAGACTGATCCACTGAACCTTCTAGGAGTTGAATCCCTAATGGTAGACGTCATGGGGGTGGGGCGTGGTGGGGTCAGATTTGAGGCTAAATAACAAACACAGTAATTCAGCCCGCCGAACAAAATAAACTTGTGGACCATACTTTACAGTATTAGAATTGTGTTTGCTTGATTTGTCCGTCCTCGCCTCCTGTAGGCTGGGCTCCATGTGTCTTTACGCTGCTTGAACCATGCCTCGTGTGTTTCCCTGTTGGCTAGGGAGGCTCAGTCAGCAGTGGCTAAATGACAGGATGATTGGCAGTTTCCATTAGGTACTGTGCTGCTTAAGCACATTCTGCTGCCTAAACCCTGAATCCCCTGGCACTGCTTCTCCCAGTGGCCTATTCCCAGGCCTTGAGTTTTGAGATTAATTAGGAGCCATGACAGTCAGGGCCTTCCCAGGATGATCTGTGCGGGTCACAGGTGCTTCCACAGAGCCCCTGCTTGGTACAAAGCACTCTAGAAGCTTGTCGCCTGCCTGAATACTGTCCTATAGCCAGTCCAAGTGGTGTCTCTTTAGTCCATGGAGATCAGACTACATGCATGTTATTTTAATGTTGGCTTTAAACACGAGCTTTTCTTTTCTCACCATCAAAGTCAGGTTCATGTTCTAGGAAGAAAAATATATATAATATTTTAAAGGGAGAAACAAATGTGCTTTTCATTAGATAACAAATGTGCTTTTCATTAGATAGGATGATCAAAATGTGTGAAGTTAAAATTCTAGGTTCAGTTAATGATATTTATTTCTCATAGATCAATGGTCAAATTTTATATGGAAGAAGTCATCAGAATGCTTCATCAATCATCAAATGTGCCCCTTCTAAAGTAAAAATAATTTTTATCAGGTGAGCATTTTTTCTGGTTTATTAAATATTTTTCCTTCGCCTTTCAATTCTTAATTCTTTTGAATGAAAATAAAACATATATAAATGTGTGAGTGTTGTAGTTCCAGGTCCCAGAATTTTCTCTAATAATCTGAGTCTTCAAGCTAAAGAATGAAAATCATATGAATGCTCATGATATGATAGGTCAGTGCTTTTTTCCTTTAGAAGTAAAGATGCAGTGAGTCAGATGGCCGTATGTCCTGGGCATACAGTGGAACCTTTGCCTGCTACCTCAGAGAATCTTCAAAATAAGGAGGTATGTAGCTTATGCTTGTTTTTCTGGGAAGATTTGCTTGATACACCACTTATTAATTCAGCTAACAATTATAGAACTCTTGCAGGGATATAAAAGATAAGTAAGACATAGCTGTGGCACCCAAGATGTTTATACCCTAGTATAAGAAACACTCATGTAAATAAGCACACCGCTTACATGAAGGCTACTAGTAGAGTCTGCAAAGGGAATAATGAAGGTAGAAAAGGAGTTGACAGTTTTACCTCTGGAGGGAAAGCGAGAGTAAGACTTCATAGGGGAGGTTACACATGAAGTGTATATTGGAAGTAGATGACTTGGGGGCCATAAACATTGCAGGCAGAGCACGTGGATTGAGGACTGGCCTGGAGGCTCTGGCAAGTGAAGAGAATTGATAACTGCAGAGTGTTACTAATGGTGGGAGGCAGGGAATGGGTAGGGTCGGATCATGGGGATCATGGTGCAGACTTTGTCTTTGAGGCCATGTCTTTGCAAATTCAAAGAATGAAAATTATATTTTTAAAAACTTCTCTGGAAATGGTGCAGAGAAAAATCACAGGTTGCAGGGCAGAGAAGTTAAGTTAAAGGGAGTAGGAACATTATTGGAGTAGTTCAGGGGATAGATAATGAGGGCCTGAACAAATGCAGAAAAAAAAAGAGAGAGAGAAGAAGTGGTTATGTCAGATATTTAGGACCCAAATTGGCATTACTTCATCCCTAACTAAATATACTCAGTGAGGAAAAATGACTGGTTGATAATCTGTTTATCCGACAAATATTTGTGAGTATCTGCCTTGTAATAGGTTCTGTGTTTTGGGCTGAGAATAAACTGGTGAATGATACAGACAAGAGGTATGAGGCTTCCAGATATCTAACTTAGTGACTCGATAGATGGCTAACTTTCATTAAAATAAAAAAGAGAAGCAGATATTTGTTAAAAAAAAAAAAAAAGTAGAGAACATTCTCTCTGAGGCAACTTAGGAATGAAGCGCCTGTTGGAAAGCCTGGTAGGAGTGTCCATGGAGACGTCTGGTGTAGAGTTTAGAGATGAATCCCCATAGATGCCGACTTGGGAGCCATGGGAGCTGAGGCTCTGGCCTATGGCGAATATTTAGAGAAGAAGAGGGCCCAGGTCAGAAATGTGTAATGTCAACAGTAAGGAGGAAGGCTGACAAAGAGAGGTCAGAGATGAAGAAGAACCAGGCGGGCATGTTGCACAGCAGCTGAGGAGAGCCCCGTTGAGAAAGGGTATATTCCACAGCCTTGAATACTGCAGGGAGCTCAAGTGAGAAGGTGAATAGAGTTCTTTGGATTTCCCAATTAGGAGAGTATTAGTGATTTTGAGAAAGCAAATGATGGATAAGAAATTAGGAAAGATGAGGCAATGGCTAGAGGGTGACAAAAAATTGAGTTTTTGGTGGGAGTTTTGTTTTGATTTGGACATGCATTGGATACATGCTTAGAATGATGAGTAAAAGGAGACAGGAGAGAGAGAAAAGCTTAAAATTAGAGGAACCATGATAACTATCAGTGGGAAAAGGCATAGAAATGGAAACGCTCTTCCCTAAATTAATATCTATACATTGAGTTTTTCTGTACATAAAATGCAGAAATCATTGTCTCATGCTGGTGAACTACCTCACTGATCATAATGGTGAACTGAGTCAAGTGGTTTTTCAAGATTATAAGGGAGAAAAATTTATTTTCCTATGAGTTGTACCAAATATGTCCCTTAAGAAAATGGATTTTAGTAATTTTCAGGTAAAATATTTAATAGCTCCTAAAATACACTTGATGACCAGCACAGTAAAGCATAGTGAATGGTGCCTCTGCTGGTGTTCTGTGTTTCAGTGCTTGCACCGTTTGGAGCTGGGTTCTTGTTAGATAGCACTGTGGAGTAAACCCAGGCAGTCTTGAGGAGCACCTTGTGTCTTTGTGCTCCAAAATAATTGCTGTCTAATCACACCTCATTCGTATTTTAAAGAGAATATAATGTTCATAAATGTCATGAAATAATAAAATAGTAATAAGGAATTACAGCATATGAAATAATTTTGTTTAAGTAGTCCCTGTATTTAAACAAACAAAACTACATAACACTCAGTTGCCTATTTTGTCATTTCTTTCCCTCTGTCAGGCTGAACCGAGTGTTACTACTTCCGATGCAGCTGTGGACCTCAGTTCATTTCCAAACGTGCAACATCTGGAGCTTCCCAAGGTAAATCTGCTTTGAATTGGAGTGAAATGATGTGACCTCCTTGACACTGGTGTTTAAATTCACTGGTTCTCAAAAGTGGGCTGCATCAGCATCACCTGAGAGCTTGTTAGAACTACAGGTGTGTGGGCCCACCCTGACCTCCTGAATGAGTAGCTTTGGGGGGTGCCCCCGCATCTTGTGTTTTAATAATAAACCTTCTCTGTGATGCCAGTGTGCACTAAAGTTTGAGAACCACTGTGCTAATTGATACTTGGGCAGGGACCCAGCTTTTCCTGCCTTTATGATTATCCCAAGGTATGACATTTAGTGATCCCTCCTTTGATTTATTTACCAAGGACCTGCTATGGAGGAAATAAAAAGAATAAAGAAACGGAAGTTATTGTCTTTGTCCTTCGTGAAACCGAAAGCTCAGATAACTAGAAGTCTCACCGATAGGCATCCCTGAGGTATTTGCTTTTGCAAAGATCTGAGCCTTAGGTTCAGGTGACCACTTTAAAGAAGTGGTTTGTTGAACAGATGTTGAACAGCACCTGTAAATGTTTTCAAGTGCTGCAGGCTTATGCTGGAATGCAGGTGGGCAGTGGATGAGCAGAGTAGAAGCAGAAAGAGTAGTGACCTGCTCAGGGAAGAGGAGAGGAAGGGAGGAGGTAGTGTGGTGGGATAGAGGGATTGAACATGAAATGCTGCAGCAGAAAGGGGTGCTTGCTCTGCCACTCCCCAGCTCCAGGGCGTCCCGAGGCAGTCTGTCTGAATTGAATCTTTGTTTCATCAGGTCCAGACTTCACACATTGTGTGGTCTTGCTTTGCCTCCATTTTCTTACCTATCAATTGGAGATGATAGTATTACCTCTGATAATACTGTAATTATAAAGATTAAGTGAGTTGTTTATAAAGTGGTGGGCATAAAGCCTGGCATGTGATCAGATTTTGTTAAGCATTTAGTGGAAAAAAATACTGTGACTCTTCTTGGTTTGATTTCTTTTTAAAAAATAACTACAAAAATGGATTACTCTGGTCTTATCATATACGTTTAAGAAAAGTCATCGTGGGCAGTTTGTGTTGTGGATAGAGGGAAAAGAAGTTATTAAAGCTTTTTCTATCAAGAAGTCCATACACTTCCATTCAAGAATCCCTCATTCTATTGCCATTTAAGAGAGAGTTGTTTGAGGCAGCAGTGGGAGAGGGGACTGGATATTCTAGTGGAAGTCTCTGAGTTTGTATAAAGGAGTACGACGAGAACGGATGTTAGGTAAACAACCAGCAAATGCCGTCTGTACTTAGTAAAGTACTTTCCTGACTACAGTTAAGTGAATAGACAATAATAGAATCAAATCTCAGAATTGAGTACATACAGTCATGGTAGATATAGAGTATTACTTATTCAAACGAATATTTATTTGTGGTAGTAGGAAAGAGCATTGGTGTGGAGTGTCCCAAATAGAGGGTAGCTCAGTTTTTTACATTTGGCATCAGCATTGAGACTTGTCAGTCTCATAGCACGTTGACCTTCCTATTCAGTGTGCCTGATTCTTTGACCACTAGATCAGAGCTCGGGGTTTCAAAATGCTGGCAAGTTTAGGCACTTTATCTGAAGTCAACTTGATTATATCCTGTAGAGTTATAAGTAGAAGGAATGTGTGTGTGATAGCAACACTTTTGCATAGTGTATCAGGCTTTTAAGCCTTTTCCTACTACACATGATCCTCACAGCAAACTTGTAGTTGGCAAGAATTATTTTCCCTTTTTTTGGAGATAAGAAAATTGAGGTTAAGAGATAGGTTAGGTAACGTATCCAAATTTCTAGAGCTAGCCAGAAAGGAAATTACGGCTGAGCTCTGCTTCCCCTGAAAGCGTGTGATTTTCTCTGTATACACGTGAAAAGAGCAGTGGCAGAGAGGATGCACAGTGACAGTCGGAAAGTCGTCAAGCATTAATCATCATTGCAAAGCCACAGTGTTGATAATCTTTAAAATGATGGTGAAGGCTTATCTCACTGTCGTGATCTTAAATATCTGGTGGCAACCTTTGCTCTCATGTATACATTTCAGAGAAACCATGGCAAGATTCCCTTTTCTCTCTTTGCTTTCCATCTCCCTAGGTGCAAACTCTAACGAGAAAGGTTGCTAGCTCTAACCAGAATGAAATGTGTAAAACCCTATGGTAATTTTGTTCACGTAAATGTTAAGAAAAGGTAAAACCCAATGTTATGGAACACTTGGTTTTCATTAAAAAAAAAGTGTGGGAAATATAGACAAAAGTAGGTGTAGCTCTTCTAGCTTTGGCAGGTTTTCAGTGCAGGTCTTTGGGTTCAGAGTTAAGAGAATTTTCACTCTGCACCACATCAGAACACGAGTATTTGAAGTAACCAGTCTGGGTATTCAGCCCCAGAAAGGACAGCGCGTGAGCAGTCATGGCAGTCTGTCTGCTAAAGGAGGAAGGACAGCAGAAAGGGATGAAGGGGCCAGTGTTAGCGGTTATCTCTAAGCTGTAGGCCAGAAAGAGGAAGAAGGAGGATATTTTGGTGTTGAATCACTTGGTTAGCCAGTTACACAGAGCTAAATTCTCAGACGTTGTACAGTCATTAAATTGTTGAATATGTTTTAGTTCTCTAGATATTTTGTTAGAGTTACTAGAGATGTGTTACTGGATATATATGCTAAAGATACTAGAGATAGTGGACATATGGGAGGAGTGAAAACATTTGACTATTTATTTGATGGAGGAGAATTTAATCCCATTAAAATAATTGAAAGTTTGCTTAAGAAGAGATTTCTAATAGTGGATTTTTTTATTTTTTATTTTTTTGTGGTACGCGGGCCTCTCACTGCTGTGGCCTCTCCCACTGTGGAGCACAGGCTCCGGACGCGCAGGCTCAGCGGCCATGGCTCACGGGCCCAGCCGCTCCGCGGCATGTGGGATCCTCCTGGACCGGGGCACAAATCCGTGTCCCCTGCACCGGCAGGCGGACTCTCAATCACTGCGCCACCAGGGAAGCCCTGTAATAGTGGATTTTAGAACAGTTTTCTTTTCTAGCCCTTGGGTAAGAAGACAGTGTTCAGAAGTTTCGGTCACATACCTTTCCATTTGGATAAATTTAACCTGTTTCATGTTTTCTGAGTGTTTCTGTTTTTGCTTCTCTAGGATCAGGGGGGTTTGGGCATTGCCATCAGTGAAGAAGATACACTCAGCGGGGTCATCATAAAGAGTCTAACAGAGCACGGGGCAGCAGCCAGGGTGAGCCTTCCCTCTTCTCACTCTCAGAAAGTGGTGGGGAGGGAATTCTTTCTGTAAATTCACTCAAAATCTTTCATATTTCCATCTAGGATGGACGGCTCAAAGTTGGAGATCAGATTTTGGCTGTAGATGATGAAGTTGTTGTTGGCTATCCTGTTGAAAAGGTACTTTTCCAAAAGAAAGCAGATGATACCATAAACTCATCCTTGAACATGGCTAAACGTGTGTGGGGAGGGGGGGTCAGTCATAGGGAATCAGAGCTGTGTAGCTATTTTAGACAGATATCTGCAAGGAAGAAAAGAGATTCTTTGGAACTTATTTAATTTCTACTTTCTGTTTTCCAATTAAGATGATGTTAAGGTATTTTTTGTTACCTGATAAATTCAGGATTCAGTCAGCATTTTTGATAAATATCATTTCAGTTTTTCCTTAGGAAAACTTGGAACTTCTAAACAAAGGTCAACTTAGTGTTAAAACTAAAGGAATATTTTTTAATGGATGTTTGCTCCTATAAAATATCCACTATGTATATTGCTTTATAAACAGGTTTTAAAACTCAACCATTAAATCTATAACTTTTATTGGGGTTAAACAGTTATTTGTGCCTGAGTTTCTTCCTCCTCAAAAGTGATGTTAATACCGTACTTACCAGGAGTCTCATTTGAGGCCTTTCATAAGTGCTAGGAAAAAAACCCTATTTTTCTTGAGATTTGGAGTGTCAATGTTCCATTTCTACATTGGCCAGCAGGATGCTTAAACCATTTTTAAATTCAGTTTTAATAATTGTATGGGTTTGATCCTTTAACTCACATGTGTATGTTCTAACTTGCCATTTGGCTTTATTCTTCTGCTGCACAGTGTTCCTTATCTTGCTTTTAACCTAAGTGTTTCCATATTATTAAAAATGTTTGTGTAAACTGCTTCACATTCTCTGTAGAATCAGAAGTGGGTAAAGCACCCCATATGTCTTCAAAGGTTGTAAGAATCCAGAGAACTGGGCAGTATTAATTAGAAATGTAAAAAGTTGAAAGCCCGTTACTTATATAATGAAGAATATGGTCAGAACTAGACTTATAGCAGAAATTAACTGTGGCCTTAATCAGTATCAGGGAATTGGAGAAACTAGAAAGGAACTGCAACCATTCTTGCTTGACCACTCAAGTCCTGACAGGGAAAGAATTTGCCTCTGACTCTTCTCTCAACCATAGATGGTTCTAGTTTCCAGCTATAATAGTGGAAGTATAAGTCTACTAATTTGCCTGTAAATTTTATTTCCCCTCTAAACCAACACCCTGCCAGTTTATTAGCCTTTTGAAGACAGCGAGGACAACAGTGAAACTGACCGTTCGTGCTGAGAATCCAGATTCCCAGGCTGTTGCTTCAGCAGCTGGTACAGCCATTGGAGAAAAAAAGAGCAGCCCCCAGTCTCTGATGGTCCCGCCGTCTGGCTCCCCGGAACCAGAGCCCATCCGAAGTAAGGGCTGGTCTCCTGCTAGTCCTGCGCGTATGACGCATTCAGACTCAGTATCGGGTCCCTATGTGGGAGCCACCTGCCTGTATGTAGCCCACTGCTTGAGAGGCCGTAGTCAGGGAGCCTGTTGGTGAAAGGGTGGTACAAAGCGAAGGGCTCCTGAAGCAAGAGCACTGGACTGTGAGGCAGGGGATCTGCCTGCTGTACATTAACCATCCATAGAGCCTTGGGAAAGCCATGCAGCCACTCTGAGCCTCAGCTTGCTCATCTCTAAGACAAGGGAGTGGTACTCTTTGCTCTCCAAGGATCTTTTGCTAAGGATATCTGTGATTCCAGGTATCTTACTAATACATTAGATACACCATTTTGTACATTCCTTTTTTTATACTACTGAACAAGTAATTTAACTTCCCAAAGCCTCAGTATTCTCATTTTAAAATGGATACAGTGATACCACTTCACTGGTGTGAAGTCAACATTGCCTGGCACTACATCAGACTCTTAAAAATGCACATATATGTAGTTGATATGAGTTGTATCCTTTGAGTGTAAATAGTAGATACTGTCAAAGTAGATGAAACAGTTGTATGTAGAGCACGGAATGAACTTTTGTGTATCATTAAAATGCCAGTCTAGTATATTGAGGCAAATTATTCCTTTGAGTTACTTTTTTGAGAAAAATTACACTGGCGTTTAATAAAAGAATAAATTTCAAGCTTTGCAGCATTGAAAATAAAAGTACTTAAAAACATTGCTTTTGGGGCTTCCCTGGTGGCGCAGTGGTTGAGAGTCCGCCTGCCGATGCAGGGGACACGGGTTCGTGCCCCGGTCTGGGAGGATCCCACATGCCGCGGAGCGGCTAGGCCCGTGAGCCATGGCCACTGAGCCTGCGCGTCCGGAGCCTGTGCTCCGCAACGGGAGCGACCACAACAGTGAGAGGCCCACGTGTCGCGAAAAAGAAAAAAAAACAAAAAACAAAAAAAACATTGCTTTTTTTCTGCAACTGGGGGAAAAAAATCTCTTTTGGCCTCCAGACTGAAACATTCAGTTCTTTTGAACAGGTTTTTAAGGAAACAGCAGTTTAAAACATTTGTAATATAGTTGGTTGAAAAGTCTTTTTTTTATTGAAGTATAGTTGATTTACAATATTGTGTTAATTTCTGCTGACTCAGCTATATATATATATATAAAATATATATAAATACACACACACACACACACACACACACACACATATACATATATATTCTTTTTTATATTCGTTTCCATTATGGTTTGTCCCAGTACATTGAATGTAGTTCCCTGTGCTATACAGTTGGACCTTGTTGTCTAAAAAGTCTTAAAGTAATAAATATCTGATGAAAGCAATCCTTTATTTAGAAATACTAATTCACTAAAATGTTAACAAAATATATGGAATTTTTTTCATTTTTCATTTTTAAGTAATCCCTAAATAGCATTGTCTATAAAAATATAAAATGCTAAATGGAAACATAACATAAAAGAAAATATGTTACACCTGTTCTTACCATTCAGGAGCAAGAAAATAGTCTGCCTCTGATTCCTAGAAAGAGAACACTTTTTCTAAAGCTAATCTATCAAGTATCCCAGCTTTCCCAAAATATGACATTTGCTCTATGCTTTTTGGTATATCACAAAACATATGATGTGAAGACTCTCATAAAACAAAGTGTAAAATTATATTCTCCTTATTTTTTCATAATCTAATCTTATTTATTTAATTCTGAGCATTTATGCACCAGCATTTAATATCCGAGTTCATAAAACATCGAGACACAAGGAAAGAAACTGCAAGTGGGTCTCACTTGATGTCTTATAAACTCAGATATTAAATCCAGCTGCTTGTATGCTCAGATTTGATTACATAAGTAGAGATGCTCTAAGATAAGATGAAAAGGGAAACCAAATCAAAAATCTAAAAAGCCCTGAATGGCAGGCACCATGACCAGAGTTACTGATGTCCTTTGTTTTGTCATCTTCCCTGAATGTGAGTTAGGTCTCCACCACATATCTCAGTTCTGAGTTTTACAAATCATAATTTCATAAGAAGTTTGTTTGGGTCCCATGAAACGTAGAATATCAAAGTGGAACTAGAGGTTCAGTTCAACTCTCTGTTCTCATTCCTTTTACCCATTACCTCCAGTAATTTAAAAAAATACAGAATACTGCATAAAATAACAGGTAATTTTGTACCCACCACCCTAAATTAACAATGACGATTTAATCATTTGTTGGATAGTTTTAAATATAACTAAAAGAGTAAGGTGGAATTATATAGTCTTCTTTGTCCCCAACTTGGGCCCATGTTTCTGCTCCATCCCCCAAAGGCACCCAGTGTGGTAAGTTTGATGTATATGCCTTCTAATCAATTTTTGTTTGTATTTCATTTCACTTTTAACTTATTTTTAGGTACAAGCAGGTCATCAACACCAGCAATCTTTGCTTCTGATCCTGCAACCTGCCCCATCATCCCAGGCTGTGAAACAACAATTGAGATTTCCAAAGGGCGGACAGGGCTGGGCCTGAGCATCGTTGGGGGGTCTGACACACTGCTGGTGAGGACACAGCCAGAGATGCTCCACATACACAGGCAGCCTCTTCAGTGAGCCCTGAGAGATCATTGTCAGGGAGATTTCCATCAGTTTTATGAAAGGAAATACAGAGGCTTAGAAAAATGTATCATTCACTGTTATTTTAATTTATAGGGCAGATACTCAGCTGCCTACTGGGATTTTTATTTTGAGTAAGCCAACACCAACTTAATAATATTTCTTTATACTTGTGACTGTGACCTTTAGATTCAAAATATTTCTGTTAGTTTATTAGTTCTTGCCATATTTTAATTTTCTTTTTACTGACTGGATACTCTTGGGTTAGACCCATATTGAGAGAAATCTGAAAATTTGGATAATTTATAGATAAAAATTTCTAAACGTCAGAAATGCTTTTAAAATCCATTCATTCCTTTTGTGGATAGGAAAGATGATGAGGCGATGTATATCTATTATATATGCGTGTGTGGGTGATTTATATATTTTATAATTTTTTTCTTTAAACTTCCCTATCATGTGAAAGAAATGTAAGCTTCTTTGAGCCTTTTAGCAAAACTTGTCTTTTTATGCTTTTCTTTCAATTTTGATATGTGACTCACATACAGATGCAGTGAGTGTATAACCCTTATCACTGTCTCTAAAAGTGAAGTGTGCTTTGACTCCATTTCTGCTCACCCTCCCTAGGGAGAATGGTATAAAGCATGGCTGTGTTTTGTTTGTGCCCTTAGGGTGCCATTATTATCCATGAAGTTTACGAAGAAGGAGCAGCATGTAAAGATGGAAGACTCTGGGCTGGAGATCAGATTTTAGAGGTACAGAATGCTGTGCATTTGAACTTTACAACTAACAAAGAAAAGGCTACTCTGGGGAGGATGGTCTTTGCTTATTTCTTTTTCCCTCCCTCCTTCCCTTCCTCTCCCCCCTCCCTCCCTTCTCCCTATCTTTTTTCCTTTTATTCAACTCACCTGGTTCCTCACCCTCTGTGTCCCATTTCTGTACAGGTGAATGGAATTGACTTGAGAAAGGCCACACATGATGAAGCAATAAATGTGCTGAGACAAACACCACAAAGGGTGCGCCTGACGCTCTACAGAGATGAGGCCCCGTACAAAGAGGAGGATGTGTATGACACCCTCACCATCGAGCTGCAGAAGAAGCCGGGCAAAGGCTTGGGGTTGAGTATTGTTGGTAAAAGGTATGACTGATCAGGGCAAATGCAATGACCTCTTGGAAATGATTGAATTTAAATTCCTTGGAAGAGTACTAGCAGCAGTAGAATCTTTCCCAACTGCTAGTGTTCTGTAGGTAGCTATTTCAGCCCATGCAGTAGTGGAACATCAGAAGACATTGGTGTTGAAATTTTTTAGTCAGTATTTTGGGGGATTTTGAAAGTACTAGACAAAAAGCCATTTGGTACTTTTGAGGACCTGCTGGGTGCCAGGAGATACATTAGGTTCTGGGGAACAGAGTTAAATAAGACATGGATCCTGGATCCATGGATCCAAAAACTCAGTTTGGTAAATGAGTATTAAATATATTCTTGCAACAAAGGAATCTGTTGATGAGAGACAGAAACGCATTGTGGGGGATCCGTGGAAGCACAGGAGAAAGGGACCGACTGCATGACCTTATTTAAGGGAAGTAGATTAGGAAAACCCCTTTATAAAGAGGTGCCAGGGATGAAGCCAAAAATGAGAGGTGAGAGTTGGTCTGACAAAAGTGGGCGAGGATATTCTAGGGAGAAGGATCAGTGTGAACAAGAGCACACCATCAGAAGGGAATAGAAAGTGTAAATTAAGAGGCCAGGGTAGTAGGTTGGTGAATATACATAAAGTAAGTACCTCATTTATTTAAATATGTATGTATAGTTAATATTAAAAAGTATATAATCCAGTAAGTTCCAACACTTTTATTCTTAAGATGGGAAAGCAGAGTATCAGATGGTGAAAGGGCTTGTTTGAGGTCATGACCTTAGCAAGAACAAGTAATACAATTCAACTTTTACTAAATGTTTCTACTAAGAGTTATCTTTGCATCTCAACAAGAAGTCCTTGAGTTATTTATAATACTTTTATGAAAGGAAGATTGAAGTAAGTTGAATATTTGTTCATTTTGCATAAACCTATCTTGTATGAAAGTTAGACCTGTAATGATTTAAAAGAAGAGACATCACAGCAACGGTACTTAATTTTGAGGAACAAATGGTTTTAGTTTGAGATACATATCCGTTATTTATTTTCAGTAACGTTAATGACCCTGGTGATAATAGCAACATATTTATATAGGCACAGGTCAATATCCATTCAAGGCTTCGTTATGGTGTAGAAAGAACAATAGATTTAGCTCCCAGTGACTGACTCTCAAGTCCTGTTTTTGCCATTTAGTAACTGTGACTCATAAAATGAGTATAATAGCCACTTCTACTCACAGTGTAGAACTGTTGAATAAATATGCTTATGAAAGATATGTTCAATCTATGAAATATTGTAAAGACATAAGATACTGTTTATTACAAAAAATAATTCTCATAGTTGCACCAGCGTTGCTTAAAACTTTCAAAGTCATAAAAATAGAAGTACAATTTCCAGTTGTAAAATGTTAGCCTTTCATTAAATAAGCATTGCATTACAGCTGGGAAAAAATAATAATGTTGACATTCAAAATTTTACGTTTGCAGAAATGATACTGGAGTATTTGTGTCCGACATTGTGAAAGGAGGAATTGCAGATGCTGACGGAAGATTGATGCAGGGAGACCAGATACTAATGGTGAATGGAGAAGACGTCCGTCACGCCACCCAGGAAGCCGTGGCAGCTCTGCTGAAGGTAGAAATCCAGTGTCACAAATGCTCATGTGTAATAGTGTAAGAGAAGGAGGGGCGGCCACATTCAAACACGTATTTATTTAATATGTTCTCTCAAATAAGATGTTTATACATTAGACACCATATTTCAGTAATATATCTCTAAATAACAAACTTACAATCAGCTGTTTATTATATTATTATATATTTATTTAGCAGTAGTAAGAATTATGAACTGAGTATCTGTGTTCTTAGTAAATCTTTTATCACAAAGTGATTACTGTGTGGCTCTTTTCTTGAAAGAAAAACACATTTTCAGTCCACAAAGGAGAAAAAAAGTCTTAACCTCAGTTCTCCCCTGCCCCCCCATATTTATATTTGGATTTATTCTTATGACCCCTAGCCTAAGGGAAGAATCTCCTCCCTGGCACGGGTGTTCTTTGAAAAGGGACTCAGCAGAAAGGCGGAAGATCATAGGAGGCAAGAAGGGCACCTCTGGAAGTTGTGCTTTCTGGACTGCCCTGTCCCAGCCTCTTCCTTAACCCCTTACTGGGCGCTAAATTGGAAATCTTTATATTTCCCCAGAGATGAAGAATGTGGAAGAAATATTTTATTCTTTTTGCATGACAGAAGAGAATGTTTGGTTCACATCTTATTCTGATTCAAAACTATTGAACTATTTAAAGTTTGACATGTAAAATCATAGTTGGATGGGTCATCCTTATGAAATGAAGACAATGCAATGCAGATTTACCGGGCAGTACCTTCAACAGTTATTATTGTTGTTATTTCAGTAATTATAATGCCTCCATCCCAAGGTACCATTGCTAGTCTTAAGTACATTTTACATTGTGAAATCTCTTTCCTCCATGGAGTAAACTCTCCATGAAGAATCATTTTCTGATTGGAAAGATCCAGTCTCGTTTTAAAAATGTAAAATATAGAATAGTCACTTAAAAATACAACTTGTGGAAGTTTAGACATATTTCCTATCAGGGAATATTCCAGTTTCCAGAGGGGATTTGTGTTCCTCCAAGTAAATAAAGCAGTGTTTATCTCATTGTTTTCCTTTAGCTAACATGTGTTTTTAGGACCTGAAGTGTAGTTCAGTGCTGATTAAAAATCGATCGCCATCAGTATCCATGTCATGTGGCACATGTTCAGTAACATGAGCACATAACTTCATGACAGTGTCTGACAGCAGGAGAAATGTCAGAGATCTCAGATGCTAGTGGGAGCCTCTTCAGTGGCTAAGCTTAGCTTCATGGAGTGATTTTCCAGTGAGCATCTTGTTATAAACCTCTGTGGTTTGCATAGGATCTGGTATATACATATACATTTAGTTATTAATAAAGCACACGTAAAGTCTATCATTTCTTCTTAGAGTTATCAATTTTCAAAAAATAATTAGAATTCTTTAAGGAGAAGTAGCTTCCTTTAGGAGATAAATTAACAATGATAGTTTACTCTGGAAGATAGATACCTCTCAAAGATAGGGAAGGAGACATCCATAAAATAACCTAAATAATTTTAGAACCAGTTAAATCACCATTTAAAAACCCAGTTTGGCAGTATATAATGAGAGCCTTAAATATTTATATAGCTTTGCTATTTGTACCTCCAGCTGTTGCTTGTTGTTGTTTTGACTTGTTATTTCTTCATTTAAACATCTTGCAGAATCCTCAATACACAAAAAACTTCACGTACGTAAGGTTCATTGCAGTGTTGTTTGTAATAATAGAAAACTGGAAGCAACACAATTGACGATACTACTTTGTGCTCAACACTTTGATAAGAATTGTGCATGGATTATTTTATCACAACAACCTATAATGGTCTCTGTTTTTAAAATGCAGAGTAAAAAGACTTATCAGGGTAAACATCTGCTAAGTTCACACAGCTAGTAAATCACATAGTCTGGATTTAAACCAGTGTATCTGACTCCAAAAGCCTGAGTTCTCAAACACCTCATTGTGCTACTTTCACATTAGACTGTATAGCATTTCTTGCATGCCTATGATTTATTCGTAAAGGACCACAGGGAAATTGTCTTCAATTCTCGTTTTGTGTTTACAGCAATATGGCTTGTTTAAGTATTGTATATTATAATATATCTATTCAGGTACAGTGAGGCAGTAGGGAGCTTACCCAATTATCTGAGTACCTCTGCTATTGAGGGCAAAACGAATTGTTGTGGTAGTGGTTATTTTATTGTTTTTGTTTTGTTTTTTAAGATCTGAGTTACTTAGTTCTTTTGGCCTATCTAAATTAGTGTATTTCATGAGATAATTGCTTGATTCTCCATGTCTCTTTGCCTTGACAGACATGCTCTCCATGTAAATCATGAGGCAGTAAGACAGACACTGGGTGTTGCTGCTGCTGCTTGTTGTTATAATTTTTTTTTTACTAGTTTTAATGTTTTAGAAAAGCCTTTTTCCACAAAGGATTGGAGGTATCCTTGCCCGTGGAAATTCCAAAAGGAAAATGCCTTTCAAAAACCCAATTTTGAAGAGTAAAATGTAATTCTAAAGCTGACTGTAGTATTTTATTTAAACATTTCATCGAACAACTTCCCCCCCCCAGTGTTCCCTAGGCACAGTAACCTTGGAAGTCGGAAGAGTCAAAGCTGGCCCATTCCATTCGGAGAGGAGACCTTCTCAAAGCAGCCAGGTGGGTAGCTGTGGAATTCATCAGGGCAATGCAGTCCACAGGCCAAAAGGAACTCAAAGACGGCCCTGACCATGAGTCTGTCCAGGGTCATTTACACACCTGGCAGCTTGGCAGAGTGGCTGAGGTGCAGAGTTTGTGATAGGGAAGAACGAGAGATGGGAGTGAACAGGCAAGCAAGGTGGATGGAGCTCTTGAGTAGTTTGTGAGTCATTCTAAGGAACTTAATTCCAACCATTCTTCTTTTCTGACATGATTCTTTTTCCATAATCTCAAAAGTAAACCTATTAATATATACATATAAAGTCTACAAAGACATGTGTTTAAAGTATTTTTATAACAAACCTTTATCAATCAGTATTGAACTGAAAAAATCCCATGTAGGTGAACTGTAGAAGCTCGCCACCACGTATAAAATATGGTGTGAGATAGCTGGAGTATCTTGGTAAGCCCCTCTCTTGTCTTGCCTTCTGATGACAGAAGCCCATTTTTATCAGCCTGTCCTTAAGGACCTCTTAGTCACCCTTGAATGATTACCATTCGTTTCCTGTCGACTGGCCTTAATTCTGCAGTTGTTGAAGTCCCCATCTATGTACAGCATTCGTTTAAATTTAGAGAAGATTAGCTTGGGTGAGATTATGAAAATCCACTAAAGTTTTAGGAAGGTTGGAATCAATTGCATCCGTTCTTTTGCCTTTAATTTATTTATGTCATTGGACAAATTCTTCCTAAAAAAGAAAAAAAAAAGAGAAAACTCAGTGGAAACTCTCCATATTGATTGCCCTTCAAATTACCAAATGCCACTGTTGCTTAACAAGTATTTCTAAGTCCATTAAAAGAATTCTGAAATAAGTTGTATTTAGCGGGTATTATTACTTCCCAAACTTTCTAAAACAACTGTTATGTATTTGTAGATAAGTGAAGGGAGCCTGTCATCGTTCACTTTTCCACTTGCGGGGTCCAGTACATCTGAGTCACTGGAAAGCAGCTCAAAGAAGAATGCATGTAAGATTGGATTGAAATTTTAAGTGGTTTGAATTTTGGCCATCAACCGTGATTTTTTCCCCTGTTTTACTTTACCTCTGAAGCTCTCTTTCCTCTAAATCATCCCAAACCCTAGTATAGGTGCAAAAATTCGGAAGAGCATGAAGCAATGCCTATAGCGGCATTTCCCATTTGATGTTTTCCCTACGAGGTATACTAAACATTAGAATCAGGATCCTGCAATTTTTTTCTTGCGAAGCAGATTTTTGTATTTGATTTTTATTCCCTTTTTCTGTTTAATGTAACACCAGTATATCAGAAGATCCCATTAAGTGAAGCTTTCTTTCTCCATGAAGATTGCAAGAAATTTGCTTGATAAAATTAATATGATCCTCCTGTGTTTTAATTACATGAAATCATGAGGCAGAGGGTTTTTTGGCTTGGAGCATTGGTTGAAAGTTGTTCAAATTGAAGAAACTAACCACATGGCAGTCTCTGTTTGCAATGTAACTAATATTCTAGAAATTTAGGCACTTAAGTCCATGGATTCTTTTTAATGCTTCCATGACTTTATTTCTCTCAGCTGTGCACATGTCTTTCTATCCAAAGCACATCCTGTCCTTAACTCATTCAAAGTGGATTCTGGAGTTGTGTAAGCAATGCTTGAAATAAGAAGGAAGAAACAGGATGGTGTGTGCATTTTTCCAACTGGGAAGTCCCTCCGTAAGACAGATTTAATCATGTGTGCTAGTAACTTTGAAACCCCCTTTGCAAAAAAATTAGGGTACCTCACTTAGTCCCATCTAGCTGTAGACATCAACTGAAATTTAAACTAACATTAAAAATGTACTAATAACCATATTTTATCTTTTTCCTATTTACAGTGGCATCTGAAATACAGGGATTAAGAGCAGTTGAAATTAAAAAGGTAACTTGGGAGAGAGGAAACAATATAAACTCTGTTGACTCCAAGGGCATCTGCATATGTATTTTCCTGTTAGCTGCCTTACTATTTTATAGTACCATCTGATAAAATATGTATTATATGCAGTGGAAATAGCCCAATGCAGTCTTTGCTGAATTTCCTTGTTTGAAAAATCATTTTTGGTGTACTCTTTATTGCCACAAATGGTATCAACCCAGCCCCACGCAAAATAATGCCGGGTCTCTCTCACTTCTCATATTAGGATAAATTAGCCATTGCCTTCAACAGAGATTTCCCATTCTCCTGAAACAGATTCCTCTGATAGCCATGCACAACAGAGAAAATAAAAGCAGATATAAGTGCTGCGCACACTTGTAGACACTTCATACCATCGTCATTTCATTTAATAGTCACTGCCGCCCTTTGTGAGAGGCACGGTAATCTCCATTTTGTCCGTGAAGATCTAGGGATTCATTGAAAGCAGTGGACTTGTTCCAGATCCCAGCGTTTGTAAGTGTGGGTTTCTGGCTTTGAACACGGGTCTCTCTGATTCCTTTTCACTTCATCAGCTTCCTTGATTTTCCTCATTCCCTGTAGCGTGATTTTCATTTAGTTTTGATTTCTTTTACCTCCTGAACAGATGCTTATTTTTCTAAATCACATTAAGGACCTGTATCAAATAAAGTAATACAATTTTCTTGGGCATCATTTTCCACCCTCACATCTAGAAGATCAAAGTTAACTGTAGAATATTGTGCCAAAGAGACCAAAATCCAATTAAAAATATCAGTTTGACCAAAATACTCTGTCTGTCCAATGGCAGGGACCCACTGACTCATTGGGGATCAGCATTGCTGGAGGAGTGGGCAGCCCACTTGGTGATGTTCCTATATTTATTGCAATGATGCACCCGAATGGAGTTGCAGCTCAGACCCAGAAACTCAGAGTAAGTTTTACTGATAGCCCTGGTAGCCCTAGCAAATCTGTCGAAAGGTTTTATAAACCCTTTGACTCTGGCCAACTGTTGCAGGCAGTTTGAGATGTCTGTCAACTTTTAAATCCGCTTACCCAGCCACATCAGGGCTTGAGAGGAGAATTTGTTGTTGTATACAGATTTTCAAGTAAATGAAATGGGATGATTTATAGTTATTTCTTAATATTTTTTACTTGTTTGAAACCCTGTGGAAGAAGTTAAAATAAAACAGAAGGTATTCTCAGAAGGTATTGCCAGAATGAAGTGAAATTTTTTCTTTACGTGTTTTTTTTGGTTTAAATGCTGGTTTAACTTTATTAAATTGAAAATTGTCATTTATGTTGCATTTGTTTATCAGTTTTGCAAAAGTTTAGTGTAAACATGACTTACAATGTGAAACTATACAGAGCTTGATTCAAAATTGAGGGATTTTGCATATGTAGAGCACTATGATAGAATTTATGCTAACTGCCCAGTTCTGAAATAATGTGAATATTCCGTTAAAGTAACTCAATCTCTATAAAGTAAAATCTGTATGGCCTCATGCTTTAAAAATGGTCTCAAACCATAATCATTATTTAAATACTGTCTAAATCGGTAATGGTTCTATTTCCCTTTTGCTATGTAAATTTATGACTGGCACTTAAAAACAGATTGTAAGCGTAACACAGGGGTCAGAAAACTTTTCTGTAAAGGACGAGATGAATATTTTAGGCTTTGCAGGACATGCATGTGTGTCCCTGTTGCAACTATTCAACTCTGCCTTGTGAAAGCAGCCAAATAATCATGTCTGTCCTCCAACCAGATTTTATTAACCAAAATAAACAGTGGGCCAGTCTTGGCCTGTCAGCCGTAGTTTGCCAACCCTTGACTTAGAGTCACAGCTAATGTGTATAATAATAATATCCAGAGAGATTCTGGTTCCCAAAAGATAGCAGATATGGTATTCTTTTAATAGGAAGTAATGTTTTAACCAGGAGAAACAAAGAAAAGGCAAGCGTGATTCCCTGCCCATTGCACCAAAGATGATAGAACTCAGCCATTACTTGCAGCTTCTCTTTGTGGTCGCTGCTGCTTGGAATTGGACGTTTCCTTGGTTCTATTTCTATTGCTGATTAGTAGTATATATGTGGTGTGGAAGGTAGGGAAGGAAATCATCCCACTCTCCATGGCTGTTGTAGCAGATGGCTATTTCTCTCCCTCGCAGGTTGGGGATAGGATTGTCACTATCTGTGGCACATCCACTGAGGGGATGACTCACACCCAGGCAGTTAACTTTCTGAAAAATGCCTCTGGCTCCATTGAAATGCAGGTAAGATTTTTATCCCAACTCTTCTAATATGGGTAGCTTGAGGACACATGAGATTTAATGTTAAAGCTATAAAATGATTAAATCTCCTATTATTGTATTTACTGTTTCCCTTGAACATAAATGATTACTTTGAGAATTCCAAGAAAGTACATAGGAAACACATTCTGTCACATTCTATCCTGATGCATTTATCATTTCATACTTTATATCTTAGGGGGAAAATTCATGGTCTTGGCAGGAAATGATTAATCGCTGAAATTTTAAGTGGTGTGATTGAGTGACTTACATTCTAAAGATCTTTAGAAAACAATTGCATGTGAAACCATGTTTGAAAAGCATCAAAGAACTTGGTAGAATTGAATTAGTAGCGTATTCTTAGTGTCAGTTGGAAGAGGCCTCTGGACCTTATGAAATTCCTGAATTTATGTTAACAGAAATGATTAAGTGTATGATAAAATACACATTTTATTCCCAGTGCTCTTTTTGAAGAAAAATTACGATGTCTTCCTAGCCACATGAGCGTGTGTTTTTTCTCTTTATATTTCTCCTGTGTACAGGTGGTTGCTGGAGGAGATGTGAGTGTGGTCACAGGTCATCAGCAAGAGCCTGCCAGTTCTAGTCTTTCTTTCACTGGGCTGACGTCAAGCAGTATATTTCACGATGATTTAGGGTGAGCTCATATACTGTGGTTTGTATGTCCCTGTTACCCACGTAAAGGTGAAATGATGGAAGATGAGGTACAAAATATGAAAACCAAGTGTTTCTAAACTCTTTGATTATGGAATGGTAGGTAGATAGATAGACAAGCAGATATGCATGCATGCTACTACTCTTCCCACATTTTCATCTCTGAGTTTTTTGAGGGAACATTTTAGTCTTGGGGGTCAATCTATCCTTTTAAAAATTCCAACATTGCCTAATCATTTCATGAATCATACTTGTGATTAAAAAAAAATTCACAGTTACCCAAAAATTGAGTACACTAGAATTAGAATATAGAGAGAGGAGCATGTTGGAATTTTTACATAATTTGATGCAGCTTTTATATTTCTTATCATCTATTTTTGTCTCTGAGCTTGGGAATACTGATGTTTATGACTTATTCCATCATAGTCTTTGGCAGTTTAGCCTCTCACTTTAAATAAACTGGAAAAGGAAGGAGCTGCTTTATACAATGAGAGCTTGCCATGAATATGTTAGGTTAAGGGTAGTATACATGAGTAAGAGAATAGGGTGTTAAGTAGTCTTTCATTAGATTATGTAAATTTCAGATACATAGCACAGCACACACTGACAATTTAAGCATCCCCAAAATACCCGTGATGTACTCACTGTCGGTAACACAGAGAGTTATACTAGCTTTAGGTGGATGTCAGCTAACCCATAACTTACAGATTCATGGAGATACATATATATATGCCATATATGTATATATTTTTTTAAAGTCTAAAGACTCTTTTTTTTCTCCCCTTTACTGTAGACCTCCTCAGTGTAAGTCTATTGCACTAGACCGAGGACCAGATGGCTTGGGCTTCAGTATAGTAGGAGGATATGGCAGCCCTCACGGAGATTTACCCATTTATGTTAAAACAGTGTTCGCGAAGGTAAGCTTGCAAATTTTAACCACCCTCTTCCCCCCTAAGCATTCATTAATGGTGGTCAGCAGCGGGCTTATAAGTTTATGGCTTGAGGTAACGCCCAATGATTAACAGTTGATTATTTTCTTTTGGAAATCCCTACCGGAATAGGTCGTTAGATATGTTTGTCCAGTTTGAGGTTTAGTTATGTTTAAAGGAAAATAGGCTCAAATTGAAGTTCCATGGATACTCTCGACAATATACATAAAACTATTAATGAACGTTAGTTAGACTGTCAGGCCTGATTGTTTTCCTTTGGAAACAAGTTGTATGTAATTGAACGTCTTTTGCAAATCGGACATTTTAAATATGTGTATGCTAAAGAGACCTGACATTTTTTTCTTTGCATTTTTTGTTGTGAAATATAAAACAGGCACAGAAAAGTACATAAAATACATAAGGAGAATAACTAGTTAGTAGGGCATTTATTTTGCAAGTTTCATTTCATTGAATGGAATAGAAAAATAACTACTAAAAATATTAAGGAGTATCCAGCAGCTCTATCACCTACCACAGATCAGCTGTTTGCATTCAAGGGATTCAATAAAGAAAAGAAAACTGTTGGTATATAGTTATAATCATATAGCATCCTCTTCTTTGGTAAGAATATTTAGAATACAAATAAGGTTATTAACAACATTGGTGAAGCTATTAAAATAACTTAAACCCATATAATTATTGTTAATTTTTTGTTAAGACAATTTTTAGGAATGACAAAATTTCCTGCAGGAGAAAATTCAGATTCTCAAAATTTTACAGCACGGAGGAAACAAAATTATGTTAAACCCATTAAAAGATTTGGTACAGGGGCTTTAGATTAGTATTATAGTCCTTTAAAGTGCTTACTTAGGGAGGTTTCATTCTATTATTTTGAAAAAAAATTATTTTTCACCAATTTAAAGTGCTGTATCTATAGCTATAGCTATCTCTCTAGCTATAGGCTTAATTTATGAGATTTTTTAAAGCCATTGGTATGTCCAAAAATACAAACAGCATTTGCCAGTAAATAGAAGAGTCATGCAGTCCTTTTTCTCAGCCTCGGAACAATTTATTTAAGGCATGCTAGTTAGAACATATTTTAAGAATTTCATCATTATGGATTCCTCATTAACTTTTCCATATTTTTAATCTTATATTTAATTGCATAATTGCCTACTATACTTATGCCTAAGATGAGGTTCTTTTCCAAACAGCAGTGTCTGTGTTTAGTCTTAATCATTTAGGGCCCATAAGGAATATGAAGACTGTCCACCCTTGGGAAGTAAAGAATCAAGCAGCTTAAGCCACCTTTTGAAAGACAAAGAAAGAATTAGAATTAGAGTTAGCACGACTTGTGCCTTATCCTGTCCTTGTCAGCATACATGTGGGCTTTTGTGCTTCTGCAAACCTTTGGGTTTGGTGACCCTCATGCCCTTGTCCTATAAAACTGCTTTTGTCCTGTAAAACTGCTAATCCTTTGTTTTCTTTCTGTAGGTCTTCTTTATAGGATAAAAAATCTTGGATTCTATGAAATCATTCCTACTAAGCATATTCCCAAATATTCTTTATTAATTTGAGTTCCTACCAACTGCTGTGCTGAACAGCCAAAAAGCCATCCAACTAATCTATTGACTGCTAAATTCTCTCTCAAATTGGAATCTCAGTGCTGAAGCCATTTAGGAGAAAGGCTTCCTTTGTGTCTGTTCATCATTGCTTAATGGCTTTGGAGCACCTGTGGAGCGCTGAGAGCAATGTGTGTGTACATGCAGAGCAATTCACATTCTTGTTTGGATCTTTTTCTGTTGTGTAACTGCAAGGCAGCATTTTTTGGGAAGTAAACAAGCTGCTTTATAATTGCAGGGAGCAGCCTCTGAAGATGGGCGTCTAAAGAGGGGTGATCAGATCATTGCTGTCAACGGGCAGAGTCTAGAAGGGGTAACACATGAAGAAGCCGTTTCCATCCTTAAGCGGACAAAAGGCACCGTCACTTTGATGGTTCTCTCCTGAATTAGCTGCCAGAATTGAGCCAACTCAACTTCTCACTTACATCCCATGCTACAAAGAGAGTGGAACTGGTCCTGTGCACTCCTCCTGGGCTGTGTTCATCCGGCTCTTCAAAACTGTAGGAAAAAATCGCATGTAAATTTGTTTTTCTCATATGGAAATGATTTTCTTACAACCTAGCATCACTTTCCCTTTCTCTTTGCATTTTGTGATGGAAACTCAAAGAGAAGGGCTCTTTGCATAGATAAATCCAGTCTTTCTTCCTGAAGATATATGACATTTTATAATCATGTGGGCAGAAATTAATATGGGCTCAACTGGTTAGTAGAGAAAGGAAAAAAAATCATTCGAAAGCTAACCAAGGGAAAATGGTCTCATGAAATTAAGGTGAAAATTGAAAATATAAATTAAAGAAGAAAATCTCAAGTTTTATAAAAATGCATTCTGTTAATCCACCTTCTCTCCCCACTTCTAACTAAAAAAGAAAAGAAAAAAGTTGTACTGAAAATGTTTAAAAATACTTTCAGTATTTAAAAATGTTGACTATTATTAAAACATTGCAACTCCCAGCTCTAATACGCACATATATAGTTTTCTCCTAAAACGGGCTTCAAGATTGGGTAAATAACAACAGGAAGCAATGTTCCTAAGTTTGTAAAGAAACCACTTATTGCACATCTTGCTGTTCATTTTCATTTTTGACCTATTATACAATATTTTCACATTTCTATAAGTGAAGTGATGACGCTGCCCTGTATTGACTGCAGTTTCTCTAGAAAGCAGCCTTGCTAACAACGCAGGAGCATAGGAGGCTCTCCGAATTGTTAGTGATGGTTTTAAGGGATGCAACACTGAAACTGTGTCAGTGTGCTGTGCAGTTGGTTTTCAATTAGTATTAATCTTAATGACAGAGAAAAAGCAATGTGTTAGTAATTATTTTGGTTGTATGCCATTAGTAAATTGATAGAAAAATTAAGGGGATTAACATAAGTTCATTTCATTGCCTTATATTAACATCTTATAATACAATAGTTTAAGACTAAGGGAAACAGATGGAGCTGTTTATTGAGACAACTGGTGAGGAATTATCATGTGTTCATTCCCATTTTAGAGCGTGAAACTCCTACAGTAGAATATATAAAGTCACTTTAAATATTATCTATATTTGTAACAAAAGTAGTGTACAGATATTTTATTACAGCGCTTTTGTGTAAATGCGGAATTGAAGTGAATAAATAAGAAGTTTCATGGTGCACAAAAAAAAGCAGGCATTTTTATTTTGTTCTTTTTACTGGGGAAAAGCTTTATTATACTGTTCAAGATTTACAATTTAAAATTGGCTTTTATCATGTCTAACTGAACATATGGTGTCCATAGTTTTACAGTTAGAGAAACTCTGGACAACAACATTATGAAAAGCTCAAAGCTTTTTATGCCCAGAATTTTTACTAATGCTAAAAATGCACAGACTCCTCATGGAGCAGAGGAAGATAAACAGCATTAAAAAAAGAGAGGTGTTGTGCCTGTATGTGCTTTTCTGAAACGCTACGAGTGATGCAATATTATAAGTTGTTCTTTAGAGTAGTCAAGAGTTAAAGCATGTTCAGATAGAAGAAGTCATAATGAAAATTATTTGTAATAATGAACATGAAAAATCTGATTTGAACACTGAGCAAGGAGTTGAGGAACCTTTGTTCTGCTAGTTCTTCCCCTAATTAGCTAATGAACATATGCATTCCCTCTGATTTATCTCATCTGTAAAATGATAGGTGATTTTATCTCAAAGCTTATATCAAGTTCTAAAATGTAAAAATTCTGTGATTCTTAGATATACGAAACGAATGACACAACTACATGTTGCATCAATTTGGAAGCTATTCTCCCCAGCCAGCTATTGTAAACTGAGGTACTTGAGGTAACAAAACTCATTTTACTATCCCAGTGACACGTCTAACCTCTTACTCACCAATTAATGGCCCTCTGTCATGAAGGCATGTCAGGATCCTCTCATGGTTGGCTGCTGGAAGCTGAGCCACCCACTTTTATGTTTTAACCAGCAAAGATTTTATGGAGGCCACTCTGTGGCACACCCTAGGAAGGCCAGTTAACCAGCCATATTGAAGTTTGAGTAAATGTGTGAAGGCACTCCTGTGAGAGCACCCAGCTGGGTATCTGTACTAGCCTGTAGAGCATTGCCCCCAAGTTCATGTCTACTAAGAACCTCAGAATGTGACCTTATTTGGAAATAGGGTCTTTGTGGATGTAATCAGTTCGGTTAAAATGAGGTCATGCTGGATTACAGTGGACCCTAAATCCTTAAGAGAAGGCTATGTAGAGACACAGAGACAGAAGAAGAAGGCTGTGTAAAGATGGGGACCAAACAAACAAAAAACAAAACAGAGTACCTGGAACCACCAGAAGCTGAAGAAATGAGGAAGGTTTTTTCTCTGGAGTCTTCAGAGATAACTTGTCCCTGCTGACCCCTTGATTTCAGATATCTGGCCTCCAAGACTGTGAGAATAAATTTCTGTTGTTGTAAACCACCTTGTTTGTGGAACTTTGCTACGGAAGCCCTAGGACACACCAGTATAGTATCTTGGATGTTTTTATATCCTTAGCTACTATCACTGTGCCTGGCAAATAGGAGAGGCTCTATACATTTTTGTTCAGCATGTAAATGATTGAATTATATATAGGTTGTGATTAATTTCATGGTCTTACCTTGTTTTAGTTAAGCTAGCTGCAGCCTTCATACTGAATGCAAAACAGGAAGCAGTGGGAATGCCACTTGAGAATGTAAAACGCTGGGGATAAGCTCCCCTCCTGAACTGCTACTAATTAACGAAGTCAAAGCATGTAGAAGTGAAGAAAGAGAGGGAAGGAATGAAGGAAGGAAGGAAAAGAAGATTGAGAGGGAAAGAATATCGATGCATCAACATTAGAGAGAGTGACAAAGGCTTATGCTTCCTATGTTATTCTTTCTTGGAAATGTAAGATCTCTCCGTGGAGAAGGAAGAAAGTGATCAAAGAGTTTGAAGACTTGAACGTTATAGTGTTAATTCCATGTGCAACTCAAGACCATGTACAACTCAAGATTGTGGCTTGCCCATAACAGGTTCAGAATATTTGTTTTTGTGATTAAATTACATTGGTGAATATTGCATATTTCTGGTGTTCTTTGTGACCCCTCCAAAATGATGATGATGGTGATGATGATGATGTATTTGATTTCAACACCTACTGATTTATAGCAGCAGATGTAGCAATGCGGTGTGGCAAGTCAGTAGAGCCCGTACGTCAGAACAGTGATGGAACTAGAAGCATAAAAGATTAAAATTCATGAAAGACAAGAAAAAGGAGCTTTTTTTTTCCATTTTAAGAATCTTGATAAAGCTGATTTTGATAGATTCGAAGAAGCAAAGTAAGCTCTTCCCTGCTCTGAGGTATACCATGCCAAGCTGTCTTAGACCTGGTCATCTAGCTTATTGTCTGAGAATGCCAGAGATTTAGTGCCTGTCTTCAGATCTCCATCACGGTGAGTGGAGAAGTTGAAAAGATGCCTGCAGGGAGACAAGAATCAGTATGCTTTCTTGGGTCTAGGTGTGGGAATGTCGAAACTGTCATCACCTGCTTTCAGCAGCCCTGCTGTGTTGTTTCATGTCAGTGACAAGTATTCTGGAATGCATTTGATTTGTGCAAAGATGTTCCTCAACTTTGTCTACGAGGAATTCATGTTTAACTTTGACCTTTCCTAAAGGGAGCTATTTGTAAGGTGGGATTGGCCTCTGTTACCTCAGGAGGAAAAACACATGTTGGTGACAAGAACATTTCTAAATGAAGAGCGTGGAAACTAGGCAAAGCAAATATGGTTACTTTGATTTTTGACATTGCAGCTTTTTTCCTTCAAAATACAGGTACTCCATTTTATGTAAATTAGAAAAAATTGTATAATTTGTCTAGGAATTTTATTTATCATTCAAGTACTGAAAGTTCAATTGTAGGTCCTTCCAAGGAATTCTGTCAAGACAGAGGCAAATCTGTGGTAATGATCTCAGAATTCTCTCGCTGAAAATGTTTCTTGAAGTTTCAGAAAGTACTGCCATCAAAGGAAAACTGCTTTAGGCAGCTTCTGAGAGGGAGCTGTAACTTATTCATTTAATACTGGACGTTTTTCAGAAAGCCGTGTCATTCGCTGATTCTTTGTGATCCTTTCTCCCTCCTTCCCCCATTCTCCTCCTCACATGTGGATTTTCAGAAATAAACAATTATCCTTGGAAAACCTACTTTTCCTCTTCTTTTCTTATTGATGTATTAGAAGTTGTGATTTTTTTCACCTGAGTCTACCTTGAAATATTTGGCATTCAAGGTTCTACTCTCTGAATTTCATTTACCTAAAGGTCCTTTATTCCATTCAGTAAAACTTACAGGTTTACCTTGCTTTGGAAAATTAACTGAGATAACTGTATTTAAAGCATTAATACCATGCACATGACAAGCTATCAAGAAATGGTAAGAGGTATTGTAGTATTCTATCCTGGAAGACATAGAGTAATGGAAATTCAGTAGCTTTCTTTAAATAGACTTCCATTTTCATTTTTGTATTACCATGTCTTTTTCTTCTGAAGTTGGATGCAAATCAACTTATACCAAAATTTCAGTTGTTTTGCATACAATCTTCATGCTGTTTCCCATATCCTCATATAACTCTACTATTAATTACTAAATATCTTTAGACTCCTGTTTAACTTAAATGTGCTTTAAAAAGGAGTTATATCTCACTACTTCAAGTGGAAAACCAATATAATTTGCCATAAATTTAGAGTAATTATGAGCAAAAGTGATGTTGTTGAATTCTATCAAAATACAGTTGCCTACCGAGGATCGGAACTTGAGGTCTGCTCTCTCTGTCAGAAAGGGAGAGTTGCAAATACTAGAATGGCGATAATGACGCAATAGAGACTCTCCTGGACTTAAAAGAACTGAAAGAAAATACCTTTTTCATGATATGATTTAGTATTTTCTAGTGCCTTATCAGTGAGCCCTACAAAAATATCTCACAATATACTCTCTCTTTGGAAGAAACTATTATACCAAAATCGGAAAGGTTGTTTGTAGACTCCTTTTTTAAAAAGTAAAAGCAAGCCAGTCAATTCCTGTTTTAAGAGTATTCTGAGCTAATGAGGTTATTGAAGATTTTGTTTATAAGACTTTCACTAAAATCAGAATTGGGTCATCACCTCTAATGCTTTAGTTTTGGCAATCTGAGTTTGAAATAAAGGACAAATGATATAAATTAATGGAGTAAAATTAATGTTGTGGTAATATTAAATAAAGCTAATGTCTCCTGCACCTGGAGGCTGATGCAGATGGCAGGCATACGTAATTATGCACCCTGCTGCCTTTAAGTGTACTGATAAAAATCTCTCAACTGAGTATAAAATATGTTCATTCACTGGCTGCAGACACATTTGAGTAAGGCAACACAATACATAAGAAACATAGCCTAGCATACTTATTTTTTGAGGTAAACATGCAATTCTGTAAGTTAAATGATTAACTATTTACCTGATTTTTAAAATAAGTCATTATTAGAGTCATGGTCTTTGTCCTTTCTGTGAATATTAAAATATGTGTCCGTCCCATTTAGGAAAAGATTTTTCTCAAGCCAGCAAGGGGGTATTTTAAGTTTACTTACTATGCATTAGTTAAGAAGAGAAATTTACTAATAGAATCCTAAATAAGTTGATTTGACTTCTTACTGTAGGTACAAATTAGATTGGCCAGTTATCACTCAGATATTTATCAACTTGTTCAATTCTTTAAGAAGTAGCTGCTCTGTAGCATTGACATATATACACTACCAAATGTAAAATAGCTAGTGGGAAACAGCCGCATAGCACGGGGAGATCAGCTCAGTGCTTTGTGACCACCTAGAGGGGTGGGATAGGAAGGGTGGGAGGGAGAGGCAAGAGGGAGGGGATATGGGGTATTTGTATACATACAGCTGATTCACTTTGTTGTAAAGCAGAAGCTAACATAACATTGTAAAGCAATTACACTCCAATAAAGATGTTAGAATGTTAACGTGAAAAATCCTAAAAAAAAAAAGTTACATGCACCCCAGTGTTCAAAAAAAAAAGGAGCTACTCTAGAAAAGATGTCAGTATAATAATTATGCATATAGATAATATATTTTACTACAGCTATTTCAGAGATGTCACTGAACTTTGTAAAACTTACTATGTATTTTCTTCATTTAAGGAATGTGAATTCTTATAACTTCATTTTGTTGCAGTTGGATACCTATGCAGTTAAAAGTACAACCAGCAACTTCCAGTTTTAGCTTCAGAATGATTTTTAAAATGCTTTTATGATATTTGTTATACACACCCATTATTTTTCTTATAATTAGGTATATATTTATAGCTTACATTTTAAAAATAAAAAGGACAAGTAAAATATTCTTTTTCAGGTACAGTTTTCATCAAAATAGGAGATCTGGTGCCAGGTGTTCATTTTATGATAGAGGATGCTGGCTCACTTTAAAGAAAAAAAAATTAAGGCTAGGAAGCATATGATTTTTTTCATCTTTTACTCTTTAATCTTAGGGTTAATAAATAAAGGAATTATACATTTTAAAATATACATTTATAATTTTTCTTGCCATTTGGATAACTAAAACTATGGGAATTAGGTTCAACCCATTCATCTGCATTTATTTGTAAGTACCTGACTATTAGTTCTTCTATTCAGTAGTTGAGTTTTTTTTCCCTAAAGCTTTTCCTTTCTGTACGTTACAGGTATTCATGTAATGAAGTCATCAATGTCTCAATACCTACTTTGACTGCCTTGAATGAATGTAAGTCAGAGCTGATAAATGTCTTAACACTGAAGGAGCTCTAGATTTCTCTGAAATGCAGTGTAAAGAGCATGGGCCTCTGGGTCTCAAGGCCCTGGGTTCATATCCTGGCTTGGTCCCTGACTGAAAGGCAGCTGATCTCTCTGAGCCTCTGCCTCCTTAACTGTAAAAAAGGAATAATAGCATCTTCCTCACAGCTCTTTTAGTGTCAAAAGAGATGAAGTGTCTGCATGTGGTGGCCCTTGGTAAATGATAGAAATATTGTTAATATTTCTAAAATCAGTGTAACTTCAGGGCTGCAATGATATCTCTAGTGAAATCGTGGGGGTCATCTGGAGCAGAGTGTGCTGTCACTACTGTTAATTTATATCCCAACTTTAAACATAAACTTGGGAAGTGTCCTCTTAGTTTCTCATTCTAGAAACATCCTCATAATTTCTGCTAGAACGGAAAGCAAAATCAAAAATGATTCCAGGAAAACTGAGAATGGCATAGTCTCATTGGTTGGTGAAGCAAATATGTCACTCCTTAATATTTTAAATAAGATATTTTGGGGATGGGAGTTATTTAAACCTAGTGAGAGGTTTTATCATCAATCTGAGCCCCGTTGCTTGCATAATAAGCCAAGTTTCTCGTTTTGAAAAGTAAATGGGAAGTTGTACAATATCCATCACTCTATAATCTCTCCTCCTCAGTCCTCTATGTTCAGTTAATTAGGATAAATAAATTTTATTTTCATCTTCCTTTTTAGGTACAGTCTCTTTTCAGAAGGGAGGGAATGAAGAAATGAGCTTGGTAGACTAAACAGTCTTCTAGAAGGAAGTTGGTGAGATCAGACTCTGTCAGATCCTCCTTTGTTCCACATTAGGTATTATTTCTCAAGTGATTGATACTAAATACGTTGGGGAAATGTAAGGTGGAAATTGTATGCACTACTAGTAGTTAAATTTTTGTGTTTTTTTCCCCCTAAGGATTTAAGGAAAGGCAATTAGCTTTTAAAGAGGACTTCTCCCAACTGATAATCACATTTGACTATAAAATAAGCTTCAAGTTCTTTGAAGACCTGGCTCTGACAGTTCATACTGTTGAAGATTTAGGTGAGGGTTGAGCGAATGGAAGCTTCTATATGGGATCCTGCAGCACGCTTTTCTTTGGGTGCGGTGAAGGGTGATGTTTTTCTGTACTGGAGAGCAGATGACTAGTACTTGTAAGCCTAATTTCTAGGTTTGGACATTGGGTAAAGTAAACTTATAAAGCATTCTCAATCCCCACTTGTTAATAAAATAGTTTATGGGTATTTATAACATAAATCATACGTTTCAATTACCTGAATATTGGAAGCCAGTGAAGAGTCAAGAATCACCTTAAACCTTTATAAAGCATTGAGATCCCAAAGAATATATGTGTCTGTAACCACCTGTGCAGAAGTGATCATTTGCAGGTAGATGAGCTCCTGTGAAAGCTGGGATGGGAAGTCCTAAAGTGTGAAAAGCTTTGGTAAGTTTTCCTTTATGACCATGGATCATATATTTTTTTTTGATACTTGCGATGGTGTTCCTAGTTAGAAAACTTACCTGTTTTTCAACTTTCAAGTGAAAACAAGAAACAGTTATTAAAATACCTTAACATTCTATATGGGGATTCTGAATACAAGAGAGAATAGAAATTTAGTTACTAAAGAATTTGAATGGGACTGTGGAAAATGTTCCCCACTTGAAGGAGAAAAAAATGGGATTAGAGCCATAAATTCCTTTACTAAGGCCAGATACTTAGTTTTGCCAAATATATTTCTTAATGGAGATAATATCTTCCATCTAGGTTTTTTAAAGTTGAGATACGTAATGGATATGAAAGTTTTTAAAGTTTCAAATCATAGATCATTGTTATTGTATATTAGCTAAACCACACATTTATGGATTTTTTTGACTAAAAGTTCTCAAATTGACCAATACTGTCTAAATATATATTCTGTCATTTTCCTGTTACATAGTTCTAGAAATGAAATATCCCTACTCCTCCTACAATGCTTTATTAATGAATGACATATATACCACTCTTTTCCAAAAGTGTGAGGTGGTGTATGTTTTTTAGATTTTGTGTTACGTAATTTTTTAAAAATATTAACGATAAATCCATTAAAGAACAAACCCAACACTCATTCCCAAGCATGATCTTTCCACCCTTTTTATTATTACTGTGTCTTCGACATACCCATTTTATAGCAGATAGTTGTACCATGTTGCTTTATTTTGTGTACCTTATGGGCTCTGTTATTCTACTGAAAATAATGTTAGCTCAGGAGTTTTGCTCAACAGTGTGGAGAGGGGTGAGGGAGAGAAAGAAGTAAGGGAGGAAGAAGGAAAAAAGTTAGTTTAGAGAAAGGGAGAAGATCATTAGCCCCAAGCCTATTCTGATAAGATTTCTGCTATTGGATGTGAAAGTTGAATATGGACTTCTTCAGAGTCAATGGAAAACAAAAGGGCAGGGTCAATTATAATTATACTTCAGAGACAAAAAGCGGAATTTACAAAATCTCACATATTGCATATAAATACTGAGACCTTCGTAAGTGTTCAGTAACTGTGAATAAATGAATGATAGAATCATTTTGGGATAGACTTGGACAGATCAAGGTAAAAGAAACCAAAAATAATGCCAGTGGGGCCAATGCTAGTTTGCATTTTCTGTAACTTTTGTCTCTTTCTTCTTTTCAAACTTCCTTCTTTTCAAACTTTAACTTTGAGAAGAGGAGACTAAGAGAATGGTGGTAAGTCATGGATATTTTTCACTTTCTGAGGAGGTAGGAAAAGTGTACAAGGTCTCAAGGGGTTGAAGGGCGAAGGCAGCTGCTGTTTGTTTCTGCGGACATCCCCGAAACTTAGGGCCAGTGGATGGTTTCCATGGGAACGCTTGGTATCTAGGTAGATGCTGGCAGAATGGTTTTAACCTTTCTGGAATGTAATTGAAGAAAGGTTACTTCTTCTTACTCAGTTGAAGTTACTCCCCAAGATAGTCTTTATTATAAAAAAGAAAATATGTATCTTATTTAATCAAACCCACTTTCCACAACATATCAAATTGAGTGCAGCGTCTACTGGACAAACAATAAATCTTCATAAATATTAGTACTAAGGCCTTGTTTATCTCCTTGACTTCTACCTTAGGTAATACTAATGATAATGAGAATAGTCCATTCCAATGGTACCACTTGATATCATGGAAAGAAAATAATATTTCCTCCGCCCTTTAGTCTGGAGTCCTCTGAGAAGCATCATTACAGGTGGCATGATGGAGAAGTGAAGTAAAGCTATAATCTAGATATTTCAGTTTCTCTAGTGTAGATTTGGCTTGAAGTATAATCACAATAAAGTATTAACAGAAAACTGAACATACAGAACTTTGGATTTTATTTTTGATAAATAAGAGTTGATAACCAGAGAACTTCTTGGTCCAGGAAATATTTTTTCACCTGTATTCTGCATGAACTCTTTAGAAAGTGAATGTTTCCTAGAAACAGATGATTGATTAGAGGCTCAGTGACTGTAGGGACAGCCTCTGTAGGATCTTCCCTAAGCTTCCCTTCTCCCTTCACCAAACAACCCTCTCCCTTAAGTGAAAGTGTTTGTGTCCCATTGGAGCAGTTCCCTTGCAATACCATCATTGTTTCTATCCTTGTGATTCTTTTCATTGTTGTTTACCACTGTAGAAAGATGATTTGTTGCCTCTCTTAGAGAAATAGATAAGAGCTAAATTCCTGGAAATGAAATGGTGTGTGGTCTTTGCCTTGGATTGGAAAAGTGGGAAGGGGCAGTGATGGCAAGCATTTCCTCAAGAAGTGTCATAATCTTAAAGACTCTGCTTAGTAAGAACTCATTGCTAAGGTCAGCTGAGAGCGAAAGGGCAATCTGACTGCAACTGTCAGGGGAAGACCCCACTTCCAGCCCGTTGTTTACTGCAAAGACTGAAGGACCACAGCTCATTCTCAGAATTGCTGTAACATTTCATCTAGAAGAAGTGCTTGCAACACCTTCTTGACAAATGAAGAAAACGAAGTTTGTTGGAGTTAAGTGATTGGACAGTTTCATAAAGCCTCATTGTCTTCACCGAAACCCTAGTCTTCCATAGTGAAATGTGCCATCCCAGGTGACTCAGCCTTCTCTGTCCTTAGCGTATTTGTCAACTTCTCAATCTCTTACTTTCTCGTGTGCCCTCTCCAAATTCCCAGTACATATTACATGGAAGACTTGAAATCTAAAGCTGATTTTCATTAACAACGTGATCAGTGGGTGAACTATAATTTATATGTAACCCAAACATAAATGGGCTATATTCAAAGAAGCACAGATTGGCAACCAAAATATATAACTGAAAGGAGTCTAAGTATTTATTTCATTTATGAAACCTTAGTTTTTTTTTTGCAGTACACAGGCCCCTCACTGTTGTGGCCTCTCCCGTTGCGGAGCATAGGCTCCGGACGCGCAGGCTCAGCGGCCATGGCTCACGGGCCCAGCCGCTCCGCGGCATGTGGGATCTTCCCGGACCGGGACATGAACCTGTGTCCCCTGCATCGGCAGGCGGACTCTCAACCACTGCGCCACCAGGGAAGCCTGAAACCTTAGTTTTGATGCTCATTAAACCTTCTTAAAAATCTTTTGATTGATCTTTATCTTATCCTAATCTTTTACTCTCACAGAAGGGATTAAAAATTACATCCCCTCCCCTGCTCATTTCCCAAGTCCTTTCCTCACACTCTGTGTTGCCCTGTTTCTTTCCTCCGTCTTCAGGCTGGAATGGCCCCTTGTGCCTGACAGGCACAGCAGGTTGACCAACAGGACTGCTGGCTAACCCAGAAACTCCATATACGCCTTGACTGTCATGGAGGGAAGCACAGAGTAGCCCATAGGAAATAGATTTAATCTTTAACTCTGACCACTTTTTTTGGCAAAATCATCCCATTACCTGGTTTCAACATGTACATAAATGATAGCAAGCAAAAAAAAAAAAAAAAAAGGAAAAAAGAAATCTGTCATCTGTCTGCTTGGGAGAATGTGTAGGGAAGGCGAGGTGGGCATATGTGATATAGAGTGATGCACAAACATGTAACAGGACTGTATCTGGAACTGTGAAAATATGCGTTTTCTATGCATTGCATAGCTCTCACTCCACCCCCTCTGCTCCCCACCTATCTTTCTCTCTTTCTCTCTCCTAAAAAAAGCCTTTCTTCCCTCCCCAGCCACAGTATAATACAGGCACACTCTCAAAGTAGCTGCTGGCCAAAATATTGGAGGAAAAAGTTTAGGTTCTTAATGCACAGTGTTTTCATTCTCCAAAACTATATCAAATATGGCTGGTGAGGGAGAAGGAATGAGGAATAAAAGGAATGAAAGGGCTTAAAGTGGGAGGAGGACAAAGAATCATCCAGTGTAAGGACCCGGAAGCTGAGGGGAAGGGCACTCAGTGCCCTGTTAACCTTGAGTGATGACCCCCAGTTGACAGTTGCTTGAATCCACCAGCAGTGCCTTGACTGTGTCCCCTTCCCCACACCTCGCCTGTGGACAACCCACCATCTGACAAAAGTAGACACTCCAAGTCATCCAACTGAAGGAGGGGGCGTTGGATAACTTGGGTAGGTTTGATGACATGGAGGAAACATCTCACTCCCTGGTTAGGGGAGTGCATTTCATTATCAGTTAACAAAGTCTATAGTAGTGAGGGCAGCAGGGACCATGGCACTTCTGTTTCCCACATGCAAACATTTAAGTCCCCATGCAGAGGATGTCTCTAACTGCTGAATGGCTAGTGTTTCAAAAATTTTGTGGGAGGGGAATAGTTGGAGATGAAGAGGATAGTGGTTGAGAATAGAACTTGGAACATGTTTAACCACTTCTCTAGCCTGTGGTTAGCCTGGACACAGACTGGTTTATTAAGGGGAAAAACTTCCCTTACTTGAACTGCAAAGACAGTTGAGCAGTGCTCTCCTCCCCAGGTCAGTGCTATGTGATCACTGTCAGGGCTCTAGCCCTGTTTTTCAGGGTGTGTGCTGAGCAGAGACAGGGAGGGAAAGAGTGTATTCTCATTCTGCAGTCAGCAGGTCAGAGTGGTTATTTTGCCTCTCAGCTTGACCTTGACTCAAAGCCCCACTTCATGTTTCCTGACTCTTTTACTGAGACCTTTTATTGTTCTTGTCTTTGTCCTTGGTCTAGATTGTCTACTGATGTTGTATTCTGTTAAAATTTTAAATAATTGACATAGAAAAACTAGTGTTTGGGATGTGCTGAGTACTGGCGTTCTAGGAAAACTGGACTTCACTAGAGAAGGAGGATGAGTCAAACACTTTTGTGGAGATTTCGAAGAAAACCATTGGGTGTGTTCAAGAACTCTAGAAGTGAAAAGAACTGGTTCTTTGTGAGTTCTGATTTTACTTTCAAATGTAAGGCTCCTATTTTCTTTGATCCATTTGTGTCACTAACATTACTCTTTTGGACTGGTTGTTCAGTCGTGCCACTCTGCCTAAACATGTCTTAGGCTTCCCACTGTGTAGAAAAAATAAGTCCATACGTTGCTTAGTATTTGAGTCATCTAGCACTTGGCCCCAAATTTTCCTGTCTAATTCACCAGTTCTGTTCCGAAGAAGCTCTAGTCCTGTCATTCTGTTTATAATTTTCCAAACCTGGTTTGTACATATTGGCCTCCATGATTCTATTTACACTTAACCTTTTTCTTTCTTTTAAAATTTATTTATTTTTGGCTGTGTTGGGTCTTTGTTGCTGTGCGTGGGCCTTCTCTAGTTGCGGCGAGCGGGGGCTACTCTTCATTATGGTGAGCAGGCTTCTCACTGCGGTGGCTTCTCTTGGTGCAGAACGCGGGCTCTAGAGCACAGGCTCAGTAGTTGTGGCACATGGGCTTAGTTGCTCCATGGCACGTGGGATCTTCCCGGACCAGGGCTTGAGCCCGTGCCCCCTGCATTGGCAGGCGGATTCTTAACCACTAAACCACCAGGGAAGTCCCACTTAACTTTTTCTGAAATTATGCTTTCCTTAACCCGTCCCTGGGTTATTCACCCTTCAAGACCCAGCTCAAATCATTTATTCTTCATAAAGTTTTCTCTTCAGTGAGTTGGTGTGTGTTCTTCTCATGGCAAGTACTTGGAACACTGATTATTATTAATCAGAACTCGTCTTTCTTCTTCTTATATTCATAAAATTTCATCTCTGGCATAGCATTTTTCAAGTGTTACATATTACTTAAAAAAAATCTTCTATGGTCTGAAAATAAATTATTGGAACATTGGTTATACTCAGTTAAAGCAAGTTGTTTTATGTCAGACTTCTCAGAATGTCAAATATAGCAGTATATTGTAAATCTTCACGGAGTGTGGGATACCATTTTCCAAACCAAACTGACCAAAAATATCTGGTCAGACTCGAGTTCCAAGTAATACATTTTAAGGAAGCACACCTCTACCACACTAGTCTTTGATCTGTTAAAGTCATTTGGCTATAATATAATCTCTTCCCCGATAGATTTTGAGCTTCTGACTATATTGGGTCTCACTCAGCTTTTTACCCCCATAAAATATGACATATATCACATAGCACGCCATAATACATTTCCTTTTTTTTTTTTTTTTTTTTGCTGTACACGGGCCTCCCAATGCCGTGGCCTCTCCCGTTGTGGAGCATAGGCTCCGGATGCGCAGGCTCAGCGGCCATGGCTCACGGGCCCAGCCGCTCCGGGCATGTGGGATCTTCCCGGACCGGGGCACGAACCCGTGTCCCCTGCATCAGCAGGCGGACTCTCAACCACTGCGCCACCAGGGAAGCCCAAAACATTTCCTTTTTAAGAGAGAAATATTTTTTTTTTTTCCTAAAGGAACCAGAAAGGAGTTGAAAGCAAGGAAGGTAGAGAGACTGTGTTTATTATTTTTAAGGAATTAAATGAGTTGTGAGTGGTAAAAAGGAAACCCTCTGTGCATTGTCCAACATGCAGAGAACATGGAACTGGAGAGGGAAGTACTGGGTCAGCTTTTGACATACCCACGAAGTTTGCAACAAAGTAATTTAGCTCATATGGGAAGATTAGGTTGTAGAGTACAAGCCAGTCCTTTAATATTCAAATATGTTTCCAAGTTGGCTGTTCTTCCTTGGTAAGTTCTTGTGCATGGGTATATTTTAGTATTCCAGTTACCTACCATCTCTCCAGCTTGTTAAATTTGACCAAAACCTTGATCACGTATTATGGGCCTGGCATAGGATCATTCCAAAGCCAATACTAAATAAGAGCCCTGAAAATTCTTGACTTTACATAAGATTAAAAAATTTAAATTGTGAAAGAATCTAATCTAATTCACTCATATTATAGAAGAGCCATCTTCAAAGTTACCAACAATCTGTGGTAAAAGCGGGACTGAAACTCAGGTTTCCTGACAGTGAGTGACTCTTTTCATTGAACACAAGTATTTAAAAGTGATTTGAATTCTTCTTTAAAAAAATTCAATACTTAAATAACTTATAATAATAGTATCTTCCCATATTAACTTGATTGAGGGAAATTAGACAAGCATTAATCTTGAATGTTTGAAGTTGGAGCAAAGGAGATGAATGAATAATGGCTGATTATTCTCATTAACTTACTGAGCTGTACTCTCAAAAGTTCAGACATTAAACCATGAGACTTCATAGTCATCAATAGATATACAAATCTCTAGCAGGACTCTACCTGAAAGATCATTCAGATTCAACTCTGTGTTTGACAGAGGAGGAAGCTGCAGATAAGCAACTTTTTCAGCAGGTATTAAAGTTCACTGTTTCTCAGATTGTATCTGTGAGTTGGAGTTAATTTATTTTCATCTGCCTTCCCCATGGAAATATAAGGCAAATCCCCATCAGTTTATTATCATTCCAGCTACTAAGTCTCGGGACATTTACATAAAAACAAAACTAAACAAAATTATATTTTGATTATTATTGTGGTTACTATTGAGACAAGTTCCCCGCATAAGCTTGTTTAAATGTTTATGTTTGTATGATAGTGATTGCAATATTAGGTTATAAGACAAAGCCGTTTTGTGATAAATTAATATTTTGAGAAGTTTAAAAAGCATTTCTGCATGTATAGTAAATTGTAATCATATGTGATTATAAAGCTCATTCAATAAGTGGAAATGCATTACAAATTGATAGGTTTAGGTTAGCAGTGAACACTGTTAAGATGTTTTAATGTAAGTTTTTGAAAATACAAGTCCCATTTAAAGGGAAAATTTAAGGGTAAATACATTAAGAATTGGCCTACAACTTTTAGAGATACAATAAATAAATGTAGATGAACTAACCTTACACCCACATTAAAATACGAGGTTCACCCCACGAGCTTCAGCTATTTCGGTTTCAACAACCATTGCTGGTTCATGTATGTATATACAGTGCAACAGTGACACCACTGGGCCAGACTTATCTTACTTCTTGAGCTTCAAAGTGTTAACAAAAAAAAAAAAAAGATTTTTATGAGAAATGGAGTCAATTGGGTAAAATGTGTGTATGGTTATGAAACTAGGCTATTGAATTTGGGGGATACGGTGGTCGACTTTCCACCAGTGCCTTCATAGTGCTGACTCTGTTGGGTATGCTTCTTCAGTGACTGAAAAAATAAAAGACCAGATGATAACTATGACTGATTAAGTAAAATGAGGCTGTTCCTGATACTCCAAGAAATATTGTCAATTGGTTAAAGACCTTTACATTTAGTTTAAATTTTCAATGAGAAAATAAACCCACTTAGAGGAAAAAGAAACCCATGGAACAGTTTAATTTTTTTCTAGAGTCCAACCACTAGAGGGCAGGAGAGTCCATGCTACTTTGGCTTTGTTCTACATTACCCGCCCCCGCCCCTACTCTACTCTGTCTTCAGGCCATCCTTCTCTTCTTGAGTAGATAAATGCGTTCTTCAGAAAAGGGGCTGTTTCTTATTTCTAAAATACTGGAGCATTACATTTTCTAGAAACATACCCAAGATAAAACGCTGTACAAGTACAATGTGAGATAACATCTTTTTCCAAGTGTAAGGGTGTGATTATATTCTTTTGTTTATATTAAAATCAGGTCTTTTTTTGAAGTAAATGCTTGGGGCAAAAAAGGGGGTATATCCACAGGATTTTCTGTAGCTATTGAAAAAATTAATACCAAGTACTAAATCAATTAATTCTTAAGTCAATTCTTAAGAAATCTTCCATTCCTGAAAATCTAACTTAAAGTGAGAAAATATAAAAGTGATAAAGCCAAGCCCTTTGTGTTCTTAAGAAGAAACTCTGTATGAAGAACATAAAATAATAGGCACATGAAATACTCAAAACTTAGAAGCCTAGATTTTCATTGATGTTATCATTGCATATAGTTGCTAGGATTTGGGAGAGAAAAGTGGCCTTTTCAAAATTTTTTTTTTCAGTTTCCTTTATCTTTCTCTCTTCTAACAAAAGCTTTTATTTCTGGTAAAGTGAAAGATTTGGTTGAAGTTTTTCTTCGACTAAAGTTGAAACCGATTGTGTGAGTGTTTATTTTGTGTTTTATCCAGTAAAGAAAGATTATGTTGTAATACATCACTGACAAAAGTAAAATCATTTTTCTGGTTTCTGCTTCCAGCTCTATAAGTGATCGTCACTGCAGTCTTTAACACTTTGTGCATAAAATTTTCTGTGCAGGTAAACTTAGCTGGGATCTTTGGCATTGGAATACTTAGAATTAAATTTTTCTATAAACATACTTACAGAACTGGTAATTTTACTTGCTGAAGAATGGAATCCTATAGAGGAATATTTTAAAGAAATATGAGCTTTCTTGAGAAAACTTGATTATATTTGGTTAGACCTTCACCTATACCTTTTGTGTGTGTGTGTGTGACCTATACTTTTGAATAACTATTTATTCTCCCAAACAGTGCTGGGCATAGAACAGATACTCAATTTGTTCCGTGAAAATTAGCATCTATTGGTTGTGTCCAAATTCCACACATGATGCTGGGAACTCTTAGCCCTTCCTTATGGGAGTTAAAAGTTTCTAGAGTAATAAATATTCAATATTGCTAACTCTTAAGGTAGGTTAATTTTGGCACTTGTATTTGTTGATTTTTGTTAGTTTCCCACTCTCCTCACAGAAGTGTTCCATGACACGTATTTTTTTCCAGGTGAGGTGAACTGAATTATTTTGGCAGGGCACTTTTAAATGAACTTTGAGATTATTGCAAGCAAACTGCAGTGTCTCAAAGACAAGTGTTGTCAATTACTGGCCTAAGTGATGAATTTTCTCCAAATTCCCTGCATGTTGTTCCCAGGATTTTTTTTTTTTTTTTTTTTTTTTGGTAACTCCCATACATAGTTTTGGTACTCTGCCCCTCCTGCACAAATTCACTTTGGAAATTTGCAAAGGATTAAATTCTGGATGTGGCCTAGGGCTTGACAAGCAACTTCCTGGAAAAGCTTTGCAATAAGAGCTTTGCAATAAGAGTCTTGTAGACAAAACTCGTCCTGGCTCATTTTAAGTTTCTCCTTGGTGTGTAAGTCTGCTATTACTCACGCAGTGGTTCAGTTTACACTGGCCCTTCTTGGGGAACTATAAGGACATGATCTTAAGGAGACAGTGCACACATTTCAAAACAATCCAGTCATAATATTTTAAAAAGAGATTCCTTGGGAGGCAGCCACCATAGATTCTGACCCTTCTTTCTTAAAAAAATCCAGTTAACCTCAAATATGTTACTTTGATATCCTTAGAGCAGAAGAGAAATCCACAGACCCTAAAGCAGAACATTGGTATTTCAGGTATGAAGAGACTTTTCCAGAAATGGAAACCAGTCAGAACTCCTGTTTATCTCATGAAATTGCCCAATTTGAACAGGATATTTTTATTTGGCAACTTTTACTGAGGAAGGTTCTTTTGAGGTGGGAAGGGGTCCTTTTCTTCTTCTCTATGGATTAGATTACACTTAAATGAGATGCTTGATCAGGTTCAGCTGGAAAGAGGATGACCTTAGTTAACCCACTGTTTAATCCAGTTCAACTAACATTCGAACCTAGGCTACTTTGCCAGGATTTCCTCTGTTGGATTTGAGAGCCAGCCTGCCTTGGAGAGTAACAGCCGGTTAATCCTATTCTAGGATGGCAGTTCAGTCATCCTCTGGTATCGGTAGCATTATTTCTGAGTGGCCTCTAACTTGTTAGCTTTTTATATCAGACTCTGATTTCCTATCCAACCATTATTTACTCAGGGCTTATGATGACTGATTCCCTCATTACATTATAAAATTGAATACTTAAAACACTCATGTGATGGGAACAGTGATCTTCCCCATTTTGCAGATAAGGAAAATAATTGATCTGTCTGAACTTTATCAGTCTAAGGTCACACATATTAAAGGGGACAGAGTGAGAATCACATCCATATCTTTTGACTTCGTATCCACTCTTACTTTTACCACAACTGTAGCTTGTAGTTCCATCCCAAGGAGGGAAAATGGTATAAACTGGACTACATCAGGGTTTGAAACCACAAGCCAAGTTAAGTCATTGCTATTAATGGAAACAATTGCATGAACCCCCATAGCCTTCTTGCACCTACAGACTCTACCCTGCCCTCAACTACATCATTACAGCTTGGAATGCAGCTGTTCTGCTAAAGACTTTAAACAGGAAGGTTGCACCACGATTCATGCCTAATAAGTGCCAGTGATACTGCAGCTATTTTATAGAGCAGCAAAACAAGTTTCAGCAACCCAGATCTTTATCTGCTTCAGCGGAAAAGACTAGTTACATTTTAATCTCAGTTATATAAATGATTGTTAAGAAAACAAGCTGGTACATCTCTAGAAGGTTTTTTTTTTTTTAACTCTTCCTTTGATGCCCATTAGTTCTTTTTTTTTTGAAGTAAAGGACGAATTAAACTATCAGTACATTAAGTATAGAAAATGAGGTAGATCTCACTATTGAATGGGTATTCTGGTCAGGATGTTTCATGGAGTTGAGACACACTGTAGCCGAAATCACCTCTAGTAAGGCATAATTTATGTTCAATGAAATGTACCAGATTTAACTGTAGATCTTAATATGCTTTGATAAATCTATGTGCCCGTCATTTCCAATATCCCCAAAAGTTCAGCTGTGTCCCTTTTCAGTCAGATTCCGCTTCCCCCAGTTACCACTTCTGGTCACAGGTAACCACTGACCTACCTGCTTTCTGTAACTACCGAATAGTTATTCTTCATTAGAATTGCATATGAATAAAATCACATTGTCTATATTCTCTTTGTATTGGCTTCTTTTGCTCAGACTGTTTGTGAGATCTATGTTGTATGTTTTAGTAGTTCATTTCTGGGTATTATTGCATTGTTGGGTTGTCCAGTTTGCTTATTCATACCACTACAATAGACATTTGTTTCAAGTTTTCAACTGTTATAAAGATACTAAGAAGATTCCTGAAAAATATTTTGTGTACATATAACACTTTTATTTCTGTTGGGTAAAAGCTATAATTAGAATTGCTGGGTCATAAGGGAAATATACACACACACATGAACTTTATAAGAAACTTCTAAACTGTACCACTTTGTATTCCCTCCATCAAAGTACAAGAGTTGCAGTTTCTTGATATTCTCACCAGCACTTGGTATGATCAGTCTTTTTAATTGGAGTCATTCAGATGGCATCTGGTGGTGTTATACTGTGGTTTTAATTTACATTTACCTAATGAATAATCATGTTGAACAACTTTTCATGTGTTTATTTGCTGTTTGTATTACATGTCTTCTTAGGTGTGTCTGTCCAAATCTCTTATGCAAATTTTAAAAATTGGCTTGTTTGTTTTTCTAATTATTGAGTTTTGAGAGTTTTATATATGTATATATATTTGGGTGTGTGTGGATGTGTGTGTGTGTATATATATATATATATATATATATAAAATGCAGATTCTTTATTTTATATTATATATTTTTTTCCCTTCAAGTTCCTGATTTTTCTCTTCATTCTCTTCCCATTGTCTTTCAAAGAGCAGAAGTTTTAATTTTGATGCAGTCTCATTATTAATTTGTTCTTTTGTGGATCGTGCATTTGGTGTGTATCTAAATAATCTTTGCCTAACTCAGAGTCACAAAGATTTTCTTCTAATTTTCTAAATGTTTAATAGATTTAAGTTTATATTAAGGTCAGTGATTTATTTTGAGTAAATTTTTATATATTGTGTGAGGTATGAATCTGAGATTTTTTTTTTGGCATATATTCAGTTGATTCAGCACATTTGTTAAAAAGACTATCCTTTCTCCACAAATTATCTTTGCACGTTTTGGAAAATCATTTGTCCCAATACATGTGAGTTTATTTCTGTTCTATTGATTTATCTTGCTGTCTTTACATTTCTATTGCACTGTCTTTATTCTAGCTTTAAATTAAGCTTTAATTTTGGTAGCATTAATCCTTCAAAATTGTTCTCAATTTTCAAAATGCTTTTGGCTACTCTGGGCACTTTGCATTTCCATATCAGTTTTAGAGTCAAATTTTTTTTTTTTTTTTTTTGGTGGTACGTGGGCTCCTCACTGTTGTGGCCTCTCCCATTGCGGAGCACAGTCTCCGGACGCACAGGCTCAGTGGCCATGGCTCACGGGCCCAGCCACTCTGCAGCATGCGGGATCCTCCTGGACCAGGGCACGAACCTGTGTCCCCTGCATCGACAGGTGGACTCTCAACCACTGCGCCACCAGGGAAGCCCGAGTCAAATTTTTAATTTCTGAAAAATGTGCCTTTGAAGATTTTGAATGGGATAATGTTGAATATATAAATCAATTTGAGGTGAAGTTATCCCTTAACCACATTGAGTCTTTTGACCTGTGAACAAAATATATTTCTTCTTTATTTAGATCTTTCTGGTTTCTCTGAGCAATCTTTTGTAGTTTTCAGAGTACAAGTCTTTTGCATCTTTTATGAGATTTCTCTCTCCCAAATTTTTAATACTATTGTAATTTGTATTATTTTTTAAATTTCAATTTCTGGTTTTTTGTTGCTGGTGTATAGAAATACAGTTGGTTTTGTTTATTGATCTTATGTTCAACAAATTTACTAAATCACTCATGGTGGTAGCTTCTTTGCAGATTCCATTAACTTTTCTATCTAGAAAATCACATCATCTATGAATAAAAGAGTTTTATTTTTCCTTTCCAATCTGGATAACTTCAGTTTCTTTTTCATTGTTTTATTGCATTAGCTAGAACCTTCAGTACAATATTGACTAGAAGTGATGAGAACTTACATCTTTGTCTTATTCCAAGTGTTTAGTTCTTCACTATGTTGTATGATACTAACTGCGAGATTTTTGTTTATCCCCTTTATCCAGTTGAGTAAATTCCTTTTTCTCTAGTTTGCTGGGATTATGTATCGGTATGTTTGATTTTGTTCAGTGACTTTTTCTGTGTCTGTTAAATTGATCTTTTTTGTTAAGTTTATTAATATGTTGAAATACATTTATTTTTATTTATATATTTCCAAATGTTCAACCAGCCTTGAATTCCTGGAATAAAACAGACTTGGTTATAATGTATTATAATTTTTATATATTGTTTGATTCAACTTGCTAAAATTTTGTTTAGAATTTTTACACCTGTGTTCATGAGGGATATCAGTGTCTATTTTCCTTTTCTTGTAATGTCTTTATGTCTTTTTTTTTTTTTTTTTTTTTTAGCATTACGTGGACCTCTCAGCGTTGTGGCCTCTCCCGTTGTGGAGCACAGGCTCCGGACGCACGGGCTCAGCGGCCATGGCTCACGGGCCCAGCCGCTCTGCGGCATGTGGGATCTTCCCAGACCGGGGCACGAACCCGTGTCCCCTGCATCGGCAGGCGGACCCTCAACCACTGGGCCACCAGGGAAGCCTTGTCTTTATGTCCTGATGTCAGAGTTTTGCTATCAGAGTAATGTGGTCCTCATAAAATGGGGAATATTCTCTCCTTTTCAATTTTTGGAAAGAGTTTATGTTTAATGGTAATATTTCTTCCTTATATATTTGGTAGAATTTATCAGTGAAGTGATCTGGACCTGGAGTTTTCTTTGTGGAATGGCTGAGCTGTTAACTACAAATTAACATGCATTCCATTCTCATAGGGCGAAGTGGTCTATAAATGCCGATTAGGTCAAGTTGGTTGATAATGTTGTTAAGATCCTCTGTATCCTTAGTGATGATATTCTGTTTACATGTTCTATTAATTTTGAGAGAAGGATATTGCAGTCTCTTACTGAAATTGTGGATTTGTCTCTTTTTCTTTGTAGCTTTATCAGTTTTTGCTTCATGTATATTGAAGTCATATTATTAGATGAAAGAACATTTAAGCTTGCTGTGTCCTCTTAATGAGGCTATGTTGTTTTGCTTTTTTGCGTGTTTGGCAATTTTTTATTGTATGTTAGACATCTCAACATTGTGGTTTTCATTTCTAAAAGTTTGACATAGATCATTTTTACACAGAATTGAAAGTTTGATTTTGTTGTGTTTCTTTAAACAGTGGTGTTTAAACACCTAAGTGGTTATTCAGAGTACACAGAAGTTCTAAAAATTATTATTATAATAGCCATCTTCATACATGCCTGAGCAAGTATGTAAAGTTTATATACAATGAGTAACATATGATCTTAATTTGAGAGGATTTGTAATAATCTTGATGAAAATAAAAAGATATGTTTTTGTTTTTGAGGTACGCGGGCCTCTCACTGTTGTGGCCTCTCCCGTTGCGGAGCACAGGCTCCGGATGCGCAGGCTCAGTGGCCATGGCTCACAGGCCCAGCCGCTCTGCGGCATGTGGGATCTTCCCGGACTGGGGCACGAACCTGTGTCACCTGCATTGGCAGGCGGACTCTCAACCACTGCGCCACCAGGGAAGCCCGAAGATATGATTTTGAAATGAATTTAAGATACGAATAATACATTCAAGAAGCCAAAGGAGAAACAACAATTTTTCATTCTATACCACATTTACTTTTGAGTATTTAATCATATTTAAATGAAATCTAAGTGAAAAATTTTTAAATATAAAAAATTAAACATTTCTTCAGCATATACTATATTCAAGGCAGTGTGGTACTATGAGCCAAAAAAGGAAGACATAATATGTCCTGGTTTTGAGAAATTTATTGGGTTGGCCAAAAAGTTAATTTGGGTTTTTCCGTAAGATGTAATACTCTTTGGTTGGGGAAGTAAGACAGAAAAAAAGGCAAGTAGTGTCAAATGAGTATAAGTACTATTAGTATAACTTGGTCTCTGTTGTCTGTAGAGAACTCAAAATTTTTAATATACATTATATCTACAAGGGTCCAATGGGAGTCAGTTATGTTAGGACTGTCTCAGGACCCTAAACAACACAAAGCATGATACCCCAAAGCCCCCATTGCTGAATGCCATTCTCCTTCTTCAAAAAGTGTTGTTCTTCTCAGTGGCATCCTGTCTACTATTCCTGGGAAAAGAGAGACTAAGTTTGTCAGACGGAAGCTGCATCCTAACTCTCTCTCCTAGCTTGTGCTTCAGATATCCACCGGCTTGCACTGGGTAACACCCTTTGTTTGATTAATCCACTTCTAAATCACTTATCTGCAGCCTTTCTGTATGAAGACTTAAGGGGCTCCTAGGGCAACTGAAACTACAGAGGTGTGGCTCTACAGGAGCAGAAACCGTGAGACCCAGAAGTTTGTGAACAATGGGTATGTAAGCTTGGCCCTCGGGCCATACTAAACAGTAGATACAATCACCCCAAAATTGTTTTATATGTGTAATTTATTTTCCTATAATTAGCAAAGTATCATTTGTATTCTATAAGAAAATAATGTTGGTATGCATACTATAAATTTAACTGTAACCTGTTTATAACACTGTTTATTTCACCAGGAATAAAATGACTTATAAATAAACAGGTATTACTTCCCTTTTCCTTACTTACCCTAAGATCCCATTCATTTCTTTTCTTGCCTCTTTGTCTTTTCTGTCAGGTTTCTAATTCCCAGCCCCTTATCTCTCTTTTCCATCCTTTCCTTCTCATGATGGTGTGCATGAGGTAATGGGTTAATGTTTTTGACAGATTTTATTAAAATCAGTATTTGAAGGTCTACATGAAGGTAATCTTCCACAGTTGTTCTCTTGGGAAACGGTGCAATATACTAATAAAATTGCCACTGCACATAACCTTTTTAGAATCCATCTTTGACAGATTTATTCCATAAACATATTTACTTTTGCGTTTCCTAAATTTATAAACAAAAGTTTTCTCTTATGTTATATTTTAATGACTTCTGATTATTTCAGATACTCAGAGGAAAAATAATGCTTGGCTACTGTTGAAGATGTTCAAAAAAATGCAGCACAGCCTCTCAAGGTAGTCTGAAAAAAGATTGTCCAAAGAACTTCATGAATGAAAGCATCATCACCCAAAGCTTTTGCCTTTCAAAATAACAGTGATGTTTAAAAAATATCTTTACTTGAATAGATAGTATAGAGTTGCCATATGTGCCTCCCCTGACACACACACAGTTTTCCCTATTATTAATATCTTGCATTGATGTGATATATTTGCTATAATTAACAAACAAATATTGACACATTATTCTTAACTGAGATCCATAGTTTAGATTAAGGTTCATGCTTTATATTGGACAGTTCTTTGGCTCTTGAAAAATATATAGTGTCATTTATCTACCATTGCAGCATAATAAAGAATAGTTTCATCATCCTAAAAATCCCCTGACTTTTACCTGTTCATCTCTTCCCCTTACCTCTGGCAACTACTGATTGTTTTACTATTTCTAGGGCTCTGCCTTTTTCAGAATGTCATATAGTTGGAATCATATAGAATGTGGCCTTTTTAGACTGGCTTCTTTCACTTAGCAGTAGGCCATTAAGATTCCTTCATGGTTTTGGTGGCTTGATCGCTCAATTTTTTTATTGCCAAACATATTCCATTCCATGTACCACAGTTTGTTTATCCATCCACCTATTGAGGGGCATCTTGGTTTCTTCCAGTTTCTGACATTATGAATAAATCTGCCTAACTTTCCTGTGCAGGTTTTTGTGTGGACGTAAGTTTTCAACTCAATAAGGTAAATACCTAGGAGTGCAAATGGTGGGTCATGTGTTAACAGTATGTTTACTTTTGTAAGAAACTGCCGAACTTTCTTCCGGAATGGCTGTACTCTTCTGCAGTCCCACCAGCAGTGAATGGGAATTCCTCTTGTTCTGTATCCTCATCAGCATTTGGTGGTGTCAGCATTTTGTATTTTAGCCATCCTAAATGTGTAGTGGTATGTCATTGTTGTTTCAGTTTTCAATTTTCCTTATGACCAGTGATGTTGAGAGTATTTTCATATGCTTTTCCACCTGTATATCTTTGGTAGATGTCTGCTCAGATGTTTTGCCCATTTTTAAATTGCGTTGCTTGTTTTCTTATTGTTGAGTTTTAAGGGTCCTTTCTCTATTTTGGATACAAATCACCTGTCAGATATGTGTTTTGCAAATATTTTCTCCCAGTCCTTGGCTTGTCTTTTATTCTCTTTCACATAGCAAAATTTTTAATTTTAATTAAGTCTAACTTATCAATTTTTCTTATATTTTCTCATATTTTTGATGTTGCATCTAAAAACTCATTGCCAGACGCAAGGGCACCTAGAGGTTCTCCCATGTTATCTTCTAGAAGGTTTATAGTTTTGAATCTTATTTACATTTAGGATTATAATCCATTTTGGGTTATTTTTCGTGAAGAGTATAAAGTCTGTGACTAGATTCATTTTTTTTTTGCATATGACTGTCTAATTGTTCCAGCACCATTTGTTGAAAAGAGCATCCTTTTTCTATTTATTTGCCTTTTTTTGGTGACAAAGATCTAATGACTATATTTGAGTGTGTGTGGTGTTTTTTCTCCATTTTAAAAATAACACTTAACTAGATTTTTTAAAATAAAATGAAATATAAATAAGAAAAACACAAATGATCTATAAAGAGAGGGCTTCCATTTGTTAGATGATTGAGTAAAGTTGATTTTGCTCCCTTGTTTCAGAAATCATTCCAAAGCAACAAGGATAATGGGAGACACAGATTTTATTTTTGATAACAGTAGGAGATTTTTTTTTAAAACTCTAAATCACAGTATCCAAGAAAAGGATTGCGAAATGTTGTGCTGGTTAAACAAGGATGCCAGGAGGCACTTAGATTTTGTATGTGGGGCTGTGAATCTCTAAACAGCTGGAATTCCCCAGAGTCAACATACTTCCTAGGGACAATGCCTTCTTTGGAAGAACGGAAATGGGTAATTGGGCTAGTTGTACAACTTTCCTGAAAGCAATTTTATACTGTAAAGAAGCACACTTGTGCGCACGCACACACACACACACTCTCTCTCTCTCTCTCCCTCTCTCTCTCTCTCTCTCTCTCTCTCTCCCCCCTGTTACATAAAGCACTTCAGTATAAACCAGAAAGAATTTCTCCTATTTTGGAATGCTGGTCTCTTATGCATGAACTTCCTTTAATTAATTGGTAGAGGATAAATTTGCTTCATTCAAAGACATCTAATTTTTTTTTTTAATTTGAGATACTACAAAAAGTCAAAGAAACAGAGAAAACAGAGGTCAGAGAATATTGATAATGATGGTGCCCTAAAACATGAAAATTGTGATTATAGGCATACATTTTAAAAAAGTAAAACACTTTTTAAAATATATAATAAGAGTTGAAAGCAGAGCTATGAGGGCCCAGAGAGATGGCCATGTTGATAATTTTCATCTAAATAGCCTCAAGGAAATGGAATACTAGAGACGACCAAAGATATAAGTACCTTCTAGCTCCCTCATAGATTAGGTACGATATTCAGTTAAATATGATTTGAGACATATCAAAAGCCAGGCCTGCCCCCTCTAATACCTCTTCACCTGCCAACCTTGGCATTATCCTTTCCTTCTGCCTAACACAAGAAGTTAAAGTAATTCTACTCCACTAGGTCAGGCGGGCACCTGTGTATCAGCTTAACCAAGACTGTATGGAAATGTACACTGCCTGCAAAAAAGGATATGAGTTATCGATGGCTGCTTTGATGACCTTGTCTAAGCACGTATCAGTTCATCTCTTGAGGCTTGTTGAACGTTGCATAGAGCCTGGCTGTGAAGACGAGATGATGGTCACATAAACTGTAGTGCAGAGTAGCCTAGGAGTAGCATGCCACAAGATGGCGCTAGACTGGCGAGAGCAGACACAGTAAAAAGCCTCAGAGAATTGAAGGAAGTATTTTTAGTCCATTTTGGAAGGAGGTTGCCAAGAAACAAACATTTTCTTGGGAAGACATGTATCTTTTGATCCAGTAAGTCCAAGTCTGAATATTAGACTTTACTGGAAATCAATTGTGTGACTTTAAGCAAGTTACTCAAGCTCTGAGAGCCCTGTCTGTGAAGTGTAAGAGATGTTTGTATCGTTGGTTGTTGGTAGTTTTAACTGAGATGAAGTTCGGAAGGTACCTAGCACAGAGGAGGTGGCATTCAGGCTGTGATGCACAATTCCACAGGGCAGCATTCTCAGTGTGGATGACACTGGAAGCTGTGGAACGTGGAGGCCCTAGGCAGTCAGTTAGGATGACTATTATTATTGCTGCCTTCTCCTTTTGCCCAAAGGCAGCCCCAGCCAGTCATGTACTGGAATAGCACAGGAAAATTAATTCTCTGCTCTTTCTGTTTTACTTCTTGTTACTTTACAGCCTTATACACGTGTGATGCATGAGAAAAGGGCCTAAACCGATAGAAGAGTGTTCCTGGTCAAAGCCCCATTATTCTTTAACTAATTTGGGAAAGTGAATCAATTAAGAAGTTGGTCCCCAGTTTCTTCGTCTGTGAAAAGAGAGAGTTGGACCAGATAATCTGTAACACTCTTTCCCCAATTCTTTGTTTTACAGGCTGGGTCCCGTTCAGTCCTTTCATCCTGGTACAGTTGCCCATAGAGAAGAAACCTTGTTCTTAAAATGGCAATGAAATTCATTGAACATGAATTCCCAGAGGATAGGAGAAATGGGCCAGACTTCTCCTACAAGTATGTGGCATCTAGTCCTTGGCAAGAAAAGGAAGTTGTCAGGCTAAGCTTAAAATATTCCTCTTTGCTGATACAGTATTAATTAAATTTGCTTAATCATTGCTGCAACTGTTTAGCAGAGAGGACTTACGCACAGAGGGCTCAGGGAGCAAGCAGATTATGGGAAAGTATGGGAACATCGAGGGCAGAATCATGTTTACAATTAAAGTTGAACCTCCTCTCCATCTCCCTCCCCCCTCCCCCTTCTCCGTCTCTTCCTCCCCCTCCTGTCACTTCTACCACTCCTTCCTCTTTTTAATTTCAAGGAATTGAGCAGTTGCTCAGAGACCTTGGCGATTGCGCTGGGGCTCTGTCCAGCTGAACAGCCCTCCATTCCCATCTCCCTGGCAGTTACCCACAGTAACTAATGCAGACTGAGAACACACACGTAAGTCCCTTTCAAACGAAAGCCATCACATCTACTCCCACTTTCTTAGCAGGTTTTCTAAATCTTCAATAAGTTTGTGTTCGCTGGGAATGAATGTCTGAATTTAGGCTTCAAAAATACTCCTCCCCCCGTCCCAATCTGTATAATTACTGTTTTATTTTTTCCTGAAGCCTTTCAAAATACTGTAATTAACAGATTGGCAGATAACCCATAGAACTGCAGTTAAGGCAAATATAGTATGCAGCTGTCTTTGCATTAAGTGATTAAATCAAATAGCATAGTTTTGAAGTACATTTATAAAGCATAAATTTACCTCCTGGCAAAACCGTCTTAAGTAACACACCCTGCACCATCTGTTCACTCAGTATTAATAACCATATTTCCCAGGACGATAGCTACGGAGAGCAGAGCTACCAGCTGTGCAGAGCTAAGAGGTGCTGAAGGATTCTTTGGAATACTCAGCAACTATTGGATCCTCTTAAGGATGCTCGCAGTGATTGGGCATATGAAACACACACACACACACACACAACATATATGTGTGTGTGTGTATATATGTATATATATGTATATAGATATATATATATATAGGCGCACATGCATGCACATACACCCATGCATGTGCCTACACTTGCCCATGTACACACACACGTGCACACACACACGCATACCACCTCAAGGTACAGATGACTGTATGCTCACTTTCCATGAAGAAGACAGTACACTGGTGTGACTTTAACTGTATTTATTCAAGTACTTATTTCATTAAATGATTCATTCAGCAATGATTTATTAAATACCTCTGTGTGTTAGATTAGGTTCTAGGTAGCAGGAATACATTGGTGAAGGGCCGTGGCCCCTGCTCTTATGGAGCTTACAGTCTAGCACAGAAGTCTCATTAGTAGACTCACTACAATACATGGTAATGATTTAAAGGCAGGATAGAAACCCCCATTTAGGTTTATAAAATCAAAAGCTATAAATATTTTGCATTTCAAGGCTATGTGTAATAAGTGAAAACTGTTCCATAATCAAAAATGTATCCAGAACCTGCCATGAGTGGCAGTAGCCTCAGTGGACAAAACAAGAAAAAGATGTTTCCAACCAGGTAAAAAAAACTGAAGGTAGTGGTAAAAAGAAACGCTAACTTGAATGATTCAGACTATTGTGCAGAGTTTCAGAGACAGCCAGCAACTACTGAGGCATGAGAAGCCTGAATGGGTTTCACAGAGCAGTGGTCTGCCCTGGCTGCCCCCTGGAATAGTCTGGGAGCCTTCAAAAAATATTCATGGCCAGGTCCCACCCCAGATCAATTAGATTAGAGGATCTGCGGATGGGGCTTAGACATCTCTCAGGTTTTTTTTTTAAGTTTTGGAGGTAATTTTAACGAAACTTATCCTGCAAGAAGTGGAATTTGAGCTAGATGTCAAATGATGGTATAATCTAGAGCTTTACTGGCCAATATGTTAGCCACTAGCCACATGTGGTCATTAGAACTTTAATTAATTTATTAAAATGAGATAAAAGTCAGGTTCTCAGTTGCCTTGTCCCACTTCATGTGCTCAGTAATCACCATAAATTCTATTGGAATGTGAACCAGATGGATGAAGAAGAGAGAAACTGGATAATGATAGGAGTTAAGGCATAGTGTTTGGAGAATTCATTAGTGGCTGCGGGGAGAAGTGACTAGCTGCTTACAGCAGTGGGAACTTGTGAAAAAAGGTATGTAAGGGGGAGTGGTAGGAGATGGTGATAGTGAGGGTCCCTCAGTCAGACGGGAATACTTAGAGTTGAAGCAATAGCCAACAGGAAGTATGGAAAGATTGGATGTAGAAGAATGATAAAAGGGAAACTGTGTTAAAGCAAATGGCCTGGTGTAATTCAGGATGGATGGAGGATGGAGTAACTGGAGTTTGCAAAGCTGCTCTTCTCTTCAATAGGAAGATGGGATGAAGACCTAGTCCAGTTAGCTAGACCACGTTTCACTTTATTTCTAGTTTTATCTGGGAAGTCACACCAAAGCTCATTTAAGCTTAAAAAAAGTCAAAGATAGGATGGACTCAAACTTGTCAGCTTTCTTGAAGACATAAAGCTAGAGCTTCCGAAGTCATAATTTACAGTTAGGAGGGATTGTACAGGCCATCCAAGCCAATTTTCTCAGGTCATAAGTGAAAACATAGAGGTACGGAGATGGTGAATGAATTCCCCATGGTCTCACAGCTAACGCAAGGTAGATACTGAACCAGAGTACAGGCTTTCCAGTTTCCAGACTGGGAGTCCTTTTATTACATACCACTTTCCAGATTTTAGTGTATAGTAAAAGTCAAAGACAGTCACACACACAAAAATAGCTTTGTCATGAAGGTTTCAAAATGGAAGTACTTTGAGTAGGAAAGCAAAGAGCAGGAATGTAAATAATCAGTTGAAAATCAAAGATCAGATATTACTATTTTGTGCAGGAAAGTGGAAGTAGATTCTTAAATTTTGTGGTTTACATGAAACACCAAGAATGCAAGCATCTAAGCTTCTTTTACTTCTGTTAACGATATGATTGCTTCTTTTAAGGGTACCAATCATTTGATCTTTGGGGACTTAGTGTTATACAAAATCTTGTCTACCTAAGAGTCCATTACTCTTGTGAACTCTTGTGAACAATGCCTTATTAGAAACACACAGTGCTTTCTGTTACGGCTGCTTAATCTAAAGATAAAAAGAAAGGTTTCCCTTGGTAAAGTCTGAGTAACATAGTGCTGCCAGACTGGACTACAAGATTCAGCCTGCAAAAGAAGGTATTCTGAGCTTTGCTTTGTATCAGTATTTATTATTGTATCAGCAGCTACATTTGACGTGCTTATAATTTATTAATAGTCTTTATCTGGAAGCAGAAACAAATTCCATAATTCTCGTGAATCACATATCCTCCAGGCATTTTTTAAATCTAGTTTTTGTTTGCTGTCACTGGTACTGAACATTTCTCATTGCAATTCATGCAGAAGCTGTTCACTGAAAACTGGTATCTGGCCTACTCCAATATTTTCCATTTTATTGGTCGATGGGAGTTGGCTTTAAACTACCAAGCTTATAATTTATTACCGGAACAGACAACTTAAACATTTTAGGATGTGTTCAGGCACAGCTCAAAGTTTTAACAAGGCTGCTCTCTTTATTTCAGAGCCCTTCCCTGTCAAGTAGGCTCTTGTATTTTAACAAAGAAATCACTTTTTTTTTTCTTTCAGTTTTCCCTTGAGTTAGAATGTGTATTGAAACACTTTATGAGGAAGGTAATGTGGGGAAGTAAAGTTAATCTCCAGGAAGGAAAAAAAAAACTGGGAGTCTTTTGAGGTCATATAAAAAATAAGTGAAAAGATGGCCCAATTATTTTGACAGCAGATGGGATCTCTAAGCTGTTAATTAAGAGACTAACCATTAAGAACATGAAGACTCAAGTTTCTAGAGGTTTACTCCTTCTTTTCTGGTGTTTTGAGAAGATTTGATTATATGGTACTATTTTTAAATGTCATTTTATAGTTTTAAAAAATGACAGAAGAAGCACCTTAACAAAATGATCATCCTGAGGGGACAAGAGTAAAAAACAACCGTATTCCAGGTTTTCATCTTACGTTAACTCCAAACTATTTCCCCCGTGGACAAAAGACCATTCATTACGAGAAGTAGGTGATATAATTCAACATGCCTATGCTAGGCCAACTAATAAATCAGGCAAATGGGTGCCCTAGGCAACAGAATGGTATCTTCAGCTGATGGGATAAATAGGTGGATGGACAGACGGCAGAATGAACTGATGGATAGATGGGCAGACAGTATTAGTACTCATGTGAACAAATGCCACCCAGTGTTCATGTCAAATAGAAAAAAAGCAGGAAGAACCAAGAGAATTGCCAATTGGTAGATAGCCTCAGTAATGACAGTAGAAATAGCTCAAGGAACACAGTTCTTTCTGGCACGAGCTTTGTCTTACTTGACTTTATATCCTCCGCATCTATCATAGTCCCTCTCATTCAGTAGTTCAATAAAGTTGCATAAATGGAGATAAAAGAACAGAAATAAGGACTCCTAGATGCGAATGCTATCAAATTGCATTTCAGGGAACAAGAATGGGATATTTCCATTAGAATTGAAAAGAATCTTAGTATCACAGAAGGAAAACAACTGGAGTGGAAATAATGACTTTTAAAGATGTTCGTTCTGAAGCAGCCTGTCTAGAAAGCCCTGAGAAGTCCTTGATGAAGGGGAGAGATGTTGGTGACAGGGCTGTAGAATGGGTGGAATGTGCAGGGCCATGAAACAGGACCAGGCCAGGAGCAAGGAGACCAAGGTAGACCTGGATGTGCCGTCTCTAGACGAGGAGTCCTGGGACAAACCTTCTGTGGGCCTAGTTTCTTATTGTATTAAATAAACTAATTTATTTACCCCTTAGATTCTTTTCTAAGTCTAATGTACATTTTTATAATCCTTATGTTTTATTCTAGAAATCTCTTGTCTGACTCCCTGCAGTACAGGTGATTACTCTTTGGGAGAAGGTGGGCAGAAAGCAGAAATATTGGTTATCATATTACTTTCATTTATGTTACGACTTGAAAAGTTTTTCATGTTTCTCAAATGTGATTTTATTATATGAAACCCTAAAATACTGAGTCTATGTAGGAGTTCCTAAAAGTAGCACCTGGAAAAAATTGGGTTTGAGCCAAAAAAAATTACTTTAAAAGAAACTTCTCTAAAAACATGTTGATATTGGTATGTATTTGGAACTACGTATGCTACGTGCTAAAACCTTTGTATTCTTTCCTTTTTAAGAAAAATCATTCAGTGATTAGCATTGAGATACATGATAAAGGCTTATGTTTCATTGGTTTAAGCTTTCAAATTGGGAATTTCAAGGATCTGGTGAAGCACAGGTTCATCCCCAGGTTTGGCAGTCTGCAATTTTCAAATACAGTTTGAACTCTCCGTGCAACTATAGATTTCTTTCTAGCTATAGGTTTCTTTCTAGATATTTATAGTAATGCACAGAGTGCAGAGGAGTGGATACCTATACCTGAATATTTGTTTCTCCTCTGTAGGAGGCTGGGAACAAAATGTTTCTGTTAGTAGAAAATGACAACAGTAAATATGAAGGGAGAAGAACCACAAATCAGCAATGATGCATATGGTAAAGCAAACATAGGGCAGCTTTATCCCAACGTAGAAACGCTTTGAAGAGAAATAGAGTTCAAGTGAAATCTGTTAACCCAACACTGTGAGCGGGTTTCAATGGAAGAGGAAAAACCCTGAGGCGAAAGAACTCTCAGGAGGGTCCCATAAAAGGCTGAAGTGGGGCGACCTCTGCCTTGAGTTGGTTTTCAGCAGAACAGCATTATGGGGCAGTGATATTAACATACAGAAATAAGAACGGAGCACTTCATCTTGTTGAGGAGAATCATTCTATATAGGCTTGTAGGACTGTGTCCTGTGGATTATTGGACTAGGAGCTGTGCCAGGTGCACTCAGAAAAATTGGGGTCTTCTGAATAAAGACATTTCAGGTGCGGTAAAGCTCCTATTGGTTTTATTAGTATTCTTAATCATAACTACTGTTTCTCATGTGACTGAGGATTTTTATCTCTACCTTCCAGATAAAGAAACAGAAAAAGAAAGAAGTAAAATGACATTTCCCACATCACTCTGTTGGCATGTTACAGGGCAAAGGTTTGAACTCATATTAATGTGATCCTTTTATTTGATATTTTTACATGTATGTATTTTTATTTCATTTGCATTTTCCAATAATTTTTAAAATCCATGTTGAAAATGTTTAGAACCACAGTTGTAATAAGAAGATCCTAGTGTTTTTGTCTGAGACAGAACCTAATAAAACTGTTTAAAAGCTGGGATTTCTCGTAAAATGGATAGCTAGTGGGAAGCAGCTGCATAGCACAGGGAGATCAGCTCAATGCTTTGTGACCAACCTAGAGGGGTGGGATAGGGAGGGTGGGAGGGAGACTCAAGAGGGAGGGCATATGGGGATGTATGTATATTTATAGCTGATTTACTTTGTTATACAGCAGAAACTAACACAGCATTGTAAAGCAATTATACTCCAATGAAGATATAAAAAAATTTTTTTTAAAGTTGGAATATCTCACTTTGAGGAGTTGGATGTGATGGTGACAGCTGTGGGCATCAATGTATGTATCTCAAAAGGAGTTAAAGCTCAGCAGGACTGATCGATGGACCATTTCTTAGAACTGTTTATCAGGAAACAGTTTGAAACTTACAGAAGACTTGCAGTTTGAAACTTAGAGAAAATTTGCAAGTCTTATAGGAAAAGACTGCCCAATAGCCTTTACCCAGCTGCACTTACCGTTTATAATTTGTCCTGTGTGCTCTCTTTCTGTGTAAACTTTATTCTTCGTCCCATACTTTTGAAATTGAGTTACATACATCATGGCCCTTTGCTTTTAAATACTTTACGTGCATCTCCTAAGAAAAAGGCTATTCCCTTAAAAATCCACAGCAGGGTTAGCAGCTTAACTAATTTAACATCAACACGGGACCTCTGTCGTATCTACCATCTCTATTTCAGTTTTGTCAGTTCACCCACTCAGCAATGTCCTTTACAGCCTGTTTTCCCTCCAGTACAGGATACAATTAAGGATCACATATTTCTGATCCTTTACTTATCATGTTTCTCTGGTCTCCTTTAATTTGGAACGGCTCCCAGGAGCAGCAAGACACTTGAAAACTCTCAGAAAGTAATAGGATACCATCCTTCTAGGGGAAAAAGTTGGGTGGCTCAGAGGTCAGAGTGGAGACTGAGACTTGCATGCGAAATTCGCAGACCATCTTCCTGGGTGTGGTAGAGGTTTCCAGGGTAAATCCCAAACACCATTAATCAGGGGTGATAATTTGGCTTCTTAAGGTCTTTCAGGACACCCGAGAAGAAACGTTTCTCAACGTTGTTCATCAGCTGCCTTCTGTCTCAGCTGCCTCTGGGATAATCCTCTCCCTGTGTGAGGGCTGACCTGGAGAGCAGTGCTGAGCCTCTGATCAGACGCTATCCCACGGATGCTCAGGGAACAGAATCCCACTGAATGGAGCATAGATGTTTCTGAAGGTCTGAGGATCTGTGCCCTTCTTCAGCCAAGGACTGCTGGTGGGAATGTCAACTGAAGACCTCGAGCAGGAAACCTTTGTTACTTGAGTTTTTTAGGCAAGAAACAATGAAAAATTACTGTATCCACTTCAAGAAATGAATAACAGAAATGGAAAACTGATCGTAACAAATTGAATACAGAATACTAAAGCGTAGTATTCGTGAATAATGAATATCTGCATGTTGTCTAGAGAAAGGGGAATGAGAATGAAGTCCCCGACTCTCATTCTTTTTTTGTCTTTTAGCATCAGCAGGGCCAGGAAGAGGATCATTAACAGGAAGGTGGAACACTCACAGGTGCGTTTCTGCCCCTTCAACACTGTGCTTTCCAAGGGTTGACCTTAAACTCTCTGTGGGGACCCAGGTTGACAATCTCTGAGGATGTCAGTTATTAGACTGACTCCCTTCTCAGAAACAGGGCCATCAAAAGGGAAGTCCAAAGGAGGGAAGTTCCCGGGCCAACCATGGGAATAAAAGTATGACAGAGGGCTTCCCTAGTGGCGCAGTGGTTGAGAGTCCGCCTGCCGAGGCAGGGGACACAGGTTCGTGCCCCGGTCCGGGAAGATCCCACATTGCCGTGGAGCGGCTAGGCCCGTGAGCCATGGCCGCTGAGCCTGCGCGTCCGGAGCCTGTGCTCCGCAATGGGAGAGGCGACAACAGTGAGAGGCCCGTGTACCGCAAAAAAAAAAAAAGTATGGGGCCCACCTACTCAGTGGTGGTATGGGCTGCAGTGTACACTAGTCAGGGTTATCCAGAGAAACAGAGCCAGTAGGGTGTGTATAGAGAGATTTATTTAAGGAATTGGCTCACGTGATTATGGAGGCTGGCAAGTCCAAGATCCTCAGGGTGGGCTGGCAGGCTGGAGACCTAGGGAAGAGCAGATGTTGTGGTTCAAGTCTGAAGGCCATCTGGAAAATTCCTTCTTGCTCAGGGGAGGTCAGTCTTTTGTTCTATTCAGGCCTTTAACTGATTGAACAGGGCCACCTGCATTGTGAAAGGCAATACTATGCTTTATGCAAGTGTGCTCATTTAAATGTTAATCTTATCTAAAAGCACCCTCACAAAAACATCAACTCTGTATAGGTTTAAACAAATGCATAGAGTCACGTATCTTATTTTATCAATTTTATACAACAAACAGCTATTTTTTTGGCCCCAGCAAGTTTCACTTTCCATTTAATGTGATATGACAAACTGTCTTCCTTCTTTCTTTTTCTTTTTTTTTAAATTAATTAATTAATTTTATTTTTGGCTGCGTTGGGTCTTCGTTGCTGTGCACGGGCTTTCTCTAGTTGCGGTGAGCAGGGGCTACTCTTCGTTGTGGTGCACAGGCTTCTTATTTCGGAGCACGGGCTCTAGGCGTGGGCTTCAGTGGTTGTGGCGCATGGGCTTAGTTGCTCCACAGCATGTGGGAACTTCCGGACCAGGGCTCGAACCCATGTTTCCCGCATTGGCAGGCGGATTCTTAAGCACTGCACCACCAGGGAAGCCCCTTCTTTTTTCTTTATTGCTCCAGTTACAATACTAACTTTACTATTTCCACTCTATGTCTTTATTTTAAATAATAAAAATTTTTCATATTTATGTTGCTGAACTAGAAAAATAAGTTAATATTTTCACTGTAAATCATTAATTTCAATATAATTATCAATTAAACTTACATAGATGTCATGATAAACTGTGATGTTTTCTTAAGATATTCAAATAAATGCATTACAGTGTTGCATTGATTCATAGAAAAAATTTGAACTGAATTAATTCATTGGCACCGACATGTGCTTAATATGATACTAGAAAAGATGCACTAGCACCTCACACATAGTACAATATATTACAAGATGCAATAGTTAGCACAAAATGGAGGACTAAAATGGTATTAAATTGAAAGATAGTTTACACTGTCCGTTGATGGACATTTAGGTTGTTTCCATGGCTGTCATGAATAATGCTACAATAAACATGGGTGTATCTCTTCAAGATCCTGATTTCAAGTCCTTTGGATATATACCTGGAAGTAATTCTATTTTTAATTTTTTGAGGAGCCTGCATACTATTTTCCATAGTGGCTATACCAGTTTCTATTCCCACCAACAGAGTACTACTCTTCTCTTTTCTCCACATCCTTCCCAACGCTTGTTATCTTTTGGGTTTTTTGATAATAGCCATCCTTCTCCAAAGAAGATATGTAGATGGCCAACAGATACATTAAAAGGTGTTCATATCACTGATCATCCAGTATATGCAAATTAAATCCACAGTGAGACAGTCACCACCTCAGCTTTGGGCCAAGGCCACAAACCTTCTGGGAAGTCCTCAGCCAATGTCTGAGCATGGCAGTGGCGGGGGGCTTCTAGGACCTAGCCATTTTGGCAGGACACAGCAGTCTTCTATCTGCAGTTCCTGATGGGCTGGTGGACAGTTCGCCTACAGCTCCTCTGCCCAATCCTTCCCCCTCCCTGCTTTCCTTTCACAAGGTTCAGATGTGCACTATCACCTAATATCTTTCTTTACCCAAACCTGCTTCTTGCTCCCTTGTCTTTCATGGACATCATCACCCCTTCTCCCCCAATAAAAGTTTTAGCCCCAAATTACCTTTTCATGTCTGCTTCCAAGAGACACAATTCCTTAAATTGTTTTCCTTTTCTTCTGTTCTGTGATTGCTTGAAATTTTTAGTGTCTCCCATCCTTTGTTAGGGATGTTTTTAGATTCTCTGGCAGTAAAATCCCACATATTTCTGCACAAAACTTAACTGAAATTTACGTTGCTAAAGTTTATGTTTATCGAGAACTGTAAGGCAATATATTCATGTCCTCATATTCTGAAGTCTTTTTTTCCTTTTTTGCTAATAATGACAAATTTTCAATGTTACCAAATCAAATAATTCTGGAGCTGCAGCCACCTTGCCCAACACTGCTCTTTTATAGATGATATGATGTAGCTGAGGGCCAGAGTATTTAAGTGATTCATCTCAAATTGCAAGAATTATAGGATGAATTTCCTTCAGAAGTTAATTGTCTCAAGAGAATTTCTTCACTTTCATGACATTTCTTATCAGAAAGTGTCAGATCCTAGCCCTAAACTGCTCATGTACTAATCTTACTAAATTACTTCCTAATGTCTTTAAGATTATTTTACTCATCTGAGGTTTGATAGATTAGCTCTGTGTATGTGATGAGTGCATTCTCCTTGGGGGTATATATTCCATATATGCTGGGGAAAGCTATTTGCCCGGGGCTAGATTAGCAAGGAACAAGGTGATCATGGAAAGCCCATTACTTAATATATATTTAATTTAATTAGTTCGGGCCAGGAAGTTAATATAGAGTACAGTATTAAAAGATATAAAAGTGCTAATTAATAATGAAATATGAATTTAGATAATCTATGGGATGTTTTTAAAAGTATCCTTTTTTTTTTCTCTTGTTCTTTCCATGGCTCCCCACCTTCCTTCTTCTTCATCCAAATGGCTACCGCTGTGATTGTCCATTATTCGATCAACAGTTAACCCCCAGGAACAGAATCTAGGATTTCCCAGGAAGGCATTATTAGCCTCCTTTCCTGCAGACATTGTGGTGCATCTTGGGAAGAGAAACTCAAATTAGCTACCAAAAGGTAAGATAGAACTGGGGGTGCCTACTCAGACTTGGGTAGGAGGCAAGGAGGGTGGCAGTTTACAACAATTATACTTTACAGTTCTGAAAGGATTAAACACATACACACCCAGTTAATTTGACCCCAGGAGGCATGCAAGCAATTTTCTTCCCCTAAGTAATTCTGTCAAATGTATCCATGTTTTCATTAACTGCTGAAATAATTTTTTCTATTCATTGTAGGTTATACTGTACTTGTTTTGTGTTAATAAGTATTTATCCTCTTACCTTATACTATTACAATCATTAACTGCAGTGTGTAAATGTACTAGTTATTACTGTCTAATTTTTGTTGAAAAAAGCACAACAAAGGAGTGAAGGTGAAAAAAACATTTCATAAAAAGCATGCAGCCAGAGTTTCCTGCCAAGTAGCAGGGCACTGAATTCATGACAATTAGTTTCTGTGCCCAACAGCTATGTCCTATGGTTTTATTGAAAGAGAATACTGATCAGCCCAGGGAAAATAATATTCTTGAGAATGGCACATCTTGGAACTGAAGAAAATGAGAAATTGGAGGGAAACTATCCATGAGGTACTGCCTCTCCCCCCTCCCTTCTTTCCTTCCTTCCTTCCTCTCCTTCCCATCCCCTCCTTCTTCTTCCTCTTTTTCTTGTTCTTTTTTTTTTTTTTTTTTTTTTTTTTTGTGGTACGCGGGCCTCTCACTGTTGTGGCCTCTCCCGTTGCGGAGCACAGGCTCCATACGCGCAGGCTCAGCGGCCATGGCTCACGAGCCCAGCAGCTCCGCGGCATGTGGGATCCTCCCGGACCGGGGCACGAAACCGTGTCCCCTGCATCGGCAGGCGGACTCTCAACCACTGCGCCACCGGGGAAGCCCTCTTGTTCTTTTTTTTAATGGAAACAATTTAACTGTGGACCAGGAAGGCATCAGAAGTAAGATACAGATAAGATAGGGTAGCTTCCAGTCAACAGTATCCATTTGGAAAGTTGGTTACCACACAGAAAAAAAAATGCACAACGTTAAGAACTAACCATAAGGAAAAGTGAAATTAAATGCTAGTAAGTGATACAAAAAGAATAAGCATTAAGGGGGAACAAATGCATGTATACATGGCTCAGTTACTAAAAAAAAGTCTCATAGCTGTCAAAGCACTTCAGGGATGTTGTGGATAAGCAATGTCTTGAATATGACTCTTTTTTGTACACAATATTTTAAATGAAACAAAATCTGGGGAGAATGTAGCAAGTGCAGCCTCTTCACTATGCAGTATGTTAATGCGTCAGATTGGTTGTGCTGCTGAACAGCTTGAGGGAATGGCAGTATTTTAATAATACTATATGGTAACCTGGCCTTTATAAATCATCTCTGTTTACCTGCAAGATGGTATTAGCTTAAGTACAGAAATGTCGTTCCTATAGCTGTATATCACTTGATTTTTATTTGAATTAGCAAGGTAGCATTTAAGTCTTTTTTGAAGGAGAGGAATTAGATTAGATTTGGAGGAGAGGAATGTTGATTACTGAACATAAAAATATGTATTTGTCAGAGTTGAATGTAGGTTCCAGGGTTGAATGTAGGTTCCAGTAATTATCATTTGTGGTTTTTTGACCATGAGAAGGTTACCTCAATTTCTTACTAGTTGCAACCTAAAGGCAAAAATAATGGAGCATCCTGGAAGTACATCTGCAGTCCTGTTTCTTTGTCTTGGATTACTCTAAAATCCGTTTCACACACATTATTTAAAGAAAGGCCATTGGCACAGATGGAGAATCTGAAGCACAGAAAGGTTGTCTGTGATTAGCTATAAGCCGCACTTATTTATGCTACTTGCACAGGGTATATTCGAAAATTTACATGTTTTTATTCCATTTTAGTGTTTTTCTTTTTTGCGTCAAATAATTTCTCTGTATAAACAATCTGTGTTGATCGATTTTAAAAATGCCTTAATCCGAATGTCTCAGGGAAGGCGTCAGGCGACAGTGCTGGCTGCCACACACCACCTCTCAACAGCATCCTGTCCAGGAGCACTGCTGTTGGTCTTGTCCACTACAATGAATTATGCATAACTGGAAGGCTAGTTGTTGGCATGGAAAAAGTGTGACATGTTAGATTAAAATTAAATATTGAATAGGTTTCCTCCTAGAGGCATGAATCAAAGAAAAATGCTTCTTTTTCATCAGTGAATGTGGAGGCTTCCCGTTAACGAGTCTTTGCACAAAGGAATCTGACTGTCACAACATGGCGCAGAACACTGAGTACATCACGCCCGGCTCTGTCCTCCATTGCTGGTTGGTGTCACAAGGAAGTCCCAACAGTTCTTGGAAATGACTTGGTGATGAGAATCTTTCTGTAGACTCTGCTGTTTTTTCCATGCACCCTTTATGGCCTTTGGTTGAGTGGGGCCTGAACTTAACCCACAGACCCATTAGGGGCAGTCGTAAAGCAAATTACAACAATAACTATGTCAACCATGAAACGGACGAAAACACCCCCAAATGATGCCCCTTTCCCTTCCTCACTCAGGAAGGCTCAGTGAGCAAGCCCTGGGAACAAGAACCTACTGAGAGAAGGTGAAGGACTAACTAGGAGCCACTCTGACAGGCCTGGGAAGGGAAGGAAGGAGATACAATAGCTACTGAGCAAACCAACCAACCTTCTCCGAAAATATCAACTCCAAATTTAACTTGCATTTGTTGGTCAATTTCCTTGTCAGTTCCTTCTTCCCTTTTTTATAATAACACATTGGAAGAGAATGAAAATATGGTCTCTACTTTTCAAAGCAAAGTAAACCAAGCACCAAAAAAGACGTTATTCAGGATATGTCTATTACAAACTTGGCTCTCCCAAACCGATCCAGTCTTTTCAAGATCCTGGATTAAAACCTCTTCGGTCCTTCTCCCGATATGGTAGCTGACATTAACACTCGAGACTTGGCTAGGGATATCAAAGGTCATTTCTTTTGCAGGGATGGGCATGTATCTGGGTGTTTATTTCTCTGCTAACTAGAGGTTCCTTTGCAGATATTGGACTGCTGTCTCTGACGATGTTCCAGTGCCCCCTGAGGGCTTCTGAGTGTAATAAAAGCAAACGAAAAAGCGGCTTCGTATGAAATAATTCACTATGCAGGAACAAAGCTGAATATGGGACTCAAAGGATCTCTGAAGTAAAGATTAACCGCCAGTCATCAGGAAACCTAAAGTCATTTGAAATAAGAGGTGCCACAAGCCAGAAGACAGAAGCCATAAACACATACAATATTAATAAAGCAATTACAGTAAGTGCTATAACGCTCTGCTTTTCAAATCTCTTGCCACTTCAAGAAACATCTGTCCCCGCCACTAGAAATTACTGTTAAAAAAACCAAACCAAACCAAACAAGCTGTGCTTTGTGTTTCAGCTTTTCATTCAGTATCCTGATCAGCCAGTCCACTGCCAAAGCTTCAATACCAATTTAATAGCCTATTCCCTGGGTTGGTTTTCCAACCAATGTAGCCAGTTGTACTTACAGTAAGCAGAGGAGCAATTAGCTGATGCACTGCATTGTGCAAACTGCCTGGATCCAATCACGCATAATGTCTCAGGGGAAATTCAAGTGACCAGATGAATCCTTATTTAGTAGAAACTGGCTTGAGCCTTAGCTTCCCCAGATCCTGAAAGTTGTTGGTTCCTTATATATTTTTAAAATAAATTTTCATGTTTAGTTACAGTGCACATGTTTGTTACTTTGTTGCTGGTCAGTACACTTCAGACATGCCTGCTAGAGGGAGGAGACATGGTGATGAATGCACACCTTTTCAAAAAACCAGATTGGCCTGAGTTCTATTCCCTGTTTGAATGGGAATGACACAGATTCTCTGAAAGTTTCCTTTCCCACATTTTAAAATAGGAAATTTAATTCCTCCCCATCTCACAGGGGATCAGATGGAAACTTTTCCTGAAAATGCTGTGTATACTGTAGAGAGCCCTAACAGGGTAAGGATTCCCCCATACATGAGTCGTGGTACACTTTATCCTGGAATAGCAACCTATCTTAGAAAATAATTGAGAAGAAAGGCAGCCATGTCCCTAAGTAATCACTGACCCTTCCATTGAAAAGAGACACAACAACAAAGCTGAGGGATTCAGGAAACAGGGAATGAAGTTTGCTTCAATGATGAAGAAAGAGGTAAAGGTAGTAGTGGTTTCTTAAATGGAAGATTATGACAGAAGATAAATTTCAGACGTCCACTACTTGGGGTTGTAGATCTGAATGAGCAACTGGGTTAAGCGTTCACCCCAGTATTTAAATTAGAAACCCTTAAAGTCTACCTAGGTTTCTTTTCCACACTTATCACAAAGTCCTGATTTCATTGATCACCAGCTCTCTCTTCTTGCTATCTGTGTCATAAAATAGGCTTCCTCTTTTTATTCTCCTTCCCACGGACTTTGTTCAAAGCCATCTCCATTCTTGCCAAGACTTCAGCGGCCTGCTGAATGATCTGTCTGCTTGTGGCCTCCTGCGCCTTTCATCTGTTCTGCAGATTGGTAACAGAATGTTTTCCTAAAATTCAGACCTGAGCTGTCATTTCCCACTTAAGCCTTCTCCATGCCTGCTCTCACCTACTGAACAGAGCTTGAGCTCTTTAGGCGGCCTGCTGATCCTTTGCGATAGAGCCCTTTGCCTGACTTTTTGTTCCATGTGTCCTAACTCCATACACGGTCCTTCCATACTACTTTCAGTTCCTAGAATACGACATCCTTTGGAGCCTGGCAATGCGTTCCTCCTTCATTGTGCATTCTTCACTCTGCACACTTGTCCACAAAACCAATCACTTCTTATCCTTTTCTGTCTGGCTTATTAGATAACCTGGTTTGGGTTTGCTGGTCACTTCTCTCTGTACACACCAGCTTTTAGAGTACTGTTCTCAATAGTATGAGATACAGCATGATAACATAGTGGAAAGAAGGGAGCTTTGGAATCAATTTTTTTTTTTTTTTTTTTTTTTTTTTGCGGTATGCAGGCGTTTCACTGTTGTGGCCTCTCCCGTTGAGGAGCACAGGCTCTGGACGCGCAGGCTCAGCGGCCATGGCTCACGGGCCCAGCCGCTCCGCAGCATGTGGGATCTTCCCGGACCGGGGCACGAACCCGTGTCCCCTGCATCGGCAGGCGGACTTTCAACCACTGTGCCACCAGGGAAGCCCTCAAATTTGGTTTTAAGTCCTAGCTTACAACTTACTATGGCAAATTATTTATACTCTTGGAACCCTGGTTCTCCCATTTGTCAAATAGGAATAAGAATGTCCAAGTTTTGTGAGGATTAGCAATAGTATATATGAAATACCTGATGCTATACTTATAGTAAGGGCTCTATATATGATTGCCACAGTAGATTATATTGTAATTGCTTTGTTAGTTGTCTTCCTCATCTCCTTTAAACTATGACTTTGAAAAAAGGGATTATATCATCTTATTTTTTCTTGTTCATCATTCTGGCCTCAGTACCTAGCAAAGAGCCTGGCACATAGCAATTGTGTAATAAATATTTGCTCAAAGAATCAACAAAAAATAAAAGGTACATGAATGGTGAAATCTCTGAGAATTTGTACTACAGCAGGATTAGAAGTAATGACTTTGATAGTGTCTGTAAATCTGAAGCATATTTAAAACAGCATTTGATTTTCTGGTTCTTGAGTTTTACTATGCTGACAAATGAACATGTTTGGAAGCTGTTTCTTCTGAAAGGACAGACTCCTATCAACATGAAATGAAGACCTATATATAGTATAAATCCCATATTGTTTTACCATCTTAATCAGGTGTTTTGAAAATGGAATCTGGTACCTAAATGGCTCTGAATTTTGACTCTCAGGTGGAACATTGCATGTGAAGCAAGGAGTGGAAAGAGATAGGAGATGACCGGTCAATTAGAGGCCAGATGGAGGAGTACCTTGCAGTTCACAGTTATAATTTGGACATCCCCCTTTCAGGGATTTATTGAAGGATTTAAACAGGGATGTGACAGAACCAGATGTCTGCTTTAGGATTTTATATGGAGGGTGTGTACAGGATGATTCCCAAGGGAGCAAATCTAAAGAACATCCGGAGGTTGTTGAAGAACAAGGGAGATGATGAAGAGCTGAAACAAACAGTGGTCAGGACCAGCTTCAGGGTCATGTGACCTGTGCAATCACACAAGAAGGGTCCCCGACTTAGAAAGGTCCTGTGCTTGTTTTCATGCTCTGTTGTCATTGTCTTGAAACTTTTAATAATTTTTGGAAAAGGGACCCTGCATTCATTTTGCACTTGGCCCTGCAAATTACTTAACTGGTCCTGGCAGAGGTAGTAGGAGAGAAATCATGATAGATGGTCCAACACTTAGGAGGGTAAGTGTTCTGCTTCTCTTTGCTTTTCTGTGTATGTGATTTCCGTAGTGCCCTCAGGTTAATCCCTGCCTGACCCGAGTGAGGTGTGGGTGTTGGGATGAGTGGAACAGAGAAGATTTAAGCATTTGATTGTAGTAATATAAAAGAGTAAATACTAAGTCTCTCTCCTTCAGTGGGGAAGTTTTGATGTCTCGTCCAGGCAGTGCATAGTTAGGATTGATTAAGGGTAGAAACAATTATCTATGTTCTTCTGTCTTTTCCTGATTAAAAAATAAAATTTTATTCTGTGTCCAAAAGAGGGGGTAAAATGCCAAGATATTGGAAGCCTAAGGCCAGTTCCTTCTAGCCTGAAGGACTGTGACAGCAGGATATCAGAGAGAGAGGCCTGAAGGGGACAGCGTCCTCTGGCATTCAGGTTCCCATGCTGGGTACAAGTTCACATGCCCCGAGAATGACACAGAAGTAGTGATGACCGTGAGAGCCTGGTTTCTGCATCTCGGCAGCTCTCATTTTTTCCGGAAGACTGGTGCTTACGCTCTCCCCATGCCCCATTCCAAACAAAACTCCCAAGCTTTGCTGCAGAATTTGACTTTGGAGCAGAAGCGCTGATACGGATTGAGGTTGAATTTCTTTACAGCCTATTGGGATAGGTGCTTAGAGTCAAATTTAAGTTAATTAAAGAAAACAAGGTGTACTCTTTCTGTTACCTAAATAGGAGGTTGCAAATTCATACCTGCTGCATAGACATAAACCACTGTCTGGTACTAAGAAGACAGAAATATTAAGACATAATCTTAATTGCAAGAAACCAGTTCCCTCATCGGAGTACTTTTAAGTATCTGAAATTGCAGCATTATATTCCTTCTTCATGTGTACGTTTAATAGACTTTCACGTTATTAGGAGTTATACAACCACAGTAGATGTGAACAGTTACGTATTGTTAAAACTGGTACATTTTGCATTACCTAACTGCCATAGTATGGGGTTTAGCATTATAATGCTCCTTCATACCTTTCCTACAATTTCTTTATGATAACTTTCCCTTTCATCTTTGTGTAATTAGGAAGTATTTATTTTTATGAGATCCTAAGGGAAAATAGTAACTACCAGCATGGGAAATAGATTTATTCCCACTTTCCTGCTTGGTATCCATTTGTGAGGACATTCTAGGCTTGTGCAATTCTTAGTGCTTGTAAAAATCAAGAACATCATCTCTTACTGAAGAAGGTATGGGCCCATCACTTTTTGGTATTATTTTGTGTTTTTTCAAAACCGTATATAAGGGGCTTCCCTGATGGCGCAGTGGTTGAGAGTCTGCCTGCCAATGCAGGGGACACGGGTTCATGCCCCGGTCCGGGAGGATCCCACGTGCCGCGGAGCAGCTGGGCCCGTGAGCCATGGCTGCTGAGCCTGCGCGTCCGGAGCCTGTGCTCCGCAACGGGAGAGGCCACAACAGTGAGAGGCCCGCGTACCGCAAAAAAAAAAAAAAAAAAGCCGTATATAAGATTCTGGAAGTGATGCCTCTCTATCTTGATGGTCCCTGCTGCCCAAGTGTTTCAAATGTAGTCCACTGCATTTCTTACAGACAGCAGTAATATAAGTAGGACTAGTATAAGATTGGCCTGTGAGCAGCTGCTTTTCTGATAGCTAGCCTACCACTTTTGAAGCCTGCATTAGAACCATATAGCAGTTATTATTGTCTTCTCGTTATTTATAATTGCCCCATTGACCTGTAAGCACTAATATTAATAGATATCTCTCGTTTTTGATTTTTACTTCATTTTCCTGATTTTTGAAATAAAATATCTTCACTCTGGAAAACTTAGGAAATACTTAATGAAGAATTAAAATTGTTTCTCATAAGCTAACTTTTACGTTTTGGCCTGGATTATTTTATTTTTCCTATAAACTCATAAGTACTTCCCATGAGACTGGTCTGTGCCAGGGATCATTCTAAGTGCTTTACCTTCAGTTAATTTTCACGATGCTATGAATTTTGTAATTTTCAGCATTTTTTGATGAGGAAACAAAGGCCCAGAGTAGTTAACTTTCCCAATGTCACAGAGGAAATAAAGGCAGAGGTAGGATTGGAACCCAGGGCTGATTCACTCTGAACCAGGAAACAGTAGTTAGTTTGGGCTTAAATGGAACATATGTTTTGTCGTCTTTATTTTCCCGTTAATATTATAATGATATAAATAATTCTGTTTTCATTAAACATTTTCATAAATATCTTTAATAACTGAAGTGTTCATTATATGGATGTTTTATAATTCGTTCAATCAATTTATTTATAAATACTCTCTGTGCCATTCCCCAAACAGATCTAATTTTGCAAGCTTTGTCGTATTGAATTGATTTAAGTTTAGTAAACTTAGTTATGTATTTCTCTCATTGGGGGAGGTTATTACCTACTCTGGTTAAATTTTAATGTAGATTTTCCAATGCATTTTAATTTTAGGAAATATTATACTGAGGGGAAACTATATCTCATGATGGAAGAAATAGAGGAATCACCCCATTGAATCGGTGAGGGAGATGAAGCTGCAGTTCTGTGCTCCCAGACCCGCCCAGCAGATGGCACCTTCCCCGTGGAGACCTAAGTTTTCACACTATCTGGTGAGAGCTGCAGTTTTCTTTGAATCATTGTAATTCTGTAGACAAAAAATGTCTTAATTTTGCAGCTCTTGTCACTTCGAATTTGGAAAGATAAAGAACAGTGTGCTAAAATCCGGATATTTCGTGCACTGAAAATTGAGGTGAGGTTGGGGTAAAGTACATAGGAATGTCTGGGAAGGGATGGCAGTCGGATTCCTTTCTTCAAAATGCATCACTGCTGGTGCTGGGAAAACTGGACAGCTACATGTAAATGAATGAAATTAGAACGCTCCTGAACACCATACACAAAAGTAAACTCAAAATGGATTAAAGACCTAAATGTAAGGCCGGACACTATAAAACTCTTGGAGGGAAACCTAGGCAGAACACTCTTCGACATAAATCTCAGCAAGATCTTTCTTGATCCACCTCCTAGAGTAATGAAAATAAAAACAAAAATAAACAAATGGGACCTAATGAAACTTAAAAGCTTTTGCACAGTAAAGGAAACCATTAACAAAATGAAAAGACAACCCTCAGAATGGGAGAAAATATTTGCAAATACTGTGCAGCAACTATACCTCAATTCAAAAATATATTTTAAAAAATAATAACATTCTGAGAAGGGAAAAAAGAATCCATCACTGCTTTCTTCAAAATGCACCAGGGAACAAGATTTTTAAAAGAAATGTGGGGCAATCGTAATTAAGACTTTGTTTTTGAGTTTTTACTTTTTGAACATTGAAATATTTCGTGTGGGAGGGAACACAAACAAGACTGAGAATAACCTGAGGCTGAAAACATTTGCAAAGTAGAGTATGCCAGGTGCTTTCTTCTGTGTGGTAGATTTCTCAAATGTTCTCTACCTTTGTACTGTGAATATGTAATTAAAGTGGATAATGGAAAAGGAGATGTGAGGAAAAATAAATTTGCTTTTTAATTTTCAGTAATTTGAATATACTGAATTAAAATAACTAGGCAACATACTTTTCTGTCAAATCTAGTCTGGAGATGTGTTTAGAAGCTAACAGTTAAATAAAATGGAAATTAATGAGTTTTTTAAAAATTAAAGCTTCCAAAACATTTTGGGAATTATGGTTTTTACTTGTCATAAATGTGTACATTTTTTTCTAATGTCAGAAAAATTCTTTCCCAGACTTGAATTATTGAAAAGTTTTTATTTTATCTTATTTTCAAGGAAGAGTAGCTTAAAATGGATTGGATAATTTCCAGGATTTTTAAAATAAATTCTGATCTGGGTTAAGACTGTTATACATATTTTCCAAAGATGAGGCAAGTTCGGGAAAATCAAAAAAAGTTTAGAAATTGAGGTTTTCTTAGCAAGAAATGGATTTTACAAATTAACTATTAAAAAGCCCAGTTACTATATATTTGATTCAACCCAATAAAATCCAAACAGCTATTTTTTCTGGTGGAAATTGAAGCAATAACCCTGAAATTTATATGAAAAAGAAATGTACCTAGAATAGCCAAAATTATCCTGAAAAAGAACAAAGTTGGAAGAGTCACACCACCTGATTTCAAGTCTTACTGTAAAACTACAGCAATTATAACATTCTGGCAAGAATAGGCAAAGAGATCATTGGAACAGACCATGTACCATCAATTTTCGACATAAAATGTGTAGTCAGGTAATTTTCAAGTAGAGCTTTTTAACAGAGTAACGAGAATCTTCTCCATAATGGAGTCAGACTAAGTAGATAAATGTGGGGAAAATGAACATTTACTCTTACTCTATACAGAAATCAGTTCAAGGGGAATCATAGAACTAAACAAAAAAGCTAAAACCACAAAGCTTCTGGAAGCATATATAACACCTTTAGAACCCTGTGTTCGGGGAGTTTCTTAGAGTGGGCACTAAATATAAAATTAAAAGTTAAAAATTGGACATTATCAGAATTAAACTTCCATTCATCGAAAGCTACTGTAGAAAATGAAAAGTAAAGCCACAGACAGAAAATATTTGCAAAACATATATCGGACCAGTGATTTATATTTGGGTTATGTAAATAATTACTACAAATCAAAAAAGGACGACTTAACTTTCAAGTGGGAAAATATCTTAGAGAACTTTACCAAGGAAGATCCCTAACTGACCAATAAGTATGTGAAAAGATGCTCAAGATCAAGAGTCATCAAGGAACCGCAAAATAAAGCCAAAATGAGATAATGCTACACACACACTAGAATGGCCAAAACTTTCAACACTGACAATACCCAGGATTGGCAAGGATGCAGAGCAACTGGAATTCCCACACATATTGGTGGGAGGTGTAAAACTATTCAACTAACCACTCTCCTGGGTTGAATAGTGTCTCCCCAAATTAATGTCCACCTGGAACCTCAGAATGTGACCTTATTTGCAAACAGGGTTTTTGCAGGTGTATTCAAGCTAAAATGAGGTCATAGTGGATTAGGATGGATCCTAAATCTGATGACTGGTGTTTTTGTAAGAAGAAGGAAATTGAAGCACAGGGAGATAGGAGGCATACAGGAAAGAAGGCCATGTGAAGACTAGGTAGACATTGGAGTTACGCTGACACAAGGCAAGGAATGGCAAAAATTGCCAGCAACCGCCATAAGCTGGAAGAGGCAAGTGTAAGGATTCTTCCCTGGAGCCTTCGGAGGGAGTTTGTCCATGACAGGAACTTGATATCCAGCTACCTGATTTCAGAAGTTCTGGATTCCTGAACGCTGTGACAATGCATTTCTTTTGTTTTCATCTACCCAGTTTGTGGTACTTTGTTATGGCACTCCTAGGAAACTAACACAACCACGTTAGAAACGTAGGCAGTTTCTTATAACCTTAAACATATATACCTACCTTAAAACTCAGCGATTCCACTCCTTGGTATTTACCCCAAAGAAATGAAAGCATATGTCTGTAAAACTATTTGTATAAGAGTATTCATAGTGGCTTTAGTTGTAATAGCCGAAACCGGAAACAAATCAAATGTGCAAGAAGGGAATGAATAAAAAATTGTTTTATATTCATATAATCAAACACTATTCAGCAATAAAGAGGAATAAACTCCATGGCATGAATGAACATCAAAAAACCAAACATAACAAGAGAAGACAGTAAAAGAAGCCAGAAACAAAGAGTATTTATACTCTATGAGTCCATTGATATGAAGTCCAAGGGCAAGCAGAAGTATTCACAGGCAATTAAAATTAGACCAGTGAGGGGAGGGGAGGGGAGGGGAGGGGAGGGGTCGACCTGAGAGGGCCTGAAGGGACTATCTCAGACACTGGAAAAGTTCTGTATCTCGACTGTGGAGGTGTGGTGGTGGTGTTTAAGTTAATGTGTATACATTTGTCAAAACCCATTGGGCTATAGACATAAGTGGATGCATTTTATTAAATGTAAATGATATTTCAACAAAATTGTTATAAAGAAACATAAATCTTGGAGCATTTCACCGTATACAATATTTACCTCAATTTAAAAAGAAGAGGGCCATGGCCGTGAGCCATGGCCGCTGAGCCTGCGCGTCCGGAGCCTGTGCTCCGCAACGGGAGAGGCCACAACAGTGAGAGGCCCGCGTACCACAAAAAAATAAATAAATAAAAAGAAGAGAAAATCCTCATTTAATTTAATGAAAATGTTTATCCCTCTTCTGTTTTTGAAAAACATACTAATTATCTGCTTTCAGAACTCACTTTTAATTCTTAGGCAGTAGGTTATCTTCAAGTGATTTATTCTTATTCTCTAAGTTTTCCAGTCTACCTTGAATGTAAGAATCCATACAACTCATACCGTCGGAGTTCACTTCTGTGCATGTCGGCAAATCCTTAGGTCTCAGTTTCCTTGGTTGGGAGGATTCTAATAACTTATCAGGACATAATTTGCTCTGTTGGCTATTTTGTTAGGAAGGGAATAGGTCACTTGCAGGGGCCAATCAAGTGCTAAATAAAAGGACCTGTACTTCAAACTAAGAATGCACAGCTTTAAAGAGCATTCAGAATGTTCTTGGGCATTTTTTCAGATGGGAGGAACAGACAGAATTTGGTCTGTCTGAGAACAAAGAACAAACCAGCTTCAGGTGGGCAGTATCCAGTTCCGGTCTGACAGCTTCTTGGCAAGTGTTCTACGTATCAAGCTCGACTGGATGGAAAGGAGGACCTGAGGGGAAACACAGCAGAAGAGTGGGGGCGGGCAAAAGAGAGAGGGAGGCCCCTGGAGGGGCCTAGGGAATCCACACTGCCCAGCTGCTTCTGTATTTATGGTGCAGCGCCAGCGCCATCATGTGGCCATCAGTGGAATTTCAGAGGAAGAAAGGAATTCTTTCCCCACTACCTTTGAAGAGTGGAATAAAAAAAAACAGTCACCCAAAGGGCCTGAAAAACTTTGAGAAGGATATCACCGTATAATTCTTTTCCATTTAAAAGCTGAAGGGATTCTTGACATCTCAATTAGTAACACATCTGGAATCGTGTTTGTTATCCAGATACCTGTTATCTGTTCATTCATGGAGCATTTATTAAACACTGTGGCAGACCCTGTACTAAGCAAGAGAAAAGCAGGCATCATGGTCTCGTGAAGCAGACAAACCTGTGAACAAAATATTAGAGCGATACAAGTACTGTAATGCAGGACTGAAAGAGACACTGACCCTGAAAAGGAGCCAGGTGGGAGATTTTAATATTTACCAGAAATGCTATGATGTCCCCTCCGCCCCTGCAATTTGGTGCTATAATCTTATTCCCTGAAAGGCCTGTGTTGATCCTATTGCTTGTGTCACTTGCCCATACACTTTCTTTTTTTTAACATCTTTATTGGAGTATAATTGCTTTACAATGGTGTGTTAGTTTCTGCTTTATAACAGAGTGAATCAGTTATACATATACATATATCCCCATATCTCCTCCCTCTTGCGTCTCCCTCCCACCCTCCCTCCTGCCCATACACTTAGAAAAAATCTAGCTATAATTATTGATTGATCGATGGATTGACTCAGTAATTATTTATTGAGATCCTACTATATGGCAGCACTGTTGTTAAGTGCTGGGAGATAACAGATACAAAGGGAAAAGACAGAAAATGTTTCTTCTTTTGTTAAGCTTGTGTGTGGGGAGTGAACTGTTAAAAAAAATGTCATATATGTCATGTGTATAAAACATAAGCTATTTTCTTTTTGCCTATTTATTTTTGTTTTTATTTTATATTTCCCACCCATGTCTGTTGTTCCTTACTTATTAGCTTGTGAACAATTATTCTAAGCTATTTCAAGTTAGTTTGAGATTTTTAAATCAGCTTGGCTTCTTCCTTAAGTATTCTGGGAAATGGATTTAACTTTCCTCCTCAGAAGGGCACTTGGATTTCGTTTATTTGTTAAGCCACAAAGTCAGAATTTGGGACAAGACTTCTAGCTTAGCTCTGTTAAATGCTTCATTTGTCAGGTTTACTTCCTCATCTCAGTTTCTCCTGGCTGCTTTAGGGTCATGCATGTAATAAACATGAATGGTATCAGAATTTTATAATCAAAGTAGCAGATCTTCGGAAGCTGGCAGCACACTGCATACACACCCAGCCCCTGCGCCTTGGCACTCACAGCCATCAGGGAGAGGATTGCAGCCTCAGCCCCTCAATCACACAGAGTCGGCTGTCTTTCCATCTGCTCCAACTTTGGGAGCCAGAGCAGGGAACGGGGACTCTTCTAGTGACCTGAAATGAGAGAAAATTTAAATAATCACACTGAACTCACTGGAGGAGGGGGCCAGGATGCCCAGAGTGTCCGCTTCAGGCTCAACTACTTTCCCCAATTTAATCAACCCAGTGGCTCATACCTGTAAGCCTATCAGCTTCCTGTTCATTTAAATTTGCAGGGAGTTTTTTTTTTTTTTAATAAAACTGAAGCTAAATAGAGATTATGTGTTATTTCATATAAAGTACAGTTGTAAATTCTATGCTGTGGTAACTTTCTTTTAGCTCCAGGTGCTTCAGACATTAAACACAAAACCAACTTTATGCTCTTTATGAATTTCAAGGAAAACGTCTTTTGATTCATAGTGCCATCTGAGAGGAAAAAAATGTAATCTTTGCCAAAAAAAACAAACCTGTCATCAACAATAAAAAAAAATCCTTTGCCTAAATTTCTGTATATTTACATGACCTGGTCACAGTTGTTAAAAATTTACAGTCTACATACATTTTATAAAAAAATTGAAACATTAAAAAATTCTCCTGTGTATCGCTGACTCAAGCCTTTAAAGACATAAATCTGATCTGTGTATGCTTCTACAGAGAACAGTTGTTTCATCAGAATTTTAAACATGTTATTGGTCACTATTAAAACAAGTCCAATAAAAGAACTGAATCCTCATTTAAAAATACATACTTAAAATATTTTTCAGACTTTAAAACATCACCCAAAAGCATGCCTTGCAATTTTATTTCTGAGGTCTTTGCATTTAGGACATATGAACCGACTGTTTTCCCTTTGTGAAGAGCAACTGTGCTGTTCTCATCCTAGCATGCCTCTTCAGGGTATTAACTGCTTCCAGAAAACCATCGTCAGTTGAATCGATGAAGCATCCTCACTGCACCACAAAACAGGATGTACTGATGAGATAATCCTTTCCTTTGTGAAGGGCCAGTTTGAGAGACAGGCTGGATTAACGGCACGCACTTTTAAAGTCGCGGTTCGCAGCCAGCTTCATTAAACTGCATTAATAATCTTTGCAGTTTTATTGCAGCAACAACTGGTGAACATTCTGTTGTCAAATAAATAGGCTTTTATATTAAAAATGGATACTATTCTCACAGTCATATATTTTTAGAGAACTTATTTCCCTAAAATTTCTCTCAGCCTGACCCTAAGGTGCCTGAACTGTCTGATGAAGGTCATCAGTAGTGTAAACAGATGAGATAGAATCTTCATGAATAAAGTGACACTTTCTAGACCCATCCCTCTCAACCTCCAAGTCTATACCAATTTAACAGAGTCTTGAATTGTCTGTAAAATTATTTCAAAATATAGGTCTCATCTATATGTTACTCTCATGGCCTAATTAATCAAATACTACAAAGAAAATAACAGTTTTGTATCCAAGGCAACAGTATAGTATATTGTGCCTTTACTAGGGTATTTTTGAGCTTGAATTTGAAAATCAAGTATCAATTCCATAGCCGTAGCATTATTTACTCATTTTCATGAAGGATAAGAAGGCTTGTATAACTTGACACTGAGAATAGAAAGAGTTATTTAAAGATTATTGCTCTAGTTCATTGCTTAAAAAGTTCCTCATCTATGTCATGTAATAACAATAATAACCGCAGGGCTTCCCTGGTGGCGCAGTGGTTGAGAGTCCGCCTGCCAATGCAGGGGACACGGGTTCGTGCCCCGGTCCAGGAGGATCCCACATGCCGCAGAGCAGCTGGGCCCGTGAGCCATGGCCACTGAGCCTGCGCATCCAGAGCCTGTGCTCCACAACGAGAGAGGCCACAACAGTGAGAGGCTTGCATACCACACACACACACAAAAAAATAATAATAATAACCACAATTAAATAATAACATTGTTGTGGTCCTAAAACACTGTGTGCTAGATACTGTTTTAGGCACCTCACATATACTAACTTATTTAACTCTTATGACAGTGTTATGAGATTGGTATTATTATTATCCCCATTTTATTGAGGAGGAAACTGAGTCACAGGAAGGAAGAGTAACGTTCAGAGTCTCATAGAGAGGAGGTGGTAGAGTCAGGACAGAGTCTTGTCACATGCTCTTCCCACTAAACGAATCCTCTCTATAATCTTTTTATTTTTTTTTTACATCTTTATTCGAGTATAATTGCTTTACAATGATGTGTTAGTTTCTGCTTTATAACAAAGTGAATCAGTTATACACATACATATGTTCCCATATCTCTTCCTTCTTGCGTCTCCCTCCCTCCCTACCCCACCCTTCTAGGTGGTCACAAAGCACCGAGCTGAGCTCCCTGTGCTATGCGGCTGCTTCCCACTAGCTATCTATTTTATACATGGTAGTTTATATCTCTCAATGCTACTCTTTATCTCTAGGCTGAAATCCTCCTTCAACTTCATATCGGGCTGCAGACCATCTCTTCCTGAAAGCCCACCAGATCATCAAATTCAGCACGTTCTAGATGGCGCGGAGGATCTGCTGCCAGGTACCTGCTGCCTCCACCCTTAACTTCGATTGTCTAACTTACCTTCCCAGTTGTGATGAAGATGCTTTCAGGCTTTGCTCTTGCTTCCCCATCAGTGCTTGCCTCACTCACACTTGGTCCTAGCCAATTCCCGTATCCGACCTATGAGACACCTTTAGCATCTGTTTCCTCTTCCCTATCCCCAGGCTCCATTCTCTCCGAGGCATTGCTTATCTTTAACCTGGACTTTTGAAATTGACCTTGAGTGGTTCTTCCTATCTCCATTCTTTCTTCTCCAATGAATCCTACACATTAGTCGCAATGAAACTTACTAAAACATACTTCAAATCATTCCTGCTAAGAAAATCCTAGTAGCTTGCCTATAAAATGAATACTAAGCTCCTAAACTTTCCACTGTAGGTTGTTCATATGATAACCTCAACCTTGTTTCATTCCTTATTGCCATTGCATCCTTCTGTCTCTGCCTATCTGTTTTTGCTTGTGAAATGTTCTTTAATCTTATTTTGTTATGTCTGATCCACCATCCCAATACCAACCCATTGCTTCCACCTCACTATTGTGTCTCTCCCACGTTCTAGATGAGATGTCCACTTGTTTGGCCAAATCTTCTTTCCTAATTTTTCAGGTCTCTCCCTTTTTCTTCCTCCCCTTCGCTAAATCTTGGTTCAAGAATTCTTGCTTAGGCTAGAAAAATGCTTCCTAACTAACCTACCTAATCTCCTTCATTAAACCCACTCAGCATTATCACGTCAGGGTAACAGTATCAAAACACAGACTTTCACCTTGTCAATTTCCTGTTCAAATGTTAGAAGGGCTTCCTATTTACTACAGATCAAACTCCAAAGAGGCCACCATATGACACAACTACAGGGAGACCCATTCAGGTTTTATTCTGTTGGAGTCCTCAGACTTCTTAGTTTAGCCTTAAGCAGTATTTTGAGAACCAGTAGTAGAAATGTTATTATATTACAACCTGCCCCTCCACTCTCCTGGCCCCCGCAAGGCATACACCATCACCAAGAGAAGATGGGCCATTACCTTCAGGTATGTTGGGGAAGCATTGAGTCAAATAGGTTCTCCTTCCTGGAGGATGTTCAGATGTCTTCCATATGCTAATGTGTATTAGGAATCTCCAAAAAGAATGTCTATGGACAAGAGTTGTTTTTGTTTTCCTCAGTCACTCTTTGGTATTTCCCAGGACACCAGAGTCTCCAGCCTAGTATTTAGGAAAGCCTGCCCTCCACATTCTCTGATCCTGTCGTCGCCCCAGGTCAGAGGCCACCTCAGAACTGCCTTCCCGACCATCTTGGTGGACGTTGCCATCCCTCCTCTATGCCGTCCTCCTGTTTTATTTTCTTCATAATACTTGTCACAATTTGATGTGATGATGCTTCTTGCTTGTTACTTATTGTTTGTTGTTTTTTTCCTCTAGGATGTAAGATCCAAGGGAACCAGCATTCTGTCTTGTCTGTTACTATCTTCTCCACGTGGGATAGTACCTGATACACTTAATGCGGGGGTTTTTTTTTTGGAGGGAATATATGTTCCAGTCAAAAGCCTTGCTTGTGTCCATCTCCTTGTTTCTCTCCCTACCTAACTGAATTTAGGCTTATGTTACACGGTTGAAATAAAAGTTTCCTCCTCTCTGAGGTTTTCCCTGATGGCCTGACTCATCCCAAGTAATAGCTCTTCTACTGAACTTCTGTAACGTTAGTATTTGAATAAGTCAATTTAGTTTGAACAGTTAATATTTTTTTACATAGAAATGCTACCTTATTCCCCCAACTATAAGGTATTTGCTTTGTGGCCAGGATTGGTGTCATACGTTGGATATCTCCGAAATAACCAATACATGGCTTCTCAGGTAAGCAATAAATATCTGTTACTTGATTGAGTAGATATTCCCATTCTGTTCCCTTGAAGGATGCAGTGTCATGCTCATATGTGGATTGGCTGGGAGGGCTCCATCCTAGCAGGAAGTATATCCCCTGCTGGCAAGGAGGTAGAGAGAGGGTTTCTACAGCAGGAGAATCTTAGGGACTTGCTTTGAGTTCTCCTGTATGTGTGCTTTCTGGCATTTCCATGTGTTTGGTAAGTCTTCCTTGCCAGTAGCTACGTGGAACAGAAGAGGGGGAAAATCCCCCTTCTGGCCTACAGAAAAGGAATTGACAGAGTATGATCAGTCATAGAGAGGGGGGATATGGACCTTGCAGGGAAGCAAGGGAAAATGTACCTCTCCTCAGTTTGCAGAAAGGTAGTTTGCACTTAAACAGCAATTTTTAAAAGTGTGTATGTTATGCTGTTTTGAGAACCTGTTTCCTTCAAATGTTTATTTTACAGTATTTCTACACACATTATTTCATGTACAATATGACAGAGAAAAAATATGGAAGATATAACTGATCAAATAGTTTTGCTAATAGCCAAGAGGTTTTCAATTTAAATATGATGGATTCTGTTTGGGTGGTACATTCTCAACTTTAAAATTATTTCTTATTCTCAGAAGAAGTAGCTATAATTGGAAGGAGTTGCGGTAAAAAGGTATAATGAAGAAGTTAGGGAAAGAAGGGAGTTTGGGATCGAATAATACAGTATGAGTGAAAATTCTTGTCTCGTGTATACGTAGAGGGTCTTAAATTCAGCAGTGCCAGCAAAACCTCTCTGGCGTCAGGGACCTTGGATTGAGATGTTACTTCCTGTAAGAAATCAATAGGCACGTGCATTTTTATGTAAGTCCCTTCAATGTTAATCCATCTTTAAAATTATCACAGCAATTCCATTTCTTTTATGTAGAAATAAGATGTTCTTTGTTGAGACAGGTTAAGCTGTTGGGTCTTCACAAGTGTTGTGGCTTAAGAACATCTGGAGAACCTACCCTTGTTTTCTTATTAATGGAAAGCTTGTAGGGCTTAGTGATTTATAACTTCTGTGTATACTAACACACCATCTGATTTTTTTCTTTTTTTAGAACTTTATTTCATTTGGAACCTTTATGTGATGATGTAATATGCCACATACGAAACTTTCCTAATGAGAAAAGCCAGTATTTCTGCCACATGTCAGATTGCATAGCCAGGAGGGGCATGATTTGGAGCAGACCCCACCTAAGTGTTTGGATCTTCTGGAATGTTGTCAGGGTGCTAGTTTCAGCTTGTCTCCAACCTTTCCATCTCAGCCTAGCCTGGGACCTTAAGATGAAACCTACCCGCAGGTGGAATTGGCAGAGCTTTGAGATACTCTGTGAGAGAGGGAAAAAAAAAAAAAAGCGTTGGGTATCAAATACATTTGAGGAATTGCAGAATTCTAAATCTGCTGTTTGAAAACTCTCACGGCTTATTAGCATATTAAGGCTTTGAGAATTCCTAGAGCTCTACAAAATTGGGTCTGTCTTGTTCCCTTTACTTTCCTGTCTTCATCTCCCACGTCTCTCTGTCACTCTCTAGCAACTCAATTGATACGGGTTAGGCACAGGCACTTGGGTTGTTGGGTTGTTACCCGGCTGTTGGGTAATCGAGGAGGCCCCAGTGAGATGACTGGAGCATCTTAGCTCTGTTGCATGCGCCTCTCATCCTTCAGCAAGCTAGCAAAGGCATAATCTCCTGCCCGTCACAGAGACGCAAGAGCCAGCAAGCCCTTCAGTGTGCTTATATCAATTTGCTAAAGTTCTATTGGCCAAATCAGGTCACATGGCCAGGCACAGACTCAGAGCAGGCAGGCACTGCAACGCTACAAAGCAAAAGGTGCCGATACAGGAAGCGGTGAATAATTTGGGTTACTTTTGTAAACTACCTTATGTGTTAGAACTAAATTTTTTTTGTTTCCCTCTACTAGAATATAAGCTCCACAAAGGCAGGTTTTTTTTAAATCTGTTTTGTTAACTACTTACTTTTATTACTTAGAACAGTGCCCTGCACATAGTAGGTACTCAATAGATATTTCTGAATGAATGCATAAAAATAAACCCATTTAACTGTGTTTAAGCCAACATTTTCAAATATGTTTTTCAGTTGATCCCATTATTAGTGGAAAGCCAGATGAAATTTCATTGGAAAGTAGAGATCCTTCGGATATCTATGCCTTTCTTACTGAGGATGGAAACTCCAGTAATTAATGGGAAATGATGATCTTTACAAAGAGAAAAATCTCTCAGTATTTATTTTGCCTCCTTTCATTCACCTAACTAAGTTTTAGTAAATAGCTTTCATGTATCAGGTGTGTCCTAGATGCTCATGGTAGTGGAGAGCGAGAACACAGCTCCTGTCTCTGGGAGGTCTCAGATGAGTTGAAGAACAAACCTATAAAACTGAACTTTGACCAATATGATATGTGCCATTGTAACATTGTTAAAACAGCCCCCAAGAACACAAAGGAAGAAGTGTTTACATGTGCCATAAGATATGAGAGAGAGCATTCTACCTTTGACCATCATATCTGTTCAGACTGATAAAGTCACTCTTCTAACACAACTTGCATATTGCCAACATAGCTGTTCATACCATTTAATCTCTTCGCCCATCCACACATTCACCCTTGTTCTCTGTTCTTTCCAAATCCTACCCATTCTTCAAGTCTGACCAGCAATGGAACATTCTCTGAGTTTGCTTACAGTTTTCCCCTGAATTCCATAGCATTTATTGTCTGTATCATAGTCATGTGTAATACCTACAGACATCTATTCTACTGTTTTTTAATTGACTATTTAACCCTCCTGTGTTGTTCACCTTTTCATGTGTGACTGTTTTGTCTTTTCAAAGAATTAATAACCATCTTGAGGGTAGAGTTTGTGTTTCTTTTCTGGAATTGCTAAAAATAATGCTTGCTATAATAGGTGCTCTGATAATTAATTAGAAGGATATACTGAAAACTGAAAGTTTTAACTTCCATTCATCACCTAATTATGGTCAGGCCTGATAATGCATGTGAGCTATTGGCTGTCAGTACAGAAATATTTCTCCTTAGAACTGGTGTTTATGTACTATCTTTATGTTGGAAACCAGTTACTACTTTATATGAAGCTGCAACCACAAGCCAGTATTTTTAACAGGTTGAAATAAAACTGACAAATATTAAGAGGTTTGGAAATGGATAAGAGAAAATTTTAAAATGGTGAAATGGCCAACTATAAATGCACAGGGAGTAAAGAGATTTCTCTACTGGCAAAGAATATGTTGAAAAAGGGAACAAAGGAAAAACAAAGATGTGTTACCTGCTGATTTTTGGCTCCAGAGCAGAGCATTGAAGCATTTGTCATCTGTCAATTAGTTTTGCAATTTCTGTACACCTGCATATTCTATCCGTTAGCCCCATAAGAGTGCCCTTTAGTGGGAAATTTTGCTTAACATGGTACTTGATGTGTGGGAAACTCCCCAGATAAACCACAAAACAATCAAGTCAATTCATTTAGGTTGGGAAGAATCTGAATCTTACATTTGACTTGGAGGCCCTTGAAAAAGGCAAAAAGGATCTCATCAATATTCCAAGTATTCACTGAAAGAAACTGCTCCAAGTCATAGTAATGATGATAAGAGAAAGGAAATTGTTAGTTTACTCATAGTCATAGTAATTAAAGCATAATAATCCATTCAGATCCTATTAAAGACTGTGTCTCACTCAATACATTTCCAGGCAGGTTTTAGGCCACAGCCCATTCAAAACTCCTTTTTCTTAAGTTCTACAGTCTAAGGAATTTCTTGCACTCATTCATGGCTCTCTCATATTAGGGAATAAACTAAACTGATGGATTAGTTTATTGCTTATGAACTTATTTCCCATTTTAAGTGAATGCATTTTGTTGGAGGTCTCATTGGTATCTGTATGGTATGAGTATTCATCTTTAAGCCTTATCCTTTTGGAATGAGCTGACTATGGACGTCTCCACTTGCATAGTTGAGAAACCTGTTGCTGGACTCAGAGTAATCTCACAAAGGTCAGAAGCCTGACCTGGAATAATTTCTTTACCTCAAAAACTGATATTAGCTACAGACATCAGTAAGCACACAGTATACTAGAGCACATACAATTTTTTAAAAAAGAAATGTTATTTTTGCTGTATTCTATTAAACTTGAATTTATTTCATTCTCACATTTTTCCTTTCATTTATGCTATATGTAGGTATTATAAGGAAAAAAGATTGTTATTTGATTACATTAAGATCAGTCCAGTCCTAGCTAATACAATAAGACAAGGCAAGACTGAGAAGGAAGATATGAAATTGTCTTTATTCACAGATGATATGATCATCTATGTAAAATATCCAAAAGAATTTACAAAATAACTCCTGGAACTAATGAACAGTTACAGCAAGGTTGCAGGATACAAGGTTAATATACAAAAATCATTTCACTTCCCTATGTACTAGCAATGAAAAAGTGGAATTTGAAATTGAAACTATAATACCATTTATACTAGCACCCCCCAAAATGAAATACTGAGGTTATAAATCTAACAAAATATGTGCAAGGTCTATATGAAGAAAACTGCAGAACTCTGATGAATGAAATAAAAAAAGAACTAAATAACTGGGGGAATATTCCATGTTCATGGATAGGAAGACACTATTGTCAAGATGTCAGTTCTTCCCAACTTGATCTATAGATTCACTGAAATCTCCTTCAAAATCCCAGCAAGGTGTTTTGTGGATATTGACAAACTGACCCTAAAGTTCATATGGAGAAGTAAAAGACCCAGAATACCAACACAATATTGAAGAAGGAGAACAAAGTTGGATGACTGACACTACCTGATTTCAAGATTTACTATAAAACTACAGTAATTAAGACAGTGTGGTATTGGGGAAAGAATAGACAACTAGATCAATGTAACATAATTGAGAGCCCAGAAATAAATCTGCATAAATATAGTCAACAGATCTTTGACAAAGGAGCAAAAGCAATACAATGAAGCAAAGACAGTCTTTTCAACAAATGGTACTGGAACAACTGGACATCCACCTGTGAGTAATGAATCTAGACACAGTTGTTACACTCTCACAAAAATTAAATCAAAATTGTTCATAGGCCTGTGCATATAAATTTAAACACAAAATTATAAAACTCCTAGAAAATAACATAGGAGAAAACCTAGATGACCTTGGGTATGGTGATGACTTTTTAGATACAATACCAATGACATGGTAAATGAAAGAAATAATTGATAAACTGGACTTCATTAATATTGAAAACTTCTGTGAAAGATAATATCAAGAGAATTAGAGGATCAACCAGAAACTGGGAGAAAATATTTACAAAAGGTGCATCTGATGAAGGACTATTATCCAAACTATACAGAGAACTCTAAAAACTCAAGAAAACAAACAACCTGATTAAAAAATGGGTTAAAGACCTTAAGAGACACCTCACCAAAGAAGATTTACAGATGGAAATAAGCATTTGAAAAGATATTCTTCATCATATGTCAATAAGGAAATGAAAATTATAACAACAGTGAGAAACCACTACACACCTATTAGAATAGCCAAAATCTAAAACATTGACAACACCAAATGTCAGTGAGGACATGGAGCAACAGGAACTCTTATTCATTGCTGGTGAGAATGCAAAATGGTTTAGCCACTTTGGAAGACAATTTGGTATTTTCTTATACAACTAAACATACTCTTACCGTACAATACAGTAATCATGCTCCTTGGGATTTACCCAAAAGAGTTGAAAACTTATGTCCTCACAAAAACCTGCACATGGATGTTTATAGAAGCTTTATTCATAATTGTTCAAGCTTGGAAGCAAGCAAGAAGTCCTTCAGTAGGTGAATGGTTGAATAAACTGTGGTACGTCTAGACAATGAATATTATTCATTGCTAAAAAGAAATGAGCTTTCAAGCCATGAAAAGACATGGGGGAAACTGAAATGCATACTACTAAGGGAAAAAAGCCAACATGAAAAGGGGACATACTGCGTGATTTCAATTATACGACACTCTGGAAAAGGCAAAACTATGGAAACAATACAACGATCAGTAGTTACTGGAGGTTGAGAGATGAATAGTAGGAGGACAGAGGATTTCTAGGGCTCTGAAAATATGTGTAATACTATAATGATGGACACATGTCATTATGCATTTGTCCAAACTCATAGACTGCACAATGCCAAGACTGAACCCTAATGTAAACTGTGGGCTTCAGGTGATTATGATGTGTCAATATCAGTTGTAACAAATGCAGTACCCTGGTGGGGGATGTTGATAACGGGAGAGGCTGTGGATGTGTGAGGGCAGGGGGTATATGGGAATCCCTGTACCTTCTTCTCAATTATGCTGAAACTACTCTAAAACAACCAAGTCTTAAAAATAAGTCTATTTTAAGAAAGTGTAGATAAAACAAAGTTAAATATTAGAAAATCATTTTCAACATAAAAAGCGACATGAATGTGTAAGAAAAACAAATACGTTCCTCCCTTCACAGGGCAAAAGACATGAGTTTATAAAATTAGAAATGCAAAGTTTAGAGTGTTATGCCAGCTCTCACCTACCAAACTGACAAAGATTCTTTTTAAAAACATTTTTTACTTTTAATACACTTTTTTTAGGTTACACTCCATTTATGGTTATTAAAAAATATTGGCTATATTTCCTATGTTGTACAATACATCCCTGTAGCTTGTCTTATACCCAGTAGTTTGTACCTCCCACTCCTCCACCCTATGTTGCCCCTCTCCCCCTCCCCACTTGAAACCATTAGTTTGTTCTCTATTTCTATGAGTCTGCTTCCTTTTTTGTTATATTGGTTTGTTTGATGTATTTTTCATATTCCATATATAAGTGATATCATACAGTATTTGTCTTTGTCTGACTTATTTCACTTAGCATGATACCCTCCAAGTCCGTCCATGTTGTTGCATATGGCAAAATTTCATTCTTTTTTATGGCTGAGTAGTATTCTATTGTGTGTGTGTATGTATACACCACAATGTATACCACATCTTCTTTATCCATTCATCTGTTGATGGACACTTAGGTTGCTTTCATATCTTGGCAATTATAAATAATGCTGCTAGGAACATTGGGGTACATGTGTCTTTTCAAATTAGTGTTTTTGTTTTTTTAGGTATATACCCAGGAGTGGAATTGCTGGATCATATGATAGTTCTATTTTTAGTTTTTTTGAGAAAACTTCATACTGTATTCCATAGTGGCTGCCCCAATTTACATTCCCACCAACAGTGTACAAGGGTTCTCTTTGCTCCACATCCTCACCAACATTTGTTATTTGTGTTCTTTTTGATGATAGCCATTCTGACAGGTGTGAGGTGATATCTCATTGTAGTTTTGATTTACATTCCCCTGATGATTAGTGATGTTGAGCATCTTTTCATGTGCCTGTTGTCCATCTGCATTTCCTCTTTGGAAAGATGTCTATTCAGTTCTTCTGCCCATTTTTAAAATTGGGTTGTTGTTTTTTTGATGTTGAGTTGTATGTGCTTTTTATATATGTTGGATATTAATCCCTTATGGGTCATATCATTTGCAAATATTTTCTCCCATTTAGTAGGTTATCTTTTTATTTTATTGATGACTTCCTTTGTTGTGCGAAAACTTTTAAGTTTAATTAGGTCCCATTTGTTTATTTTTGCTTTTATTTCCTTTACTTTAGGAGATGGATCAAAAAAGCATTGCTGTGATTTATGTCAAAGAGCGTTCTGCCTATGTTTTTCCTCTAGGAATATCCAGTCTTACATTTAGGTCTTTAATCCATTTTGAATTTATTTTTGTATATGTTGTTAGATAATGTTCTAATTTCATTCTTTTACATGTAGCTGTCCAATTCTCCAGCAGCACTTATTGAGGAGACTGTCTTTTTCTCCATTGTATATTCTTGCCTCCTTTGTCATAGATTAATTGACCATAAGTGTGTGAGTTTACGTCTGGGCTCCCTATCATGTTCCATTGATCTGTGTGTCTGTTTTTATGCCAGTACTATACTGTTTTGATTACTGTAGCTTTGTAGTATTGTCTGAAGTCAGGGAGTGTGATACCCCCAGCTCTGTTCTTCTTTCTCAAGGTTGTTTTGGCTATTCAGGGCCTTCTGTGTTTCCATACAGATTTTAAAATTATTTGTTCTGGTTATGTGAAAAATGACATTGGTAATTTGATAGGGATTGCGTTGAATTTTCAGATTGCCTTGGGTAGTATGGTCATTTGAACAATATTGATTCTTTCAATCCAAGAACATGGTATATCTTTCTATTTGTGTCATCTTTGATTTCTTTCATCAGTGCCTTATAGTTTTCTGAGTACAGGTCTTTTACCTCCTTAGTCAGGTTTATTCTTAGGTATTTTATTCTTTTTGATGCAATGGTAAATGGGATTGTTTCCTTAATTTCTCTTTCCAGTAATTCATTGTTAGTGTATAGAAATGCAACTGATTTCTGTATATTAATTTTAAAGTTAAAATAGAATTTACAATGAAGACCAGAAACAGGGGCTCTCATTTAGTTCTGGAACAATTCTAAATTGATACCATATTTTGGAGAGCATTTTTATACCATATTTTCCTTCCATTACTTTCTGTAAAAACTTATTCTCAAACATTCAGTTTGGTATTTGGAGGACGAGAAGCATAACTCAGTCTTGTGGTCTTTTCCTCCCTTTTTTCCCTCTTCTCCTTTTCCCCCTCCCTCCTTCTCCTTCTTCTTCTTCTTTTCCCCTCCCTACCTCCCTGTCTCCTTCTCTTAAATGTTGAAAAATGGGAGGTATTTAGTCAGTGAAGACCAGTGTTGAAGTTTATATCTATCTCTTCTCTAGTACAAAATGTAGATAATATAGAAATTTTTTTTCTGGATTATTTTTCTTGCCAAATGGTAAGGAGTTTTTCAAGGCCACTCTAAAGACTTCCTGCCTGTGTACTCTTGGCTCATTGTACCTCCAAGTTTCTGGCATAAACCATTGAAAGGAATTTTTAAAAAATGTGCTCTAGGGCTTCCCTGGTGGCGCAGTGGTTGAGAGTCCGCCTGCTGATGCAGGGGACACAGGTTCGTGCCCTGGTCTGGGAAGATCCCACATGCCGCGGAGCGGCTAGGCCCGTGAGCCATGGCCGCTGAGCCTGTGCGTCTGGAGCCTGTGCTCCGCAACGGGAGAGGCCACAACAGTGAGAGGCCCGCGTACAGCAAAAAAAAAAAAAAAATGTGCTCTATTAAATTTGATAGGAACATTTGCATTTTGTAGAGAGAAGATTCACACATGATATATTTGATTTCAAGCTTTCGCAGACTTCTTTTAATTTTTCACTAATATCACAGGGCAGAAACTAGGGACTTAAGAGCCATTTGGTTACTTTGCCTAGTCAGACAAGCTTGGGATTCCTGGGGAGAGGGGCATTCCAGTGGGACAAATAGATATGCAGGTATGCACTGGACACAGAATTACTGTGCGTATATATTCAAGACTGATGTGGACTAACAGTAATCGCACTTGCTCAGAGGCACATTTTGACTGCCCTGGATTATTATTCATTAAATGTAAGATTTCCTAACAGTAATCTAATTCCCAGCTTTGAAAAGAGAAGCAAATTTAGGAACTTGGAATTTTCAGAACAGAAAAAAAGGTATCTCTTGTCAATTCCAGACTTTCTTCTCCTTAATCAGAATTCTTAAACTATAATCTTTCTTTGTCTTGTTTTTACATCAGTCTTTGTTGGTGAAATTTCTAAATTGGAGAGAAAAGTGAAACTATTGTCAGGACAGATTTCTCAAAGAATTTGTGGTACTTTCCTCATCAAGTGTATTTATAACTAACATATAAATCTCAAAATGTAACTGTAAGTATTATCTTTCATGTGAGGATGTGAGCGTGCTTAATTAACAGTAATTAAGCTTCATGTAACATACATTTTATGATCAATCTAGTGGTAGACAAACAGAGGCTTTAAAGTAATGCAGACCTCAAACTAGGCACCATCTCGACTGGATAGCAGATATTCTGTGCTGAGTACCCGGGACAACTCTCACATGTGGAAAGCTGAATTTCAGGGAAACCAGCTTTCCTAAAATTAATGTCTCTGTTTTTAGGGAGCAAAAGAATATCCTGGGAAAATTTGAGAGAAATTAAACAAAAAGGATGGAAGCATTTTAAGGAAAAGGCTTATGAGTCTCTTGGGAGAACAAAGTGCAAACTATAAAACAACAGACAAAAATACATACAAAATGTTAAGAGGAAATACCGCAAACATTTTTACTCAATTACTGGTTCAATATGTGTGAGATTAATATCTTTCTATCTCCTGCCTATACCCCTTTCAAATAGGAGTGGGAAGAGGGGAAGGAGCTGGCACAGACCAGAGATATTTTCTTGAAGTTGCAGAAGAAGAAGGCTTGTCTGGGACCAAATATCTATAACCTCTGGTTTTCTTAGAAATAAGAAAGCAATTTTTTCCAGAAATCATTTTGCTAAGAAATCCAGTCTTTATTTCTTTTTTAAATACATGATTAAAAATCTTATTGAAATGGCAGACCATAAGGGATGTTGAAGTATTTTGGAATATCTAAATGCTTCCAGCTGCTATCTTAATTTTAAACTATTTCTTAAAGGGGATTTCCAGGCTGTTGGCAGCAACAGAATAGAATTTCTCTGTTTTTTTTCTTGTTTCTGTTTCTATTATTGGCTTTCACAATGTATCATATGATTTCCTTTGGAGAGGCAATAAAATGCATTCATTTGGAAATTATATTATTTCTTAATAATGTAAAAGTATATATTTACATTAGTTTGGAGTTATTCAAGTTGGTGGAAATGACATATTAAGATACAGTGTTCCCCTACCGATGCTAGAAAATCAGAACTAGAAGGAATGTATTTTGCCAAAAGACATCATATAGAGAAAGATTAAACTGGGGTTAGACATCAGGTGCCTTGGCCTGGTCTCTTAGGAGTGCCAAGGTTCAGTCTTTGTGGTGCCCGGCAAAATGTGCCCAGAAAAAAAGAGTTCCCAGATTTCTGAAGGTGGTGTGTAGGAAACAAAAGAAGGGGGTATTATTCACTAAATTTCCTCTAATCTAGGTCCTACAACTCTGATTGGCAAACCTGTAGACTGAAGTTAGTCTTGCATACCAAAGATTAAAGAAGTGTCTATCATATGTCTCCACCATGTTCAAGGTACCAGTTTTATCTCCCACCCCCACTTCCTTAAGAGAGAATCTGCAAAATCTATAATTCTGAGCTCTTCCTTCTGGTCTAAGCTGACTTCACAAGTAGTGAATGCGAGACATCGCAATCGATTAGATAGTCTCTCTCTGAGTTTTGGAGAGGCCATTGAGAGAATGAATTAGTAGTCTGTGGAGACCAAGGTGGAAAATTATGTAGTCCCTAAGATGAAGGCTGTTATTTTAGGTTGGCTTTGACAGTGTGCAAATATTATAAGTCAGTCCACAGAAGAGGTAATACCCCAGGAGAAGTAGAGGGAAGGAACATCGCAATCAGAGAGGCAGAGACAGGCAGATATCGCTCTCAGGATGTTCCTGAGTGCCTGCTGTGTTCGTACTGTGCTCCAAGCTGGGCAAGGGTTGGGGTATGTGGTAGACTCATGAGGCTCCCAAAGATATGTCCATGTCCTAATTCCTTCTACCTGTAAATGCTACCATATTTGGAAAATGGGTTTTCACAGATGTGATGAGAATCTTGCGATGGAGAGGTCATCCTGGATCATGTGGGTGGGTCCTAAATGCCATCGTGAGCATCCTGGTACAAGAGAGGCAGAGGAAGATAAGACACACAAAGAAGGGAAGGAGGCAGTGTGACCAGAGAGGCAGAGATTGCAGTGATATGGCCACACGTCAAAGGATGCTGATATCCACCAGAAGCTGGAAGGGCCAGGGGACAATTTCTTTCCTAGAGCCTGCAGCTGAAATGTGACCCTGCTCACAGGCCCTTCTTCAATTTTGTCTCATGAAATTGAGTTCAGATTTCTGGCCTCTGGAACTCTGAGAGAATAGATTTCTGATGGTTTAAGCCACCAGATTTGTGGTAATTTGTTACAGCAGCCATAGGAAACTAATACAGGGATTCCCTTAGCATGAAATAAAACATCCTTTCTGTTCCCAGGTAGTCAAAAATCAATTAGATGGGAAAATCAAATACCCAGTTAACTAAAAAAAGAGTAATAAAGTCCTTATTGAAGGGGCTGGTTAGCAAATGGCCACAAATTGACAGAAGAATGAACATGAGTTCTTCTAGTGAGTTCTAAGATGTGTGGTAGGGATGGCATTAGAACTGGACCATGAAGTCAAACACAATTAGTTTGAACTGAGAATATTTAAAAATGTCAGGTGACAAAGCCCATAAATGCATGATTAATACATTATATCTTCCTCTCTCCTCGATGAAAATAATGTATAAGAAACAGAGATTGAAATTAAAATATCCCTTAGAAGATGCTAGGCAGGCCTGTGAGCAAAGATCACTGTGTCTAATGATAAAGGTAGGAATTTCTGTAAAACTTCCTCATTTACAAAAGGCAAAGCAAACATTCTCAAAATTTATAGAACAGATCAAAAGTGAGGTCTCTTTTTAAAATTTGATTTTAGCCTTATCCTCTTTTTTTCCTCCCAATGATGTGAAAATGCACATTGGATGTTATTAAACGTGAAAATGACTTTTCCCACCCCATCTATCTTCTGGATTATCTCATTTTTTCTTGTGGTTGATTCATTGCTTCTTTACAGGAAAGGGGACAGGGCTATGTATTTATTGAAAAGTAAAATCAAGGGCAAATGACCACGTGAATGGAGGAGGAATAGAGTTCAAATTCATAATAAATTAAAATGTATTACTTTCTCATCTCAAGGCTGAGAAACTCCTGTTTAGTTGGAATGTTGAGGATGGAAATTCTGTAAGACGTAAGCTCTCACAGGTTATGGCCATGGAACACTCCCGGCTTATTACCTTCCAGGGCTGCTTTCTGCTTGTATCTGTCAGCTATATCCCCAGTATAATAAGCTGATCCTTCCCAGAAAGGAATTTAGTAAGTAATATGCTTAGATTAAAAAGTGCCAACATAACATTACACATGGAAATTCCTGACGACTCTGAGACAAATTTGGGTTGCGTAAGATAAAAAGATATCAGGCCAAATTCCTCAGAAACTATTACCACGGAAAACCACTGCTGCTTCAAAATAAAAAAGAAAACAAAGCAAATTAGCTCCGGTATACATTGTAATGCTTACCAATATCCAGTTCTCTCTCCTTCCTGGGCGTGAGGGAGACTACCCTTCCCTGATCCCTGGCAATGAGATGGGGCCATTGACTTGTTCTTGTCCATGAGATATGATCGGAAAAACCTCTGTGTGGTTTTCTCCTACTTCTCCTGTCCTCTGAAAGGAGTTCTGAAACCACATTTTTTAAATTATGAGCTTCCATCAGCTGCAGACTTTGTGGAGTAGAACAAAGTACTCTTGTATCAAACATTCAGAGTTAATGAGAAATAGCCTTTGTTGTATTAAGACGCTTAGATATCAGAGTTAATTTGTTACTGCAGTATAACCTGCAGTTTATCCTGACTAATTCTATACTAGTCAACCAAATAAAGAAGTAGACAAACAAAAATTTATGTTTAAAAAAAACTGGAGAGGAACATACCTGGCTTAAAGTAGTGTGAGTTTGCATATACTTTTTAATATTTGTATATTTCCATATTTATTTGTATATATACACACAAACTACTTTTATGAATGGATAAATTATACTTTAAAAATCATTATCTCAAAAATCATACTGAGCACAAAGTGAAGACAACCACGTTGTACTCTTAGAGATCTTTGTAGTCTCTCTTTTAGTCCTGTTCCCAAATGTTTGCAAATAGAATATACTCTAAAGATAAGCTGGCTTTTATCTATTGCCACAGTTCAGATTTCATATTGGTGGCTTCTTCCAAGTGGTTCCTTAAGTGGTTCCAGTCCTTAATTCAAAAATGTGATATTTTCCAGGATGTTGACACTCAGGTTGTTTCATTAGCTCTAGAATAGTGTGTTATATGAAGAATAGAGGAAATTGTTGAAACTAGTCATTGAGGCTTGTGTTCGTTCTCCCCTTAATCTTATTCTAAGAGATGGAAAATCCCTCCACGGGTCCTCTGCTTAGGGACCTGGCATCACATAAGCTTTCCTCCTTGTCTGGAGTAACAATTTCACCTTGGGAGTGAGAATAATTAACCAGTATGGAGATGTCTGTGGGTATGTGTGTGTGTGATGGTGTACCACAAATGCTATGTATTATTCTTCCATCCTCAACTTTTCATTTTTGCCTTTTTAGGTAATAGAGTTAGTTGGTTGCATTAAATATAGTTTTGATTGTTAAATATGTTAAATACAGCAGACAGTTATGTAACCACAATTACTATACAAAAACTGTAGAGATCTACAAATCAATAAAAAAATGACAACCCCATAGCAAAATAGACAAAGGACATGAGCAAGCAGTTTACAAAAGAGGAAGCCAGGATGCCCATTATACATATAAAAGATATTCAATTTTGCTAGTAATCAGGAGAATGCAACAGAGAAATGCTATTTTGTAGCCATAAAATTAGACATAATTTTAAAATCTAATAATAAGCATATTGAAAAAGTGAATTCTAATACATTGTTATTGGAAGTGAATATTGGTACAACCAACTTAAAGAACAATTTGGAATTATTTAGTGTTATGGTTTGAATTGCGTCTACCCCCCAAAAGATATGTTGAAGTCACATTGTGAAGTACCTCATTGTGAAGTACCTCAGAATGTGACCTTATTTAGAAATAGGATTATTGCAGATGCAAACAGTTAAGATGACGTCACACTTGAGTGAAGCGGGCCTCTCACCTAACGTGAGTGATGCTCCTGTATGGAGATGGCTGTGTCAGGATGCAAGGAGAGTGCCATATGACATGGAGGCAGAGATTAGAATTATGCGGCCACAAGCCAAGGAAGGTCTGGGGCTGCCAGAAGCTGGAAGGGGCAAGAAAGGGTCCTCTCCTAGATCCTTGGCCCTGCCAACACCTTGACTGCAGGCTTCTAGCCTCCTGGAACTGGGGGGACAACACGTTCCTGTTGCTTTAAGCCACCCAGTTGCAGGTACTTTGATATGACAGCCTTAGGAAACTAATACATCTAATAGGGCTGCCAGTGTGCATACCGGTGATCCACAATTCTACTTACCTTTCTCCCACATTCAAACCAAGAACCTAGTGTTCACACTGAAGTCTCCCTAAAGTATTCGAGGGACCTCAGTGATAGATGTTTGTATGTACAGAAAGACGGTGGTGAAGAGCAGTCAACTAACCTGGTTTCAGCTCCTTACCCTAGCTTCAACCAGAGTTATTTGGTTTTGGTTCTGATTAACATTTCCCTTGAATAAAGTCTTCCCTGACTAAAAATAAGCTTGAAAACAACTGGAATAAGAAAATATTCTTTTGTAAAATGATGACATTTCCTTTATAAAAGCTCTTTGATCTAATTTAAAGCTTTTTCTATTTTCACTTGCTTTATTGTGCTACTATTTTTATCTCTGTACTATACATATGATATTCTTATTTTAGTGAAACCTTTTCTCCCTTCTGGTATTTTTACTCCTGTGTAAGTCTAGTTTTACCCTTGACACATATTGGTAGTACGAATGTATCTGTTGTATTAATCAAGATTCTATTAATCACAGTTTTGTTAGCTATTTTTATTTTTTAAGTAAATATTATTATTATTTTTTTTAAATTATTTATTTATTTATTTTTGGCTGCATTAGGTCTTTGTTGGTGCATGTGGGCTTTCTCTAGTTGTGGCGAGTGGGGGCTACTCTTTATTGCGGTGCGCGGGCTTCTCATTGCAGTGGCTTCTCTTGTTGCGGAGCATGGGCTGTGGGCACACAGGCTTCAGTAGTTGTGGCTTGTGGGCTCTAGAGTGCAGGCTCAATAGCTGTGGCTCATTGGCAGGCGGATTCTTTTTTTTTTTTTCTTGCGGTACGTGGGTCTCTCACTGTTGTGGCCTCTCCTGTTGCGGAGCACAGGCTCCGAACGCGCAGGCTCAGTGGCCATGGCTCACCGGCTCAGCCGCTCCACGGCACGTGGGATCTTCCCGGACCGGGGCACGAACCCGCGTCTCCTGCATCGGTAGGCAGACTCTCAACCACTGCGCCACCAGGGAAGCCCTGGCAGGTGGATTCTTAACCACTGTGCCACTAGGGAAGTCCCAGGAAATATTATTTTTATTTCGTATTGGGGTGTAGTTAATTTACAATGTGTCAGTTTCAGGTGTACAGCAAAGTGGTACATTTATACATACACATTGTCCATTCTTTTTCAGAGTCCTTTCCCATATAGGTTATTACAGAACATTGAGTAGAGTTCCCTGTGCTATACAGTTGGTCCTTGTTGATTATCTATTTTATATATAGTAGTGTGTATGTGTTAATCTCAACCTCCTAATTTATCCCTCCCCCCGACCTCTCCCCTTTGGTAACCATAAGTTTGTTTTCAAAGTCTGGGAGTCTGTTTCTGTTTTGTAAATAAGTTCATTCGCATCATTTTTTTAGATTCCACATGAGTTATATCATATCATATTTGTCTCTGTCTGACTTCACTTAGTATGATAATCTCTAGGTCTATCCATGTTGCTGCAAATGTCATTATTTCATTCTTTTTTATGGCTGAGTAATATTCCATTGTATATACGTACCACATCTTCTTTATCCATTCCTCTGTTGATGAACATTTAGGTTGATTCCATGTCTTGGCTACTGTATTGTAAATAGTGCTGCAGTGAATCTTGGGGTGCATGTATTTTTTTCTTTTTTGCATGTATATTTTTGAATTATGGTTTTCTCCAGATATATGCCCAGGAGTGGGATTGCTGGATCATATGGTAGTTTTATTTTTAATTTTTTAAGTAAACTCCATACTGTTCTCCATAGTGGTTGTTCCAATTTACATGCCTACCAACATTGTAGGGGGGGGTTCCTTTTTCTTTACAATATCAATCAAGAGTCTATTAATCACATTTTTGTTAGCTGTTTTAAATAATTTATTAACAATTGTGACCAGTTTTGGATGGCATGAAATATGGATCAAAGTTCATTATTTATTTACTTATTTTTGCATATGAATATCCCATTTTTCCAGCATGCTTTGTTGAAAAGATTATCCTTTGCCACTCAATTGCCTATGTAACTTTGTTAAAAATCAGTTGACCATGTATGAATGAGTCTGTTTCTGGACTCTTTATTCTGTTCCATCAGTATATTTGTCTCTCTTTAGACCAATATCGCACTCTTGATTACTGTGGCTGTGTAATAACTCTTGGAATGAGGTAGTACTCTGACTTCGTTCTTTTTTTTTCAAAGCTAATTTTGGCTATTCTAGGTCCTTTGAACTTCCGTATAATTCAAAGTTATGGATCATAGACCTAAATGTAAAACCTAAAACTGTAAAACTTCTAAAATAAAGCCCAGGAGAAAATTTTTGTCATTGCATGTTTAGGCAAAGAACTTTTACATATGATACCAAAAGCATGGTTCACAAAAGTAAACATCGATAAATTAGATTTTATCAAAATTAAGAACTTCTGCTCTTCAAGAGATACTGGTAACAGAATGAAAAGTCAAAAAATAGGAGAAATACTTGTAAATCATATGTCTAACAAAGAACTTGAATTACAGAGTATTAAAGAACTCTCAAAACTCAATAATAAGAAAATAAACAACCCAATATAAAATGGGAAAATAATTTGAAAAAACACCTCATCAAGTAAGATATGTAGATGGCAAATAACAACATGAAAAGATGTTTCATATTTTAGGGAACCACAAATTAAAACCACAAGGAGATACTATCTCATACTTATTAGAATATCTAAAATTAAAAAGATTGACCATGGCAAGTGTCAGGGAAGATATGGAAGAATTTCAACCCTCATATGCTTCTGGTAGGAATATAAAATGGTATAGCCACTTTGGAAAACAATTAGGCAGTTTTTTATAAATGTAAGCATGTACTACCATATGATCCAGTCACACTGTTCCTAGGTTTTTATCCAAAGAAAAATAAAAGATATGTTTATACAGTGATATATGAATACGCAAATGTTTATAGTGGATTTATTTATAAACTGGAAATAGTCCAAATGCCCATCAACAGACAAATGGATAAACAAATCGTGGTACATCCATACAGTGAATACTACTCAGCAATAAAAAGGAATGAACTGTTGATACATGCACCAGTGTGAATTCTCCTCTAGGTTTTCTTTTGAAAGCATTTTCCCCTTGCTGTGTTTCAGCAGCACTACAGGTCTTTCACTTCCTCAACTGTGGCCATCTCATTCCCATCTCTTTGCTTATGTTGTTGTTTTTATCTAGAACACACCACCTCCTCTTTAGTAAGCTAAATTATATTCATCCTTAAGGTCCCAATTTATACTTCAGCTCCTCTGAGAAGCTTTCCTTGACCATGTATGTCATTTTTATGTGTTCCTATGTGATTCTATCAGAATAGCAGAGTGTGATTTAATCTAGAAAGATGTAGATTTTGGTGTCAAGCAGACCTCTCTCAAAGACTCCAGTCTGTGCTTTCTTAGCTGTTTGACCTGGAATAAGTTACACTGCCAGGCTAAGCCGCAGTTTTCTTCAGTTGTCAAGTGATCCTATTAAGTTTTATGAAAATTAGAGGAGAATAATGCATATAAACCATTTAGCATGGTGCTCAAGGTTTTTTTTTTTTTTAGTATTCATGATAGCTTTATTTTACTGAATTTTTGTTTCTTGTTTATCATTTTCTACCATAACATATAACATAAGTTCTGCTTGAGAAGAGCTGTCTTTCTTATTAATGGTTGCATCCCTAGAATCTAGTAAAATGTCTGGCAAATAATAGGTGAATGAATGTAAGGATGAAACTTAAGCCCTTATTTTCTCATTAGGAAAGATGTCCCACTGTTATCGAAATGCTGTCCACTCTCGTAGTCCTCAGGCTGCCACAGAAGCAGAAGCAGCCCGTGTCCAGTATGGCTCACTCCCTGACTGCAGTTAATTGGCTCAGGGATTGGTTGCCACTCTAACTGGACCAATACGTCTGTGGCTTTAGGTTTTTCACTTTGGCTCAAGAGATCACTGGTCTAATCTTTCTTTGTGGGGTGGAGGCTGTAAAATGTAAACCTTGGGAGTTCTCAGTGACCTTATTTTTTGCCACACTGGAGGGAAAAAAAGACTACACTGAAAAAAATAGTGAAGCTATTGCAAGGGAAAAGGACAGTGGACATTGGTAGGAGTGGGGGTGATGGGGTAGCTGAGACTCTGCACTTAGGGAAGTAAAGGCTAAAGAGTAGTGAGATTCGGGTAGTGATTTTTCATATTACCTAATTTTCACTCATTTTATCTTATGGTTGGTGGGGTCTGAGGACGTTTGGTTCATTTGAGCATTGGTCCAACATAAGTAGAGATTTTTATTCTTAGACATGGGATTAGTTATAGTTTCTTAAGTCCTGAAATCAGTGTTACTGCTCATTGGTGAAAACAAATGAGAGAGCTCATGCCTGTTTAACACTTTCAGTTTTCCTTATTTAAGGCCAAATTCATAAAACAAGTAGAGAAGCATTGTAGTATTAATAGATTAAAAGTTTTAACAAGCCATTGTCTATATCATAATCAAGTACATAAACATTTTGTTGTTGTTGTTTTAAATACACTGTAGTTATCCACAGAAGGCAAGATATTTAGCCCTAGATAAGGAAAAAATATTTATAGCCTTTCCAACTCAAATGTAGATCATACATGTGTTAGAAGACCATTAAAAAGCAAACATGGGGCTTCCCTGGTGGCGCAGTGGTTGAGAGTCAGCCTGCCGATGCAGGGGACACGGGTTCGTGCCCCGGTCTGGGAAGATCCCACATGCCGCGGAGCGGCTGGGCCTGTGAGCCACGGCCGCTGAGCCCGCGTGTCCGGAGCCTGTGCTCCGCAAGGGGAGAGGCCACAACAGTGTGAGAGGCCCGTGTACTGCAAAAAAAAAAAAGCAAACATGTTGTCTGATTCAAGGTTAGCAGGTTGAAGGGAATTATAAACTGGTTAGGAAAATCCTCTAAGAAATTCGGACGTCTCTGATGAGGATTTGACCTAACCACTAGGCTGAGACATTGATGCTTTTTATCCTTCAGTTTATGTATTTTGAAAATCTCCAGGCACCTGGAAAATCTTAGACGGTTCCCTTGTCCCCAGGCTTATCAACTTTTGCAAATCAATGCCTGCAGGCCATCATCACAACCAATTAGCAGTCAGCCAGGCTCTGCCTCTCAAAGCCAGTTGAGGCTCAGCTGGGAACAACCTGCCATACTCAGAATAGAATGATAGGGCATCTGAGAAGATTATTTCTGCTGTTATCAGGATAAATTCACATATGTTCTTCCCAAAATACTCCTAAAGCACACATCCATTTAAAGATGTAGCTCATGTCATGAGAAGTAGGAAATGTCATACATCAGCTGCTATTTTATTTTCTTTGGGGGGAAAAGTGGCATGAAGAATTCAGAGTAACAGGCTACAATGATCATTTAAAAATTCTGGCTCTCTCATTCACAAACATTCTCTTCTTTGACTTTTCCTACTTTTCCCCCATGAGCCTCTGCTTCTCTGTCTGTCTCTCTCTCTTAAAGTCTGATGTTACAAATAAAGAAATACCAGAAGAAAATGGGAACCCATTGCCAAGAAGATCTGCCAGCAGATTCTTATTCAGACAAATTCCTTTTTAAAGAAAATTAAATAAATCTTGTGGGGTCCTAAGTTAGAGTTCCATATTTAGAATTCTTTATTGGTATCTGAAGGTAGGTCATAGTGCAAATAAACTTGGTAATATGTAATAGAATAAGGAATGGAATTGTCTTGCTATCTTGAAATTTCAGCTGAGCCTGTAACTTAGGACAATAGGTGGGAATTTATCCATATTCTAGAAAGATCTAGCTGCTAGATACACGCATCCAGGACTTATTAACGAGAGAAGAACTGATCCAATGAATGTGACCACCTCTAGAAATCCAAGAGGAGGATCCCTTGAAAGGAGCACTTGGGAGAAGGGAGAGCTCTGACTCTTCTGCTTGCAGGGGCAGGGAAAGGAAGAGGTTTGGCCCTGATCCCCACTCACATTCGGGCCCAAATCAGGGAAGCTCTCAGAGAATACAGAGTAGAAATGTGGTGCCTGTAAAAAGTAGAATCTGCCTTCTTCCTGCCAACTGGGAAGGAGTAAGCTTTAGCATTCACAGTCTAGTCTCTGCAAAGATACTGGGGTAGAGCTTGGTGAGGGTTCTCTCAGAAGAACCTGGCGTGTGTCTCCAGGAATTTGGGAGCATGATTTAAATCAGTGTCTGCTTTTAGCTAGAGAAGTGGTTACTGGCTGAAATAGATATGTGTGGGGAGAGGCGGCCGCAAAGTAAGGGAAACTGTAGATCCACATTAGGTGTGACAAAGACGCTGTGGGTGTTTGAGCCATCTAGAGGGTCCTGTCTGCAGGTTCTTAGCTGTAAGTAGAGGAGATGTACCCAGGGGGAGGAAGGATTTGAAGAGGTCAGCCAGTGAGTGCACTGCCCATGTTAGGGATGCTAAAGAGTCCACCCAGGTGTTCCATTATCCCAGCATGAATGTCTCTGACATTCTTTCATTCTACGGATGAAAGCGGATGGAAAATGAATGTACAAACTTAGTCTGCTTTGAATGAAATTGGAATCGACTGGACATTTTAATACCTGAATGAATGTGTCACAGACAGAGGGGGTGTCTGTAAGGTGTGGAGAAGGGGGGAGCCTGCAGAGCTCTGAAGGCGGCAACGGGAGAGAAATCAAGTTGTCTCCTGTGTGCACTGCAATCGGGGCTAAACATTGTTGCTATTTATTTGTAGCCACCGAGTATCACAGCAAAAATACACAGCTTTGAAAATTATGAGTTAACATTTTGACCTCAGAAATTAAATGATAATTTGGATCATGAAGTTTTCACTCTTTGAACTCAATGGAACAGAAAATAAAGCCTCCTGTTTCCCCTGCATCTGTATCCTCTAGTTAATCAGATTGTATGAAGTGGCACAAACACCCAGAGGAACAGAGACCCATCTGAGGGTAGGAGGAGCTGCCAGTATTTATTTCCATCCATTCTTCGATAAACATCTGTCTCCACATGGTATCTTTAGTTCATGTTACTCTTTTCGAGTCTTTTAAAAAGTCTTTAGATGCAGTGCTATAGGTTGGTTATGTTAAAGTTTATATTTTTGTAGCATGGAAAAAAATAGCTTTTTGACAAAGAAAAATAAAAGGTTATGCTGCCGGTGAAGGGTTTTGGACTATTTTCTTTGATGAAGAATTTACTAGTAATCTACTCCACTGCCTTTCCTCATTGACCTTTAAGCTTTCATTCTAAACATGAAATTGCAGTTAGACTAGGTGTGTGTGAGAATGTCACGTATTCAAAATCTTTCCACTTCAGCCAAAACTTCCCGTGGGCGGAAACCCTTTAATGTAGGGCTTAAATGGGGGCGAGGGAGTAGTACTCATGTTGTGTGCAGTCAGTGCTGTGGTAAACATTGAAAATCATCCTTCCGATAGAATAAAACAACGTAAGTCTTAAATTGATTCCATAAACCCTGGTACCTGCTGGTACCTGGTGCTCGCATACTCATATTGTGGAATAGAGGGTCAAATTAACTTTTACATCTCTTGTGAAGCAACATTGGGAGAGTAACACCAAATCACTGGGAATCCTTTTGATTCAGATAATGACACTTGCAGTTTGGCCTGCCTTCAAAGCACAATAAAAATCCTGGCCGTATTAAATGGGACAATCTCAGGAGACTACAATTCTTATCCTTTCTATCTCCACCTTCTCCTCCTTGTCTGTACCCATCTTACTTCTCTGCTTAAAAATCATCACTTTTCACTGACTCCCAGATGGACTGCAAACCTCCCGCTTGGCACCAAAACTTCTAGAATCTGGCTCCAACCTACCTATCGTTGTAGGGTCCGTTCCTGTGTCAGATTGTATTTTTCAATATGCCTGTAAACAAGTTCTCACACCTCACATGTTATTTTTAATATGACCTTGGCATTCCCCCTATGAAGTAGTGGGGTCTGTATCCCCTCCCCTGGAAACTGGGTCGACCTGCATGACTAGTTTAACCAGGGGAATCTGTGAAGGTGCATATGGTAGGCTGGATAATTGCGTTCCAGAAATGGCCCTGGCCAAATCCCTGAGACCTGTGAATGTGTCACATTGCATGGCAAGGGAATTTATGTATGGAATTAAAGTTTTGAACCTTAAAATGGGTAGATTATCCTGGATCATCTGGGTTGACCCATTCTAATCACATGAGCTCTTAAAAGCAGAGAACGTTCTCTGGCTACACTCAGAGGAATGTGTCAGAAGGGGAAGTCAGAGAGATTTGAAGTGTGGGAAGGATTCGTCCTGCCATCGTTGGAGGATGCCAATGGAAGGCATGAGAAGAAACGCAGGCATACCCTAGGAGCAAAGACAGGCTCCTGACAGCCAGCAAGGGACAGGGACTCAGTTCCTCAGCAAGGAAGAACTGAATTCAGCCAACAATGTAAATTAGCCTGGATTTATCCTCAGAGTCTCCGGAAAAGAACACAGCCTGTGAACACCTTGACTTCGGGCTTTGAGACTCTAAGCAGATGACCCAATGTAGCCACAGTATATGTGGACTTCTGACATACAAAATTGTCAGATAATAAATAGATGTTGCTTTAGGCCACTACATTTGTAGTCATTTATTATAATAGCAATGGAAAACTAATACAGTAGATGAGGTTTAAGTCCCCATATAGGGATCAGATGCTCTAGAAGTTGTCTTATATCTACCTAATGAAATATCCCACCATTTCTCTGCCTGAACGGGTTGCTACTGAAAGATTTCTTCGCTCATCCACAAACTTCAAATCACCTGCACGCCTCATGCCTCTCTACCTGGAGCCTGCTATGACTTTTGGTTGCATGTAAAGTTTAAAACCTGTGTAGACTTTATTTGATGTAGTCAGTAATAAAAAAGGTTGAATACAGAGAGTGAGAAACAGGGAAAAAAGAGAATAAATCAAATCAGAGTTTGAATCTGAAAATCATCAAGGAAACCAGGTAAAACTGTCTTATAAATTTCCAAATGTGTAATCACATTTAATAGGTACCAACTTCCATTCTAACTCATTTCCCTTTTATTTTTGTATTGTTCCTTTTTCATTTCATTATTTTTTCTCTCCTACTTTTCCTTCCTCTAGAAAAACTCATGGAAGTGTGCTGTTAGCTATCATGAGGTGACATGCCAACTCACTATGGAAAATTTTGACAATGAAAACTACCAGATCAACCAGATTTCTCCCTTCATAGATATTTTCTCAGTATACATTTGAAAAAATGCATGATGAATTGATAAGATTAAAATAGTTTAGTTGACACCAATCATAACAGGGAGCTTAAGAAACCCAGCTGAGTTCTTTCAAATGGTGCCGCCTTGTGTTTTCACTGCATGTAGTTGAAAGTCCCTGAGGTAAATCACCTGCCCGCACACAAAGAAAACACATACATGCCCGTGGGCCTCTGTTAATTCTCAGTTGTTAGCCCCATTGTTATTTGAGTCTAGACAATTTATACTTGGAAATACTCTGAGATTTCTGAAGAAAGGCATTCTATAATTCTAGAGCAGAGTCACTATTTAAATGATTCTTCCAAATTGTGCTCCTATATTTCTGAATATTGCCAAGCATCAAACCAGTATCTTTCAGGTGTTAACAAAAAGTCATTTTTAGCTACCTGTCATTGTAGTTGTTCAGTTTATGCTCTTTGACAAGGTTTGGTTCTGTATTTCTTCAAAAGTGTGTAATAATCCAAGGTGAGCTAGTAAATGTCTAAGGCACAATTCAATGGAGGCCGTGAAAATTAAGGTGTTCATGCTTTAGAAAGCAACTTTATTTATGTATTGGTTTGACACTGTATCTGGAAGAAGCAGAGCGAGTATGATGAAAGTTGTTTTTTTTTGTTTTTTTTTTTTTTTACAAAAATTCAAGCCAGACAGATCAGTTTGGCAACAGAGGTAAAAGTGACTCTGTGATGTCTGATAAGAAACATTTCTTGAACTTGTCACATAAAACATTCTGTTATGCTTCAGGCTGTTGAAAATAATTTCTTGCACAGGGCAGTCACCTGAGGCAATTTTGTTGTTCAGCAACAGGACAAATGCACAGCTCGGAGGTGGAAAATTTGGGTTATCATGAAATTGTAACCATTACCCACACTGAATAAGAGTGAGTCAGTCAAGTGAGAACTATTGCAATGTGGATTAACCTACTTTCACTTTTTGACGACTATTCCTACCACTGCAAAGATCAAAGAGTATTTGTCACTGAGAAAATTTCAAACATGCTTTAAAAAGCACATTTCTTTTTTAAAAGTTGATCTGTCCTATATTTATGCCATAAGATATTCAAATTTCAGTATTCTGTTTTATTAACAAATTTGCTCAATCATCTAGAGGCGAGGCTATCAAAGAATGCCAGCTTCAAATGCTTTCATGCAAAAAAGAAGAGGAATAGCTCAAGTCACCTAGGTATTGGCATAAAGATTTCTTGTGATACCTTTGAAGCCGAGTATTTCATTGAATATTGACCTTGAGAAAAGGAATGGAATTGAAGGCATAGAGGAGGCCAGAGACACAGACAACAACACAATATGCTGTATCTCTTGCCTCAGAGATTTTGCATTTTACCTATATGGACAAAAAAAATGTTGCCTATCATTTCAGTAAACAAAGAATGTTGCCTGCCACCAAGTCACCAAGTCACCAGCCCCTGCAGCTGCTCGCAGTGGTGTTCCCTGAGGGGAATTCAGAATGGAGAAAAACAGGATACTGGCCCTAGAGAGTTAAGATGCATATGGAAGGAATAATTTCAGTGAGCCCAGACTCTTGCATCTTCCCTTACATAGAAAAACTCTAAAGTCATTAACTTGAGATGTCTAGTTTTTGTGATTAGCAATAATCTTTTGACGTTCAACCAATTTTCTTTTCAGCAAAAACCCCTTCAAACAGTCCCTCAGAGCGATCTGAGAGGCTGCCTTGCCGGGCTGTAGTCCTCAGTAATGCCCTGAGTAAAACATACTTCTCAGATTTTAGGTTGTGCATTTTTTTTCTCAGCTGACACTTAGAGGGAACTAGTAATTCTGACTCTGAGACTTTTTCCAGGTTTAGATGAGTTTGAAATTAGTAACTGAGCATGGTCATAATCAAGTAGCAAGATCAGAATTAAACAGAAGCAGGAAGGCTTTGGTTGAGCTGCTACCTTTCCCCAACTCTTTCTTCTGTTTGTACCAGCTACAGAATCTACTCACATACTGGCAGAGAATTTGAGTGGTAAGAGGAGTGGAGACTCAGGTATTTGTCATCCCAACTCTCGTCTCTAGAACATTCACAGAATATGTATCAGAACCCATTAGCTGAATGATGCTATAAAAATTTGGTGCTGGGATATTATAAACCATTAATTAAATGGTCAAAAGCTAATACCAAAAGTGAATTTGAATTTCTTCATATTATTAAATGCATATTTTTTTTGCCCAAGTACTATAAAATGGTTAAGATAATGAATGAGAAAATGATACATATATTTATATGTTGTGTTGTTGTTTAATTTTTTACATAGCCCAGTTATTTAAATAAGTGTTGCTGCTTGGATTTCACAAAGACCAGACTTGACCACGCTAACAGTCAGACTTGGTCTTGAGCTGTAATATATGAAACCTGGTAGAAATATGGTAGGATTAATTAGCCTGTTTCCAGGGGAAGTGTTAGCCAAGTTCAGGAATTTCCTTTACACATGGGGCCATAGTGGGGAACTTATTTCCATCATCTCCTAGGTTCAGTGAAAAGACCAGAAAATATGGGAGACGGTGAAGGAGCTGAGAGCATTCATGGTGCCTTCTCCAGAAGAGGTGTGGGGGGACTGTTTTCCTCTTTCCTCCTGTTATTCTGTTTGCCAAGATTATTCCACTGAGCCACATATACTGAGTGTATCTCAGAGAGTACAGAAAGTGGAAAGTACACGTGGACGTTGTAGGCAACCTGGAAACCTTGCAGATTACCTAGCCTTGGAACATGCAGGCCCCCTGAGGGCCTTGGGTAACTCTGGGCAGAGAGAAAACTTCTGGGATCCAGCACAGAAGCTTCTGAGACCTAGCACATGAGGTTGCCTGGTAGTCTGCAGTTATACACAGTTCACCAAAATAGTTTCTAATATAAATGCAAGTTATATTATACATCTGGATATTACTTTCTGTTAATATCCTATTAATTTTCTCCTGAGAAGTAGTATATCATCATGGTTAAGAACACAGACTCTGACTGCCTAAATTTGGATCCTTTTATACCACCGGTGAGCTATATTTGGATAAATTACTTAACTTCTCCGTTTCTTCATCTAAAAAACACGGTAACAGGAATACTGTATCATAGTGTCTTGAGGATTAAATGGCTTTTACACTTAGGATATTGCCTGGGACATAGTGAAGCACTGTGAACAAGTGTTCTTATTATTACTATTACATGCTGCTTTTAAGTTTGTATCTCACAGTAGGAGCTGTACCTTACTTTTCATCAACAAATAGCTTCCTGGGTCATTAGGAGGGAAGATTCAACTCACAGGTAATATTCTGTGAATCTTTCTGTGAAACTACCCAGAAGGTCATGGAGTGGTTCTCTTAGGCATTAAATTACCTATGCTACTCCAACCAACAAATTTGCTGTGCCTAATTCTTGACTTTGCCATTAGTTATGCAGAGCAATGTTATCTTGATAAATCATTCAGTGTACGTATAGAACTTAAACAGATTAAAATATGGCTTTCTGTATTTATTTTAAATGGACGTTAGTTTCCAGTTATTTTCTTTTGCCCAAGATTCTGACTTGAAGGTTTTAATGAGTTTTAGATATTTGTTTTGATTATACAAGTATTTCATGTTCATCATAAAAATGAGAAAATTTGAATAAAAGAAGAAACTATTGCCCAGAATATAACCAAATGATGGCCACTGTTAACTCAATGTTTGTTCTTTTAAATATTCTTCCTCTGAGTCACCACCCCTCATGTGCACACAACACATTTTTCTCCCCAAACTGTATTTTATTATACATATTACTTTATAACTTGATTGTTTCACTATGTAATATATCATGAACATATGTTCCTATCTTTTATTATAGTTTTATAGAATACCTTTGTAATACTCTATCCTGTGAATGTACCAAAATCTTTTAAATCTACTCCCTTATGTCAGACACTTAATCTCTTTTTAATGCTGCACATTATAAACAAAGCTGTGACAAACATCAAAAGAGAAAAAAAGGGAGACTACTTTATCAACTCCATGATGCCTGATTTCAGAGAATGGAATATATCATAACTGAAGTATTTTCCAACTGTGGATGAATTAAATGCTCCACTTAATACATTATGTGTTAAGAACGAGGTTATCAGAGACCTTTAAGTCATTTTAGAACATCTGATGACATTGATAAAGAATGGCTAGGTTTATTAGCCATGACTTCTAGATATAAATTCTCATACAGTAAGTTCTTTTCCTTATAACAAGTCATTCTATGATAAATTTAGCACCCCTCCGCAAAAAAAGAAACACAAATATACATCTTGCGATAAAATGGGCATTATGTTACAAAATATTATCAGATATATACTTACTGGTTTTGATAATCACAAAAAATAGCTTGAGTGAACTGAATAAAACATCAAAGGTATATAAAACTCTCTCAAGTGATCATTTTTCCAAGATGATATAAAAAAGTATTTCATGTACAGTCAGAATTTTTTAAGACTTTTTGAAAGTTCATTTTTATTTAGCTCAGAAAAGTTTGCTCTGAATACCTTGGCAGATTTAGATACCTGCTCATTGCATATATTTATTTTAATAGAGTTTATCTCACATGCTTATGGTTCTTAGATCTGGAAGGAGCCTCTTTATTGATTTCAGAGTTTTAATCTATATTAAAGTCAACAAGAAAAGTACATTTTCAAAAGAAAAAAAACAGCAAAGATGTAAAAACTTGGGAGGTGTGTTAAAGGAGAACTGGAAATTAACTCTGGGATGTGGTGAGGCATCTATAAGCTCAAATCAGCATTCCTTGGCAAGTGGTGTTTATAGTCCAGCAGGTGTTACTGAAAAGGAGTGCACAGTACAGGCCATGCATAATAAATTCTGCCACCTAAGCATTTGTTGGCAGTCACATCCAGCCACATCATGTCCCTAGGTAAACGTGTTCTGTTTGAACCAACTCTAATTGGAACTCAGACAGCTAACTAACGTGTAGGTACTTTTGTAATTAAGAAGCTGAAGGGTCTCCCTCATTAGAGAGCCCTGTGAAGGATACTCAGAGCTCCGCCTCCCAGCTTCCTGTTTCGAACCTGCTGCGTACGGCTGCCAACAGAACGGTAAGAGAAGTCTACTTTAAACAATTTTTCATGAATTAAAATAGAAGCAAAGAGCTGTTCTTTAGGGCCAACTTCTTTCCATTTTCAGGGCTTTTACAGGACTTCAAAGCACATACTTTTTTTTTTTTTGGTGGTACGCGGGCTTCTCACCGTCGCGGCCTCTCGCGTTGCGCAGCACAGGCTCCGGACGCGCAAGCTCAGCGGCCATGGCTCACGGGCCCAGCCGCTCCGCGGCATCTTCCCGGACGGGGGAACACGGGCAGGCGGACTGTCAACGACTGCGACACCAGGGAAGCCCCAAAGCACATACATTTAAAAAAGTGTTTTGCTAAAACCTTCCAGGAAACACACACACACACACACACACACACACACACACACACACACACACACACACACACACACACTATCTCTCTCTCTCTCGCTCTCTCTCTCACTCACTCACTCACCCACCCCCACCCCCACCCCCACACACTCTCTCTCTCTCTCTCACTCACTCACGCACCCACCCCCACCCCCACCCCCACCCCCTTAGGCTGGGTGGAATTTATTTTGACCCAGATATGAAAGAACAAAGCTAAGGAAGTTTACTTCTATTTATTTCTCTCTGAGAATTTTACCAACCAGCCTCCAGTGTTTTCCTGCTAACCTTTATTTCTATAGTTCTCTTATAGAAACCTTAGTTTCTATAGTTTTCTAAGCAGTTGCTCATCCTGTAGTGACAATTTTCTTCATTCCTTCTTTTGAGAAAAAGTAATGTAAGATAAGTCACACCTGGGCTTCCCTGGTGGCGCAGTGGTTGAGAGTCCGCCTGCCGATGCAAGGGGGCGCGGGCTCGTGCCCGGTCCGGGAGGATCCCACGTGCAGCGGAGCGGCTGGGCCCGTGAGCCATGGCCGCTGAGCCTGCGCGTCCGGAGCACCGGCGGGAGAGGCCACAGCGGTGAGAGGCCCGCGTACCGCAAAAAACAAAAACAAAAAACAAAGATAAGTCACACCTGCTTCGTTGAGTTAAGTAGATAGTTTGGAATCAGGATGCACCTGGTCCATCTCCAATGAGAACAAGTTTTGTCCAAGAAATTTGATACAACTGGACAGTCAGCAACTTCTACTCATGTGTGAATGCAATATTTTTTGCTTGACAATATCGCAATGGTTCATAACCCTAGCTGCACAGTTAAATATTGAAGGTTTTAATTTTTCTCTCTTTCTATTGATACATAATTTACATTAAAAGTCCATTTACAAGTTTGACAAATGTATACAGTTGTAAAATGGCCATCCCAATTAAGATGTGGAATTTTCATCACTCCAGAAGTTTTCCTCATGCTCGTTTTCAGTCAAGCTCCTTCCTTCATCCCCAGCCACTAGAAACCATCTGTTTTCTGTTCCCGTAATTTTGATGTTTGTAGAAGGTCATATAATGTTGTTATATAGTATATGTCTTGTGTGTCTAGCTTTTTAAATTAATGTAAGGCTTTCAAGAGTCATCCATTTTGTTGCATATATCACTAGTTTGTTCCTTTTAATTGTTGAATAGTATTCCGCTTATAGATAAACCATAATTTGTTTATTCACTGGTTGACATTTGGATTGTTTACAGTTTGGGGCATTTACAGCTTAAGCTGCTACACTGATTCACACACAGGTTATTGTGTGGACACATGTTTTCAATTTTCTTGGGTATAAACCTGAACCTGGCTTATTATAGTAAATGTACGTTTACCTTTATTTAAAAAAAAAGCCAAACTGTTTTTCAAAGTGACTGTACCATTTTGCATTCCCTCTAGCAATGAATGAGAGTTTGTTTTTTCTACTTACTTACCAAAATTTACTATGACCAGAGTTTTTATTAGTAATTCTAGTAGTTGGGTAATAGTATCATAGTGGTTTTAAAATTGCATTTTCCTAATGATTAAGATGAAGAGCATCTTTTATGTGCTTATTTGCCACTTTTTAATCTTCTTTGGGTTCTTTTTATTGAATTTTAAAAGTTATTTATGGGTTTTTTCTAGAAGTTTTATAGTTTTGGCTCTTTTATTTGGGTGTATAATCTATTTTGAGTTAATTTTTGTACATGGTGAGCTAAAAGTTGTGGTTCATTTTCCAATTGGCTATCCTTCATTGTTGATCTACCATTATCTTGGGCTAGTGTGGGACTTGGGGTCCCAGAGGAGAGTGTTTCTGTGTTTCAGCTCCACCCCCAGCCTTCATCTTGCACACCTGCATCACGGAAGGGCTCTTTCTCCAGGCTCTTGCCCTCCCCCAGTGCACAACTATATTTCTTGCTGTGTAGTGCAAGCCTTATGATGGCAGCATGGGTGGCTTCTCCCTTCTCCTACTCCACCTTCAATCTTAGGCAGGTCCTGTACACCGGAGCCTCGGGAGAAGGCTTTTCTCCGCATTCCTGCATGTTTCCCGGTGCAAGCAGATCCCCTTGCTTCCCCCCATGGTGCCAATTAAATTCTATCACATGTAAGAGGGAGATCTTGGGTGCAATTACATTTCTTTCCCTTCATGTTTTGCAGCCAAGTACTGCCTTGAAAAGGGCAGAATGTTTTGAACGAATGGGATTGTTGCCACTTCCCCAGCTGCAGCTGATCTTTGCCCTGGATGAGGGGTGGAAGGGTCCTCCCCCAGAGCAAGTCAGCGTTGCCTTACGGAAAATAAAGTCAGCTCTGGGACATGGAGACGTTTCTTGCCCCTTGTCCAATGGCAGGTGGCTTTTGCTTTGAGTTTGAAAGGGATTCAAGACATAGGAGTGTTTGTGCCCGTCTCTAGTGGCAGCCAATCATTTCTTTATATTCAGAGTTTCTAGAGAATAGATGGGCTTCTGCGGGTATTCCTGCTGCATTCTCAGTCTTTGGCAAATCTCACACACTTGTGTTACTGGAGGAGGAATACGGGTCCTCTGCCCTGCCTCCAATCTTTCTTATGTGTGCTTGGTAGAGGCCCTTGACAAATATTGCAGGAGTGGATATGGACTCCACTTGTATCTGGGGTTCCTAGAGATCCTGAACTGACAATCTAGCCCTCAATTGATCTCTAGGAATTTATCACAACTTCAAGAGATAAAGGAAGGTTTACCTTTCTTTGCGGCTTCATGTCTCATGCCCTTTTGGCCTTCTCTCTCTGCCCTTTTCCTTCCCAGGGACTGTTCTCCCTGGTCTTTAGATGACCTATTCTCATCTCATTGCATTTCAAATGCTTCTTTGACTTTACAGTCTGCTGCTCAGATCATCAGTTTTGGTTTTATCCTGCTCAGAATATGTATACCTATTTCCCCTTTCTTATCACACAGTTTTCTTGAAAGGCTGGTACCCATCTTTAGGCAGTCAGAAAAGAGACCAGTCAGTAATCTTCTAAAAGAGCTGATTTTCAAGTTTTCAGGGACCCATAGACATACCTATTTGAGAGAACTCATGCTTATTATTATCCCATACTTATGTTATAGCTGTTTTTGAAGAGGAGTCTGTGCAACACAGGTGTATACAATGCTAGTCTCTATAGCTTACAGGTGCCAGTTCTATTGTCCCTCAAGTGATGTCCCACCTTATTAATCAAAAAGATAACAGATAAACATGATTCATTTCTCTCAAGGACTCGTGTGTTGTGTAACTGAATTGGGGCATTCTTTAATAGCATCCTGTCTTTTAAGAGGACTTTTTATGGTTAAGCAGATCTTGGTGGCCTTGAAGAATTATTTGGCATTGACTTCTATAAAAATGTAATGCTTTGGAATATATTTTTATTACAAAAGTGAGAAAAGGAGGAATGTTGTATATGGGAGGCATCATACTCACTATTTTGCATGTTTATTTTCAGCATTTTTCTATACCTCTTTGTATGTTGCAGTTGGCTCAAGTCTAAAAAGATAGTTTTCTACATTGAGCTACTGCAATGTTTAGATAATTTAAATGTAGTGTTAGGAATCAGAGAGGATAAACATTCTCTCCTTAAAAGGACAAACAATTGCAAAACGGTAGTTGCTAATCTTAATATTCCTAGTTCAGAAATTAAGATGCAGTTGCTGTTTGCAGGAAATTACTGAGAAACGATTCCACGATATCTAACCTATTGACTTGACTCTTCAACTGTCTAAAGGTACACGATCAGCAAGCACCTAAAGTAATTTGTTAAACTCTGTCAGCCTTTAAATTTATCTTCATTTGGCTCTGTATGCCACAATATTAAATGTAATGCTTAATTACATTAACATTTTCATTCATTCATATTTATACATTACATACTATGTTTAGGTAGATCTTGCAATAACGCAAACATAACTGAGATATAAACTCTATATTCAGTAGTTTATAATTTATTAAGAAAGAGATGCTATTAACCCAAATAATTACAAGACAGGTTAGAAAGCTGTAGGTTGTATTTTAAATCACTGAGATACAATTGTTATAGGCTTTAGAGGTATGAAAGATTAATTCCAGCTGGGAAAATGAGGGAGGACTTCATGGAAATGTGACAGTTGGATTCAGAGGATGGATGGGATTTGGATAAATGGAGGTAATGAAGAAAGGAATTCCAAACAAAACAAAGAACAGATGCCTGGCAGCCTTTAGAAACAGTTTGGAACAAGAAAGACTTATTTTCAAATGTTAGGTCTGAAATTAATATATACCTATGTACACATTATTTACATTGTAACCTATGTAATTATTTACATTGCTGTTTTCCCCAAAGTGTGCTATAAAATTGGATAAAAATGCACTGCAAAACAGAAATTTAAAAGTTTGAATTTCTTCCTATAGTTCTATTCTAAAGGCAAGTATAAAGCACATATCCTTTGGAAAAGAGAACCAGGTGATATAAAAATTCCAGAGGAGGGCAGCAAAGATAAAGACAGTAGAATTAACTCAAGTGGAAAGAACAGAGAATCCTCTTTTACAAATTCCATTATTTTCACAGTAGTAAGCATCTCTAAGGTGGATCATCTGTTAGCTTTAAATTATTAATTGGTTTGAAAAAATTTTAAAAAATGAAAGCACACATAATTGGTCTCTTTCTTGGTCTGTTTCTTTTATTCCTTTGAAAGACTTATGGTTGTTCGCACTCCTAAAGGATGTTACAAGAGAATTACTCCAGCTGAAACCAATACTAATTCAAGTATTCCTTTATTTGTTAACTACTGAATGTCTACTATGTGCTTACATTGTATTATGTGGTAGGGATATGATATATAATTTCATTGACAAAATAATGCCTGATTTCATAAAGTTCATACCTGGTTGGTAAATTATTTACCTATAAATGAACTGGATTGAGCATTATACTCTTACAGCACAGTCATACTCTGATATGAGAATGGAATGAAACCATTGCTGGCAAACCAGAACTTGTGTTGAACTCTGAATATACCCAGGGGAAAGTATGGAATTTAGGGACCATTTTGTAATGATAAAAACATAAAAAGTTTGTGACCTTATATTGAATTAGAAGGTTGTCCGGTTCCTACCTAAAATTTCAGACTAAAGGATACATTTTTCCCACTGTGAAGGAGGGTGTTTTTTAGGCTGTGCTATCTGTATATTGCTACCAAAAACTACGTACGGAATAGAACTATAAAATACCAGATGGTCATAAAGTATGGAAAACATGTTCATATAATGTTATTCAACATACTATATGTTGAAATGTAATATTAATAAACCCACATATGTGTATTATACCATTATATATATTCACCTATGTTTCCAGACTTTACAGCCACTCTGTAGAATGGTTCACATTTCATTATTTGAATGTAGCTGTATTTGACTATGCTTTTTTCTGACTAGTTGAAGACATGGAAGTAAAGTCAAAAGCTACTTTTTAAAGCAAAGTTTGTAAAGCAAGAAATGATTTTTTAAAAAAGAAAATTAAGGAATAGAGAATATAGCATAAGCTTCTTATTATTCAATCTTTTGAAGACTGGCTGATTCCTGAATTTCTAAACTCATCTCCCACTTTACCCTCCCCCATCTTATTCTCTCACCCTATTGAGCTGCCTGCTCAGAGCCCACAAACACTTGATGTGCTCTCCCACTTCCCGTACGCTGTCTCAAGCTCTTTGTATAAGCCTGAAATAATCTTGCCTGTTCTTTACCCATTGAAATCCTTTGTATCCTGCATGGCTCAGACCAAGTGTCACTCCTTTCTCTACGTGTCATACCAAAAATGTTTGCCAAATTCTAAATGATCCACAAGTCAGTTGTTCTCTGTGCTCCCAGGTCACTTGCCTGGTCTTTTCATCATGGGATTTAATTAAAAGATTTTATCAAACAAAATATTCATATCAATTATTAGAGCCGATTTGTGAAAAGCTACTTCAGATTTTGTGCATTTGTGGTCTCTTATTTATCAGTGAAAATCTTGGTTTCGTATAAACTTTTAATCTTGTCAAAAAAAGTTGATTATCTAAAGAATAATGTGCTCAGGATAGTAGAATGTTCCTGTTAATTGAGAATTATAAACGTTCAAGAGACTAGAATAAAGCCTCCTCATTTTCAAAGGATAAGCTCTAGAAATACATGTGAATAAGTAAACCTATTAATCTTGCAGGGGAAAAAACCACATTCTTTTGGGGTTGGGCTGGTATCATCTGAACTACAGGTTGTAGCCCATTCTTGGCTGTTGAAATAAATTTAGTGTCATTAACATTATGAAATAGATATACCATAATGTGATAGATTAGCATTTACTAGAAAACATTAGAGTATTTCATTTAATAATAAGAAGGGTTTTGTGGCCAGTGTAGTTCAGTTATACACATATGCACATGTGTGTTATAGATACATAAACAATATGTATTCCTTACTGGGTGTCATGGTCAAAATGTTTGCAGAACACTTATCTTCAGGGTATCTGAAAAAAAGCTAGTACGTAGTAGGTGCTTTCTCCTAGAAGAGCTCTTTGAAGCAGAAACGGTTAGGCAGCACTGGCTGGTTAAGACCTTAGCTGGTAGGAAGTGCCAGAAGTATTTAAAATCACAAAGGTTTTCAAGCTAAGAATACATTGTGCATAACTCAAAATTTTTTGATGATTCACCGACCTTTTATAAATTTTGTGAACCACATAGTCATTATCGTGACTATCAATTATTAGTATCGAGCGGTGTTCTGGGAAGACCGAGCTAACAGTGTGCCTTGGTTATGAAAAGACTGGAGAGTTTCCTGTATGTGGATGTAAGCCAGGTTAAAATAAAAGGATTATTCTTTTCCCCATGGTTTATAGAGGGTGCATTCCATGCCCCTGAATACCGAGGGGGGAAGTAGTTAAAATGAGAATTTAAGCCCTTTTTGCTTCAGAAAGTTTTAAAATATCAGATAATGAAAGAATAGAAGGCCTGTCTTAGAACAGAGGTTTTTAATTAGTGGTCCACAAGCCACATTCAATTATGCATATTTTTCCTTTGATATTTTTATTGTTTCAGTGGCAGTTATTTTTTTTTGAAAGAAATTACTTTGGTATTAAATCATGCTATGGAAGCAGCATTTCACACACACAATCGTAGATGGTACGAGAAGCTACTCTATAATTTGGGTAGTTGTAATCATCATGTTACGATGTTACAATGTGTACAATAGACTTCCATTTATAGGAATTAAATAAAACATATCCTGCATTATGCTTGGGGACATCTGTCTTCCTTTGCATTTGGTCCACTTAACTAGAAAGTGTTAAAAAGAGAAATGGGAAGGAAAGCCACACATTATATCACAGAAACACTGCTGTGAGGCACCACTCACAGATGGTAAGGTTCTTGACAATGGAAACAAGAAGCCAATGAACTTGAATGTACGTGACATTTTACCACCTTGAAGATACGCTGGCGTATGCCTGTCTTCCCTGGGAGAAGAATTTTCAACTTGAGATGCATGAAATTTGAAAAAAAAAAAAATGTGTGTTGCAACAATAAAACTTTATTCTGAATGTGGCTCAGAGCATCCCTTAATAAAGGAAGCCACAATCTGAAGGAACTTGGTGAAGCAGTGGATGATTTGTAACCAGGAACAGGAGAAAAATAGGAAGCAGTGCCTTGGTCATCCAGTGTCCTCAACTCCAGAGTTAGTTACATTTCTTGTATAACTTAGAAGAAGGTCGTGGAAGAATTGGCAACAACAGAAAGAGATTGTTCTTGTCTCTGAGTGAAACCAGCTTCTGGTTTTCATCCGCTATGTGCATGCTAATGTCATTAAGGAAGAATTCCTGTTTCTGTGCATCTCACTGGGAATGTTCAGAGGTCTTCAAATGGTGTAAAGTTTCTTTGCCAAGCAAAATTTTGTCTGGGTAAAACTCTTGGTATTTTGTGTGTGGTGTAGTACCTAAAGAGCTTGGCAGCCTTTATACTTCATGACTTGGGTGAAGAAAAGAGCTTCACTCACCATTGTGATTTACGACTTTTCTACATCAGGATACATTGTAATAAAAATAATACGGCCAGCAATCCCGCAATAGGCCTCCTCTCCTTCCATGAAAGTTGCTGATGATATGAGAACTGGGGCCGTAAATCATCATCTTGTCAATGAAGGAACAAAATAAACAGTTCTTACCTACTTCACAGAAGTATACTGACTTCTTATAGATCATGTCTTGATATGCTTCACTGATCTTTGGGCAGAAGTTTCACCCTTTGAATCCCAAGAAATGCCTTGAATAATTTAATAAGAATTATTTCATTCATAATGTGGCATACGTACAGATTCGGCCTTATGAATGCATTCATTCAGTGTATTTTTTTTTTTTTTATAAAGAGATACATCTCCTGTTTCAAGGCCCTACAATCAGTGTTATGGATGTTGCTGAAACACTCAGATCTCTTTTGCTCGACTGACATTTTGGGAAAAGAGATCAGAAGACCATTGTGTGGGATTTCTAGTGCTGAGAATGTGCTTCCTTGACTGGCTCAGAGGGTGACACTGCCTTGTCAGTTTCTTTGCATATAGAAACCTGCAGACGTCTAGAAACAGCCATCACACTTGAGATTTACAACTGCCGAGAAGACCTGAGGTTGAAAATGTGGATTTTCATTCCTTCCTCACTGATATGGTGAATGTTGAAGAGGCAGATGTTGTGAAAGACTTCAGTGCAAGGTCACCGCACTCAGCCATATGCAGTGGCCTTGCCTCAATAATTTGAAGCCAAAAGAAATAAATTTAGTTCAGATGGTCTTGAAGAATTCTGAAGTCCCTTGACTCAGTCTTCCTTGCATGATAAAGTGAACTGTAGGATATCTGCTTTTCTTTGCTCTTATGTCCTTTTGTGGGTCCAGACACTGGGGACTTATGGGCATCCACTTAAAAGATAAGATTAATAGAATGTAAAGGGTTATATAAAAGATAACATACATATTTCCATGTAAAAGACCATGCCATACTTTGAACTTCCTGTTCAAGTTCTAAAGTTTCATCTCTAACCTACACATTTTTGGTTTGTCAGATACATTTAGGCAACCAGTAGCTCCAGTATAGGTAATAACTACCCCCAAGCCCAACAAATGAAACTCTTCAAAGAATTTTCATCCCAAAAAAAAAGTATATAGTAAATTATGTATGAAGGCTAAATTATAGTGATACATTTTCAGAAACTTTTTTTTTCCTTAAAAAGAAAGACCAGGCTTAAGAAAGCGAACTTAATGGACTTGAACTGCACAGCTGCTCTGACTTCTATCTAGCTTGAGGAATCTTGACATTTGGTTAAAAAAAAAAAAAAAAACTACGTAAAATAGCATATGGAAGTTTCACAATCTTTATTACAGTTTTTGGTGTCTGATGTTAGAGGTGCATTGGAAGATTGATTGCAAAAATGACCCCAGTAGTCCACACTTTGCTGTATCTGCGCCATCTGGAGTTTAATTTTGCAGCTCTTCCATACAAAGGTGAGGTCTATTTCCATGTCCCTCGAGTCTGGACCAGCCTTATCAGTTCCTTAGACTAAAGCATATGGTGGAAATGGTGGCATGCCAGTTCTGAATTGAGGCCCCAAGAGGCCTTGCAAGTTTCTACTCACTCTCTTCAACCCTTGCTTTGCCATGAGAAAAGACCACCATGGCGGAGCAGAGTTCAGTCATGTCTCTTAGGCCATCTTAGAGCATTAAGCCTTCAGTTAACCTATGAGCTGAGTGCTGATGCATGAACAAGCCCAGCTGAAATTAGCTGCGCCCAGCTTAGGTGAGCAGAACAGCACAGCTGGCCCATAGACTCATGAAAAATAAGAAATGATTGGTATTTTAAGTCACTAAGTTTGGGGGTGATTACTCAGCTATAGCTAAGTAATACAGAGGTCTAAATAGACTGTACCTACTTTTAAAAAATAAGAGAGCTAGTATAATAATAGATGGTGACAGAAGGTAACTAGGCTTATTGTGGTGATCATTTTGTAATGTGTATAAATATTGAATCACTATGTTGTACACCTGAATTCATATAATATTGTATGTCAGTTATTCAATTAAAAAAGAATTAAAAAATAATAGATGCCGTGTAAGGTATACTATCTACAAGGCACTTCGTATATATTATCTTCTTAACTCTTACACAGGATACGCTTTCCAGTGTACTATACTGAATCTCTACAGTAACATACCTGAATTCTTAAGATATGTCTTGACATTTCCCACAAGTGTACATTGTTTTTTAAAGGAAGACTCCTATCCAGCCACATGTACTAAATTTGTACTAAATTTGTCAAGACACTTGTATTAAGTTGAGAGATGAGAGGAAAGTGCTCATTAAATGTTTCATTCATTTTGTACATCCTCTATAACCTTGTTTCATTTTTGGCAATATTTCTCATGGTACACACAGAATTGTTTCTCGCTTTCTACACACATGCATATAAAAAGCAAGATGAAACAAAATCCTGAAAGAGAAAATGACTCTGGAAACCTTTTTATACACTTTTTCAATTTTCAGAGAATCTTTATAATTTCCCCTGGCAAATTTTGGTTGCTCTGAACATGTATAATAGCTGACACAGTGAATTAGAAAATAATTTATTACAGTTTTGTCTGATATACATCTAACAGATGACCATGAGTACCTTGAAGATGGCCCAGTATAGAAAGAACAGAGACACAGCACTGGCTAGAGGTGAAGCAGTAGGTTGCACTTTCTAAACTCTTTGGATAAATATATAAGTGGTTTTGGAGGATGATGCAAATAATCTAATCATTTGCAACAAGGGAAGGAAATTGTGTTCACTATTCTTGTATAATTATCCCATCAGATTGTTCCCCAAGTGTTTCCTTGGTTTAGTGTGATCTAGAGGAAATGAAAAACCTTTGAGAATTCTAACAGACGTCGAGAATGCTAACAGACTTTGGAAGAAAAGTGGAGAGAAAGGAGAGGAGAGATGGAAGGAAGAACGAGGCACAACATTTTTTTAAAATGGCCTGGATGCTTGCCATGACACAGGGGCCGTAATGATGAATAAGAAAGTTGAGAGAGAAAAGTATTCTTTCTTTTTATACAGCCAAGTGTTAAGGCCACAGGCTCTACTCTAAGTTGGATGTCAAACGAAGGTGTTGGCTGCTACGGCTATATAAAAAGTCAAGTGTTACGGGCTTTATTAGTACTCTTAGCAGACTGAGACTGAGCTCTTGCCAATGTAGAAGCCATCCAGATTCAAGAGATAAGTGTCCTGAGTAGTCAAGTTGTCTCTGAAATCTGAAGGCCGCTGAGCGCGTGGTACATTGGTTTTCGGTCAGAGTGCATTTAAGCCTGGGTGATCATAGTTTACTTGGGTGCATAGAATTCTTAGGTTATGCATGCGTGTGTGTATATATATATATGATATATATATATCATATATCATATATATGATATATATACATGTGCTTGGAAACTCTAAGTTTATTTTTCTTTGTTAAACTTCTTTAGTAACTTCCCTTCCTCCTAGCCAGGAAAAGAAGACATTAAAATTTAAAATCCACTTTGTAACCACATCTGTAGAATTATTGAATCTGAACTATGTATGTGTTTTTTGGATTCAGATTTTGCTTTTCACTCCAGACTGCTCAAATGAATGGGAATTCTGTCTGGGGTAACCAAATTCCACTTAATGCCAATGCTTTTGTAACTCACAGGCAGACTCAGTAATTGGAGTTATCTTACAGCAGGAACTAGACCAACAAGTTCAGGTCCAGACTGGTTGAATATCTTACTCTGGAAATCCAAGTCCAAGTTGAAGATTAGGCCTCAAGTTGATAGTTATTCCATCCACCGCTCAGGGTTTTGAATCATATTACTTCTGCAGAACTCCATTTTGGAGCAGGAAGAGTGTTTAATCAACTACTTCAATTTTAAATTCTCAGTGACCTCTGGAGGGAGAGAACAGAGCTGTCAAACTAGAGAAAAGAGAATGGGAAGGTACATTTTGAGGTGTGCTCTTAGAATTGGGCTCTTAGCTCCAGCACTTACTTGCAGTGCTGCTTCAGAAAATCTGAACATCTTGAGCCCTATCAGTTTCACTTGTAAAATGCACATAATAAACACCTACCTTTGGAGGTTATTGTAAAGATTAAATTTTTTTTTTTTTTTTTTTTTTTTTTTTTTTTTTGGTGTATGCGGGCCTCTCACTGCTGTGGCCTCTCCCGCTGCGGAGCACAGGCTCCGGACACGCAGGTTCAGCGGCCACGGCCCACGGGCCCGGCAGCTCTGCGGTATGTGGGATCTTCCCGGACCGGGGCATGAACCCGTATCCCCTGGATCGGCAGGCGGACTCTCAACCACTGCGCCACCAGGGAAGCCCCTGTAAAGGTTAAATTTTAATGTGCATACAATGCCAGCACGGTGGCTTACTTTTAGTAAATAGTTAATTTAAGGCACATTTACACTTTTGGTTTCTAATTCTAGTAGACATTGATTTCTACCCTTCGCCTTTAAATAAACCAATGAACCACTGCCACACTGTCCCTGCCTTTATTATTGGGATTTTTATTTCTTTTAGAGTTTTAAGGATTATTTTATCTATGAAAAGGCTGTATAGTATTTAGAATTTTGTCTAGGCTGCTCTAATAAAAACATTGGCTCAACCAAGAGAGAGTTTTATTTATTTCATCTACCTCTCTTGTAACAGTTCAGGGTAACATATTTAGTGGCTTAATGGAGTTGGCAAGGCTGAGTCCTCCCATCTTCCAGCTATGCTCTCCTAAGGCGTTATCTTCAGCCAATAGTTGACAGATAAGATGGCTTGCCTCAGATCTTTACTCCAGCCAGTGAAACATGGGAAAGAGAAATGTACAGGTGTGTCCATCCCATTTAAGGGCTACTTTTAACTACAACACACACACCCATATCCTGTTTTCAAGACCTTAGTCACATGGGTTACATCAAAATGGAGAGGAGATTGGGAACTGTGGCCTGGGGTCTTTAGCTAAGAGATCATGTTCAGCTAAAACACCTACTACTGCAGAAGAAGGGGACAATGACTCGGTAATATGAGGAGTGGGAGGTGGCTGATTAGTAGTGTCTGACAAAATGTCTTTGTTTGGGAGGATGAGTGTTCATAGATGGTACAAATGGTAACTGTGGAAAGGTCTTTAAACATAATATCTTAAAGGTAAAAGAGTCTCATTCCTTATGTCCTTAAATAGCCTTTACTGTGACACACAAAACTAACTGATCCACAATAATCCGTCACCAAATACAGTTGTCCCACAGTTTGGAGAGAGATGTAGAAATATTTTAATCCATGATTTTTGTCAATTCAGAATTCAGTTTTTTCCATACTCCTTATTCAGCAAATATTTATTGAGCTCCTAGATGCTGAGGATATTGTAGTGACCAAAACAGGCAGGAATTTCTGCCCTTATGAAACTTGCATTCTAGTTTGGGGTGATGTGCAGTACAACAATTAATAAAATACTTGGTGGAGGCTGTGCAGATTGTGATGATTAACATGGAGAAAAAATGAACCAGAGAAGGAGAATGCAGTTATGACTAGGGTGGCTAGGACAGGCCACATGCAGAAGGTGACACCTGAACAAAAACCTAGAGGAAGTGAGGGAGTAGGCCATGTGCATCTCCGTTGCAAGAATGCTCCAGGCAGAGGTTGGAGCAAATGCAGGTGGTCTGTGGTGTGAGTGTTTGTGACGACAGACAGCACGGAGGTCAGTGTGGCTGGATTGGAGCAAGTGAGTTAGAAAGCAGTGGGAGATTAGGTCAAGGAGCTCATGAAAAGCTAGATCATTGGAGCCTTGTAGGCCACAGACCAAAATCTTGGTCCTTCAGTTGAGTACAGTTTTGAGCAGAGGAATGAAATGATCTGATATGTCTTTTAAAATGGTCTCATCTCTGCCTGCTTTGTTGAGAATGGACTGTAGGGGAGAGACTGGTAAAATCAGCAATACCAGTAAAAAGGCTACTGCAGTAATTCAGATGAGAGATCCCAGACAAGGCTGATAGCAGTGAACATGGTAAGAAGTGTTTGAATTTTGTATATATTTTGCAAATTAAGCATTCAGTGTTTTTGCTGATGAATATCTGCAAGTGATCAACAAGGGAGGGGTGTATGTGGAGAACAGTTAAGTCTTAAGGACAGAGCACTGAGCCATTGCAGTGTGAAAAAATGAGAAAGGATCCCCAGAGGAGACTAGAAAGTAGGAGCCGTTCAGGTTGTAGTAAAACCCAGGGCAATGGGCAAAGACAAATAATATATGATATCACTTATGTGTGGAATCTAAAAACAAACAAAACAGAAACAGACTCATAGATACAGAGAAAAAGCTGGTGGTTGCCAGAGGGAGGGGGTAGAGGGATGGACAAAATAGGAGCAGGGGATTAAGAGGAACAAGCTTCCAGTTATAAAATAAATGTCATGGGATGTAATGTACAACATAAGGAATATATTCAATAATATTGTAGCAACTTTGTATGGTGACAGATGGTAACAAGATTTATCATGGTGATCATTTCATAATGTATAAAAATATTGAATCACTATGTTGTACACCTGAAAATAATGCAATATTGTATGTCAATTATAGTTCAATTTAAGAAACAGGGCAATGGGTGTTCTAGAAGTCAGGTGAAAAAAGCGTTTCAAGGAAGAATATATGACCAACTATGTCGAACACTGCTGCTGGTCAAGTAGGATGATGACTGAGAATGGACTCTTGGACCATTAACACATGGAGGTCAAGGGCAGTTTATGTGAAATGGTTAGGGATGAATGTCCATGATCTTATGAATGGATCTCTGGGGTTAGTTCTCAAGCAAACTGTGAAAGGAGACCTATGATTTACCTACTGTCTTAGTACATGAATAAAATAGGAAATTTCCTTCACACCATAGGCCTTAAAAAATAACAAAAGAATCCCCGCAAAACTTTGTACTGAGAATGGTAAAGTAAATGCAAGGGAGAATTCAAGTGCAAAAGACAGTAAATTCCCAGCCAGAAAAGGCTGGTTCAGAAGTGCTTTAAAACTTTAGAGTTTGGAAAATATGAGTGATAGGATGTATGCTTTACCAGGTCTCAACTTTCTGGGAACCATTGAAGATTCTAGTAATTGAGAAGACAGGTGACCAGATGGATAAGGTCTTAATCTTGAGAGAAAAAAAATGTTTTGTTGGCTAGTTTTATTTCTGATGGGGAGCAGATTGGTTAATGTTTTGTTTTTCATATATGGAAGTAATCCTACAGCTTCTATCCACTGATTTTCTAGAATATAATTTATCAACCATATTCATCATAATCATTTCTGGTACTTTGGAAAATGAGAATTCCTGGGAATTATTTTTATCTTTGGAAACAGATTCTGCAGGTACAGAATCCAGAAATAGGAACTCTAATCTTTATGAGTATCCTTATGTACATTAAAGTTTGAGTACCATTTTCTTAGAGCTCTGTGAAATGCCTAATTCCTCTTGCACAGGCAGTTTCTCATATATTTGAATATAGCTCTGCTGACTCCTGTCTCTTCATTCAGAAGTCCCTAGACAAATAGCCATGATCACTTCCACCTTAAATGAAATGATCCCACATGCATTTTCCAAAGAAACTTATATACTTTAACATTATATTAAATAACATGGGAGTAAATACTGTTTTAGTCCTTCTCATTTTTCAACTTCAGTTTATTGCATAAGTTATTTTCACTTTTCCAGTATTTTTCTCATTTTTATGAATAGCTCATATTTTATTTGTAAAACTAGAATTGACCCAAATGGACAATAAGAATGTTAAGTTTTATATATTCTACAGTATTTGCAGAAAAGCAATATTATGTACTTTTTCTGGAATGCGTTTCCATTAAAATGTACTATGAGTAATGTATTGGATTCATTTATAAGGGAATTGGGAAAAAAATATTACCATAATCTTTCTCATCTGAAAGATCATTCCATTTTAAGTGTTCATATGTCTCCTCTGAGATGAAAGCTTTACAAGTCTATTATTTCAAGAGATTTTCTATTCCTGATTAGTAAACATTAGTGGTTAAATCTATGTGGGAATTTTGTTAATAGGCATCTATTTTATTTTTCTTAAATCTTAAAAAATACTGAGTTTCAAATATTGAATTTAACTGATCAATTAAGCAGTATATCTGCAAATGTTAAGACCTTTAAAGTCTACTTTTTCTTTTAAAGCTCCAGGTTACTTCTCAGTAAAGCAATATCCAGTTGGTGACATAATGGAATGCAATTTTATCATGTGGAAAAATGGAACCTTACACACATTTATTTTTTGCTTTATGGGGGGAGGTTGGCATACTAATTTTAAATAAAAATAGATATAATAACTTGGATTTTTATTTGAATGTGGCCTTAACCTATTCTAGCCCTTTAATTTTTTCTTTTAATCTGGGAGGGCCATATAGTTGATTTAAGAAAACCTCAAATTTTACACAAAGCAGTATAGCCCATCTCTTCCAAAACTGAATTTTTCTCTTCTGAACAGTCCCTCCCTGTGGGTATTTGCTCCTAACTTTTTATGCAGTATTTTAACCAAATTTTTAATGTTCAGTCTCTTCTTATCTATTTGTTCCTTAAACTTGGCTCTGTGTCCCATCCAGAGGCTACCTCATTTAAAGTGGATCAAAAGCATGTATACTTGGCCTAGGCTGGTGTTTCCATAATTCTATTTCTTTTAGTAAATGGAGTAGAATCATAGACTTATAAAAACTTAAAAGTTAAAAGAAACAGGATCTCAAGTTGTGGTTCCATGTTTTACAACCCAGCTTTGCTGTATTTCTTACAAAGGTACCTGAGGTTTTCCTGCTTAATTTTTTCTTTTTAACTGTTTTATTGGGACATGAATGGCATTCAAAAAACTGTATATATTTAATGTATACAACTTGATGAGTTTGGAGATAAGTATATACCCATGAAACCATCATCACAATCTATGCCATAAATATGTCCACTGTGTCCAAAAATTTCCTCCTATTTATTATTATGAATATTTTTGTGATAACATTTAACATAAGATCTACCCTCTTAGTAAATGTTTAAGTATTCAATACAGTACTATTAACCATAGGTGCTGTGCTGTATAGTAGGTTTCCAGGACTTATTCATTTTGTATAACTGAAATTTTGTACCCTTTGACTGATAATGTTTTTGGTTTTAACTATAAGATAGAATCATAGCGACTTCATAACACTGTTGTGTGATTCATAACATGATTAATATACTTGGAAAGTCCTGGGCTGTTCCTCAGTATTACTAGAAAAAGCAATATAAACTTTTGTTATTTTATTGCCTTCGATTATAATTAATGTATTCTATATGTGAAACATATATTTGGTCTGGTTTTGGACATTGGTGTTTGACTTTTTGTTCCAACGTTAAATTTCTTTTAAGAGTAAGCTTCAACTCTGAAAAATACTAACTTTATGGTCTGCTCTGAGATATGCTTGCCATTGGCAATGAAAACTGTGTGAAATCTGACAGCCTCACCCGAAATGAATTTGAGCAGATTATTTTATTTGATTTAGCCCTCATGGATGCAAACCTGTTGAAATGGGTTTCAAAATAGGGATTTTTATCCCATCTTGCAAACACAGCATAATTCAGCAGAAACCACCCACCTCCACCTTTGCACAGTTTTCACCCAAATTCATATATAGGCTCAGTGTTGCTCTAAAACTAGTCCTTGGTTTTACCATAAGTTCATGATCTTGGAGAACAAAAACTAAATGCATGAAATTGGTGTTACCTTCAACTTGAAAGGCAAACCCGTATTTATGCAAGTTCCTCATTTCCCTGGAAATATTCTGTTCTGCTTACTGGCCGGAATTTCTCAGAAGGCGACTACCTTGTAGTAATACATGTTCATATAACTTAGTTCTAATTTCAGGACTTCTAACTGACTTCTGATTTTTAAGAACTGATCAGTAGGAAGCATGCAACAGCGATATAAACAACAGAAATCAACCTGTGAAAGTCCAAAAACTTGGGAGTGTTCTGTTCATGTATTTCCATTTAAAATTGTATGATTATTATGATAATGCATGGGAAGTAATTTTATATTGATTAACTTATATTTCCCACATTAATAAAGAATTGATGTTAGAAATTTAACACTAAATGACCAGCTTCCAAAGTTTTATGAAATATAAAGCTGTTTTATCGAAGCAACAATGGATTCTTTTTTTAAAATTTATTTTTATTAGAGTATAGTTGATTTACAATGTTGTGTTAGTTTCAGGTATACAGTAAAGTGATTCAGTTATACATATATTCATTCTTTTTTAGATTCTTTTCCCTTATAGGTTATCACAGAATGTTGAGTAGAGTTCCTTGTGCTATACAGCAGTGGTCCCCAACCTGTTTGGCACCAGGGACCAGTTTCGTGGAAGACAATTGTTCCATGGACAGAGGGTGGGGGTGATGGTTCAGGTGGTAACGGGAGCGATGGGGAGTGGCAGATGAAGCTCTGTTCGCTCGCCGGCTGATCACCTCCTGCTGTGCGGCCCTGTTCCTAACAGGCTGTGGCCCAGTACCGGTCCACGGCCCAGGGGTTGGGGACCCCTGCTAAACAGTATGTCCTTGTTGGATATCTATCTTGTATATAGTAGTGTGTGTGTGTTCCTCCCAAACTTCTGATTTATCCCTCCCCCTCCATGTTTCCCCTTTAGTAACCATAGGTTTGTTTTCAGTATCTGTAAGTCTGTTTCTGTTTGTAAATAAGTTTATTTGTATCATTTTTAAAATTAGATTCCACATTTGAGTGATAGCATATTTTTCTTTCTCTGTCTGACTTAACTTCACTTAGTATGATAATCTCTGGGTCCATCCACGTTGCTGCAAATGGCATTATTTCATTCTTTTTTATGGCTGAGTAATATTCCATTGTATATATGTACCATATCTTCTTTATCCATTCATCTGTTGATGGACATTTAGGTTGCTTCCTCGTCTTGGCTATTGTAAATAGTGCTGCAGTGAACATTGGGGTGCATGTATCTTTTCAGATTATGGTTTTCTCCAGATATATGCCCAGGAGTGGAATTGCTGGATCATATGGTAGTCCTATTTTTAGTTTTTTAAGGAACCTCCATACTGTTCTCCATAGTGGTTGTTCTAATTTACATTCCCACCAACAGTGCAGGAGGGTTCCCTGTTCTCTACACCCTCTTCAGCATTTATTATTTGTGGGCTTTTTGATGATGGCCATTTTGACGAGTGTGAGTTGATACTTCATTGTAGTTTTGACTTGCATTTCTCTGATAATTAGTGATGCTGAGCATCTGTTCATGTGCTTTTAGGTCAGTTGTATGTACTCTTTGGAGAAATGTCTATTTGGATCTTCTGCCCATTTTTTGATTGGGTTGCTTGGGTTTTTTGACATAGAGCTGCATGAGCTATTTGTATATTTTGGAGAGTAATCCCTTGTTGGTCACTTTGTTTACAAATATTTTCTCCCATTCTGTGGGTGGTCTTTTCATTTTGTTTATGGTTTCCTTTGCAGAAGTTTTTGAGTATAATTAAGTCCCATTTGTTTATTTTGGTTTTTATTTTCATTACTCTAGGAGGTGGATCAAAAAAGATATTGCTGCAACTTATGTCAAAAAGTGTTCTGCTTATGTTTTCCTCTCAGAGTTTTATAGTGTACAGCCTTACATTTAGGTTTTTGATCCATTTTGAGTTTATTTTTGTGTATGGTATTAGAGAATGTTCTAATTTCATTCTTTTACATGTAGCTGTCCAGCTTTCCCAGCACCACTTATTGAAGAGACTGTCTTTTCTTCATTGTATATTCTTGCATCCTTTGTCATAGATTAGGTGACCATAGGTGCATCGGTTTATCTTTGGGCTTTCTATCCTGTTCCATTGATGTATATTTTTGGTTTTGTGCCAGTACCATACTGTCTTGATTACTGTAGCTTTGTAGTATAGTCTGAAGTCAGAGAGCCTAATTCCTCCAGCTCCATTTTTCTTTCTCAAAATTGTTTTGGCTATTTGGAGTTTTTTGTTTCTCCATACAATTAAAAAAACAAAATTTGTTCTGCTTCTGTGGAAAATGCCATTGGTAATTTGATAGGGATTTCATTGAATCTGTAGATTGCCTTGGGTAGTATAGTCATTTTGACAATATTGAGTTTTCCAATCCAAGGACATGGTATATCTTTCCACCTGTTTATGTCTTCTTTGATTTCTTTCATCAGTGTCTTATAGTTTTCAGAGGACAGGTTTTTGGCTTCCTTAGTTTATTTCTAGGTATTTTATTCTTTTTGTTGCAATGGTAAATGGGAGTGTTTCCTTAATTTCTCTTTCAGATTTTTCATCATTAGTGTATAGGAATGCAAGAGATTTCTGTGCATTAATTTTGTATCCTGCTACTTTACCAAATTCATTGATTAGCTCTAGTAGTTTTCTGGTAGCATCTTTAGGATTCTGTATGTATAGTATCATGTCATCTGCAAACAGTGACAGTTTACTTCTTTTTCAATTTTGATTTATTTTTTTTTCTTCTCTGATTGCTGTGGCAAGAACTTCCAAAACTATATTTATAGAATAAAAGTGGCAAGAGTGGACATCCTTGTCTTGTTCCTGATCTTAGAGGAAATACTGAAAGTATTTTAGTACTTTCAGCTTTTCCTTGTTGAGTATGATGTTAGCTGTATGTTTGTCATATATGACCTTTATTATGTTGAGGGATGTTCCCTCTATGCCCACTTTCTAGAGAGTTTTTATCATAAATGGGTGTTGAATTTTGTCAAAAGCATTTTCTGCACCTATTGAGATAATCATATGGTTTTTATTCTTCAGTTTGTTAATGTGGCATATCACACTGATTGGTTTGCAGATATTGAAGAATCCTTTCATCCCTGAGATAAATCCCACTTGATCATACTGTATGATCCTTTTAATGTATTGTTGGATTCAGTTTGCTGAGTATTTTTTTGAGGATTTTTGTGTCTATGTTTATCAGTGATACTGGCCTGTAATTTTCTTTTTTTGTGGTATCTTTTTCTGGTTTTGGTATCAGGGTGGTCGTGGCCTCATAGAATGAGCTTGAGAGTAGTGTTTCTTCCCCTGCAGTTTTTTGGAAGAGTTTCAGAAGGATAGGTGTTAGCTCTTCTCTAAAGGTTTGATTGAATTTGCCTGTAAAGCCATCTGGTCCTGGACTTCTGTTTGTTGGGAGTTTTTAAATCACAGTTTCAATTTCAATTTCAATTTCAGTACTTGTGATTGGACTGTTCATGTTTTCTATTTCTTCCCTGATCAGTCTTGGGAGATTGTACCTTTCTAGGAAATTGTCCATTTCTTCTACGTTGTCCATTTTATTGGCATGTAGCTGTTTGTACCAGTCTCTTATGATCCTTTGTATTTCTGTGGTGTCTGTTGTAACTTCTCCTTTTTCATTTCTAATTTTATTGATCTGAGTCCTCTCCCTTTTTTTCCTGATGAGTCTGGCTAAATGTTTGTCAATTTTGTTTATCTTCTCAAAGAACCAGCTTTTAGTTTCATTGATCTTTGCTATTGTTTTCTTCATCTGTATTTCATTCATTTCTGCTCTGATCTTTATGATTTCTTTCCTTCTACTAACTTTAGGTTTTCTTTGTTCCTCTTTCTCTAGTTGCCTTAGGTATAAGGTTAGGTTGTTTATGTGAGATTTTTCTTGTTTCCTGAGATAAGGTTGTATTGCTATAAATGTTCCTCTTAGAACTGCTTTTTCTGTATCCCATAGGTTTTGGACCATCGTGTTTTTGTTGTCATTTGTCCCTAGGTATTTTTTGATTTGCTCTTTGATTTCTTCAGTGATCCATTGGTTGTTTAGTAACACATTGTTTAGTCTCCACGTGTTTGTGTTTTTTAGTTTTTTTTCTTGTAATTGGTTTCTAATCTCGCAGCGCTGTGGTTGGAAAAGATGCTTGATATGATTTCAGTTTTCTTAAATTACTGAGGCTGATTTGTGACCCAAGATGTGATCTATCCTGAAGAATGTTCCATGTGCACTTGAGAAGAAAGTGTATTCTGCTGCTTTCAGATGGAATGTTCTATAAATATTATTTCCAGCTTTGGGGTCGGCCTGTTGTAGCAGAGAGCAGCCACAGACAACACAAACGGAGGGATGTGGCTGTGTTCTGATAAAACTTTATTTATGCAAAAAAATATAAATTAAGTCCATTTGGTCTAATATTTCATTTAAGTCCTGTGTTTCCTTATTGATTTTCTGTCTGGATGATCTGTCCGTTGATGAAAGTGAGGTATTAAAGTTCCCCACTATTATCATGTTACTTTTATGGCTGTTAGCATTTGCCTTATATATATTGAGGTGCTCCTATGTTGGGTGCATAGATATTTACAATTGTTATATCTTCTTCTTGGATTGATCCCTTGATCATTATGTAGTGCCCATCTTTGTCTCTTGTAACATTCTTTATTTTAAAGTCTATTTTGTCTGATGTGGGTATTGCCACTCCAGCTTTCTTTTGATTTCCATTTGCATGGAATACCTTTTTGATCCCCTCACTTTAAGCCTTTATGTGTCCCTTCATCTGAAGTGGGTCTCTTGTAGAGAGCATATATATGGGGCTTGTTTTGGTATCCATTCAGCCAGTCTATGCCTTTTGGTTGGAGCATTTAATCCATTTACGTTTAAGGTACTTATCGATATGAATATTCTTATTGCCATTTTGTTAATTGTTTTGGATTTGTTTTTGTAGGTCTTTTTTCTTCCCTTCCTCTTTTGTTCTCTTCTCTTGTGATTTGATGTGTATCTTCAGTAATGTGTTTGGATTGCTTTTTCTTTTGTGTGAGTGTATCTATTACAGATTTTTGGTTTGTGGTTCCCATGAGGTTTTGATGTAGCAGTCTATATCTGTACAAGATTGTTTTACGTTTCTGATCTCTTAATTTCAAATGCATTTCCTGCATTATTCTTCTCTTCTTTTCATGATTGATAGTTTTGATATATTTGTGTGTGGACTATTTCCTACCTTTACTTTATGTTTGCCTTTACCAGTGAGCTTCCCATTCATAACTTTCTTGATTCTAGATGTGGCCTTTTCTTTTTCACCTAGAGAAGTTCATTTAGGATTTGTTGTAATGCTGGTTTGGTGGTGCTGAATTCTCTTAGCTTTTGGTTTTCTGTAAAACTTTTGACTTCTGTATCGAATCTGAACAGTGGACTCTTTTAATTTGTTACTGAAATTCTGTCATAACATGGCCATGCCTTGAAGGATGCTGGTGAGATACTAATTGTCATGCACTTAAGCATTCATTGAGGGGCACAACCTCTGAAAAAATAAATAACTGTGTCATGGAGCAATTATTCAGGGTTTTTCTTCCTGCTTCTTTCTCAGCTTAATGCTCTTGGGTGAATCTCTTTGGCTCACTGCTGGCTCTCAGGACTGAGAAGGGGCTGAAGCTTCTGGAACAAGGGTCATTCTTAGAATATATGTATAAATCTCTGATGACTTTTTATAAATCACTCATGTGTTTCACTATCAGTGCACTTTGATCACACACACCAACAGTAAATTGAATGGTTTAGTCATGATGAAAAAGATGGACAGGTAAAACATTATATTTTGGAAGAAAGAACAATGAGACCCATATGATTTCAATCTTGGGTGAAAATCACCAATTTACAAAATAAAGTATCTTGAATCTAGTTTCCATCTCCTCTCATATGCAAATTCCCTTGAAAATGGTATTTTATATTTTTATTATCTCCTCTCTCAGCTGATATGGATATAAAAATAGTTTATGATTCTATTGGTCTCTATACAACAGTCCCAGTCAATTTAAAATAGATGTAACCACATAAAATATAATTGCTTTCATAGGTACATAGTATGTACCTCAGTAAGAATACATTTCTATCACAGTGCGTGTTTTTATTTAAATGTATTAAATATTTAAATTACAGAAGTAATACATCTTTTGTCAAAAGTGAAAAATATATATATATACTTGAAAAAAGGTAATGAAGTATACACAATGCAACTAGCTTTGAACTCTTCTGTCTCTGTGCTAATATAAGTAAGTTAAGAAAATATTTCTTATTTTTTAACAAAATATGGTCATGTAATATGCTTTATGTTACACTTGATTTTCATGAATGTTACTCATTCTTTCTGTAGATGAATGCTCCATAATTTACTCAATCGGCCTTTTACTAGCGGAGATGTATGTTTTTCTCTTCTCTTTTCTTTTCTTTTCTTTTCCTCCCTCCCTTCCCTGTTAATAATGTGCACATAAATATTCTTGTACAAATATACTGACATAGAACTGTACTTCATTAGAGTTCCCTAAATGGGTTTTCTAGTTTGGAGGGTATTCACATTTTAAATTTTAGTATATTCTTAATGTTACTTCTATATAATACATTGCCTTTTAATTTTTCTTTTGTTTTACATGACTGCTTCCTTCACTAAACTGAGTTCCTAGAGGGCAGGGACTCTTTTCTATTTATCAATGTTTTTAGCTATAAATACTTAATTTTTTATTCTGCAAATAAAAGATTTGCCTATTTAGCCATACTAATATGACTATGTTTTGCCTTCCCTACCCTCTTACAGTCCATCTTAATGCTAAACACCTTCCCTAGCACTGAAGCCACCATTGATTTCCACCTTTCCTCAATACCAGCAATCCATATAGTGTGTTACAGATCAGCGATTGGTTAAATGCTCCCCTATAACCTTAGCTGATTATTTAGTATCTTAGTTATAGCGAACTTCCATTGAGAACAGATGATCAGCAATTTGAGGCCATCGATCTAATATATATGTGTATATGTGTTTATATACTACATATATAATGTATATGTTATAATGTATACTGTATATGTATATAACAGGATAATTATTAGTACTTTTTATATACTCATTAAACGTATTTTTATATGCTAATTATATGGACTGAGTTTATGTATTCCGACACTGTTATGAATCTACATTGACCACATTTTCTAAATGATCATTCTGTTCATTGTGTACTGGAGGCACAGTTAAAGGTATAAGATAGTAGCTTTCAACCTCAGCTGTACATTAGAATCATATGCGGTGGGGAGCTCTTGAAAATGCTTAGACCCCACTTCCATCTGATGGAATCAGAGTCTGGGAGGGCAGAGTGAGAACCCAGGCAACTGTGCTCTTAAAATTTCACCAGGTAGTTGTGATGCACAGTGAAGGTTAAGGACCCACTAGTAAAAAAACAAACAAACAAAAAAAAGTAAGACAGTTGTCCCTTTCTTAAAGTTGTATTTTTCTTGCCCTGATATACAAATGTGGGGACTTCCATCTAGATAGTCAAAGTCCAGGCTATTGTAAATAATACAAACACAAGTGACCTTATGGAAAGTTGAGCTTAGATGGAAACTGAGAGCAAGTTTCAAAGCCAAGAGATTTGATTGATATACATGAAAATAGGTGGAATTGAAGCAGACTGGGGACGTTTTCTTCTTTTTAATTGAGATATAATTGACATTGTATTAGTTTTAGGTGTACAAATTAATGATTTGATATATGTATATATTGTGAAATAACTAGCACAATAAGTTTAGTTAACATCTATTACCACATAGTTGCAAAATTTTTTTTTCTTATGATGAGAACTTTTAAGATCTACTCTCAGCAACTTTCAAATATGCAATACAATATTGTCAACTATACTCACCATACTGTATATTACATCCCCAGGAATTATTTTGTCTTATAACTGGAAATTTGTTCCTTTTTGATTACCACCTAGTGATGCTTTCTGTACTGGGTTGAATACTGTTCCCCCAAATTGGTATTCACCCAAAACCTGTGAATGTGACCTTATTTGGAAATAGGGTCTTTGCAGATGTAATCAAGCTGAGATGAGATCATACTGGATTGGGATGGGCCTTAAACGCAAATGACTGGGACCCTTATAAGGAGAGGTACAGAGATATAGATACACAAAGAGGGAGGAAAGCCATGTGAAAATGAAGGCAGAAATTAGAGCAATGCAGCTAAAAGCCAATGAATGCCAGGGATGACTGGCAACCACCAGAAGCTAGAGGAGGAAGGAAAGTTTCTTCCCTAGAGACTTGCTGGGGAGCATGGTCCTGCTTCAGACTTCTAGCCCCCAGAACTGGGAGAGAATACATTTCTGTTGTGGTAAGTCACCAAGTTTATGGTAATTCGTTATGGAAGCTCTAGGAAACTAATAGAGTTTTCTAAATTTTGTATGGGCCCCAAGCAGCAATATATCATAGCCTCCCCGTATTTATGCATATTTAAATGTGCAGGCCATGTTTAAAGGAGAAAATTTAAAGCAGAAATGTATTGGAGATTTTTTTTAATTTGGAAAGCCCTGTCCTGTCACCTTGCCAAATTATTTAATTATAATAGATTTTAGTTACTTCCTTTGGGTTTTCTAGAGATGCAGTCAACCATATGCAGATGATTACATATAACTGTATTTCTTCCTTTCAATAATTTACGCTTTTTAATTTTGCACCAAGCCCTGTTAATCAAATCATCAAAGCAATATTACTTATAAATGATAGAGAACATATCTGCTGTGTTTCTTTTTATATTAGGAATAACGCTATTGTTAAATCATATATAATGTTAATTATTTGTTTTGAATAAAGATGTTTGATATTGAGAAAAATACCCTTCTATCCCAATTTTTAATAGTACTATTATTAGGCATGGATCTTGACTCTTATGAATGGATTTTTTTCATTTACATAAGTATGATTTTTTTCTTATTAGCCTATAAATTATTTTCCTGATTCACTTCATATGGATGTTTGAGTATTAACTGATATAGTCCCTGGATATTGTGAATATTTATTTTGTTTTATATTTTCCATATGTCCTTATTCCATAAGAGATTCTTCTGTCTCTTTATGACAGATTTTTATATTAGTATTTGCTTATACATTTAAAATCATCCTTTGTACTCTTCATTTCTTCTCCTTTTATATTCAGATTTTTATTAACTCCTGGTTTTCTTTCACATTAGTTTTACTATTACTTTATTATGTTAGTTCTTCCCTCAGTTCCTAGATTAATTTATTTCTCTTTTTATCTTTTATTACTTCCTTTTTCATATTTTCTCAGCTTGACTGTCCTTTTTGTGATTTCTTTATTTTTGTAATAAAATAATTTGAGGACATAATTTGTTTGTTACTGTAGTCAACAATAACACTGGTTTGTAATGTAATACTCCTTTTGATTATTTTCTAAATAATGTTCTTGCATCATCTCCTAGATATTACTTGTGAGTGTTCAGTGCTTAAAAAAAATTCTTTATTGTTTGATATTTTTTATATACATGACTAACCTCCATCTTTATTAAATGTAATATGAGAATTTGTCAAATAAATTATTTGAGGATACATTTTAAAATATATTTTATGGTATCTTATATAATTATTATTTGTAGATGATAGAAGAGTATTTCCAAATATTCAAAAAAGAGGTATTCTCTGTAAGGTAAACAACTTGATATTACTCCATTATTTAAATATCCTAATATTACATATATTTTACTTGTATGACTTCTCATGAGCTGATAGTATTTTAAAATTCCGCTGTATTTCTGTTTATTTCCCCTTGATTAAAAGTTCATCTGACTTTATCAATATAAAACAGCCCTTTTATCCTGGTTTAAGCTTTATTGCTTTTTTTTTTTTTTTTTTTTTGCATTACGTGGGCCTCTCACTGTTGTGGCCTCTCCCGTTGCGGAGCACAGGCTCCGGACGTGCAGGCTCAGCAGCCATGGCTCACGGGCCCAGCCGCTCCGCGGCACGTGGGATCCTCCCAGACCGGGGCACGAACCCGCGTCCCCTGCATCGGCAGGCGGACTCTCAACCACTGTGCCACCAGGGAAGCCCAAGCTTTATTGCTTTTAATTCTACCTTGATTACTATATGTTCATGTTTGCTCGGATGAATTTATTCATCTGTTAATTCAAAGCCTTTCTGTATCATTCTGTTCTGAGTGTCCCTCTGTTTGTAGCAAGTTAGTGGATGCTGTTTTAAAGCCAACCTGACTTATCCAGACAGTGTCTTATTTTTGTCAATTTATATTATGATTTCTTTTATTGTTTTCATTTAAAGTTTACTTAGTACTTAGTACTTCTCTGGCTAGAAAATGCTTTATCTGCTTTTATTTCTTTTGTGGTTTGGAAGATAAACATTTGGTGTAAATTATCAGAAATCTATACTAACCTAATTATTAAAATGTTAGTTTGTACTCTACTTAATGAAATGTTAGGAATGTAGTGCTATATTTTAATTTCAGATTACTATTTAATCTTGGTACAGATCACATTAATTTTTTACATAATTCTAATAGTTATTAAAATTTTACATATTTCATTATAGGCATGATACTATTTATGAGCTTCAGTTTTTAGTGTATAATTTTAATTTTTCCATATAATTTATCTATATTTGTTTTTAATGCTTACTACCATCTTTTTGCTACTACAACTTCCCAATCTTCAGTGACTCCTAAATTCAGTTCTTTTTACTTTGATAAAATTGCATAAGCCATTTAAAATAATAACCTGGGTAGCATATCTGAAATTGTCTTTTTATTCACATCTGAAATTATTACCTTGACTGGGTATGTAATCCTTGTAGCATCATTATTTTTTCTCTAAACTTCATGGGAGCATTTTCTTTGGTATCATTTTATTATTGAAGTGAAAATATAGTGTCTTTTTCTTTTATTATGAATGAAAGATTTCAGGATGTATTCTTCATTCTCAAAATGTAAATTTTCATTAGCTCATATGTTGGAGTTAATCTCTATTCAGTTATTTTTCTCAAATACTGTGAGTCCTCTCAATTTCCAATTTGAGGGTTTCTCTGTTAGATTTTCATCATTGCTTCCTTTCTGGGAAGAATACTTGTTACTTATAGATGAACTCTCATCTTTCTCAATCTGTACTAATATCATCTGCCTTCTGAATGTACTCATTCATTTTAGCCTCTTCAATCTCCTTTTGGTGTTCACAATCTCAGGTTATTTACTGCTTTCAACACTGATTTTACTTCTGTTATTGCAGTGTAGTTTCACTGTCTTCTTATTGCTTTGTTCTCTTATTTATTACAATAACTATTTTTAGTCTTGTTTGTATCTAAAGCAGGTGTTTTCTGTCTTTCCTAAAAGTCAGCATATTTGGGTGGGAAGGGTTTTCTTCTCAGCACTTGGCTGCATTTCTCTTGTATTGCTACATTATTTTAAAGGCCCATGTAGGTGTTTGAACACAAAACATTCTATTCTAATTGTTTGAGGAAGACAGTTTTTGAGAATTTATATTAACTTCATCATACTTGCCCTGGCCGCTGTCTCCCAGACCTGGAGCTGGACTGTCATGTGACAAACCTAACAGAGTACCTACATAGCAAGTTTTTAGCAAGTTCTGGGGCCTGCTTCTAGGTATGCTATTGAATAAGTTCTCCAGACCACCCTCCCCACACCTAGTAGACCAATGACTTATTTCAGTGGCCACTGGATCTGAAGTTCTCAACACTTTGAAAAACAAGGCTACCTGGGAGAGAATTTTTCTTTGGCAGTTGGGCTGTAAAATGTGAATTGGCCTCAACACCGTCCACAGAACTAAAATTCTAAATACAATGCTATGCCAGGGTCTAGATGCCCAAAGAGAGATGGCCAAATGAAAATGATGGAGAAGGCTTCAGAAAAGAACCGATTCATAAATGTTTTCCTTCAATTAGCAGGATTATATATATATATTCCTATCAAAATTTGACATTTTCCTATTTTTTTCCTTGCTATTGCTTGGAAAAATGATTCAATTTCATTAAAACTTTACAAGGGTTTCTTGATGCTTCTCCTGTCGCTGTCTTCCAGAAGTTCCAGAAGCATATATATTTTCCATTTACAGAAATGATATATTCTTCAAAACTTCATTTGCCTTGGCTTAATTCATCCTTTTTCACTTAATACAGAGTAAAGGAAGGATAATCTGTCTAAAATGTGTTCTTTCATGAGGCTGTAGAGTGATTACAATAATCAGCCTGAGTTTATGCATAACTCCACTGATAGTTGTGTGCACGAGTGCACACATACACACACACTGTGTAAGCCCTTCTATTTTTCTAAGGATCCCAAATTTCCTGTTTTCTTAGATGTCTTGGTAGTTCTTTATTTTCCCATGTTATTGTTGCTACATTAAAATTCCATCCGTTTAAAAGTTTCTTGCAGTGATCTTATGGAGTCTGTTTTCCTTAATCTAAAAGGGGTTGGATTTTGTAAAATGAGAGGAAAGTAACTAACTTCTGGGGCGAGACCAAAAAAAAAGAATATAGTGTCCACCTGGTTCTCAGTCTCTTGAGACTTGCTGTTGGGATCCAGCCTCCATGGTGGGAGGGGCCATGTGTAGGTGTTCAGGCAGATGGTTCCAGCTGAAGTTACAGCACACAGCCAGCGTCAGTCACCAAACAGGTGAGTGAGAAAGTCATCTAGATGAATTCAGCCTCACCACTATATGACAGCCACCACATGATGGAAAGCTACTTTGCCGAGCCCATATTCAGAACTGTGGAAGATAATACTAATAAATGGTGGTTGTTATTCTACACTACTAGGGTTTTATTTATTTATTTGGTTTGCTGTGCAGCTAGAGATAACTGGAACAGTAGGATATCTCACCTTTTATTAAACTCAATCAGCATGTATCTAATTGTACTTAGCAAATATTCAAAATCTCACTCTGCTAATTTTCTATCTTTCCTGAAGATTGGGATATTAGATCTACTTAATTTATGTACTGAAAGTGAAGTCAAATACGGTAGAAAATAAGGAAGGGCAAATGAGACACAGCCTAACTCATTTGCACCAAAATGCATCTGACCCTTGCCTCAGGTACATCCCAAGCTTGCAAAGATGTAAATGGAGGTCTGGACATTGTTAGGGAAGGGGATCATCAGAAACTGTCATGGCATTCCCCTTCTCCATGGTAGTTTCCATGTACTGCCACACACTGTAGACATTTAATAGGTTCTGTCAAGATTATTTAAGGCTCCCCCGCTCTTCCAGAAAGAGGTGATGTTTGAAAATATTTAATGCCTAGTTACTTGTCACCAACAATATTTAATATCTAATAAGAACCATCACTTATTTCCGAACAGGCACTGTTTAGAAAAATTAATTCTCACAACAAACCACGAGTCAGAGTCTATTATTACATCCATTGTTCAGAGGAGGAGACTGAGGCACTGAAAGCGTAAATATTTTCTCTGAGGCCACACAGATGATCGATGGCACAGCGAGAATTCAAAACCAGGCAGTCTGGTTGTCGAGGCTCTTTCCTTAACCCCTAGGTCACATGTTGTAATGCTTTTCAAGGAAGAGTTCCTTTTCTCACTTTTGGGTTTTGTTCTGGTGTGTTCCATGTTTCTGTTGTTTCTGGGATGTCAGCCTCGTGCTTTGAGACCTTTCTTTGTAACCCCAGGAGGTCGTTTCTTTCTGACTTTGCAACTGCTCTAAGTACCGTCTTTATTTAAGGAGGCTTTATCAGTGATGTTGGAGGATATTCTTCCTTTTAATAGATTCTGCTGAATAATGACTTCTTGCTAAATTTGTTAATAATAATTCTGTGCAGGCTGCAGCTCTCTGGCCTCCCCACCTTTTTAGAATTTTCTGTGTGTTTCTGCACTCAGATGGAGGCATTTTCCCAGCAGGTTCGTTGTTCTCCTAATTCTCTGGAGATAAGAGGACTTATGTCGGTGGGAAAAGCAAATTCCCATTGGGAACTTGAGTTAAAAATAAAACCCAGCCATTATATGGGATCCTGGTTCTTGTGGCGTGACATCACCGTCACACAAAGGTTTGTTCTGTAGCTAACCTGCACCCAGATGAAAGCAGGACCTCTGCAGAGGAGGCCCCAAAGGAGCACCTTATATGTGCCCACAGATCACTCTGTTAGCTGCAGTCATGTAGTCATGTCTTTCCTCTTTCTTTTTTGCTCTGATTTCCATTAGTCCCTATCCTTTACCTGTAAAGTTACTCAGAAAATCCTCATCAGTTATGCCAATGCCAATGTTCAGGTCACAGTTCTGTTTCTCGATGTTCCCTCTCTTTCTTTTTCATGATGCCAGCAGGGTTCTGGATTCCATTCAGAGGTACAAGGGAGGTCCTTCTTCCCCTTCTGTGCCAGTCACCTCCTCAGCTTATCCCTTCTTATTCCTAGAGACTCAAATTTTTTTTTTTTTATTGAAGAGTTTTGAAAACTTATGGATTTTGGGACTTAATACTTGTCAGGCTCTGACCAGAGGGCTGAAGAGGGAATAAATAACAGAGCCTCCTACCCATTCTCCCTACTTTTTTTCTGGACCTTTCTTTTCTTTTTTTTTTTTTTTTTCATTTCTCAGTTACAAAACAAAAACTTCCTGGCATGTGAATGGAGGTGAAAGATGCTGTGGGATTCCTAGAAGAGGAGGTGTAATCTAATACAGCCAGAATTTAGCCAGAAATATCTGGTTATGTCATTCAAAGTTTCCTGAGCAACAGTAGCTGCAAATAGAATTTTTAACCACTTCACTTTATGCCCAGTGTCGTAGGGACTATATCATAAGGTGACAGAGAATCCCAAGGGTAGAAAGAAAGAGGGAAAGGCAGGAGGATACGGGCCTTTATTTATGGCCTTTTGTAGTAAGTGGTATTGGAGATGATTCTTGAAAAATGGCTGAAATTTAGCTAGATATAGAACTAATAAATGAAAACACAGAAATATACTTTTCCTTCTTTTTTCCTTTTTCTTTTTTCTCTCATTCCTCTTCCCATATTTTTATTTATTTTTTTTTTTACTACTAAAGTAAAAGCTTAATACTCATGCTATAAATAACAATATAAAGTAAGACTATCCTAAGGCATAAAGTACGTATTGCCCATTTGTACAGAAATCCAACACTATGTAGCATCTGCATCAAATTTCCAAGTATTATTGATAATTTATACAAAATTACTATAAAGCAAATCAATTTAACAGTTTATTTAAAAAAAAAAACTTATTGTGGTTGTGTTTCTACTTTTGCCATACTCCTTGTGTTGAGATTTCAGACCAACAGAAAAGTTGAAAGAATAGTACAAAATCTATCCATATATCATCCTTTGCCTGGACTCATGTGCTACCTTTTTGCCACATTTGCTTTCTCTCTCTCCATGCACACACACATGCACACACACACATACACACACTTGTGTGTGTCTGTATACATGGACATATTTATATAATTTTCACTGAACCATTTGTAAGTACTTTGTAGACATCACGAAGCTTCACCTCGATACACTTCAGCATCTAGCTTTTAAGGGCACTCTCCTACTTTCCATCATCACTCTCAGGAAATTTTACCTCACTACAATAATATCAAATGTAAAGTCCCTATTCAAATTTCTCCAGTTGTCCCAACAATGTTTTTTTCCTACCTGATCCAGGGTACAGACATACACGGCATTTAAGATGCCGTATATCTTTGTCTCCATTAATCCAAAGTAGTCACTCCTTTTGTCGTCTTTAGTGATGCAATTTTGATGAGTCCAGACCAGCTGTTTTGAAAAATTACGATCAGAGTCCCAATTTGGGGAAAACAGTAATAGTATGATGCTCTGTGGAGGTTTTCATTTTAAGCTTGCGATTTTGATGTGGTTTTTTGTTTCTGATCTTGAAAAGAGTGACATAATCAAAGGCACTAAATCATCCCTTAAATAGTTATTTTTCAAAGAATAAGCAGAAGAGAATCTGAGATCTGCCTTTTCTACTAACTAACAATTTAAGTCAATCAAATAATGAAAGTCTCAAAATCAGAGAGAGTATGGAAGAGTGAAATTGGCACAGTTTGAAAGAGGTGACTTCAGCTTAATATTGATTCTGCTGCTACTTAGTAATTACTTCATTTTGGATAAGTTGTTTGGTTCACTTTTCCCATCTGTATATGGTGGAATCATCCCTATTCTTCCTATGCTATGGGGTTATCGTAATGGTCAGAGGAGATAAATGTGTGAATGTGCTTCAGGGACTGTAAAGCACTATATAAGTAAGTGAGACTCTGCCTGTATACCCACATGGTAAAAAACATCTCCAGGAAGGACCTCAGTTTCCTGGAAGTTCGTCAGGTGTACACTTTCTGTCCAGAGGATCATGCAGACATTTCTTACTGTGTATTTCTGGCTGCCTTACAGTCCAAGACTCGTTTCCGTTCTTGATAGGCTCCCCACTCCCACTACCCTTCTGATAAGCTTTCATTCCTTGAAGTTATATATGCAAGTTCTGTTTCTCAGCAAGTTGTATCTTCAGGATGAAATGCTAATAAAACAAGTTATATTCTTGCTAATATATCAGTACAGACAGCTTCTCACTGTACAGCTTTGATGTCAGTATGCTAACAGATCGTCTCCCCACAAGGGGTAAATGTGGGAAGGGACAAACCTGAGAACCTTGTTCTGGCATGTATGCCATTATTATTAATAAGTGTAAAATAAGCAGGTAATTTGTCAAGATATTCCAACTTGAATCATGCTTTGGTTCCAGTTATGAGAAACAGAGCATGAGAAAGTAAACTTGCTGGCACTGTTAGTTTTCTCGCTCTTAATGTTGAAATACCCCATGTCTTACCATTTAGAAAGCAGTTTTTAGAAATTGCTGATTATCATGGTGTTCCAAAGTAAAGCAGAGATGGAGTTATAGGAAGTTACGTCAGCACATCCTGAACTAAAGGCAGAATCAGAAGACATAGAAATTCAGTCAGTGCTCTGTTAGATTACACCGTGTAGCTACCAAATGTCTTCAGAGGTTGGTATTCCAAGGGAACAGGCAAAAGGCATATTAATTTAAATAAAGTTTAGCTAAATAGAAATGAGGAGTTACATAATTATGAGATCAACCGTTTTAGCATTTTGCCAACGGAAACATTTTCTGCCTAGGGTGAATTCCCTAATGTTCATTCTAACTTCAATGACTCAAGTAATGGTTTTCATACTTCTAAGATAATTGGAGAACATTATGAAAATGATCACATGTTATTGCTTATTCAAAACTGCCAAATATATTGTTCCTGGAAGGCTGTTACTATGCAAATCCCTTTTTCATGAGGCAACCAGGCACTCAATTCTTTTTTTTTGCTGCTATTAAAGAAGTGTGCAATGTATATAATGTACAAGGAAAGAAGAAATAGAGGAGGTAAAAGTATTGGAAACATCTTTTTTTTTTTTTTTGCGGTACGCGGGCCTCTCACTGTTGTGGCCTCTCCCGTTGCGGAGCACAGGCTCCGGACACGCAGCCTCAGTGGCCATGGCTCACGGGCCCAGCCGCTCCGCAGCATGTGGGATCTTCCCGGACCGGGGCACGAACTCGTGTCCCCTGCATCGGCAGGCAGACTCTCAACCACTGCGCCACCAGGGAAGCCCTGGAAACATCTTTTAAAACATATAAAGATGTGTTATAAACTGAAATTGAGCCATCATTAGATTATATTTGAATATATCAGAAAAATGTTTTGTGTCATCTTCAATTCAAAAAAGTTTCCTATTGACTACTAAATAGAGCCCAAGCTCCTTCCTCTGTTAACCATAGCCCTTCACACCTTGATCCAATTGCCTTATTTCTCACTTATACATGCTATACTGCTGGCATATGTCACTTATACCCTTTCATTGATTTTTTAAATTCCAGCCCAAATGAACTATTCATTCTTACTTGTCAAAAAACTCAGTATGGCCATCATTAAAAAGTCTACAAATAATAAATGCTGGAGAGGGTGTGGAGAAAAGGAAACCCTCCTCCACTGTTGGTGGGAATGTAAATTGGTGCAGCCACTATGGAGAACAGTGTGGACATTCCTTAAAAAACTTAAAATAGAATTAGCATATGATCCAGCAATCCCACTCCTGGGTATATATCTGGAGAAAACTTTAATTCTAAAAGATATATGCACCCCAGTGTTCATAGTGGCACTATTTACAGTAGCCAAGACATGGAAGCAACCTAAATGTCCATCAGCAGATGAATGGATAAAGAAGATGTGACATACACACACACACACACACACACACACACAAAACAATGGAATATTACTCAGCCATAAAAAAGAATGAAATAATACCATTTGCAGCAGCATGGATGGACCTGGAGATCATTATCCTAAGTGAAGTAAGTCAGACAGAGAAAGACAAATATATATCACGTATATGTGAAATCTAATTAAAAATGATACAAATGAACTTATTTACAAAACAGAAACAGACTTATGGATATCAAAAACAACCTATGGTTACCAAAGGGGAAACATGGGAGGGAGGGATAAATCAGGAGCTTGGGATGAACATATACACACTGCTATATATATGATACATAACCAACAAGGACACACTGTATAGCACAAGGAACTCAATATTCTGTGAATAACGTATAAGAGAAAAAAAATCTAAAAAAGAATGAATATAAGGATATGTATAACTGAATCACTTTGCTGTACAAATGAACCTATTTACAAATCAGAAATAGACTCACAGACATAGGGGAAAAAAACCCAAAAAAACTCATGGTTGCCAAAGGGGAAAGGGGGAAGGGAAGGATAAATTAGGAGTTTGGGAGTAACATATACCCAGTACTATATATGAAGTAGATAAACAAGGTCCTACTGTATAACACAGGGAACTATATTCAATATCTTGTAATAAACTGTGATGGAAAAGAATATAAACAAGAATATACATACACGTATAACTGAATCACTGCTCTACACCAGAAACTAACACAACATTGTAAATCAACTATACTTCAATTTTAAAAATTATGCTTTTCTACATCTATGCTGCAACATCCTTTATTTACAAAGCTCCCTTGTTCCCTTCTTAGCTTCCATGATACTTTAATTGTGCCTATTTCAGGGAGCATAGTGCCTGTAGAAGTGCTTTGTTACTCAGATCTACTTCTTCCCCCTCCTTCCACGCAGCTCTCACTTGCTCGGCTACTTGATGTCTTGGCCAAAGACAGCATCTTAGAGAACTTGACCTGTTAGAGAAGATATATTATACAAAGCTAGAAAACCCACCAGCCAGTTATGTTCTGCAGAGGGTCTGGAGAAGATGCCATTAAAGAACTGAGCTCCTTGATGCTACTGGGGATGAAAGACCCTGAGACAGCAGAGGAGAGGTGAAGAGCAAAATGTGTGCATTTGCTGTCATAAGAGGCAAAGGTCGGAGTTTCAACCAGGATCCTGACCTGCAGACAGCTTAGAAGTGGTTAAAAGAAAAATGTCCTGGGGCTTCCCTGGTGGCACAGTGGTTGAGAATCCGCCTGCCAATAGCAGAGGACACGGGTTCGAGCCCCGGTCTGGGAAGATCCCATATGCTGCAGTGCAACACAGCCCGTGAGCCACAACTACTGAGCCTGCGCGTCTGGAGCCTGTGCTCCTCAACAAGGGAGGCCGCGATGAAGAGTGGCCCCTGCTCGCCGCAACTGGAGAAAGCCCTCGAACAGAAACAAAGACCCAACACAGCCAAAAATAAATAAATAAATAATTTAAAACTATTAAAAAAAAAAATGTCCTCAAGGGCAAGATAGACGGGTGGCCAACAAGCAAGTCGCTTAATTTGTATGACTGGTATAAACTGAGGCAGAGGGCAGCTAAAAGCTCAGGCTCAGAATTGCTACCCTCTTACCCTTCTGCTGGGTATGTCAGCTGAAATCTTGTTTCCCAATGAAAGGAAGTGGGGTGGGGTTAGGGAGTGGGGAGGAAAAGAAAAAGAAGGGAGAAGGGAAAATGAGCAAGAGGGGAGGAGGAAATGAGAGTTTAAACATCTTCACCACAAACATACCCCTCACACCCTCCAACCAGAAATACCAGTGGAAGGTCTCATTCACATTACTTTTTATTTGTTGTGTATTCACTATCAAATGATTAGTCTTCTCATCCAGATATTTTACACTTTGGAAGTAAAAGGGTGGCATAGAGGATTGAATGGATCTGATGCTCTTTTTAGGCTGAGGAGAGAGAGGCAATAGCTATGTACTTTTTCTCCCCCTTGTATCAGGCATTGCAAATAAAGGCAGATACACACTAATAAAAGAAGTTTATCCCCAAATGTCATTTTGGAGACTAAGTTTCCATAGAATGTATAGCTACTTCATTAAGTAGACTTAATGAAGCTGAAATACCGTGCAAGTAAAAAACAATATTGCTTTAATATTAATCATGTTCTGGTCTTAAAATATGTGTACAAATTCTTTGATATTTCTTCTTTCAAAATGTGGCGCTTAATTTGGCTCCCCTTGCCTATAGAATGGACTTAGTGACTTATTTCTAATGAATAGGATATATCAGAAATGACTGTATGTCATTTTCTATAATAGGTCGTAAAAGGTATTATGTTTCCTCTTTGCTCTCTCTCTCGCATCCCTTACTCTCAGGAGTGTGATAAGGACCCTCAAACAGCCCAGTGAAGAGGTCCATATGGCAAAAAACTGAGGCCTTCTGCCAAAAGCATGTGAATGAATCATCTTTGTAGTGGATCTTCCAACCCTACTCAAGCCTTCAGGTAACTTCAACTCAAGGTGATGTGTTGCCGTGCAACCTCACGAGAGAGACTGAGCCAGAAGCACTAAGGTAAGCCACCTCCAATTTTCTAATGCACAGAAAATGTAAGGTAAAAATGTTATTTTAAGTTGTAAGTTTGGGGTAATTTTTTATAGCAATAGATACCTGGCACACTATAGTAAAGGATTTAGTGATAATTTTCTCATATTTTTATCATCAGGGCTGGTACTTAAGAAAGAGTAAATTTAATCAGAAGTAACTGAAGAAGTAGAATACAAATGGAACTCCTGGCACTTTAAGGAGTAATAATTAGCTGGAACATTTTTTCTTGGAAAATTATCTTTAATCATTTTGGGAAATTGTGTATAATTTTCATTACTTGAGTTCCTTGCTGTTACACAAAATGAGGGAAATTTGGGGATACTGACTGTTGTTTTCCTACTAATATCATGTCCCTTTCTCGAATGATCGTTGGTAGAGAAACAGCTGGGTCATAACGCAAGTCCATGGCTATCCAGGGTTGTGTCATTTAAGTGCTCTTTTCGTGGAATTTTGGTATGCTGTTAACGCTTGTCTCTTTGAAACAGGGAAATTATTAGCATCACTCATGAATGGTACTGGCCTTTTCATTGGATAGGAGAACTGGGTTTGCTCGTCTGATGTGGTTCTTCTCAGAGAATCTTAAAGCCTGGAGGAAGAGTACTTCCTTCCACTCTTCATGTCGTAACTAATTCCTGTGGATCCTTTCTGTTAGACACCCTAGGAAATCATGGCTTTCCCAGTTGCGATATAGGATTATAACTCCAGATACCTGAGACTGTGTAAAGCTCATGGTTTGCTTTTTCCTCTCTCCCTTCTTTTCTCCCTTTCAGAATAGTTGGATGCCTTATATGTATCAGGTTCTACGCTTGGTGATTTGTATGTGAAGTTCAGACAGGCAGTTTTTGCTCATAAGAAACTTGCAGTTAAGATTGGAAATGGACATGTAAACAGACAGTTATCAGAGTGTAAAAAATGCTAATAGAAGAACCACTGAGCGCTATGCCATCTAGCTCGCTCAGATTTAGGATGTCAACAAAGGATTCTGGGAAGAAGTGGTATTTGGATGAGTTTTGAAAGATAAACATGAATGAAGTAGAGAAGTGTGGGGAAGGGCAAGCAAAGAAAAGAGAAATTCATATATAAAGTCCTAGAAGCAGAAGAGCTTGGCCCGTTCAGAGAAATACAAAGAGCCTAGGCTAGTTGGATGGCTGATGCAGACAGCTTGAGTGCATTATGATGAGAGATGAGATGGGAGAGGCAGGCTTTATGAAAGGCCCTTTATGTTACACTAAGAAGAACGGACTTTATTCTTTCGGTTATAGGGATCTATTTAAGAATATTTAATTAATAAGGAGGTGGTGTGAACATGATCAGATTTGCTTCTTTTCATAAGTTTGCTTTGTTGTCAATAAACAATGCATCAGAGGAAGCAGTACTGGAGAAAGATGGGCCTTTTGCCATAATAATATTAGTCACATTTTAATAAGGACTTTGAGAAAGAGATGCACTAGGAATGATTCCAAAGCTGTGGGCCTAAGCCACTGGGTGAGTGGTGGTGCTGTTTACAGAGATGCGGTACACTGAGAGGGGCAGGGCCTATTTTTTGGAGGTCAGGAGTTTGGAGTCAAGTGTTTTCTTTTGACTCTATTATCTTTATGAGGCCTATTAACTAAATTATCATTATTCACTAAAGCTCTTTCTGTATTATGAAATTCTGTAAAATAGGCCATTCGTCAAAACATTCTACAGTGTACCACGGTTGCATGATAAATTAGCTGTTTTAAAAAGGAAAAAAATGTAAACTTTCATCACATATGTCACTTAATCAGTGACATGAAGAAGAAAGAATTCCATGGTTAATATCTTTATTCCTGGAATGGAATTTAAAGATAAAAATTACAAATAAATTTGTAGGTAGAGATAATGATATCCGCGTGTTTAATGGGCAGGAGACTTTGATCTGAACACTAAATTGAGCAATCAGTGAAAAGTATGATAGCATTTGCCAGAGGTGATTGTGTTCATTGGTGGTTAATTAGAGAAGCTTAGTTACCCCGTGGCCTGTGGGATCTTAGTTCCCTGACCAGGGATTGAACCGGTGTCCCCTGCATTGCAAGATGGATTCTTAACCACTGGACCACCAGGGAAGTCCCAATATGAATATCTAAAAAAAATTTTTTTCTCTCTTGTTAAGTATCAATGAATAATAATGCTGTTTTACTTTAACTGACAAAAATCTCTGACAGTATCAAGAAAATCACTCATTAAGATCCATGGATCATTAACCCTGAAATTTTATAAAAATGATTTGTTTGGAAAAATAATTTCAGACCTTTTAACAGTACTGATTAATCAAACATTAATTTATCATCTTCATATAATGAAGCTTAGACCTGTAGGAGATTGTGTGCAGGCGAGGAAATAAATTGCAATTTTCCTTTGAGGCAAATACATGTTTCAGTTGATATTATATGTTATTTTATCCAAAAGTAATGTATAAAAATAGAAACAATCACTTACTGAAATATCACTCATTAACTTGTTATTAAGAGAAGCCTGATTTTTAATAGATAGTCATTTGTTTTATAATTAGAAAATGCTATTGGGGGTGGTTGATTTGTAACATATTTTAGGACCTATTTATTTGGATCCACAGGAAGTACGTAAAATAAGTCACGAATTTGTTCTGAGTAAAATTATTATAGCTATACTTGAATAATAACAGAGGCCACGTGATTCAGGGCAAATTCAAGGGCAAATTGTAGAGGAGGGTGAAATTGCTTTGATGCTTTGCATAGTGGGAGTCCCACAAGTTTTGATACCACTGGGCAAACATTGATGTGCACTCTAGTTGTTGTTGTTGTTTTTCACATGCTCACCATTGCCACCACTCTACCATAGCCAGTTATTGGGCTCTTTGTGTCCCAAAACTTAAGTACTAATAGCTGTCTACATAGAAGTTTCAGGCAAAATTCTGTTGTATAAAGGAATGAGTGACTCAGTCAAATATTCAAGTAATTTGCTCTTGGTTCTAACAGCTAATAATGGCTTTATCTGTTACTATAAATGGTTTTATGTCACCAGTTCAAATTAAAGTAGTGATGTGTAAATTGATTTGCTACCCCAAGCCATTCATCAGTCTCCATTATAAACCAACCCCCACGCCCTTTAAGTGGGGTTGCTACTGTGCTCACCTTCTGAGATGGCATTGGTCTGTTGATGCAATCAAGGTAAAGCTATCTCCCTTGACCCTGGGGTTACTGTAGGGGTTACATTATCTAAGTAGTTCCAATCAGAGAGAAGGGCAGAAATGCCGCTTTTTCACACAGCTTGGGAATGAACTTGAGACAGCATGTGACCTTGGTAGCTGCCAAGAGCCACTTTGGAGTCATGAGGGAAACCAGGCAGAAGATAAGCCTGAACCACAGAAGAAGGAGCCTGTGGCTGCAAAGAACAGCAGCAGAAGAGCTGATCAAAACCCCTTTTTGGAAACATGATCACCTCTGGATTTGAAGTTCTGCAAACAGAAAAATTATTGCTTGTCTGTTTGAGTTCCCCTTCTGTTACTTGCAACTGAAAATATTTTAAATGATAGAACGGGCCTTTAAGCTGGCTCGAAGAAAAATGAGGCAGCTGACCTGAACAGGAAGTGAGAAAACCTACTGTCTTTTATTAGGTTTGAAGAAAACTCAGTGCAAAGGAGTACAGAATATGTAATATGTACATCTTTTTAAACCTTTTTAATGTGCAGTATGACTCAAGAATACAGAAAAATAAACAAATTACAGCTTAATGGATTATCACAAAGTGATCACGCGAGCCAAGGAGGACATTTCCAGAAAGCTCATTCCCCCCTTCCAATCACTACCTATTCCAATCTCTATTCTGAAGATTATTTTTGAAGTAGCCAAAGATTCAAATGAAAATATATTACGTATACACACATTTTGTAGTCCTTAATTCTACCAGAAATTTTGGGGCATACAACTACATGCGATTTTATGCAATATCACAACTAGAGAACCAAATGAAACAAACAATTGTAGATTAAGTGAGAATAAAAGTAGAAAGATCAGGAAAAGATATATCCAATCACAAAGTTTCAGAAAGGCAATACGTTTGACTTTGATGTTCCTAGAAGCCAGAAAAGAGAAAACAGAATCAATTTCAAAATATATTATTCTCCTAAGAATCATAGGTAACAGGGAGTGCCCACTCTGTGTCAGAGATTTTTGTAGATGCCCTGTATGTTTAATGTCATTTAATATTTTGAATAAGTCTACCAGGTAGAACTGCTTTTCCACAAGGAGGAAAACTTTTCCACTACTTTTCCACAAGGAGGAAACAAAGACATCAGCATGTAAGTGGAGGCCACAAGATTTGGACCCAGGCTGTCGACTGCAAAACATCCACCCTTGACCATGGGACCTAATCCCTCTGTGTGATAAATGAAAAGTTGCTGCTTAGAAGAAACACAGATTTACTGACAGATGGGATACCACTGCTGCCTGTCCTCATAAAAGATAGTCAGTAGAACAACGTCAGCCTTCAGTGGTATCCATAAAGCATGTTAAAAGGCAATTTCCCTAATGTTCTTATGAAGTAAGGTCAATAATGGAGCATAGTTCAAATAAAGGAAATTCTAGAATTCTCTGTTTGGCTCACCCAAGGATAAAAGTCAAGATTAGATGATTGCATATTCTTCAGAAAATCCTCCGGGAGTAACACTTCTCACTTTTGGATTATTGATAATTCAAAGCAACTCATTTTGTCAGGTAACTGAAGTGAAGAAACTTAGCACCAGCTAACAGCAGATGCCCAGGTTAGTACTCATTCATGTGAAGGCAGGGCTTAAAATCAGTGAAGTATACATATTTCTTAAAGTGCTTCATCAGAAGCAGAAGGTTCAACTTCCTCATGGTTGTGGACTGAAGCAGGGTTGAAACCGGAGTATTTCTTGAGCAGTGACTTGTATTACACTCTGGGAGTACAAGTCACTTGTATAAGACAAAGAATTCCAAGATGATAAGTTCATCGTTAAAATAAACAAATGGGACCTAATGAAACTTAAAAGCTTTTCCACAGCAAAAGAAACCATAAACAAGACTAAAAAGACAATACTCAGAATGGGAGAAAATGTTTGCAAATGAAGCAACTGACAAAGGATTAATCTCCAAAATATACAAGCAGCTCCTGCAGCTCAATAATAAAAAATCAAACAACCCAATCCAAAAATGGGCAGAAGACCTAAATAGACATTTCTCCAAAGAAGATATACAAATTATAAAGGGAACCCTCTTACACTGTTGGTGGGAATGTAAATTGATACAGCCACTATGGAGAACAGTATGGAGGTTCCTTAAAAAACTAAAAATAGAACTACCATATGACCCAGCAATCCCACTACTGGGCATATACCCTGAGAAAACCATAATTCAAAAAGAGTCATGCACCACAATGTTCATTGCAGCTGTATTTACAATAGCCAGGACATGGAAGCAACCTAAGTGTCCATCGACAGGTGAATGGATAAAGATGTGGCACATGTATACAATGGAATACTACTCAGCCATAAAAGGAAATGAAATTGAATTATTTGTAGTGAGGTGGATGGACCTAGAGACTGTTATACAGAGTGAAGCAAGTCAGAAAGAGAAAGACAAATACCGTATGCTAACGCATATATATGGAATCTCAAAAAACAAAACAAAACAAAAAATGGTTCTGAAGAACCTAGGAGCAGGACAGGAATAAAGATGCAGAAGTAGAGAATGGACTTGAGGACATGGAAAGGGGGAAGGGTAAGCTGGGAAGAAGTGAGAGAGTGGTAGGGATATATATACACTACTAAATGTAAAATAGCTAGTGGGAAGCATCTGCATAGCACAGGGAGATCAGCTCGGTGCTTTGTGTCCACCTAGAGGGGTGGGATAGGGAGGGTGGGAGGGAGACCCAAGAGGAAGGGGATATGGGGATATATGTATACATATAGCTGATTCACTTTGTTATACAGCAGAAACTAATACACCATTGTAAAGCAATTATACTCCAATAAAGATGTTAAAAAACAAAGTTCATTGTTGCCTATGCTCAGAAGGATTGCCTATGAAGCCTGCAGCAACACAAATACTATATATGGAGAGAAAGGGTGGGCTAAATCAAAGAATACAATAAATGAGTTTGGGAGAAAAGTAAAACTAACACAAATAGATTAGACTAGTACAGATTTTATGAGACAGATGAATTTTTGAATTTACCTGCAAAGACACTTTAAACTCTGACTTAAATTTTGTAAGCTGTTGTGCTTCTTCCTAAAATTGAAGAGCAATTGCATTAAAATGCAAGTGTACCAACATTTCTAAGGGGAGGATTACTGAAATCTGTGCCTTGCTATTATAACATTTTTAAAAAGGCCACACAAATAACTTGAACATTTTCAAGTGCAAGACAGTATGCTGGGACATTGCTTAGGATGCAACATCTAGTACTGAATGCCCTATGACAATAATTTGGTGATTCCATAAATTAATAATTATAGAAGGTATTATGTGGCAAGGCTTTATGTATAGTTTCCATGTGAGGTTGATTTTGAGAAATGTTTCATATCTTTGTTGCTGAAATAGAGCAAGGGAGGGCAACTTAGAAGAGTAAGGAAACATATCACATTACGTTGTATAGCTGCTTCCTTGTTGGAAAGTCCACTAAAATATTAGAACAAGAATTTTGAATACCTTGCTTCTTACTGCTGCTTCAATACGTGGTACTTAAAAAATGAATAATTGCTGAATGAACAAAGGGCCATGTAAGGAGGAAACCATGAAGCAAGGTCAGAGAATGAGTTACTCAGTGAAGTGGAGGGAAATGTACACACAACAGGAGTAGTGAAAGCTCAGGCTTGAAAAAGAGGTTAGCTTGACCTTCTGTATGGTCTTCAATGCCAGCCGAAGTTGTTAATGATGGATTCATTATGGGTATAGCTACTCTTACACATGTGACTAGAGGTGGGCACTGATAGGGTAGCTTCAGTTTGATAGTTTAAAAAAGCAGTGTAAGACATCAAATTTATAGAACTATTGAAGTTATCTTTTTCTTTTCAACCATCTGCCGTAACTGTAAATCTAAATCTAGTAATAACTTCAAAACACCCGGGCAATCAATAATCATGTCAAGCAACAAGAAAATAAGGAAGAACATCAAAGTTAGACAATATGAAGAAACTGCTATAATACTGTCAACTTGGAACTGCTAGAAAATTAGTGATCTAGGCTTATTTACAAGCATAATTTAGCTACTCATAAATCTCATTCAAACTTGAGTTTACAACCTCATTTTTGGTTGAGTATGGGACTCAGATGAATTACTGTGAAAATTCCTCTGGGAAATTACAGTTTAAGTAATGTTTATCTTGGGGAAAAATAACTCAGATTTTTGGTCTATTACGACCTATGCTTAGAGTCAGAGTTTATTAGCATTAATCACTTAAGCTCAATGTGGAAGAGGGAAAACAGATGATTAGGAAATTTCATTCTTTTATTAATTCAATATTACATAGTCCATTCTGTGACAATAAAATGAATTCAGGATTGTTACAATCTTATTGGTCATTCTTGGGATTCAAACACCCTTGAAAAAGCCAGAAAAATAGATGTACTATGACGGTGCATTGTATTTGATACGTAACCATATTCAGTTTGACAAGCAATAATTTATCCTGACACTCAGTATTTCACAGGAACCCTGGGAAGAGAATTACCACTATTTCTTAGATAAATCTTGCCTTAAAAGATCATAGGTTATTTAGTTGATTATTATAACTATTCTATTTATATAATAGCCATATAAAAGCCAATAGATCTCTGCCTTTTATATTACGACTAATGTAAAATAAATTCTCATTTTGATAGAATATTTAGCTCATACCAGCATTTATCACTCAAATCTAATTATTGTGGTATCACATACATTTTTATTACTTTAATGACATTACTATTTCTTTCAACTTATCGATCCTTTATTATATTTGCACTTCATTAATTATTTTTATTAGTAAAATAAACTCATTAATAGTTAGGGTCACATATGTCAGGTTTATTTTCATAATCAGTTTCATATTATGGATAATAGTTGGCAATGTGATCCATTTAGTAGTACTCTCTCCTTAGAGACTCTTAATACCAAACACTAAGATCTAAAAGGAACCATTATGGAGCCTCTCCCCTGCCTTCAGTTGAGCTGCATCCCCCAGCTTAAGTGTTTTTTTCGTTAAATCTCCAATGACTACCTTGTCAGTAGCTTCATAACTTCACAGGGCATTTTCCACTTATCTCATTTTCCATTTATCATTTCTATGCCAAAATAAGTAACATAGGAAATCAAAAAGATAAATATTTAAAAGTCAGTCATTTTAAAATGAGAAAAAGATTTGCATATCAAGTCTCTGGAGGCTTAGTAACTCAGTAAACTTAGAAGAAATCAGAAAGGAGAAGATGGAAAGATTTTAAGACATAAATGACATACTTCAGTTAATCAGTTAACTTTTGCTTTATTTTATTCTTGAAAATATATGAAATAACCATTGAAGATATGTTTAGAAATTTCTAAAAATAATATGTTAAGTCTTTAGTTATTAACTTGGAAATACATATCTGAAATATAGTTGAGTGAAAAAAAAATTCCAACTAATGAGTTTAGATAGTATAATCTAACTTCTAAAAAAAAAAAACCTAGAAAAAAGTCCTCTCTTTATGTTTTAAAATAGGTGAAATATATATATATAAAAGAAGAACAGGGTTTGTACTTAATCAAGGTCCAAGGCTATTACGTAAAAAAAATAGTCTCTTTTAGTCCATTTGGGCTACTATAACAAAAATATCATAAACTAGGTAGTTATAAATGACAAACATTTATTTCTCACAGTTCTGGGGGCTGGGATGTCCAAGATCACAGTGCCATCCAACTGATGGTCTGGTTGAAAGGAGGGCCCTGCTTCCTCATTGATGGTTATCTGCTCACTGTAATCTCAAAAGGTGGAAGGACCAGGGAGCTTTCTTGGCTATATTTATAAGGGCACTAATTGCATTCATGAGGATTAATAATCACCTCCCAAGGTCCCCACCTTCTAATACCATCACCTTGGGGGTTAGAAATTCAACATTGGAATTTTGTGGGGACACAAACATTCAGAACATAGCAGGGTCCCTTAAATTTTCTATTGAGTATTGTTGGTATAACTGCTTTCTGTGGGTAGGCCAGGAATTGGGCTATAGGTGTCTAGCAGTCAGTTTGATAAGGAAAGCCCAGACAGTTACCCAATTTCTTCTAGTGTTTGTAACTTAAAAGCATATTGAGTACTCAAGTGAAGTACAGATGTTCCTGCCAAGACCAGAGGACTTGCCTCTGAGTGTTCACGCTAATGACACCCTGTAATGTCCTTGAATAATGTCTTTATTAATTTCCCTTCAACTAGCACAGCTGTGAGTCTCACAGGTCTGTTTCTTATAAGGCTGCATAATGGAGGCCAGTGCCCTCCTGATGAAGTAAATTCAGAAAGAGCAAGTACCTTTATTTCACAAGAGCGCTCATATGAATTGGTAAGAAAATATAGCGTAAATATATTCAGCCATATTTTATTCTGTGGAGAGTTTTAAAGAGGCAGGGCCTAAATTAAATCTTTCCTCGCAATTACTATTTTCCTTGAAACCTCTCTGTAATTAAAAGCACATTTTTAAATTTAAACACATTATGTGCAAATGTACTAAATCGAGTTGAAGAGGCAACATTAAAGTGAATTTTGAAGAAGAACTTCATTTTAAATGGATAGGTTAGGAAGATTCTAAAATAGTGTATCTAGCATAAGTTATTGATATTTCAGATTTAAAGTAAAATAATATAAAATTTATCTATATCACTGTCTTCTAAAATATTGCCATTATTTTCTCTGTTACAACAAGCATATTTCAAGAGAAGGGGAAATCTAAGATTTGTTATGCCCTTATTAGATAGTTGGAAACTCGTAGATACTATTTCTTTTCAGTTTTTTTAATGACCCTATTAGATGGCAACCACAAGGCCTAGTAATTCATTTAAGTGACCTGAGTGCTAAGTGGCAAGTTCTGGTTCATCCCAAGGTCTAAGATTAGGAAATCTGTGCTCTTTCCAATACGCCAAGCAGCTCATGAGTAGTTTACCAAAGCTATTCTCAGAGAACCCTATCATTTGCTAGTCATCTGCACCCTGGTGTTTACAAGGTTTGTTCTAAAGTAATCTATGACTGAACGTACACCCCTATGTTTGAGAAGAACAAGGTGTTTCTTCAGAACAGGGCAAGTTTACTTCACTGATACATTCATTTACTCCTTTAAAAGAATTTATTAAGCACTGCCCTGTTCCAGAAACGGTTCTTGTTTGTTCCAGAGCAAATTGGAGAAAGCCCTCAGGGAGCTTATGGTCTCAGTAGGGATTATTACTTTCTTTCTTTCTTTTTTTTTTTATTGAAGTGCAACTGGCATAGGACATTATATTAGTTTCAGGTATACAACATAATTTTTGATATTTGTATATATTGCAGAATGATCACCACAATAAGTCTAGTTAACATCTGTCACCAAACACAGTTATATAATTTTTTTCTTGTGATGAAAAATTTTAAGATTTACTCTTAGCAACTTTCAAATATGCAGTATGGTACTATCAAATGTAGTCACCATGCTGTATGGGATCGTTAATATTGATCATGTTTTGACCATTTATACATCATTTATTACATGCAAATTCCCATGCTAAACACTTTACCTACATAATTGCTTTTAATCCTGAAAACTCTGTAAACATTGTGTGTTACTATTGTTATTTTCACCTCACAGATAAGAAAATGGTGGTGTAGAGAGTTTGAGGATCTTTTCTAAAGTTACACAGTTAGTAGATGTATTGATTAGCTTTGGCAGCAGCAAAAAAGCCAAACAACAAACCAAAAAAAACCCTGAAAATCTCACACATCTGTAGAAAAACTTGGATGAGCTGCTTTGACTGGGCTTGTCTGGGTTCAGCTGGGCTTGGCTCTACACTGCTGGTGGGATTCAAGGCTTCTCTGAGTATCTTTTCATTCTGGAATACAGATCCACTGTCTGAGGCAGGTTCTCGTGGAGAAAGGAAGAAGCTCAAGGGGAGAGAATGACATGATGGGAACTGGCAGACTGTCACTTGAACTTACATTCCAGGGTCATAGCAAGTCACAGGTCAAGCCCAAAGTCAGTCATCAGGGAAGTATTCTCTGCCCACCTGGGGGCGTGGCAAGGACAGAGAAGGAAGGAAGAATTGACCACATTAGGCAATAGCACTGGGATTCAAACCCAGGACTGCCTGAATTTAAATCCTGTTGTTTTAACTACTTTCCTATTCTAAATAAACAGGAACCTATTTTATCTTCCTTTGGGTTTATGGCTAGTCTTTTCTGAATGAAGTTTCTAGTCAGGAGTAAATTTGCTGATTTTTTTTTCTCAATAATTGATAAAATTTAAGAAAACTTATAATTTGTTATTGACATACAGAAGATTATCATCTGTAGTTATGGTAATAAAATTCTTCTTAATCATATGGCAGATACCTAATAATTTCCCGTAGTGTATAAACTTTCTGTATTTTCTGCAACTTCCCAGAATTCCGCAGTCATGTTTTCAAAGATATACATTGCTCAGTAATACAGTCTAATACTTCAAATCAATGTCATAGTTCTAGATGGTTATCACTTTAAAGCATTTGGTCAACAATGGTGAGAAATGATATCAGAGAACATTTCCGCTAGCTTTGGTAAATATACTTGGAAATTTATACCATGGAACACTCTCAGATACTGCTGGGGGTTATGCAAAGTGTTACAAGTCCTATATGTAGCGTTTCAGCAATATCTATGCAAGTTGCAAACCATTTGATCCAGCCATCCCATTTCTGGGAGTTTATGTTGCACATATATGACAGAACAAATACAAATTGTATAATTGTATATGGTAGTATCATATACAATAATATATTGTATATATTATATGTATACGAGGTATAATATACACTATACAGTATACTGTATATATAGTATATCGTATATATACTATATATATTAACAGTACTATTTGAAATAGCATAAACTTATAAATGATACAAATCTCCATCAAAAGAGTGTAGGCTACATAATTTACAAATAGTGCAAAAATAATGAGAAGATACTCTATGTTCTGATATGGAACAATCTCAAAGTATACTTCGAAGTGTAAAAAGCAAGGGACAGAACAATGTATATATCTTTTATATAAGGAAGGAGGTAAATCAGCAAATATGTTTGATTTGTTTGGGAAAGATGCACAAGAAACTCATAAAAATGTTTACAGAGTAGATAGGGACAGGATTGAGAGGGAGCTTCTTTACTACATACCTTTTTTGTGTTGTTTGGATTTTTGAACCAAGTAAATAAAAGAAAGGAAAATTTCCTTATCTAACTCATACTCCAAAACCAAAACAATATAATGTATAAATCACTGGCTTCATGGGGACTTTCTATTTTAAAAATTTAGTTGAAAAATATATCTTAGCTCTGTTATTTGTGAAGGAAAATTCTTTTCTATATGCTTACCTATTCTTTTTAGAAATTTCATTGTACATTCTTGGTTAGTTATATAAACTTTTCTAAACCACAGAAACTTTTCACTTCCTTTGGCCTTTGGCTATTTTTGTAAAAACTATGGAAGTATTTCATCTTTATTGGCATTTGGATTTATGTGTATTTTTATAATCAGTCCGTCCTTGTCTAAAATTAGGCAAAGGGAGAAGGTGAGTCCTTGGATTCCGGATAAGGAAGGAGTTGAGAGTGAGTAAGCGGGAGCAGGGCCCTTATCCCAGAACCTGTCAACAGCAGTGGCTCAGACCCAGCCTGTTCAACTTCACCCAGCACCAGACCTTATTTTGGGGGTTTAGGATTGTAGTTTTAAGACCAAGCAGCACATTCTAGCCTAAGAGTGGAACCGATAAGTAACAAAGGACATGGACAGACTTCACCCAATAATTATAATTCTTAAATGAGTCCATTTAAAGCATTATATTCAATAATAATCAAAAGAACATTCATTTAAAGAGAATATTTGAGGACTGTTTAATCAATCTATATAACTGAATCCTCCTAATTCCACTGCATGGATGAATAAAGTGAAGTATCAAGTTGAAGGAGAAATAAAGGTTCATTCCCCACTGTTGTTGGAAGACAACTTTCCACATGTTTCTCATGTTTCTGCATCTCTTATACTGAGACCCTGACTTAAAGTATTCCAGACCATCTTTTCAAGGATATTTGAGTGGCGAATAGCCTTGGAAGGTAGAGATGATGTCTCTCTCCAGAGCAAAAGGGAAGGCATAATTGCAGCTTTGCTTAGATGGAAAGGAGTCCTCACATTACAGAAATGTCCAGTTACAGCTCTGCTTGTGCCTGGAGTTCCCTCTTGAACTAACTTTCCACCCATGCACAAAGTCAACATCTAATCCCAGTTTCTCTTCCGGGGTAAGACCATTGGCTGCCCAGTGTTCCTGCAGTTCAGATTACCCTCTATCTATCAGGATAGCTCTGCTTTCAACTGGGCCTGCTTTGTGCAGTGAACCTTCCTGCCCTTTGACATTATTCATGCAACAAAGTTACTGAAACATGTGACCCTTTCTTTTGAAGTTACATTTTGGAGGACCCTGTTCTTCCCTGTCGGGTCCCGGGACACAACTGGACATGAGTGCATGTTGACCCCATGCACTGGGCAGGGCGGCTCTTCACTCTGGTGCAGGAAGGTCTCAACCCTGCATCAGCTCCCTGATGTTCTCCTGACTTGGTTCTTCTGGGCCTCCCTTTTATCAGTTGGCTCTAAATTTTCCTGGCTCTTCCATGAAGCCTGAAACTTTAGGAATTCAGGGCTCCTGGCGTTCATCAATGCCCCCTGCTGTCCTCCACGAGGGCATACAACAATCTGGGAAATTGCCAAGTCCCAGGGGGACTAAAGCAGGGGGTCTCTTCAAAGGTATGGCTGGTGGCTGTCTGTACAACTGGACCTCCAGTGACAGCTTTAACTTCTCAGAAAGATGTTCTGTAAGAAATGGCTTTGCTGGATCTTCGAGGTAGAAGGGACCATTTTTTGAACTCCTGAGTCACTAGAGTATTCAGATTTCCATTTAGATTTTTAGGAGTTTCCTGGTTCACTGGCTCTCAGGATGTCTCAGTTGTGTTTCAGGAGCTGGGAACTCCTCAGCCTTGACTATCTCCCTTGACCCTTGGAGGAATTCTTCGTTTCATCTCTCACATCCTTATGCTCTGGGAACATTGCTATTCTGTTGTCAGATTCTCCTGGGATATAACTGACTCTCATCCTTTGGCTCATTTCCTGTTACTGCTTGACTAGTAAGCAGCTCTGAACTGCTTCTGTTGTCCCCCAAAATAGTCCCACTGTGTCGTGTTTTGGCAACAGTGATGGGTGTGAGGGTGTGAAAAATCTGCTTTCCTCCCCTGAGAAAGGTCTGTGAATCCAGGGCCAGTATCACAGAGGGACCATTTCAGGGCTCTCTGCTGCTTCTTTCCCCCAGGTGACGGGGCAGATGGAGGGCTATCCAGGGCAAGGACTGCAATTTTTTGCGATCATCTGTCTTCCTGATCTACTTGAGGGTTTCTTCCAGAGAGCTTGGTGACTCACTGTGGAGTCAGCCCTTGACAGATGGTGACTGAGGAGAGAATGGCAGACTAGGGAAGGGACTAGGATTGGGCTGCCCTCACCAAAACAATTTACAGATTCAAATCCTGTTTATAGGGACACTTGCGATTGAATTTAGGATTCACCCAGATAATCCAGGATAATCTCTTCATCTCAAGATCCTTAACTTAGTCATACCAGCAAAGCACTTTTTTGCCTTATAAGAAAGCATTCACAGCTTCCAGGAATCTGGACCTGTTTATATTTGGGGGAGTCATTATGCAGCCTATTATACACATAATTGTCAATTTAAATTTCAGAGCCTCAAGGGCCAATCTTGTGGCTCTAGGCCAGGAAGGAGGTAAGAAGTGGGCAGTGAGAGAGGCTGAGGTGGACATCTTTGCATTTATTCACCCTTGTGGAAGAGTCCCTCTACTTTCCCCTTCAGCCTCAGCCCGTGTGCACGTGGAGTTGTAGTCTCCAAACATCCCTACAGTCAGGGTGTCCTGGGGCTCAGTTCTAGCCAAAAGGAGAATTCCGTTAACCTAATCAGAGTGATTGGTTCAGTGACCCAACCAAAAGCCAACGAGGCTTTTGCAAGAGGCATTGTGAGAGAGGTGCCACATTTTCAACTGCACTCGAACCTGGAAGAATACAGCCCTGACCTTGTCGGCAGCCATCCTGCTACCACATAAAATCTGAGAATAAAGTCGGAACAGGAGACAGAGGACGCACCAGTAGAGAGGAACTCATTTCTGATGACATCAGTTGAGTCCCTCTGCTAAAGGCCAACTTTGCCCCCAGACTTTGTTACATTAATCAATGAATTTCCGTTTTGGTTTAAGCTTTGTTTATTTGTTTGTTTGTTTTTAGTACTTGGTGAGAGTTTATTATGCATATAAGAACACCTGTCCAACTGGGAGCTTTTAAATTCAAAGACTGCTATGAAGCTCAGAGGCATGACATTACAGGATGGCTTATAAAGTGAAAATGAGGAAGTTGCTTCACTCTATAATGATTGGTTATTATAAAGGGGGGTTTCCAGATGGCCAGGGATTGGTTAAAATTTATTACCTTATATTGTTCTTAGGAAGATGGCTTAAGTTTCTTTTATGAGTATAGAAGGCATTTACAAGAAGAAGCCTAAAAGGCAGGCCAGGTTACATTTCACTTGTTTTGCAAGAAAAGCTAAATTAAGTTTCACTTACCTGGTTTAAATGTTTTTGTCTGCTCAGGGAATTTTTGAGTCTGGTCTCTTTTGTATTTAATTTTAACACCTGGCAGGCAAAGGGCACAGCTGGAGGCCGCAGGCTGCACTATGTGGCTTCAAGTGTGTGGGGGGCAGTAAGTGTGGTTCCAGGTAGACAGGCAGGAGAGGATGGGCCGGGTGGGGTCAGCCGAGCCTCATCTTGCGGGATCTCGCGAGTTCTGCCAAGCAGCAGGGGAGTCCTGCTCCCTGAGATGAGAAAACTTGGTTGTCCCAGGTGCCAGAGGTCGCCTGTCCATAAGGAGTCTGGTTCATGCCACCTATCCAGCAAACCCCAATTCCCCTCTAACCCTCACCGCTACCTGAGGGTCACAGTGTTTCCATGACTCCCAGACAGATGCAGGGATGGGCTCTGGTCCAAAGGCTGTGCTTGGGTGGTACCACCCAAGGCCGGAATGGGGGAGTCAGCTGCACATGCTAGAGCCGAAAATCTAGAGCCTTCCAGGAGGCCAAATACCTCAGGCAGTGACTCAGGCTTCTGGTGAGTGACCCGGGCACCCCATCCAACATCGGCCCAGGTCCAAGGTCGGTTCCGGTGCACGTCCCCAGGTCAATGTTGAGTTGTATTTTTTGTTACTACAAGCAAATGATGCCTCACAGTACCTGTGGATCCTGTTTATGGTTCTTTCCTCCATGCTAGTGCACTAAACATAGATATTAGCCTCACCGGTCTCAGTTTCCCCTTCCATACAAGAGGATTTAACTACAATAAATACTTAAAACGTTTGCAAATATAAAATAAAATAATCAATGTTAAAGCCAGAATTTGTTTCAAAAATGTCAGGTGCAAGTAAAATTATGTTTAATTTTTATAAATTAAATTATTTCTGACTCTAAGCCCCCTTTTACGAGAACGGGATGACACCTAATTTATCGCTGGAGCCTCTTTTCCCTCTTAAGTGTACTATACATTCTCAGAGGAAAAAAAAGACAGCTTAGGAAACAGCCTCTGGTCTTTGGTCCTTCAAGGTTACCACTAAGAGGCTCATTGTACAAGATATCGTCCATTCCCAGGCAGGTAATGCCACAGCCTCTCCGCCAGTGTGGTCCCAGCGTCACTGGCTGAAACTCTCAAGGCTGTGGTGCTGGACGTTTAGCAGCCCTCACCTCTGGAAACACATCAGCTCTCCCCGTGAGAAGTCCTGCCGTCTCCTTGGGGACCTCCACACAGGCCACAGCCCTTCATAGAACCCATCACTACATGCCTTTCTTCCAGTCCCAGGAGGCACTGCTACATCTGGGCCACTCCCTCTTTCAACCCAGTCCCCTTCTCTTTCATCCGAGGACTACACAGCTAAGTTCTCTTCTCACCAAAGAGCCTTGATGAGGTTGGACAGCAGCTATCTAGCCCAGGCAGCACAAAAGCCATTACTAACCCCTGAGAGAAATCAGAAACTCAGACCTTCTTGGAGACGTTGGTGGGGGCCAAGTTACCCTTTCACCTTTATGCTAGTCTCTTCTAATTGCTTGGTAAATCTTACCCTGCCACAGATGTCTGTTACCTAGCAGAGAGTGAGAAGGTGGGGCAGGAATATCTTCAGAGAGACATCAGCTCTCCTGTCTGGTCATTACAAACTCCCATACTGAAGCGTGGCCAACCACCTAAACTTGCATGGTGCCTGGCTCCTTCCTGGGAACTCAAAAGAATGAAGGAACAGACCTGAGTTTGGGGGGAAGGTCTGGTGAGGAGAAAGTGGAGAAGGAACCGCCACAAGTTCCTGAAATGCCCTTTGACCTCTGTAATGTTACAAAATCAAAGGCCTGAATGTGTATCCTTGATTTACCACTTACTGGTCATGTGATACCGGGCAGCTCACTCTACTTCGCCAGTCTCAGTTTGCCATCTGTTATATGGAACATAAATCAATTTCATGAGGATATTGTAAGAATTAAGTGAAATAATTTATTTGAGGTTTTTAGCTTAGCGCCTGGCACATCGTCCTTGGTAAAAATTTGTTGTATCATTATTGTTAACCACTGACCCATCACACACTTTACGTCCCAAATTGTAGCTGATATTTCCATTTGTGGTCTAGTCTCACTTCCCAGATCTGGTGCTTGGAACACTTTTACAGCTGTAGCCTTTTGCCAGACCACTGTATGGATTCTCTCCCTGGCTATGTTGCTCTCTTTGAGTTCTGAATAAATGTCTGTCACTTACTCTTACTTCACAGACTATGGTGGCCGCACTTTCACCACATCTAGTTCAATTCTCCATGTGAAACCCGGACTCATGTCATTCCCTTTCGCTCTTTCTCTAAGGATTAACATATTCCTTCTGCCCGGAAGATTAAAGATGAGAGAGAGACTGCAGACCAGGATCCTACCAGAGAACGTACACATTTGTTCTTAGCATCACAAATTACATTTCTCACTTCCAGCACCCCACACTCTCATGTTCAAGGGCACCTTTTCACTCGGCCCCAGCCAGGAGCAGTAGTAATGCTAATAGAGAAATCCAGGGAGCACTTGGGAGAGGGGTAGATAAGGAGGGAAAGGCAAAGTAAGCAAAGAAATTACCTACTTGTTATAAATGGAAAGGACTGTAGTTGGTCTACCAGTCTAAGTGACAACTCAGCAATCAACTCAGAGATGACATGGCAAACTTATAATGCACATAACAGCTTCCTTCCTCGCCATTCATCGCTTCCCTCACCAATGCAGAATAACAACACTTCAGTTCGAGTCTCATTTTTTTCTACCCTTTTCTCCTTTACCTCATTCCCACAACTCATGATAGAATATTTTAGGGTTTGCTTGTGCAAAAATAATTTTGGTTAGGACACACTGAGTTAAATCTGTTCTACCATCAATATAGACATGATAGTCACATAAAAGGTTGTGAATGATTACTATATACATCAGAGTGTTTTCAAGCATGTACCTCAGTGTTTAGTGTACTTGCCCTGAAAAATGGAAATCTGGCAATCACATTAAATGTGATATAGCAGAGGGAGATCTCTCAAGGGTGAGTAACAACATTTTGGAACTTCCGCTTTCTAATATGTAAATGGAAGAAACATCTACCTTGCCTACTTTTGAGTGTCAGTGAAAAGCAGATTATAAAAATTTTTAGGGCTTCCCTGGTGGCGCAGTGGTTGGGAGTCCGCCTGCCGATGCAGGGGACACGGCTTCGTGCCCCGGTCCGGGAAGATCCCACATGCCGCGGAGCGGCTGGGCCCGTGAACCATGGCCGCTGAGCCTGCGCGTCCAGAGCCTGTGCTCTGCAACGGGAGAGGCCACGGCAGTGAGAAGCCCGCGTACCAAAAAAAAAAAAAAAATTTTTAGAAAACTGAAGCACCACATTGATTTGAAGATTCATTATGTTGGCAATCATGTTAAAGTACATTCTGTGTTCCATGGTTGTTTTATTAGGTGTTCACTGGTTGATTCCGTTATTTGACTTCTCCAGTAGTATACTCCTCAGCCATGGCTGCACGTTAGAATCACCTGGGTAGTTTTTTAGATGTATTAATGCTCGAGAAATACCCCGATTGTTAAAATCACAATGAGTAGGGCTCAGACATGGGCATTTTTCAAAAGTTCCCCAAATTACTCTAAAGCACAACCAAGGTAGAAAGAATCTGTTATAACAAAAGCCCGTCCTTTCCTCTTTGTAGTTAAGAGACACTAGTTCAGGTATAGGGTAGAGCATGCTTCATCTCAAGAAAACTAATCAAAGATGGCCGTGTGACTCTAATACAGTGACCAGCCATCCTTGATTGCCCAGGACTGAGAAGGTTCCCCAGACGTGGTATTTTCACTGCCAAAACTAAGAAAGTCCCAGGCAAACAAGATTGAGTTGTTCACCCTAGACCCTGGGTTTGTAGATGAGTTGTACATTTCTGAGAAAGGTTGTATTCTTTCTTAACTTGAGGGAGTGGTGTGTGGGTAAATGCTCTGCTGTGGACTATCATCTCCTTGTCCGGCTTCGTGACCATTACTGCTGCAGTAATCTGCAACCATGAGAAGAATGTCAAGACAAGAATACAGGACAGGGACCTGGCCGTCCTCCATGTCTGAGCAGCTCAACCAAAACCAGAATTCTGCTGGCTTCCAGAATTCTTGTCATGTGAGAATGTTAGTTTAAATCATGGTCAGCTGAATTTGTTTTGCTCTTCGTAGGCGTAAGCTCTCAGTGCATCCATCAAAACTGCACGCAATTAGACATTTGTTCTTCATCTCAGAAATGTCTCCAAGGCCTGTTAACCGCTGTTGGCTTCCAACTTTCATCTTTGTTAGCTGTCTTGGTTTTCTGTTATGTTTGGCTTCTTATCCCCATACGCCTCAACCACTACCACCATCCGCCCTTAACTGGAATGCAGACTGTTTTCCTGACTCTGACCAACACACCCTGAGAGAATGACAAGTCTGGGAACTCACGCCTTGACACCACACCCTGACACTGGCAGGCAACAGTCCCATTTCCGTCGGTCTCAGGGACCCTGTGCTTGGTCAGGGCTCCCGTTTGTCCACTACCTTCTTGTCTGAGAAGAGGAAAGAAATCAAACAACTTCGGTATCACTTTCATTGAATCTCTGCTCCTTACAGGATGCTAACATGTTGTTGATTAACACTTGGTAACCCGACTGAAAACAGACTCACAGAACAACATTGTGTCTTAGAACTCAGGGATATTAACTGTGCTGATTCTCCTTCATTAATATATCATTATGTGGAAATGCGTATTTCACTTGATGATCCTCTGTGCCTTGGCTTAAAAATTACAGCGTCCCAGACTCTAACCCCAGACGATGGAGCTAAGTCTGTGAAACCCAGTGTGTTTTTTAAGAGAGAATAGGAACATGCATGCTGTCAAACTTGCTTTGCTCTTTTTCCATTGGTTCTTACCAAAAGCATGCGTGGCTTTCCGAGAGCCAGAGCTGCACATGTGGGTCCCAGCAGAACTGTTCTCTGTGCCCATCTTACTCACAGGAAGCTCTGGCGTGGCTCAGCCTTCTCTGAAATGTTCTTATCTGGCCTCTCAGCCAACAGCTTTTCTTTCCATTTTTATTAAATCGAGTCAAGTCGGCAGTGACAACTGCACTTGCTCTAATATTGAAATCATTCTTTTCACTACGGCATCATTCCTCTAGCATTTTGCAGAAGGTACTTAAGACCAGTAGATTGGTAGAAACAACTGTCAGCCAATAGGGGACTGTTTTATTCACTTGATGTGGAGCTTATAATATGGAAATGCATATAGATGCTGTGAAACACTTGCAGTGAGAACAAGGAAGGCGTCTGTCCTCCATGCATGTAGAGAATGCACAGGAGAACATTGTACACCTTGGGGGAATTCAGCACCGAGGAAGCAGTTCTTTCATCTCTCTCTTTCCTGATGACATAACACCCTGGCTATGGCCATAATGTTTGGAAGGATGGAGAAATATTGCTTATTATAAAAACAGCTTATTATTCAGTGATCAAGCACACTTCAGGAAGCCAGGGGTTGGTGCATACAAGTTTTTTTAAAGTTTTCCCTTTGATTCAAAAATCAGGCTGTACTAAATACACAGGAGAAGAGCCTAAGGGATCCTCTTTTCTGAGCGTTCTCTATCTTTATTTCTTCATCTATATTTTCTTGTTTTATATTCTCTCTCTCTTTTCCACTCTTCTCCTTGGGTCGTTGCCCTGACTGTTGTAGTTTATTTCCATCCATTTTTTTCCTTACAGGGAAAGAGACACTGTTCTTTTTGCTTAGTCAGGTCATTGCCCCTTCTCTGTCAGGAGACCCCATGCCTGCTTCTCTGTAGTACAGCTGGACATCTCACCTTATCTCAGAAGACTTCCTGGTCCCAGAAAGGGCTAGAAAGCATCTGTGCTTCCCTAAGACCTACTGTGTGATATTTTCTAATCCTTCCTCTTTGGTTTGTCTCCTCTAGTAAACCATGAGCAAATTGAGGGCAGGTATAATATCATACTCTTTGAATCTTTAGCATGTCAGCAGTGCCCACAAATAGTAAGCACTCAAGAAAGCTTTGTTAAGTTTAATTGAAATACCAAGAGAACATTATTCTACAGTTTCCTTGCCAGTAAAACACAAATATTTATATGCTTTACAGGGTTGTTAAAATGAGACTGATGTATATAACATTACATGAGGAACATGGAAGCATATCGTCTGACCAAATGGGCCCTAAAATATTACTTTTACATCCATGTCTCTCCTATTCTTCTTTACTGTTCCTGATTATTTGGTGGCCCGAGTCTGTTTTTAGAACGGAGGTAGTTGTAATACAGAGAGAGACCAGAGCAGATTAGGCTACTTGACCCAAAGTTGATAACACCAAGAGCACCTATATTAGAAATTATGTGAAATTTATATAGACTTGTAGACAAAAATGAAATCCAGAAAGACTGAGAGCAAACTAGAAAGGGCAAAAACTTTGAAATTCACTGTTTATTAGAGTCTTTCATGAAATGCCGCTATTTTCAAAATACTGTTTCCTAGATTGTTTTGTTTCTGTTTCCGTCTATATTTATTCCTGAATATTAAAAATGATTTTTATTGCTAATATTCCTTCTTAATTTATCTAATTACTAGAAAGTACATAGTTGGCAATATTATAGTGTAACCTTATAAACAGGATGTAGTCAGAGCAATAATTTTGGTTTTACACTGTGCTGTGTGATGAGAATAATTGGACATTGTTGATACATTATTTTATGAGTTTGTTTTTTGTAAGTTGGGATGAAGATGGCTTTAAGTGTTTCAGTTTTTGGTATATGCTATAGCCATGTTGAAAGTTGTTTTTTCTGACATTCTTTCTCAATAAATGTCTCATTATTATAATGGAATGGAAATTTAGCCAAACCCTTGCTCTCCAGATGGTTTATAAAGATTTGGAATATTCATAAGTGGAAAAACTGACCAGCTACAGTGAAGCCTCCTGCAATTCTCATCTTAGTGCTAATGTTACAGAGAAGGAGACTTTTGCTTTATTTTGCACCGTCTAGAGCCACCTTTATTTTTTAATCCATAATAGAAATAGATTTGTTTCTTGTCCTTTGGTTTTTACCTGGTTATTATGAAAAATTTCAAACATCATTCAGATTAGAAGAGTAGAGTGAAACCCCTGTACTTACCACTCCTTCAGCATGATCACCTCATGGCCAGTCTGGTTTCTTCTAAACTTCCATCTCCTTCTCTCAAGCTTCTCTTGATAAATCATTTCATCTACAAATATTTCCATATATATGTCTGGAAGATAAGAATTCTTTCTACAGTCATCACCACAATAGTGATCAGTCTCCCTTAATGTCAGATATTTAATCAGAGTTTACATTTCCACGTTGCTTTTAAATGATCTTTATTTGTATTGTGACCCAAACAAGGTCCATACATTGTTATTGATCAATGTCTCTCATACTACTTGAATTCTATGGGCTTTCAATCCATCTGTCCTTTGTTTGTTTTCTTGTGCTTCTGTTAGAATGAAGCACATACATAATTAGATATGTTCAAGTACCCATATTAAAAAAAGTGAAAAGAAATAGGTGAAACTAATTTTGATAATTTTAATCTTACCCAGTATATCTATAATACTAGCATGTGAAAATTATATAAAATTAATTAAATATTAAAAGAATTTATTATGTGAGATAACATCAAAATAAAATTATTAAAAGCAACATATTACCAATATAAAACTTGTTAATATGACAATTCAATATAAATCAAATATAAAATTAATTAAATATTTTGTATTAATTTTTCCATATGAAGTCATTAAAGCAAACTTTTATTTTCAAATTACATCATCAACATAGCAGTTCTAGAGTTCCTATCCACAGAGTGATAAAATACAGCCTTCTATTTTGTGAAATCTTCCTTTTCTGCTATGCTATTTGGATTTTATTTTCCCTTTTTGCCATTATCATCCCTATAACACTTATTTTGAATTTTGTTCCTGGCAGTTTTTCAGAGTAAGGGGCGTTATCCTGGTGGAGTATGACAGTTTATTGGTTTTAGGACTCTATCAAGTCCAGACTCAGACTACCTGTCAGAACTTCTCAAAGACCCCTCCCTCTAACCTTCAAATTAGAGCCTTAGTATCCTCTCTCTCTCATCTTCTCAGAATGGCCCATGAGATTCCATTAGTACTGGATGGTGTTTTGACATTTCTCTGACTCTTCAGGCCTGTTAAAAGTTCCTTGCCTTCTGTTTGCTTCCTTTTGCATAGTCACTGATAATCTGTCTTATGTCTTTTGGTGGTTTGTCCCCTTCTGTTTGTATTTTGGTGTCTGTGGTGATTCCTTGTCACCTAAGTTTGTTGTACATGTTGACCATGGAATCTTTTTCTATCATATTCACTCTGTTTTAATGCAGGAAAGACTAAAGAAATAAACCACAACAATAAACGCTGACACTTATGCCACCATCTCCCTACAATCCTTTCTTTTTTATTTTTACTTATACAGGGATATTTCATTAAGCTTCTGGGTGGTTGTGAACTGTGAATTTGGTGTATACATTTATTGACTTGATTGCATTTATTAAGTATCACACTGAGCCTGTTACACATCTTGGTTTTCAGAAGTGTGATATAGCAATGGGGATTTCTCATCAAATTAAGCATCAGCAAGGAATATGTAATGCTATTTATTACTTTCATATGTTTAGAAACTTTTTTAAGAGAAAAATGAAACTGGAAGATGAGTAATTAGAAAATCACTAATCACTTCAATTCTAGCTATTATTAAGTGGAAAGTGAATATACTTTACCTCCTTTAAATATCGTCATTGCCTCTAGCAGTGTAAAAAAATTTGAGCAGTCTTTCAGACGCCCTTCCTTCCTCTGACACAAGTATCCATTGAGCCAAACTTGGAAATTTTATTTGGCTTAGATATTAATATCTGGTAAATCTAGTAGCATTCTGTGTAGGTGATAAAATTGCATTAGAGATTTAATTAAGCAGGTCTTCCATATATATTTTATTCAGTAGATGCCTTCTTTGTCTCTTCCGTACTATTGTTAGCTCATACAACATATTGTTATATTCAGATGGAATTATTTCATACAGATATTCAAATAAATACCAGAAAATGAACCATCAAGGTTACTTAACCCTACAGATTAGTAGGAAATGTGAAAGTTCACATTTAAAAATTGATGCTAGCATGGACACAGTAATTTAGACCATGCAGGAGAAGATGATCTTTAATAATCAGAAAGATGAAACCAAAGGCAAAGGACATTGGTATTCTAAACACTGTGAAGATGGATTTTGTTAATGCATTCTGCTGTACTGATTAACAGTGACTATATTTGGGTCTTTAAAAATTGGCGGTGAGAATGATAAACATAAATCCACTTGAAGACCAGTGCTTTAAGAAATGATGAGCTATTTTCTTTGGAAAATATTTTTTTTAACAAACCTTTATATTAAGAAATAGTGGGGCTTCCCTGGTGACGCAGTGGTTGAGAGTCCGCCTGCCCATGCAGGGGACACGGGTTCGTGCCCCGGTCTGGGAAGATCCCACATGCCGCGGAGCGGCTGGGCCCGTGAGCCATGGCCGCTGAGCCTGCGCGTCCGGAGCCTGTGCTCCGCAACGGGAGAGGCCACAACAGTGAGAGGCCGCGTAACGCAAAAAAAAAAAAAAAGAAAGAAATAGGGAAATTCTTTCTTAAATAAAACCTTGTCTTTGTGTTCAACAAAAACTGATTGAATGTTCTCAATGCACCAGACACTACTTTGTGTGTTGGAGAACCAGCATTAAACAAAACAGACAAAAGTTTTTGTTACATGGAGCTTACATTCTGTTGGAAGTAATACACACCAAAATATAAACGCTCAAAATGTAAGACTGATGAGAATGCAACTATTCTGTTTGAAGCAGAGGGCCTAGAGTTTTATCCACTTTACTTCTCTTATCTGTACTATTCAGTTTCACTCTCCTTGTTGACTGTGATTTGGAAATTCCTGCTTTGAAGTGCAACTCAGTAAATGAAATGGATATAGTAAGTGACTGTGCATATAGCACAATATAGTGATGAGACAAAGTATGTGTCTTTGGCTGAGTCTCTACTAAGTAATTCTTGGAATTTTAGCACCTTGGGAACTCACCAACTGAGGGAAGCACCTCTTCCACTTGACCAACATGTCAGATGTCAGGCATTTTCTCTCCCAGATACAGACAGCCCTCTGGTGGTGGTGCTGTGCATTGGCATTCCTGCCAGTTGCCCTCATCAGCTTGGATGCCATCATTAGTGCTACTCCTTCATAAACCTGCTCTCTGGTGGCCTGGTTTCTCTGTTGTGACTTGTGTACCGGGAACCCAAGGGCTGCCTCTTCCCTTCCCTCAGGCAGAAGATAGAGACTTTTAATCTCCTTGGGACCATGTGACTTGAGATCAGTCATTCATTCACTCACTCATTTGTTCATTTGTTATTTTTTATTTATTCATGTATTTCATATATTTATTTATATTTCTTGAACAAATTAAATGAAACAAATTAAATATAATGAAATAATAATAATAAACATAACAAACAAAAATAAATGTGCTGAGCACTCTGAAGTATACTAATTAGCAAAAATAGGCACTTCCCTGCTCCCAGAAGATTAGAGTTTATTGGGGATGGGAGATAGTAATAAAAAAGTCATACAATAAGGGCAAAATTTTAGCAATAATAGGCACAGCTAAGGAAAGACACATGCTAGTAGATCATTGAAAGGGCTATACGATATAGTTGTGATAGGTTCAGAGGAAGCATTCCTTTAAAAGTGGCTAATGGGGGGAAGCAGTGAGAGGGGCATTTTAGAGAACACGGGAAAAGGACCTACCTAAGAATTCAGAGTCCTGTCAAGATACAGTGGTAGGGACCTCCAGTCTCATCTACTCCTTAGAACTACCAGGAAATAATTCTCACTAGCACCCCTGGAATCTGGTGCCACTGAGTCAGAACGTTCTTATTTGAATCCATGTATAAGAACAGCAGAATACTGGTGCTCAAATATGGTCACAGTCACCGCAAATGGAGCTTCTTATAAAATGTGTTCAGAGGCCCTTTAAATAAGAGAAAGCTGAGATGTCATCGAGCTGACAGAACAGGTGGTAGAACCATTTTGTGACTGTGACTATTGTTCATAAATGACTTTAAAGCGGAATAACAGAACTTAGATCTCTTATGGGATTTGGGCTGAGACACCTATAGACGTTACCTATATCTCATCATTAGAGGGTACCTATACTTAGCAAAATATTCTAATAATTGTGCATGACCAATTCATCTTAGATAAAGTTGCAAAAGAAATGTTCTTTCCGTTATGGCTTCAGTACTTCTTTTGTGTTAGAAAATATTACGGTTAGCCTACTTGTAGGTTCTTAGTGTCTCCATTTATATTCCATATTAGAATAGCTCTAGAGTTTTCTAATCCCACTTTATATTAGCTTCACCTGTTCTAGAACTTTCTATAAATGAAATCATTCATTACTTATATACGTATGTCTATTGTCATCTGGCATCTCTTATCACAGATTCTTTCCCTGGCTGTGGACCTATTCCCTTTCTACTGCATAAGCATCCTGGTTTAGTTTTATCCTCCGCCAAAGTCAGCCTCAGAATCTTCAAAAAGAAGCTGTGCCCATGCTTCTGCTCTTTGCTTTTTCTCTCATCTCCCAAGATTTGCCATTGCCCTTTTCATCTGCCCTGGACCACTGCACTCATTGCCCTTCCTTGGTTCCTGACGTTACCACTGAGCTGTGATCCAGTTGCACCCAAGTCACCTTGGTAGGTACATATGCATTTCAAAAGGGGCTCCTCTCAGCTTCCAGAAGACTAAGAATAAACGTAAGAACTTTGATGCATACGAAGCGAAAACCTTCGAGATTTTGCTTCTTCCGGTTTAAGTCATCTGTATTCCTTTGTGTATGAAGTGACATGGCAGGTGTGTGGAGATGATTTTTTAAATTACATCTTATAAATGAGAACTCATTTCTTTAGGTAGGACTATATTTAGCACTTTTCTAGCACATTACACTTAACAGCAGAGTTTAGGTAAGGTGATTAGCTTTCTCCTTTTTCCTCTCCCTGAATTTTTGACTCATTTTATACAAGTTTCCCTGCTACTTCCTGTGCTGGGTTGGAGCAGGGTAGGTAAGGTCTGTTTTTCATCTTGCAGTGAGCTGCTCCAATTTCTTTGGACAGGCACCGGTTGGCAGAATATTCAGCCTTGGGAAAATAAGCATTCACACACATGTACTGCTCCAGTGGCACTTCTGGTATTTTAAAGTTTGTGGAGTAAATGTTTGCTGTTTCTGGGTCCCTCTAAGCTATGAAATCATATCTAAAGTTTGATTTTCTCTTGGCGGACCAAGAGGTTTTGTGATGAAAATCTTAAAGATGCCATTCTTTACTTATAGGGGCTAAAGAAAGGTAGTAGATGAAAACGAGATTTTTTTTTTCTGTGACAGTTGTGTCGCTTCTGAGAGCAGCAGAGCAAACATAAGAAAGTCTGTAGTGCTGCACACTAAGGTATAAGACATTGGAGCAAATTTTTGTTTTGTTTTTAATGATGCTTTTGAATGGCCAATGGATTCAGTAATAGGAATCGTTACACACAGTTCACTCCCCTTAACAGTTGGCTCAGGACTGAGAACGTGGGTGTTCCCTGTAGTGAACAATGTCTTTACAACCCCACTAGAATCTAGGTGCAAATAAGATGTCAGGCCAAGAAGGAAGATGCTGAAGTTTGTGAGTGGAGAGTTCAGTGGGACTTAGGTGAGAGGGTGAGAAGCGGCAGAGAAATAAATTGGATTTTTTTCCCCCTGAATCAAGGAACTCTTACTGTTTGAAATGATAATCATTCTTTGACCTCTTCAGAAAGCCGTCTCCCATGCCCTCTTACATCTGGGTTCAACATCTCTCTTAGGTGCCTCCTGAGCTCATTTGGCATGAGAAGCTGGATTGAAACCACTTTGATTGTCTTTCTCCTGTCACCTCTGTGCTTCTTGAGGTCAGACATTACATCTTTATCATCATTGCAGAGCCTAATCTAAAATAGCTTCTCAGAGTATATTTGTTAAATTAACTAAATATATATATAGATTATTGAAATTAGTTATACCTAATTATAAGGGAAGTGACTTAGGCCATTACCATGTAATCTCTTCTAGCATGAAGCATAGAATTGCATTACTGGTAACATGAAGTTTCCTAAGCATGGGATGTGTGTATAACATGCTTAATGGTGATATGTAAGAAATGCACACTCCTGCAAAAAAACGATTCCAAAGAATAAACAGAATTTTGAAAAAGCTGCATAGGGTGCTAAGATTAGAGAGGTGGGGATCCATTGCAGGAGACATTTATCACCAGGGGTGGTGAACTCTGGTTAGAGACCGACTTTGATCAGTATAGGGGCTGTGGAGCAAGTTGCAGTCATACCAACCCAGACCCAAAACACGTATGAGAAGGCCATAGGACACAACAAAGAGGATCCAGACAAGACAAGAATTACCTTCTCATCAGAAAAGTGTTGAGGGCTGCCATCAGTTACTAGATGAGGTGAAACTGGAGTCTGATACATCCCACACTGAATGGATTCTCGCTCATTGCATGTATACAGACGTAAGAGAACCACACGTGTAGTTCTCTTCAGAGAGGGGATTTACTCACTCTAGACAAATTCTTGTGTTGCCTTCATGAAATCCCAAGTTAAAAACCCCTGTACTTATTGTTGTATGTAGAACCTGACCCAGAGGATGGTTAAAGTCTAGAATTTAGTGCCCAAAATGAGTATAACTCCTGAAGCAGCCCACTTTAGCCTAAAAAGGCTTCTTCCTTTGTTCTGAAGGTTTGGCAATAATCCCACATGACTGGGCACCTTTATAGCCTGCTTTTTCCACAATTTCAATGCAGATTTAGGTTCATCTCCTTTACCCAGCCCCCTGCAAGCTGACATGATTGCAGAGACAAGAAATAAGCCAAGAGAGGTGAATCTATTGAGGTGATTTTAAAGTATTTTAATCGTTAAAAACAACACAAAATATGAGAATTGCCAAAACTAATGCAGTTCTTCAAAATCTTAGAGTACAAAAACTGTTCAGGTTTTAACATATATATTTGGCTATTAAAACAAAATATTTGCATATATATTATCTTTTTAAGTTATTTGTATTTTTAAATCTGTGTAGCTTCAAGATTCAAACACTGCAACTTTTATAATGAAAAGGAAAAGCCCTCTTTCCTACCTTTCCTACCTGCTCAAATTCTTTTCATTTATTCTGTAATTTATGTTCATATTTCTTTACATATTGCCATTTGTATTATGGAAGGTTAGAGTTTAGCAGTCTTATATCACCCATGCCTTTTTCCCTTCCTCCATTTTTTTCAGTAAAAATAGACCATAATTTGGTTAAATCAGTACTCAGTATCTCCCTAATACGGTTATGTAAGTGTGGTTTATTGCGTAGTCAGACATTGTACTTCATTCACACAGATCACACGTCATTTCCTGTAAAACTTGTTTGTTCTAACTGCAGGTATTTTCCTCCTCCTCTGGCTGGTTTTCTCTGCTCTTCTCATTTTATAATTCAATATTCCAGAAGTCTGCAATAGAATTGTAAATCCTTCTGACTATTACTTTAGACATGGACAAACACATTCCGCATTTCCTGGGTTCCTCTTTGGTCTGGAGTTCAGTCCTATTCCAGACCAGGGTGGCCACTTTCTGGCCCGCACTGTCCACCTTTGCTGCCTCGTGCTCACTCCTCTGGCCACTTTCCGGTCAATTAAATACATACGTTGACAAGACAATTTCAGTGAATGTAGTAGGCAGTATTTCTAGGAAGGTCCCCCCAAATTTCACATCCCGTCATTCTCAGAACCTGTGATTGTGACACTAACTCATGATTGTGTTACCTTAAATGGCAGAGTTGACCTTAAGCAGGGGAGATTGTCATGTGAGACTTTAAAAGCAGAGAATTCTCTCCAGTTGGTGTCAGAAGAGGAAGGCCAGGGAAAATCAGATTCTAAGCACAGGACGGATTTGATGCACCTTTGTTGGCTTGAAGATGGGGGCGGGGATGTCAAGTGATAAGAAAAGTGGGTGTTGTTGAGGCCAAAAGGGGCTCCCAGCTGACCACCAGCCAGAAATCAGAAAATAGCTGCCTCTGAAGGCAGGATGGGAGAGTCAGGATTGGCTGGAAAGGGCCGGGAGAGATCTTTCTGGGGTGATGGAAATATTTGATGTCTAGTTTGCTTATGGTTTCATGGGTACGTGCAACTGTCACAACTCAGAGAACTGCGTACTTAAGATCTGTGCACCTTTCTGTATCTATATTATACTTGAATACAAATAAATTAAAATGAAAATTAAGTAAATTCCTCTGTAATCATCCAAGGTTGAAGTGATCACTGGCACCTCTGAACTACTCTGCATTGCTAGGTATCAACATGTAAAAAAATTCCTCAGGCAGTGAAACTGGAGCTGCCTCGTGACATTTCACTTACTGTTTTGAACTTCTTAAATCTTGTCTAGCCACTCACTTTTTAACATGTTTATTTTATCTCTCCTCTCAACCCCAAAAATGTTATGAGCTCTTTGATGGCAAGGATATCACAGTTCCTAGCAAAATACTTCTTCCCGGAAAAGCGTTCAATAAATAATTGGTGATTTGGTTAATTTATACAGGGAAAATAAAGGGAAGAATACGTGATAGAAAAGGGAAAGAAAAGAATGACAAATAAGAAATTGCATATGTCTAACTTGTTTTTATTTTTTTTGGCTGTATGCAGACCTCTCACTGTTGTGGCCTCTCCCGTTGCAGAGCACAGGCTCCGGACGCACAGGCTCCGGACGCGCGGGCTCAGCGGCCATGGCTCATGGGCCCAGCCGCTCCGCGGCACGTGGGCTCCTCCCGGACCAGGGCACGAACCCGTGTCCCCTGCATCGGCAGGCGGACTCTCAACCACTGTGCCACCAGGGAAGCCCTGTCTAACTTGATTTTTGATAACAGTTTCAACTTTATCTGCTTTTCAAATATCCATTTTTTTTTTTTTTGGCTAATAGAACTCCCACATTTAAATACCATGTTCATAACATGGTTATGATTACATGTTTAATCATCGAGTAAACGCCTGAATCTTGTCTCTTAATGCAGCTAGACTCTTTTTTCTTATCTTCACAAAATGGCTCCCTTTTGGGAAAACCCAGTATGATCTTTTCTTTCTTTCCTAAGCATCAACCCTTCTTTTATAAGCAGTCTCCTCTCCTACTGCCACTCTGAAATAATCTAAATTTGTGACTAATTCCTCCTTGAAGCACTGTCTTTCCTTAAGTAGATAGTAAAGCTTCTGTAATATTATTGACTTTTGTTAATATCAGTGTGTGATCAAGTTTTAAATATATATAATAACATTTTTATTTAATAAAGACTTCTAAAAAATCTTTTAAGTGGATTTAATTATAGGAGGGGTTCATGAAATATATTTATAATTATACTATATTATATTAAGAGTACAAGGTAATAAAAATAGGGCTTAGCCATAGAGCAGTATAAAGGCTAGAATTATAAGAAAATATCAGGAATAATTGAGTTTATTAAACATCAGTACTCTGCTCCATTTTCCAGTCCACTAATCTATTCAGTCTATCTTTAATTAAAACTCACTGCCTGCTGTAATCTTAAACTAATCCTTGAAAATTGGAGACATGAAAAAACAGAAAGGAAAGTGTTTCTTGTTGACAGATGATAGAGAACAGTATCTACACTTTTCAGTTTATTGCCTGATAATTTTGGAAGTCTGAATTATCCTCAGATGGCTCTCTGATATTTTGTTTCATCCTCACATAAGGGGCTGTGACTCTCCATAGTGGTGCCTGTAATTTAGCTTTGGCTTTAGTACTTTCCTTGTCTCAGATGGATGTAACTGAGGATCCAGTTGAAGGCTGAATAATAGAAATATTGATCATGCTGATGTCTTACAAACTAAGATGGTTGGTGCTTTGAGACTTCAAAAGACCTGGATTCCAAATGCCTGCTAGGTCATTGTTCTTACAGATAAACCACAGTTGTGCTGATACAGTATCTTCTTTCCTGGGTCAGAGTCTAGATACCACTACTCTGCATACGTGATCTATAGTTTGCTTATTTTTCCACCACAGCGCTTATCTGGAGGTATCTGTGCTCATGTCCCATAGGAAGGAGAGTAGATATAATATTAAATTGCCATTTAAAAAATGTAAATTACTGTTAAGTCCCATACATAGCATAATGTGGCAAGTTTCTTAAACACGATGACCTGTGGTTTTCCCATAGGACGAGTTTGAGGATTAAATATAACATATGTACATTTTTGTTTAATTTTTATCAAGGCTAGTTTACACACACAGTATTTATTCTGATGAATTTTAGCAGTCTATATACCTGTCTAGGTGAGGGGGTCTATATACCTGCCGATGCAGGGGAGACAGGTTCGTGCCCCTGTCCGGGAAGATCCCTCGTGCCGCGGAGCGGTTGGGCCCGTGAGCCATGGCCGCTGAGCCTGCGCGTCCGGAGCCTGTGCTCCGCAGCGGGAGAGGCCACAACAGTGAGAGGCCCGCATACCGAAGGAAAAAAAAAGAAAGAAAAGTAAGATCCATTGTCAGTGCGTCACCAGCAAGTGACTAGGTGCTAGAAAGTTCTAGCTCTCCTATGTAAATATCTTGTCCTTATGATCCATACAGTAAGTTAATTCCAACAGTAGCAGTACATCAGCTTAACAAAGTGTGGTAACCCCCATTTTTAAGGTCAGCCAGAGACTTCCTACCTTGGTTCTGATTGCACTTGCTTATGAACCTTAATTTACCCTGATTTCTCCTGCCGAATTAAATTGTGAATGCTAGGATCTTTGCATGTGATAAGTGTACTTCTCATTGTAAATGGTTACATCTATTGTTAATGAGTTTGGTGGTTGAGAATCATCCTCTAGTAGTGACCAGCACCCTGTCTACTGAGTCAACGTGCTAGGGCCAAACTCCAGACTAAGGTGATTTGACCAATGTCCTACTCCCAGGTTTCCAGTCGACCTCTAGCCTCATCACATTTAGATTATGACTGAGGATTTTGCATCACAGCTTATTATCATTATTGTATTGATAGTAATTAACATGATCAGGATGGAAGGTTAGCATTAACTAAAAGCCCACTGTGTGTAGGTATACTGTGATATCCTTGGTCTATGTTCTTATTTGTACTTCTTAGCAACCTTGTTAAGTGGTGTTGTGATCTTCAAAGAACGATCTTCTAAATTGGAAAGTTGTTTTCATCAGTCAAGTTTCAGGATTTACATGAAACCATAGGTGGCAAAAGAGATGCCTGCCTTTTTAACCTGACCAGCAAAATCAACTCTGTCAATGTTTTGATAGAGTTCACTTCTAGATTTCTCTCACATCTAAGAGGTCAGAATTATTTTCCATTTTATGGAAGAGAAAAATAAGGCCCAGAATGTTAAAAGTGCTAAACTAAACTTGTTCATATTAAAAAAAATCTATTTAGTGACAGAGCTGGGATTTTTGCCCAGGTCTGCCTAATATTAGTTTATGCTTATTTCCTCTGAGACATGTTTACTGCCTAAATTTTGGTGAGAAAGGTATTAGTTTTGCATATAACTAATTAACTAACTAGACAAGCATGCATTCTTAATCCATTAAGCATAGTGAAGTCAGCCTGTGGGAAACTTGGGAGATCTGCATTTGGTTGTGAATTCTGAAAATACCACCTGTACCTTAAATATTTGCACATGTAGAAAGTGAGTCATAACTGTCGTAAGATTCTCCCCGACTTACAGTTTGGATTCTATCAATTTAGCATGAAAACTCTCCTGGCTTCCTCCTACCCTCATCCATCCACACCCTGGCATAACCTGCTTTTCTTCTACGGACAAAGGAATGAAGTGTCTGAGGGTGCTGAGAGGAACCTTGGATGCACACAGAGAAGAAAGAGTTGGGAAGAATAGAGGACAGAAAAGAGAAACAAAGCAATGTAGCCTACACAAAATTATGGACCAACTATGACAGATTCCTATAAGGAATTAAAGAATAATGTTCAAGAGTAGGAAAAGTAGAATCCCTATAAATGACTCTTTCTGTGCCAAATAAACTACTGACGCAAAATCAGTCTAGAATGGCAAGTCTCTGCCGTATCAGGGGTTTGACATTTCTTGTAAACCACAAAAATGTCTCACTGTAATGATAAGAGCAGAAACAATGGTCCCTATGCCAGCCACCACATTTTTTCCTGCTCCAGCTGAATCAACAGGTCAGTGAGGGCAGAGACCCAGGAATGTCCTCACAGCCAGTAGTCACTGAACTCCTCACTTAACCCTGCTTTTGTTGTGCTTTCTGAAGGTACCTAAGTGAGGCTACGGCCATACCACCCTGAACGAGCCTGATCTTTTCTGAAGGTGCTTAGGTGAGCAAAATCCCGTTGGGTGAGAGAACGATGCCTTGCAAAAAGGTGAATTGACCTACATATTGGAGGTTGAAGCGAAATTTAAATTTAAATATCCTGTAACATAGAAATAATTGCAAATGCCTTTTTCTCTAAGTCTTATAATATAAACTTAAAGAATTATGTATTTGCCTTGACTGAGTCCTTGAGTGATATCTAGACAAAGTCAGGCAACATTCAACTTTCAGTTAAAATATTATAAGCCCTGTGTGTAGCAAGGCTAAATATTTTAACTTGCTCTAAATAGCAGGGCCTAGTTTGCCCAACTCAAGATCAGATGTAGATGGTAAATAAACCTTTTTTTTTAAACTTTTATTTTTTTAACACTTTTTTTTTTTTTTTTGCGGTACGCGGGCCTCCCACCGCTATGGCATGTCCCGCTGCGGCTCCGGACGCACAGGCCCAGCGGCCATGGCCCACAGGCCCAGCCGCTCCGCGGCATGTGGGATCCTCCCAGACCGGGGCACGAACCCGCGTCCCCTGCATCGGCAGGCGAACCCGCAACCACTGCGCCACCAGGAGAGACCATTTAACACTTTTTTTTTTTTTCCGGTACGCGGCCCTCTCACTGTTGTGGTCTCTCCCGTTGCGGAGCACAGGCTCTGGACGCACAGGCTCAGCGGCCATGGCTCACGGGCCCAGCCACTCGCTCCGCGGCATGTGGGATCTTCCCGGACCGGGGCACGAACCCGCATCCCCTGCATCGGCAGGCGGACTGTCAACCACTACACCACCAGGGAAGCCCTAAACCTTTTTTTTAGAGTATGTTCTTTTCATAGTAAACCAACAAATATAATTCTATGCAGAGCCTTATAAGGTTCTCAGAGGTACAAGAAGCTAAGGATAAACATCATGCACTGTATTGCCAATCCCATGGGAAGTGGAAAACGTGCATCCACAAAAACAAAAAGCAAAGTCTTACAGGAACGTCATTTCCTTCCGCTTTAAGCTTGATTGAAGTCTATTTTCGTTTTATGTGAAGGCGCTTAGATCTGGCAGTGTCACCCTGAGACTACACCAGAGTTATAAATGAGCCAGAATCAAAGAGGAAAAAAGTATATACGAAACTCTCAGTTTGTCTATTCTTCTTACTTTATAAGTAATCCAGAGCATGACTCTGAACCTATTAAAGTTGAAGCACACTCAAGAAGTAATCCATTCTTCTGAAGAAATTTCTGATGAACACCACAGCAAATCTTACAGCTAAGAATTAAATCTAGTTATTAGCGGTGGGACTAGAGTGAAAGCGACTTATTAAAATGTGTGTTTTTCCTGAGTTTTTTTTTTTTTTTAAGTGTGATAGAATCAGACCAAGAACATAGGAGTCTTTTCTGAAATTGTATATTCCGTACTCTCTCACTTTAAAAAATGAATTTAAAATTGCTGGTCCTTCCTTAGTACCAGATTTCCAGCACTGCCCCAAGTTGTATTTGTCCTATGAGGTGGTATGCAAATCATATCCATAACATAATTATTTCAAACTGCTACCTTTCCTTAAAATATGGTGCATTCTATTTCATTTTGAATCGTAGTTCCATCCAAACTTTTAGCACAAGCAAGGTATATGTTCACTCAGTAAGCATTTATTGAGTATCTACTATGTGTTTAGTGATATACTAGGTGTTGGGAATACACATAAACTCACAGTAGGAGGGAACAGAGAGTGGCATAAGCAAAAAGAGTTGATGAGGTATGTTCTGTACTGTATAAGCTATATATCTAAGTGAGCTTAACTTTTGGAAAGAGTGTCACCTAAGCTTCAGTAGCCCTTATCACTTGTTATAGCCACAGAAAGAAAATCTGAGGAAGAGTTTGCACTATCCTGAAGAAATCTAAAAGCCAAAAAGTTTCTTCTTTTCATTATGTGGCAACAGAATATCCAACTGGTACATGAAAGTTGTCTCAGGAAGTCTGTCACCATCACAGGAAAATTGGTATGCTCCATCTTCTTTCACTGACTAGTTTAATTCATTTTTATGTCTCTTCCCATCATTATTTATTCTTTCTATTTTTATAAACATTGATCCAGAGAACTAGTTGAGGTGATCCAAGGCAGCAGCGTGTCTCAGATCTCCTCTCCCTTGGGAGCGTTAACTGGGAGGGGTACAGAGTAAGGAACAGAGGTCAGTTAGCCAAGTCAAGATGTTAAGCCCTTGCAATCAGAGGAGACCCAGATGTCAAAATAAGATCACCCTTGGTCTCTTATCATATATCTGTTTGTCCATCCATCCTTCTACCCTCCCTTGCAATAAGGCTCTGTTGTAGGTACTTCTTATTTTTTATTGAAGTAAGAAGGGTCAGCTTTTGAGAGCGAGGAGAGGCGTGAGGTGTTGGAGGATTAAAGAGAGGTGTGACTGCCATATATAAAATAGATAACCAGGGGCTTCCCTGGTGGCACAGCGGTTGAGAGTCCGCCTGCCGATGCAGGGGACGTGGGTTTGTGCCCCGGTCCGGGAAGATCCCACATGCCGCAGAGCGGCTGGGCCCGTGAGCCATGGCCACTGAGCCTGCGTGTCTGGAGTCTGTGCTCCGCAACGGGAGAGGCCACAACAGTGAGGCCCGCGTACCGCAAAAAAAAAAAAAAAAAAAACCAATAAGGACCTAGAACTGTACTCAGTATTTTGTAATAATGTATAAGAGAAAAGAAGCTGAAGAAGAACAGCTCTATATCTATATCTCTATCTATCTATCTATCTCACTTTGCTGTACACCTGAAACTAACATGACAGTGTAAATCAACTATACTTCAGTAAAAAAAGTAAAACATATAAGGCCCTTTAAAAAAATAGAGATGTAGAATAGCTATAACAGGTAATTCTCAGAGCCCACTGACATGTGTAGTAATAAATTTAGAGTATTTATATCGATAATTCAGTCCCTGTAAACTGGCCCTAGTACTCTTTGCAAATACCTAGATTTTTTTTCTCCAGCTTTGTCATTCTTCAGTTCCTATCATGCATCACGAGAAAGGTAGGAACATTGGGAAGCTAGCTTTCTCACGTGCTCATATAGCCATGTAATATATCCTGAAGGAGTTTGTAGCCCTGAGAAAACCACTTTTACTTTTGGAATATGCTTCATCTTGTAAATACAAGTAAGAGTTCCTGCTGTGTCATCTCACCGGCATTCATGGAGTTTATAATCCTTTATTATGCACTTATTGTATTCTGGGTACTCTGTTAGGACACAATGATAACTCTTAATAGGCGTGCAAAGAAATACGATAATAAAATGTGGCCTAGGCTGCACGTGCACAGTGCTATGGAAGCACATTGCTATGATTGGAAGACTTCCAAGTTGATATTTTTAAGTCTTGAAACTTGAGTAGGTGATATTTGAGTTGAGCCTTAAAGGAGGAATAGTATTGCATCAGTGAAGAAGGGATCAATATAAGCAAAGGCACGGAAAGCAAATATCATATTGAGGTGACAGCAAATAATTCAGTATAATTGAATATCTGGGTGATGGGGGCAAAATCAAGGAGTAAAAGATAAGGCTACAAGCGTATGTTGAAAATTGAATGCTTTACTTGACATTGTGATGGTTATGTTATATATAGTATAAGAAGTATATATATATTGCTTATATATACATATTTATATAATATATGAATCTATGAGTCAGTAAAGTTTAAATATTTTAAAAAATTAAACTCACAGATTATTTGGGAAATATTCAAACTTTCTAAAAACATGGATTCCATTATAAATTTTGCATTTTTAGAAGATACATTGACATTGCAAAAGATATATTAAAGGAGAAAAATAAGTCACAGAGGTAGTAATAAGAAAGTTATCCTAATAGAATTGCTGTGAGGATACAGAGGGTTACTGGATGTGTTTTGTTTCAACATAAGTCATCATTATTAGAGGTTAGGATTCTTGATTTTATGCAACTGTCAGTGCTTTTAAAAATAAGTAATGTTTTCAAAGATTAAGTGGAAACATACATTTGATGTTTACTCTGTAGATGCTCCCCTATTCAAACCTATTCTTCATACATTATTTCTTAGGCTATCCAAAGTGTTTCTGAGAATAATGGCAACTTTTGACAATTGATGAAGAGAGAAAAAAATTAAAGAGAATGTTAAAATATATGTATACACAAAGGCTAATGGGTACAGATATAAATTATAATAGTTGTGTTAGGGTAGACATGCTAAAAATTAAAATCTCACCTCTGCTTTCCAAGTGTTACTCACTGAGCCTCAGTTTCCTTATCTGTCAAAGGAGGCTACCAATAGCACCTCCCTCATAGTGTTGTATGAGGAATAACTTAGTTAATACTTCGAAAGCACTTAGAAGAGTGTCTGTGAAAGTACTCCATAAATATTTGACAACCTATTTTGCAAGATCTTGATAATAGTCTTATAAATGTATATAAGTATACATTTGTATACTTATTTGTATATTTAATGTATAAATGAAAATGAATATCCTCAACTCCCCATTTTATGGATATCATAAACTTTATTTCACTATCTTTGCCTAAAAAAGCTCTATCAAGTTTATTTTAGGGGGTGAATAGGGAAACTAGATAAAGTGGTACCTGGATGAGGGGAATACTTCTCACTTTGATTTTTATATGTGTGTGTACACATATATATTTGATTTTTGAACAATGTTACTGAATTACCTACTCAAAGAAGTAAAAAATAATAATAGTAGTAGTGCTTAGCATTTATTGAGTTTCTAATAGTGCATCATACACAGAATTAGGTACTTTACATATATTGTTTTATATTTAATTGTAAGATATATATATATATATTCCATTCTGACATGTGGAGAGAGGTCTTGGGCTTCAAGGGCTTATGGACAAGATTCAGGGATGGATGACTTAGCATAACCTATGGAGAATGATGCAGCAATATAGGGTACCTCAGTGAATACCACTATGGACAGCTGTTATTGAGCACTTGATCCCTACCGTATTCCCATTGCATTGACACTATGTAAACCCCAGAACTTGAGTACATCTGAGGGAAAAGAGGGGAGAAACCCAAAACTCACTAAGTTTCTGCCATACAGATAGAATGAAGCACAAAATAGAAGCTGTTCAATTATAGAAAATATTAGTAATGAAGTGAGAAGACCTGTACTATGAAAAATAAGGAACATCTTAAAAATTTAGATAAAGGGGCTTCCCTGGTGGTACAGTGGTTGAGAGTCTGCCTGCCCATGCAGGGTACACGGGTTCGTGCCCCGGTCCGCGAAGATCCCACATGCTGCGGAGCGGCTGGCCCCGTGAGCCATGGCTGCTGAGCCTGCGCGTCCGGGGCCTGTGCTCTGCAACGGGAGAGGCCACAACAGTGAGAGGCCCGCGTACCGCAAAAAAAAAAAAAAAAAAAAAAAAATTTAAATAGTAAGTTATAAAATTCAGTATCGATGTCCTTACGATGTAAAAATGGAGTGAAATTTTTAAAAAGAAACATACTTCTTGTGAATTTGAGTTGTCTACTAGGACTCATATGCAATACGTGTTCAACAATCTTTGTGTAATAATTTAACAATCTAATACCACCCTTTAGCACCAACTGAATCAAGAAATTATAGGTTTATACACATTGATGAATCTTTCTAAATATAAATGTCCAATCATCTCATGCTTCATTTAATAGGAAGAAATTTAAAATCCAAAGAGGAAATATACTTTCCCGAGGTTACATAGAGGATTTGTGGAAAATTTGAGCATACAGTATTTTTCAGTTATTTTAGGGGAGCTAAACTTTCCCCTGTGTATAAACAGCTCCTTTATCAACCCTCAGACACTTGAAATTTCAGTTTTTTATAAGAGCACATGGATGGGTAAAAGAAGTCTAAAATACACTCAAATTTGTTCTCAATAGATTTATGAATATTCTAACTGAAAGGGAAATCAGAGAAAAGAGAAGAACATTTAATTAAGCATTCTTTCCATTTACTGTCAATAATAAATATGAGTATCAGTGGTTTCAGCCACAATACAATTATCGATAGGTTTAATCAGACATCTTTTGAGACTAAAGATGAAGAAAAGAAGGCCCTAAAATATTTATGAATGGTGGGAATAAGAATATTCAGAAATAATAAAATAGAGTTTCAGAAATAATAAAAATAATGTTTCCTGGAGTAATTAGAGAAGGCTTCATAGAGACAATTGGATTTTGCCCAGGCTTAGAAGGTTAGGTCTGAATGGGCCTAGAGGGTTGGTACAAGCGTTCCAGGTGAGAAAATAATTGGAGGAGAAAACAGAGAATGATGTGGAAGCAGAGTGAACATTTATCATTCACCAGGAAGCTACCCCATGAACATTTACGGAGTGTTGTGTCCATTTTATTCTTCTAGAGTTCAAGCAACAGAGACATACCCAATCTCCTGTTATGGGCTTTGTTTTATTATAAGCAAGTTGTTCTGTGCTAGAATTCACCTGGTGTTACTGTTCTCTCTCTAGACATTTCTGTTATCTTTGTGTTTGCTTTTCTCTATTTCTGTCCACCCATTCCCATCTTGGAAGGTGGCGAATGGGGGGCAGCAAAGAGAGGAATAAAATGTTGGAGAACTCATTTGCCTTTGAACTTGAGAAATTTACAGTCTCCTAAGAAGGAAAGACGAAGAGAACCCACTATGATCCATTCTATAATGGAAGACAGCAGAGGGTGCTATGGGATCAACAAGAAGGGCCCATTGTTGAGTCTGAGGAGTTCAGGGAGGGTTCATGGGTGCTATGAGCTGAGTCTTAAGTATGGGTCAGCATGGGTCAGCAAGGTCAAGGTTTGTAAGACTGCAGGCAGTGGAAACATAAGGGGCAACAGCATGCATGATTCGTCATGATGTGCATTGAAGAATTACAGTAATCTGGTATTTCTAGGTAATAAAGTGAAAGGTGGAGAAGATGAGTAACAATCGGATGATAGTTGGGCTTGTGTGCCCTGCAGTGGATTTGTACTTGTCTCACAAGCAATGTGTTGCCTTTGGAAGGTTTTAAGCAACAGACCATAGAATTGCTTTTCGAAAGGTAATACTTTCAGCTGAGTGAAAGAAGAATATGAGAAAGGAAAAGATGAACAACTGAGTGATGTAAGCATACGATGTAATATTCCTTCATTCTCTAGTGTGCAAACTGTTTTCCCTTATATAGCCTATGTCCTGGAATCATCTTCCAGTGCTATACAGCGTTAGGCAAGATGGTGAAAAAAATATTGTTAGAGAAGACAGCAAGATATTTACAGATATGAGGCAGAGAAAAATCTCTTCTCTCCTGACCCCTGGGTGATGTACTACAGTCTGAACCAGATAGTTTTCAGTCATGGGCTTAGGGAATCAGATCCTTTTTTCATCACAATATTCCCATTCCTAAAGAAAGCTACAGTCATCACCCCTACATTATGTAAAGAATGAGCTTCCCATGGGACTAGTGCAAAATACACAATTTGGTTTCATTTGTGTGCAGTAGAATTTATCATCACAGAATACGAAACTCAACAATAATATATACATCTCAATGCCACAATCTTATCATATTCTACAATTGAAGATATACAAATATCAAATGATTATCCTGGGAAAATTTTATCAACCTCCCATTTAGACTTGCTCAATTGAGTGGTAGCTTTTATTAGAGGGATGAAAGTAGCTATAATTGGCAAATCCTGCTGAAAGAGCCATTAGCAAGTCTTTGAAAGTTTTTGAAACCTCAGATTTTTCTCAGCACCATTTCTCACCTTATTTGGTACAAATTTGAGGTGATTGAACTTGTTTGGTTTGCAAATTAGGAGGATATAAAAGTGTAGGTCATTCATTAAAATAACTCCAAAATGAGCTTGTCAACAAAGGAAAACAGACTATTAAATTTTATTCCTCATCGCAAAAATATAACTCAGTACAGTTATATTTTGATAAATTCTGATCTTATAGATGTTATGATAATGCAGCCAAAATAAACTTGTTAATGAGAAAAAAGAGTGGTAATGGAATTTTTCTACTTGAATTATTCAGGTTGTTTATTTTCTTAGGATGAATTTACTGGATAACTCTGAAACATTCCATTCAACTTTGCATTTCACTGGCTACTTAATATAGTGCAGCGAACGCCACAGTCTTTCAAATATCACTAGATAAAAAGGATCATCTAATTCCTAGTACGACAGACATAGGAAGGGCAGTCAAGAATGCTGATAAAAGATGCAGATTTTGATCCCTCTGAAGAGGATGCAAGTGCACATTCCTCATGATTGCATGTTAGAATGTTCTTTTTCTTTTTGTATGTTTTCCAAGGAGAAAGCTGAGATTATTCTGACTATGAGAGGAAGTCTACTTGGCCAACAATTCCTATTCCACAGGGAAAGGGTGGGCTGACATTGTGTAAAACTCCACAAGCTCCCACTGCAGCTCTGGTCTCATTTCCACAATGAACTCCAAATAGCCCCTTCCTGACTACAGCTGGTGATAGCACATGAGGCTTTGCAAAACTCCAGTTCCAAGGACCAGAGTGGGGATTTGGAGAAATGGAGCCTTTCAACTCATCATAGGCAATGCTACACTCCAGTTCACAGAACTAATTAAAGTTGATTTATTATTTTTAGGTCAAAGTAGCACCAGACTCAGTGTACACTGAGAGAAAGAGGCCAAATCAATAGTATTTGCCTAGTTATTGTTTTGAGGAGGCTTTTTTTTTTAACCAAAAGTTTGGAAAGACCACAGAGGATGCACAATCTAATTATCTGCACCTTTAGCAGAATTCTCCATCTTCCCTTCTCAGCTTCACTGCACAAAGGAATACCTTCCTCTGAAGTCTGTATTTCGCCCGTGAATCTTAAACATCAAACGTTGTAGGTGAATTAGGTTATCGCTTTTAGAATGTTTGTTTTTAACCCTTTGGTCCCATTTTTTACATTTTCATATTTAAAATAATTTCCTTTTTCAGTTATATTTGTTTATATACATTGTGTGTGTATGTAATTCTTGCCAACACAGGAAATATAATAGGTGATGAACAATTAATTGCTTAATGAGACAAACATTTGAAGCAATTATCACCCTAACAAAAACTAAATCTTCTACTTTCTTTGAATCTTACAAATCATATGCTTAACCTTCTTAGTGTGTATGTGATCTGTAACTGTTTCTGAAATACTAAATATGTTTCTGTGCTTATAAAACTTTACAAAAGGGAATGCTTCTTTTCTTGAAATCTCGAATGCTTGTAGTGAATCCAGGAGACTAATACTTAAAGCAAACACATATTGCTAAAAGAGAGACTTCAGTCTTATTATTTTTTTTAACATTCTTATTGTTTAGTAGGAGCTTTGTCTTAATCTTTTATACTTGCTTGCAGTGTTTAGATAAGCATACATGGCTTCCCCGGAGTAGATTGATTTGGGGTTGGGTCATAGAATGGGTGGGGTATAAAATATTCATAGGGAAGGAAATAAGTGATAGTAATATTACGATAAGGAGGAAAAGTGCCAAAGTTCATTTTTAATATTCACAGATGTGTGGCCATCTGCATGAAAATGATCCGCAAAGTTTTATTAGAGGACTGTATTATGTTTTTTTTTCTTTTCCTTGTATTTTCACATACAGGGAGGGGAAAAAAAAGTTTGCAAAAATCCCTTGGATTGATCTGTTTCTTCTTGGCTGTGGAAAATTACATGAAATATTATCAACAGGCAGCCAAATCCCACAAAGCTATTATTACCTTTCAGGATGTGTCTCAGGACAGTACTACTCCTGGCAGAGATTCTCCATGTCTAGTTACCATTTGCAGATTCTGTGCAACTTTTATCACCTTGTTTTGATAAAAACGAGATGATCATAGTGAATGTGTGTAAGAGAAAAGGGCAGCTTTAGAAACCTCAACTATAATCCTTCTAGACACAGTCTCCAGCTGGGCTTGACAAGGAGTCATGTGCTGTATCAGGAGGGAAGATAGCAGTTACACTTAAGATGGTTTTGTTTGAGTCAAATGATCAGGGCTCTCCTGTTTTATCTTAAACTTGTGGAGACAGGTTATGTTTCTGATGAGGGCAGCCAAATAATGCAGTGGTAACCCAAGCCTGTTTATCCTCCGGCTATGGGGTATGTTACATTATACTTTACCTTTCAACCTGGGGGGATGACCTAAGTTATAAGGTGCTATGTGCTTTCCCTGAACGGAGGTCCATCTTGCAGATAAGTACTGGAAACCTCCCCTTTGAAATGGGTCTTCCATCCAGTGTTTGGAGGAGTTGTGTTTGTGGTGGGATTCAGTGAGTTACCATAGACACTCATAGTTTCCTTCTTTTTTCTTTTTTTCCAATTGCTTTAATGCGTGGTATCACCACTTTTGAGCTTGTTGTTTTTCTCTTCAAACTTGTTACTCCTTTTGTACCCTGTATTTTACTTAGGGCACCAATTTCCATTAGCTTTTCAGACTACCAAACTAGGAGTCATTGATTCTTCCCACTCACTAAGGGTTTCAACTCCTAGTTTCATTTTCCTTCTCTGACTCTGTTCCCATCATTTGTTTCCATTGGTTTGTTCAATACAAAATTCATTAGAAGAGAATTAAGTCCTCTTTGAAAGAAAGGAAAGTTTCTATAATTATGCTAGTTCTCATGTAAACAGAAAAGTAAAGCAAAAGGGAAAGGAACCTCAGATCCTCCCAAACATTTGTCTAATAAAGTATAACATTACAAAAGGTACATCTTTTTCAAAGTTACTAAATATATTTTAAAACAATGAATTATAACTCAGTACATTTTTAAAATTCTTTTGATGTATAATGTACACTTTTCTCCTTCCTAAAAATAGTCAGTGTATATTGTCATGAGGTGCATATTTTATAGGAAATTTCAAGAGACAGATCAGGAATAACAAATTTTTTTTTAGAAAACACAAAAACCAGAGAAGGGACTTAATTTTACCTTTAATCCTAAAAAAGAGTAGATACAATTAAAAATAAATTATATTGGGTTTCCTGGTAGCAAAAGGATGACAGAAGCATATTTTTGAAAAAATATCTACCTAGATATATTCATGTAACTTATCGTAAGTAAACAGACAAGCCTCAGAGATTTAAGAGAGACTCTCCTTTTAAATTCTTTCCAATTGCGGAATCTGAAACGCTTCATTTATCTGAGACAGTCTCTCCTGTTGTACTGTCCCTTCCCTGAATTACATAGTTGAGTGACCCTCAAACTAAACTATTGATTTTTTTCTAAAATTCATCAAGGATGATGACACTGGCTTTATTTGTTTATCAAATTTTTCCAGAGCTTAAGAAGCATTTCAAGCTTTGAATACCTTTAGAAATTGTATCATTTCCCTTAGGAAACTAAAGTGTCATTAACCAAATTAACATATTTGTATACCAAATAGTAAGATAATGGCATAAAAGTGATAGATATGATTATCAAGAGCTTAGCATAAATATCTATAAAATTATTTTGAGCTATGTAGATATTCAATTACAGAATTTATATCTTTTTGAATTTAGCACTTAAAATCCGAAAATGACTTTTGACTACAGTAGGGTAAATTCACATAAATACCTCTCATAGGAAATGTGTGATGCACAAGTTACAAAAAGGGAAATCAAAATTTTAGAAAACAAAGGTGAAAATCTTTGTCCTTCTCCACTCTTGACTTCCATATTCCCTCTAAAGCCTGACTTGTGATTTAGTTCCCGTAACTATTTTATTCCTCCAGCATTTCAAATCTTAGAAATTTCTTTTCTTCTACACTGAGCCCGTTGGGTGGCTTGGCACACACTTCTTTGAGGTTTATCCTATAACTGGACCTGTGATAAGCAAAGAAAAACATACCCTTTTACTCCAGTAGTTCTGTAAAGATTAGGCACTTCCTATCCAGATTAGTACTCAGAGCTGAGATTACCCTGAAAAAAATCAATTGGTCATTCTATATAGAAACACAAAATGTATATTGTTGACTAGCTTCTTTCCATGACTCCAAAATGTCTGTAAATAGATTCTTAAAATAAGGAATATCTCTTCCATCCAGGTGAATGTTACAAATAGACTGCAAAAGAGCATAACTGGGCCAAAGTTCATAATAGTTTGATGAATAAACAAGGGTCACAAAAGCTGGAAATACAGGCAGTCTTACCAGGGTTCATATTTCTGCTGACTCAAGTCTAAGAAAAACAAAGGGTTAGGTGTCAGTAACCAAACACTGTGTTCTTTCTTAGTTGTTTTTTTTTTTTTTAAATGTAAGTTAACCATATTGTGAAAGATACTTTTTCTTTGCCTGCATTTATTCAAAAAAGATCAAAGATTATAAAATTTATGAGAAAGAAGTAATGCTGTAGCTCAGTTCTATTTGGTGCCGTTCAGTTAGCCCAAACTCTGTGGTAGATACAGAGATAAGCAAGGGGCTAAAAATGTAGTTGGGGAAATAGTACAATTTACTTAAATATGTGTAGAGTATAAAGTCAAAGGTGACCAATATCATTAGACAGTAAAAAGTGTTCTGAAATATCCAAAAGGAGACAGAGATTAATTCTGCTTGAGGAGATCAAATACATTGACTGGAACCAGCAAATGGGTACGATTTTCACATGCATTTATCTAGATCATGGTTATACTATTAACAGCATCTTTTGTCATTGTTTTTAGTCCTTGCATTTCGTTGAAATTGAAGAGAAGATGGCATAAATTCTGACATGGGTCTTTCTCTGTATTTCTAACAAATACCTTCACTTTGACCTTAAAGTCCTTCGCAATCTGATTACCATATGTTCCCTGTTACTCCCCTACTTATGTCTTATACTCCATACTTTCTGAACTTTTACCAAATGTCCTAATTAGTTTTTTTTTTTTCCTTCATGTTTTCTCACCTTTGTACCTGCTGCTTCCTCTGCCTAGGAATACTATATACCATATAGGTTTTTTTTTTTTTTTTTTTTTTTTTTTTTACGGTACGCGGGTCTCTCACTGTTGTGGTCTCTCCCGTTGCGGAGCACAGGCTCCGGACGCGCAGGCTCAGCGGCGATGGCTCACAGGCCCAGCCACTCCACGGCATGTGGGATCTTCCCAGACCGGGGCACGAATGCGTGTCCCCTGCATCGGCAGGCGGACTCTCAACCACTGCGCCACCAGGGAAGCCCCTACCATGTAGTTTTTGAGTATACATTGTTTCTTTAAAACTCAATATGCATAGATGTAAAGCCTTCAGCGACCCCTTTAAACATTGATAGTTGCCAGTTGCTTTAATCTTGCCGTACCTTTAACCACATATATTGACTTTTTTTTGCATTTATTACATATCATCTGGCTACTCATTAGACTGTGAGCCTAAATGCATCCTCACAGCATCCGGTAGTTGCTAACTATACCTGACAGGTGTCCCCAATCCCCGGGCTGCACACCAGTACCAGGCCTCGGCCTGTTAGGAACCAGGCCGCACAGCAGGAGGTGAGCAGTTGGCAAGTGAGCGAAGCTTCATCAGCTGCTCCCCAGCGCTCACATTACCGCCTGAACGCCCCCTACCCCATCTGTGGAAAAATTGTCTTCCACGAAACCAGTCCCTGGTGCTAAAAAAGTTGGGGACCGCTGATATCTGATACATGAATGAATGAAGACTAGCATCTTCCATTAAGTCTTCCCCAGCTGTTTTTCTCAGTTAATAATGCTGCCTTCTTTGAATTCCTGGTGGATTTATAGCTTTATAGATTTCTGAAAATCAGCCATTGAAGTGAATTCTAAAAATTAACCAGCCTGCAACATTTGGAAAATTTTAATAGAGTTGTCCTTTACAAATGCATAAATGTTTTTATTCAACAAGTGTTTGTTAACTGTCTTCTGTTTTCAAAACCCTGTACTAGGTAACATGAGAGATACAGAAAAAATATACTCAGCTTGATCAATATTTATAGAATGATGGTATAGTAAAACAGTAATAAGACATCAGGAGTAATGGAATAGACATTGTCTCTGGAATTCAGAGTGGAGAGAAGAGCACCATCGCCTTTTTTTTTTAAAGGTTTTAAATTATTTTTATGGTAAAAAACATATAACATGCAATCTGCTCTCTCAAGATGTTCAAGAGTACAGTACAGTATTATTTACTATAGGCAGAGTGTTGTACAAGAGATCGCTAGAATGTTTTCATCTTGCATGACTCATCTACCTTCCACTTAGATGAGTTTGACTACTTTATGTACCTCATATAAGTGGAATCATTCAGTATTTGTCCTTTTGTGAATGGCTTATTTCACTTAGTGTAATGTCCTTAAGGTTCATCCATGCTGTGGCACATGAAAAGATTTATTTCTTTTGTATGACTGAATAATATTCCATTGTGTGTGTGTGTGTGTGTGTGTGTGTGTGTGTGTGTGTGTATATATATATAACATTTTCTTTACCCATTCACCTGTCCATGGACATTTAGGTTGTCCACTCTTGACTATTATGATTAATGCTGCAGTGAACATGGGGGGGCAAATACCTCTTTGAGGTCCTGGTTCAAGTCTTTTGGATAATTACCCACAGGTAGGATTGTTGAATCATATGTAGTTTTATTTTTAATTTCTAAGGAACCTGTTTTCCCACAGCACTGTACCATTGCACATCCTCCCCAACAGTGCACAAGAGTGCCGAAACATGTTACATGATGTTGTTTATATAAATAAATATATATATATATATATATGCCATACTAATGTGTATGAAGTAGTATTTCATTGTTGTGTTAATTTGCATTTCTCTGAGGATTAGTGATGCTGAGTGTCTTTTCATATGCTTATTTATCTTTTGTATGTTGTCTTTGGAGAAAGGTCTGTTCAAGTCCTTTGCCCATTTTCTAATTGGGTTATATGATTTTTTTGCTATTGAGTGTAGGAGTTACTTCTATATTTTGAATATTAACCCCTTATAAGATATATAGTTTTTAAGTCTACTTTTTTATTCTGTTGAATGTTTACCTGCTATGAAGAAATGTTTTAGTTTGATTTAGTCCTATTTTTGCTTTTGTTACCTATGCTTTTGGTACCATATTCAAGAAACCTCTGCCAAGATCAATGCCATGAAGACTTTCTCCTGTTTTCTTCTAGGAGTTTTACAGTTTCAGGTTTTATATTTAAGTCTTTAATCCATTTTGAGTTTATATTTGTGTATAGTCTATGATAGGGGTCTAATTTAGCTCTTTTGCATTTCAATATCAAGTTTTCCCAGCACCATTTGCTGAAGACACTATTCTTTCCTTATTGTGTATTCTTGATGCTCTTTTGAAGACCAGTAGATATATATGTGGGTTTGTTTCATGGCTCTCTGTTCTGTTCCCTGGGACTAGTATGTCTGTTTTTAAGTCAGTGCCACACTTTTGATTATGCACCTTTATAATAATATGTTTTGAAGTCAGGAAATGTGAGGCCTCCAACTATGTTCTTCTTCCTCTCAAGATTGTTTTATGTATTCAGGATCCTTGTGGTTTCATACGAATTTTAAGACTTTTTTCTGTTTCTATAAAAAATGTCATTGGGTTTTTGGTAGGAATTGCATTGAGTCTGTAGATTGCTTTGCATAGTATGAACATCTTAATCTTAGGTCTTACAATCCATGAACATGGGATATATTTTCCTTTAATTGTGTCCTCTTTAATTTCTTTTATCAATGTTTTATAGTTTTCAGTGTACAAGTCTTTCATCTCTTTGGTTAAGTTTATATAGGAAGAAACTTATTCTTTTTGATGCCTTTGTAAATGGCATTAATTTTTCAATTTGCTTTTCAGTTTAGAAAAATTCAGTTTAGAGAAATTTGCTGGTTTCTTTTCTTTTTTTATTTTCAGGAGAATTGGTTCATGCATTGCTGCTGAATTGGTATCTACATGTGAGGAAAGAAGGTCTGGTGCTTCCTCTTCTCCATCTTGCTCATGTCACTTTGAGCACCATTATTCTTTTCAGTGTCTTTGGGTTCAGGGAAAACCTTAAACTTTGCAATCATTTTGTCTGAATTTGAATCATACTTTGCCACTTATCAGCCTCTAAGCAAGTAACTTGACTTTTCTGAATGTTGGTGTCCTGCTTTGTAAAATGGAGATAATGTCAAGTCACTCCTAGAACTGTTGTAAGGATAGTCCCTGGCAGAGAAGTTGTCCTTTTTTTTTTAATCTCCCTCCCCAAATAAATGTCTAGAAGGATATAGGTCAAAACATTAATAAATAGGTAACTCTGAGGGTAAAGTCTGATTATTATATACGGTTTTATATTTCTGTATATTCTAATTTTCCTACAATGACTATATATCATACCTGTTATTAGAAATTTTTAAGTTCTTCTATGATATTTTGGTTCCTTTTTGATTTGAAAATCTTTTCTGGCTTTATCCAACCCATGTACTGATTCCCCACAATTATTTTACACATATTTCTAAAATAAATGAAACTTGTTCAATCCCATTCTAATACCACTTAAAGAGGTTTTTGTGTTTTTTTATTTGTTTTGTTTTTTATAATCAAGAGATAAACTCACCTTAACCATAAAGGGCTTGTGGCTCTTTGTTTTGTGTAAAAAGACTCATTTTCATCATTGATTAGGACAACAGACATTTTTATTTTTAGCAGTAAGTAAATTACCAAGGCACATCAATATCAACATTTCACTGATCAATGTCAGAGACTGTTTGGAAAAGGTCACATTGAAAAGAACATTGATTTTAGCCCCAGAACTTAGAATATATTGGAACTGTACAACTGACTGCCACAAAATAACCAATACTATTTACTTTTCTCTCCCTGACACTATCTACTATATGTATACATATTTTTATATTTATAAAATTCATAAGCTCCTTGTTCTCTAAAGCTAATTTGCTGCTATGTCGTCTTTGTCCAGGTGGTTTTAGCTATCATATGACCCTTCTTTGCTTTCCTCTACCTCCTTGCTCCTTGGTGTGAACAAGTAAGGTACTCAGGGCTACTAACGGCCCCATTTTAGAAGTGAAGAAATATTATGATTTCACAATAATTCACAATGAAAAGAAGTTGGAATGGAATCTAGTTTTTTTATTTCCACACATGCCAAACTTAGCATTCTTTACTAGTGTCCTTACTGCCTCCCTGACCATTTACCAGGTCATAACTACCATGTCAGTAATTATCACCCTCACCAAACCGATCTGGTTGACCACATCATGGAGGCCAGGTTCATATCCTACCCATTAGTATACCTAGTCCTTAATACTGTGTATTCTAGTACAGGTTCTGTTTTACCTTACCCAAAGGTACTGTGAGCTGGACAGTGGCTTATGGAAAGAAAGAAAGAAAGCTTATTCTAACAATATCCAAGATTCATGTAAAAACAGTCACTATACTTAACTGATTTGTACCCCATTTTTCCTCAGAGGCTGTCTTTGAGGTTCAAATTAGACTGATCTCACCTGTCAGGAGAGCAGGCATTATAGAGAAACATCATTGTTCCTGCCTAAACTCAACCTACTGTTGCTCTGAATGGAACAGAGGGGGTGACTCTCCCAGAACTGAGAGACCTTCCAGTCTGTGAGAGATCTAGCAGTTTCTCAGATCTCTGGTCTCTATCATGACAGAAAGGAACCTTGCATAGAAGGGTACAAAGGCTGACCACCTAGCTTTTCCTGCTATTCCTCTCGGCCATTTTGATGCTGGATGAAGAACAGAACAAAATGCTCTGAAGTTCTAAGAATGCTTCCATAACCACATTTTTGTCCATTTCACCTAATTCAAAATAAAATATTTAGAGTATTTGTATGATAGTTGTCTGGAGTAACTTTTAATTCCAAAGACTTTATTTTCCTTAATTACATTTCTTTTATTTCTATTTTATTTCCTTTGGAAACTACAGTTATAGACTTGGGTTTTTGTTTTTTTTTTTCTTTACAAGGAATATAGATTCAGAGTTAAATCTCTTTGGAATATGTAATAGTATTGTGTTATCAACATACCATTATTGCCTCAAGTGATAGTAACAATTTACATTTATTAAATACACATTTAGCTTCTAGGCCCTTTACATATAGATTTTAATCCACACACTACCATTTCTGGTTTATGTTACTGTCCACCTCTAAAAAATGAGGGAAGTTTTTAAAGTAATGTGTCAGATGTGAATATTCATTATAACAAAAGACTTTTACATACTGGATCCCATTTACTCTCATAGTGCAGACCACATTCCATTGGCCAGAACATAGTCAATAGCTCCATATAACTGTGGGGAGGCAGAAAATTACAGTCTAGCTGTGTGCCTTGCAGAAAAAGGAAGAAGATTTGTGGATCACATGTCATTGTGACTGCCACAGTGTTGTGCTCCGTGCTAAAGAAATAAATAATTTCAATATTTGAGGTCATAGAAAAAGACAGATATATTCTCCTCTACCCATTCATTTTTTAAAGTTAGTCTAGCAAACACTAATACCAAAATAACTAATGAGAGTGTACATAAGAAAAACTTCAAGTCAGATTCACTAATGAACATAAATGCAAAATGCCTAACTGAAATATTGAGAAACTGAATCCAGCAATGTAGAACAAATGTAATAAAACATCATGACAAAGTTGTATTTTTGCTAAGAATAAAGTTTGTTTAAAACCAGGAAATAAATATGAATAGATTGAATGTAAAAACTATATATAATATCATCTTAATATAAGCTCCTCAAAGCCTTTCATTTACTATAATTCAACATCCTTTCATACACAGACATGATATTCAATAGTAAGTAACCAAAACGCTTCTTTTTAGAATCTGCAAAAGACAAAGATGCCTTTTATCACTATTCAATATTATACTGGAGATCTGAGCCAGTTCTGTAAGGCAAGGTAAATAAAAGGTGTAAAAATCCTAAAAGAAGAAACAAAGCTGTTATTATTTGCAGGTAACACATAGAATACCCAAAAGAATTAAAATCCCCAAGGAGTAAATTGTTAGAAATAAGAGTTTAGTAAGAGTGTAGGTAGAATAATAATACAATAATCTGTTGCATTTCTAATATAGTAGCTAAAAGAGTTAAAATGAATCTTTTTAAAAAGTGTATCATTTATATTAACTTAAAAGCATAAAGTAACTAGAAATAAATCCAACAACATTTGTCCAAAATCTGTATAGAATGACTTGCAGAACTCTTGAAATAACATTTTTTTGAAAACAAATAGAATATGTTCATGGCATAGAGGACTCAATATTGTGAATGTGTCACTTTCTCCTAATTGATCTGTAGAGCTAATGCTTTTAAAATTTTTATCTTTTAAATGGAATTTGGCAAAATGAATGAAAAATTTACATGAAAGTACAAAGTTCCCAAGCCATCAAGATACTCTTGAAGAGCAAGTTGGGTATACTGGCCCTACTGGCCATGAAAACTTAAAAATCTCTACTGATTAGTGTCTATGGGTGCAGGGATATAAAAATTGTCAAACAAATAGAACACTGAATCTAGTAAAGATTACATGGGAAAAAGACATTTTACTGAGGAGGTATTGAAGATTCATTGAGAAAACCTGGACTTTTAAGTAAGTGGGACATTTGTTTATACCTATAGGAAAAAATGAAATTGGGTTCTTACGTCACAAAAAATCAATCCAGGTGACTCTCAGTTATAAATGTGAAAAGCAAAATTATAAAGATTTTTAGAAGTTAGTATGAAGAATTTTGTTGTTGTTGTTTGCTTTGTTTGTTCTGTTTTGTTTTTTGCAGTACGTGGGCCTCTCAGTGTTGTGGCCTCTCCCGTTGCGGAGCACAGGCTCCAGATGCACAGGCTCAGCGGCCATGGCTCACGGGCCCAGCCGCTCCGCGGCATGTGGGATCTTCGCGGACCGGGGCACGAACCCGTGTCCCCTGCATTGGCAGGCGGGCTCTCAACCACTGCGCCACCAGGGAAGCCCCTGGAATTCCACTCTTGATCCATACTTTAGAGAAATTCTTATTCGTGTTTACCTGGAAACTTACACAAGAATTTTCATAGCAACTCTCAATGGAAACAATAGAAATGTTAATCTAATATAGATTGGATAAATAAATCATGGTATATACATACATTATAATATTAGACTACAAGGAAAATGAACATATTACAGCTACACACACCAGTGTAGAAAAATTCTATCAACACAATGTTGAGCGAAAGAAGTGGCTGTGGAATTTATACAATGTGATTCTATTTTAACAAAGTTCTAACAGGCCAAGCTAAACAATGCATTGTTTAAATTTGCATGCATAGAAGGAAGGAAAGAAATTAGTTGTCATTGGAAGGAGAGGAAATTCATTTGGGAGGGGAGCACAGGAGGCTGCTAAGACATTACTGGCAGTGTTCTATTACTTAACCTGGATGATGTCTCTAGGGGTGATTGCTTTATTTTTATTCTTCAAATTATATATCCTTATATATACTTTGGTGTGTATGATATATTGCACAAGAAAAAAAAGGAAGCTTTGTAGATCTATATATTTTTTTTGGTGGATCATGCCCAATGTTTTTTTCTTTACTGTCTGAAATTCCCCCCCCAAAAAAGATTAACTTATTTAAATCTAGTTTTATTCTCAATGAAAATTTAAGAATAGTTTTCTGTTCATTGTATTCATAAGAATGTATCACACAAGGATCTAATAATTAAATAAACATTTATCTGCATGCGAAAGAATTATAACATTTAAAATAATGTCTCCTCACCGCCACCCTGGAAGTGATTAATTTATCTGAACTCTATATATTTGATTTGATATTTGTAATTTATTATTTAAATATCACATAGCAAATGATAGTAAATAAACCCAAAACCTCTTACATCTGTATAGAACATTATTGTGTACAAAGTACTCTAATGAGGTGGTAACAACAGCCATTTATTGAGGAGGTAGGATGTACACACATGATATTGTTTGAGTCCTATAGCACTGTAAGAGGAATATACTATTATTATCTGTATGTCTCAATGTGGAAACATAATGTTATAATGTTATCATTTGGGGGAAATCAAGACTTAAAGAAATTAAGTAACTTCCCAGGTCAGACAAAGACAAATACTGTATAATATCACTTACATGAAGAATCTAAAAAAGACAAACTCAGAGAAGCAGAGAGCAGAGTGGTGGTTGAGGAGGGGTGGTGAGAATTAGAGATGTTGGTCAAAGGGTGCAATCTAGTTATAAGATTAACAAGTTTGAGGATCTAATTAATGTACAGCGATGATAGCTAATAATACTAAAAAAAATAAAACAAAAAAACCCCAAACCTTTGGGGCTTCCCTGGTGGCGCAGTGGTTGAGAGTCCGCCTGCCGATGCAGGGGACATGGGTTCGTGCCCCGGTCCAGGAAGATCCCACATGCCGCGGAGTGGCTGGGCCCGTGAGCCATGGCCGCTGAGCCTGCGCGTCCGGAGCCTGTGCTCTGCAACGGGAGAGTCCACAACAGGGAGAGGCCTGCATACCGCAAAAAAAGAAAAAAAAAAAAAAGCCGTATCATATACTTGAAAGTTGCTAAGAGCAGACCTTAAATGTTCTCACTACAAAAAGGAAATGGTAAATATGTGATGGGATGGAAGTGGTAGCTAACACTTTGATGATAATTATTTTGTACTTTATAAGTGTATCAAGTCAGCACATTTGTACATCCTAAACTTACACAATGTTATGTGTATATTATATCTCAATAAAATGGGGGGGGAGAAATTAAGAACTTTCCTAAGTTACTTAAGGACCTAAGTTACTTTGAGGTGATTTCAAACTGTTAGGCTGTCTCAAACCAGAGCCCATTCTTTTATTACTAAAGGGGCTGCAAACTAACATTTGGGAGTGGTCAAAGACTTGTGGTTTTGTTTTTGGTTTTAGTCTAGCGCAGGGTTAACAGTTTGTTAAGAAATGGAATACTTTTGTGAGTGTACTTGCTCGTCTCAAACTCTACAGAGCCCGCTCGCCTCTCACCTTCGTGATCATATTTCAGTGACCCCCTAAACTTCTGCAAATGTTTGGATTTCCTCTCTTAGACCAGTTTTTTTCTCCCAACAGCTCAGCTTCATAATTACCCTGTGAGGTAGGTAAAGACAGCCATATTTCACAGGTGGGAAACCAATTCTCAATGATGTTATGATGGACCAGAGTCAAACAATTCAACAAATATATAATTTTTTGAAATTGTTTTATTTCTAAATGCAACGATACTCAAAATATAGGGAAATTCAGTCAGAAAAAGGAATGAAATTGGGTCATCTGTAGAGATGTGGATGGACCTAGAGTCTGTCATACAGAGTGAAGTAAGAAAGAGAAAAACAAATATTGTATAGTAACGCATATATGTGGAATCTAGAAAAATTGTACAGGTGAACCTATTTGCAGGGCAGGAATAGAAATGCAGATGTAGAGAATGGATGTGTGGACACAGAGGGGGAAGGGGAGGGTGGGATGCATTAGGAGATTAGGTTTGATATAAATACACTACGATGTGTAAAATAGATAGCTAGTGGGAACCTGCTGTATAGCACAGGGAGATCAGCTCGGTGCTCTTGATGACTTAGATGGGTGGGATGCGGGGGGAGTGGGAGGGAGGTCCAAGAGGGAGAGGATGTTTGTATACATATAGCTGATTCACTTCCTTGTACAGCAGAAACAACACAACATTGTAAAGCAATTATACTCCAATAAAAAGAAGAAAGAAAGAAAGAAAATGAAATCTGACCTCTCCCCTGCCCCAAATTAGAATTAATTTGTCAGATTTCTTTCTCTGCCTGGGAGAAAATAAATAAATGAATTTCACTGCTATCACAGGCATCCTTGCTTTGCTTTCATCTTAGTGGATCTTTTGCCCTCCCTGGAAAAAGAAACTTAACACCATCCCACAAGAAGGGATTGTTTCCTCCCTAGATTTCCTGATGTGAAACCATTCCCCTAATGCTTTCCCGTGTCTTATGGTGTGATATTTCTAAATAACATTTGTTCTCCCACCACTTGGAAACAAAAAAGAATGATGACTTTCGTCAATTTCATTGAAAATGATGACTTTATTACTGTTAGCTTTTTATCTCAAATAATGGAAACAAAATATTCCTCTGTGAAAGAACCTCAGTTATTTTCTCTGTAGGGGTAGGGTGTGGGAGGAGGGATTGAGTGGGAAGGGAAGAGGATTTAGTGGAGAAAACTAATGGAAAAGAGCAAATAACTGGCATTCCAAAGGATGAAATTTAAAAGAGCCTTAACATAATTTCAGTTAAAGTATTGAGACATTCTCTATTCCTCCAACCTGTAGGCAATGGTTTTGGCTTTTAAGCTTTATGTATGACATACAAATATCCAGTGCCGGCACAAAGCTCTGCCTAGCTGCACAAGCATAAGGTTTCTCTGTACTTAGAAAACTAAGAAGTTTTCTTAGTTGAAAAGAAAGCCCTCAGTCAACGTGATCAAAGACCTTCTCTCCTATCAGCCTGAGAAAATGCAGGAAAAAATTACTGATAGGTCATTTTCCCAAGGGATATATTTGAAAACACTTGGCAAACTTACAAAGAAACTGGAAATAGTGTATGACGGCAAGCATCCTAAGCAGGTGGCATTGAGTATTTTAATATTAACAGTGTCTCTTAGAGACGATAGCCAAATGACTCAAACTGATTTATCTGCAGTTGATTACTATGAACAAGGTACTGGCCTTCAGTTTGAACCGGTGACTTACAATTGTTAATACAGATTTACAGGCTGGTGAAACCAAATATTTTCTTTAAGGAAATGACATTTTCTTGCAATTTGATTAACACAATTCCCAGAAGTTCATCACAATATGGTAACAATTTTAATAATGGCAGCTGTCAACTTGAGGGGTTATGGAAGGATTCTGCGTCATTGAATTTTCCCAAAGAAACTTTTAACAGAAATGAGCCAAGGTCTTTTTAAAAGTGTGTCAAGTCACCACCATCAATAAAGAAGAAAGGAATTTATCTGAATCACTAGAGTCTTTACTAACATGAATTTTGGTGAGCTGGTTGATGAATGCAAGCTTTATAAGGCACTGTATTGGGAATACAGGTGGAGACCCTGAGCTTTCCCTCCCATCTCCAAAAATGCACCACTATTCTGAAGTTGATGGATAGCCCCCTGGGTCTGATTGTGATATTGCTATTACATGAAATACAATGGGTTGATCTGTAGGTTTTCAAAATACCCACAAATGTTCTCATTTTGGAATTTGACTTTTTCTGCCCCCACTCAAAACCAGATATCTATGCTAATAGGGATATTTAACGGATAGTTGTATGTTGTTCATTATATTATTTTTCCACAACTTGTCCATCCTCCTATTGTTGAAAACAAATTATTTCATGATATTTACTATTGCTGTCAGTACTACATTGAACATTCTTACATTTAACATCATTTACATGTGTCAGCATTAATGTATTCCTCTTGGGTACGCACAATAGGTACAGCCAAATGGCTCTTCAAAGTGTCTGTTCCAATTTTTACTTCCACCAGGATAGGAGATACCATTTCTTCACATCCTCTCCAACACCTGGGGTTTCTAGGCTTTTCATAAAGTTTCTTAAATCAGAGGGGGTAGGAAATTGTCTTTCATTATTATTTTATTTGTGTCCCCTTCACTACCAGTGAAGTTGAACATCACTTCACGAGTTTATTGCCCATCTTGCTTTCCTCTTCTGTCAAGTGGCTGTTCACATCCTGTGACCATTTTTCTTAGCCCTTGCTTGTCTGCTTTATGTTGATCAGTCAGAATTCTGGTTGAGATTCTTTGTCTATTATATGTATTTAAATAATCTCGATCCAGCCTGTTGTTTGACCTTTAATTTTGCTTATGGGTCTTTTGCTTTGAAGTTTTAAAACTTTTTTTAAAACAATTTTGTCTGTGTTGGGTCTTCGTTGCTGCACGCGGGCTTTTCTCTAGTTGCAGCGAGGAGGGGCTACTCTTCATTGCTATGCGTGGGCTTCTCATTGCAGTGGCTTCTCTTTGTTGCAGAGCACAGGCTCTAGGCGCGCAGGCTTCAGTAGTTGTGACACACGAGCCCAATAGATGAGGCACGACGGCTCTAGAGGTGCAGGCTCAATAGTTGTGGCGCACAGGCTTAGTTGCTCTGCGGTATGTGGGATCTTCCCGGACCAGGGCTCAAACCCATGTCCCCTGCATTTGGGAGGCGGATTCTGTTTTTTGGTTTTTTTTTTTTACATCTTTATTGGAGTATAATTGCTTTACAATGGTGTGTTAGTTTCTGCTTTATAACAAAGTGAATCAGTTATACATATACATATGTTCCCATATCTCTTCCCTCTTGCATCTCCCTCCCTCCCACCCTCCCTATCCCATCCCTCCCTGTGGTCACAAAGCACCGAGCTGATCTCCCTTTGCTATGCGGCTGCTTCCCACTAGCTATCTACCTTACGTTTGGTAGTGTATATATGTTAATGCCTCTCTCTCGCTTTGTCACAGCTTACCCTTCCCCCTCCCCATATCCTCAAGTCCATTCTCTAGTAGGTCTGTGTCTTTATTCCTGTCTTACCCCTAGGTTCTTCATGACTTTTTTTTTCCTTAAATTCCATATATATGTGTTAGCATATGGTATTTGTCTTTCTCTTTCTGACTTACTTCACTCTGTATGACAGACTCTGGGTCTATCCACCTCATTACAAATAGCTCAATTTAGTTTTTTTTTATGGCTGAGTAATATTCCATTGTATATATGTGACACATCTTCTTTATCCATTCATCCGATGATGGATACTTAGGTTGTTTCCATCTCCGGGCTATTGTAAATAGAGCTGCAATGAACATTTTGGTACATGACTCTTTTTGAATTATGGTTTTCTCAGGGTATATGCCCAGTAGTGGGATTGCTGGATCATATGGTCGTTCTATTTGTAGTTTTTTAAGGAACCTCCATACTGTTCTCCATAGTGGCTGTACCAATTCGCATTCCCACCAGCAGTGCAAGAGTGTTCCCTTTTCTCCACACCCTCTCCAGCATTTATTGTTTCTAGATTTTTTTGATGATGCCCATTCTACTGGTGTGAGATGATATCTCATTGTAGTTTTGATTTGCATTTCTCTAATGATTAATGATCTTGAGCATTCTTTCATGTGTTTGTTGGCAGTCTGTATATCTTCTTTGGAGAAATGTCTGTTTAGGTCTTCTGCCCATTTTTGGATTGCGTTGTTTGTTTTTTTGTTATTGAGCTGCATGGGCTGCTTGTAAATTTTGGGTATTAATCCTTTGTCAGTTGCTTCTTTACAAATATTTTCTCCCATTCTGAGGGTTGTCTTTTGGTCTTGTTTATGGTTTCCTTTGCTGTGCAAAAGCTTTGAAGTTTCATTAGGTCCCATTTGTTTATTTTTGTTTTTATTTCCATTTCTCTGGGAGGTGGGTCAAAAAGGATCTTGCTGTGATTGATGTCATAGAGTGTTCTGCCTATGTTTTCCTCTAAGAGTTTGATAGTTTCTGGCCTTACATTTAGGTCTTTAATCCATTTTGAGTTTATTTTTGTGTATGGTGTTAGGGAGTGATCTAATCTCATACTTTTACATGTACCTGTCCAGTTTTCCCAGCACCACTTATTGAAGAGGCTGTCCTTTCTGGGAGGCGGATTCTTAACTGTTGGGCCACCAGGGAAGTCCCTTGCTTTGAAGTTTGAAATGTGATGTTTTTGAATATACTAGTCTTTAAATTTATGATCCCTGTTTTTTATTTTTATGGAAGAAAAAACTAATGAAGTATTTTTATAATCTTGGTTAGGGAGAAATTACTTACATAAGTTTTAAAGTTCTGCTCCTTATAGGAAGTCTCTTTTTTCCATCATTTATTTAAAAAGTCAGTACTTTCTAATGCCATTCTTTCATATGTTATGTTTCCATTTGTGGATTTGTTTATTTCTGGGCTTTCTGTTCCGATCTTCATTCCGTCTGACTGCACCTATAGTTCTAATTTATATATGTCCGCCTACTCCTCCAACTTTTCTTAGATTCCTTGTTTCTGTATTTTTCCATGAATTTATGGTTGTTACATTCTATGAAAAGCCCTGTTGAGGTGTTGATTGGTGTTGCTTTATATTTATCAATTAATTAAATTCAGAGATTAATAGCATTATTAATATTGTATATATCTCCATCCCTTTCAGAGGCCCTCATTTGCATGCTTCAGTAAATTTAAAATATTTTCTACATATAGCTCTTACACCTTTTTTAGCTCTGTCTCTAGGTAGAGCATTGTTTTTGAGATAATTTTCTGAAAGATATATAATTACCTGTTTGATTGGTTCTTGCTGGCATATAGTAAGAACCTCTGTGCTGAATGTTTTTATTCAGTAAGTGAATGGATCATACATATTGTCTCTCACATTGCCCACAAATAAAGACAAAATTTTTTTCTGCTTAATTTTTAAACCTTTTCTTTCTTTTACTTTTTAACTTTTCTATATAGGGTCTATAAATGATAAAGTAGAAGGGAGAATTCTTATTTTGATCCTGATTTCAGCAGTGAATGCTTCTGCCATTTTACAATTAAGCCTGTGAATCAGTGGATCTCAAAGTAGGGCCAGTATCCTTGACCAGCAGGATTAACATCACCTGGGAACTTGGTAGAAATTCAAATTCTTAAGCCCCACCCTAGCTCTACTGAATCAGAAACTCTGAGGGACAGGGGTTAGTCTCAGAAATCAGTGTTCTAATGGGACCCCCTAGGTGTTTCTCAGGCAAACTAAAGTTTGAGAACCAGTGCTCTCTGTAGTTCTGTGAATACCTTTCATTAAGAGAAGATATGTCTTTTATTGGAAAATGGCTATGAGGTTTTATCATGTACTGATGATACTTTATGACATTTTTTCCTGAATCTATTAAGACCGTATAGTGTTTTGTTTTTAACCCATCTATATGATGCATTCTGTGAATGGGTTTTTAAAATACTTTAAAAATATCATTTTACTTATGGGACAGTCTGTACTTATGATGTATTTTTTGTGGTTGTGAATAATATTTATTATATTTTAAAAGTGAATATGAAATCCAAAAACTACAAGGACTGCTTCCTGAATGCCTAAAGTTGTAACCAAGTCTCTATCTCAGTATCCCCTTTGCTTTCATCATAGAATATATCCCAGTTTGCAGTTATTTTGTTTTTTTGTCTTGGGTCTGTTTTGCTCTTAGTCTGTTATCTCCCCGAGGGCTGTTAGCACTTCTAACTTACCCATCTTTGTCTCATTGCCCAGTGTCAACACAGTACCTTGTACAAAGCTGGTACTTAGTAAACATGCTGGAAGAGTGAGTCCTCTAGGGTGGTCTGTGCTGTGGGAAAGGCCGCACACACGACAGGCTGAGTTCTCCTTTGCTCTTACTGCAGTCTCTGCAGCCTGTGTTCCTTATGCTGCTGACTTCACTTCCTCAAAGAGAAAAGTCAGTATTCTTCTGTCTGCGTGGACTTTACATTATGCCATTCGTCTGAGCTGGGCTTAGGTTTCTGTATTATCAGGGCACATGTTTTTTGTCAAGCCACAAAATCTGTACCAAGAATATTATGAAATCACATGCAGTGAGGAGTGGCTGCAGGAGAGGAGACACATCTGAATTCAGACACAAACCGGCTGGGTTACTTCGGGCAAGTTGCTTCACGCTTCCCTCACTGAACACTGTCTTCACTGTGGTGTGGGAAAATAATACCTACCTTGTTAGATATTGTTAGATACGTGCAGCTTAAATGAGAAATTAATAGCTGACATTTATTGAGTGCTTATTCTGTGCCTAGTATATTTTTTAGAATTTTGTATATATGGACTCTTGTAATCAACATGTCATGTGAATGTGGTGTCTGGCTCAGTGTCTGGCACAAAATAAATGATAAATAAAATTGGATTTAAAAAATTGTTCAATGAGGAGATAGGCTCTAGAAAGGAAACTGATGCATATCGGGCACAGTAAAAATAGAGTTAAAATAGTTTAAATATGGATGACATCGTTCTTGCCTTTCAGGAGCTCTTGGTCTATTCATTATAGGTACTGGACTTCATCAAAGAAATAATGAAAATGTATTGTGATTTTTATATAGAGCCTACTGGTACTTACGATTTATTACATGTGAGAGGCAAAGAATACTGATTTACAAAATAAATATTTTAAATTACACTGTTCACTTAGAGACAGCAAGATTAGATGGTAACAACAGGAAATTCTCATTTAGGTGATTATAAAGTATAAAAGTGCAAGCAATAATTTAAGTAAGGTTCCAATTTTCTTTTGCTTTCTGTTGCAAAGACTGAAGTCACTCTTTCAGAAAATTGATTCTGTGGGTGGGGCAGCCCCTTAGTGGAGACTGGAATCATAGAAAAGAAAAGGGGGTGAGTCCTGAGTTCCTCACCCCAGTGAGTCTCTGTTAAGCCTTACATTTCTGTCCAAGTCAAACAATCCAGCAAAGTGACTTAAGAATTAGGCAATAAAAACTCTCTGTCTTGGTCAGTGGTCAGCTAGCTTAGACTGAAAGAAAATAAAACAGAAACATTTCTACTCAAGCCTTAATGGCTCATGAGAAATGCATGATAGTTTGCTCAAAGGTCTGTGGAGTTACTAGGGCTGAGCTGGTCTCTATAAAGGATGACCCATTACTTAGAATTGCATAACGTGTGCTTTTTTAACTGTGGACTTCCTTGATGTATAGCTTGTGAAAAAGTGCTGTCTCTGCGGAGTGTGATTCTGAATGGGAGTGATTGAAACTGTTTCAGACCTTGATGGTTAATTAGCAGTGCCGTTTTCCCACTATTTCTTGAATCTATTTCCACATCTACTTGTTGCTGGCTACAATCTGCTTACTCTTAGAAGGGTTAATTTTATCTTGATCCCATTGGCTCAGGGCTTTTCAAACTTTATCCTAGAATATATCATTCATGTATTCATTCATTCATTCATCCTGTAAGTGTTTATTGAGCATATACTGTGTGTCAGGCACTGCCCTAAGTGGTCAGGTACAGCAGGGAACAAAAGAAAAGCAAAACTCTCTGCTGTGGGGTCTTTAGGCCTCACATAATTGGGTACAGTAGCTATGTGCCCCAAATGCTCCTATAATTCCTTCACCCTATGCCTGGCTGACTTCTATTCATGCAAATCTCAATTTAAATGCTACTTCTTCAGGAAGGCTCTCAAATTCCCTTCCTCATACTAGATTAGGTGTCCAATATATAAATTTTTATAACTCATTATATTTTCTTCAAAGCACTGATTACAATTTTCATAATAGAGTTGCGTAAGTAGGCTCACTAAGCTATAAACTCTCTTAGGACTGGACTCATGCTCTTTCCTATTCACCACCAGACTCGCAGTGTCTCAAACAGTGCTCGTGACAAAGAAAATATTATCGTATAATCTTATTTGTAAGGAAACTTTCCATGAGGTAGATTTCATTTCAGGTTGGATTTTTGACACTTTAATGTATCAACATTATATGGTATAAAGGCACTTTGGTTGTCTGTTTGGCCCCTACCCTATACTCTTCCAGGTCACTGATCCCAGTGTCCTATAGATGCCCCCTTTGAACACCCCCCAACCCTGCCACCAACCCTCACATGTGCACATGAACTTGTTCAGCTTCAGTGTTCATGTTTATTCCCGTTACCACATTTGTGTATCTGTTGTGCTTTTTCTATCACTCTATGCCTCCGGGTCTTGAGAAACTACGAGGATGCCACAGATAAGCTTCTTTGAGCACTTAGTTAATGACAGTAAAACAGCATCAAATATCTTGTATGCCCCAGTTTCTCCCCATCCCACTCAACTCAATACTGCGCCACATTCACCGAGCACCTGCCGTGTAAAGCCTATTTTGCCTCTTAGTTCTTTCATCTTAACTAGACTAAAATAATTTTTTTGTTTCTTTATTTCCATTTTGACTTCTCTTCCCTTATCTCTCTGCCTCAGGACCGGCTCTATCACTTGTACAAAATAAACATTAAGAATTTCAAGACCCCGACAAAAGGGCATTAAACCAAACTTGGAATCTAAGTGCAGGGCCTCGTGCAGCTGCAGGAAACACACTTGCAGGAAGCTGGCCCTGTCCCTCTTTACTTCTACCCCCCGCCCCTTCTTGTCCTCAGTCTCCTTCTCTCTACCCTCTATTTCCTTCTCTCTGACAAACAACATCATGTGTCTTTTCTCCCCCCAAGGATATTTTCACCTCGTGGATTGGGCAGACTGGGCTCAATCACTGAAAGTTAAAAGTGGAAATATGAAGTTCTGTGGTCCTGTCTGATTTTGTGGGTAAAATCAACATCAGTTTCAGCGAGTGCTTGTCATTTGATTTTAAGACTGTATTCTTTGAATGAACCTCCAAGTTATAATGACATGCCTAACCCCATTTACAGGGGTCTAGCTTTATTTTTTAAATAAATTGCTGCAGAAAATTCTTCCAGGATGGCTACTGTACATTTCTGGTCTTACTTTACAAATATGGCAGAGGGGCTGACAGGCAGCATGAAGTAATGTAGGAAGCACTGCCTTTTCTGGTATCTAGTTTCCTCATGTTGCTCCCTGGCCATCAACTCAAGCTGTGTTTCTTCATCCTGACCGCCACATAGCACACATGTACCTTGGCTAATATGACATCTCACCGTCATGAGTTCTGCAACCAGCACCCATCCCCCATGATGTCTGTGTACCTAGGGATCTGGGTCTACTTGTCCTCAGCCCCAGTCCTAGCTTCCGTGACAACTCACAGCCCCTGTTGCATCTCTGCAAGTGTCTCTATGCTCTTTGCTTCTGCATATCTACATTGTTGAGCTCCATCTCTGTTTTGCGGCAAACTGAGCTTGTTCTAGAACTTGACCCTTCTTCATTGTTTTATAAGAAATCCATTCCCATGCAGGGAGTGGATTGTACCATGACCATGTCCTTAGATCACTTTCTATTATAGAAACCTGATGACACTTTTTTCCATAGAACATTTTTTTCAGAGTTTGAAGATAACATATATTCAATGTAAAAAATTTGGAGACTCTAGAATATAAAATAAATAAGTAACCATTTCTAGTCTTGCTCCCAAGAAATAGCACTTGTTAACACTCTGTTTGTTATATATTCTTTTTTTTTTTGGTGTGTTAGTTTCTGTTTAGAACAAAGTGAATCAGTTATACATATACATATATCCCCATATCTCTTCCCTCTTGCATCTCCCTCATGATATATATTCTTAACATTTTTTTCTAGACATCACTTTTTACAAAACAAGTCATTCAGATATATAATTTTGTATTCTGTTTTTGGTCATATAACTTTATACCATGATGATTTTTTCATGTGTCTTAATCTAGTTTTCAAGAAATCAGAGCCTGGGACTTTATTCTGGAGTATACTAGGCAGCAGGTCAGGGAGGAACAAATGAAGCAGAGAAAGGATAGAGAAAAGCCAGCATAAAAATGTGATAGCAAGGTGACGGATAATAAGCGCCGCGTACTTGGTCGTGGGGTCCATTCCATGAGAAACACCACATACTGTATTAGGACCTCTTTTCCAGGGGACAAAGGAAGAAAATTTATACATTAGATGCATTTCCTACTGGCCAACTTCTCACAGAATATTGATACCCCTGTATTTCTGCATTGCATGTGCTTCGGTTACAAAATGGGGTTCACTGGGCTCTGATTGTGTCTCAAACCTTGGCATCAATGAGGAAGTTTCAGGCAGGAGGCGAGATGTCACAGTGTAAAGTTGGTCAGAACATGTGCATGCCTTGTTACAACAGTGGCATCTGGAATAAGAGACAGCTGTGGATGAGAGATCTGAAGCAATTCTTGTATCTGTTACAGCAAACCCCTTGCAGTACCCAGATCACCTAGTGTTCCCCCATATTTTCTCATCCCTAATTTCCCAGTCTTTTTCCCCTACTGATCCTTTCCCAGCCACTAAAACATCTATCACTGCCCAGGAGTCATTGTATATTTGGACCTCAGGTCACTTCTCCCTCCATACAAAGTGGATCATCTAATACTGCTTAAGCTTCCCACTGTTCCTTAGGGCCACCTTCTGTGGGGCTCAGCAGTCCACAATCCACTTTTATATTGTGCCAACTCACCTGTAAACCAGGCCCAAGTTCATTTCTTCTCTGTTGATTATTAAAAAAAAAAAAAAAAAAAAATCCCCATATGGTCCTAGGTGTGAGTTGAAGTTAAGAGGTCAGTACAACAGAGGTGATTGACATGGAAGTCTGATCACCTGTTACATTTTCTGGAACTCCTGAGTCCCACTCCCCAAAATATAATAAAATAGAACTGCTACACGCACCTCAGCCTGTATGTACTACGGGTCCCTCTTTTGCTCTGAGTACCAGTCAAGAGTCTCCAAATAAATGGAGTTGAGAAAAGGTATAGTAGATGCTTGCTCCAAAATCCAGAGGACAGGTGTTTTGCCTCTTTTTTCTTGGTATAAGGTGCAAGGTGCAGTCACATCCTTTACCTTAATGGCCATAGGCCACTAGGTCCAGAAGGACTTCACTAATGTGGTAGAACTGAGGATTCGTGGATCTTATTTCTACTTCTCTGACATGCATGTGTCTTACTAGGGCAACTAGCATACTTACCTCTTCTTGTTCACAGAGTCAAATTAGTAGGATATTAAATTATCGGACCAGTTTGTTCACTCAAATGTCAAGATGATCAAAGATTCTACCGACGGTAGTATAATAGGGAGCATGAGGGTGATACATCTCTGCAGAAATATCTTGAGCTTGCTACCATCCAACAACTGGGTGTTCCAGCTCCAAAATCCTAGCCTGCATGTCTTCTTTCTAGGACATTCTAAATGTCTTACCTGGTTTCTCCAGAAAGCAGAGCTTGAGGTAAAGTCTTATGTGCTCCTACTTCATTGGAAAGTGCAATTCCAGGGAGGAGGAATAAGGAAAAAGGGAAGTGAAGCAGGTAGAACCAATAAAAGTTTTCAACTCAGTCCTGTGGAAACATTTTCCAAGAAAGCTAATGAACTACGTCATAGAGTTGTCAGTCATGGGGGGAGAAAAGGGAAAAGAATTTATTCACCAGCTACTCTTTTCCCCAGTTCCATAGTCTGCTCTACAGTATATGAACTCCCTTGCATGAGTGTGTGAGCAGGTCCCCTGGTGAACCACACCTCACAGTCAGCAGGGAAGCCATGGAATAAAAGGAAGAGGCACTGTATTAGACATAAAGCAAATTGTGTTAACTTGAGCTTATGGGAATCACTTAGAACTTAGGCAAAGCTGGTCACTGGAGCGGAGCTAGAATTTTTAAAAAGGCATGGCTAGTAGGTGAATAGGATCTGAAATGTGGCACAGGTAATTTGATACATCATGCTGTTGAAGGTGCTTTAAAACTAGTATTTCCATGGATATACAGTTTACTTCATTCCATTGTTTCATTGTTGTGCCCTGATCTATTGAAACATTCCCCAATTGTTAGGTTATTTCCCTTAAATTATGAATATATTGTCACAGTAATCAAGCCTAGTGTTGTATGAATATATTGTCACAGTAATCAATGCCTTATCAGGAATTGATTCATATTTAACCCAGGCTTAACTCTTGGGATTTTGGCATTAGGTACCCTCGTAAGTGTGATATTTTTTGGTGATCTTGATTTGTTGTGGAAGTATTGGGTTGGCCAAAAAAGTTTGTTTGGGTTTTTCCATAAGAGCCTATGAAAAACCCGGAAGAACTTTTTGGCCAACCCAATAGAACTATACAAACTCAATTTAAACTGGACTTTATCTTTCTAAATGGTGTCATTGTCTAATAGGAGAGAAATGGAGGTACTCCTTCTTTTGCCACTTGATGCTCCCTTTGAAGTCCATCTGTTCCTTCAACACTTGTTGAGTTCTTACTATGTGCCAAGTGCTGAGCTAGAAGCTGGAGATACAACAATAAATGAGACATAACCCTCCCTGACAGAGAACTCCTGATCAGTGCAGAAACCAGTTACTACCAACGTTGTCTTATAAGAACCATTTCTCAACATTTCCTGTCTGCATAATAATTTACATATGAGGAAAATAGAACATATTACTTGCAATTGAAATAGCTGTATAGTCCATAACAGGGATTCTAGTTCTAAAAAAAAATCAGGTCAGGTAGGAAGATAATACAACTTTTGTGGTAGAATGTTTTTCAGAGTTTGGGAAGATTGGATCCAGTATGATCTCCCAGCAGTAATAACACCACATAGAGGAAAAGATAAAATATTATTGTCCCAACCTCTCATTTTACCATCATTTCACTGAGAATCAATTCTCTGTGCCAGGATGGAGCTGAGTCAGGTCACCTCTGTGTTGTCCTGGAGTGAGGTTTTTGGGATGTGAGGGGACGAAACTAGCTTCTTTATGCTGAGTATTAAAATATTTCAAATTGTCCTTTATGGGAAGCTGAAAATCCTATGAGCTGAAAAATCAGTATCTTAGAATACCTCAGCAGTTACAGAGACATAATTTTAGGATGAAAGACATGGGTAAATTGTAATCTGAATCAGGTATCCTAATTTGAGTCTGCATGACTGCCAAAGCACATATTAAACACTGCTCATTTTGTGGTTTAGCTCCTTGAGACTGTCTGGCACAAAGTAAATGCTAGTTATAATGAAGTAACAAATGAGCTCTCTTCAGTGGATACGTTTCATAAAGTAGTCATAATCTCGATTCCAAAATCCTGACAGGGATCTCGTAGGAATTACTGGAGTCTGTGTATTTGGAAAATCACACTGCTCTTTTGTTGCACTTCCTTCCCTAAAGTGATTAAAACCATAAAATCTTATAAAATAGGACAGAGTAAAGGGAGAAGCAGCCAAATTGATATTGGTTGTAGGACTTCTCAAAGCAATAATGCAAGATTCTCCCTGTTTTTCCTCCCTCCCTCCCTCCCTCCCTCTCGCCTCCCTCCCTCCCTCCCTCCCTTTCTTTCTCTTTCCCCTTTATTTTCTCTCTTTAACGTATTAGAGTACTATGATCTTTTTTCCCCATTAGTAAAATTTCAGTTATTTCTTTCTGTTTTGTCCTACTGCCATCCATTTCCCATCTCTTAAATGATGCTACAAGAACGAGAATTCTCTGCTGAGAAATGTCTTGTCATTTTCGAATCATAAGAAGATGATTTCGTTAAATTTATCCTGTTGCTAAAACAATTCAATCCCATCAAAATACATTTGCTTTGTTAAAATGAAACAGCATGTTTAAGCAGTACATTCAAAACTGAGCTTTTTCAGTGGAAGTGCTTGGCTGGACTGACAACATGACTTCAGCTTTCTGCATCTTCTGCCTCTGAGCTGTAGATTTGCTAAAAATCAGAACAAAAAGCCTAAGAGGATAGTATTTCTAATCCCCATATTCTGCCGTGTAGGTCTTGTCGATCTCTCTTCCACTAACTAAATTCATCTCTGACTTTGGTTCTCTGTAAGTCTTCATTTTCCCTTCCTGCCCAAATGACTTATTGTCTTTTGGGCTCATAAAGAAATCCTCTGAAGTTGCAGATCAGATCATCTGAGACTGATCAAATTGTGCGTTCTCTCTCCTGGTTGCTTTGTGAGAAAGCTCTGCTGCAAAAGCCTTATGTTTCTTTCTAAGACAGTGGCACCTGTCCAGCAACATGCCCAATTTGTCAAGAGGGTCTGACTGAAGCCCTTCTTTATCATACGTTGGTGAAATAATTTGCCTGAAGAGGAAACGGCTCATTAACAAGAGGAATGAAGGGTGCATTGTTTTTGCCTAATACTCACACAGCTTCTTCCTTGTAACATCCATTCCTGGGCTTTGTTTCAAATTGTCTACCTGCTTAACGAGCCTCTGTGTGAGAACTGAGGCGGCAGGGCCTTGAATAGCTGCATTTGTTGATGCCGAAGTTACCTGAGGGAACTGAATCACAGAGTAGATCAGAAAGACTTTTGTGTTTTCTCTTAAAGGGACTAATTATTACAAAATATATCTGTTTAGGTTCTCAGGCCTCTTCTCAGATTCTGGGCCTGAATTCACAGGGACGTCAAAGGTGGTTCTAACAGTGCAGATGTGTATTTCAAGAAACAAAAAGGCTAGTTTTGGATAAGACAGTTTAGAGTAGACACGTGTAAAGTGTTTGACCCTCTTAAAAAACCATTTTCCAAATCAACCTATCTGAATTGTTGATTTCCAGCAGCTAGGTTTGCTTTGACTCCTTGTAATGAGGAGTGTTTCACACCATGGTGGGATGGGGGCAACCTCTTTCACTCTCCTGAAAACTGAGAAGAGACCAAGAAACAAAGAATGGAATACTACGTATATTAAGAAGTTTATATGTAGTTTATACATTAATACGTATATTAACAACTCAGGAGCATGGGGCATTCATATTTCCTATGTGCACTTCGAAGCAGGGAAAGCCAGTTTTCAGACAGGGATGTACGTAAAGACAGTTGAGACAATTCCACCAAGGTTCCTGATCTCTTTTCTGTCCTGGGAGGACTGCCTGAATTCCTTCTTTTTTCCCCTCTGCTTGAGCTAGCTTGAGCAACTGCCAATTATCTGCAGTTAAAGGGTCTTGACTGATAGTAATACACAAGTAAATATGGGCAGACACTCTTAATATTCCCCTTTAGAAATTGAAATTGATTTACAATTTTGCACAGAAAACAGCCGGAAAGAAAACATTGTATTTTAATGGTATGCCACACATGAAACAGAATAACTGAGAGCTGACAATTCCCTTGGATGGCACGCTGACTCATACAACAGGCAAGGAAACAGAACTGAGACATGTCAAAACACTGAAGTTTCTAAGCAGCACACATCAGTAATAGCTTCAGTGGGAGTAATGTGGGATAAGTTGGGTGGACACAAATATTTACATAGAAGAAAATGTAGTCACGCAATGTTATTATAATCATTATTTGTGAAAACAGATGTATCACTACAAATCATAGTCTCTGGAGGGATAATTTATAAACAAAGCTATTTTAATTGCTTCGTACCACCCTCTTTTATAATTGTTTTATGGGGACGATATTAAATAAAAACAAAATATCTGAAAACAAAGGCTCTTCATTTTTTTAAATCAATAAATTGTTCATTTAGCTAAAATATAAACATCCAAGACTTTTAAAATGTATTCATGTGTTTGTTTTTACTGTGGAGGCTCGTCATTCTTAAGGGAAAGGAAAATGCTATGTATGCGTCATCACAATTAATGAATGGAAAAACTTTAGAGGACATTAGAAATTACTCATGGATTTTTCTCATTTCTTGTCAAGGAGTTTACTGAAATGGTATATTTCAAAGATAATTTTTGTTACATGTCTGGGCAAATAGGATTGAATTTCTCCTAAAAATGAAAATAGAATTAAAAAAAAAATCTATAGTTGATAACTGCAACATATATTTATTCAGTTTTTCCATCCCTTTTAGGAATAGTGATGTTGATATTTTTAGCATAAACATAGCAAGAAATAAAGCATTAATTCTTTGCATATGTAGCAGTTGATTTTCATTCCCATTATTTGCTGAACAATGAATATCATTTCTATTTTTTAAGTTGGAAATGGAGATGCAAATCCATCTTGGAACTTGTCCACACTTTTTACAGCCAGGCTTTTTGAGGAGGAGGTGCTAAGCCCACATTACCTGCAGAGCAGCCTAGATAACAGGGGCTCTCAGGGAGATGGGCACACAGACCTCAAAAAGGCAAACTATACTCAGTGCCAGATTCCGAGTGCAGTAAAGGTGTCCCATTAGGCAGATGAAACACAGAGACAGGGAACCTGAATTGTGTAGTTGTAACCTGAAAGGCTCAACCACTTTAGGGCTGTTTCTGGAACAGGAACTAACAAAGCAACATATATAGGAACCAAAGCAGAACTTTAGTCTTGGAGACCAGGACGAATAGGCGTTGATGGATTTAAAACTCCATGGTGTTGGAAGTGGATATATTAAAGCGCTCTCAGTCCTGGAAGGAGGCAATTGCTAAAGATTTTTCAGCCCTGCCTGTTCTAAGTCCCAATGGTTCAGGGTATTGGGATGAAATGAGTTTGCTGGTGGAGCATAGGGAAAACAGAGGAATAATCCAGGTCTCTTACTTGGGTAAAATACCATTACCTTAATCCTGTCATTGTAACAAATTTGCTTAGTTTTCAGGGGTTTCCTTTGCCTATAGTGTTCTAGCTTAATTTTCCTTTTTCCTCCTTCATACACCCATCAGTACAGCCAGACTTATCTGTTTGGTACTCTACCTCTTTCCTTTTGGCCATGCAGTTGTTTTGTTTTGTTTTGTTTTGTTTTTTTGCGGTACGCGGGCCTCTCACCGCTGCGGCCTCTCCCATCGCGGAGCACAGGCTCCGGACGCACAGGCCCAGCGGCCATGGCTCACGGGCCCAGCCGCTCCGCGGCACGCGGGATCCTCCCAAACCGGGGCACGAACCCGTGTCCCCTGCATCGGCAGGCGGACTCCCAACCACTGCGCCACCAGGGAAGCCCCGGCCATGCAGTTTTATATCTTTGGAAATTCCTTTCATCTCATCTTGACCTGTGTTAGTTCTATCTATTCTTCAAGGCCCAGCTCAATTTTTATTTTCTGCTAATCCTCCAGAGTTGGAAAAAATTAGGTATTCTTAGTTCCTTTTAAAAATATTACTGTAAAATATATCACATCAGATATAAAAGTACAAAAAACAATTAATTGGAAAAGAATCATCTATGTAACCACCACCCAGGTGAAGAAACAAGACACTTTTAACATCCTAGAAACCCTTTATATGATTTACCTCCTTGATGATGTCCTTTTTGTTCTTCTTTGGAGGTAATCACTGTCTTGACCTTGTACTAATCATGACCTTTTTTAAAAAACTTATTTATTTGGACTTGTACTGCCTATACACAGTGCTCTAAGTAACATTGTTGTTTAACTTTATACAATTGCATCTTACTGTACATATTCTGCTCTTCTTTTGGTCAACATTATATTAATAAGTTTCATCTGTTTTATTGCTTTCTTCTTTTTTGTGAAGAGTGTAGCTTGCTTATTAACAGAGTGGCCTTCTGGGGTTCTTAGAAGCTAAAGGGCTCATAAGGCTGCAGATAGATTTTCTAGGTTGTTGTTAAAGCAGGAGTCATTATCTTGACAATAATCTTATCCCAGTAGACGCTATGAATGATTTGTTTAATTTTCTCTTCTGTTCTTCTCCAGCCATATCTAGATTCTCTCCTGGCTTTTAACACTTCTCTTCCATAAATTAAAGCTCACCTGAGGACACAAATCAAAGGAATTGGGGGTGCAGAAAGTAAATATATTACATATAGTTAAAGTCACTTCTTGGGTGAGAAACCCACAAGAGTCACATATTAAATATGGATTAATTCTTTGATTACTCAAGTACTCTCTTTAATATTGCCCATAAATTGTTAGCAGGGGTATTTTCGGCTAAAGATTGAATGATCGTCTCTCTTCAATACATAAGCCAGTCTTGAATGTATATGGACAATGAGATTCTAAAATTGTTTTACTATTTTATTATAATTTCTCCATCTCAATTTTTTTTTTTTAAAGAAGATGTTGGGGGTAGGAGTTTATTAATTAATTAATTTTTGCTGCGTTGGGTCTTCGTTTCTGTGCGAGGGCTTTCTCTAGTTGTGGTGAGTGGGGGCCACTCTTCATCGTGGTGCATGGGCCTCTCACTATCGCGGCCTCTCTTGTTGCGGAGCACAGGCTCCAGACGCGCAGGCTCAGTAGTTGTGGCTCACGGGCCTAGTTGCTCCGCGGCATGTGGGATCCTCCCAGACCAGGGCTTGAACCCGTGTCCCCTGCATTAGCAGGCAGATTCTCAACCACTGCGCCACCAGGGAAGCCCCGACCGTCTCAAATTTTTAATGGTTATGATCCCTCACTAGGCTATAAGGCTTTTCATAATCTTGTCCCAGTCAAACTCTGTAGCCTCACTTCCCACCATGTATACTTCATTATGATACCTAAACATATTGAATGCCTCCCATTTCACTAAAATTGACATTATCATGCTTAAATTCATTCTGACGAGCCCTATCACCCATTGCTAATCAGGCAGGGGTAATTGGCTTATCTCACATTTAAAACCATGTAGAAACCATTTCAGGGGTTGTTTTCCCGCTAGATGGTATCCCTAACATCCTTAACTATCTCTATAACATTATCCCACAGTTCCTGTGCTTGTTGTTAATATAGCACCCATGATACCATTGTCAACAATATATTTGGTCTTCTGTCCTTTTCTGCTATTACTCAAATACTATGTTAGTTTGAAGAGCGTCTGGCATTTCAGAGTAGGTATTGAGAATAAAAAATAAACAAACAAATAAGTCACCAGCCACAATATAATAGAAACTATAGCTCTAACCTCACAATTCATGGTATAACTCTAGACAGTTTGAAAATAAAGAAGTAACACATTTGTTTGCCTTTTTTTAACTAAGTAAACTTTAAAATCCTATAGCTAAATAATATGGATTTGATTTGAGCTGTCTATATGGCTTGCTCTAAACGTGGGCTGATTCTATCAAATGTTAAAATGAATGGAATAGTCTTGTTTAGGGAAATTAAAATGAATCTGATATATAATCTCTGAGGAAAACACTAAATCCGCTCCATTCCATGCTGGTGAATCAGATAAACCATAATGTATTCAAGGCCAGAAGTCAGCTGGCAAGCTTAGATTTCATTACCACTATGTCATAATGTGCATAAAGGAGGTTCTTACATCTTTTTATGAAGCACCCTGTCCATTTCCTGGAACACGGGAGGAGACTGGGATGCAGAATCCAAACTTCTGTGATTATTTTCATACCTACACTTAGAACAGATATGAATACAACCATAGATGTTCTAGCATTCATATCATCAAAATCAGGAGATACTGCTCTCTTGGAGGCAATTATACTATTTTTTCTTTGATTTAAACTTTTAGTGAAATTTGTTAATTAAAAATTTTGACAGAGGGATCAAGATGGTGGGGTAGGAAGACCCTGATCTCACCACCTCCCATGGGCACACTCAAATTACAACTACTTACAGGACAATTATCTATGTTTTCCACAACTATATAAAGAAGGAACGATGAGGCGATGGGTAGGAGGGATGAAGACATGGTATAATTAGGACCCACACCTCCCGTTTGGTGATCCACAGACAAGGAGGCTATCACAACCGCAGATATCCTCCCTGAGGAGTGAGGGTTGTGAAGCCCACACTGAGCTCTCAACTTGGGGTCCTGCACCAGGAAGATGAGTCCCCAGAAATTCTGTCTTTAACAATCAGAAGGGCTTACATTCAGGAGAGCCAGAGAGCTGTCAGAAACAAACTCTGCTCTGAAAGGATGCATGAAATCTCACGTGCTCTGAATCCCAGCACAGATGCAATAGTTTGAAAGGTGCCTGGGTCAGACCCACTTGCTGATCTTGGAGATCCCCTCAGAGAGGCAGGAGGCAGCTAGAACTCACCTGGGGGATGGAGACACTGGCCGCAGCTACTTTTGAGATCTTGTTCTATCACACGATACCAGTGCTGGCAAGCACAATTTTGGAATCCTCTGTCTAGCCTGTTAGCTCTAAGGGCCTTGCCTCACCCACCAGCGGGCTTGCCGTAGTCATGAATGGCTGAGCCACACAGCCAGCCATATGGGGAAAATGCTCCACATACCAGCAGGCCTGCAGCTGTCATGAACCACCAGGCTGCATAGCCAGCCTCATGGGGAGACTGCCCTGCTCACCATTGGGTCCGCGCCAGGTGTGTACTACCAGGAATCAAATCCAGCCACGCCAGGGTCCTGCACTACCTACTAGCAAACCCATACAACCACACAAGGCAGGACCTCGCAGCCTGCTGGGCCAGGGACCAGCTTGCCTATCAGCATGCCCACAGTAACTGGCCCCACCACAATAGAAGGGCATGTGCAGCTCACATAGAGGGTACTCCTGGAACATCTAGCTCTGATGGCCAGGGCTAGCATCTAGCATGCTGATGGATCCTGGATCTGGTAGGATATTCCTACATAAGGCCACTCTCCAAGATCAAGAGATGTAATGGACCTACCTAATACATAGAAATAAACACAGAAAATTAGGCAAATTGAGGAGACAGAGGGATATGTTCCAAACAAAGGAAAAAGACAAAACCCTAGAAAAAACTAAATGAGACAGAGATAAGGAATCTACCCAGTAAAGAGTTCAAGGTAAAGCTGTTCACTGAACTTAGGAGAAGTTGGATGAACACAGTAAGAATTCCAACGAAGAGTTAGAAAATGTAAAAAAAAAAAAAATACATCAGAGCTTCAGACTACAATAACTTTAAATGAAAAATACAGCAGAAGGTATCAACAGTAGATTAGATGTTGTAGAAGAATGAATTGGTGATCCGGAAGACAGAGTAGTAGAAATCATCCAAGATGAACAGAAAAAAGAAACAATTTTTAAAAGTGAGGGTAGTTTGAGACCTCTGGGGCCACATCAAATGTACTAGCGTTCACATTACAGGGGTCCAGAAGGAGAAGAAAGAGAGAAATGAGCAGAGAACTTTTTTGAAGAAATAATAGCTCAATAATTCCCTAACCTGGGGAAGGAAACAGACATTCAGGTCTAGGAAGCACAGAGAGTCCTAAGCAGGATGAATCCAAAGAAGTCTACATTGGGACTTCCCTGGTGGCTTAGTGGTTAAGAATATGCCTGCCAATGCAGGGGACATGGGTTTGAGCCCTGGTCTGGGAAGATCCCACATGCTGTGGAGCAACTAAGCCCATGCACCACAACTACTGAGCCTGCGCTCTAGAGCCCGAGAGCCACAACTACTGAGCACATGTGCCACAAGTACTGAAGCCCGCGCCTAGAGCCCATGCTCTGCAGCAAGAGAAGCCACCGCAATGAGAAGCCTGAGCACTGCAACGAAGAGTAGCCCCCACTCAACGCAACTAGAGAAAGGCTGCTCACAGCAATGAAGACCCAATGCAGCCAAAAATAAATAAATATCCTCCTTAAAAATTTTTGTTAATAAAAAAAGTCTGTATCAAGATACATTACAATTAAAAAGTAAAAAAATCAAGATTAAGAGAGAATCTTTAAGGCAGCAAGAGAAAAGCAACTAGTTACATACAGAAGAACTCCCATAAGGCTATCAGCTGACTTTTCAGTGGAAACTTTGCAGGCCAGAGGGAGTGGCACAGTATACTCAAAGCACTAAGAAAACCTGTCTTCCATGAAACCCTGCAGTGGAAACTGTGCATTTAGGGTGCTAGATGACTAAATATAAAAAGCCAGCTGGTACTGTGCCGGCAGTTTAGGCATACAATATAACTTTCTTTAAGCCACACATTATTGAGAATTGGCTTTGGCTCTAAAGATGACTCGGTTTAAGAATGGCTGTAACCCCAAATTTATAACTTACAAAACAGATAAATTAAGGGGTGGTACTTCTATTTTCAGAATACTGACATGGCAGAATACACATTTCTCTGCATACAGTTACTTAAACATCCATCTCTTTTAATATCTGAACTATGAGTCAGTTTTATCTGCCTTGCTGCAGTAACCCACTAATGGGAAGATGAATCATATATAATTTAAGTTTCCCAGATGCTCATGCAGCTAGTAAAGTAGCACGGTGGATGGTTGAAGGGGATGTGCTGCCTTAGATGACAATAACGAACTTGATACACAGATGATGACTTTGTGTTAGTGATGGAGACTTCCAGCTAGTGGTGCAGGCCATATTAGAATAGTATTATATCTTGGTTGGCAGCACAATATAATTGTAATGGACAGAGAAGGCTTTCACGCTAAACTGAGCTCTGTTGCCATTTTCAGCTCTGTTTCCTACTGGCTATATGACCTTGAATACACATTGATATACTTTGACTTGCCCCTGATAATTTCCTCATCTGTAAAATGAGGCGATGGTATCTAAGCTATAAACACATGCCAAGAATTAAATAAAATAAATATACCTCATATGGTTTCTAATACATAATTAGTTTATACTAATGGTAGCATGTAAAAATTATTACTATTATTTTATTTATAGAGAATGGGATTTAAAACTGATCCATGTCATATAGAGAAAGTGCAGAAAAAAAGGTTAACAACAATGTATGTTGTAGCAAGTCTGTAGTTACTATATGTTAACTAAGTGTTCTCCAGATTTTATATATGTATAATATATATATTTCATTCTGTGTATCCACAAGCCATTTTTTTAAAGCTGTGTTTCTTTTCAGAGGTAAACAATTTTGTTTTTATTCATTTATTTTTAAAGCTACATGCTAAAGCTTATTTTAAGGAAAAGTTAGTGAGAACAATAGTCATCTCGTTTTTTTTTTTTAGCCCTAGCCATTTGTGGAATGGCTGTTTGTTTCATGGGAGAATGTTTGCAGCCCACTTTTGTTATAGTAAATCCAAAACTACCTTGAGAAATCCATACTTGTAATATCTCAGTAACATTTAGTTTTAGTTTTTAAAAGAGCAAAATTTCTTTCTAATAAATGGCAATTTATCTTCAGGCTCATTATTGATAGGTCCATTGTGTTAGGGGTGCATTTTTTCTTTGTGCTGGCTTAAAAATATAAACATGGATCATGAAGAAATAACCCGTTTTTACAAAAATTTACCAATTACTTTGGATATAAATTTCACTCTTTTTTATTGAGATATAATTGGCATACAACATATTAGTTTTAGCTATACAACATAATGGTGTGATATTTGTATACATTGTGAAATGATCACCACAAGACTGTTTCTATTTTAGAAAAAATATATCACATCATTTTTTTGGCTTCTTCAGATCTTCTCCCAATGAACTCTAGTTATTATTTGAGTAGCTTTCCCATTGCCTATGGGGATTTCTTTCTTTTCTATCTATAGGAAAAATTTCAGATACCTTAGCATATTACATGAAGCTCATCACGGTTTGATACGAACCCATTTTATCGAATTCATCTTAAGCTAGTTTACAACGTTCCCACCCACTAATCCATGTATTAGCAACTCTAGAATATGGAATGTATTATTATTTTTAGCACTAATATCATATTTGTAACAAATGAGAACTCTGTAATATTTTCTTCCCACATCCTTTCTTCACCACTGCAATGACATTTTCATTTATTATATTTTCTTAGTTCTTCTAAAGTTATTCTTATACCTTTTAATATTCTTTTTTCTTTTTAGAAGGACAATACCATTTATAACAGCTCCAAGGAAATAAATACTTAGCTATAAATCTAACAAAACTTATACAGGATCTGCATGCTGAAACTACAAAATGCTGATAAAAGAAACCAAAGATGTAAATAAATGGAGAAATATGTCATGTTCATGGATTAGCAAACTCACTATCATAAACATGTGAATTCTTTCCAAACTTACAATATATAGATTTAATGTAATTTCAGTCAAAATCTCAGCAGTGTTTTTGTATAGATAAGCTGATTCTAAAATTTATACAGAAAGGCAAAATTGATAGAAAAGCCAAAATAATTTTGAAAAGAATAAAGATGGAGAAATCACACTACCAGATTTTTAGGACTTATACAAGCTACAGTAATCGTGACCATGTGGTATTGGTAAAGGGAAGAGACCATAGATCAACGAAAGACAATACAAATTCTGGAAATAGACCCATACAAATATGGCTGATTGACTCTTATATCCTTGCCTCTTTTGTCGTAGATTAGTTGACCATAGGCGCATGGGTTTATCTCTGGGGTTTCTATCCTGTTCCATTGATCTATATTTCCATTTTTGTGCCAGTACCATATTTTCTTGATTACTATAGCTTTGTAATATAGCCTGAAGTCAGGGAGTCTGATTCCTCCAGCTCCTTTTTTTTCCCTCAAGATTGCTTTGGCTATTTGGGGTCTTTAGTGTCTCCATACAAATTTTAAGATTATTTGTTCTAGTTCTGTAAAAAATGCCACTGGCTATTTGATAGGGATTGCCTTGAATCTGTAGATTGCTTTGGGTAGTATAGTCATTTTCACAATATTGTTTCTTCCAATCCAAGAACATGGCATATCTCTCCATCCGTTTGTGTCATCTTTGATTTCTTTTATAAGCAGCTCACAGTTTTCTGAGTACAGTCTTTTACCTCCTTAGGTGGTTTTATACCTAGGTATTTTATTCTTTTTGTTGCAGTGGTGAATGGGACTGTTTCCTTAATTTCTATCTCTGATCTTTCATTGTTAGTGTATAAGAATGCAAGAGTTTTCCATGCATTAATTTTGTATCCTGCAACATTACCAAATTCATTGATTAGCTCTAGTAATTTTCTGGTGGTGTCTTTAGGATTATCTATGTATAGTATCATGTCATCTGCAAACAGTGACAGTTTTACTTCTTTTCCAATTTGTGTTCATTTTATTTCTATTTCTTCTCTGATTGCTGTAGCTAGGACTTCCAAAACTATGTTGAATAATAGTGGTGAGAGTGGACATCCTTGTCTTGTTCCTGATCTTAGAGGAAATTCTTTCAGTTTTTCACCATTGAGAATGATGTTTGCTGTGGGTTTGTTGTATATGGCCTTTATTATGTTGAGGTAGGTTCCCTCTGGGCCCACTTTCTGGAGAGTTTTTATCATAAGTAGGTGTTGAATTTTGTCAAAAGCTTTTTCTGCATCTATTGAGATGATTATATGGTTTTTATTCTTCAATTTGTTAATATGGTGTGTCACAGTGATTGATTTGCGTATATTGAAGAATCCTTGCATACCTGGGATAAATCCCACTTGATCATGGTGTATGATCCTTTTAATGTGTTGCTGGTTTCTGTTTACTCATATTTTGTGGAGGATTTTTGCATCTATATTCATCAGTGATATAGGTCTGTAATTTTCTTTTTTTTTTTTTTTTTTTTTTTTGCGGTACGTGGGCCTCTCACTGTTGTGGCCTCTCTCGTTGCGGAGCACAGGCTCCAGACGCGCAGGCTCAGCGGCCATGGCTCACGGGCCCAGCCGCTCCGCAGCATGTGGGATCCTCCTGGACCGGGGCACGAACCTGCGTCCCCTGCATCGGCAGGCGGACTCTCAACCACTGCGCCACCAGGGAAGCCCTGTAATTTTCTTTTTTTGTAGTATCTCTGTCTGGTTTTGGTATCAGGGTGATGGTGGCCTTGTAGAATGAGTTTGGGAGTGTTTCTTCCTCTGCAATTTTTTGGAAGAGTTTGAGAAGGATGGTGTTAGCTCTTCTCTAAATGTTTGATAGAATTTGCCTGTGAAGCCACCTGGTCCTGGACTTCTGTTTGCTGGAAGATTTTTAATCACAGTTTCAATTTCATTACTTGTGATTAGTCTGTTCATATTTTCTATTTCGTCCTGTTTCAGTCTTAGAAGGTTATACCTTTCTAAGAATTTGTCCATTTCTTCCAGGTTGTCCATTTTATTGGCAGAGAGTTGCTTGTAGTAGTCTCTATGATGCTTTGTATTTCTGCAGCGTCCATTGTAAGTTCTCCTTTTTCATTTCTGATTTTATTGATTTGAGTTCTTTCCCTACTTTTCTTGATGAGTCTGGCTAAGGGTTTATCAATTTTGTTTATCTTCTCAAAGAACCAGCTTTTAGTTTTATTGATCTTTGCTATTGTTTCTATTTCATTTATTTCTGCTCTGATTTTTATGATTTCTTTCCTTCCATTAACTTTGGGTTTTGTCTGTTCTTCTTTCTCTAGTTCTTTTGGGTGTAAGGTAAGATTGTTTATTTGAGATTTTTTTTATTTCTTGAGGTAGGATTGTATTGCTATAAACTTCTCTCTTAGAACTGCTTTTGCTGCGTCTCATAGGTTTTGGATCATCATGTTTTTGTTGTCATTTGTCTCTAGGTAGTTTTTGATTTCTTCAGTGATCTCTTGGTGATTTAGTAACGTATTGTTTAGCCTCCATGTGTTTGTGTTTTTTACAGTGTTTTTTCCTTGTAATTTATTTCTAATCTCATAGAGTTGTGGTTGGAAAAGATGCTTGATATGATTTCAGTTTTCTTAAATTTACTGAGGCTTGATTTGTGACCCAAGATGTGATCTATCCTGGAGAATGTTCCATGTGCACTTGAGAAGAAAGTATAATCTGCTGTTTTCAGATGGAATGTCCTATAAATATCAATTAAATTTATCTGGTCTGTTGTGTCATTTAAAGCTTGTGTTTCCTTATTAATTTTCTGTCTGGATGAACTGTCCATTGGTATAAGTGAGGTGTTAAAGTCCCCCACTATTATTGTGTTACTGTCGATTTCCTCTTTTATAGCTGTTAGCATTTACCTTATGTATTGCGGTGCTCCTATGTTGGGTGCATAAATATTTACAATTTTTATATCTTCTTGGATTCATCCCTTGATCATTATGTAGTGTCCTTCCTTGTCTCTTGTAACATTATTTATTTAAAAGTCTATTTTATCTAATATGAGTATTGCTACTCCAATTTTCGTTTTATTTCCATTTGCATGAAATATCTTTTTCCATCCCCTCACTTTCAATCTGTATATGTCCCTAGGTTTGAAGTGGGTCTCTTATAGACAGTATATATATGGGTCTTGTTTTTGTATCCATTCAGCGAGCCTGTGTCTTTTGGCTGGAGCATTTAGTCCATTCACCTTTAAGGTAATTATCATTATGTATATTCCTATTACCATTTTCTTAATTGTTTTGGATTTTTTTTGTAGGTCCTTTGCTTCTCTTGTGTTTCCCACTTAGAGTGGTTCCTTTAGCATTTGTTGTAGAGCTGGTTTGCTGGTGCTGAATTCTCTTAGCTTTTACTTGTCTGTAAAGCTTTTTATTTCTCCGTCAAATCTGAATGACATCCTTGCCGAGTAGAGTAATCTTGGTTGTACGTTCTTCCCTTTCAACATTTTAAATATATCGTGCCACTCCCTTCTGGCTTGTAGAGTTTCTGCTAAGAAATCAACTGTTAACCTTATGGGAGTTCCCTTGTGTGTTATTTATCATTTTTCCCTTGTTGCTTTTAATAATTTTTCTTTGTCCTTAATTTTTGTCAGTTTGATTACTATGGGTCTTGGCATGTTTCTCCTCGGGTTTATCCTGCCTGGGACTCCCTGTGCTTCCTGGACTTGGGTGGCTATTTCCTTTCCCATGTTAGGAAAGTTTTCGACTATAATCTCTTCAAGTATTTTCTCGGGTCCTTTCTCTCTCTCTTCTCCTCCTGGGACCTCTATAATGTGAATGTTGTTGCATTTAATGCTGTCCCAGAGGTCTCTTAGGCTGTCTCCATTTCTTTCCATTCTTTTTTCTTTATTCTGTTCCATGGCAGTGAATTCCACCATTCTGTCTTCAAGGTCACTTATCCGTTCTTCTGCTTCAGTTATTCTGCTATTGATTCCTTCTAGTGTAGTTTTTATTTCAGTTATTGTATTGTTCATCTCTGTTTGTTTGTTCTTTAATTCTTATAGGTGTTTGCTCTTTAACGCTTCTAAGTCTTTGTTAAACATTTCTTGCATCTTCTCGATCTTTGCCTCTATTTTTTTCCCCGAGGTCCTGGATCATTTTCACTATCATTATTCTGAATTCTTTTTCTGGAAGGTTGCCTATCTCCACTTCGTTTAGTTGTTTTTCTGGGGTTTTATCTTGTTCCTTCATCTGGTACATAGTCCTCTGCCTTTTCATTTTGTCTATCTTTCTGTGAATGTGGATTTTGTTCCATAGGCTGCAGGATTGTAGTTCTTCTTGCTTCTGCTCTTCCCCTCTGGTGGATGAGGTTCTCTAAGAGGCTTGTGCAAGCTTCCTGGTGGGAAAGACTCCTTTTAATATTCTTATAATCATACTACTTATATATCATACTACTTATAATCATACTACTTGACTTCAGCCTTAAGTAATCGTGTGTGTGTGCATATGTGAGTGTGCATGTGCGTGTATGTCTATGTGTGTGTAGTATGCCTAGTAAAGCTCCAAGCAAATCCAACTCTCCCATGGATAACAGCAATCAATGAATACATTTTTTTTTTTTTTTTTGCGGTACGCGGGCCTCACTGTTGTGGCCTCTCCCGTTGCGGAGCACAGGCTCCGGACACGCAGGCTCAGCGGCCATGGCTCATGGGCCTAGCCACTCTGTGGCATGTGGGATCCTCCCAGAGCGGGGCATGAACCCTTGTCCCCTGCATCGGCAGGTGGACTCTCAACCACTGCGCCACCAGGGAAGCCCATACATTTTTTTTTTTAAATGATGGGAAGCCCTGGACAGAAAATAAAAATAGGTAGATTTTAGAGGTAATTTGACCTTTAGAAGAAGGGAATGTCAACAAAGAGGTATTTTTGCCATTTTAATGACTTTTAGCCTGAATACTGGCTGAAATTGATTATTTGTGAGGTGACTAATACTCTAATAAGAACCGTGAAGGCTTTGAGTACTGAAAAACCAGAATACAGAGTTCAGTGCAACCAAAGTCACTAGAATTTGAGGGAGGATCCTATAAAGGAGAGAGTTGGAGAGGAGGATTCCCAAGTACCATGTAAAACTATGCCCATGTTTTTGTCTGGCACAGGACAAAATCCAGCTAATGATAAAAGGCTGACATAAGATATGAGCAACTCAGAAAACAAAATTTACTTTTTGAATCCAAATAAATTGTGGTTACTAAAATTAACAAATGGATTATTCAGAAGACTATAACAGAATCTAGAATCTCTACAATTTAATGTTGACAAAGCCTAACATAAGATTCAAAATTATCTGACATACAAAGAATTAGAAAATGTGACCCATTCTCAAGAGAAGTAAACCAAAATGGTGGAGACCAATCAACAGATAACCCAGATGTGGCACCTGTCAAACAAGAATTTTAAATCAGCAATTCCGTTGGTATTCAAAGATATAAAGGATCATATGTTCATAGTGAATGTGATGGTGCAAAATATTAGCAGAGAAATACAAAATATAAAAAAAAAAAGAGGAAGTTCTGGAACTGTGATTCTAGAGAGTTAAAAAAGAGCAGAGAAACCTTTCTTCTACTACATTTACTTTATTTTTTACTTATTATGAAAAATTTGAAAACTATATAAAAGGTAAAGAGTATTTAATGAGCATCCATGTACCCATCACCTAATTTCAAAATTAGATCACATTATCTAATTTTTAATCTATTTCTGCCTTCTACATTTTTTCTCCCAGTTTTATTGAGATATAATTGACATCAGCACTATATAACTTTAAGATATACAGCATAATGATTTGATGTACATGTATCACGAAGTAGTTAGCCTCCTACACTTTTAACTATTGTAAATGTAGTCACCATGCCATTTCATTCGTAAGTACTTCTGATGAAGAATTTTTAAAATATATTTGTTTACATCTAAAAGAATTATCATTAATTTTTCATATCCTCTCACATGCAAATTTCCTTAATTTTCTCAAATAAAACTTTTTTCCCGTTGGTTTGTGTCAACTTAGCTTTAACAAGGTCCATATATTGTATTTGGCTCTTATTTTTCTTAAATCTTTTTTTTTTTCTTTGACAGTTCTCCCTCTTTCTTTCTTTTGTTTTAGAGAAGCCTGGCCTTTTGTTTTATAGACTGTCCATATCCTGGTTTTGGGTGACTTCACTTTCATGTGCCTTAACGTGCTCTTCATAGATTTCCTTTAATCTGGCTATTAAATCTAGAGATTCTTATCAGAATACAGTGGTTCCTGCTTTTTTAGGTACTGAAATTTAGATGATGTTATTTACTGCCTATTGCATGCCATCATTAGTCTTGTCATGTCTGATTTCCCAAATTTCACCCATTACATTTAAACTGGAAATTCATCAGCCTTCCTTTACACATGTTCTCCTTTTTTGACATCTTTAAGTTTTTGTTCAAAGACTACATTTATGAAGTCTTTTCCATACATCACTCATCTATTTTCAGAGTAAGGCGGCTTTTTCTTCTCTTATCCCATAACACTTCAAACATAACTTCCAAGCAAATGCTGTAGGCCATCTTGAACTACTCAGCTAACCTTAAGTCCAATCTCAAATGTAGGTGCTCCTGGAGAAGCACTCAAATCCTTCTAAAAAATCCTTCTAAAAAAGGATTGAAGAGTAACCTTCATTGTTATGGAAAAGAGTTTTGATATCACAGAGGAGGAATTGTGTTACTGACAGAATGATAATTTCCTTGGTTCTTGCCCTCTCAAGGGAAAGAATTCAGTTGAGAGGCAGAGAGTTTTAAGTAGCAAGAGTTTTATTAAGCAGAAGTATAACTACACTCTGGAGAAAGGATGAGAGCAGGCTGTCTGGAAACCAGAAGCAGCCCTGCAATGGGGTAGGGTTGGGTTTTTTAGAGTGGCGGTCCCTCCCTGTGTCTTGCATCATTTGACTGACAAGTTGATGGACAGCTTAGGTTATGTAACGTTTCTCCTAGTGCACAGGTGCTAACACATAAACAGCCAAGTGAAACCTGTAGGGATGAGTGTGGGGAAAGCAAAAGCCACAATGCTGATTTATTGCAAGTATGGCATAATGAACCCCAGGTTACCTTGAGTCACCTTGTAGGTCTTGGTGTGCCTGCATCAACCTGTGCTGGCAGTTTTGTCTTGCTTGGTCCTCATATGGCTGGAAATCTAGGGGTGGTCCTTGACCACAAGAGGGAGGATCTCTGGGTGTGTTCTGATCACGTGTCCAAGTGGGGGATAACCCATCCAGGATGGGGCAGGACCTGCTCATGTCTGACTAGCTACGTAACAGCTGCACCACATAGAACCCAGTAGTACTTCCTAAAATAGATTTCCTCTTTCTTTACCAATTAATGATCTACCCTTTATGACAGCTTCTTCCTTTCTTAGTTTTTCTCTACTTCTCTGTTGCATCGCAAGTTGACTGTTGTTCTCTAGTGTCTCCCTTCCATCATTGTCACCAGTCCTCCAGTCTTCTCACCAATTCTTAAATTTTTTTTCCCAGATACTTGTATCTTAACCTCAAAGCTAGTCAGTGCCTCCTTGGGCTCACCAGTGTTGCCGCTCCAGCCATGACTCTCCTTAGAAAAACAATAGCCATGTAATCAGGCCTTGCTTACAAATGATAATCCTTAGAAGGTGGAGAGAAAGACAGATACCTGTGTTTTTTATTATTGTGATTTCTGTCACATTCTTACAGCACTCATCATGCTTTATCATTGTTATGTGACTGTGAACTGTTCAAAATCAAATTATGCCTTTTCCTTGTTAGCTTAACCTCCAACATAGCACCCACCTCAGTTAGAGCACATCGTAAATGTGTTTGTTGAGTGAATGACCGCTTGAAAGATTAGATTCGTTTTCACAAAAACTGTTTCTCATCTTCCCACATTCCCTTGCTGTTCTTCCAAAGGTGTGAGTGTTGACCCAGTATAGTTTAGTTATATATCGTATGTTTTGTCAGAAATCTTAAAATAGGATAATATTTTAATTCATAAAACCACACAGAAATCATCTTCCTATCGTTTCTTTTATTTGTATATAAGCATATTTTTCTCTTCACAAGTTCAAGAAATTCAAGAAATTCTACTAGACTCTTGGGGTTAAAAGGAGGTTTTCAGTTCTTTTGTGAGAATTTGATTTAGACTAAAATGGCAGTTAACTTGGTAAGTTAAGAGAAGAAAAAAAGAAAGCAAGCATAAACAGCTGGACGTACACATTCTCTCCTGAGTGCAGTTTCAGTGAGAGCCACTTAACTTAGAGTTTAATTCTGAAACCAAGCAGAGCCACACGTGAATAATGTACAAATCGAAATGCTAATTGTGCCAATCTAAGGAGTAAAAAAGCATTATTATTACAAATTACAAAGTCATATTATACAAAATCAAATTATAAACTTGTTTTTAAACTAACCAAACAACTTCAAAAGGCTTTCTGGAAAATGATTTGTAAGTGGGATATTTTTATGGTATAAATCATATAATATGTACTTATTGAGTATCTACAGTGTGTTTGGCACTAAGGTAAAAAGATTCAATCATTCTTAGTGCAGATAGAAAAATAATTCTTAGTGCTGATAGCTTTTGACTAGTGTTTTTAAAAGTCTTTTCACGGCTAGAGATAAGATATTCTTTTGTGACAATCTCAGAGCATGAAAGAAAGCATAAATCTTATGTTTCAATAATAACTGGTTATCTTATCTAGTTTTTCTGGAACTATGGAATTTTCAATTAGTCTTGCTTTATAGAATAATTTCATTTGAAATAATTTCAAATGAATCATAAATAAAGATCACAAGCACCAGACAATAATAAATAATTGATAAGAGCTTCCCGATAGAGCTACTTTCTGTAGTTATATTCTTTTTATTCTATTTGCTGCAATTAGTTTTCTCAGTCTATTTTTTTTCTAAATTTCAGAGTTGTAGCCTTTTACATGTACATTTAAAATTTTTTTAATATCTGATTTTTATCCAATATGTTTGAAATTTAAAATGTTTTATTCTCTAGCTGTCTTATGGTTATTTTAAAAACTGACACTCTAATGCACATGGGATTAATTTGGTTTATACTATAAGTTGTAGCTCTAAAAGAGATTTTTGTCTTCAAATTCCTAACATGTTATCTCAGTGTTACTGACTAAATAAACTGTTTTCCCATTATTTTCAGATGCTTCTTTTTGTAAATATTAAATCTTTATGTGTAATTTTATCTATTTTCTTCCAGAATATATATATATATTTTTGGTACCAGCAATACACTGTTTTAATTATTATAGATCCAAAGAGGTTTATTATCTGATAGGGAATTTCTTCCTGGCTGAATATATTCTCTCATATTTTTGCCCATTCTTCCCTACTTGATTTAATTCTTATCCTGTTTGTTGTTTTCTTCTACAGCAGTCTATATCACCTGCTTATTTAGTTCCATAAACACAAATTAATTGGAAAAAATTTACACATTTATAATATCTTTCCATTCTTTCAACTTTTATATTGTCTTTCTGAAAGGTTCATAGTTTTTTCAGTAAGTCAAATAATTTCTCATTAGAATTACTGTTAATTACTTTATATATTTTTATTGTGAAGGATATCTCCTTGCACATCTCTCAAATGACTCTGGCATATAACAAAATGATATATTTAAAAATTACTGATCTAGTCATTCATTTTATTAACTTATTTATTAATTAAACATTTTATTTGATAGTTTTGGCTTTTCTAATCACAATATTATATAACTTCCCATTGTTTCTTTCTTTTATACCTTTTATTTCTGTTTTCATAGTTCTTTCTTCCAGTTTTTTTTGGATATAATTGACATAAATCACTGTATAAGTTTAACATGTACAGCATAATGACATACCAACATCATGAAATGGTTATCACAGTAACTTTAGTGAACATCCATCATCTCATATAGATACAAAATAAAAGAAATAGAAAAAATTTTTTTCTTGTGATGAGAACTCTTAGGATTTACTCTTTTAACAGCTTTCATATATAACATAAACCACATTTAATTATATTTGTCATATGGTACATTACACCCCAGTACTTGACTTATAACTGAAAGTTTGTACCTTTTGACTGCCTTCATCTGATTCCCCCTCCCCCAGCCCCTGACCCCTGGTAACCACAAATCTGATCTCTTTATCTGTTAGTTTATTTGTTTTTGAAATATAATTGACCTACAATACTGTGTTAGTTCCTGTTACAAAACAATGTGATTTTATATTTCTGTACATTTCAAAATGATCACTATGAAAAGTCTAGTTACTATATGTCACCATACAAAGATATGACATAGTTATTGACTATATTCTCCACACTGTACATTTCATACCCATGACTCATTTATTTTGCAACTTGGAAGTTTGTATTTCTTAATCTCCTTGACCTATTTCTTCCCTCCCCCTACCCCCTTCCCCTTTGGAACCACCTATTTGTTCTCTGTATCTATAACTGTTTCTGGTTTGTTACGTTTGTTCATTTGTTTTGTTTTTTAGATTCCATGTATAAGTAAAATCATACAGTATTTGTCTTTCTCTCACTTATTCACTTACCATAATGCCCTCTAGGTCTGTCCATGTTGTCATAAGTGGTAAGATTTCATTCTTTTTATGGCTAATATTCCATCGTATAAATATATGACATCTTCTTTATCCATTCATCTATTGATGGGCACTTGGGCTGCTTCCGTATCTTGGCTATTGTAAATAATGATGCAGTGAACATAGGGTGCGTATATCTTTTCTAGTTAGTGTTTTTGTTTTCTTCAATTAAATACCCAGGAGTAGAATTGCTAGACCATATGGTAGTTCTATTTTTAATTGTTTGAAGAATCTCCATATTATTTTCCATAGTGGCTGCACCAATTTACATTTCTAACAGTAGTTCAAGAGGCTGCTCTTTTCTCCACATCCTCACCAACACTTGTTATTTGCTGTCTTTTTGATAATAGTCATTCTGACAGATGTGAGGTGATATCTCATTGTGGTTTTGATTTGCATTTCCCTGATGATTAGTGATGTTGAATATCTTTTCATGTGCCTGTTGTCCATCTGTATGTCTTCTTTGGGAACATTTCTCTTCAGATCCTCTTCCATTTTTGCTTTTTTTTTTTTTTTTTTTGTGGTACGCGGACCTCTCACTGTTGTGGCCTCTCCCGTTGTGGAGCACAGGCTCCGGACGCGCAGGCCCAGTGGCCATTGCTCACGGGCCTAGCTGCTCCGCGGCATGTGGGATCCTCCCGGAGCAGGGCACGAACCCATGTCCCCTGCATTGGCAGGCGGACTCTCAACCACTGTGCCACCAGGGAAGCCCCCTCTTCCACTTTTTAATAGCGTTTTTTTGATGTTGAGTTGTATGCATTCTTTGTGTATTTTGGATACTAACCCCTTAGCAGATATATAGTTTGCAAATATCTTCTCCCATCAGTAGGTGGCCATTTGATTTTGCTGATAGTTTTCTTTGCTGTGGAAAAGCTTTTTAGTTTGATATAGTCCAATATTTTTGCTTTTGTTTCCCTTGCCTGGTGAGATATAGGCAAAAAAGTATTACTAAGACAGATGTTAAAGAACTCACTCCCTATGTTTTCTTCTAGAAGTTTTATGGTTTCAGGTCTTAAATTTAAGTCTTTAATCCATTTTGATTTTGAATCTGTTCTGAATTTAAATTTAGTGTTTATAAAACTTACCATTGTTTCTTTCTTTGATACCTTTTATTTCTCTTCTCACGTTTTTTTTTACCATTTATTGAAGAAAATTTAAATAACGGTAATATGTTGATGGTATGAATAATTTTTCTACTGATTATAATGACTGAAATTTTATTTATTTGGTAGGGCTTACAAATAAAAATTCAACTAATTCTAGAAATATCTGTTGAACATATACTGAGAATGAATATTATGAAATATGTAACATAGGCAATGAGGAGCTAAAAATTTATGGTTCTACCATCAAATTACATATACATATATACGCTCATATACACATATACTCACATCATACTATAGCAAATTCTTAAGTTCCAAAGCATGTGGTACAGTCAGTAAATACTGCAGTAAAGCTGACTGCTACCTGGAGAAGGTAGATCTGCAAAGATGAATGGATTTGGATGGACAGAGAACAAAGAGAAAGGCATTCTTGAGCATGGGGAAGGAAAAGCAAAGACATGGATATAGTATTCTCAAGGTATACTCAGAGAATAGGCAGACCAGTGTTCAAGGTGAGAATAGTGGGTGTGGCCTTTCCCTGCTTCATTTATCTAGTTTGACTCACTCATGAGCCATGCTTTTACTGGTCTTTAGAACTGCCCAGTGTTTTGCATAGCGAATGAGAGTTTACTCCTTTTCCCCGTTTGAACTCTAACCTCTTTCCCTGGTTTCCTTTACCAAGATTTAACACTTTTAGCTTTGTATCCTGACTTGCTCTCTAACGTGGTTTTTTTGTGATTAACTCTCTGGTCCTTTGACTTTGGCTGTTGAGCATGATTTGTGGTTTTACAGATTTTTATTACTGGCTTTGATTATTAAGAAAATCTTCAGTGATGATGCTATTATCTGGTTTATCCCTTAGATCTTTATGATAGTTCTCGTCTTTTTACTCCTCCCATTGGGAAGGAAGAGTGCTCTTACATTGCAAAGCTAACATGGGCAGATAAAACTGTAGGTATGAATGCTAAGGTAAGGGAATTATTCTGCAATAGAAAGCTCTTAGATGGAATATGTTAAGAGTATATAACTATAGAATAACTATGACTAAAGGGAAGTTATACATAAAAAGTGTTTTATAGTTACTTCTTCAAAGGGAATCTAAGTATAATGTGAAATAGGATAGACTTTCCTTCTTAGGAACACAAGCCTCCACAAAAATGTGAAAATCCACAAGAATTTTAATGTTCCAAAGTTCTATACATAGTAAACATGTGGAAGAATGTAGATTCATGATAGATTTTTAAAAAATAAATCATTGAACTCCCACTGAATTAAAATGTACTCTATGATAAGTAGTACATGTGACTCTAAATGGTATCACTAGCCATCATTTTGCCAACGATTGTTTTCTCATTGATTGATAGGACAAACCTAGTAGGAAAAGTGGGTCAGGTATAGTTACATTTTAAACTCTATTCGTATTTATATTGGCTTTGTTTTTCATTCTATAATAAATCTACCAAAGTAAATCATGAGTTTTCTGTTACTAAATCTGTAAGGGAGCTAAAAGAAAAAAAGTGACATATAAATATTCCTTTTCCAGTTTTTTAAACATAGCTCCAAGTGAAATTTGAGACAGCAAATTAACAATGTTTCAGAAAATATTGATGTCTAAATAATTCTCTGTGTACCTTGATTGGTTTCCAAAAACTAAATTTAAAAAAAAGCAGAATCTGAATTTAGCACCTTTCCATCATTCTGAAGACTTGACTCTTACTCTAAAGCGTGTATTATAAAGGCAAAAGCTTGTTTTGCTTTAAAAAAAAAAAACAATTATTAGCTGTATTACTGTGACCCTGAGGACAAAAGAAAAACAACTGTGTTCAGTTTGTCTAATTCACTGCTGGCATTTTGTGTTAACAGTCCTAACATGCAAGTTGCACTTTTAGTGCATTTTCTTGCAAGAGTTTTACAGTTGCCATAGGAAATAAGGATATGAGAAGCTCAAAATGTTCTGAGTTCAGGAATGGTTTATATAAACAACTGAAAGTCAGCAAAAGGGTTTCCAGAAACACTTGTCAGATTTCTGCTCACAACTTATTGGCCAAAATTTTGTCCCATGGCCATGCCTAGCTACAAGGGTGGTTATTTAACTTCTGCAGGAGGGGTCGTCATTAGAGAAGTTAGTTGGGAATGATTATTGGATTGGTCATACAACAGTATATGTACCTATATTATATGCCCATTAATAGGTCATCCTTAATTTCTTCTTTCTTCATTATAAACATATTCCTTTTCTTAACTAGTTATTGTAATGGTAATAACATAATTTATCAAGCATTTCTGTGCGCTAGGTCATATTTCAAGCCCTTTCCAAACAATTCTGAGGCAGATTTCATTATGCCCATTTTACAAATGAGAAAACTGAAGCACAGAGAAGTAAAGTTAGTTATTTCAAAGTTCATACATCTAGTAATTGGCAGAAGGAAAACACTCTGAAACCAGAGTCTTTACACTTTATACCACTCCTTAATTGTAGGTTAGTGACTGTGCCATTTTGCTTCTTAAATGTCTTTCTTTTCCCCTTTTGTATTACATTATTCATGTTTTAAGTAGAATTCATTATTTTTATTTGTTTTGCCTCAAAAAACCTTAAGCCATTCATTCTTTGCAGCAAGTGTAGATCAGATCATTTTCTAAAACATAATTCAGAAAGACAACTTGGCCACACTGTCTGTCATGTGGTACAAGCTACCCAAGAATGCTTCATTTTTCTTATTTGCAAAATGATAGATTATTCTTCATGCCCTCTAGCAGCCCTTCAAGATCCATCATCATATAATCTCTGAATTAAAAAAAATATCAGATCTTTGAGGGTCCAGAAGAATATAGTCACCTCAGTTCGTTTTTTGTGAGGGACAAAATTTTCAGATGGTTTGAGAGTCATCACTAGTAAATTTGCAAAGAATCTTCAATTAAAAAAACACAAAGATAATGCTTTGAGGGGAGGGAAAGTGATAAGGAGCTGGAATGCATCAGCTATTAAGGAGTAGGAGGTCTCCTGACTTCTCACGTATATTCCTTTGCATGAGAGGGGAAAAATGCAGAGTTAATAGCTAAAACTATGTTTGATTTATAGGTGGATTTGGCTGATGTAAAAATAATTGTAGTAAATTACTCTGAGAATAATCTAAAAACATCAAGAATGAAGCATTTCTCTATTGGTACACGATCCCTCATTAGTAAAGAGTGAAATAACACAGGCTTTGACAATTCTTTCTCCCACGTCGGACAAACAGGCATGATGTTAATGACTTGAAGGAATGCCAACTTGAGGCAATGTTTGGAATTTAACTAGCACTCATAAATACAGGTGGATGTCATATGATCCCAGCACTGGCTCTGGTTTGGCTTGGCCAGGCCTTAGGTTAAGCATGCTACACAATAATCCAGAATAATAGGTGACAAGATTTGAAGGAGTGTTGTTCAGCATTTATGGGAATGCTCTGCTAAGCATTTAAGCAATGGTAACTGTGGTTGCCTAGAAATAGTGTGAGATGGATGTACCAGTCAACCAAATCCAAACAGAAACTATATCCTGCTGTGCAAGGAATTAAAACCCTGTGCAAATCTAATTCTAATTCCTTTTCTCTCCTTGCTTCATACCACTATTATATTTCCATATTTACTCTGAGAAATCCTTCTTCTGCTTTGGAAAACATAGATAGCATGATATTGGACCATAACAATACATGTTAGCTATAAATATAACTGTATGCAGACAAATCTTATTTTGGTACATCTCAGGCCAAGAAGAGGTACTTTGAGTTAAGCATAATATTTTTGTGCTATAATCTGCACGCTGTAAGTTTTGGAGTCTGTAATGCTTAAGTTAGAATCTTAGATCTGACCATTACTATTTGAATGAACTTCAGTAATTTATTTAGAGATTTAGCTGGGTTCGAAATAGCATGTATTTGCTACTGTACCCATGGTCATTAGACAGCCCTCAGCAGAAGAATATTCTCAATTCCATGAGATGCAGTTTCTGGTATTCAGCATCTGGTAGTAATCATGGAAATAGGTATTCTCATTCTCTTTAGTTTTTATTCTGATTCTGTTAAATAAACCTATCCCCTTGGAACAAGTAACAAATAGATGCTGTGTTAGCAAGGAATCTATTGACAAACTCCAAACCACCAATTTATTAGCATTATCTTAAATAGTTGTCTTGGAAAATGGTCCAAGATTAAACACAATTTAATAGTGGAAAGATTTATGCACAGATAATTGAATTATACTATGTCTCCCTTCGTAATGAGAACGAATAAAATAAATCTCCCTAAAATAATACTTTTGATATTTCCCAAGGATATATTTTACAGATTTTACATTAATTCAACAATACCACTTTCCACGTTAGAGCATGCTTCTTATTCAGCAACTGTCATACTGTATTGTAATTGTCTTCATTCCTCCTTAGATTATAAGCTCTTATATGAGCAAGACAAAAAGCTAAAAATATTTTAGAGATTTTTAAAATTTATTGGCTGTGGTTCAGGTGGTATTTAAAATATGGAGAAACGGAGGCAATATTATTGGCTACAAATGCATTCTATTGAAACTAATAATTATAAGTATTGTTATAATATCCATTTTGACAGTACAGAAAATGTATTTGAAACTCAACCACTCTTCAAACAAATGGCCATCTAATGACAAACACTTCAAGATGAAGGGTAGCTCTGAATGAGTCATAAGAGTCACTGAGGAAATAAGCAAATGGAAATTATCTTGTTGAAATTAAAAACCCAGTTTTAAAAGATGGCTGATTTTCCGTTTACCAGTGTGGTAGGGAGATTACAGAGCACATGCTGACCGGTTCATGTAATATGGTTCAAGTCACCCCCCGCCAAAGTGTCCTAAGTGCTTCTTAGGAAGATCTGACATTTAGGGCTTCTTCCCAGAGTGGAGGTTTCAAGTGGTGTCACTTTAGCTGTTAGGAGCCCAAGCATATTTATTAGCACTCATCATATTTATTCATGAAGTCAAAAGGAATGGGAGTTTGGTCCCACATGAATTGTCTTAAGACATGGTTTGTGAAAATTCTGGGTAGCTGGCCAAATCCAATTGTACCCTCTCTTATAATTTAGCTGAGAACTTTCTTGTTGAGGTATCTACTTTCTTCTTGGGTAATAAAAACAAGCACAGAACTACAGCAGAGAAAGACTTAGGTAGAGGCATTGTATTAGTTAAGTAACATATTCACAGGTTTTGAAGATGAGGAGGTAGACAGCTTTGTTGGGGGTCATCACACTGCATAACAAAGTTTGCTCTCTGGCCGCCTGCAGTGTGTGTCCATCTCATATGTAAATTACATTCACTCCATCTCAACATTCCCAAATGCCTCAACTCAACACAGCATCTCGTCACCTCAAAAGTCCCACATTTCTTCAGCTAAATCATCTAAATCAGGTATGGGTGTGGCTTGGGTATAATCCATTCCCAAGGCACAATTCTCCATGTGCAAACCTGTGAAACTCAAGAAACAAATTATTTGCTCCCAAAATACAGTGGTGGGGCAGGTATAGAATAACAGTCAGAGACATTTCAATTCAAAAGGGGGGAAAAAGAAGGGAAAGAAAAATAGGGGTCACCATTCTCAAGCAATTTTAAAATGCAGCTGAAACATGAGTGTTAGGTGTCAAGGCCTGAGAATATCCTCTGTGGTCGTCAGCTCTGTCCTCTGGGCTTGTGACTCCTCCCTCTGAGGTTGAGGTTCCGCCCTTGGAGCCATCCTCCCCTTTCCACCAAGGGTAACATGTATTTGCAGCTGAATAGCTTTATCAGCCTGTCTCCCCCCTATGGAATTTTGGGGTTCCTATAGCTCTTTCATTTTGACTTCTCTATCCCTTTCAGTCCAAGATGGCAATGGTTTTGCTGGTATAAAATTATCAAGGACGTTTTGATAATTTTATGTATGTCATAAAATACATATGTGTATTTCACAGGAATTCAGTACCTTAGATAAGAAGCCCCTCCACAGGCCTTTCTTAGAGAATTCCATCTCTGTTTTTGGCTTCTGCTGGCATGGTTGAGGGGATCCATGAGTCACATGCCTGATCTCTTCAAAGAGTCCTCACTGTGACTGAATACTCTGACCTTTGGATTCTTCTGAGGCATTAGAAAAAGGTTGTCCAGACACACTCTTGGTTTTCCCACCAGAACACTCTTTCTCAACAGTGAATCTCCTAATTGTAGTGTCTTTTGCAATCTAGATAGCTAAGAATTTCCTATTTCATCAAGTCCCAGTTCCCTTTTGATTAAGCTCTTCCCCTCTTCCTTATCTAGGGACATCTTCCCATCTCAAGATCCTTACCTTAATCACATCTGTAAAGTCACTTTTGCCATGTAAGGCATTCACAGGTTACAGGAATTAGGATATGACATCTTTGGGAGATGGAGGGGGTGGGCCATTATTTTTTCCTACCAAAGAACGTGCTACACAAATGAGTTCCTGGAGAGCATGGTTGGTACCTTCCTCCATTTTTTATCACCTGATCCTAGCACAGTTATTGCCTGTACCTAGAAGGCATTCAGAAAACTAATAATTGCTTTAGTCAAAAAAAATTTATTTTGTGTCTACTATAAGACACTTTAGAGGAGAATTAGAGGGTGTGGCTCTGTCATGGAGCGCTCAGTAGGAAAGTCCCAAATGACTTTCTTTGGAAGCATTCAGCATCCTGGATTAGGAAGCAGTCTCTAAGGATATGTCTGCCTGTTCATGCAGCCACTCAGTCACCCATTCCCTCATTCATTCATTCATTTGACAAATACTTGTTGAGTCCTCACTTTATCCAGGTGATTCATAGGACTGGTCATACATACTGCAGCCCCAGAGCTGACTGGTGTGTGTGTGTGTGTGTGTGCGTGCACGCGTGTGTGTGTGCGTGCACGCACGTGTCTCGGGGAGTACTAGGAGTCTGGAAGCATATGGTGGTGGACAAAACACAGGTCTTGTTCTCAAAGACCTTATATTCTAGTGTGGGGAAGCAGAGAGTACATGCAAAAATTATGTATCAAGTGATGATATGAGGAGAAATAAACCAGGGTAAGGGCAGCATGTTCCAGGTGTGCTATGTAAGGAGTCCGCTTGCCATTTGGTTGGAGACCAAAAAGAACTGGGGAATCAAAACTTAAGAACATTCAGGAGATGACCATTTCAGAAAGAGGAAATGGGAAGTGCAAAGATTCTGAGGTAAGGACTTGCATAGACTTTGAGATCGGACGCGCAGGCTCAGCGACCATGGCTCACGGGCCCAGCCGCTCCGCGGCATGTGGGATCCTCCCGGACCGGGGCACGAACCTGTGTCCCCTGCATCGGCAGGTGGACTCTCAACCACTGTGCCACCAGGGAAGCGCAGACTTTGAGATTTTTAAAGAATAGTAAAGATGTAAATGAGGCTCACAATGAGAGAGGGTGGAGAATGGTATGAGATGAAGTCAGACAGGTTAGAAGGATTACAGATTGCATAGGATTTTGTAGTCTGTGCTAAAGAGTTAGTTTATGCTTAGAGATGGAAGTACATTAAAGGGTTGGTACAGAGGCTGGCAAAAAATCTGACTTGTTTCTTAAAAGATTACTGTTTGCTATGTTGAATATTAACTGTGGGAAAGTAAGGGTGGAAGCCAGGAAACAAGACAGGGCTATTGAAATAGTCCCAGGAAGAAGTGACACTGACTCGATTAGAGTGGTAACAGGGGTACTATGAAAATCTATAGCTCATTCTGGATATATTTCTAAGGTAGAACACATATGATTTACATGACAGATTGGATATGGTAGATATGGTGTGAGAGAGAGCACTTAAGAAATGACTTCAAGGATTTGGGCTGGGCATTTGATAATTAGAGCCATCCTTCACCGAACTGGGGAAGATTACAGAACAAGAGCAAAATTTCAATTTTGGTTATGTTTAGATTGAGATGCTTATCAGACATCAAGTAGAGATGCCGTGGGGTCAGATAGATGCAGGAGGCTAGAGTGCAGGGGAGAGACTGAGCCTAGAGATATACTTTGAGGAATCTCAGCATGTAGATGACATTTAAAGCTGTGGAACTGGATGAAATCCCCAGGGGAATAATTTCAGAAAAGAAGTGGTACCAGAATTGAAGCAAGAGACACTCTTGTGTGTGGAGGTCAGGAGTATGAAGAGAATCCGCAACAGAGTTATGCTAACAAGCAGGCAGTGGGGAATGAGGGAATCCAAGAGAGAGGGATGCCTTGGAAGCCAAATGAGACAGTCTTTCAAGAAAGCAGTGATCGGGGCTTCCCTGGTGGCGTAGTGGTTAAGAATCCGCCTGCCAGTGCAGGGGACACGGGTTCGAGCCCTGGTCCGGGAGGATCCCACATGCCCGCGGAGCAACCAAGCCCATGCGCCACAACTACTGAACCTGTGCTCTAGAGCCCGCGAGCCACAACTACTGAAGCCTGTGCACCTAGAGCCCGTGCTCAGCAATAAGAGAAGCCACTGCAATGAGAAGCCCGCGCACTGCAACAAAGAGTAGCCGTCTCTCGCCACAGCTAGAGAAAGCCCGCGTGCAGCAACAGAGACCCAACGCAGCCAAAAATTAAAGAAATAAAATAAGAAAAAAAAAAAAGCAGTGATCAAATGTGTCAACCGTCCAAAATAAGCTGCTGAGATATCAATGAGATGAGGACCTCAAAATAACCATTTATTTGGGCATCATGGTGGTGATTGTATTTTGATGGGATTGGGGATCAAAATGCCTGATTGACATTATTCGTGGAGCTCCAAGTGTCTTTACAATTCACCCGGCAGCAAAGGATCATACTGCATTTCTAAAGGTTGGCAAATACCTAGAACTTGATGCTATGCAATTTGGGGCTGACATAGTATAAATACTGAAGTTTCTTTGAAGTTAAGACTTCTAAGTTGGTTATTTTGAGTTCCTTTATTTTCAAAACTCCAAAAATGTAATAGCTTTAAATTGTCTAAATTCCTTACCTCCAATTATCTTATCTTCTCCCCAGTATAAAACAGACAAGTCCATAAAACGGAGAGGTTACTGCAGCTGAGGAAAATTCCATTTTTCTGGGAGAACACAACTCAGTGCAGGCAGAATAGTTTGAAGGCATTTCAACTTTTTACCCCATTTCCTCGTTGTACTGACAGAGATCAAATATCAAACGCTCCAGGTCATAGATTTGTTATGGGAATTTTTTAGTTGAAAATGCATTCATTCTCTTGAGACCAATGAATATGTCAATAATTAGTGTTGTTTAGTTGCATATTCCCCTCCTCTTAGTAAAATCAACTATCAAAACATTGTTGGCTTGTATGTTACTCCATATGTCTAAATTATAGACTATATTTGGTATCTTTTACAAAAAAAATAGGAATAGCTGTAAAGCACATACAACAGTGAAATTTATAGAGCCAGAAAACAGTTCTCAAGTGTTCTTCCAATGTTCATTATAGGTCCCTTAAAATAAGATGCATAAATGAAAACTGTTCTACACATTTCACTCATGCTTGTTCATTTCCTTTGTATAGGGAAGACTTTTTTTTTTTTTTTTTTTTTTTTTTTTTTTTTTTTGTGGTACGCGGGCCTCTCACTGCTGTGGCCTCTCCCATTGCGGAGCACAGGCTCCAGACGCGCAGGCTCAGCGGCCATGGCTCACGGCGCAGCCGGTCCGCGGCATGTGGGATCTTCCCAGACTGGGGCACGAACCCGTGTCCCCTGCATCGGCAGGCGGACTCTCAACCACTTGCGCCACCAGGGAAGCCCTATAGGGAAGAAACTTATAGCGGGTGTAGGATGGACAGATAGCAGGGGAAACCGATTGGTAAAAGGAGGGTGTGAAAGAAATTGGCCGGATTGAATTTACAATCTGAAACAGTGATCTGAGGACAGAAATCATCTTTCCTGTGCCTGGCTTGTTCTAGACAAATCTCAGGGTTTGAAGAGGTTAGAATTTAGCCTCAAAGCCTCGTATAGTCTTGCTGTCTGCTCACTTCTCTCTTGTTGGAAATGTTCTCCTTGCAGTGCTATAGACATACAGTTACATATGTCATTACCCTCTGTTTGAAATTCTTCAGTCTTGGTTCTAATGATGTTTTATCTACTAGATCATAATGCATGCTCTTGGATTTTAATATGGTAAAAAAAAAAAAACTGTGCTACAAATTGCTTGGCTTAATTCCAGATTAAAACCAAACAAATAAAATAGCCAACCCACCAGCCTTTACTAAGTTTAAAATGAAAGAAAGTAGAAAGGGGGAAATAGATGAGGAATAGCTGGCATGTGGCCAACTCCCTGATTTACCTATAAGCACATCACTGACTGGACATGTGATTTCAAGAAAGGGCTCAAAAAGCTCATATTCAAAAATGTAGGTCCTACTGATTTGGAAGAAAAATGATTGCTCACTTTATTTTTGTCAGGGGTTAAATTTGCATTCTCATCCATACGTTATTATTTTACTACTATAGGTACCAAGTTTTACTGTTAGAATAAGACAGGCTCATGTTTAAGTGCCAGCTTTGACACTTACTGGGAGATTTGACCCAGTTACCTACTTTCTACGTGTTTCATTTTCCTCAAACACAGAACGGAGACAATCCTGACATCATGAGGTTGTTGTTGATGAGGATTTTATCAGCAATTTATGAAAAAAGGACTACTGTAAAAAACCTACAACGTCTATATTAATTGGAAATTGAATAATATATAACCTGGAAAGAACAAATTTGACAAGTATGCAATATGTATAATAAAGGAAATCTGGGGGAAATCATTTCTTGAGTATAGGCATTTTAAAGTTACAAGTAGAAAGACTTTTTGATTCATATTGTCAAGTGTTTAGTGCAGAAACCTATATCATTACAAAGAACAGCTTGAAATCTCAATAAGATTAACTCACTAGGAATCATCAAGGTAAAAGAAATGTAGAGGATTAATAATATTACATCAAAACTAAATGTTCAGTACGAGTGATATTTTCAGATGTCATTTCAGAAAATTAAGAGATTATTTACCCATCCCAGGATGAAAGGATCTATTAGACTATTAGACTTCTTAAGGGAATAGTGATTCTACTTCCCACTCTATCCATCCATCCATCCATCCATCCATCCATCCATCCATCCATCCATTCATCCATCCATCCATCCATTCATCCATTCATCCATTGTGTGCATCTACGTCTTTATATATCCTAGAATTGTAAAATGCATGCAGTAAGCATCAACAAAATCTAAAATACAATTAAATTTAGGGCACCTTAACCTCTAATCACCTCCATACCTAATCTCAATTATTCTTTGAAATTTGGGAGAATCATATATATAATTACACGACTTAGTCTACAGCTTGAGTTAGAATCACTGATGACAAAATGCTGATCTATGAACAGCAAATTTAACTGAACAGATTGCACAGAGTTGGGGCTTCCAAGTGATTGTCATGAGAAGTGTGTGACTAACAGTATTGTTGACTTCACGCTAGGACATTGTGGCCTAGAAATAATGCCTAGCTTTGTCCCGAGCATTTTGTTCAACCTAACATACAAACAGTAATAAACCTCAGTGTCTTCTGGAAAATGAATCTCTGAAACATTTAAGAATACAAGCAACAAAATTAGTTACTATCAGACTTTGGTTTATTGTAAAATTTAGCAAAGTTTATCTTGTAATCCCTGACCCCTTGCCCTGAAAACAGAAGCAAAAACATAATTATTGCTTATTCTTTTCCCCCTACCTTATTTGTGCCACTGTGAAAGAAGGGAGAAAAATCACTGTAATAAATAAAAATAGAGACGTAAGAGAGACAAAGATTAATCAGTCCAGGTGAGAAATACTAGGAGCAACAGAAATACCATCAAGCCGTCCAAAATAAGCTTCTTTTTAAAAGGTTGTCATATTTTTAAAAAATCACACCAAAAATATAGCAGCGGAGAAGAAGGATAAATACAAGTTAATTGCACACCAATCCCATGCAAAAAACTGGGTCATTAGCCAAAGCAGTAGTATTCAGAATCCAATTTGGGACGCTTGTGCAGTGCGTGTGAGTCCCCTATGACTGAGTTGTCACTGAACTGGTCCAAGTCTGAGGGGGTCTGATGGCCTGGGACATCGTCTGCCAAAGTGTCCAGGTAGCTCCCCACGGAGATGCCATCGAGCCCGTCGCTGCCATCATGGAGGCTGTTGTAGCTGCCATATAAGGAGGTGCTCTGACTCTCCAGTAAGCTGCACAGGCTGCCACTGAGACTGCTGCCTCGGCTGGTGATGGTGGCTTTCTCTTCAATCATCCACTTGATGGACTCAATGCTCTCGTTAATGAGGAGCAACTGGCGCATGAGCCTGCCGTCTGTGGCTCTGAGGTTAACCTACGGAGGACAAGGAGAGAGGAGAGACCTGCCAGTTACTCTGTGTTCTTGAAAGACCCAAAAGGCATTTAAATTCTGTCTTCTGCAGTCCATGATTTTAAATCCATAGAATAAAATACAAATTCACTTGAGTGCAGGATCTTTTTGAAAACTGCTGACAAATGGTAGACGTCTTAATCAAAGAACTCACTTCCTGTCAGCCCCATCAGGCGCCAAAAGCACGTAAAACTCCAACTGCATCCCTGACCCTGACCAAGCTGCCTGGAAGTAACCTATTGAATGGCAGATTCTGTCAAGAATCTTGTTCTCTCTCTGGCCAGATTAATAGTTTATCCATGTTAATTGAGAACATGTGTGTGGACATTGAGAGGTGGGGAGAAGAGGAATGTATAAATTAAGGAATCGTCATCGTCATTGCAGCAGCTCCTATTTTTTGAGTGATGATGTGGCAAGCACCATTACAAAACCTAACACTCATTACATTATAACAGTAACCCTGTGCCGTAGGTATTATTATTTTTATCCCCATTTTTTAGATGAAGAAACTGAAATCTAGAAAAAAGAAGTTCAGAGTACAGAAAAGGTCTGCACTTTTTATTTATTTATTTATTTTTGCGGTACGCGGGCCTCTCACTGTTGTGGCCTCTCCCGTTGCGGAGCACAGGCTCTGGACGCGCAGGCTCAGTGGCCATGGCTCACGGGCCCAGCCGCTCCACAGCATGTGGGATCTTCCCGGACTGGTGCACGAACCCGTGTCCCCTGCACCGGCAGGCGGACTCTCAACCACTGTGCCACCAGGGAAGCCCCAAGGTCTGCACTTTTTATGATTACATTGACAAATATATAATGCTGAATAATGCTTTTATTTTTAAGAAGAACCAAAATGTTTTAATATTCCCTGAATCCAGAAGTGTGCTGATAAACGAGGCCAATCCACTCTACACAATGAATGTACAGATGTTTTCTGTAGATCTGATTATTTCCTTCAAATTTGTCTAGGGAAGTCCCAATCAAAATTGGATATGAGACTCTGGGGAGGTCCTAGAACTCCCCATAGTGCTTTCTAGGTGTATAGTGTTTTTGATGGTCTTAAGTTACTTCAGAGAAATCTGTCTTCTCAGCCACAAAGCAGAATTTCTTTGTAGGCCCTACAGTTCAATGGGAATATATGTTAACATCAAGGGTGTGGTTGTTCTGGGGAAGGTGGGGAAAGGGAGGCTGCAAGAAGTCTCATGATAGCCCTTGTTCTTGTTGGAACTGCAGAAATAAGGCTCCTACAAAAATACCAGGGCCTGGACAGGGAGGCAGAGACAAATTTGGCCACCAGAGGTCCTAGTCACACTCATTATGGTTTGAAAGGGATTCCAGTTTCTTCTGTTGGGGTCTTTAACCCAAGAGGCTGGACTTTGCTAATTCTCTGTTTAAGACCCAGGACTAATTCAGATTTGTGGGTTTCTAGAATTCTCAAAGGCACTCAGTCGTGAGTGACTCAAGCCATAAGGGAGAAAGAAGCCTATTGTCTTCAGATGTATGCATTCATATTGTAAAAATATTTCCTGGGTAGGAGTTAATCTGTAACTGAAGGGGAACTTTGGATTGAGTGAATATGATAAACAGATATTGGGACAGATGGAATTTCTACAGTGACTTCAAAGATGTAAGATTATAGGTTGAAATGTGTGTGCATGTATATGCACACACATACGTATGTATAAATATAAAAAGCATGAAGTACAATTTAAGAACCCTTAATTTTGCTAGGATATTAAATAAAGTAACTTGGGTGACTGCCTTATCTTCTCTGAGAAATGCACCAAAAATGCATAGGGGGTCAGCAATGACAATCATTTCTCTCTGAGGTATTCATGAGCAGAACTTAGTAAGTCTTGAGATGCTTTTCTATTTGTGGTGTTGTCTCAATGACCTTGCAGTAATGTTGTGTGGGGGAAGGATGTTTTTTTGGCAATCTTTATATTCAAATGCTCCCCATATTCCATGAGTCACCAAGATACTGTTCAAATTACAAGCAATACAACCAATATGTACAAATCATCCACAATTTGCTTACATCCACTAAGGAGCCTAGAAAATAAATTGGAGCCGTAGTCTTACAAAATTCTTCAGTTAGTCATCTGTAGCTGATAAAACTTGCTGTGCCCATTGTAGGCGTGGTGCAACAGAGGTGTGACCATTTCCCGACAGCTCCGCAAACGAAACACAGCTGCATTTGTTCACATCCCCACCCTGTCCTGTGAAATTGTTCCCACACGTGCCCAGCTCTGGGCGTGTTCCTTGTTACTCCCCTCACTTGAAATACTTGACTCTCTTGCTGTCCAGATCCTCCCCTTTCTTGAGGTCCTACTTCTCCCATCAAGCACCACTTGCTGATTCTAGCCTCTTCTGCTGGCCCGCTTAACCTCTCGGTCCTTTTAGTTTGTATCTAACAGTATACCTTAATTTTGTACACTTAGTTGCTACCTATTATTGTGTCTTCTCACTGGTTCTTCAGGTAAGCTTTCAGTTCCTTAAAGAAGCTGTGTCTTACATTTCGTACATCTCTTAAGGTCTGTCTTAAGCATGGATTGCTTTTTTTTTTGGAAATAGTCATAATTTTAGGATCTGAGAAAGTTCAGCTCTTGAGACAACAATAATACACATTCCCAGCAACTGTATCAACTGGGGGTTAAAACATACTTAGGATAGTTTTTTTCCAGCAGTTTTTGTCTGAGCTACACAGTGGCTGCATCACATAAAAATTGTTCAGTTTTGTTGAGCAATATGAATGAGAGGGGAGTAGACGCTGAAGTAACAAAAGCTTCCTTTGACCATGAATGATTTATTGAAATTAAAAAAATTCTTTTCTTCTGAAAGCAAACATTCACAGGCCATTGAACCACTGTTAGGGGAAAAATGACAAAAGCAAGTCACTTAGAACGTGTTGATCTGGCTGATAATGATTACAGACTTAACTGTTTCTAACCCTGTGTCCTCCTGGGGAGAGAGTAAACAGCTTCCCACCGTGGGAGCCCACGGCTTCCTGCCCATTACCTGGCGCTCCAGGCCACTTCACACTGCTTTCTCCTGGAACTAACGTGCGATTATGCTACTGCAGAAGAACCTTCAAAGTAGGAACAATTCACCACAGGACTAAATCACAGTGTGGCTTCTGTCTCCAGTAGCTGCCCTGCCTTTCCTCACTGTTACTATGTCAGTCCTTAGGAAGTCTGGCCATCCATTAAAAAGACGGTAGACTTGCCCCTTGGGCAGAAATGTGTGTGGTTTTCTCACTTGAGGTCATATAAGATCCCAGGGCTTTACTCTGAAGATATTGGGAGTTGGGAGGCCCTCCTCATTGTCTGAGGTTAAGTGACTCCTCCTTGGAGAGCCCCTTTCTGATCAATCATGGTATCCAGTCCCCATGCTTAGTTGTACACAACATTTCTATGTTTTTATGTTCTCTCATAATACTTATGACTAGTGGAAATCATCTTGCTTATTATTGTTTACTTATTATTTTCTGTATCCCACATGAGCTTGTAAGCATCACAGTGAAGGGGACTTGGTCTGTCCTGTTCACCACTCTGTGCCCAAGACCTACAAGAGTGCTTGACACACAGTAGGTATACAATTAGTATTTGTCCAAGGGCTGAATGATTGCTTCAGTTGAACCATCTGTCAGGAACGCCCCTCCCTTGGGTTTTGCTGTGATATGATACTTGAAGGGAAAGAATAAGGTAACTTCAGGAAAGAGCTTTGCAGTATTGAAGCAAATCCAGCATGAAATCCCATTCCCATTCATTCACAGAATTCAAACACTGAATAACTGGGGCAAGGTTATTCCTAGCTTAAATGTACAGGTCACAAGATAGTATCTCTGAAAGGAAGTGGACTTCATGGGGTGAATCACACTCCAAACATTACTCTGTTTGTTCCGAGGTAATAACTGATACTAGCACAGCACAGTTGTTCTGTGAACACTTGGTGAAAAAAGTTAAAGGGAACAAACAAATAGGACATTACCAAAAAAATTTGTTTGTAAGGTTTTCTTTCATTGATCCAAAGAGATGTCAATGTCCTTTCCTCTTTTCCTCTTCACTTGTCCACTTTGGCCATTACAGTTATTGCAGTGCAATCCATCTTTGTACTTCATAAGTCTCTCATGCTTTAGGATTGTATCCTAACAGGTGTCTCAACTCTAGACTGAATGAAGCCTGAAGTTTCATACCATTTTTGAACAAGCAATGAACTGGGTCTAGGGTAGAAATTGAAATGGGGGGTCTTGAAAGAGCAAATATTCTTTTTTTTTTTAATTGGAGTAAAATCACCTTACAATGTTGTTAGTCTCTGCTGTACAGTGAAATGAATCAGCTATATGCATACCGATGTCCCCGTCCTCTTGGACCTCCCTCCCGAGCTGAGCTCCCTGTGCTATATAGCAGGTTCCCACTGCTATCTATATTACACATGGTAGTGTACTTATGTCAAACCTAATCTCCCAGTTCGTCCCACCCTCCCCTTACCCCTCTGTGTCCACATGTCCGTTCTCTACATGTGCATCTCTATTCCTACCCTACAGATAGGTTCATCTGTACCATTTTTCTAGATTCCACATATATGCGTTAGTATACGATATTTGTTTTTCTCTTTCTGGCTTACTTCACTTTGTATGACAGACGCAGGGTCCATCCACATCTCTACAAATGACCCAATTTCATTCCTTTTTATGGCTGAGTAATATTCCATTGTATATATGTACCACCTCTTCTTTATCCATTCATCTATCATTGGACATTTAGGTTGTTTCCATGTCCTGGCTATTGTAAATAGTGCTGCAATGAACATGGGGTTACATATGTCCTTTTGAGTTATGGTTTTCTCAGGGTAGATGCCCAGTACTTTGGGATTGCTGGGTCATATGGTAGTTCTATTTTTAGTTTTTTAAGGAACCTCCATACTGTTCTCCATAGTGGCTGCATCAATTTACATTCCCACCAACAGTGCAAGAGGGTTCCCTTTTCTCCACACCCTCTCCGGCATTTATTGTTTGTAGATTTTGTGATGATGGCCATTCTAACTGGTGTAAGGTGATACCTCATTGTAGTTTTGATTTGCATTTCTCTAATAATTAGTGATGTTGAGCATCTTTTCATGGGCCTCTTGGCCATCTGTATGTCTTCTTTGGTGAAATGTCTATTTAGGTCTTCTGCCCAGTTTTTAATTGGATTGTTTTTTTTGATATTGAGCTCCGTGAGCTGTTTGTATATTTTGGAGATTAATCCTTTGCTGCTTTGTTTGCAAATATTTTCTCCCATTCTGATGGTTGTCTTTTGGTCTTGTTTATGGTTTCCTTTGCTGTGCAAAAGCTTTGAAGTTTCATTAGGACCCGTTTGTTTATTTTTATTTTCATTACTCTAGGAGGTGGGTCAGAAAAGATCTTGCAAATATTCTTAATAATAAACTTTTCCAGATCTGTGTTTTTGTCCAGACTGTCATTTTAATACTGCAAGAATACAAAGGTTATGAATTGGCTCAGTGGAATCCAAGAAAGAGAGAAGGTGGTCACATTTTCATTTAATCAGAGAGTTGCCAACTAAGTTGACTTCTTTGGTGATGGTGTGAGGAACACAGCACAGGCCTCTGGCCTGCCACTGCCACCGTCTACCTGTTGACCTTTGGGCAAGGTGGCTTGGTATATACAACTTTCGTATACATGAAGAAGAATCCTGGGGGTTTATTCTGAGCTCCAGTGAGCCACAGGATCCAGTGAACGTAGGAAAGCAGTCTGTGAACAAAGACTAATTTCTGCCCAATAATGAAGATTTAATTCAACTGAGGAATCCACCTGTCACTTTTGTTTGCTTTTTATATTGAGGTTTCATTGAAAATGTTATTTGCTAAGAAGATTCTGTAGATCAGATTGTCTCAGGATTACTCTTCATTCTAACATAGTCTCTGATTGTCATTCCTGTGTCCATTTGATTACAAAATTGTTTCTACGACTAGAGAACCATGCAAGCTCTACAGGAGACAGACCAGTCAATTTGCTGCTCCATCTCCGGCAAATTATTTAGCTAATAAAACACTCATGGCTAAAGTTTGAGCTCTCCATGTGAATTTTAATCACCTTATCAGAAATTGTGTGGTAACAGTAATTTTAGCTTTTGCCATTTGAGTTTCACTAAAAATCGTATTTGTGTCTGCTCCAAGATAAACATACATATCATCTTTAATAGGTCTGTATATTAACTGAAATGTGCACATGGGCTGCTGGATGTATCTGCCAAATAGGGACGTTGCTCCCTCTACCTTGTCATCGTGCAGGCTTGCACAGCGCCGTGTGTTCATCTCTCTCACAAAGCTCTCCTGCGCCATTTTTATCCTTTTATTTATGGGAATTGACTAATCAGATGAAAGCAAGCCATCTCCCAGTTATAAATCCCTACTCTAAAATCCACAGTATCCATGACCCAAATCCCAAATGTCCAGAAAGCTGTTATATGAATTAGAAGAAAGACTACTTTGCAAGCAAGTTCATAATCATGCACATGAAGAAAGGAAAATAAATAAGATTTACCTTTTAACGTGATGCTCTAATCCTAGTGTGCAAGTAGAAGAAACCAATCGGCATTTTTTTTCAAATTTGTAGTTAGGGAGAGGCCTCTTTTCTAGCCATATTTATTTCTAAATATACAAAAAAAAAATTCAAAAGCATCTATGTGTACTCATTTAAAGAGCTTTTGTAAAGGTGCTTAGAATATTGTTTTTCCAGCAGATTATCCCAGTTTATCTGGATATTCCCTTTATATAACCTCCTCATGTCTAAATTTGCTCCCTCTTCAAATTTGCCAAATTCTCATCCTCAGTTTGATGAATACAGAAGATTTTCTGCCTACTCATCCTTAAAATTTCCAGCAGTTTTATTAATAGCTGTAATTCTAAAGCACTCCTCTAACTGTTCTCTCAGAGGACCCATAAGGATATCACTGTCTCTTTACAGTCTGAGAAGACACTCTACAGTATTTGCACCCACTGCTTTTGGTTTAGAATGCTTTAGGAGAAGAGCCTGTAGCATTTACAAGTCAGTGTTACTCTGCCAAAGCTTTCCTCTGCCTTCTTAGCCAGTTCAAAATTTACAACAGAATTTGTTTTGAACTGGGCAACAAAGGATTCCATTTTTATATCAGTCGGCTTCGTCTTCCTCCATTTGAGTTGTTTTTATGTGGAGTTGAACATTAACTAAAACAGTTCACTTTTTTCTTAAAACCTCACAGAAGAGTAATTTCCCCAAAGACTAAATTACTACATAAAAACACTATCATCAGCACAGCTGACCGATTGATGTTGTTTTGATAAATTAGAAAGTTGCATCTGGTTTATTTGAAAGGGGCACGTGTGACTCCCCTGAATCTTGAACATAAATTCCTGCCACCAGGCCTGCTCATGAGATCTGTATAGTGTCTGCTGGCGAGTCCTCTGATTACCAAAGTAAGACAGAGAGCTTTTCAGCCTTATTCGGTCAGGTTTTAGGTCCAGTTGATACTTAGATGCCTATGACGTCATTTCCTTTTCCACATCCTAGTACAGTGAGAATTGTTTTCCTGAGAGCTTTTAATATGTATATGCAAAGTGTAATTTTGGCTAATGTAAGAGACTGTAAATCACCTGAGCTGAAATGCATTTGGAATGATGTCACTAAAACATGGACTCCCCACATTTGTAGCAGAACACAGACCATCCAAGAAGTGTTTCCACTAACTTATAATAAATGTTCTCTCTGCATGTGCATTTTTTTAATTTAGAACTTAAAATGATATTTTTACATGGAAGACTAGGATATGGTAATGTACCCCTCTGTGATTTGTAGCGGCCATGTTTCCCTTGGAAGGGAAGGAGACAGGGTGGTGTGCTGGTAGATGTTGAATAATTGGCTCCCTGGCAAAACTATGCACACACGTACACACACACAAACATGCATACATGCATGTAGTAGAAACTGTTCTGATACAAAAGATGTGTAGCACACTTTTCACAAATAACACTAAAATATACAGTACCTTTTATTATAAATTCCATATACTGTAACTAATTGATTCTCAGAGACTGCTTTTGTTCATTTTTGTTGAATTCTTGTATGTACAGCAACTTGTGGTTTCAGTTTCAACCATAATTTAACAAATAGAATTGATCCCAATCCACCTACTCTTTTCTAAATAGTTTTTCATCCTTAAATCTGATACGTGATCTGTTGTTAAAGTATTTTTCACCCTAGTACAAATAATATTCATTAAACTGAAGCCTGTTTCAGCCTTAGCACGAGTTACGTCTGAACTTTACTGGTTTGTCAGTGATGGGAGCAATTTTGCTGAACCGGATAATAGTTTTTGACTGCATGAAGAGTATTTACCAATTTTTTGTGTGTTATTGATAATGTAATAGCTAAGGACATGACACACTTTTAAGCTGAATCTGTAGTATTAACATTTCCCTGTCTTGAGGACAATCAACAAAATTAAGTCAAGTTCTGATTTATAGCATTTTCCAATTTCTGTGCTGTAAATACTCCTACCATGGCCAGTTTCAAGCTACCAATGTGATGTCACCAAACAGGGTTCGTAAGAGATGCTCGGTAGTACAGCATTATGTAGTGTGAAAACCCTGTAGGTACAACAGATGTTTTAAATAACCTAAAAAAAAGATTAAACGTAAAGTGTAGAAAATAATTACAAAGTGATGATTTTGAGTATCTGTTACCTTTGTTTTTTCATATAAATTATTAATTTGTAGGTTTATATACATACTTTAAGTTTTAATTGTGACTGTGGTTAAAAACTAGTATGTAAAACTACTAAAAATTTAACAAACATCTCCCACACCCAAGTAGGAGTCGGCTCCAGTCTACCAGTGAAGGTATAGAATAGAGGCTTTCCCTAATCTACTATGTTTGTGATAAGTAGATTTAGAGATTTTCATTTTTCCCCTTAGGCCATTTTTTAATGGAGGATTACAAGCTCAATGGAATTTTATCTTTTCCCCTAAGAAGAATTTGAGGGAGATATAAAATATTTATACCAAAGTTATTAGTGTTTTTTTATGGAAAGGTTTCAAATACTGAATGTAGATTATTCTTTAAGCATCATTGAGATATAAAATGTATTTGGAAAGGGAATAATCAAGATGCCTAAAACTCACTTAAGTATTTGCATTTCTATATTATAATTTTTGATAGTTTATTTCTAAAATATGCTGTGAACTTCTCTATCTGGTAAACAGAAGGAAGTAGACCCAAGCAGAATCAAGTAGTAAGAGGCCACCACCATGAACAGAGTATTTCTAATTCAGAATTATTCAGCAGTGCACTTAAGGGCTGTTGAGGGAATAGGACATTAGTCCTTTTTTCCCATGGTCCTGAACATCCCTACGCGTACAAATGCTCAATCTTCTCTTCCAGTAATTACTGGATATTGATATTAGATCTGTTTGTCACAGTCCTTTTGCTCCCTTTTTCTTCCTCAGTTCCTCACCTCTTTCTGATCTGCTATCTGCAGCCCAATAGTCCTTCAGGAACCCTACATTTTTTCCTTTTTCTTGAGTATGAGAGAACTGAGTTGCAAGGAAAATTAATCTTTGCAATTGTTAGAAAGTAACATTCACCAGTGAGTAAAATTAAGTGAGGAAGCAGCCTCTGCAACAGAATAAAGCACCTGGCCCTTGCTCCTTAGAGCAGCGCTTCTTGACATATGGATCACCTTGGAATCCTGTTAAAATTCAGATTCTCTTCACTAGTTCTGTGATCCTGCATTTCTAACAAGTTCCCAGTGGATGCCAGTACAGGTGGGCAGCCTCTAAGATATCTCCCAATAAACCCCCTCTCTCCTGGGGTCTACATCCTTGTGTAGTTCCCTGCCCTTGAGTGCAGACTGGACCTACTGACTAGTTTCTCAGGAATAGAATATGGCAAAGATGATGGGATGTCACTTCTGAGAAAAGGTTACAAAAAGACTGTGCTTTCTGTCTTGAGTATACTCTCCCACTTGCTCTGAGGAGAGCCATCTGCCAGGCTGTGAACTGTCCTATTGTGAGATCTCCATGATAAGGAACTGATATCGCAGGACAACAGCTAGCAAGGCGCTAGGGCTGCCATGTGCTACTGGCTATGTGAGTGAGCTAGGAAGCAGATGCTCCCTGAATAGGGCCTTGATGTGACAGCAGCCCCAACTGACGTGCTGATTGCAGACTTGGAAGAGACCCTAATCCAGAGTCACTCAGTTTATCTGTGCCCAGACTTCTGACTCATAGAAACTGTGAGTTAACACGTTTGTTGTTTACCTTGTTAAGTTTTGGAGTATTTGTTATGCAGTGGGGATAACTAATACACCAATGCTGTTGGTATATGGGTTACACTATGAGTAGCAAGGATCTAGATATCTTTCTACTTGTGGATAATTTTGAATGATAGATGCTGGACCACCATGTCTGTGGAATGCTACACTATTGATACATTGTTTTATATTTTGAAAAAGGTAAAAAATTGAGTAAGTAGTTAAATGTTTATTGATGAAGACAAGAAATGTTCAAGGGACTCAAGGTCTTCATTGAGGCACCATCTGTATCTCCCATAGGACCACCTTTCTTCTCCCTAAGAAAAGATGGCTTATTACCCTCAAGGAGAAATGACAAATGATATCTCTGGTATTTAGTGACACAGATGATGCTTTCAATAGATATCACTTATAAATAATACTCCTTATAACTTGATGGTCATAAAATGGAGGGTATAAGATAATAAATGTAAATAATAACATTCAGATATAGTTTAAGAAATTAGAATACACTAAGATTAACTATACTAATATCTTTGAATTTCCAATATTGACAAATTCACTAAATTACACTCTTGCTTTTCAAAATTCTTCATTTAATTCGAAGAATTCACTTTAATTTGGCCTCACTAGGGGAAAGGAAGGAGGAGATTAGGTTAAGGATAAAACCTGTATTTACTGAGTGCCTCCTATGAGCCAGACTTTGTATTTCCTATATTAACCCATTTTCTTTAGAAAGGGCCTTCTGTAGAATGGTCCTTTTGCATAGGAAATGTAACTGAGGCACTGGCATTTTTTTAGAACCATTCATTTTTTTACGTAATGTTGATAATTTGGTAATATTTGGAATATTTCACTTTATGATGAAGATTAGTTTTCTTTTCTTTTTCATATGATGCCTAAACACTGACTAAATATTTTCATTTGGGAAAATTTGAGTGGGGCTCTCCAGATGACACAAGTTGGAGCAGTGATCTCACACCCTGAAGAGCGGCCAGTGAGAAACACCTGCCATATTCCAACATCCGTTGATCATACACTGACTTTTTTTTATCGAGTGATTTTGTCTCATTTAAAAAAAAAAAGGAACAGCTTTAGGGATATTAGTAAACATATCTGTCATTGATTAACTGCTACTTGTATGCCATGCCTTAAATATTAACTTATCTAATGCATTTAATGTCATTATCACAACAAATCTGTGAAGCTGATGATTATTCTCATTGTGGTTCCAATCTGATACATAAAGAGCTTGGAAGTCACCACTCCTATCTTCCCAACAAGAAAGAAACTTAAACTGAAAATCAACAACTTTTCTTAGATCCCTCAGAGACTTGATGTCACAGGGTAAGCTGCTGTCCCCAGGAGACAAAGAGGTGGCTACAGGGGATCATAGCTGACCGAAAACAGATGCCCAGAAGCCGGAGGCCCATCTGGAGCCAGTTATCAGTAGGAAGACTTAAAGTTGTTCATTGACGAGTGCTGGAGATTCAGTGTGGACTACCTTGAGAGTTAAAAACTTCAGGGGGAGCCCCACACTTTCATGAGTTTTTCCTCCTGCAACCCCACCAGGTTCTCACTATCCCCGATGCTGCTGGCGCAGACAGGGGGAAAGTGAGCCCTCTCACATCTGCCCAGAGCTCTCCGTTCTCCTGCACAAGGCCTGCTGTCAAGGGAAACGGTTTTACCAGAGCCTCACTGATTGGGGTTTTACCAAAGCCTAACTAACCTGGGGGAAGGGAAATGCCCAGCTCAGGCTCCAGGAAAGACTGAGACCTAATCATGGACTACAGAATGCCTCTCCTTCCCTACACCTAACATCACATCGATAGGGCTTCTGCATAAGAAAAGGGATTACAGCTAAAAGTACTACAGGCCTCGGGCTCTATTTGAGGAGTCTCTAGGAAAACCCAAAGACAACAGAATAGACATAAAAAAGATCCTAGAGGAAATATTATTCTCTGATAACTACAGCTACAGCATACAGTAAACACAATCTAACTCTTAGATAAATATAAAACCTCACATCAAAGACCTATTTATCCCAGTTCCTTTTATATCATATACAGCTTTCAGCCAGGAATTATAAGACATGCTAAAAAGCAAAAAAGTCTGAAGAGACAGAGCAAGCATCAGAACCAGACTCAGATATGGCACACATTTTGGAATTCTTAGACTGGGAATTTAAAATAACTATGATTAATATGCTAAGGGATCTAATGAAGAAAGGCAACGTGCAAGGACAGGTGGGTAATGTGAGCAGAGAGATAATTTGCAGAAAGGATCAAAAGGAAATGATATAAGTCAAAAACACTAAAATATAAATGAAGAATGCTTTTGATGAATGTATCAGTAGACTGGACACAGCCAAGGAAAGGATCAGTGAGCTCAAGTTTAAATGTCTCTTCAGTGATGTGCTGGGGCATAACCTAAGAGGCCTCCCAAAGCATAATTTAACTATCTGTGGGGAGATACCTTTGTGTGACCCATAATTTACTAACTTGGCCCAGATTTATGAAGTTGTAAGTTGACTTGTAGATTTGTGTCTGGAAGACATGAAAATGATTTCTGTCCAGTGAAAAAATATAAATCTCAAAGTTACGGTTTTACTGTCCCACTCCACATTAAACAGTTTTGTCTCTAACCAAATAATTTCATATGTCTTTCCTGAGAAAATATATAAACTATTCCTCTCTTTCGGACCAGCTATATCATCTTGATGCTTCTCTCATTAAATGAGCTAAATAAATCTTCAACACGTGCTCCCTCTGTTTGTACGAGAGCCATATTTCCAACTACTTAATAATTACACTTTGATAGGGTTGGAGGTTGCCGTCAAGATGCCTAGTGTGCTCACCTGCTGGAACTAGTTAAACAGAGTTGCCCAGGAAGTGGCCTCTGGAGTGAAATCACAAATAGCAATTGAACTTTATCTTCTCTGACTCAGTTTTCTTCTGACTTGGTGCTTTTTATTCTGGTTTGTTTGCTTTGTTGTTGTTGTTCTGGATTTTTGGCTAATCGTTTAGCTTAACTTACTGTTTAGGTAATATCCACTTCCACAACTGGGTACTGAACTCTCCTGTATAAAAAATATGTGTGAAATAGCCAATTCCAAGGGCTTGGGTACTGAACCCCTAGGTCACTCAAGGTCATATAATCTATAAATTATTCCCTATTTGGGGTAGCTCTAATTGGCAATCTGGTTTCATGATGTGTTCACTTGGGGATCTCTATTAGGATGATGGGAATCTATTCTCTGTTGGGTGAGAGCTGACAAGGAATATGGTTAGTCGTTCTATACTGTTTGTCTTTTGGTGTGCTCAAATCCATGTATAAAATATTATTTCCATTGATTAGTAGAGTAACTCTTTGAGAATGTGTGCTTTGCATTTTCTAGTGCCCTGTGTCTGGGGTGGTAGAACTAAAGTTTCAAGTCCTGTTGGTGGCTATTTAATTGAGAAAAACCTTTTACTGCTCACCGATAAGAAAACGAAATATTTCCCTACTTCTAGAGTATACTAATAAATTATAAAGTCTCTTAGGCAAAAAGAGAATTTTCTAATTAGAGACATAATAAATACTTGCAAAATTTTAATATTCCCAGAATTTCAAGAAAATAAAAAAATCGAACTCTAATATATTGAATGCACTGACATTTTAAGGAAAAAAAAATTCCTCACAGTGTTATCGCAGAAGCATCGAAGTGAATCTTTAGACATGAATTGGTTTGGTAATTTTAGGTTACAATCACAGAATACCTTTTCCTTTTTTCAGCTTTTTTCAGTATGGAGACTAAACATACAATTTTATTTTATTTTTTAAGATTTGGATTTATTTTCTAATGAAGAGACCAGTTAATACTAAATTCTTAAATTTCTTACACTGGTTTACTGTGAGATAAGCTAATGTTTCTTCCATATACTGAGATTAAGAAAACATGCAATTACGTATTCAACTATATTGCATTATAACTCTTAATCTTTTTGATTCAACTGTAATTATGTCCTGTACTGTGTCAGTTTAAACATAATTTGCAAGATATTTATTAATTTTAGAACTTTAATATAAATCAAGTTAATAACTAAAAATCTATGGATATCTAATTTCTAAGGAAAATAGAATATTGAAACATGGGACACCAATTTGTTATGTATATCTTTGCTTTTAATTTTAACAGTAATAACGTGACTATATCTTTGGGTCATTTTAATGAACATATTTTTCCATCTACAAAAGTGTTAAAGGTATGCCTTTGGCTGTGGAGATCTTACAGTGTAGTGGTGTAAGCTTTGCTGGTCTCCTAAAACGCTTATGTATGACAGACAGTGATTACTTTCCAGTTTTTCTCCGAACGAATAGTAAGTTTGATTAAAAATTATGGCTTATATGTGTTGTTGAGATTAAACTAGAAATAAACATGACAAAGAACTATAACTAAATGTTTTTGCTTATCAAAGAGGAGAGTATTTTTGTTCTCAGTTAATACGATTTGTTCCAGAATGTGAAAGGAGATAGTAAAGAACAGAGCTTGAATTGAAATAGAAACTGAGTAAATATGCCAACAAATCCAAACTATATTTGCCTTGAATTATCATATCTGCAAAGAATGATTCTGGAAAAAAAGCAATAAAATGTGTCAAAATGTTGGTAAAATTTGCTCAGTTTTGATGGATTAATTAGGAGATAAATTTTTTAAAATTTAAATCTTTATTAGAAGAAAAAAACAAATAGGTTTAAAACAATGAATAACAACAAATTTCATTAAATGTTAAACAGTTTAGTTATCAAAGATATTTAGACAATATGTTAGGAGACAGTTTTATAAAGGAGTTTGTGGATAAATTACTACTATTATTAATGCAAAGTTAGAACTTGTTTTTTTTTTTCTCTCTGTTGGAATGAAAAACTGGTGTAGAAGAATTTAGTTTGCTCTTAACAAGAGGAAGTAAAAGGTTATTCTTCTGTGTAATCTGCCCAGATAGCAGAGATTCCTTATCTAACCTGAAAAGTTTCCATTCTTTGTGTTGACTTTGGCATGACCTTGATTAAAAAAAAAAAAAAAATAGTTGCTTAAAGAGTTATTGAGTGACTTAAAAATTGTGTTGTATTCTTAACTCCAAACTATGACCATTCATTATTTCCAGGCACATATGCTTGTGTTTTAATCAAACAACTAAATCTATTCTAATAATACTTTAACCCTTTTAATTTTACCTTCTCAAGATAAGACCCCAAATTCAGGGGTGAATTTTTTATATATCTTTTACACCCAAGCTAGTCTTTAGGGTCTCTGCAAAGGCACCCATTTGCTAGACAGCAGCCACAGCAAATGACTGGACACGCCTGTGTTCTTTATTTCCAATGTCTTTCTCTCTCTGATTATCTGTGATTCAGCATATATCTAGTACTGTGATGATCCAGTGCTCATAATCTTATTGAGCCCTTTCCATTTTCTGCAGATAGCTTAATGATGCCTCTGGCACTGAAGATTATCAATAACTAAACTTATATGCTTCTATCTTTAGTCTTTTAGAAATTAAAGTGTTTAAACTGCCCCTTTGCATGATACCATCTTAAAAAATTACTGTGTTTGATGTATTTTAAATGAACTTATTTAGCCCTTTAAATGACATTGCCTCAAAAACTATATTTATTTTTCCAATTTAGTATTCTCCTAGAATTTTACTCTAATTAGATGATTTCACCTGGATGTGTAAGAGTTTGCTCTTCTTTGATTGTGATATAGTTTGTCATGTTTATATCTACACTAATCTATTTCTGTGTAGATATATTCTCTATTTCTATTTCTGTATGTTTAAAAACATACAATACTTTTAAAACAGAGGTGATGGCTGACTTATTATTTATTTATATCAATGATGTCCTGTGACTCAATTACCCACTGATGGGGTAGTTTGTTGAGAACAACAAGGAAACCTAAAACCTTGATTCTAGTTTTGGTTCCATTAGTAACTTAACCTATGACTTGTAATAAGTCACCTAATCTTCCAATGCCTACATTTTCCTGTTGTTAGGTAAGAATATTGGAGATTATCTTTAAGATTCCTTCCAGGCCTAAAATGTCTTGATTCTCCAAAATATCACATTAATAGTATATGATCAATATACAGTTTGCAAAGAAAAGTGAAATTTCCCCCATGTGTCCAATAGAACACTGTTGGAATGATCCCAGAGTTTGATTCTGGGACATGACTGCATTGGTAGAAAGAGTTTGCACATGATTAAGGGATCTTATAAGGCAGAGAATTTTTCAAGACATGGCAGAAACAGATATAGTGATAACAATCAAAGGCAAAGACGAATGACAAAGAAGTGGTAAGCAGGGACTCCTCCAGTGCAATGGGTCTATCCTATCCATTAATCCTAGTTTCTGACTGGGATTATTAGTATTCAGTCCATGGCAAATCAACAAAGGTATGTTGAATGAAGAAACGGGTGAGGGAGAAAAAGAACTGGTCCATATGTATATGGTAATGTAGCAGAGAATAAGTATGGATTAATTTTCTTTGGGAAAAGAAGACCTATGTCAGTTGCATAATGACGAACAAGATGGATTTGGATAGAGAGAGATGAATATGGGTGGCTTATGTCAAGAAGGACATTATAATTTGAGCCTGTAATGGAGAAAATAGGCAAAGACTAGAGATGTAAAAGTTCACTTCCTGATCAGGGAAGTGGCAAGCCAACCAGAGGTGCCGAGGATCAAGACTGTTTTTGGAGGTGAAGGTGAGAATGTAATTTGGAGGCATGTCATGGAGAGTGTGGAGTGCTGAGCAAGGGTAAGAAATGCTGTGAGAGTCCATGCTGTAGAAAAGCTCACCATATTGTCTTAAACAGAAGCTCTTGATTAGGATATCACCACACTGCTATGCTGCGGGTTACTGACTCTAAGCTGCCCTCAGAAGAGCTTCACGGGGCTTCATTAGTATCTCAGGCCTATTTTCAGTGTGGACAAAATTTTGCTAATTGCAACAACAAAAGATATTAAAGAAAACAATTTGGCTGTGTAGAGAAGTTAGCTAAGGACTAGAGCTTAGACTGACACTAGGCCACCTTTATCTTGTGCATCTTTTTCTAGAGTTTTGCCAAACTGTAAATAACCTACTACTTCACGCTCCTGAATCCAAAGTGATAGATTCTTTCTTAGGAGGAATCGGGCTGAGCATTCAGAAAACGTCTATTTGTACATGTGAAACAAGGCTGTTTTCCATTTTTTAATCAGGAGCAAAGATGTGGGTAAAATGCTTTTCAAGCGTATGACACAGAAAGGCCCAGAGGTCTTGACTCCAAATTCTTATTCTGATCTCCCATTTCCTCCCCATAAACGCAGTCTTACTGTTCTTAAAATTCTCATGACAAATATGTTCTTCCTCTTGAGTTTTGGCTTCCTATTTAGGGACATACTTAAATTTCTCTGAAGTCTATGTTTATGCTGCCTTTTTTTTTTTTTTTAATGAACACAAAAGAAGTTTGTTACATGCCTTTCAACTTAATTGCTAAACACACTTTATGTTTTAAATGAGTGCATTTTAAAAAGTTCTTAAGGCAAGATTTCCTTTTTTAATTATATCCTTATAGCAGTTTAAGAAGTTAATGTAGTAATAATTTCTTTAAATGAATGATGATTTGAGAATCCCGTTTTCCTTAAGAAGAAAAACAAATAACCTGGTGCTCCATTCTGTGGAACAAGGATATAGATTCCTAAGATATATGGTGATTCCTGATTCATTTCACTCTGAGCAACTTTCTTGACAGCTTTAGCCATCTTTAATATACTTAACCACTTTCAAAATAATATCTCATGCTACTTCAGAGAGATGCAGCTAGACTCAGTTCATTATAGTTTGTGGAGTGGTTAGATGTTCTTGGATAAAAGGTACTATGTGGAATTGCAGTATGATTATCATAATTAGGAGATCTCATTCTCAGCTTTTGCAACTCATGGGAAAATATTTTTGTACCAAGGCTAAGAATTTGATCTGTATAATTATGTAAAAGCCCTAAATATTTTCAGTTGCTTTTGCACCTTAACTTTATGCTTAGTCAAAATTAAGAGGTATCAGTTTCTGTTTAAGCTTGTCAAGAAAAGACTACCATCCAGACACTATTTCTTTTTCACTGTGAAAACTACAAAGTTATTCGACATTCAAATAATCTTAACAGAATCTTGCTCATACATTGGTAATATCACTTTACAGAAACACTTTACCTAACCGTTTTCTCTAAATAAACTAAGGAACAATAGATTTTTTTTTGTTTTATTTTGTTTTTTTCCTTTTTGATTCAGTATATTTGGGCATTTCTTTGCTACATCTTTATGAAGTTCCAGACTTAAACAGTGTAGGAAAATGGTGTCCCAGGCAGACTGGTATCCTAGAAAGAACTTGGGTTTGGATCTTGAAAGATCAGGGATAAAATACAATTATTCCACTAATTAGCTCTTAGATTTTGGTCAATGAGACATGTTACTTAGTATTTTCTCTATACCAATGTTTTCACCCAGAAGATGGCATATGTTACCTACTGGATTACTATATTAGTATGGTTGGAAGAACTGCATGGAATAATGTATACACATAGCATAGAGCCTGGCCCAATGGTGTTCAATAAAACTTAGTTAACTCCTGGACTTTATAGCAGTAAATGCCTACATTGGGAAAAGAAAAAAAAAAAAATCACAAATCAACAATCTGACTTTACACTTAAAGGAACTATAAAAAGGAGAACAAACTAAACTCAAAATTAGCAGAAAGAAGGAAATTAAAAAAAAATTAGAACAGAAGTAAACAGAATAGAAAATAGAAAAGTGATAAAAAATAAATAAGTGAAACTGAGTTGCTTTTTAAAAAGATTAACAAAATTGACAAACCCTTAGCTAAACTAAGGAAAAAAGAGAGCAGGTTTAAATAACAAAAATCAGAAATAAAATAGGAAGCATTAAAACTGATGCCACAGAAGAAATAAAAAGGGTTATAAGAGACTACTGTGAACAGTTATACACCAACAAATTGGATAACCTAGTTGAAATGGATACATTTCTAGAAACATAAAACCTACCAAGACTGAATCATATATAAATAAAACCTAAACAGGCCTATGATGACATTCATGACAGGCTACCTCCAAAAAAGGAACCTTGGTATACTGAATATCTTAAGCTGAAGGAGCTTGAGAAGACAGCAGAAGCAGGAAGGTCACTCTGACCACCTTTCCCCAATCTTCTCCTGAAACAGGTCCTGAAACTCTCAGGTGAGAGGTGCCTTCCCTATCTTCAGAGGAAAGAAGCATCCTTATCTTCAAAGGCCCTTGCCTTTGCTCTTGCCCTCGCTGAAAAGAATCTGAACTAACAGGCCTTGCTAAGTTTCCTCCAGTTTATTATACTGAGCTCATACTCTTCGACCTATGATATTTCTCCATGATTGTCCACTTTTCAGCAAACCTAACATAAAAGTACTCAGTTTTAATCATTTATTCATGTCTTCATTTCCTTATGCAGGCTCCCATGTCACATAAACTTTATATTAAATAAACAAATTTGTATGCTTTTCTCCTGTTACTATGCCTTTGTCAGTTTAATTTTCAGACCCAGCTGCGGGCCTAAGAGGGTCAAGGAAAACTTTTTTCTCCCCTATACCTATAATTAGTAGGAAGGTTGAATCATCAGTCAAAAACCTCCCTACAAGGAAAAGACCAGAAACAGAAAGCTTCACTGGAGAATTCTACCAAACATTTAAAGAAGAATTAAGAACAATCCCTCTCAAACTCTTCCAAAGACTTGAAGAGGAGGGAGTACTTCCTAAGTCATTTTATGAGGCAGCATTACCCTGACACCAAAATCAAAGATACCATACAATAAGAAAACTGTAAACAGATAGCCCTGATTAACACTGATGTAAAAATCCTCAACAAAATACTAGCAGATAGAATTAAAAAAATAAATTTAAAGAATTATATGCTATGACCAAGTAGGACTTATTCTTGGAATGCAAAGATGATTCAACATAAGAAAATCAATCAGATATACCACACTAACAGACTGAAAGACAAAAAAACACATGATCATCTCAATTGATGCAGAAAAAGCATTTGACAAAATTTGGCATCCTTTCCTGATAAGAACACTCAACAAACTAGGAATAGAAGGAAATTACCTCAGCAAAATAAAAGATATGTATTAAAAGCCCACATCTGATATGATACCCAATGGTGAAAAGCTGAAAGCTTTACCTTTCAGGTCAAGGACAAGGCAAGAATGCCCTCTCTCACCACTTCTATTCAACAGTACTGGAAGTACTAGACGGAACAGTTAGGTAAGAGAAATAAATAAAAGGCATTCAAATCAGAAATGAAGAAGTAAAATATCTCTGGTCATAGATGAATTCATCTTATATCTAGAAAATCCTAAATCATACACACACACACACACAGGCAAAACTGTTAGAACAAACAAATTCAGCAAAGTTGCAGGATATAAAATCAGCGTACAAAAACCAGTTGCATTTCTATACAGTAACAATGAACAATCTGAAAATTAAGAAAATAATTCCATTATAAAAGCATCAAAAAGAATAAAATACACTGGAATAAACTTAACCAGAGAGTGAAAGACTTGTATGCTGAAAAGTACAAAATGTTGCTGAAATAAATTAAAGAGGAAACAAATAAATGGGAAGACATTCTGTATTTATGAATTGGAAGGTTTAATAGTGTTAAAATGTTCATACTACCCTAAGTGATCTGCAGATTCAGTGCAATCCCTATAAAAATCCCAGTGGCATTGTTTGCAGAAATAGAAAAAAATCCTAAGATTCATATGGAATCTCAGAGGACCCTAAACAGCCAAAACAATCTTCAGAAAGAAAAAAAAAAAAACTGGAAACCTCACTTTTCCTGAAGTGAAAACATGTTACAAAGCTACAGTAATCAAAATAGTATGGTACTGGCACAAAGACAGGCATAGAGGCAAACGGAACAAAATAGAGAGCCAGAAATAAAACCTTCTGTATGTGGTCACATTATCTTTAACAAGGGTGCCAAGGCTACACAATGCAGGAAGGATAGGCTCTTCAACAAATGGTGTTGGAAAAACTGGATATATGCATACAAAAGAATGAAGTTGAATTCTTACCTTAAACTATTTACAAAAATTAACTCAAAACTGATTAAACACTTAAACATGAGACTCAAAAGTATAAAAATCCTAGAAGAAAACCTAAGGGAAAGGCTTCATGGCATTGGATTGGCAATGTTTTGTTTTTTGGATATGACACCAAAAGATCAGACAACAAAAGCAAAAAATAGACAAATGGGACTACATTGAACTTTAAAACTTCTGTGGAGCAAAGGAAACAATCAACAATGAAAAGGAAACCTATGGAATGGGAGTATATCTGTAAACCACATATCTGAAAAGGGGTTAATATCCAGAGCACACAAAGAACTCCTGCAGCATAAAAACAAAAAAATAAATAATGGGATTTAAAATAGGTAAAGGACTTGAACAGACATTTCTCCAAAGAAGATATACAAATGGCAAATAATCATATGAAAAGATGCCCAGTATCACTAATCCTCAGGGAAATGTTAATCAAAACCACAATAAAGTATCATTTCAGACTTGTTAGGATGGCCACTATCCAAAAAAATCATTCAATAAGAAGTGTGGGTGAGGATGTGGAGAACTGGAACCCTTGGCACTATTGGTAGGAATGTAAAACGGTGGTTATTATGGAAAACAGTACGGCGGGTCCTCAAAAAAATTAAAAACAGGATTACCGTGTGATCCAGCAGTCCCACTTCTGGGTATATATCCAATAGAATTGAAAATAGAATCTCAAAGAATGACTTATGTTCATTGCAGCATTACAGCTTTCCTCAGCTATCCAAAAGTAGAACATTCCTATGAAACCTTTTCTAAGCTGAAATGTCATAAATGGTAGAAGCAATTGCCTTTTTTTGTGGAAGGAAAAACACTTTCCATATGTCTTTGGTTAGCAAAAACAGGTACAGTACTAGTGTAGGTCTTTTGTAAAAGCGAAGTGGCATAAAGCAAACTTTTGAAAAATGTGGGATACCTGTATTCACAATAGCCAAGAGGTGGAATCAACCTAAATGTCCAACAGGAGATGAATGGATAAAAAAAATGTGATGTGTGAAATGTGTGTATGTGATACACATACAGTGTAATATTATTCAGCCATTAAAAAAAAGGAAATTCTGTCATTGGCTACAACATGGATAAATCTTGAGGACATTATGCTAAGTGAAACAAGCAAGGCAGAAAAACACAAGTACAGTTGTCCCTCTATATCCACTGGGGATCGGTTCCATGGCCCACTAAGGATACCAAAATCAGAGGGTGCTCAAGTCCCATAGTTGACCCTCTTTATCCATGGTTCCGTATCTGCAGATTCAACCAACTGCAGATGGCATAGTACTCTGGTATTTATTGAAAAAAACCCATGTATAAGTGGACCTGTGCAGTTCAAACCCCCTGTTGATCAAGGGTCAACCGTACTGCAAAATTTTAACTTACATGAGGTATTTAAAGTAGTCAAACTCTTAGAAGCAAAAAGTAAAATGGTAGTTTCTAGGGGCTGGGGGAAGGGGGAAGAGGGGAGTTGTTCAATGAGTATAGAGTTTCTGTTTTCCAAGTTGAAAATGTTCTAGAGATCTGTAGTACAACAAGGTACATGAACTTAACACCTCTGTACTTTATACTTAAGACGGCAAATTTTATGTTATGTGTTTTTTGCCGTAATAAAAAAATTCAGTTACCTCCTTTACTTTTAACATGACCTGAATTTTTATTTTTATTTTTATTTTTTTTTCGGTACGCGGGCCTCTCACTGCTGTGGCCTCTCCCGTTGCGGAGCACAGGCTCCGGACGCGCAGGCTCAGTGGCCATGGCTCACGGGCCCAGCCGCTCCGCGGCATGTGGGATCTTCCCAGACCGGGGCACAAACCCGTGTCCCCTACGTCGGCAGGCGGACTCCCAACCACTGCGCCACCAGGGTAGCCCAAAATGACCTGAATTTTTAAAATAACGTCTGCCACATTTGAGGATGCTGAAATTCAAGGTAATTAAGCAGGTCAATGAAGCTGACTGAATATGTTTCCAATAAAAATCTGGTTGTTCCCTTGCTCAAAACGATTATTTATACATTGGCTTCAGGATAGAAAATCTGCATAATACACATTATTTAAGACATTTTAATTTTCATTTTTAAAGTCAGTGCTATTTCAATCTAAATATCTAATATCATTGATATCTGTTGTACTTCAGAATTACATGTATACATTGAAAAATTAGATTAATTGATGAATGCATACATGATTAATTCCCTGCAACCAAAAAGTATATACCTTAAAGACAGGCATAAGAATCTCAGATTGCTAGTGGTAAAAGAAACCACAGTTAATAATCAAGTCAGGTCACCATATGCTATGAGACTTATACGTGGACTCAAGATTGATGACTCGCCCGAAATTGTATCACCACTTAGTGGCAGAAATAGTACTGAGACTTCTATCTTCTGGTTCCAATTCATTGATATTTCCACAGTACTAAAAAGTTGAGAAATACTACATTATGTTCTGATCAGAGTAGTATTAGCCTTTAATAGTCCATCAACACTTCCTGATGATAGTTCAGGATTGGATAAAAATGAATCATCTTTTCAAAAAAGAAACAGTTCTACTACTTGGATTAAACTGGCACTCACCTGAATACGCATTCATGAACAGTTCGACCCTGTTACATTTAATGTCGTATTTCCTTTGATCTAAATTCAATAGATATTTTACAAGCAAGAATCACTTCTCACATTTTGCTCTTGAAGAATGGAGCCACGCAGTTATTACAGTTACCTAAAAGTTGTACACCTATTCAAAAAGGTAGCTGAGAATAAAAATACATTGCTGATTTCTATTCTTATCCTCTTATATTCTCTTACACCTGAAAATCACTGCTGCCAGCTTAAATGGTTTGCAAATAGCTGTTCTCCTGCAGTAAAAATTAGCATAAATTCAATGTTAATTCATCATTTTTAGCTTTGAAGGACCACAAATGAGGGTGATAAAAACAGATGCCTGGCATATGGCAACAGATGGGTCACCACATTTAAAAAGAGCTACTGGGAATAGGATGGTTCACTTTTCTTAATTCTTATCACATAAGGTGAGAAGGATGGAAAAGAAAAAAAAAAAATCAAGGCAATGCAGTCTTAATTGGGTCCTAATTTTCCTATAGTTTTAAAATGTCCTATTAACATATAGGACTTTTATGTCATAGTATAAATGTATGTCATAGTATGGAGTATATTTTTCTCCATAACCATGTAGAAAAATCCATAATAGAAAGAGTCAAACAAATACACGTAGAAACCTACAATAGCTACTGGCAAAAAAAAAAATGGTTGCTGGTGGCAAGAAATATTGGAACAGATGGCACATGATGAATTCATCAGGACATGTCCAGGCACCCGGCTTCGTAGTAATACCAAATTGTACTATTTTTACTCAGATGATGCCTTATCCTAACATTACACTGAAAGTTTCATCTATGAAGCATTTATAGTTTTATAATTATATGTGCCGTTTTTTATAAATTTGAAATAAGAATGATGCTTATGATAAAACTTTGACTTAATACCTATAAAACAATACAGAGATACCCCAGGATGGGATGCTTGCTTCTAAACTACTGTTCATTTTTAAGAGATAGTCCATCATCTATGGAGTTGGCTCCATAAATACCATTCGTCAACTCAGATGATAAAAAAACCCAAAGTATTTATATTCACACATGTTATAGTAAATAATAGCTGGATTTTATACAAGTGTTTGCCATATAATTGGCAAAGATGATGCCAAATCATATATTTTACCTTGGGTGTGAATTTTCTAAATAAGGCTCTATTTGGGTTGATTTCATCTCTCTCTATTAAAGAAAATATATAAGTCCAACTGAAATAAAATCCTTGAAGAATTTTCTGAATTTAAAACTTGAAAGCTTATCTTATAATACAGAATAAAAGACAAAACTACCATAATAACAGCTCAGACTTTCACTCAGATATCACTAGAGTTTGAGATTATTGTCTGCTAATTAAAATCCTGGTGGATGCAATTTAAAACATAATCAGTGATGTGCCTAGGTTCCTCTAAAAGTAGAAAAAAGCCTATTTTCTTTTCCCACTGTCTATCTCCTGATTCAGAAATGTAATTCTTGTAATCAACTAAACCTTGACATGGCTCCCTCCTAACAGTCTGTATGTACGACTTTTATAAACTAATCACAGTGATTCTCATTGCCACTCTTCAATAGTAGTAATAGCATCTTTCTAGGCTGGTTTTGCAATGATCAGAATTTACTGCTCAGATAAAGAGCAGCTGGAGGTTGTATATTGAATTCTAGGAAATAAGCATAGGTACCTTAAATAAAGCCCTGTGATTGATGTCAGAAATAGGAGGAATCCTGGTAGCAATGCATTTTAAAGGTAGTGGAGGTTTTTGTTTTGATAAAGTATTCGCTGTTTTGATTTTTGTCTTATTGTTTTTGTAATCCCATACAGAAATTTTTAATTAACTAAAGGTAACTTCCATAGTGACAACAAAGAATTCCAACAATAATAGCATACAAAATAATGGCTACTCTTTAATAAAGCACTAGTTCCAAGTACTATGATGAGTATCACCTAATCTTCACAAAACTTTAAATGATAGATATTACTGTCTTCAAACTGTACCTCAAAAAGGATCTGTAACTTGTCAGCTTCACACAATAAGTGATGGAGTTGGGATTCAGACTGAGATCTATCAGGCTCTGAAGCCCTTGTGCTTACCTGCTTCTTTTCTCCTTTGCAAGAGATAAGAAAACAGGATTCATGCACCCTTTAAAAAAACAAACTACTCAATATTCAGTCTGACAAAAGAAAAAGGAATCAAGAGTTGGAAAATCACGTTACAAAAGGAATGACATTTATTCTCCCTGCCTAGGAATTATTAGGGAAATAATCTGAAATGTTATATCATCAACAAAAATACAAGAAGCAAGTTAACTATCCAATATTAGAGAAATGCACAGAAAATTGAATATTTTTCAGGTAATACAAATTAAGTTTAGAAAAATCATATAGGAAAAGGTTTATGATATGATGTTGAACAAAAAACCAGGATCTACAAAAAGTAAGATATAAGATACATATTATAACTTCAACAACGCAAAGGAAAAATTACAGAAGAAAAATACTTTAATAAGATAAAAATGTTACAACAGTGGCTTCAGGGTAATGTAATCATGTTTTTTTGGTCCCTCCCTCCTTTCCTTATATTTTATGTACTCTCTGAAATATGTATCAGGAAAGTATATTACATTTTAATCAGAAAAACCCTTAATTTCAAAATAAATCAAACAATCCTAAGCATAGAGAATTGTATAAATAGATGTTCATAGGTAAATGTCATTTGGATGATTAAAACATACTTATTTTTTTGTTGTTGTTTAGAAAGTGTCAACATAACTAATAAAGGCAACTTAAATTTATTGAGGACATATAATCAAAATCTGTGTACTTATGAAATTATATCTAGTAGGAAGAAAACAAACAATTTTGACATATTTGTATCTTGAATGAATATAACCTTTTCTCTTTCCTTGTTCCAAAAATATTTTTGTCATTTTTTATTCTGTTGCATACTTTCATTCCTCAGTAATAAACAGTATGCTTTCTTGTTAATGAGTATTTCAAAAGGACAACATACTTTAAGGATCCCATAATATAAAACACATGGAACCATTTAGTTCTCAAGAAGACAACTATAAGAAAAAATAGAGTATTAAAAAATATAACACAGCTTTCATTATATAAATTCTCTAAAATAACAACTACTGTTGGTCCTTATTGCCTATCTGATTGTCTTCAAACTTCTTAGAATAGTATTTTCTATTCATTGGGAATATTTTACCATTCCAATCTTCTTTTCATTAGCTCCAACATAACCTTCCCATCTACTTCAATCACTCTCACAATCATTACTGTTGCCTGGGCAGTGAGTGCTTATAACCCCAAACTTGTTACTGTTACTTCTACCTACTGTTACCCTCCTCTGTAATAACTTTTTAGAGAGCTTTATTCATTTATTCCTCCAATACTGAGCTCTTACAGTCTGCTAAATTCTAGAAATGAAATAATTGAACAAGGTTCTAGCTATGAGAGAACTTATAGTCTCATGAGGGACATAAAAAACAAAACAAAATACAATATTATCAATGGTATGACTTGAAGGATAAAAAGTCAGAGTTAACTGGATGAGGTGTGAGGGATAAGGGTGGGAGAGGAAGAAAGAGCCAGGCAAAAGGAATGGCACGTACAAATGTCCAGAGACAAGAGTATATACATAGCACATTTCAGGAGCTGAGGTGGGGTCGTACATTATGATGTAAAAGACAAGCACAGCATTAAATGGTTACGGTATAATTTGTTTCAAATAAAAATTGCATTTTATTATGGATCATGAACCTTTGGTATTAGATCAGAATTTTCAATACTATGGAAGTTAAATATTGCTATTGTTTTAGTAGTAACCTCATGCCTTACTTACCTGATTGATTTGCAAGTTCCGTGAAATTCATGTCTTCAAATTCATTTGTATTTCTTCTGGGGTTTATACAAGAGTGGGATATAGTTGATGCTTTAAAATATGTTGTATTTACTTGATTTCTATTATAGAAACATTTCTATAAGCAGAGATGGGGAACAGTGTCCAGGGTGGACATTTACATAGTTAAATGGTGTGCAACTGAGAGTTTCCATCTGTCTTTAAGGCCCAACAGAGTGAGGATTTGGAAATATGTTTATTTACTATAGATATGCATCATCAGTGTTTAATTGGAACAACTAAGATTTTTGGCTGGGGCAAAATTAATATCATGTGTAAGGTCAAGAGATGGAAAATAGATTCTTGTTAGACTCATTTCCAAGTGCGTGAATCAATTTGACATTCTTAGTGTGTACTTAACTTACTTTATTTGTTCTCAGAAGTGTTAGTGCCTTTGAGTAGCACCAAATTTTGCTTACAAAAAGGCACTGGTTTTCATGTAGATAAAATTTTCAAGTTATTTGATCCTGTCGACACAAAATCAAATCAAAGATGTAAAAAAAAAAAAGGAACAGTGCATTTCTCCTTAAAGAATATTGGGTGAAATCCAAATAGAATCAGTTTGTCTTAAGACTGAAAGCAAACAAAAATAACGCAACACTTAATGTTAGGAAATTACTGAGCAGTCCCAGTAATGATGTCTGGACTTTTGGAATTAAAGTGTAAATGGAAATGCGTCTCCTCTATTTGTATTGGCTGTTCCACGCATCCTGAACAGTCAGTTTGGAAAATGGGAAATCTGGGCTTGTCTTAATCTACTGTAAATCACTCTGTCTCCGTAATCTCCACGTCCAACTCAGCAATGTGATCATTTGATAGTGCTCCTAGGAGACTTAATTAATGGTTAGTGGTTTTAAATAAAAGTATTACAGACTCTAACAATAATCATTTTAACCCACTTGCTTATTAATGCCAATAAGATAATATGGTTGTGCTGTGATTATTTAAAAGTCTTCAACACAAAAAGTAGTATGCATTTGTGACTTTAGCCTTGTTTTTTTATTTATTGACTGCTAATGACAATATTCTGAACTCATTTCGTTTATTAATTAAATCAAAACGTTTGGGGAATTCCATTTTGTGCTGGCGCCATCCTTCAAATCATGTTGATTTTCCACATCTAGTGCCAAGTAAAGTTATGGTTCACTAAAAAGATTGCTTTGTTTGTGCCTGGGAGGAATACTGTTGAAAGAAATGTTTTCACTGTGTCTTCTTAACTTCCCTTTAAAGTTATAGTACACGTTAATATAATACATGACAACCATTAAGATCTCAAAATTCCTGATCTTATCATGTATGAATCCATACGAGACTTCAACTGCAACAGTGTAGAAGTAGTCAGTTGCTTCGCTGAACAAGTTTCCCATCTTCTATGAAATTGGTCTCTTTTAATCCCACTTACAAATGTAAATCGTTACATGGTTGGAAAGGAGGGCAATTAAAAATTACTGCCGGTGAGTAACTGAACAAGTCCAAAAAATGCTTAGCAGGACACACAGGATGTTCATCAAACTCCACTCCAAAGTACAGATCAAGGTCATGGACAATACTGTGCTGATAAAAATCAAGTCAAATGATAAGCCAAAGAAATCATACCAATATGGACATCGAAGAAAATAGTTTCATTTTACATTAAGCATACTGATAAGGAGAATCCAGACTGCATTTCCCTATGGTACCAGATTATCTTGAAGTAGGATGCATGTTGGTAGACATGGCAGATACTTGTATAATTTCCCAGGCTACTGAAGGATGGTGGTTGGAGGGAGGGGAACTGGACTGAGTGGGGGAAATTTCAAGATCCATTTCTAAGTCCTTATGTAAGTTTGGTCCCCATAAAAACCATGTGGGCTCATCATCATGAGTCCAATATTCACCAAAAGAATCCTTGTCATATTCTAGTTCATTTTTCCCCACTGACAGAAACACACGTAGAGAGAAGACCCTAAATCTCATCTCTTCGTTATCCTGACTTTCTTCTCGCATATTTATTCTGGCGTTCCCAAACTAACTCTTAAAAACTTTCAAATAAGGAATAATTGGAACAAGTATTACTTTATAAAGCAAACACAAAACAAATTTAGAAATTGAACTAATAAACTCAAAATTAAGAAGCACAATATAAAAGTTAAAATTCTGTTTCATTTCATCAGGCTTGTCAGGGCCATAGTTCCTGGCAAACTCTGAACATAGCCAGATTAAAGGAAAAACAAGCGGATAATTTTCAAGAGTTAATTCAACAAATGGATTTTACTATTCAATATAATCCCCAAAAGGAGTTTGTCTGAATTTCAAGAACTAAATTGAATGTAGCACATAGTGACGGTCATAGCATAGCTTGATTTATTACTTCCTTGGCCAAGCAAGTATAATATCAGGCAGAAGCCTATTATTATTGGTCACATTTACTGGGCAAATACTATATTCTAGCAAATACATGCTGTAAACATGGTATAACAGCATATGCTGCAGATGTTATATTCATTGCCTAATTGCTGTAACCTCATAACCCCAGGACTGAGGAAAGAAGGTAGCATATGAGAAAATGCTTTGTAAACTATTGTGTACAGTGCAAAATACTGACTCCTAGGAGAAATCTTTTCTTAGACAAAAATGCTAAAAGATATTTCCTTTTCCTATGTCCTCTTCTCTCTTCTTCCTCACTTAACAAAACTGGCTCCCAGCATCCTTGCCCCCATACAGCTTACATGGTAGAAGGTGATAGTGTTGTTAGTGTAGCCAACGTTCAAAGTGCATTTACTGAATACCACCCACGGTCCAAAATCTTCCAGTTACTCTTTCATTTTTTCATATGGATCACAAGCTCTGGCTCAAAAGATGATTTTGTGAGAACAGGATTTCTGACGTTAAGTCAATAGGAAGGTGGGAAATTGAGGGCATGTTCTTCTAATTGCCCCTTCTATGCTTCAGGTAGGCCCACTTGTATTATTTAACTGAATGCTGGCCTGAGGTAGGCTTCTGATTGATGCAAGGTGGCCACCTGTAGTGCTCTGTTGAAAAATATTCTTAGGACAGGTCTAAACTCAGCAGGAAAAAATGATGTAAGTCATTAATTATGACTGTACTGTATATAGGAGAGAGGAGGGACAACATTTATGACTGTTCTTGTTTTTGAGAAATGCTCACTGAAGTATTTATCTAGAGGTAAAGTAATATCATGTCTGCAGCTTTTAAGTTGAAGAATGTTTAAGGAAAAGTGTGTGTGTTTGCGGGGGGGGGGAGAAAGAAGAGAGAGAGAGAGGAGGGGGAGGGAAGAGAATGAGAAGGTAAAGGTAACATGTGGGAGAGTCTGGGTGGGGTATATAGTGATGTTTGGTACTGTTTTTGTTATGTAAAGTCCAAAATTATTTTAAAATACAGGTTTTAAAAAATATTTCTCCACGTATTTGTAAATTTTTCCTGCAGATAATATAAATAAGAAATATGAAGATTAAAAGCAGCAAAAGTCCATGTAGTATAGCTTCTTGCAAGGTGGTAAAACCAGTGCCTTTGGGAAAGTGAATGGTATGTAAAAGCTCATGTAAGGACAAAAAAATTCAGAAGGAAACCCATGCAGTTGCTGCTTTAGTAGCAATACTAGAGTATTTGATAGCCATTTTTCATCTTTCAAATCTAGTTACTAATTAAAAACAGAAAAATAGGTTGATTCCTTGCAACTGTCTCCACTTCTAGAATGTTATGAATACTCAAGAAGCCTAGCTTTTTTCATTCTGTCAATCTAACTTACCATCTGGTCATCACTGATGAGGTTCACTACAAGTTTGCTAACTGTCTCAAACACGTCAGATACAATGTGCCCAAGTGACGTTGTAGTCCTAAGTTCCGAAGTCTATACTGAGGATGTGCTAAGGATAGTGAGAGAAGGAATGCCCAAACAATCAATGCTATCTGGGTACTAACGTAGGCTGCCAAAATAGACTATTATTTCTTTTCAACCCAAACCACATAGACTGTACCATATATCAATACGTACACAATTATAAATGATGTCTTTTTTCTTGTAAGTTCTTTCTTTTCACTCTGGAACTTCAAAACCTCATTCCTGAGTAGGAAGAGAGGATGGCAAAAACTATCAATAAAATGTGCCTTTTCTTTGTGCACCTAACAGAGTAGCAAAACAACTCTTCCATTTCTATGTGTTGCCAGTACCCCTGACAGCAATGGTTTCTGCAACTGACCATATCTGAGGATAGAGTAGGTCCTGCAACCAAGAAGAAATTCTGTTGTATCACTTCACAGCGGAAGAAAGGTTCCTTTCTCTTCTCCTCTTCTCTTTTCTGTTCTCCTTCCTCCCTTCCTCCCTCACCCCCCACCCCACCCCCTGCTGCTTCTTTTTCTCTCCCTCTCTCTTTCTAAGTCAAATGTCACAGTAACAGGTAATAGGAAGAAACATGTTTTAGTCTTTCTTAACCAAGAACCTAAATTCCAGGTGAGTGGAATTGGCCAGTGGGAAGCAGAGGACGGATTGGGGTTCTGTGTTCCTGTCCAAAAAAGTAATATTGCTAATGCATTCCAAACCCAAAAATTAGAATTAGGACTAAGGTGTACTTTAATTTACACATTAAACAAATGCTGAGTCCCTAAATGATTGGGTGTTAGAGAAACACAAGCATTGATTAATCATAGCTTCTGCCCTCAGGGTGATTATAGGGAGGGAGAAAAAGACAGCAGTTTTATTAACCAAGTTGAAATATACAGCTGAACATTTGGCCCAATAATAAAGTGACAAATGAAGTCAGGTACACAGGATTTTGTCAGACTTTCACCTTGTGGAAATCTGTAGCTCCAGAGACTTATAAATATAACTTAAATAACCATGTGCTTTTACTGCAGAAAGATTGTGTCAATGAACAATATTTAAAATACCATGAAATCATTAAGTTTTATAGTGTGACTATAAAATCACTGATCTAAGTGATTACATTGGTGGCTCTGTGTGTTATTTTTTGCACTACTGTGTTATCATCACCTTGTAAGATGGTAGAAGGCTGGACTATGGTTTCAGATTCTTACCCATGAAATCCAAAAAAGGGCTTTGTCTGTAATCAACTATTTCTTATCCTTTTCTGTATTCTGAGCAGTGACGACTTTTCTCTCTTAAAACCTATGTGAACATCTATCAGAGTCTTCATATTTTCTACCCATCTGTTTCTGGCAGGAGGCATAAGGCCCATAGGAGGAGACTGTGGAATGCTTGGTAAATGTTTCTGAGCGCAGTCGTCCATTCCATTACCTTCTTGTGGTGGTCTTGCCCGTGATTAGCATCAGCCACTCCAAGATCCTGATGGGTCAGTTGGTTTTTGTTTGTTTGTTTTGCGGTACGCGGGCCTCTCACTGTTGTGGCCTCTCCCGTTGCGGAGCACAGGCTCCGGGCCCAGCTGTTCCGTGGCATGTGGGATCCTGCCGGACTGGGACACGAACCCGTGTCCCCTGCATCGGCAGGCGGACTCTCAACCACTGCGCCACCAGGGAAGCCCTGTCAGTTGGTTTTTAATTCACCTTTTTCAACAGAAAGGACTTGCCAGAGTTGAAGTGGTCATTTCTTACTTGGGCACTAATCATTCCTGGTGTTGCTTTTGTGCTCAATGCCAAATTTAGCAACCCAGATGTAGTTTGTGCAGGACAAGAAGTTATTTTACATGTAGCCATGCCCCTCCCCCTTCTTCTATGAAATACAATAAAAGGACAGAAGAGAAAGATAATAGGACAACTTCTAATCTCATCTTTTCCTATAAGTATGAAATAGTTAAGCCATTAATCAAATGAGAAAGACAAAAAAAACTAATGCTTAATGAGTGCTTACTATTTAGTAGGCAGACTCCCAGCTACTTTATGTATATTAAACTCATTATGTGCTTAAAGACACATAGCTGGTAAAAGGCAGGGCTGTGATTCCTTGAATTCACCTTTACCTATTCTAAAGCCCATACTCTTTTATTTTCTAAAATTCTGCCTATTTATACTTTTTCTTATCAAAATACAATGTATACTTAGTGCAGATAAAGTAAATAGAACAATAGAGCACAACAGAAAAAATTTAAAATGTCATTCATAACCCCACCATCCAATGATACCCTATAATGTTAACAGTAGTATTTGATTCCAGCCTTTTGTTCTAAGCATGTAAATATCTATAACCATTTTCTCTCTTCCATAAATAATCTTACAGTATAATTTTAATAGCTACACAAATTTCTATCATATGCAGATAAATAGCCTACCTACCATTATTGGTCATTTAGATTATTCCATTTTTTTTTCAATCATACATAATACCAAAGGTACACACAAACTATATTTTTGTACAAATTCATTATTATTTTCTTAGAGTAAATTTTTATATTTATCTTAAATATTACTGATACCAGAATTGCTGTGTTGAGTATCTTTTTTTCCCTTTTTTATTTTTATTTATATATTTTTGGCCGAGCTGTGGCGTGCAGGATCCTAGTTCCCTGACCAGGGATCGAACCCCATCCCCCTACAGTGGAAGCACGGAGTCTTAACCACTGGGCCGCCAGGGAAGTCCCCCCTCTTTTAAATACAGTGTCAGGTTTACCACTTAAAAAGGTGCTTGGAACATACACTTCCGGCAGCAGTGCAGGAGAGTGCCCAGTTCTCCCCATCCTTGCCAATACCTGACATTGCCGTTCTTTTTTTCATTTTGCAAGGAAGTCAAGAAAGGCTTTTATTTTAGTCATGTACATACCGAACTAGGAGAAGCTCACTGAGCTTTCATTGTATTTTACACCTGATAGAGCATCCATCTTAAGTTATAAACTCATGGCTTGTAGGCAACAGGCTGGAACATTTTTTTTTTTTTTTACCTCTTGATGAACGGTTATAGTTTTGTCTTTTTGATGAACAGCTGGAATTGCCAGTTAACAAGTATAATGAATAGAAGTGTCTGAAAATGGCATGGTCTGCTTTGGGAGCCAGTGAAGTCCCCATCACTGAAGAAATTCATCAAAGGATGGATGATCAATGGGTGAGGATGCCAGTGGGGAATTGGTCTAAAGGCACCAAGGAACCTCTTAAGTTCTTTCCCACCCTAGGGTTCTACAGTGGTCTTTTCTATTTCTAGAGTTTATTGACTCTGTCTTTTTGCCTCACCAACTGCAGTATGTTTTTATACAAATAGACTCTAACTGCTGTCCTTTGCCAGTAACCCATCGAAAGTGGGAGCACTGTAAGTTGTGTTTTGAAGCTATAGATATATATTCAATACCAGAGTATTTACTGAATCTAGAAAACTAGCTGCAACATGAGCTTCTGAGAGTCTCAATTTTAAAATTATACACACACATATGCCTCCACAAATATATGTCTATAATTATAGCTAAAGGTATATAAGAAACTATAGGTATACTTACATATATTCAGAAAATTTCTAGGAGGATACATAGAATATTATTCATAGTAGTTGTCTCTAGGGATTGGAAATTGGGAAGGGGGATGTGGGGAACCTTCATTTTCTACTTTAGATCCTTTTGTACTATTTGCATGTTTTAATAACAGCATGTATCATTTCAATTATAATAATTTAAACATTTTATGAAATTAAGGGAAAACCTGGAAACAAAATTAACATCACACCAATAAAGAGCTAGTAGTAGCTCTTTATGATTAAATTCTCAGCAAAAGAACTACAGGTAGTTCTGTGACTTGCACAGCCGTGAAAGTTGGACTTTATCACCATGAGGAAGGACTTTCCTTCTCAGTTTTGGTCTCAAGCTTCGTTTGGTTGGCACCAAAACAACAAAATCAACGTAAATTTAGTTAAATGTCTTTTGCAAAAACTAAATAAATAAATAATCAGAGAAACTATTATAATCATATCCTGGGCTATCAATCCCTGAGTTGTGACATACATCTCACTGTTTGGGGTGCTGGTGTTAAAACCTTTCTATGTGTTTCCTGAGGTGGGTACTAATATAGCAACAATTTTGTTCTGCTCCCAAATATATGGAAAGTTGAAGACTTACATCTGGCTCACTGCAGGCATCCTAATTTAAAATACAGAGAAAAAAAGAACATTCCGTAATTTTAATTACAAATGGATAATCTGATCATTTTTTACATAAAAATAAGCCATGTTATCCAGAATGTTTTTTAAAAATTAAAAATTATTCTACAACAGCAATGTGATGCTGATAGTAGAGGGGAAATACATGGGAATGTGATGTGCCCCCTAGCACTTAGAAATGAGGGAAATTGATTATCCTCTGAAAATCTGAAATCAATAATAAGACATCAGAGATCAAGATTGAAAACTCACCCTAAAGACGTCCAATATGACCAACTCCTGATTGATGGGATTAACATTTTGAAGAATAAGATGTGTCAGTTAGAATACAGGCTGAACAGCAGTGGACATGCTGGCAGACCCAACCAAGACAATTAAGGGAAATGGCTGTCCTGGAGATGCCAAATGCAGCGCTGGGTCCGGTAGTGCCAGGATACCATCAAATTTCTATCTCACTATTGTGCTGATCCTCTGCTTCACCAGTCTTCCAACTGTCCATAAAATGGGCCTTCAGGGAGAGGGCGAGTTAGTAATATATTATAGTTCCAGTTTTTTGGGTTTTTTAGATAAATTTATTTATTTATTTATTTTGGCCGTGTTGGGTCTTCATTGCTACATGCGGGCTTTCTCTAGTTGCGGTAAGCAGGGGCTACTCTTTGCTGCAGTGCGCGGGCTTCTCTTTGTGGTGGCTTCTCTTGTTGCGGAGCATGGGCTTTAGGCACGCGGGCTTCAGTAGTTGCGGCACTTGGGCTCAGTATTTCTGGCTCGAGGGCTGTAGAGCGCAGGCTCAGTAGTTGTGGCACACGGGCTTAGTTGCTCCGTGGCATGTGGGATCTTCCCGGACCAGGGATCAAACCTGTGTCCCCTGCACTGGCAGGCAGATTCTTAACCACTGCGCCACCAGGGAAGTCCCTAGTTCCAGTGTTATACATCACTTTGTTATGAGTTGATTTGAAGGATATTAATTATATCTTCAACTAAAGAATCCAGTGTTCTGATTATGCCAGATCTCTAGGAGCAGAATCTGTTTGGTCATCATGGGCCTTCTAAAGTCTGAACAAACCTAAGATGGTTTTGAGCCATAGTTTCTTGGTGGCCATTCTGCCTTCTCCATGTGGTAGGGATCATCTTGTGCCATGTTAGCATTCTGATCCAACTTTTAGAGGTTTTACTGATATTATTATTATCAAAAAAGAAAAAAAAAAACTCAACAAAAAGGTTATGTTAAAATGGTATGTGATGGAGGAGAAGTACATTCCAATTTGAAGACTTGGTTATTTCTTCAATAGAGGAATGAAGTGTTCTGATTAAGTCAGATTTCTGTGGATGGAATTTGATTCTAGAAGAACTATTGAATATTTGGATAATCATTTATTATAAAAAGCAAAGTAATGATATTTTCATTTTAATTAGTAACTAGCTGAGGTTCATATAAGAGAATTGACAGAATAAATATTAACTAAACATTTCTTAAATTCTATCAGGAATCTGTTTATATTACCTAACAACCCACAGTGCTTACCTCACAAGTGGGTGAGGAGTGAGAATGAAATGACGTAATACATGAAAACTGTTTACAGTGCCAACTGACATATTGTAATCATCCAATAAATGTCAGGTGACATAATAAAATATTATTATGTAAAATAAGAAAAGTGAAATCCAGACATTTTAAAATTATGTAAATGTGTATGTGCCTATATATGCAGGCAAAGACGTAGAAAAAGACCTGAGAGGATTCACACCAAACTGTCAGCAGTGGTTTCTTTTGGGGTAAAGAGTAATATGGGGAAGATGTATTGGGAGTAGGTAAAAAGGGACTTTTGTTTCTCTTTATATCATATTTCTGGAAGTTTTATAATGAGAGCATATATTTAATTTTGAAAAGGAAACAATAACAGTTTTAAAAGAATACCAGAAGGTCCACTGGTAGTTGTGGGATGAAATCACTGTAGAAATATTCAGTCACAATACATAGGCACACTTCATGGTGCTGAGATATAGTATGGTTTGGGAGTAATTTGGATCCAGCGGATTGCCAGTGGTTCTTGACCTACTCAAATTATTTAACCCCTGTAAGCCATAGTTTCCTTATCTGTAAAATGAACATAATAGCTATATATAAACATCCAGCACGGTGTTTAGCCCCTTCTTAAAAAGGAGAGTTATTCGGGTTTTATTTATTTATTTATTTATTTTCTATTTATCTATTTTATTTTTTTTTTGCGGTACGCGGGCCTCTCACTGTTGTGGCCTCTCCCGTTGCGGAGCACAGGCTCCGGACGCGCAGGCCCAGCGGCCATGGCTCACGGGCCCAGCCGCTCCGTGGCATGTGGGATCTTCCCGGACCGGGGCACGAACCCATGTCCCCTGCATCGGCAGGCGGACTCTCAACCACTGCGCCACCAGGGAAGCCCTATCAGCACTTTTAATTCCTTGTACAAGGCACATTCGCCATGACAGATCTCCTCAGCTTTATCTTTTAATCTCAACACTTATGTCTGATTTCCACTATGGCATCTTGTACATGCTGACGTGCTGGTTTGTAATCTTTCTCTGGCAAAATTATATCCCCATTTTATCTTTTCAGCTATCTTGTGAACTCATCAAGGAAGACGCCTTCCTTAAGGGTTTTTCTTAAAGTTTTGTTCAATTAAAAAAAAAAACCTAAATGATAAAATAGTAAAGATACTATTGGAAGTATTATGGAACAAATGATAGAAAGCTCCTATCCTACTCTGAATCTTTTCCAAAGCAGTTGTGAAGTTAATGTAATGAAATTATGATCTCTTTTTGAGGAAATATAAAGTATATTTTTTATTACAAAATAGGCAAGCCATTTATTATGGGGGTGCGGGGACATGAAAAAGATCAATAAGAGAAAATATTGATAAAAACCAAGTACAATTGTATCCTTCTCAAAAATTTTGACATTTTGATTCATGTTCTTCTGGTATCATTTATGTGTGTTTGTGTCTAGCCCTGTGTATTGCCTAGAAAACTTTATTAAAGCAAGAGTTGAGGAATCAGGTGGGGTATTTGAATGCTTTAATAGTAAGACAAGTAACTAGCTTGAAATTGTTTCTCTCACTGTTACACGGCTGCTGTGCCAATATGTACTTGCTAAAAATATGGGATCAGGACACAATATCTTCAAATTAGTTATTCATAATGGTACCACATTAACCATTCCAGCGTGACACAGAATTGACTAAAATCTGGAATACGGCATCAATAGGTAGTATATACTTCATTTCAAACTATACTTTGATGACTGAACAGTAATTATCTAGGAAGGCAAACTTGGGAGCGTCCATTAGATCCCTTCTAATTCCAGGCTGTGATTCATTAGTGATTGCCTTTATAAACTTATGCATTTCAAATTTTTTCCAGAGTAAATCGATGAAAATAATTTTCACTCTTAAACTAGAGGTATGATATGGACATTATTGAGATAGCACTAAAATCCTTTGAACATCTTGTAAAAGAAAAGTGCAGTATAAAATGTATTACTAAGTGGTAAACATTGACTTTGACAGAGATTATTTACATTTACTGGAAAAATATTTCAGATGTTATGAGGCGTTCTAAAACTTAGGGCAGCAGTTGATAAGTAATGCTTAAAGTCTTAAGAAAATTTTGCAAAAGGAGTCTGCATAGACAGTGGAATGAAAAGTCCAATCATAGGACAGGACCTCTTCCGAAGACTGACTTTTTAAAGTAGCCATTTTGTACTATATTCCCAAGGTCTCCAGGCTGGCCTGGTACATTGTTGGCACTCAATAAATATTTGCTGATTATTGAGTGAACCCATATCTGAAACAGCCCTTGACATGCATCCTGATGGCTTCTGTTTGTTGGTCCCTTAGTACTCTAGGGATTGCTGACTTACCACAGATTTATAAAAACTATTTTGAAGAGAAATTATTGGGATGCAGACGAGAATGGGGGAAAAGCACAGTACATGGAGTCAGATGATATGAGTTCAAATTGTGATTCTGTTGACTAGTTAGCTATGTGACATTGGCCTGATTTCTCAACCATCTCTAAGCCACAGTGATCTCATTTGCAAAATGTGGATGAAAATACTTATTTCCCAGTATGACCTTATGCTCAAATAATATGACAGATCGTAAAACACTGTGAATTGAAAAGTAGTGAACAAATATAATTGGGCAGACTTCGTACCAGAAGTCTGACATCTATTTCTGATTTCATTATAAACTTCCTATGTGTATCCCTGCATTTGCTTATTGTCAAATTTCCTTATCTTTAAATTAAAAATAAAAAAATATTTTACACATTGGGAAAATGTGCTCTCTCTCCAGAACATCTGAATTGGCCTACTGTATCAAATATATGCCTGCAAGTTTTCTTTTCCAATATTTTCCTTCCCACACCCTTTATTATGTATTGTGCTATTTATGTTGTTAATAAGGGTTTCAAGGTGAAGAAGTCTGGCCACAGAAACAGTCCCCCGTCCACCCCCAACTTCCATCTCTTTCATCTTGCTTCCTTTCCACCTGTATCTCACAGACTTCAAGAGCATTGATTGTAATATTTACAGAGAAGAGTTAAGGAAATGATTCATCTCATAAAAGGAGATGAGAGAGACAATGAGAAGATCAGGTGCATGTAAATAAGTTTAAGTTTTGAGACTCCGTCCCTGCAAGTCTAAGGTGCCTTGTGTCAGTGGTAAGTACATCCATCCTAATAGGAAAAGAAGGAAGGCTTAATTCCTGAAAGTCTCTAGAAAATCCTGTACATGGCTAAGGTGTTTCTTACGAAGGAGTTCTGAGGGCAGGACTGAACGAAGCCTGATAATTCCAGACCATCCAGAAGAAAAATCTGTGAACAACTCAAAGTAAGGAGCATGAAATGTGTGGTCAAGCGTTAGACCAAGGAGGCTGACTCAGTGCTCATAGAAGAGAGCAGAAAAGAACATAAAACTCACAGGGGCATCGCCCAACTTCTCGACATGGGGATGCCAGGAGACAGGAAGAACTGCACAACTGCATCTGTTCCATGTTTATAACTAAACTGCCAAGTCTGCATAAAAACAAATCTGTTGCTTTGCAATTATGCTGAAGCTGGGGTTTTTAGTACCCGTAAGAGTTATGTTAAAATGGGGGAAAACTGTCTCATTGGCAGGGGAATATACCTGTTTTCAATCCTTTCCCTCTAAACTCCCATAGCCAATGTTATCATTTGCTCAATAAAGGAGACCTTTATTAGAGTACAGAGTTGAACACAAAACATCTGTTCTGACATAAATTCTCCTAGGTTCATAGATAACTATGCTTCACGTAGAAAACATAATGAATAGTCAGTTTAATAATCTACCCCTCCTGTTGTTGTTGTTTCTGCTTGCTTTTTTAAAATGTATTTATGTATATACCATAATCATTATGCATAACAAGATCTGGCTTGGGGAAACAGATTTTTATTAACTGTGACATTTTCATTAAGAAAAATAGACAAGGCTGGAAAATGTCTTTTGTTGAAAATAACCAGATTTTTTTTACCCTACAAAATTCTTCAGCACACTAGGCTTTATATACTACAAATAATAAATGGCAAATGAGTGCAAGAGATTTGAGAGCCCTAAATAGGCTCCTTGAACTTTTTGTTTTGTATTTTGAGCACCCAGTTAATTACCAGGTATAGTCAATGCTTAGTCAATACTTGTTGAATAACTAACATGTATAACCTGTGGTGTGTGTGTATATTTAGTGAAACATGAATAGAGTAATAAAATCATTTGCATTACACATGTTGTATGAATACACACACACACATATATATACACACACATACATAGACCTATATATGTATGTCTCTATATATTTGCATTCAAACTGGGAAGAAAATGGATTCTTGAGACATAAAAACTAAAGTTCTTAAGTAAACCAGCTTAAAAGATCTTGAGAGAGGTTTTTGGAGCCCTTGTGTTGATAGTGTGGTAAAAATTCTGAGCATAGGACATGATCTCTGAAGAATGGCTTTTTGCACTAGTATATTTGCCAAGATTACTTTATGCTTGGAATTTATTCCCTCCCAGTGTTCCAACTGCAAAAAGAGAGGAGCTAAGGTAACACCACCGGTTACTTCTTTTTCATGCAAAGCCCCAGTAGATCGGTCATTTATGTAGAAGTGGCTGAGGCCCCTGTTGTAACTTTCCTCCTTTCCAAGCTGGTGGAAAATGCTGTTGTTTTGTGGTCATCTTCTTAAAAGGATTAAGGAAGGAATCATTTCCTCCAAGCAGTTCATTGTACGAATAAACCGAGGTCCACAGAGGTTAAGTGACTTGCCTGAGTTCATGGTAAGTAAATAAGTGTCTCCCTCTAAGTACATCCGGAATAACAAGTATTCTCGGACCCTTTCTAGTCCCATTGTCCTATTCTTAGGCTAACATTTGCAAACAGCACGGAAAACAATTGCAGATTGAGGACTGACGGGGGAGGGTAGGAAGTGGTCATTAGCAAATCCCTGGGCCTGGGGATCACCTGCTCTTTTGGATCAACCATGAGACAAGCTATTCATAAGGACATCAAGGACGAGTGGGCCATTGTTTTCAGAACCAGCAGTGAAGAATCAGCTCCACAGTGGCCTAGGAACTGCTCGGCTGCTGCACCAAGGGGCGGGGCGGTGGTGGTGGAAGAGGAGTGAGCCAGGAAGAAGGGCTGCAGGGACCCCGCCGCGCCACCTTTCGGCAAACCAGGAAGTATTTTTACAGTAAGTGCAAGGGACCGAGCCACCTTTTGAACTGAAAGTGTGAACGGCGCACAGCAGGCCCCAGATGCGTGCAATAACTGCAGACCCCCTCGGCGGGCTTATGCCTGGGAGGCTGCAGACTGGCATCTCAATGGTCAGAGCCAGGAAAAGGGAGTTGACGTCAGAAAGTACACAGAGCAGGGCAGGCTCTGCTGTCTTAGCAAACCGTGACCGAGCAAAGTCTCGGGTAAACAAGCTTCCCGGCTGCTGCCTCCAGATGCGCACCCGCTGCGCGCTCCCCTCCCCGTGTTTCCCACGCACCCATGGCTCAGCTCGGCCGCCCCGGCCGCCCTCTCTGCCCCCGACCGCATCTTCCGATCTCCCGGTGCTTCTGCGCGGGCCCCCACTCCCACAGCTGGAGAGCCACACTCACCATGTCTTGCCTGAGGAGGTGAAGCTTGGTTTCCAGCCTCTCCAGGGCGCTACTGGAATGGCTAGGTTGTGGGGAGCCAGAGGTTGGGGAGGGCGAAGAGGAGGATGACAGGGAGAGAGGGAAACTGCAGCTGCTGCTGCTGCTACTGCAGACTCCGCCACCGCCGCTGCTCCCCCCGGCGGGGTCTCTGTCCCTTTCCTGGGGCACCGGCTCCTCCCCACGGAGCGAGCGCACTAGGCTGTCGGGCACTTTGCGCCCTAGCTTCAGCTCGATGTCTCGGAGGTCGGGCAGCGGGCCGTCGTCCATGACTTTTGAAGAACGATGAAAATGGTTATAAAACGCTACGGATGAGAGGCAGCAGGGGCCTGCACGTCTGCCTGAAGATCAGCACACCCCTACCGAGCCCAGGTCTCTATCCTCGGCGGATCAAACGGTCCGCTCCATAACCGCCCGCGCGGTATCAGCCCTGAAATCCGCACAGGATGGGCGGGTCGCCGCCGCGGTTCCCGGGGCGCAGTGACTCCCTCGACACTTGTTAAGATTATAGAGCCCCCTTCATCCTCTTCCTTTTTGGCTACCCCACTGCAAAGTTGAGTTAATTGATATTGCAGAGAGGGGGAAATTCCAAGTACTAGAGACCGAAAGACAAGAGGGAAATGAAGTCTGTCTGAGCTCTATGGGGGAAAAAATTCACATTGTTAAACTGTCCGTTCACATCCCAGCGCCATTCACCACCTGCCCATCTGGTACCATGCGACACAAAATAATGATGTGGCCACACTCCAGGGTAGTTTCATTTTCCAGCCATATGTCTCCAAGCTTTCGGAATATCCTGGATTGTCAGAAATTATTTCTAGTCAGTGATAGAGGAGGTCGGTCGTGTGCATAGATGCATAAAAAAGAGAGTTCGCTTATCAGGAGTTTAACGGCTTCCTCGAGGCAGCACAAATTCCCTTCTTCTCATTTAGGCTGTTAGATCCAAGTCATTGTGTTCCCCCAAGCCTCGGAAACTTTAAGCTCCGCTGGCAGGTGGACCAAACCAGGGCCAACCCCTGTACCGTAAAACACAGGCAAGAAGAGCAACAGAAAATTTCCTACCCCTGCTGCCAGTAGTAGTTTCAACATCCTGTTTTAGTTGGGAGTGCCTAATACGGGGATAAGATTTTCAGTTTTCCCAACGAAATTGCCGGGTAGCTACAACTTTTAGGCCTGGTAACAATAGAGGCAGAAGAATGACTTTAAATGTAGTGTCATCCCCTACCCCCCATCTTCCTAAATGACAAAAATTTAGCTTTAGAAGCCTTTCCTAATAATTTTGTACTAATATACAGTGTAATAAATTCACCAAAAGTTCAGTGAGAATGTGCAACCAAAGCTAATTGTCTTACCAAATGCTACATTGTCACCGCAAGCAGATGTGAAAAATAGCCAGAATAATCCCTATGACTACTGAGGATAGTGGTGGATTTTAAAAGGAGAAGGTTGCTGAGATACTTATACTCAATATTCTTTCTCCGTAATTAAGGTAAAACTAGTCTTTGATAATTTATCTATATTTTTCAACTATTTGAAAGAAACCCAAAGCCTGCCATCTATTGATCTGAGATTCTTCTACCAAGTAAGTTATTATGAGCTATATGGATTATAGGTTTGATTCAACATTGAATTCGTGTTAAGAATCTTCAAGTAGAAGGTACTATTTTCAACCTAGTAAGCTCTATTTGGGGTTCCATTACGATATTTCAAAATAGGGACCCCTCTCTTTCTGGGACAAGTAAGTATTTGTGTTCTTGGTCCTTCCCAGAGACATCACTCAGGTTTTACACTTATAAGCACATGGGCAAATACATCTCAGAGTACTTTCTTAGCTGAGCCTCATCCAGGAAGCCTAAGGATAGATAGGAAACAAGCCTTCTGAGTGAAATATTTCATGTCAGGGAGAAAGTTGCTAAAGTTCTCTTGTCAACATGTCAGAAATTGTATGTTATTTCTTCTCATAAAAAAGAAATGAAGAGGGCTTCCCTGATGGCGCAGTGGTTGAGAATCTGCCTGCTAATGCAGGGGACACGGGTTCGAGCCCTGGTCTGGGAGGATCCCACATGCCGCGGAGCAGCTAGGCCCGTGAGCCACAACTACTGAGCCTGTGCATCTGGAGCCTGTGCTCCGCAACAAGAGAGGCCGCGATAGTGAGAGGCCCGCGCACCGCAATGAAGAGTGGCGCCGGCTTGCCACAACTAGAAAAAGCCCTCGCACAGAAACGAAGACCCAACACAGCAAAAATAAATTAATTGATTTATAAACTCCTACCCCCAACCTCTTCTTAAAAAAAAAAAAAAAAGGCTTATTGTGGGTGGAAAAACCTGTAAAGAAAAAAAAAAGAAATGAAGAAAATAGTTGTAAATTAAGTGGCCCATTTTAGAGTTGGAACAACCATTTATGGAAGCAAAGGAGAACAAAACTAAATCTCAAATCACTGATAAAACTACATGCTCTGTCCTAAATTTGGAAAACCACAAGCTCATTGGATAAGAATTACACTGTAACATGTAATTATGGAAAGCCTGAATTTCAGTAAAGAAGAGGTTTTTACTTTGCTTTTCTTTGTTTGTTTGTTTTGTTTTTTGTCATAAAGCCCTTACAAAGTTCAGCATAGGGCTGGCTGAGGAGAGTAGCGCGTAAACACAGTATCTAACTTGAACTTGGTCCATAGAAGTAGTTTATTGTCAAATTATCATCAGTGTAACTGTACAAAAAAGGAACACCTCCTTTGCTGTGAGTCACAGACAGTAAAATTGTATTTGATACCGAAGATATTCAAAAATAGAAAACTATTTTTTTCATTTTAGATTTCTGCAGAGAAACCATCTCTGAAGGTAAAAACATGATCTGTATGTAAATCAGTATTTTGTGCTGGTGCAATATAAAACAAATGTGAGCTTTTTAAGAAAAGCTTAGTTATGATAAGCCTTTTAAAATTTCTCAACTTAATGCTTTATGACATTTTAGTTTAAAATAGAGATGTTTTGAATGCCAAAATGATAATTTTCAAAACATATTAGAATCACAGTAATCTTATTAGGCCTCTAATTGACTGTGTTAACCCTGTCAATTACTGCTTTATGTTGTCTGATGTGAGAAAATTCCTTGCCCAAAACGTTCAAAAGTAAGGATCTTTTTTACTTTTGGGTCTTGAGAATATTTTGTTTGTCTTCAAGATTTTTCTATGATGAAAAAGAATGTGTGAGAGGTTTAACTAATTGCTAACTGTTAGCCCTATATTATACGTTGATTTGAGGGTTTAGTTGACAAGAACTGCAGTAGCAGGCCTGGGGAGGAAGTGAGGTCATCAGCAAAAAAGAGGGCCCATGGAGAGAACAGAGAAGAAATAGGAGGGAAAAACTCTGCAGAGCAATTCTTTATATTTATCTGGTCCCCCTCTCTCAGCAGTGCTCCCTTCCTGCTCCTGCTTTTCTTGTCCCTCTCCAGCCACCTCTTGTTTCCTTAATTGATAGCATCTTCCAGCAACAACCTAAACTCAGGATGTTTCCCCAAGACTAATATACTGAAAAGTAAAATCATAAAAGTAGTTACTCTGTTATTTGTGTTTGTGATATAATTTTCCAGACCCAGACTACCTTATTATATGCGTCCTTTTCTGACTGCCTTATTGTATGAGCTGGATTTGCCTTTGTTCCATTTAGAATGCCTAAGGAATCTAAGAATGGGTATTAAACTATGGAGAACTTTTAAGAGACTGGGTTTCTTCCCCAGTTGGATTGTGTTCACAAAGAAGGAAAGAGAGACTCTTATTTATCATTAAAAAAAAAAAAATCTGGTAGCTAATGAAGTGGGAACATTGTTGGACTCAGATGACAGGTTTTAAAAGAATGCCTCAGTCACAAAAACAGAGTGATGTGGTGCAAGCTTTACACATTCCACCCTTAGAACACTTCCTGGTATGAGACAGTGTTTAGAGCAAAAGTAGACTCAGCAAGACTTTGTATGGTGTGAGTAATGCCACTCCATAATCTGCTGCTGGCCTTACGGTGAAAAGAAAAAAAAAAGGCCTTCTACCTTCTCTCTTGCACGGATTGAAAGTCTGCAGCATTCCCAACTCTCGCTGGCACAGAGTTCAAGGACTAGGGCAGAGTCTCTAACCTGAGATTCCATTCCCCACAGTGCAGAGTAATTTCAAACAGTTAACAGCCTCAAGTTACCTTTAAGAATTTTAGGAAGTAACTATGTAATGGGTGTCAGGTTCTTTAAATCTTTGTTTTAAATGTGTAGAGGTGCTGTTCCTATAAATATTGTTGTTCAGCTGATGATGTGTTTAACAAGGAAGGTGTCATAGCAAAACTAAAGACTGTTGATCCCATCCATACATAATGGAATTATATATCTGCTAAAGCTATGAAGATTTTACCCTGCCTGTCTATAGAGTCATTTAATTCAATTATAATTTTGTAGCTTGGTTGGGTCTGTTTTACTAAGAAAAATCATCTGGTTTATTACCAACTTGAACAACTTATACATGTGTATGCCATATATATCCCTGTATCATCCATCTATCTATCTATCTGTCTATCTATCTATCTATCTATCTATCTGTCTGAAATACCTTTCCCTAAGGAGCACAGATCCTTTAAATAGTTCTCTGATTGGAGTGTAATTAATATGTATAATCAGAGCTAAACACTTTCCTGAGAGATTTTCTAGACAATACTAAAAATAGGTTACCAGCATCTAAGTCTGTCTTATCCCCTCTTCATAATCCCTGTCAAATCTCTCTGTCTTCATTGTTTGTAATGGACTCCTTTATTTCCTTTTACTTGCTGTCCCGAGCTCTGAATTTCTACTGAGAGGTGCATAGCAGGGCCCAGAAAAGAGATATCTTTAATGAAGCTAACCACGAGCTTTTCTTCTGTAGTCATCCTAGTTTGGCTTACTGAATGGACTTAAAGGTTATTTCGGTGGAGTGCTGGTAAATGTTTACAATTAATTCTTTGAAAATATAAAAATAACTGGCTTGTGGCTTTTGACAGTTTTCATGGTGTAAGTATTCCCACCGTGGCTGATTTCAAGCTACCAATGTAAGCTGGGAAGAAATGAGCAGTAGCACATTTTTCCCCAACTGTTTCCACCAAACAGATAAATTTGACATAAATAACCTCAAGAGCACAGATTATGGTAAAAAGTAGTCAAACAATTAGGAAGTGATGAGTTTTGATATTTATTACATTTGTCTTAATATAATTTACCTAATTTAAAACTTATACAATGTTATTTTAAAAATAATGGCTGTGTTTAGCAACTGGCTTACAAAATTCCTAAAAATTTAACAATTGGCTGCTGTAAACTGGTATGGGCTGGCTCCAGTGTACCTCTGTTTCATAAAATCTTGGGGGATGATCATTAATTCTAGTTAAGAAACGAGATAAAAACTCAAAGCCAGAGAAAGCAGTTCAGCTTTAAGTCTAAGGTTGGGTAAAGTGATAATTGGGGAAGTAAGTCCCAAAGTCAAAGTAGAAAGATGAAGGGTCTCATAAAACTGTTTGTGTTTGTTTCCTGGCGCTGCCAAAACAAAGTAACACAAATGGAGTGGCTTATAACAAAATAAATTTATTGCCTTACAGTTCTGGAGATGAGAAGTCCAAAATCAAGGTACTGACAGGGCCATACTCCCTCTGGATACTTTAGGGAATGATCCTTCCTCACCTCTTCCAGCTTCTGGTAGCCCCAGGCATTCCTTGGTTTGTGGTAGCATAACTCCAGTCTCTGCCTCCATCATCACATGGCTGTCTTCCTTCTGTGTTTGTGTCTAAACTTCTTTCTTCTTGCAAGGATGTCAGTTATTGTGGGTTAGGGACCCATCCTATTCCGGTATATCTTAACTTAGCAAATTAAAACTGCAACAACTGCATCCCCAAATAAAGTCACATTCTGAGGTATGATAGGGTTAGGATTTCACCATATCTTTTTGGGGGACACAATTCAGCCCATAACACTGTGGAATGATGTAGGTCTTGCAGGTCCACTTCAGACATGAGGCTGCGAATAATACGAAAGAACTGGAATCTTTGTTTTATTTGGTACTTTTTTATATTTGGCAGTGATGTATGGAGGTCACCTTGAAGGCTTAAAGCCACAGAAAAGAAATAGTTAACAGTCTCTTTTCTAATCAGTAAAAATGTATTTATCCCTTTATTAATAATCACCTCTGAGTTAGTTAATAACAGCTATTAGCTTTATTTTTTAAAGTATGCTTTTATAGACTATAAAACTTTGATCACAGAAACATCCCTATCTTGAAATCCAGTTACATGATCTTGGACATAATTCATAAATCCACTTTTGACAACTTCTAAAATTGAATTTGAGGTTGGCTCTAACATTATATAGTGTAAACATTACAAATAAAAATAAAAGGCCTAAAGAAATACCCTATTTCTATGTCCTAGCTTAGAGGCAAACTTATGAACCGATTTGAAAATTATTTGACAGATTTTATTTGAAGTATTGATTTTATGGAACACAGAAGCTAAGCATATTGAACTAGAACCCCAATCAGGGTAGAAAAAAGCAATGGTGAATGCTCACAGAGAGGATGGTGTCCAAGAAGTTTACGGAGAACTGTGATTTTCCACAAGAGCTTTGACCTGGAGGTTTGGCACACGACATAGAATTCCCACCTGAATGTCATGGCTTCAGGATCAATGCCCACTTCTGGTAATGTCCTATGAATATCTCAATTCCTGTCCATCTTTGAGGCTTCCACTTTCTCCTTATGCTTAGCATCATAGGTACAGAAGGGAAAGCAGAAGTGCCTTTCAAAAGTCTTGGGAGGAAGAGAAATAAACGTTTTATGCATTTTTTAATTTTGAAAAGATCATAAGGATTATATGTAAAGACACGCATAAATTAGTTAGTATTATTTGGAAGTGAAAACTCAAGAACTCCCCATAGCAGAATTGCAGATCTTAGTCTTAGGACTTAAGAGCATTACTCAACAGTTGAAAGTTAGCCTTCTTAAGCTATTAAGTAAGCTTTCTGCCTGGAGAGTCAGAGAGAGAATGTGATTTTCTTTCAGTATGTATGATTCAATGAGAATACTTTTGTGACCATAATGAGACATACTGAGTATATGCACCTTATATAAAAGATAAATACTGTAATTATGTCCTCAGAATATTCAGGCAGATAGTTACTGGTTATAATGCCCATCTGATGAATCAGCAAGAACATTTTTTGAAGTAGAAAAGCACTTTTAAATCAGAGCAGCACAAATCAGTGATAAAGTGGAGGAAACTCTGAAAAAGCACTGGCTCAAGGGGTCGGTGTTACATATTAAACATCATTTTATGACAGATTCTTTACATATTTTGTATCATTTAATCCTCATAACAACCCAGAGAAGCAAATTTCATTAACCCTGCTCTCATAAGATTAATTTGAAGCTCCAAGTGGTGAAACTACTCACCTAATGCTTCATTAGCATAAGTGGAAGAGCTGGGATTTGCCCTAAGTTAGAGTTTACTCCCAAACTCCTATTGTTTCCATTTCTTTGAAAGATGGGCATTAGCCCTCCTTCACAACTGTTAAGGGGTTCCACTGCTACACATATATTTTTAAGAAGTCAACACTGAGTTGCTTCCTATGTTATTGGGGAAACTCGAATTCCAAATGAGGTAGAGTTAAAAAGTGATAGATTAGAAAAAAATAAGTGCATTCATGGGAGATTCATTTACAGCGCATCGTTAAGGGACATGAGGAGGTTCCGTTCTCCACCTTTGGTTTCATGTGAATTATCACTCCCTCCTCCAGCAAGGGGCCAGTATTTGAGACCGAATCTGGCACTCGGTGGAGCCCAGATCTGAATAGATGTGGGAATTAGTCCTTTCATTCAAAGGGAGATAGCTCTGCAAGAAATAATGGAAATGGAGGAGCAGAGCAATCGTGAAAGGGTGCTGTAGGAAAGCTTGGGCAATAATCAGCACTGTGCGGAAGGTTTCATGACCTCTTGACCAGGGCGACTGCTCTTTTCCAGTCTGATGTGGCAAATGCCAAGGGCAAGGCAACTTCACAGGGGAAAGAAAAAGCCCAAGGCACACTGCCGTTCCAGAAGATAAAAGGCAGCTGAGACTGCCATTGCTCCATCTCTTCTTGTTGTACTCTTCCTATACCCAGCCCACATGTTGTAGCTGGTTTTGCAGTAGCTGACCCTCCGTTCCATAACCTTTGACGTGTTACCTTAGGCTATACTTTGGTAGTTCAAACACGTCAAGGTTTGATTTAAGAACATTGCTCAATTCTATCGATAGGTAAATTTCAGTATGCTGTACCAGAAACACTTCATATCTGAGTTGAGTTTGCGTCAATGCTGATCCTTAGGGGTCAGTGGAAAAATGTGATCATAAACATCTGAGGTGCCATAGGACAAGATATGGTCTCAGAAGGAGAGAGAGGGAGGGAGAGGAGGAGGAAAAAAGGATGGGTGTCGTGGGTGGGGGGAGAGATAGAGGGAGCCAGAGAGCGCTTCTGACAAGCGCAAACCTAACAGTTCCCTGCAGACAGTGAAGGTCACTCTGCTGCAACAGCAGCCGCTTTCATCAGACAGCCATGTACAAATTGGGAGCAGAAACACCTCTCATTCTCATTCTCAGATTTGGTTTTGTGCTAGAGATGATTTAGGGGGATAACGGGATACTGAAAAGACAGGTTTTGATTTCTCCTAAGCAAGTTGTTACAACTGCTTTACAAGAAAAACAGAAGGCAAAGTATTTGTTTGTTTGTTTACTTACCATCTCAGATTTCAAAACACTTGAGTTGTGACTATATCTGGGATGAATTAAATATACTGTTGATGTACATGTAAATTGATAACATTTTGAGTGAGCCAGTGTTCAAGGTTTTAAATCAGGCAAACCATTGGACTCAGCAATTCACTTTCTAGGAATTTATTTCTAAAACGGTAATCAGCAATACGTGGAGAGATTTATTTATAAATATGTTCAATACAAAATCCCAAAGAAAAACAACCAAGCAAGCAAAAGCTGCCATGCATATATGTATATACACATACATACATTCACATATTAGATGTATATAAAAGTCATATAAAATGTGTATGCAAATTTATCAAAAGTATCACTGTGTGGTGCGATGATGGGAGTTTTAATTTAATCTCTGTGCTTTTCTATTTTTATTAACTATAATTAATTATTAAAAAACCCTCAGAACATTGTTTTTAAAATTTCTTTTTAGTGCCTTCTATTTTATTCTTAAATATTTATGCATACATTTGAAAACAAGTGGGGTTTTTTTAACCCTAAAGAAAGAAATTAAGTGGAATAATTTTGAAGGGGAATCCGGGGGGATTTTCTAAATAGCCTTTGTTAATACTGAATATTAAAACCCTAACTCTATACAATGACAATAATATGATCACTCTCTGACTACCTCATGGCAAACTTGTGTTACACCTTTCCCTAGTGAAGGAGGCTGCTTACTCTGGAATAGCATATGATTTTGGAATAACACTTTTAAGTAGGGAGCAAAGAATAACTCTAGAAATTCAGTAGGATTATTACCTGATACAACGTGGAATATCATAGTCAAAAGCAGACTATATGTGACATAAAATAATGGGTGCTCTATATTTTTAATAAATGATCTAGCAAAATTATCATCCCACAGCACTCCCACTGAATTTTTTTTTAACATTATCATTCAAATATGTTAACTAGAAAGGAGTTCAATCTATGAATGTTCAGTAACCCTTTCCTGGTTTGTTTGTGCCATGTAGGGTAGCAAATAACTAGGTAGGAAGGTTTGAGAGATGGGATAACATTATGGGAAGGGGCCAAAGCCATAACTAGAGTGTAGGGACTTGGTTGGGTGTCCTGTGTCCGGAGAGATAGATGAGTCTCTCGGTACGTGTATCTGGATGTGTGGGAGGGAAGGAGGGTTGAGAGGTGAGGGGTCATCAAATAGAAGCTAGGTGCTACACAGTTTTCCCATGGCCACCCCTGAATGTACATGTCTTACACATTCAAAGTCTCTTGGTCACTAAATCTGTAAATCTCAGTCTATATGAAGGATTTCTCAACTCACAAGAAAATTGCAAAACGTCCTAACTCAATGAATTTACATCACATTAATCTTCATTTCCTAAGCATAATGTGAGTGTCGTGAATTGAATTATTTTTGGTTCTTGTGTGAGAACTGGAGTAATCCATAATAGATAGTCATACCACAGGGTTTATTCATTTTTTCAACAGGCCATCAACTCCAGACAGACTCCTTAGGCATTTGGGTCAGAGATTCATTGAAAGAATGGTTTAGTTGATATATAACCTGGCATTACATCATTCTGAGTTGTGTATGAATAGGGATTATAAGAAGGATTTGCTAGTTTGCTGGAATGTACGCTCTTTTTTATAGAACTTAAGTTTCCTCGTCTAATACATCTTTGCTTTGTATTATGGTACGCTTCCTAATTATATGTGCACTTTGTTTAAAATAGTGTATAAAGGCCAAACCGTATTTGACTCAGAAGGCTTGCATTGCACATTACTTAAATAGCATTTTTATGTAGCTATAGAAATATGTAAAACAGAAGAACAGAAAATAATTAGATGAAATTATTTTTCTCTGTCTTTTAATCAGTTCTCACAAGTACAACATGGAGACTTTTTCCTCCTTTATACTTTGGCTTTCCCACTAAGCTTTCCTATGAGTCTTTCATTAACATTTTTTTCCAGTTTCATTCATAATCATATTTTATTGTGTTCTTCTATTTCAATGACCAAGGAACAAAATGTGGAAATTTCAAACTGTTAAGTGTTAACTTTAAGAATCTTTCCCCTGTCCCCTTTTGCCATTGCTCTTTTCAGCTCTTCCCTGTCAATTTCTCTCCCCATTTTCCCTCATTTTTATCCCATTTTTCCTTTACCTATCCTGGCTGCTATCTCCTCTCTCTCTCTTTTGCTCTCCTTTCTTCCATTTTCTCTCTGTCTCTTTTTATCCTTATATTTAAAGACTAGAAATAATTAGTGGTGTCCTCATGCTGATTCAGGTTGATCTAACACTGCTTCCTTTTATGGAGTACTTACTCGTATTTCATCTAAGCTTCACAACTCTGGGGGGTGGGTGCTCTTACTGTGCCCATGTTAAAATGTGTGGCTTAGCTAACTTCAGCAATTTTCCTGTGGCCACACAGCTAGGAGCTGTGTTTTATCTCAAGATAAACACTCTTCTGTCTGATTCCAGAGTCCATGCACTTAGCTTAATCATTATTGAATGCTTTCTCCCCTTTTCATCAAAAGGTCCCTTCCTTCTACTTGGTTCTAGCTTTCTGTAGATATGCTGTAACTCAGAGAGCCATATATCCCTGTCACCCAGCACCACTTTCTCCCTCTTCCACCCATCCAATGTCCCTGTTCTTGTGTTTGCTGAAGCTTGTAGAACAAATCAGTTAAATGGGTTGGGGATGTCTTGTTCTATAGTTAGGAAAATAGAGGTACTAGGTTGACAGGAGAAAGCTTGGCCAATCCTAGGATTTGTTTTCTTAGAAAATAAATCCTGTGTTCTCTGCAGTTTTATCTTCCATCCCTTTGAAAGTAGATATGGGAGAGTATCATTCCTCTGTAAGATCCTAGAAAGAGCAAATAAACCGCCTCTATATGGATCAGGCAACAACTTGTACCTCTGCCTCGGATCTCTGATTTTTAACTTACATAAGATTTGACAATAACCAAGAAATCTAACCATCACCATCTTATTTTATCCTCACAGTGTGGTAATTATAGCAGGAATGTATGTGCCCTTTTAATATCTTAGGAAACGTAAATACCCAGAGATGTTAAGTGACTTAATGAAAATATTAACCCAACAGCATAAGTAATTTCTTTACGCTCTTCACAGAGCCAGAGGCTTTGCAAATTTATCTCTAATACAGTGTTCTTCCTACTACCTCATGCTACATAGAATCATCATGTCTAAAATTAAATTTGTCATCTTCCTTAAACCAGCTATTTCTGTACTTCCTTATTTTAATTTATAGTGCCACAGTTTGTGAGCTCAGCCTCTTTCATCGTTTAGCAGTTTGGCAATATTTACTATGTCTTTATCTCTTTTACTCTTATATTCAGTTAATCATCAAATCCTACTGATAGTTTTCAATAAAAAGATTTTCTGTTTTGGTGACTCTGCTATAGTTCAGGTTCATCACCCCATGATTACATTAGCACAATTGGGTCTAAGCGGATTTTCTTCCTTTAATGTTTCCTCTCTTGTCTACTTCGTATGCTGCTGTTCCTAAGTACTTTTCCTAAAAATGCTTTTCATCATCTTAAGAACCTGTAATGGCTCCATTGCCTCTGGCCCCGGTTCTAAATTATTCATTCTGACTTTCACAGTATGACCTCCATGCATGAAAAACATCTTACCTATTCAACACAATGTCCCATGCCCTCACAAAGAAAATTGCTTGTTCCAGCTGGAATGCCTTCCACATAGTTTCACACATGTGTACACGCTCACACACTGCCAGTTTCAACCACTCTGCCTTTTCCGATAATGTCCTTCTTGTCTAGGATTTCCCACTTTTTTTCATATTTAAGTCCATTCTTCAGTAAACAGACTCTTTCTTCTCTCCTTCCAACTCTTCTTCCCTTCCTACTTTCCTTCCTTTGTCAGACACTTCCATTTCTATTGATATTATGTCAGGCATCACGCTAGGACAAAAACAAAGGATACACGTGAAAAAGACAATCCTCGTGCTTAAGGAACTCAAGGTCAGGTGAATCCAGTGTGTCTGAAATGTAACCACATTCATGTAAGTGTTGTTCCTGTGGTGGCTCCAGTCTGTGAATTCATACTTGACTAGTAATTGTCATCGTTTTCATGATACTCAGAAAAAAAATCAGCAATACGTCCATTGTGCAAAACAAAGCATCTGGCTTTGAAGATATAATAAAGAAGCATATGTGGCTTTTGATCAAGAGATTTATGATCTATTAGAGAAAGCAGATTGTATATTAACAAATTTTAAAATTCAAAGATACATATAATAATTGACGAAAGATGATTAAAATGTGGCTCAAATAAAAAGTGATCAAGGAAGGAAGCTATGAGCCAGAAAATTCGGGGCAGACTTTACAGGGTAAATGGGTCTTTAGTTGGTTTGGGCGGAAAAAAATAAATGTGACTAACAATAATTTCTAGGTGGGGGCAACGTACTTTATACCATTTGATTCTACATTGTCTTCTAGCATATTCTAATGCTTTTATGTCTGTGAATTCTGTCTCACCAACTTCCTGGTGAGCTCCTCCAGGAGGACATGTGTTTTCGTATGTTTATTTTTATCTCCCAGAGCATCTAGACCTGATCTGGGCAATAAAGGATTGTCTCTTGATTGTAAATAAGCATTAAACTATACAGGCAATAATACTGTGAATTTAAGTTTATCACCATCAAGTTACTTATTCTTTCTACAACTCACCCAAGTTGTATAATTTTGATTTCATAGTTGGTAAAACCCATGCGTAAGGGGATTAAATAATCTATCCAATATCTTTCAGTAAAATTAGAAAGATCCTCAATGTGATCTGGGATTAAAACACTCACATCTTCCCATTTTCCTTTAAGATTCTTTGGAGGTATCTGTGAGAGAAGATAATTATTTGCTTTTCAGATGCATCTATCAACTTTCAAAAGTGTTCACTGAATTTCTTTTCTTTTCTTCTTCTTCTTCTTTTTTTTAACCTTCTCATATATACACACAGACCTAGTGGAGACTAACAACAATAGCACTATTCTTAGTTGTACTGTTTGCCCTCATTAAATATTTCTTAGACAAAGATGTTCCCCAAACATTATTTCCTGAACCATGCTCATGAATGCAGTAAAAGACATAGGAAGGTCCAAATTGGGAAGAATTGAATAGGATTTCAGAGTAACTGTTTTAATCCAGGATTTCCTTTTTTCAAAATGTGGGTTTGGTACACATTGCTTTACTTCTCTGAATTCAACTTTCATCATTCATAAAATAAAGCCGATAATACTTACATCACAGGATTGTTCAGAGGGTTAAATTAATTTTACCTAACAATCTTGTTTAAGAAAGGTGACTTCTCATTTCATATCAGAATTTTTTCTCCATGGGAGAAAAGATGATAGCACTTAAAACTCACATGGCCTGAAATTAAGAATTCTGTGGTAATTTAAAAAAGTTTGACCAGCGCAGTCTCACTACTGCAGTTTCTCCATAGCCTACAGGACAATGAGAAGACCTTCTGGGTTCTCTATGAGCGAGTCTTGTGAAGTGACTCAGCCTTGAGCATGACTCACTTGTGGCCTTATTTCTGTATGCTTAGAAGCACACAGAACGTGTGAAACTTTTTAAAAAATGGCCAAGGCACACATTTTAAGGCCCATGGAGCTGCTAACATGATATAAGGTACCAGAGCAAACAGTTAAAATTGAAAACAGCTGTCAAGTGTTTCCAGAAACCATGGCATATACTCTGTTGTCATAGTGATCCAGCCATTGTTTGTGTTTTGTTTAATTTTCCTCGTATAAAACACCATCTACTTGTGCTATGGGTTTCCATTTGTGTGTGTGTGTGTGTGTGTGTGTGTGTATGACATAGAGAAATGACAGTGCATTGTGTATTGTATTTCTGCCACTGTGACATTACATCTGAGAGATTTTTGTCCCATTTCACTGCCATGAGGGGAAGTTGAACAAAAGAAGATTCAACACGAAGGTTTTCTACTATTATGTTTTATTCACACATTGTTTTGTTTCAGGTCATATAGAGAGTATTTGAGAGGTCAAATAGAAGATATGAAAAGTAAAAAAAATAACTTGTATTTAGGAAAATGGGTATATGGGTGTGATTTTATTTTTCTTTCCATGTCAGTCATTGCTATAAATACCTACTCTTTATAATTTCATCTAATACTCATTTTTTTACTAAAAAAAAAAAAAAAAAAATGCTGAGTGTTGACCTAAATAGAAGTAGGTAGAAAGTTGGTGTCCAGGCATCTTTGCAAAGAAAAAGATTATTAATTCCTGAAGAAATATAAGATATGGAGATGTATGTAAAACTAGTGTCCTATTTGCCTCTACTCAGAAAAGAAGACTGGTGCAGGAAGGTTATCTGCTTCTAGAATTTGGGTTAAAGAATATTGTTCTTTCTATGTAGGGCTGGAAAAGAGTGTCCCAATAGATGTTTATTGAATTGTAATGTGGCATAAGTCTGAACTAGCTTGCAAAAGTTGTTGAGAAAATCAAATACACTCTTAGCCTTGCTTGCTGTACACATGGGCACACATGTAATTTCTTTTTTTTTTTTTTTTTGCGGTATGCGGGCCTCTCACTGCTGTGGCCTCTCCGGTTGCAGAGCACAGGCTCCGGACGCGCAGGCTCAGTGGCCATGGCTCACGGGCCCAGCCGCTCCGCGGCATGTGGGATCTTCCCGGACCGGGGCACGAACCCGTGTCCCATGCATCGGCAGGCGGACTCCCAACCACTGCGCCACCAGGGAAGCCCACACATGTAATTTTTAAAGACTTAGATTTTAATGACGTTTCAGCCATGAGGCTGTTCCTTACATGATTACTCCTGCCTTTGGATGAGTTACTAGGTGCCAGGCATTTACACCTTATCTCAATTAGTCTTCAAATAACTATTATAATCCCATTTAACAAATGAGGATAGCACATCCCAGAGAGATAAAGTAACTTACTCAGTGTCACCTAGAATCCACCCAGTTCTGTTTGACTCCAAAACCATCTCAGATATACCAACATTCCCCCCAAATTCCTGTTTTGTGGGTAGGTCATTATGGGTTAAGGGATAGGCTGATTATACATATTTGCTCATGTATTTTTTTCTGATTATGTGCATGTAGTGCCTTGAGAACTTGGGCCACAGTTTCCTTTTTTTTTTTTTTTTGCGCTGTGCGGGCCTCTCACTGTTGTGGCCTCTCCCATTGCGGAGCACAGGCTCCGGACGCGCAGGCTCAGCAGCCATGGCTCATGGGCCCAGCCGCTCTGCAGCATGTGGGATCTTCCCGAACCGGGGCACAAACCCGTGTCCCCTGCATCGGCAGGCGGCCTCTCAACCACCGCGCCACCAGGGAAGCCCCATAATTTACTTTTTATTACTCCACAAAATACAAAGCAAAACAAAAGCATGAAAATTGTGTGTGTATATGTGTGTGGGGGGGCAGAGGCAGAGACAGAAATTGTTCCCCAAATTATCCTCTGCTAATCCTTATGATGGAAATGAAGAAAAAGTAAGGAAGTTAAAAAAGAAGTGGTATTTCTAACCAGAGTATTTTTGGATAAGTCCAGAGATAAATGCCTAATTCAGTGGAAGGTAGTGGGATTTATGACATTATTGAATCTACCATGTATTCCTCACAGGAACAGGAAAGATAGTTCAACAAACTGTTTCAATAAAGATCAACATTCATATAATTTATGATAGAAATTATATGCTGCAGTGGCGTTCATGAATTTGGGGATTTATAAAAGCAGCAGAATATATCTCTCCCAAATGATAAGAATGTACTGGAATGTTTCCCACAATGTGCTATGCAATACACTGGCTCACAATGTTAATGGGTGTCATGTGAAGAGAAGAGTTAGTAGTCTAATCAATTTAGGAAAAGTTTTGCCAAAAAAATTAGATTTCTTTACTGCAGAGCCACTTAGAGCCTTTCATATGGTCAAATACATTTTAAATCTCCAAGAGGGGATATGGTTTATAGCTACATGGGTTCCCTTTCTCTTAGAAACATTTGTTAGGCAATTGTTCTACATAAAACGCTTCATGAAATACTTTTCTAAAGTTTCAGTAGAAATGTATAACACACATATGTAGTCAGCTATAATAGCTATTTGTGGGTGAACCAGGTCTTTTCTCTATACTTGTGAGCCTATTAATATGACTGAGGAATATGAAGTATTTTACATATCATTGCAGATTATTATACATTATCACCACACACAGCTTGTGAAGAGTTTTTATGCACTCAGTTTGAGTAGGAGAATCAAGAGATGCATTTTAAGGGAAGGTAGTACATTTCTGTCCCTCATTTCTCCATCTGATTTTATAGGTATTTTGAAATTTAGAATATTGTGGACAACAAATTGTACAAATTATATTTCTCATACACTCATACAGACACCTCCCCCCTCCAAGTAAACGAAACAAAATACTCTTCTCATTTTCAATCCTTTATATTAACAGAAGGGTTTTTTAAAAAATTAGGGGCACCTCTGCCTCATACTAACCCCTTGTTCCAAGTGTCAGCCTGCTAGAAAATCCAGAATGAAGGGAGTAACCTGTCTTCACAAGCTTATTTAAAATGCAAATGCTCCCTGAAGGAGTATGACTTGAACAGTTCAGTATGATTTCATTTATCCTAATAATTTTCTCTCTTGTACCAGAGAGCAGGCAAGCCTGGGAATTCTGGCCAGTTAAATAGCTTGAACTAAGTGCTGAGAGGACAAGAAAGGAACTGCAAGCAGAGACAGAGTGCAGCAGGCAACTCGAGACACATCTCCCACTTAAGCACTTTGGTTTAGGACCAGTTCTGGTGTTCAGATGGTGGGCTCTCCAGTGACAGTGTGCACAAAGATCAACATAGTTCACTGCTCGTGAAAAGGAGGGAGGCTGTCCAACAGGGTATTGGTGTGCTTTTCCTCACATGAACTGGATCTGAGAAAGTAAGATGAAGACATAGTCAGGCAAAACTCACTATTGCCAGGAGGTAGATAATAGATACATGGTAGTCACTGGGCCAGGAGAGAGTGTGTTCTGGTGGACATTTCCACTGAGAGAGAGAGAGAGAGAAAAAAAAAGGAAAGTTGACTAAGGAAACATTGAATAAATCCCTAAGAGTCATTTAGGGTGGAGTTGAGTAGAAGACCCTGAAGCAGTGATATAAAAGTTTGGGTGTCTTTATCTGACAGCTTCAGTAGAACTCAACTTGAGTGAAGAACAAGAATGGTTAGTTGATGTTTTGCTAATTTGGTAAGATTACATTTTTTTAAATGAGCAAATTAGTTGGGAGGAGACAGCCTGAGAAAATGATACCATAAAATGTATATGAATTCTTGTGCTCACTCCTGAACCAGGGATGGATCTGAAGCTAAAAAGCATGTTAAATGCTTTGAGAACAGAACTGTGGGGTAGACTACAGCCCAAGTCCTAGACTGGGGGCTGGGTGAGGGACACACAGGACACCTGTAAATGGCCTAGCAAAGGCTTTGGATAGTGAATTGATATTGGAACCACAGTCCACAGAATGTGAGTCAAAATATGTGATCAGCCTACAGAAACAACAACAGCAAAAGCAACTACACCAATTCAACATTATCCGTTGGATTTAAGTAAGCTACATAGGTTAAAAATAAAAGGATGAAGAAAGATACAATTCAAGCACTAATCAAAAGACAGCTGGAGAGTCTATATTTATATCAGACAAAATAGGCTTCAGAGCAAGGAAAACTGCCAAGAATAAAAAAGGTTATTACAGGGCTTCCCTGGTGGCGCAGTGGTTGAGAGGCCGCCTGCCGATGCGGGGGACACTGGTTCGTGCCCGGTCTGGGAAGATCCCACATGCCGCGGAGTGGCTGCACCCGTGAGCCATGGCCGCTGAGCCTGCGTGTCCGGAGCCTGTGCTCCGCAACGGGAGAGGCCACAACAGTGAAAGGCCCGCGTACCGCCAAAAAAAAAAAAAAAAAAAGGTTATTACATAATGGTAAAAGTTCATTAATAAGACCTAATGATTCTAAATATGTACAGTCTTAACAAAACATCAAATACATGAAGCAAGAATGGATAGATCTGAAACAAGAAATAGATCCACAATTATGGCTGTGATGACTTCTCTCTTAGTATTTGATAAAACAAGTTAATATTAAGTCAAGAAGTATAAAGAACTGAACATCACCATCAGCCAGTTGGGTCTATCTGATATTCATAGGACACTCCACCTAACTACAGTAGAATATACATTCTTTTTGGGTGTCCAAGAAACATTCATCAATGTAGACCAAATCTTACATCATAAAATAAAACTTAACAAATGTGAAAGAAGTGAATTCATACAGAGTACATTCTCTGAAAACAATTTAATTAAATTAGAAATCAGTAACAGAAAGATATCTGGAAAATCCTCAAATAAAAACATTCTTCTATATAATCCATGAGGTCAAAGATGAAACCTCAAGGGAAATTAGAAAATATACTATTTTGACCTGAACTAAAATGTAAGTACAATATATAAAAATGTAAGGAATGAAGCTATAACAGTGCTCTGAAGGAAATTTATAGCATTGAATGCTTGTATTGGAAAAGAAGAAAAGTCCCAAATCAACAATTTAAGTTTCCACCTTAAGAAACTGGAAAATGAAGAGCAATATTAACCTAAAGAAGTCAGAAAGAATTAAATAAAGGTTAGGTCAGAAATAAACAGAAAACAGAACAAGATAGAGAAAAAAATCAGTGGAATCAAAAGCTGTTTCTTAGAATCAATAAAGTTGATAAATCTCTAACTGAAATTATCAAGAAAGACATAATTATCATTACTAGCAATGAAAGAGAATATATCATTACAGACATTAAAATGTTAATAAGAAAATACCAAGGACAATTCTATGTACATACATTTAATAATGTACATAAAGTGGGTCAATTCCTTGAAAGCTGTAAAATACTAAAACTCACCAAAAGAGTAGATAACATGGGGGCTTCCCTGGTGGCGCAGTGGTTAAGAATCCGCCTGCCAATGCAGGGGACATGGGTTCGAGCCCTGGTCCAGGAAGATCCCACATGGTGTGGAGCAGCTAAGCCCACGCACCACAACTACTGAGCCTGCTCTCTAGAGCCCGTGAGCCACAACTACTGAAGCCCACACGCCAGAGCCTGTGCTACGCAACAAGAGAAGGCACCACGGTGAGAAGCCTGCGCACCGCAATGAAGAGTAGCCCCCACTCGCCGCAACTAGAGAAAGCCCGTGCGCAGCAACGAAGACCCAATGCAGCCTAAAAAAATAACTAAAATGAATTTTTTAAAAAAGTAGATAACATGAATAGAGCTATGTCTATTAGAGAAATTGAATTTGCAGCTTAAAGTTTTCCAAAAAAGAGATCTCCAGTTCCAGATGGTTTCAATGGTGAATTCTGCCAAACATGTGAAGGAATAACACCAGCTCTACACAATATCTTCCAAGAAATTAAAGAAGAGAGACTACTTCCAAACTCATTTTATGAGGGCAGAATTTCCCGGATGCCAAAAGACAGTACAAGAAAACTAGAGACCAATTTCCCTCATGAACATAGCCACAAAAATCCTCAACAAGATATTAGCAATTCAAAATCTAGTCACATGTAAAAAGAATATATAACAACAAGTGAGATTTAGCCTGGGATGCAAGGCGAGTTCAACATTTGAAAAACAATTTGTGTAATCCACCATATTCATAGACTAAAAAGTTAAACCACAGGTTCATAGTTATTCATGCAGAAACAACATTTGACAAAACTTAACATGTATTCATGAAAAAACCTCTGAGGAAACTAGGAAAAGAAGGGAACTTCCTTAAGCTGATAAAGGACATTTACCAAAAAAACCCCCTTCACTAACATCATACTTAATGATGAAAGGCCAAATTATTTATCTCTAAGATTTTGAATAAGGCAGGATGTCCACTCTCTGCATGCCTATTTAGTCAGTACATAAGGGCAAGAAAAAAAAAACACATATACCCACAGGAAAGAAAAATTGAAAGTATCCCTATTTTCAGATAATGTGATGGTCTTCTTAAGAAAATCCCGCAGAATCCATAATAAAGCTCCTGGAGCTAGTAGCTGAGTTGAACAGGTTCTCATTATACAATGTCATCATACAAAATCATTATTTCTTTATACTATCAATGAATAATAATTACAATAAAAATACCTTTTATGTAGCTCCAAATAAAGGAAATACTTAAGTATAAATCTAGCAAAATGTGCAGGATCTGTATGTCAAAATTTACAAAATGCAGGTTTAAGAAAGAATTGAAAAAAAACCCCGAAAGCCTAAGTAAATGGAGAGATATACAGGGCTCATGGATTGGAATACTCAACATAGTTAAGTACCAATTCTTCCCAGACAGATTTATAGGTTTAATGCTATACAAATCAAAATACCAGCATGATTTTGTACATATTTAGATAGTTGATTCTAAAATTTATATGGAGAGGAAGAAAGAACTAGAACAATTAATTTTTAAAAGAAGAACAAAGAGGGTTCAAATTACCTTATTTTAAAACATGTTATTCAGCTATCAAGATAATGCAATGTTATTCACACTAATCAAGATAGTGTGATATTAGGAAAGGGATAGGCACATAGATTAATGAAACAGACTAGAGTCCAAAAATATACTCAGTGTGGTAAATTTATTTTTGACAAAGGTGCAAAGGCAATTCAATGGAAAAAGATACTCCTTTCAGTAGATTGTATTGGAAAAACTGGGCATCCATCTGCAACACAAATGAACCGTGACCTATGCCTCACAATACACAAAATTAACCCAAGATGGTTTATAGATTTGACTTTAAAATGTAGAACTTCAAAACTTTTAGAAGAAAGTATAGGAGAAAATCTTTGTGACTTTGAATTAAGCAAAGTTTTCTTAGATCTGACACCAAAAGCATGATCCGTAAAAGAAAAGAAAATCTCAGTAAATTAAACTTCATCAATCTTTAAAAACTTTGTTTTACAAAAGCCCTATAAAGAGAATAAAAAGATAACTATAGACTGGGAAAATAATTATAAATCACATATTTGACAAAAGACATACATATTTAGGATATATCTTTAAAGACCTCTCAAAACTTAATAAGAAAACAAACAACCTAATTTAAAAATTGGTCAACAATCTGAACACTTTACTACAGAACACACATGGATATCAAATAAGCACATGAAAACATGTTCAACCTCATTAGCCATTAGGGAAATGCAAAATAAATAAACCACTATTATAATGTTTTTCATATTATAATGTTATGTTTTTTCCTGTAGCAAACCCTAGTTTTTCAGCTTATTTTAGTGAAGATATAAGAACACTGCTGGCCTTAGTGATTTGCTTGACTAATAAAATACATTAAAAGTGATATTCCAGACCTCTGAAGCTATATCAGAGGAAGCCTTATATCTTCTTTCTGGGCCTTTTGGAACACTTATTGTCATAATGTTTGTTCTGGGAGAAGCTGGTGGCCATATAAGTTTGAGGCTACCTTGAATCCCCCATGTGTGGCCAGAGAGTGATGCAGACCAGCCCCCGGAAGTTATACCTGTCCTGGCCCAGGCACTGGGCATGTGAACATCTTGCATATTTCAGCCCAACAGACTCCACATGTAAAAGCATGAAGACCCTAGGCACATGTCCACAATTGAGCCATCCTAATCATCTCTAGCTCTTTTAACCACCCAGCTAAAACCCCAGATACCATGGAGCTCTATCAGTCTATTACTTATTTGAAAGATACAGAAACTGAGGTTCTTTCTTCTTAATGTTTTAAACAAACATTTACTGAGTAGTAATTACATGCTAGGTATTGTGCTAAGTGTTTTTTTTTAAATCATTATCTCTGTTAATCCATATAACCCTATGAAGTAGTTTTATTATCATTGCATAGTTATCGTTTTATGTGTGAGGAAACTGAGATTCAGATAGAATGTGTTTTCCCTAAAGTTATTTATTTAGTAGATTTAATTTTGCCAAATAATGCATTCCAAATTTCCCCCCTAATTGAAGACTATGCTCTGATGAATTCAGGAGTGGCCATTAATAATGTGAGTGACATTCCCAGGAAGAAGCTCTAGGAGTCAGGGTACCGATTGCCATGTCTCTTTTTCCCTTTGTATCGATGATGGGCAGTATTTCTCATTTTTAGAGTGATGGCAACATGAAAAAGCGTTGTGCTGATCCATGATGAGTTTTGTAATGTGAGTGAGACAACTACGATGTTCAAGACTGCTATTACTGCAGCAAAACCCAGCCTGTCCTCACTGATATTTACACATAGCTAGTAAATAGCAGAGTTGGGACTCCATCTACTTATTAGTGTTCTTTCTTTACAGAATCTCAAACAGTGTATTAGAAGAAATTTAATTAGGAAAACAGTAGGCTATACGTAAGACACTTCTTTGAGATGTACCTCAAATATCCTACTACAGTTATTCTTCCAATCTCCATATATAAGGGAACTTCAAACACTAGGTGTTTGTTATTCTTTCAAGGAAGTTTTTTTGGTCTATTCTAGGATATAGGAAGATGATTACAGTTTCCAAACCAAATGGTCAGGCTGTGAGATCTAGTAAATATAAATATAAATATACTTAAGTGTAAGGTGGAAGAGATTTGAAATTTAAACTATATCAGAAAATTAAAATTTTTTCATCCAGCAAATCTACTATTGTTGTGTTTATTATTTTAACTTACTGGGGTACAGAGAAAGATAGATTAGATTTATACTTTCCAGAGGTTCATGATGAGAAGGCCATGTGTGGGGAGGAGAGAGAAATATAGAACGAATAATCAGAGGAATATGGATAAGTGATATAATACATTATGACCTATGTGCATGGGAGCATCTAGGAGGGAATATTTCACATTGATGAGGAGGTTGAGGAAAGCTCCCTCTGATGTGAATAGAGTTCCTTAGGCATTAGGACAAGGGCGTTATGGGCAATGATAATAGCACGTGCAGATCCCTAGAAGTGAGAAAAGCCTGGGCTTTTCTGGGAATAAGTATTTCAGAATTGTTGAGGGCAGGGTGTTTGTCAGGGAGTGGTAGGAGATGAGCCACAAATCACAACTAGTAAGTAGCACTGAAAGAAGTGCCCCATGAATCAAAGCTAACTCCTCATTTTCCAGGATCTCTGAATCATCCGAGTGTACAGAGCTGTTCTATTCAGTGTAATAAACAGCATTTGTCTATGAGAGGAAGATGACAACATGGGTCAGATTCAACTGGTCTTTTATGACTGGCTTTGCTGGGGGAGGATGAGGCAAGTTCTATAATATTTACACAAAGTGAAAACTGCTCACTTGTTTTACATTTCTCTTTAACGTAAATAAGCGCATAAAATTGGCCCAAAAAAAGGTATTTCAAAGAAGTACAATTCAAGATAAGCAATGCGTGGTGGGAATGTAATTGCTTGCCCGGGGAAGGAAGTGTTTTCAGCAAATGGTACCAAGTAACTCGATATTCATTTAAAAAAAAAAAAGAAAAGAAACTTGATCTTTGTCTTAGTCCATACCCCAAAATAAATTAAAAATGAATCATATACCTATGATCTTAGAGCTAAAACTACAGAGCTTTGGGAAAAAAACATGGAGGAATCTTTTTGATTCAGTGGTAAACAAAGGTTATTTGTGTCATAGAAAGCAATAACCATAAAAGAAAAAAATGATAAATTAGACTTCATTGAAATTTAAGACGTCTGATTATTAGCAGACATCATTAGGAAAATAAATAGTCACAGGCCAGGAAAAATATTTGCAAGACATGTATCTGACAAAGAACTGCTGTTAGATGGATAAAGAACTCTTACAACTTAATAATAAAAACACAGACAACCCAATTAAAAAACAGGCAAAATATTTGAACAGTTATTTCATAAAAAGAAGTTACACAAATGGTAATAAACATAACAAAAAATGGTCAGCACCATTAGTCATGAGGGAAATTCAAACCACAATGAAATACCATTATAAACTCACTGAGGTGTCTAGAATTTTAAAAAAAGATAAACCAAATGTTGGTAAGAGTGTGGAGCAACTGGAACTCTTACTGGTTGGAATGTAAAATGGAACAACTAATTTGGGAAGAGTTCTGGACATTACTTAAAAATCTAAACATGCAACTACATTATGACTCTGCAATTCTAATCTTAGTTATTTATCCAAGAGACTAAAAATATACGTACACAAAGACTTGTTTAAGAATATTCATAGCAGTTCTATTCATAATAGCAAAACCTGGAATATTTCAGATATCCATCAAATAGGAGAATGGATAAACAAACTATGGTATATTCATACATTGGAATACTACTCATCAATAAAAAGGAATGAAATACTGATATACACAACAACATGGATGAATTTCAAAAACAGTATGCTGAGTTAAAAAAAAAAAAAAAAAAATACAGGGCTTCCCTGGTGGCACAGTGGTTGAGAGTCCACCTGCCAATGCAGGGGACACGGGTTTGTGCCCCGGTCCGGGAAGATCCCACACGCCGCGGAGTGGCTGGGCCCATGAGCCATGGCCGCTGAGCCTGCGCGTCCGGAGCCTGTGCTCTGCAACGGGAGAGGCCACAGCAGTGAAAGGCCTGCGTACCGCAAAACAACAACAACAACAAAAATAAAACAGACACAAAGGAGTATATTCTCTATGAATTCCTTTCTATTAATTCTAGAATGGAAAAAAATGAGAACAGTGGTTGCCTCTGTGGAGGTGGAAGTAGAGATTGAATGTGAAGGAGTATGAGAAATATTTCTGGAATCATGTTAATTTTCTATATTTTGAAAGGGGTTTGGATTACACAGATAGATTTGTCAAAATTCAGTGAATGTACAGTTAAGAATTGTGCATTACATGTATAATTTTTCATTGAAAGAAAAACAAACATTGATTGTATTTAATGATATGCATACTGGAATATGCATGGTGGGAAGTATACTATTATTCACAATTTACTTTGAAATGCATCAAAAATTAAGATAAATTAATAAATGGATAGAGGGATGGATAAATGGATAGATACCTTTATCTATATAAAGCACCTTTGCTAAAATATTACTGATAGAATCTAGGTGGTGGGTATGTATGTGTTCACTGTACAATTTTTAAAAATTTCTTCTGTACTGAAATTTTTCTGAATTAAAATGTGGAAAGTGTTCTTTCTTGCATTTTCCAGCATCTGCTAGGTTTAAGATAATAATTTAGTCTCACATTTCTTAGTTAGACAACCCTAGAGCCATATCCACCTACTTATCCCCCTTCCATTAAAGCAGAAATGAAGTCAGAGGGTGGGTGGTTATTGTCATGATTAGTTAATAAGCAGCCTCTTACCACTCCCCATTCCATCATGCTGCCTTCAGCTCAAGGCTGCCAGTAACCAAAACACAAGGCCCCACTGGGAACCTAGGCTACAAGTGGGACAAGAGTCAGGCCACTATAGACAGTGAAGGTTGAAGGTTCTGCTACCAAACTGTGGGAAGGGGATTTTCATTAAAAGACTGACGTCCAAATTAAGAGAAACCTTGCAGATCTATAAGAATGCTTTTAATCTGGAAAAAAAAAAAAATTGCAGTCAATGAACATATTCTCCTTTAGCACCTAGTGTTTCCTGTTCATTCTCTTCTTTATTTTCCAAATAATAATTGCATAGGCAATTTATTAGAAAATTATCAAGTATCATTTGTGTTTTCCCCCACTCTGCTTATTTCCTCACTCACATCTCAGAAGAATTATCACCCAGCCAGAAAACTAGAAGTCATTTCTGCTTGCCCAATTTCCTTTATCCCTAGTACTCAACCTATCATCACGTGTTGTTAACTCCACATGATCTCACATTCTTCCATTTCTATCTTTCCTGTCTTCACCTTTATTCTAGATGAACATCATCTTTTACTTGGACTACACCACAAGTCTCTGCTGGCCTTTTCATTTGGTCTCTTTCCCCATCCCAATCCATTACCCACATCGCAGTGGAATTTATTTTTCTCAGAATGTAGCTGCATTGTGTCACTATCTTGCTTAAAATCTTTCGCTATTTTCTCCTTGTGCTTAGTCTATTTTTTTCAATTTTTTTTCTATTGAAGTATAGTTGATTTACAATGTGTTAATTTCTGCTGTACAGCAAAGGGATTCAGTTATACATATATATGCCTTCTTTTTTTATATATTCTTTTCCATTATAGTTTATCCTAGGACATTGAATATAGTTCTCTGTGCTGTATAGTAGGACCCTGTTGTTCATACATTCTTTATATAAAAGCTTACATCTGCTTACATGTCCCACTCCATACTTGTGCTTGGTCTTAAATCCACGCTCTTTACAGTGAACCAGAAAACTCTGCTTTATAGCACTCATCTATCTCTCCAAAGTCACGCCACCCCACTCTTAGCACTGCAAGCCCAGTAGGTTCTACCTTCTGACCTTTCACAGGTGGTACTCTCTGGAATGCTCTTCCTCCAGCTCTGTGTGGCTAGATCTTTCTGTTCCTTTAGGTTTCAGCCTCAAATATCACCTCCTCAGAAAGACTGCCCTGGCCATTATGTTTGAGTGGTTCCCTACTTTTTGATATCTCCTTGAGATGAAAAGATCTAGCTTCTATTTAGGGATGCTCAGGTTTATTTCTCATAGTCTATTTTGGTAATTTCCCACATATTTTTGGAGTTATTTCAAGGAATCAGAATCTTTATATAAAAACTAAGAACTGCTTTTACACTGAATCAGGTTTACTTTTTAGATGCTATTTTTCAAGAGTTCGTGGATGCTGTTATGATTAATACAATTTTACTTAAGTGTATTTGTGGATTTCTGATAGAATTAGATTTTGTTTTTTAATCCATCTATAACCAAAATAGAAATACTTTCACGTGGGATTTATTGTATTTTCTTTAAGAAAAGAGCTTCCCATCCATAAAAATTGCTGAACTACTGATCCATGTTGTTGAGAATGAATTTAAATCAAATAAGTTCATTCCTGTGATGTAGTTTACTTTTCTACTAAGTTGGATCAAGTTTTCTATATTTAGTTCTAGAATGTTAGAAATGAAAGGAATTCTTGAGACAGTTCAGTTCCTTTACATTATAGAAAAGGACATAGGTTGGAGATTTAAAATATTTATCTGATCCCACAAATAGTAGGAGGGTAGAATGAGCAGACTGGCATCCTATCTTGTAGTCCAGCTCCTTCCATTGCCCTCAGCGTCCTTTGGACACTGCCCTCTCCGAAATGGAGTCAGAGACCAGATTCCTGAGCTGAGTGTCAGTTGAGCTGTCTAGTCCGTTCCTTCTCTTCCTCACTCCCTCCTGCCCTCTCCCTCTAATTTATCCAGGCTGTAATCTCACAGCCTGAAGTGTTTATTTTTTACTGGTAGTTAAAGAAATATTTAACCAGCTGCACATTAACATGAAAATGACCACACAAGAAACATGGTTGCTAAGCAAAGGTAGTGTAACTCCCGTAATTGTACTGAGAGCTATAAAACATGCACAGAAGCATATGTCACCACTAAAGCATCCCTTCTACTAACATTTTTCTCATTTCCTCCTAGAGCAGCATAAAACTGGTTCCTGGATGCCCATGGCAACAAACTCAAAACTTGACTTGTAATAGAGCTTGATTCCCAGATGTTCCTATTGGCTATAAAGTTACACAGCAGATTTAATGATATAGCTGGACATGAAATGCTTTCATATTTTTCTGCTGCAAAGTCAAGTTGAAGGCAATTTTAAGTAGGAACATAAAAATCCTAAAATCTAGATGGACCAGTACTCAGTCTGCTAGATTTAAGTCAGCTTTAAAGACATGGGTTTCATTGAGTTAGAGAGTTTCTAAATCCACAGAAAGAAATATAAAACCCTCTACATTTAAATTTATTTTCAGACCAAATTAATCTCCTAAGGATAACTAGACACCACATTGAGATAACTACTGTTATCTCTGGACTGGCATATTATCATCCTACTTTCTCTCTTGTTCTCAAGTGAATGCTTATAATATTCCCTTGGGCAGCTTGTAAGTAGATTCCTGGGCACCACCCTCAGAGACTGTGATTCAGTAGATGTATGCTGAGATCCAATACTCTGTATTTTTAGCAAGCACCCTCAAGTGATTCTGATGAGGTGTCCATAGACCACACTTGGAGGAAACAGGTGAGCCCAGTGGTGGCAACAACATGGTGCACAGCCTTTTGTCATCCAGGCATGTGTAAGGCTAGAGTGACCAGAGACAGGGCAATGACCTGAGAGAAGTACAGCTTTCCAAGGCAGGCTTGGTTGAGGAAATCCTCCCTGGGATAGAAATAATTAAAGCCAGCCTTATGCCAGTCTTGAAGTAATAGGGCTCTAGTCTTCACAGATTTTGTGAGAAGATGACCACAAAGCTGGCAAGAGGTTAACATGATCCCAAATTTGGTTCATGACATTTCTTATTCAGCCCACACCTAAACATGAGGTAGAGCTACTGTCTTTTCATAACAAATTACATAGGTCAAGAGGACTATTAAACATTCTTTTTAAAGGGTGCTATTGAAGACTGAGGCTCCATATGAAATGATTCTATTGTTGAGAACTGCAAAAGTCCCATTAAGAAGATCTAAAATGAGCAGCAGATGTTACTGCTTCACCATCTGGTTAAGATTCCTAAAGGATCTCTGAGGGAAAGAGAGACTAGGTTCATTTAAAACTGAGCTCATTAAGAGTATTGGGGAGTAATGAGCTTCATTTTAATAATAATAATAATAAATGAGTTCCAAGAACACATTATCAGAATTATCAAATTGATTCACCCTGGGCCCAAATTTCCTTCAAAATCTAGTCAAATTATATGGCTTAAGATGAGTTCAACCAAAGAGGCTTTGTGTCTTTAGACTTAAAAGTTCCCAGTAACCTAAATTACCACACATTTTCTGCATTGATACCATTGTTTAATGGCTGTAAATAGAGTGATAGAACCTCATTTTACTAAAGCTAAACAGAAGAACTAGACTCTATTGGTGGACTTTTGGCCTAACTTTGAGACTAAGAAGCAAATATTTTGTAAGAGAGATCATATCCCTCAAGTCAGTGTCCTTACAGACACAGGACCACTTTCCCTACTATAATTTCTCAGTAAATTTCACAGATGCTACACTGTTTGTCCACGGTACACTATGGGCAGTGTTACAGTTGTTTTACACTATGTTTGTTGGGTCGTAGTCATTCACAAACTATTCTCTGATGCCATGCTTGTCTTCCACAATGAAATAAAATTCCACAGCATGAATCTTCTAATACTCAGGAAAATACTATTGTAAATTAATTTAAAGATTTTTTCTAACTTTGGCTTTTTCTTCTATAAGTTTTTTGAAATCTTTGATGTCTGCCACCACTCATCCAGTATTAGTTTGCAACTCATTTAGACTAAAACAAGGTATTTGTTTCTTTTAAGCCTGTATAAATATTATGTGGAATATTACTAAAATATCCATCACTTTCCGGTGCCCTGCCACCCGACTGAGGAAAACCACAGGTGTGCTGATTTAAGGTGTAATGACAAGGATGTACCTGAGTCACAGTGCAATGCTTCTACATGAACGTGTTGAGGGCTCACCTTCAAAATGAGGTCATTGCTGGGCCAGTCACCTGGTGGGAATGGTTCATTCAAATGGAAAAACAGAAGTGAGGTGGAAAACTCTAGTGAGAGTTCTAGGGGAATCTCCGAGGCTTGGAGGTGCCAACACGTTGAGTGTCTAATTTGATTCCCTTAATGAGGAGGCTGGATCAGCTGCTGTGATTCTAAAGCTCCAGGGTTGCACAGAGCTTGTCTGTACACTTGGAGCTTAGACCAAACCAAATATTCAACTTTGTAATCAGACCAGTTACTTAAATTTAACACAGATCCACAGTAAACTCATGCCTACATTAGAAAAAAAAAAAAAGCACTTGAATTATGTCACTTTAGTTCAGCAGAGTAAATATATTTTTCTGAAAGCAGTTTATTAATATTTCATCAAAATAACCTGATCATTCTATGGAATTTCTGATCATTCATTCTTATACTAACAGACTTAAAAAAACTAATTTATTAAACACAATTTATTAATTAAAAATTTAAATAACAATACATGAAATGCACAGGGAAAATATATGATTAAACATTAAAAAACTGGTGATTAGATGTGCAACTTTGGGAATATGAGCAAAATATTGGGGCAGTTAAACTATAAATATTCTTAAAAGTTTTATCCCTGTTTCATTGTCCTTGATGCCTGTAGGTATCATATATAAAGCATTTTAAATTACCTTTTTGAGTGCAAGCAGATGGAATTGGGAAGGTGGAACAATGGTCTTTGTCCTGTTGCCCATATTTAGAGCTACTGAATGTGCGTGTACTTTTGTGTATAGCATTATATCTTGTTGCTGCTGCACTCTCATGCCCAATGCTGCTGCTTTGAAAATTATAATTGGTTCTCAATAACCACCTTTAGGAAATCCCCCAAAAGTATTTGTGTAACTTCCTGCCTCCTGAGTGCAAGTTTACTTAGGATATCTCAGGAAAGGAAGATTCCTTAGTTCCTCTTATTCTGTCCTGACCCAGATAGGTTTGTTGCTTGTTCAGTCTAATAAAATGACCTCAGGAAAGTGTAGCAATGTAAAGCTGTGATGTTTGGGTGATTTGGGGCAGAGGGGAGTAGCAGCAGGTAGAAAGCATTTATGGAATATGGAAAAGATTCCTGCCTAGGAGAATACCTTTTGCAGTCATCACCTTATACTTAAATTTCAGTTATAGATTGAAATTTTTTTTTCTTTGTTGGCTTACAGCCTAGATTACCTGGGAAATACCTCAAGGAACACTCCACGAGTTACCAGTTATTTACACTTTTATAGGAATCACTGTATCAGGTCTTTACACCAAGAGCAAGTTTTTAAAAAGAGCTGGGTAGAGAGTAAACAAGGTCACCAGAGTCAGCCTCTGTGTGTGCGTGTATGTGTGTTTTGAAGGATCACTGGAAAAGGGGAAAAAAAAATTGTACATTGAGTATGTTCCTGGCACTGTGCTTGATATTTTATATTATCTCAGTTAATTAGCTCAACAGTCCTATGAAATGTATATTTTTATTTTATTGCCTGAGTTTTATGGGTGAAGAAACTGAGATTCAAAATGGGAATTAACTTGCCCAAGGTCACACAGCCAGTCGGTGGCAGATCTGATATCTTAGCCTTACTCTGTCAAGATAAGATATATGTTAATCTTCGAGAATAGATGGTACAAGATACGAGGCATGAAAGAACATGGTATTATTTAGAGAATGCTAAATAATTTAGTATGTCTGAGTTAAAAATATAGATGAGAAATTACACATTGCCCCCTACATATCAGCATGCAATCAACCGGCAAATCTTAGTGTTTCTTCTACTTCCCATGTGTAGCCTATTGTAGTCTACTGGCACCCTCCTAATTTAATATGTTATGACTTCTATGTGGACAATTTCAGCAGCTTTGTACATGTCTCTTTCCACCAGCTTCATTGACTTTCAGTTCTTCCTCAGCAATAATGCAGGTTTAATCTTCTAAAGTATGTGCCAGTCTCTTTTGCAAAAGAAAAAAAAAAGCCGTGTGTGTATATACACACACACACTTTATTTTTAGAGCAGTTTTAAGTTCATAGTAAAATTGAGCAGAAAATACAGAGATTACCCATATACCCCCATCACCACACATGTGCAGCCTTCCCCATTATCCACCCACTAGAGTAGTACATTTGCTACAATTGATAAACCTACACTGACACATCATTACCATCCGAAGTTCAGAATTTATGGTTCACTCTTGGTGTTGTACTGTCTATGGGTTTTAACAAAGTATAGTGAAATATATCCACCATTACAGTATCGTACAGAGTATTTTCACTGCTCTAAAAATCCTCTGTCATCCCTCACTTCTCCCAAACCCCTGGCAACCACTAATCTCTTTACTGCCTTTTTCAGACTGTCCAACAGAATCATATTAGCCTTTTCAGATTGGCTTTTTTTCACTTAGTGTTAATATGCATTTAAGTTTCCTCCATGCCTTTTCATGGCTTGAATATATTCCTTTGTCTGGATGTACTGCAGTTTATTAATTCATTTACTGAAGGACATCTCGGTTGCTTCCAGATTTTGGCATTTATGAATAAACTTGATATAAACATCCATGTGAGGGTCATTTGGGTAGATACCAAGGAGCATGACTAATGGATTGGTGTTTAGTTTTGTAAGAAACTACCAGACTGTGTTCCAAAAGTGGTGGTACCATTTTGCATTCCCATCTGCAGTAAATGTGAGTTCCTGTTTCTCTACGTCCTCGTCAGCATTTGTTGTCATGAGTGTTTTGGATTTGGTAATTCTAATAGGTATGTAGTGCTATCTCATTGTTATTTTAATTTTTAATTCCCTAATAACATATGGTGTTGAACATCTTTTCATATACTTACTTGCCATCTATATATCTTCTTCGGTGAGACGTCTGTTAAGGTCTTTTGCCCCCTTTTTTTTTTTTAGTAGAGTTGCCTGTTTTCTTACTGTTGTTTTAAGAGATCTTCATATATTTTGGATCACAGTCCTTTATTAGATGTGTCTTTTGGAAATATTTTCTCCCAGTTTGTGGCTTGTCTTCTCACTCTCCCAAATTTATATTTAATTGATATTGTTGTATATTTATCCTTTATTTTAAGCCCTTTCAAAACCCTTTTAAGAAAAAGTAGCATGTCAAATTTTAAAAAGGAGTTAAAATATTTAAATACTTAGTAAAGTTCAAATTCCTGATTCCGGCATTTACGGATGTCCACAGTTCAGCCCAACCAATGTTTCTAGTCTTATCAAGTAACAGTTGCATTCACTTTTGTGCCAGACTAATAGACACTTCTTTCCTGGAATTCAGACACTGTTGGAGGGGACATAAACTGGTGTAGCAATTCTGGTTGGCAGTTTAACATTACATAAAGAAACAAAAACAAAACCCCCAAACCCACATTAAAAACAATCTCCTTTGCTTTAGCAATTCCTCTTCTTGGAATGACTCCTCAGGAAATAATTGTTGTGTACAATCACATGGTCTCTCCACCTTTCCTTTCCTAAAGGTGTCTGTTGCATTATTTATTGTCGTGAACATCACTGGTTGCTTATCCAATCTATTTTCCCCTTCTCAAGAATTTTAAACTTGCATTCAATTATCCATCACACCCCTATTATTTTAGGGCTGACGTTTTTCTATTCCAGTCCTGAAGTTGAGCCTCACTGGGTAAATCTGCTTTCTGTTTCCAGTGATTATTTGGAAACACTGCCCTATGCCAACCTATTGATGGCTTTCTGCGCATCTCAGGAAACGGTTCATAAGTGGGTATATGAGACATAAGAGGACATTTGCCAGGGGCACTGGAAGAGGTGGTTTCTGTTCTTCTGGATGTATTTGAATGTAAAGCCCAGAACTGCTGCTATCATTTTTCTTCACCACCAAAGGACTGAGTGGACCTTTGGCAAAAGCAGGGCCAAAAGGATCTCAGAGAAATGGAGTCTTAGCTCTGATTTAAACGTAGCTGACCAGTGCCCTACATCTGGATTTTAACCAGTTACGCGAGCCTTAATAAGCCATTTAATGTGGTTTTAGCAGTTTGAATTAGATCTTTTCTTTTGGTTGGATTCATCAAAATCGATACTTTGTAGAGAGAAAAACTGCAAACATCTTAAATATCAACCAATAGAGAACGGGTTAAATAGAAAATCACTAATACGATGGAATAATGAGCAGGAATTAAAAGATGACACTGTGGAAGAAGATATAATGACATAGAATGATATTCGTAATATTTTTGTGTATAAATGAGTTAAAAACAGTATACATATGATAATCAGTTTGGGCTTAAAATCTATATTTACATAAAATGAGGTGAAGCCTTGCAGAGTGCTTGGTACAGTGCTCAAAATATAGTAAATGTTATTATTATTTTAATTTAACAAAATGTTAACAGTTGTCATATTTAGGTGATAGCATAAGGATGACATTATTTTCTTAACTTGAACACATTTCATTTTGTAACAATAAGAAAAAACAGCTCTTTCAAAATGGTTTAAATTTTAAGGTTCTACTATATTGTCATCATCAATTTTTAAGAGATGAATAGTTCACTATGATCACATCATAAAGAATTCTGAAGATATTAGAAAAAGAAACCTACTTATCTGCTTCCTAAATATATTTTCCAGGTGCCTTCCCATTCTTGAAACCTTTGTCTCCATTTGGATTGCTTATTTTTCCTACCATCTTTTGACAATTTTATTTCCTCTTTAAGACACAACTAAAATATTGCCTTTGGCACAGTCTTTCTAGGACACGCTGGTCAGATGTGGTTCCTTGCTCTCTTGAAAACTACAGAATTTGCAAACTGATTTTTATTTTGTCCTGTGTGTGTGTTTAATTTACACAGTATTTTAAAAAACCTATAGATGACACTAATTAAATAACGGTAGATTTCCACATAAAAATCTGGATTTTCTTTTTCTTTTTTTTTTTTGCGGTACGCGGGCCTCTCACTGCTGTGGCCTCTCCCTCTGTGGAGCACAGGCTCTGGACGCACAGGCCCAGCGGCCATGGCTCACGGGCCCAGCCGCTCCGCGGCAGGTGGGATCTCCCCGGACCGGGGCGCGAACCCGTGTCCCCCGCATCGGCGGGTGGACTCTCAACCACTGTGCCACCAGGGAAGCCCTGGATTTTCTTTTGAAAAATAATAAGACCCGACAATCTTGCACTTGCATAGTTGCATGATAACAATAGGCTTAGATTGAATGGCAGCTTCCCTTTTCAAGTGTGTATTTTTTTTTTTTTTAAGTATTTCACTCATTGATAACAACTTGTGCCTCCTGTAGACATTTGACTCCTACCATAGTTTAGTGGAAGGCTCAGCAAGGCAAGGTTATTTGGCTACTCCCTTATTATACACTGCTTTTCGCGGTTGTTTTCGTATGTACATTTTCTGTAAGTTTCTTGGGACCAAAGCCTGTACTTACACATATCTTACACATATTTGTCAACTCATACTGCCTTATGCACAGTAGGCTGGTAACATATTACTTATTGAGTGAATTAAACCAGTGAACAAATAAATAAACCTTGCCACATTCTATAAGTTCTTTACTCGAAAAAGATTTTTTTCATTGCTTCGGTTAGTCAACTGAAGAAAGCACTTTAGAAAACCACGTTAGTAGACAAATAAGAAAATTGCACCGTGGATCATGAGTACTGAACAGGTCCTGTATCATTGTTGAATTTTAACAAAATGGTTGACTTTTGAAGGTGATGTATGAGATCTGGCCTGGCATTGCACTAACAAACGTTACTGGCTTAGAAAAGATTTTGATAAATTCACTCTTGTCCTTTTACTCGTAGAAATGTGTTTTACCACCTGTCAAACACAATGACAGAAATGCTGAAAACTTCATGATAGAGCCATCACTTGTGCAAAATGCTATTAGATATGTCAAGCTCTGATGGTGAAATTTCTTCAAGAGTCGTAACAGAGGTCACTTTCAACTTCTATATTCAGTTTTGTGAAAGAAAGCAGTATAGTATCATTTTAGATTCCCTTATGACATCTCTTGTACGTTGTAGTTGCTTTGAGTTGGGGGAGAAAAAGCTGGATAGCAAATGAAATAGTTTCTGGTTGTGGAGAAAAGTTCCTAAAGTAATTAACTCCTAGTTTTGATATTTTCTGTGAACCCTCATAGCTGCAGGAAGATAGACTAGAATTTGAAACACATCCTTCGAGTTTCTTACATATATTAAATTAAACTTAATAACATGTATGGAATGACAAGGGAGAAAGATCTAGATGTATGGAAAAGAGCTGTAAAGTTGTGGTTGCCATTTTAACATGGGCTTTTTATTTAGAGAGTTCCTTTTCCTTTAACTGTCCATAATCTGGCAGCCTTGTATAAGTATAAAAAGAGTGAGACAGAGCATTCAGCACAGAACTGTGGCATTGATAAAGTCAGTCTTCCCTTGGTCTCACAGTCTGCACTTTGAATATGTATAATTTAGAGATACAGATTTCATCTGAATACAGATACACCTCATTTTATTGCACCTCACTTTTTTGCGCTTTGCAGATACTGTGTTTTTTACAAGTTGAAGGTTTGTGGCAACCCTGCGTCAGACAAGTCTATTCGCGCCATTTTTCCAACACCATTTGCTCAGTTTGTGTCTGTCACATTTTGGTACTTCTCGCAATATTTCAAACTTTTTCATTGTTGTTATATTTGTTATGGTGACCTGTGACCAGTGATCTTTGATGTTACTATTGTAATTGTTTTGGGGCACTGTGAACCATGCCCATATAAGATGGCAAACTTAATCTAATGGACTAGCTTTCCCCCCATCTTTCTCCATCTCCTTGGGCTTGCCTATTCCCTGAAACAAAACAATGTTGAAACTAGACCAATTAATAACCCTGAGTGTTCAAGTAAAAGAAGGGTCACGAGTCTCTCACTTTAAATCGAAAGTTAGAAATGATTACTCTTAGTGAAAATGTTGAGAAGTGATTAGGCATGTTGAAAGTTGAGACAGGCCGAAAGCTAGGCCTCTTGTGCCAGTTAGACAAGTTGTGAATGCAAAGGAAACATTCTGGAAGAAAATTAGAAGTGCAACTCCAGTGAATACATGAATAAGAAAGTGAACCAAGCCTTACTACTGTTATGGAGAAAATTTTAGCCATCTGGATAGAAGATCAAACCAGCCACAAGATTCCCTTAAGCCAAAACCAAATCCAGAGCGAGGCCCTAACTCTCCAATTCTACAAAAGCCAAAAGAGGTGAGAAAACTGCAGAAGAAAAGTCTGAAGCTAGCAGAGGTTGGTTCATGAGGTTTAAGGGAAAAAGCCCAAGGGTTTCCATAAAGTAAAAGTGCAAGGTGAATAAAGCAAGTGCTGATGTAAAAGCCGTAGCAAGTTATCCAGAAGATCTAGCTAAGGTCACTAATGAAGGTGGCCTCACTAAACAACAGGTTTTCAATGTAGACTAAACTGCCATATTAGAAGAAGACGCCATCTAGGACTTTCATAGCAAGAGAGCAGAAGTCAGCTCCTGGCTTGAACGCTTCAAAGGACAGGCTGACTCTCTTGCTCGGGGCTCATATAACTGGTGACTTGAAGTTGAAGCCAGTGCTCATGTACCAGTCTGAAAATCCTAGGGCCCTTAAGAATTTGGCTGGACCTACTCTGCCTGTGCTCTATAAATGGACTAACAAAGCCTGAATGACAGCATCTCTGCTGACAACATGGTTTACTAAATATTTTAAGCCCACTGGTGAGACCTACTGCTCAGAAAAAAAAGATTCCTTTCAAACTATTACTGCTTACTGACAATGTACCTGGTCACCCAAGAGCTCTGATAAAGATGTATAAGGAGATTAATATTGTTTTCATGTCTACTAACATAACATCCATTCTCAGCCCATGGTTAAGGAGTAATTTTGATTTTGAAGTCTTATTATTTAAGAAATACATTTTGTAAGGCTATAGCTGCCATAAATAGTGATTCCTCTGATGGATCTGGGCAAAGTAAGTTGAAAACCTTCTGGAAAGCATTCACCATTCTAGATGCCATTAAGAACATTATTGATTTATGGGAAGAAGTCAAAATATCACAATTAACAAGAGTTTGGAATAAGTTGACTCCAACCCTCACAGATGACTTTGAGGGGTTCAGGACTTCAGTGGAGGGAGTAACTGCAGATGTGGTGGAAACAGCCAAAGAACTAGAATTAGAAGTGAAGCCTGAAGATGTGGCTGAACTGCTGCAAGCTCGTGATAAAACTTGGATGGATGAAGAGTTGCTTCTTATGGACGAGCCAAGAAAGTGGTTTCTTGAGATAGAATCTCCCTGCAAAGATGCTGTGAAGATTGATGAAATTCCAACAAATGATTTAAAATATTACATAAGCTTAGTTAATAAACCAGCAGCAGGGTTGGAGTGGGTCGACTCCAGTTTTGAAGCAAGTTCTACTGTGGGTAAAATGCTATCAAACAGCATTGCATGCTACAGAGAAATGGTTCATGAAAGGAAGAGTCAATCCATGCAGCAAACTTCATTGTTGTCTTATTTTAAGAAATTTCCACAGCCACCCACCCTTCAGCCGTCACCACCTTGATCAGTCGTCGACATTGCGGCACCAGCCTCCATCAGCAAAAAGATGATGACCCACTGAAGCTCAGATGACGGTTAACATTTTTCAGCAATAAAGTATTTTTAAATTAGGGTATGTACATTGTTTTCCTTTTAGACATAATGCTATTGCACACCTACTAGACTGCAGTACAGTATAAACTTAACTTTCATATGCACTAAGGAACTAAAAAATTCATGTGGCTTGCATTCTTTCCATGGTCTGGAACAGAACCTGCATTATATCCGAGGTATGCCTGTGTAAGCTCTGTCACTTGATTTTACATGGCCTATCTGAGCTTCATTTTATCTATAAAATGTGAGTAACTGTCTTAAAAATATGACCTTCAGGGCATGGTTGAGAGTATTTAAAATCAAGTAACTAGTGTACCCACAACAGCCTCCCCCTTGCCCTCCAGCTTTTGGAGACTTTATGCTTTCTCCATTCCTACCTTTTCAAAACCTTAAAGGGGGAAGGGATCTGATCAGATTACTCATATTTAGATGCAAATAACTGATAAGACTTCAAGTGTACCTGCCCTTGTATATGTTTACCAGGGGCCAAAGGTTTTAAGCCCAAAGAATGAATCTTTAACTGTGGAATTTTAGGAATTAACTAATTATTGAAGGAGAAATTCGTTGCTCAGATAGTCACTTCCCCATGCTTTCTGTTCCACCCCTGGAAGTGGTAGGCAGTCTGCATACTTAGTAGTCAACACCCAAGTGGGAAGTGGTGACTAATAAGTAAGATGGATAATTTTCTTGGTAGTTAAGTTTTTGTTTAAAAAGGTGCCAGGTTTCTTCTGTTTCTTATTTAAGAGAGAAGTGCCTAATCTCTAAGTAGGAAGGGCAGAACTCCCAAACAGAATATTATTGCTATCAATGACATTGTCATTAAACATTTTTTCCACTCAACTAGGGGAAGCACCGGCATAGGAATTAAGGCAGTACCTGTATGTTTGCATTTGCCGTGTAAATATCCAGATGAGGCAAAAGGGTTTTGCTTCCTTAAAGAGAAAGATCACCTTCTTGTAGGAGACAGAGGGCAGAAAACATACATTAAGTTCAATTTTTGAACCCGGTTGAAACGGCTAAATACCATTTATCTGAACGCAGCACCACTGGTGGGCTCAGCATTCTGAACTGAAATTTCAGGTTTAGACCATGGTTTGGGATTAATGGATAGAGCTTTGGGCAAATAATTTGCTACATCCTAGACTTCTACCACTCTTGCTGCACCATTACCGTTAAACTAATAGCTAATTTCTAAGTCAGTCCCTCTAGCAGTCAGGTGGCAGAGATTGCTACAAGGTTCATTTTACAGCTGAGAATAATAGGCTTGGGTGACGTGTTACACATCAAAACAGTGGTTGAAACAGATTCTAGCCCAGGCAGTCTTTTGAAAGCAAAAGCAGTTTGAATTTTTAAAACTTGCTAAATTAATCAAACCAGGACGCCTTTAGACAAAGGTGGCTCTAATGCCATGGCAGTCTGCATAAAAGCAAACCAAAATCTCAGCCTGTAAATGCCTCAAGGTTACGAAATTCAAATGCTAAGGACAACCAATCACACACAGCCAAGTAGGCTTCAAGCTCTAGCCAATCAAACCATTTCCTTGCTTTCCTTCCCCCCTTTCTCTCTATAAGTCTTCCTACTGGCTCCTCTCTGCAGAGTGCTCCTAACTCCTTCCTGTTTGGTAGTTTGGCCCTATTCCCACTGGTTTTTGCTCAGATGAACTCTTTAAATTTTTAATATGCCTCAGTTGACCTTTTAACAAACTTTAAGACCAGATGAAATTCCTAAGTTTCTTGCTCCATCTTATTTCTCTAATAATAATCATCATCCATGTCTTCAGTTTCTTCACTGTGCTGAGTATTTTAAATGTATTATAGGTTACATAACGTTTAATCTTTTAATATCCATTTAAAGGTAAGCATCATTATCCAGCTTCTATACTTGAGATCATGAATCTTTAAAATCGTACAAAGCAAGGGCTCTTTGCTTATAAGCCCCCCAATCTTTCCATCCTCCTGTCTCTCTAGTTGGGAATAACTCGAATCATCTCAAGAGTGGAAATTCACTGTCAGTTCTACTCTTGAAAACCTTTGGGTGGTAACACTATAAATGAAAAGGACACCAGGTCCCGTTTGTTTAGGAAGATTGACGATAATTAACTGCCCGGTAATTTAATAATATTTTTTTCAACTATGCTTTTGTAAAGATCAAAAAGGAAGTACCTAAATTGACTGTCCGTATTTTGCATTAGTATAAATGGGTAGCAGTGAAAAGAGTTCCACACTACATAACGTACATACATGTGCATGGGTATATACAAATGCTCTGAACACTGTACTTCTTCCTCGTTTTGTGATTTGGTCTCCACTGAAAATAAAATAGTGCCATCTGGTGGAGGTTAGAAGATGTGGAAGCCTCACCTTCAAGTTCACTCGACTCAGTTTTGTTCAGTTTGATATTCTACATGTTTCTAGACTGGGCTAGGTGACCTGCAGGGTATCTGGTCACAAAAATAAGTAAGATGTGATTTCTTCCCTCAAAGAGCACACAATATTGCCAGGCTGCTAGCATAGAAATTGCCAGGATATACCTTGGGCAAATTGAGGTGCAGAGGGGCACTGAGCCTTAGAGGAGGTGATGCTCTCAGTGGAGGATTCTTGCCTGAGAAGCAGTCAGGCGCAGAGATGGTGGACCGGAGGGGCATCATGAACGATAGCACAGAACTAAGAAAAAGCATTGGTTTTTCAGAAAAGCAAGTGATTTGTAATCCTAGAACTTAAAATTTGGGAAGCAGCAGAGACAGAAGATGGGTCTGCAAAGCAATCCGAGACTGGTCCCAGAAGGCTGGCTGAGGATGCCATGCTGAGAAGATTGCAGGTTACTAATTGTTATAAGTGGGGCAGGGAGATAGTTGAGATTTAGTAAATCAGTCTGCTGGCGGATAGATTTGACAAAATGCAAAATCCATTTTTGTCATAAAAGGTAACATTCACAGGTTCCAGCAATTAGGACCTGGATATCTTTGGGAGCCATTTTTCTTTTTTTTTTTTTAACACTTAAATTGTGTGCATTTTTTTAAACGTCTTTATTGGAGTATAATTGCTTTATAATGGTGTATTAGTTTCTGCTTTATAACAAAATGAATCAGCTATGTATATACATATATCCCCATATCCCCTCCCTCTTGCGCCTCCTTCCCACCCTCCCTATCCCACCCTCTAGGTGGTCACAAAGCACCAAGCTGATCTCCCTGTGCTATGCAGCTGCTTCCCACTAGCTATCTAGTTTACATTTGGTTGTGTATATATGTCAATGCTACTCTCTCACTTCATCCCAGCTTACCCTTCCCCCACCCCGTGTCCTCAAGTCCATTCTCCACGTCTGCGTCTCTATTCCTGTTTTTTTTTAGATTCCATATATATGTGTTAGCATACGGTATCTGTTTTTTCTTTCTGACTTACTTCACTCTGTATGTCAGACTGTAGGTCCATCCACCTCACTACAAATAACTCAATTTTTTTCTTTTTGTGGCTGAGTAATATTCCATTGTGTATATGTGCCACATCTTCTTTATCCATTCATCTGTCGATGGACACTTAGGTTGCTTCCATGTCCTGGCTGTTATAAATAGTGCTGCAATGAACATTTTGGTACATGACTCATTTTGAATTATGATTTTCTCAGGGTATATGCCCAGTAGTGGGATTGCTGGGTTGTATGGTAGTTCTGTTTTTAGTTTTTTAAGGAACCTCCATACTGTTCTCCATAGTGGCTGTACCAATTTACATTCCCACCAACAGTGCAAGAGGGTCCCCTTTTCTCCACACCCTCTCCAGCGTTTATTGTTTGTAGATTTTGTGATGATGTCCGTTCTGGCAAAACAGTATTTTAAACTCATAAAATAATTACTGTAGAGATCTCCTGAGTTATTAAAAAGAAACAAAAAACCGGAAACCTTTTACTTAAGCAAAGAGAGAAATTTTTCTTTTTATGTTTGGACAAAGTACAAAATAAAGCCTCAAAAAAAGTGGGCATAGTTTCAGTCTTATTCTCTGGAGAACTTTGATACATGAACTTTAACAACTGTGAGAGAGACATGGTCAGTATAGTTGGCCATAGAGCTATGGAAGAAAATTGAATAGGACTAAGATTTGGTGCCCAGGACAGGCTAATAATTTGTCAGCCGTTTCAAACTGTTAATGAATAAATATACAGTATATTCATTTATTTAATAGGCAGGGTCACTTCCATTATAGAGTTTAGATTAGTTTCATTTAAAAGAAAAAAATTTCTGATCTCATTTGATCAGAGAGGGACCACTTTGCATTTTGCCATAAATAGAAGGAGTTGTCTATGAGGTCATCAGAACGATTTTTTTTCTGAATTTTCCAGTGATGTCTTCCAGACCCTTATAGGTTGGTAACCCAGGTCATCTAGGCTTCTCCCTCCTCAGATTACAGAATAATGTGCTGGCTCTGTAATGTGAGCTCTGAAAGTGTTTGCAAATATCCTATCGTCTTAGTGTTCCCTGATTGCTCTGTGTTCAGATCTCCAGCCCTTTCTGGGGACTACAAATCATCCCAGTAGGCAACTAGACACGTACATACAAACAGGAACCCTGTATGTGTAATATAGTATAATAATTAGACTGAAGACTTCATGAGTAACTGTCAGGCTTATTTACACTACCAAAGTTTTTGATTAATAACAATTTTCTGTTACTCAGAAATATGTTCTACTTAAAATTATATGTCAAGGTATTTGCTTAGAGTGGTAAAACATGTCATAAAATGTTAATAACTGATGAAATAGATGTATGTATGTGTATGTCAGTGTTCATTGTTTTGCTTTTTCAATTTTCTGAGGGTTTGACATTTTCCAAATAAAGTTTGGAGAAAAATTAAGAGGTAGGGTGTAATGAATTTCTGAAATGCATTAAATCTGTGGGTGAAGATATGTCACTATTACTTCTGGTCTGATCACTGGGAGACATCAGGATGATATATAGACGACTCAGGAAACAGTTTGGAGAGAAGAAAGAGAAGAATTTTCTATGGCTGAGGGAATGGGGAGTCTAGTGTTTCAACTGAGTACATTTTGTGATACACATCAACTACACACTCATTAGAATCTTTGTATGTTATGTTACTTTTAAAATTCTGTGTTATCCTAATTAAACAAATCTACACTGTTGGTGAAAAAGATATAATTCAAGCCTCCATGCCAATGGGCATTGCTGAATTGAGTCCAATTATTGTAATGGATATCAGTAATTATCTAAGATAAAGTTTATTGAGTTTTTAAAACATTAATGTCTCTATAAAGGAGAAGGTAAATCACAATTTCCAATAATGAATGATAGGGTCTTACAGTGCCAAAAAAGACATGGAAAACAATGTGTGTTTGCTGAAATATATCATAGCCACATTTTGTTCTTTCTTGTACAAAATCCACTATGTCATCTGCAGATGAACATTCACAGTTGTAAATTTAGCTCAGTTTTCAAAAGAAAAATCTTTCAAATGTATAAATAGTATGGACTGGCATAAACAATTATTTTGCCGTGCTCTTAGTTTTTCATTAACGTTAAGGTTTACGTTCTGGGACTCTACTGCCACCTAGAGGAAATCAGTTTTAAGTATCACTTATTTGCAATGCTTTTCCCAGTCCCTTGTAGATCAAGTTCCCACAGTTGTGGCTTACTATAATGCTTTATTTTTTCCTTCTTTTCTAACCAAACTTTGAATTTAGTTTCTATAGGAGTATCTCATAGTAAAAATTATAGCACGTGAAAAAAAGAGAAAAAAATTAAGAAACTTCATCCATTAATGGAATAAGAATTTATATCAAGATTATATTGCATCCTTGTCATTTATTAATGTGCTGTTGCAGATTCCATAGTTGCTCTACGAAGCTGGTAATTTGAAAATAATTTTAAAAATTCGAAGCAAATTTGTTTTTTTTTAAGAAGATGTATTATGTAATGTATTTGGAAGAATAGTATTGGTACAAAATTATGATATTACATGTGTATGTCTAACAATTTAGGCCTCATTGTTCCATGTCTATGCATACATTAAAATTTTATTTATGTACTTTAAATTGGGGAATGCATTCCCCCTTAATTTGGAAAACTAGATATACGTAGTGTGATTCATTCTTAAATATATGTTCTTTTAGGGCTTAAACAGAAACATCAGTCACTAAACAGGGTATATTAAACGTATTGAGAAGAGTTTTATAGTCTTTCTGTGGTAAAGGGACATAAACGCAACATGAGTATGGGAGAGATCTATTTTGAGGTGGCCTTACAAAGCTGTGGAAGCACAAAAGAGGCAGACGGTGCAGCCACAAATGAGGCTACTGAAAGGAAACGTTGCCAAACCCAGGAACTCCCATAGCTATTTGCATAAGTGCTAGCAAAGTTCCTCAGCCGATCTGGTCCTGCACCCCAGACGCGGAAAAGCAGATGAGGCAGCAGATGACCGTTTACGTTGCCAGGGTGTGTGAACCAGCGAACATCCCCCGCATTACTCACTAAGTAATGAGGAGGGGCTTTAGATATGTTCCACAATTCAGATGGGCCTGCCAGTTGGCCCCTGGGCTTCATTCTGTGTGATCCATACACAGCAGAGACACTCAGGAGGCAATGCAAATGAATCAACAGACAGCAGCGAGGTCCCAGCAGCAGCAGGCAAGGTACTGCCTATGCAACAGGGCGTGATGACAGATAATTAGCTGTGACATGCCCTCGATGGCAGTGGGATGAGAGCGTTCAGTTGGAAACCAGTGTGCAACGTGGCTTCATGAACCACGAGATTTAACTTTGGAGCATGAATTCTTTTTTGCCAAACTAGTTTTTAAGGAAGTTGTCGGGAAGAGTTAAGTTTTCAAGATTCTAGGAATGAAAGATAGAATTTAGTAAGCACCTACTGCATTCCAGGCATTGGGAGATGTACTTACCATATAAAGTCATCTTTAATGTTCTAAATATTTCTGTTTTGAAAGAACTGCCTTTCTGTTACAGATAAGAAAACTGAGGCATAGAGAAGTAATGCAACTTGCTCAGTGACACATTGCTAATAAGTAGAATAGACATGAGGCCAAACTAGGGCTGTCTGGGTTTAGAGTTGTCCTATAATTTGCCTATTTCAATCAGATGTTGAGTACTTTTTTAAAAAGGAATTTAATAGAAGGTCCCCCCTTTTTCTACTCTCTGGGTTTACTCAACTTGAGTTAAATAAGTTTTTCTTACGTATTTGACATTTTTATATCATGCTATTTGTTTATTTCTTCTTTAAAGTATTAAATTGGTTATTTAAAAAATTACTGTAAAAGACTCAACAATTGGAACAATTTCATATGGACTCTATATTAGAAAATAATATTGTAACCATGTTAAATTTCCTGAATTTGACAATTGGATTGTGTAAGAGGATGCCATTGCCATTCTTCTTAGGGGACACACAGAAATAGGGATAAAAAGTCACAATATCTGCTACTTACTTTCAGTCTTGTTCAGGAAAAACATTAATCATGATGTACACAGGTAATATGAAAATAGAGTGACAAAGGAAATGCGCAAAATGTTGACAATTGGTAAATTTAGGAGACTGTGCAGGAGTTGGTTGTATTCTTGCATCTATTGTCTAGGTTGGATTTTTTTCAAAGTAAGTTAAAATGAATTGATATTCTCTTTAGCCTTCTATTAGGCCAGTTTTTCTTTGACAGCTTTAGGCGTACATTTGCAAAGTTAGCCATGACTTTCATTATGTGTAGTCTCAGGGGCTGAGTAGAGCTGATTCCCACAGCTGACTAGCCCTTTCACCCTTGTCACAAATTATCAGTGTCTTTGGTGCTGACGTAATCATCTATTGTATGTGAAACCCATCTGGGTGATCTGCCCCTCACTCTTCATTTTGTGGCCTGGAAGGGCCTGATGATAAGTGATCGTGATAAAGGAGGATAATGTATACAAGATAGTTCTAGTCAATAAGAAGACACATTTTTGTCATTATTATTCAGTTGGGAATTTCAGCCGTGTGGAGATTATTAATCTCACAGGCCATTTTTCTACCAAAATGAAAAACTGCATTTCTTCTGCTTTCAAGGATCACATGAACATTTTTTTAAACCAGAAGAGGAAGAGCAGATGTCTTCACTGTTCGTTTCAGTTGGAGACATTTGATGTTCATAATCAACATTTTGAAATGTGTTCAAAGCTGCCATCTTGTGGTCAGATTCTATTCACCTTTTAGCAGGTATATTAATAAAAGGCTGACTAAATCCAAAGATTAGAAGAACATTGCAGAAATACATTTTACAACATGTCAGAAGGTCTGTTTTGAAGCCTACATAAAAAAATACAAGAGTGTATTTCTACATGTGATTTACTTAATCTAACTGATTGATGACCAGTTTTACTCATTTCTATTTGAGAGCCACGACAGATTTTATTCATTGTCCTTTCTTTCCTTCGTGCCCCAATTCAAAGTCTAAAGTTTCCTATTTCATAGGTGGAAAAATTAAGAATAAACTTCTGCTTAGTGACATAAATTTTGAAATCAGTCATTCTTTACTGAGATTTCAAAAAAAGTCACTCTTTTCTTTAAAACTTCCTTTCAAAAAGTCAGGGTTCACGAACAACTACAAATGGCCTCTGCTCCAATCTTCCCCACATACAATTCACACTTCAAGTTGATTCTTTGGATTTTGCCTCTTTATTTCTAAACAGAAACAGTGTATTTATTACCTTAAAAAAATTAGTGGTAGCATGTTTTAACATTCTGTTGAGGACAGTGGGGAGTCAGCTTTTATCATAGACCTGTTCAGTGTACTTTTCCAGTAATTTTCTCATCCTCTAGGTTTCAGCTTAATTTTCAGTTCTTTAGCTGATTTTCCTTAATCACCTATCTATCAATTAGATGCCACCATCCACCACCAGATTGTTTTTTTTTTTAAAGAAAAGCACACTGTGTGTTTCTTTCATTCTGCTATAATTATTACATATCTTGATTGTTTTTGCTTGTGTATTGCTGTGGCAGCACTCCCAGCTGCCACAATTCCAGATTCTTTCTTTCTTATCCCTTATGATTAGGATTCTGATTTTATGCAGGATAGTAACCAGCCAAACAACAAACCACCACCAACAAAAAACTCCCTCAATTTTTTATACTCTCCTGCCATGGGATAAACTTCTAATGCAATATAGGCAGAATTTGGGAGGATATCTATTTCCAAATAAAAAGAAAATTTCTATGTGTGATAGATATAAAGTCTAGAGATGTGGCAGCCATTTCACAGCACTGAGAGTATAAATAAAAAGATAAAAACCACACACTAAAGGTGCTGGAGAAAAGTCATAAAGAGCCTGTACTCTTGAAGGCATCATTGTGCTGTCTTACTTCCCTTGGGCTCTGCCTTTCAGACTTCCTAGTTTGTGAGAAAATAATGCATTCCTAATACAGTGCATTGGCTTTGCCATTCTCTTTCATCTCTTTGCATTCTCTTTCAAGCTCTGTGAGGCCACGGGCACTATGAACCTTGTTTATACTTGTGGCCTTAGATCAGGTTTTCTTAACCTCAGCACTATTGACATTTTGGGCGGGATTATTTTTTGATTTGGAGGGCTGTTTTGTGCATTGTTGGATGTTCAGTAGCACCCCTGGCCTGTGCCCACTAGATGCCCGTAGAATGCCCCACCCCCAGATGTCTCCTGTGGGTAAATTGCTCTCCAACTGAGAAGCATTGTCTTAGATGATGGGTTCAGTGCCCAGGAGATACTGACCAATAGATACTGGCTGTATTATCAAGATGATTAATTAATTGGATGTGAGGATTGAGAGAAATGGTAGAATTCAAGGGTGACTTCCAAGTTTCTCTCTTGGGCTAGTAATTGTATCACTTAAAAGATGGAGAGGCATGTTCCAGTTTGTTAATGTTTCTCTTAAACCGTGACCTTTAAGTCAAATAAATACTCCAGATGTGACTCAGACACCACAGATTTCTGTTCCTGTGTTAGTGATGCATAATACCTTAGCACTTCCATAGTATTTCTTTCCTCTTCATCAATCACATAGCATTCCTCCCCCCACTTTATTGGTTGCATTGCACTATTGCCTTATACTGGCCTTGAAATTCACTAAAATCTCTTGCTAGCTTCTGTCTTGTTCTACCCTTTAATTTTTCAATTGTGCTTTCAAAGTGGGAGATTTTGCATTTTTCCTTTTACATTTCAGTTCTTTCATATCAAGCTCTGTTCTTGGTTTGTTAACATATTTAAATTTTTTTTTCTTTTTTCTGTTTCATATTAGCTCTCTGTGCCCAACTTGATCTTCCATTGATTGGTTGCTTGTGTAATGATTTTGACTAGGAAATGGCGAAGAACAAAATGCATGATGTTGCTGGGTCTTCATGGACTGAGCTCAGAACAAGTGTCTCATAACAAATCTTGGAACAGTTATTTTAATAGACAAACCTTCTTTCTCCCTGCATCCAGTTTTAAAGATTACATGGAGCTGTAAGTGAGCACCATCTCTGAAATCTGCTTATAGGAAAGAAGACAGGATATAACTTCAGAGGGATACAAAAGTAATAGCTTTTCATTCTTGATTATATAGGAAGGTCCAATCAGGCATTTTTGCTCACTCTGTTTAGACTATAAAGCTCAGCTCAGTTTGTGGTACTGGCATGCAATGTATGCTTATGCAACAGGAAAGAGTGGGTTTAAGTGGTATGCAGTGTGCTTTCCAGTGAGTACATAATAATTTCATTTACTGTGTTTTATAAGAGGGCTGGAGGACTGAGAACCAGTGAAAAATCTCCAAGATTGCAGAAGAGTATTATTTACAATGAATAATGTAGCATATTATAGGGGGAGGAATGGTTACCTGATCAAGATAAGTCTTAAGATCTTACAGAGCTGTAAAATAAATAGAAAGAAGTCCTTGAGTAAAAGAAAAATAAAGCAGCACATTTAGGGAGAAATTATCAAAGCTATATTTATAAGGTAATGGGTGTAGCTCTCTATTAGAGTTAGGATTAATGCTCATGTTTCGGGACAGGCTCTCCTCCTCTCTCCCATGAACTATTTGATATTAACTAGTCTCAGTTTGTACTCTGGCCATTCCAAATCATTTTTTTTTTTTTTTTTTTTTTTTTGCGGTACGCGGGCCTCTCACTGTTGTGGCCTCTCCCGTTGCGGAGCACAGGCTCCGGATGCGCAGGCTCAGCGGCTATGGCTGACAGGCCCAGCCACTCTGTGGCATGTGGGATCTTCCCGGACCGGGGCACGAACCCGTGTCCCCCGCATCGGCAGGCGGAGGCGGACTCTCAACCACTGTGCCACCAGGGAAGCCCCCAAATCATTCTTAATCATCATTATTTAAAAATATTACCTCCACCGTTATCTTTCTCAGACATACTTTGTGACTGTTCCCTGTTCTCTCATTCCAAATTTGGAATTCAAATAGAATGAATTCCAAATTTCTGAGGATTGTGCATAGGACACTGATTTTATTCCCAATTTATATTTCTTCTCCCCTCCATGAAAACTGTGCTCTAACCACGCTGACCTGCTTTATAGTTTTGAATGTTCCATGCTCTTTCAAACTTCTGTGACTTTGCTCATGCTGTCACTTCTGCATGGAATCTCATTCTCTACTCTCATATTTGGTAAATTCAATGGTATTCCTTAAGGCCCAAGTCAAATGTCACCTTAATTTTATGTTCCTGACTTTCCCCTCCCCAAATCCGTAGTGTGTGCTTGATACATGTTTATGAAATGAGTACTTAGTAAATCTCCAAAAATAGGAAGTAAGGAACTCAGTTTCATTGATGTTTATATAAAAATAAACCTTACATTATACAACAATTTATCTGAAAAGCTTTGAGTACATAAGATTTTAATAACTCAAAATGTATTCGAGAGAACCAACTGAGTAATCCTCTTTGAAAGTTAAAACAATATTGTTGTTATATACATTCTCTTTCACTAACACGTTTTATCTGTTTATCTTGTGTACGTAGCCTGAAGATTGCTTAATAGCAAGAAACCCAGTAACCAATTAGGTGTATATAACTTTAATCTTGTTTCTGTTTATTGAGTTGGGAATATGAGACTACCCATTTTCTATAGTGTATAATTATTACTGATATTATTTCTTTTTAACCAATTTTCATTAAAATGTTTGTTCATATAACCAGCCTATAAGAGTTCTTCATTGGGAATATTGTTTCTGTAATACAAGATCAAAAAGAGAAAAAATATTTTGTTAAAAGATAGGAAGAAATTAAAGAATGACGTTCTCGCAGAATTGTACAGAAAAGGGAGACTGATGAAATAATATTTTATTTTGAAAATATATAAAAGGCTGATAAATGACAAGAAAATGGTATTTGAATTAAACACCATGAACTGATGCTATTTGTAGAGCACTATGACACATATTCTCTACATTTATGCCTTCCTTGTGGACCTCTAAGAAACTAGAAGAGGAAGTGGGAGGTGAAATGCATGGATGGGTAGTTCTTTTTTCAGTGAATTGAGGTAGGAAAACACCGCTGCAAGCATAGGCACTATTGACAGTCTTTTAAACAAAGTAAAGCTTTTACGTCTCCAAAGTGTGACAAAGATTGTGATTTTGTTGTGGCCTTGAACCTTAAACTAAATAATATAGGCTGATGATCAAAGGGGAAGATCAGTTTGGAAAAGTTAATTGGGATCCCATTTATAATGTCACATAATTAATTTAAACTACAAATGTAGCTTCCTTTATATCTGTTGGCCAGTGTCAATGAATGGAAATGTATTTACATCTTGACACTGTAGAAATGTCTACTCTTTTATTTTTTTTAATTTTTTATTGAAGTGTAGTTGATTTACAATGTTGTGTTAGTTTCTGGTGTACAGCAAAGTGGTTCAGTTATACATGTATGTACATATTCTTTTCCATTATGGTTTATTATAGGATATTGAATATAGTTCCCTGTGCTATACAGTAGGACCTTGTTGTTTATCTGTTTTATGTATAGTAGTTCGTATCTGCTAATCACAACTCCTTCTGTATCCCTCCCCCACCCCCTTTCCCAGCTGGTAACTGAAAGTTTGTTTTCTATGTCTGTGAGTCTGTTTCTGCTTCGTAAATAAGTTCATTTGCATCCTACTCATGTATTTTAATCAGGGGTTTACGATCAATCATGATTTTTCTTTACAATATGAACAAAGTACAACAACTTATTTATATTGTCATATAGTTGACCTTCAAAACATGCCCCAAATCTTCATACTATCTGCTTAAATACCATAGAATGGGTGCAACCTACCATTATAAATAGAACTGAAAAAATAGAAAACATTGAAAATATTGTGACTTTCCCCAGTTGTGGAAAATAGTATCTGGTGCTTTGAATTCCAGCATGTGCATGCACAAGGACGGAAGTAACGGAATGAAAGAAAATACAGTTACTAACTCAACCTATTATTTTTCAACCATATGGTTTTATGATAGTAATGCATAAGAGAATATACCACTTGTAATTACACCACAGACTGATTAGGATTCTGGATTTTTTCATATTCTTCAACATAGTGTTGATACTGATCAGTAAGGAGAGACTGATTTGCTTCATCCATATTTCTTCTGGCACGAATCAGACAAGAAGCACCCACAAAAATGACTGCAACCAGTAATAAAGCAGCAATTACCGCTATGGTAACAATCTCAGAAATACTAAAATTCCGACCTGTGTGAAAAAGAAAACGAGAGCAAAAAATAAATAATAAAACAGTTGCCACCCCAAATTGGATACCCTAACAGAGGCACTGTTCCAGGCACTTTACAAAGTACTCATATTTAATTTTTATTGGCTACATCACCTGTTATGGCACCTGGCATCTTCAAAGCACAATTTCTCATAGTGAGCCCTACTGGGATAGTTATTATATTCATTCTAAAGGAAATGATGGCTCAGAGTTTGAGTCACTTGCCCAAGGTCATTTGGTTAGTATGCAGTAGAGTTGGTTTTGGAGCCCAGGTCTTTCAGGATCCAGATCCTGTGCTCTTCCACTGTACCCCACTGCCTTTGTTAAGAAAGGTATTTAAAATTAAAAGAGAAAGTTTTGAATTTCAAAACCTCAGAAAAAACAGCTCAGAATATCTCCATCTCTTTTTTTTTTTTTTAGGCTAAATAAACGGAAGCAACATTATGCAGTAGAAAAATAAGGGCATATTACACAGGGCTAAGCTCAAGACTCATTCTCTATGCTCACTAGAAAGGTGATCCTTGACAATTACTCCCTCTAAGCCTCGTCTTCCTTATTTGTAAAATGAGGATTTTAATGCTTGCCTCAGAGGGTTGTAAGGATTAAATGAAGTAGTGTGGTATGTAATCAGCTCAATACCAGGTCAGAGTGGACTCTCAACAAATGTTAAATTCAGTCTCTTTATCCACAAATAAAAATTCAAATGAAAGCTTCTAAATCCAAGTGGAAAACTGTGGATTACTTTATCTCAGAAAAATGTGATTACTTTAAGGGTGACAAATTTGCTTTCGGAAATTTCCACAGTAAAAATACATTTTCAGTACTCACTTGACCATTGAACTTCATAAGTGTATCCCAGGTTGTCTGGAGCAGTAACAAACATTTCTACGTTGGTAATTGGAGGCCAAAATGGTACCATATTGTATTGTCTGTTATGTCCAATAGGGGCATTTTCCAATGGAAATGTGGATATATCTAAAATATGTCAAAGACACCTTGTTAATAGACAAACTCAAGCTAATATTAATACATTATTATTATGTTCTGAAGGTGACCCAAAGTATTCAAGGGTAACATTAAAAATTCTTTCATATCTTACACTGAGTAAAGACATAAAAATGTTTCACTACAGCAGAACAGGGAATTGCATAAAACAGAGCTCAGATGCTTTGAGTACAGCACTAACATGTCATCCAACACAAAAAGAGAGTTTAAAAATAAGGAAATTTTAGTCTTTTCTTATCTATGATGATCATTAGTTGTTTTACTTTTATATTACAGAAACTAATTTGAATAAAATTCATTAAACTTACTTTTCAAAGCTAAAGAAAAGATTGGACCTGTAATTTGCTGTAGTATCATCTATGATTTAAATATGAGAGACACTGTAGCTAATGAGGTTTGTCCTTGACTATGACTATTTCTGTTTAGTATTTTTCATTTTTCTGTTTAATTAGAGAAATAAATATTAACTTATTCCCTGGGTTTTACTCTGTTAACAAAAAGCACTTAACACTTTGAATCAAGGTCCTAGAATCCTATTTGCTTCCTGCCGCCTTTCATCTTTCTACTTAAATAAAAATCATAGGCATTTATATTATTAGTAAGTTTCTGTTATCACAGATAAAAGGAGTGATATACTCTTTGTGACAAAAGATCATTCCTTTTTGTTGTTGTTGTTGTTGTTTATATTTATATTGGTACAATTAAATGCCAAATGGAATGTCACAAAACCAGAGTTGGAAGTGGGTTTGGGTAGGACATTAGTGGAAATACATTTAAAAGCGCTGGAATATGTGAGAAGGCTAGTGAAATATTAGGTTTTCTGTTCGCAAGAAGTATATTACATGGACAGTCACTGTGATCCTGTGAAGCACAGGAGAGTATTTTAGCATCTACTCTGAAGAGAAATTGATCATAGAAATGGCAGGTAGTGTTTATATTTTTGTAACTTTAAATTTAAAATCTAGTGATTTTAAATGTACTATGAATTAAATGCTAATTAAATATTTATCCACTGAAATCTATTGAGCTCCTGCTAATGCCAGGCACTGATCTAGGCACATGGAGTATAGCATTAAACAAAGGTTCCTGGCCTCAAGGCACTACTCCTATTAATTATTTGTTAAAGTTAGATGTTAAAGCTAATAACTTAGATCATTTTTAAACTTCCCACTTCATCTTTACTGAATTGGCCTCAACCTAGTCCAGTTACAGCTGCATAAAAAAGTTATGTCCATTAAAATAAGTGGAGGAAAAGAAGAAGAAGAAAAATAACAATAGCAATTGGATTGCATTGTTGCTTCCCTGTGTCAGACCCTTCAATGGCTCCCCTTCTGTCTTAGAGTTAAACCCAATGTCTTTAAGGATCTGCCCCCCGTTTTCTCTCTGACCTTGTCATCTCCCTCCGTTTTCTCCCCACTCCCCACTCTGCTCCAGCCACAGTGGCTCCTTTGTTCCTTTGTCTTGGGAGCGTTTTTCTCCATATACTTAACGCAGTGCTGCCTATCCCCTTTCCTGATTTTACTTGTCTACAAAGACTTTCCCCCATATAACATACTCTATATTTATTTACATATGCTTATTGTCAGTTTATACACTGCTGTCTAGTTTCCAGCAGTGTATGTTTAACAAAAGTTTGTTATGTTCATTTCTAAACCTACTAATTCTAGTTATTTGTTATTGAAATAAAAGTAATATAACAAAACACACGTAAATCGATAATTATGATTGTAAAAAGAGGAGGATGTTGTTTTTATAATAAATAAATGGAATGCTTTGGAAAGATTTATTAAGAATAAGTGGCTGCAACATTGCTATAGAATTAGGAATGAGCAACTGTGATTTTTAAGGGTTAGGGGAGCATTATGAAAATTTAGAATAATACTGTACTCAGATTGCATCACAAGGGTTGTTAATTTCTTGTTTCACTTTAAAGAAACAGACACTGTAAATTATAGACAATTCATTATGGTTGTATGTATGTATATAAATACACATGAAAAATCAGATGGAACTCCAATCAGTGAATTCATAGAAGATTGATAAGTGAATAAATATTTGTATTTAAGCTATTTATTTCTTAAATTGTTTTCAGATGAAACAGACTATTTTGACCAACTCATCAATTAATGGTCCAAATCAGGTTAGATTAGCGGTTTCTATTGTATTCTCTCTCTCTCTCTCTCTCTCTCTCTCTCACACACACACACACACACACACACATACACACACACACACATACACACACAGCACAGAAGTAAGAGATGGCTGAATGAATAAATGAATCAGTAGATAGTTAATCTCCAATATTATGTTTATGTGCATGACGAAGTAAAGGCACATAAGACAAAACTTAGAACACTTTTAAAATGTGAAAATTTATGATGTTTTAACCAGTAAAAGCACATTCATTGTTTGAATAGTAATACAACCCTCTCAGCTGAGTGAAGAGAAAGTAGCCTTTAAATAATATTTTAAAAATGCATTACAATGAACTTAAAAGAGATTTTCTACAATGTGATATAAAAACTAACATTAACTTTTCAAGTTGAATAAAATTTCCATTTGTGAGAGGCCGTAAAGTAATAAGAATCAGAACTGTGGATTATGAGTGTATTTTTTCTGTCTTTTGGGGTATCAAAGAAGAGCTCTTTAAGGTTTTTGCATTCATATTAAAAAACAATGAGGATGTTCATTGGAAGATATGAGAAAGAAAAATTGGGGAAACATGGTAGTCATCTTTACATGGTAAAAAGGAGAAGGGATGACCTTTTTAGTCCTGTTGAATGTTAGTAAGTATCATCTTACAATTACTATTCTGAGAGACTTCTCATCTGCCTTTTCCAAGTGGTTTAGAATAGTTGGAAATGGCTAGATATTAGAGCTCTTTTATCCTATTGTTAAGCGTAGTTTAAATGTGCCAGATGCTTAGCCTAAAGTGGTAACTATGCCATCTGAACAATCTCCTTTGCTGAGCCTGCAAAAAGCATATGAAAGAGTTTTACCAGCAGTATATCTCCTCAGCCATTCATCAAAGACTGCATCAGTGAAAGTATGTAGGAGGACAAAAATAGGATCATTGGGAGATAAATGAGTTTGCCCCCCGGTTCCATTCAGGAATAGATGAGCCAAATTGTGAAGGCTTCGCACAGTAGGGTCATACCTTCCTGTGGGATCACTGTAACCTAGATACAAAAACAAGGATGAGAATAGTAAAAACCATTACACATATCTAACTTTTCAAGTCCAAAGCAGTGATTATATTGGGAAACAATTTTTCCGAAGCTTGTCAGGCCAATTTTTACCTTAGTGTAATAGCACTGCTTCTCTGTACCTATGGTTGGTGACATGTGTTTGCTGTACCGAGAGCTGGGTTAGTTTGAAGCTAGTGGCATGGCATTCTAAATGTAGCCTCTAGGTTAAAAATAATGACCTGCAAAGACTACCAGTCAAAATATATAGAACACTCTATTTTGACAAGGGTAACATTGGTCTGCATGGAAATAAAGATAGTGGAAAGCTCTAGCTTCTACAAAAACTGCTGATACAATTGGGAGAACACCACTCTGATTGTCCTGGAGCTTAAATTGCCAGATGTTACTTTAGTCTCCTACCTTATTCCTTTTGAATGACTGTCAGCATGTTTATTTTTAGAAAATTATTTTTGTGGAGAAGTTACAGTTTCTCAGAGCTTTCTTACCATCTCTGTGCTAGTTTTAAATATCTGAAAAGACTGCTGTCAAAACGTTTATAGAACTTTTGAGAATGATCTGTATTCTATATATATATCTTCTCCAAATACATTTCCATTTTATATATATTTCACATGTGGATCATATATATATTCCCATTTTATATATAATCCACGTATTATATATCTATTATATATAATATATACATTTCCCATATTATATATAACATATATATTTCCCATATATACTCACATATATATATTGTTCATGAATACATATTAGAGAGAAGACAAGGATAGATCACAAACAAAAATAGATGGTCTCTGATGTGGGATGGAGTTACAAGTGTGTGTAGTTAGCTTGAAGGACCAGAGCGGGGATAGCAGGGAAGGGCTGTATATTATAAAACAAAATTAGAATTTGAAATACATTAACTCAGTTGTATAATTATAGTTATTCATTTACTCATTTTTTATATGTTTATTCCATTATTTTTTGACTCATAAAACGTTTAAAGATTGTCTGTAATGTACACAGCAGGTGGTTAAGCACTAATCTTTTCATGCATTCTGTCAGGAAATCAGTACAATTTGTCTTTTGATTGAGCATCAGTAAGACACAATCTGCAAATTCTTTATGAAATCACTACTTATAATCTTAGTTTATAAATACCAGCTTAGTCAAAATACGGTTATTATTTATTGAGTCATCTCCAAGTCAGTGTATCATTGTAGTTATGAAAATTAACATAAAGATAGGAAAGAATGGCAGATAATTTTGATGATAAAAGGGGAGATAATTGAAAATAATTATCGGATCTATACATCAGGTATCTCAGATTATGGGAAAGAGAGATCTATTCCCTTTTATTGGTTGGGGGGAGGGCAGTCTAACATGTGCAATGCTGTATTTAAGGTAAAATTTGACAATAACAAGTTTATAATAAAGTTAAATGTGATTCTACTCTTTTAAAACTTTAAATATGTATCATGAATAATTTAGAGGTATCAAAATTTATTTTATAAAGTAAATTATTTTATAAAATAATTATAAATGAAATATAATTTATTTTAGAGGACTTAGAAAATTTGGATTTGAATCTGTGCTCTGTTACTAACTAGCTGGATATCTTTGGAAATTAATTTCACTTCTTTGGACCTCAGTTTCTCAGCTTTAAAATACTTTGAATTAAGCAAGGAAAACCAAATTAAATATCTCTAGATGCAAGTTCTAATTTTTATAGATCTTAATAAAAGTTGCAGGATGATACCTAAATAAAACAGGTGTCCAAACCAGGCTTTAGTAGATGGCAACTTATGTTCAGGATTTTTTATTATATTTTTTAAGAAAAAAATTAATAATCTCTCCAAGTCTTGAATATTATTTGCCTATACTAGAATTTGATATAGTTATACACATATTGGCCAGCTACCTAACAGAAATTTGAGTTTAATACCTTTTAGGTATTTTAACAGAATCATTTCCAAGGGCTTCTCCTATGATCAAAAGTTTCAGGGTCTCACACTTTTCTTTAAGAAAGTTCTTTTTTTGAGCAGAGAATTGTGATTATATCATCATAGGCAGCCCTATTCACATAAACTTACAGGATCCATATGGCATTCAAAGGTTTTTTTCAAAGAGATTTGAGTTTGAATAGTTTTCCGTGTAACAACTAGGTCAATTCAGAGCACCGATTTTTACTTGCCTTCCACTGTGTTTCGGAAACTGTTTGTAGAAGTGGAATAAAAAGGAGGTGTGTCAAATAAACCAACTTCCAAGCACTGAGTGACATCCTGTGGTTCAGGAAGACGTTGCACCATTGGTCTAGCCACATTTCCAGCTGGATTTCTCCTAATTGGCCTACCCTCAGTGCCTGGGGAAAAGATGGGAAACGATGAACATGTATAGAACATTTAGAGATCTTAGCTTTGCTTTTCAAATTTGTATACATAGCACGAACACTGAAAAACAGGGTTTCCTTGGTAGAAGAGAAAATTTTTAAAGTGCATATTTAGTGGCATTAAAGTGAGGAAATAAGTTATCATGTCCAACTTCTGTGAATAGGGAAAATATGTGATACACAAAATCACCTGAGAAAAAAGATGATCACAATAACAGATAGAGGTCCTTGTATTTGTTAAATCAACATATGCTTTTTTCAAGAGAACACATTAAAATGAAAATTCCATGGAAAATTAAATCCTACCAACATAATCGCATAAATCAGAACTCTACACTGAAATCCATATTTCATACACATATGAAATTTTGTACTTGAATGCTCTTTCAAGCCTTCAGAGAAATAAAGTTAAAACAACCTTAAATCTCTTTGGGAAGCGGTCTGTATTGCAATCACCACATATTTTTCAGCAATTAACGTGGAAAATAATTGAAACATTTTAAGGTCAGTAAGATAAACAGGTAAACAAAGAGCTGCTGTACTAGGGATAATAGGTACCCCTAGAGATACAGAGATGCCTTTGGGGAGACAGGGAGGGAGAGAAGGAGAAATAGGGAAGGGAGGGAAGGCGGGGGTGGGAAGGGGGGAGAGCGTAAGTGAGAGAATCAATTCTTCCCAATTGGGTGGCTTCAGGAAGCCTTCATTAGGTAGAGAGATTTGCAAAGAACCCTGAAGGACTGAGGAAAATTGCCAGAGGTGAAATAAGACAGATTTTTCAAGTCAAACGTTTTAAGCAGAGGTAATAATAAAAGAGATAAGCTTTCTTCTATGCATCATATAAGCCCCATCGGAGCACAAACTCTTTTCTTGATCACCAGTGTGTCCTCCAGTCTTGATCCAGCACTGGCATATAATTAAAGCTAAATAGTTGTTTGGTGTATGTTGATTTATGAAAAGATCAGGTTGATTGTACAAGAGGGCCTGTTAGGTGAACAGCTTGCCTAGGGTATGTGGCAATGTAAGGGTGTAGTGGATGGCGGGAAGGATAGGAAGCTAGACAAGAACTGTTTTATTTATTAGGCCAGTGAAAGAAAAAAGGAAAATAACATTTTATTGAACACATATGAATGTGTCTGATATGGTATCACATACTTTAATAAGATATCTGATTTAATCCTCACGGTAATTCTTGCCTCTCTCTACTTTTCTTCTTGGATGAAATTATCCATTCCTGTGGTTTCACTGATCATCTTTTACAAGACACCCATACCTGTACAGCTTTAGATCAAACCTTCCTTAGACATTGCATGCTTATGTCCTCATATGCTTTCTGGACAGTATCTTTCCAGTATTCCATAAACGCACCAAATTCGGTATACTGAAAGAGTTAATTATTGACATCTAACATTCTTCCAGCCACTAAAATATCACCTTTAATTCATCACATGAAAAACATGCTCTTTCTTCACTATACTTCTTAAATTTGCTTTCTACTTCAGACACTCTGAACTTTTCATTCATTCCTGCATGGAAATCCCACAGGACTCCAATCCATAGGATGTTAATAGGTGCAATGGCAGAAGTTGTCCATGTGCAAACAAATTAAAAAAAAATCACAGTCAGAGAGAGGTGAATGTTTTGGTATCTAAAGACATACTGATCCTCAATTTTATCTCATTCAACATGCCAAACAAAGTTTTATTTTAATTTTTAAACTTCTACAGAATACAATTTTATATACATTTACTTCTCTTATGCCTATATATGGCTAAATAATTTTCTAATGGTGAAAAATCTACTTAATTTCTTTGCTCTATTTAAAATATTCTCTATTTAAGTTACAAAGTAATTTAATATTTGGTGCCTAAAGGAATATGTGCAGAATAAATGTTATTAGTATAATAATAAAATAAAAAATAAATTCCAACAATTCTAGTTTTTATATGGAAGAAGAAAAGTTCAAAATAGCCAGACGTGCCTGAAGAAGAAAAATAAGATGGGATAAAAAGACTCTGATAATTAAGACCTTCCGTTAGCAGCAAGAGAGACGGTAAAAATAGGATCTAAGGAAGAGAACAGAAAGCTTCACGGGAGCTGATCCACATAGGACAGAAACGTGACCTGTGGCAGAGATGGCATTCAGACCACTGGAGAAAGGATGCTAGGAAAACTGGTTAATCATTCTCTTTTTGTATTCACTTTGGGAGAGCTGGAAAGAGCTAGTTGGCAGACATCTTCTGTACAGTATCTTTCTTTTATTAAAGGCATCCTCCATGTCACCTTTTGGTTTTTTAACCTTCTGACCAGATTAACATAATAGTAAAAATAATATATTATAATAACATAAAATAATAGTAATAATCATTATACAATAATAATAGTAATTATTATTATATGTATTTTTTACTCCCAGGGCACTTCCAACTCTTTCTGCGTATTTCACATTTCCTAGGGAAACATTTTCTGTGAAATTCCAACACAAGACACATGACTACTAAGCAGTGCTGAGCTTACTAAGAGGATTAATTAATACAAAATAGACATTTCCAAAATAAGAAAGTGAGCAATGCACTGACCAAGTTGTTCAAGGAAAGCAATGGAAAAATGTATAGGCACTTTCTTTTTCCCCTGGAGCACCCCAGATTGCCTTGACTGTCCTAGGTACTTAGTGAATATTTGTACATCAACTCTCCATAATAAACGTGGATTTTAGTCTGAAGTCCTTAGTAGAATGAAGAGCCTTCAGGCAGCACATTTAATCACTTTACCTAACAGGCAATTCTGAATCCTAGTTGTCATTTGGAACTTACTGTTACAAAGGGTTCCCAGGGTATCATAATCTTCCAAGGATTCGCAGACCACTCGCCATTGAGAAAAGACGGAGTTCGGGCTTATAAGAGTGGAATCAAAGTTGCTTCTTGATCCCATCAAGTCATCGGTGCAAATGTCACAGGTGTTCTTCCCGGTGGCAAAATTCCAGTAAGGAAGGGAGAAAGAAGTATCCTGCAACATTTCCTAGATCACAGAAACTCTGTTAGCATTCTCTGCTTTTGTTTAAAATTCTCCCTTTGTTTCGTTTACTCCCTGGCATTCTGTTTCTATTAGTTCTCTTCAGCCACTTAGGAACCAGTTAGTGTGTCAGTGGTGTCTGAAGGGCTAGAGGACTTAAATACCTTATTTAACAAAGCTTCAAATTTACTACAAGAAGTCACTTGGGCACTAGAGGGAATGAAACTCAACTTGTTATACAGAAGTTTCTGCAAATGCTTTGGGGAGGTGTCTTCCTTTTCTTTTTTAGGCAAGTAGTTACATTTCTGTTGGTTTTACTAAAAATTATCAATAATCACTTCTACACTTTGACATTTCCACTTCCTTCCATTTTCTTATCTCTAGTTCAAGCATGACTAACTCCTGGTCTGGCGCCAGACTCAGCCTTGAGATATATTATGTGAAGCAGTGCCTTTTATTTTGTTTCTGTTTTTTAATTTAACCAGAACGACTTCAGGCATTTAGATTCTGGTTTGGCCACAGACTACAGAGGCTCTTTCACACTTGCCTTATCTGCCGGGGCACTGAAGGTGTTTTACTTAGAGACCCCTGCTTCAGAATCTAAACTATGAAGACTCAGGCTTCTGCTAGAAACTAATACAGACAGGAAATGCTAAACTGAAGCAGAATATTTCTCTGTGCACACTGTTATTTAGACCAGAGACCTAGTTTCCATTTAGAGCTGATCTCAACAATTTTAAAAATGCTGGACTCAAGATCACATGCTTATTTTACTGGGTTCCTTTAAACATGTATTTATTGTACTTGTTATTTCTCATTCCTTCAAGCCTTTAGTGAGCTCTATTTAGAGTGTGGGATATAAATGTAGGGATTGCCATTGGTTTATCTCACAAGTATTTAGTACATATGTACTTTTTTACTTTTAAACCCTTTCTAGGAAGCATTTCCTTGTCTTCGGGGTATTTTAGAGCGTCAGAACTTTCCAAGGTATTCCCCCAGTTATTGATCTCCAGAGCTTTAGAGTCCTTATTTAGAAGCCATTGTTCTGGTTCACAAAAATTAGTGACAGCTTCTAAGGGATCATTAAGAGTCAGTTTGTGGTTCAGCAACTGGCATCTGGGAGCTGGAGCAGATTCATGTGGCATTTCAACTGTGCGTTACATTTAGATTGTAATTTGTTGGATCCCTTGTGCTGTTGGGTTTTAAAAACGTAAGTCATAGAGGTTGAAGCTTACGCAGGCAAAATTGAAGCTTTTAGATACTTTCCACCTGCCCTTTCATTTTGGTGTACCTGTGGGAAAATGACTTGAAGGCAAGAAGAGCCCGAGTCGATTACAAATGACAGATTTATCTACTCATAATCTGAAAAATGCCTTGAAATCAGAGCTATAAACTGTGAAGTTCAGAGTATCAGATGAATTCATTTAATCACTCTCAAATTGCATATGGATGGACTACTTACGTGTGAATATTTTGCTCTGTATTTTAGTGCATTAAATCTCTCCCTTCTAACCATTTATTTTCTTGGATAATGCTGGGCACAAGCATACTGCGAATCAATATGGGAATCTGCCCTCGGATAGTTTTAGATTCATTTTTAGATTTTAATTTGTGGGGAGGGATTCATTGCTGTTATTTCATCTAGAAAACAGGTTCAGTTTGTGGATTTCCTAATTGAGATCTAAGAATTTTAAAGGGGTTAGGGGTTAGGTTGGGGTTAGCAGATGTAAGCTGTTATATACAGAATTGATAAACAACAGGGTCCTACTGTATAGCACAGAGAACTATATTCCATATCCTATGAATACCATCATGGAACAGAATATAAAAAAAGAATGTATAGATATGTATAACTGAATCACTTTGCTGTACAGCAGAAATTAACATTGTAAATCAACTGTACGTCAATAACAAAATTTTTTTTAAAAACTTCATTTAAAAATAACAATACTTTTCTTAAAATATACAGCAATTAGTAAAATAAACAATGTGAAAGTATTTATGTTAACAGATACTTTAATGTGGCTTTAGCTTATCTGATTAAAAATAAGCAGGAAATAACTTTGTTTTGAGCTTCACTTTATGCCAAAAAAGTCAATGCCTTTTAAATTAAAATGATGTCTGACCTATGGGATGTTGTTAGTAGGTGTCTTCTATAAGCCTCAAAGTGGTAGGGGGCATGGAAAAAATGGAGTTCAATTAAATATGACAATATAAATGAAAAGTAATTTTTTTCATAATTTAAACCCCGTATCATATCAGAACGAATCATCAACTTATAAAGTGAGCTGTACATTTGGGACTTGGAAGACTGAGAAGTTATACACACCTGCCTCATCCAAACCAGGAGGAGGTATTGGTTGACATTTGAAAAGGGAGACATATCAAGTGAGAGTCCTTCATTGCAAACTATATGAGGGTTATTTTTTCAATGACAGAGCTGTAGAATATGTCCAGTGATTTAATTCACACCTACAAATATGTCAATTGGCTTCCTCATCACTGATGACTTTCTTTTCACTTCACAAAGGGTAAAGAATAATTAATAAGGAAGTAATTAGCATAGGGAGAAACTTAACAGAATGCCAAAGGCAGATTAATAATGTGCAATCGCTTTGTCATCGGATCATTCGGAACACAGTGGATCAACAACTTAGAAACAAGTCACCTCCTCTGTAAAGGATATGAACATGGCCATGCCTCGTGCATACCTGCATGTCTCTCTCCAGCTGCAGCAGGTGGTACCTATGCCATGTGAGAAACGCTGGTCCCTCATGAGAGAAATCCACTTCACCAAAGCTTTCCTGTCCTGCCCCCAGAAAAGTCTTTTTGACTGAGTAGTAGTGCGTCCAAACAAAGTAGTTATAAATGGAAATGTTCTCAAATTGTGGGGTGTTGCCATCTGGCCCCAATATTTCTTCTGATCTCCTGGTGGCAATGACAAACTGAGGGTGAATTGTACGCTTTGCCATATCCAGGGCCCGGACAAAGCGGTTCTTTTCTTCTGTACTTAAGTCCAGTAGGTTTCTCCTGACTTTAAGGGTACAAAATTCAAACGTGAAAACATCTGCAGTGTGGGCAGGGATAGACAATGCACACAATCATCTTGTGACACCACGTCCCATTTACCCGTGAATGATAATTTACATGTGTGCTCACATCATTTTATACTTTTAAAAATACCCCTTGCTAAAATCCCTTCTTCAGGCCTGCTTTTTGTCTCTCTCTTCCCCTCCCTCTCTTTCTCTCTCCAACTTACTCTAGGATTCCTATGAGCTTTCCTTAATCTTACCATGGACTTTATGATTCTCTGATCCTGTTATATTGATTTCTGCTCACTATTGGCATATTTCTTGGAATTTTCTACCTTTTTAATATCATAAATTTTGCAAAAACACGGTATGCGGTATAGTATAGTGGTTAAGACCAGAGCCTCATTCTATGACTGCACACATTTCTCTAAGCATCAGTTTTTCATCTGTAAAGTGTGTGTAAAAATATCAGCTTTATAAAGCTGTAAAGACTAAGAGGACACACATAAAAAGCACTTAGACCAGAGCCTGGCTCAGAATAAAGACTCACCCACAGACATAGAGAACAAACTTATGGCTACCAAAGGGAAAGGGGGGGAGGGATAAATTAGGAGTTTGGGATTAACATGTACATACAACTGTATATAAAATAAATAACAAACAAAGATGTACTCTGTAGCACAGGAAACCATACTCAATATTTTGTGATAACCCATAAGGGAAAAAAATCTGAAAAAATAGATATATATGTATAACTGAATCACTTTGCTGTAGCCACAACATTGTAAATCAGCTATACTTCAATTAAAAAAAAAAGGGGCTTCCCTGGTGGCGCAGTGGTTGAGAGTCCGCCTGCCGATGCAGGGGACACGGGTTCGTGCCCCGGTCCGGGAAGATCCCACATGCCGCGGAGCGGCTGCACCCGTGAGCCATGGCCGCTGAGCCTGCGCGTCCGGAGCCTGTGCTCCGCAGCGGGAGAGGCCACAACAGTGAGAGGCCTGCGTACCACAAAAAAAAAAAAAAAAAGGCTCAGTAAACATCCCCTGAAACTCTTGGTCCCATGTTTGGCACAAGGAAAACAATGCAGTATTGCCAACTGTTACTATTTAAAGCTTTCTCATTTATTGTCATTTAGGCTGCAGGCCAGGCTCATCTTGTAAAATGGCTGAACTTGATCATCAGAGCAGGAACCATCCTTGTGGTCAGCAAGGGTAGTGGAAGAAGCTCATCGATTAGAGCTGGACACATCTCAGTGTGAATTCCAGGTTTACCACATACCAGCTACATGGACTTGACCTTTCAGAACCTCACAATTAACATAACTATCTTGCAAAGTTACTGAAAGGTCCAGTCATGAACACCTAGCACGGTTCCTAGTATAAAGGAGTTGCTCAACAAATCTTTTGAAAGGAAATGTTATTAGAAGACTTGAGGTTCACCTTCAACTCCTTAAATCAAATACATTTCTCAGCCTCTCTAAGCCTCAGTTTCCTCAGCTGTGAAAAGTAAGTCTTGAGCTTTATGATTTCTAGGAGTTCTGAAAGTTCAACTGGTTCAGGATTCTGTAAGTGTGTTGAGTTCCACGCAGAACTGTGCATCCATTCACACCCCACTTACCTATGAGAACCCTCTGGTCACAGGCAGGTCCTCTCCATCCAGGACGGCAGGTTCCACAGTTGTATCCTGAGAAATTGCCAATGCAGTGGCATGTCCTGTTGAAGAAGCGCGTGGGCCAGCCCTCTCGGTCATCTCTGCCATCATGTGGGTACTGGGGGCCGTGGGGTCGGGAGTCAGCTGTCACCATTTCACACCTGCCCCTTCCCGATGAGGAACCACAGCGGTCAGTCCCAGGCCCAGACAGTGGGAACAGGTCTGGGCAACACACGCCATTTCTCAAAGCCTCGATGGTGACACACTGTCTTGGAAATTGAGCCCAGGCCTGCTGGAAAAAAAGCAGGGCCAAGAAGGTATAGCCCAGAGAGAGGAGTTTGGGAGCTTTCATTTCTGCTTGAAGCAAGAATGCAGTACAGGTTCTGGTTTTCAGCCCTTTGTGTAGAGCCCGAGGCACATAGATAAAAATCAAGCTGAAAAGGAAAAAGCAAGATGAAATTATGCAAGTTGTTTTGTACTGTTATAAATGGCATGAGACCCTTCCCAACCCACCTTCAAAATGCTTTTCATATCTGTAAAATGACATTTCAAAAACTAATCAAAATAGTAATTTACCTTTAAAAATTTGACATGTATAATACCTACATAATTAAATCCCCTGTCCTCGTCATTTAATTTTCTTCATTTTAAATTTCTATTTATATAAAAAAATACTTATCCTGGATGTTATTTATCAAAAGCACTCATTATCGGGTCACTGTCGTTAATTACATTTATCCATGGAGCTGAAGGAAGAAATGGGGGGCAGATTTCTAGCAAGTTAATATCCAGGATTTAAAGTCCCCTTTATCCTAATGGAGTTTTGGCGAGAATCCACCCACTCCCCATAGAGTTTCTCTCCAGTACCTTGAACTCCTGAGGGGATCCTCTGCTGAGCCTTTCTTAGAACTGAGTGTTTTATATTTGCTTGTGCCCTGATGTCACAGCTGTTAATTGCTTGTGGGTTTCTGCCTGGTAACTCATCCCAAATCTGTTCGCCCAAACTGGGAGGGGCTGGTCCTCTTTTCCACCCTTTACTAATCTCTTTTCACTTCAGTGAATTTTTCTGCCCTTTAAGTATTTGGTTAGCACATGATTGCCTTCCCACTGATTTCCTTGTGATGTTTAAAGTTTTAAGAAAAGGTCAGAGCCACGAATTTGGAATGCAACAAGTCAGAGAAACTGGAGAGCTTTTGTTTTCATTGCAGAGAATTTTATTTTTTCCTTTGAAAATATATCTTTAGAGGATAAATGAGATTACTTACCTTTTCTTAGTGATAAAGGGCTAGGCTAGTGCCTGCACCTGATGGTAGCTTTTGATTGTGTTCCGTCTTGAAAACAGATGCTGCCATTCTTAAAATTTCCAGAGAGAATAATTGTAGTAGAAAAGGCATCAGATATAATTATACCAACTCACATGACATTGGCTATCAAGGTGCCTGCTGGTATTGACAGTTGGGTACTCCAACTCCCTTACCTCCATTGGGGTGGTGTTCATCTCTGTGGCAAAGGATCTCAGGGTCACTGCTATGTCTACTGTTTAGAAAATGACCACTAAATAGCTTATTCTTTCCTACCTTCTCTGCAAGCAGTCTTAAGTTAATGGCACTAAGGGTAATAGATTCCTGAATTTCAAAAGGAATTTTCCTCTGGAGTTGAGACCCATACATATGAAATCAATTTTCAAAGTTAATCTTTAGTTTGGAGTACATAATTGCTGTGCAAAAGTGATCAGAATTTGCGATCAGGGTTAGCTGTCCTATTTGACTCTCAGCCATAAAATTGTCCAGAAACCTATATAAAGGACTTGGGTATATGGTTACCAACAAAAAGCCAACCAAGGCTATGTCTACAAATTAAGATAAAAAGAATAAGAAGAATTTCCTATACACGCCCCCTTGTCCAGGCCATCAACATGATTTATTACAACCATATCAAGCCATGGTTATTAAGATTTGTGTCTATAAATCTAGTGTTATTCTTTTTAAATTTAGTTTTATATTTTGGTCTGTTGTGTATAAAACAATCTACTAATGTGAATACATATTAGGATATTTCCTAAAATGTTTTAAGAAACATAGCAATCCTGGTTATGATCTGTCGCATGCATAGAGGCCAAAAGTCCCTTTTTCTTTTTTGCCTTGGATCTCGGGTGCTAGAATCACAAAAATGCTATCTATCATCATTACTATTTAAGTAGGCTTCAGTGACCAAACTTTTTTCCCCCACTAATACTATGTATTCAGGTTGTTGTATGTAACAGTATTCTATTTTATTTTTTTAATGTCAGTTTGAGATATCATTGTAAGAATATACTCTATCCATTCTCCTGTTAGTGAACATTTGGGTTATTTTCCAGGATTTTTAATTTAATTTTTTGTCTTATGAACAATACTGCTGTAAAGAGGATTGTAAATGTTTCTTTTTAAACATATGTAAGAATTTCTTGTGGTAAATACCTAGGAAATGGATTGCTAGTCATAGGATTTGTGAATATTTATAAGTTAGTTTTAAATTGTTTTCCAAAGTGGTTGTATCAATTTATATTCCCACCAGTAGTGCTTAAGATTTCTTACTGGTTCACAAACTTGCTAACACTTGGTAATAATAGACTTAATTAACATTATAGAGATAGATATTTCATTCATGTTAATAACTAATATGTTTTAGTACTGTTCTTGTGCTTTTAATCCCATCTGTTTCTTTTATTGTACATTTTTTCATGCATATTGCCAATTTTTTTAATTTGTTTTTTTGTCTTTTTGCTATATAGGACTTCTTTATGTATTCTGTCTTCTAATCTTCTGTTAGATAAATATATTGAAAATCTCTTATTCTAATTTATGGCTTAAGTTTTGCATTCTTGACACAGTTTTCTGAGGATTAGTAGTTCTTAATTTTAATGTCATGGTATCAATCTTTTATTTTATTGTTAGTAGCTTCCATGTCTTGTTTAAGAAATCCTTACCATTCCACAAGTAATGAGCTATTTTTTCATGTTGTCTCCAACATAAAAAGCTTTAAATATTGCCTTTCACATTTCACTCTTCAAATGCATGTGGAATTAGGTCTTGTGCTTGATGTGAATAGGAACCTCAGTTCAACTTTTTGTTCCACATCAAAACCCAGTTTTTCTGAGCATCATTTATAGCTGGAGGCATTCTTTCTCTAGTCATCTGCAGTATCACCCTTTCAGGTTTTCATGTATGAATGGATTTATTTCTGGCATTGCTCTTCTGTTCTGTTGGTGAATTGGACTATCCCTGTGTCAATGTTATGTATTCTTTTTTAAAAATCTTTCTTTTTAATTGAAGTATAGTTGATTTACAATGTTGTGTTAATTTCTGGTGTACAGCAAAGTGATTCAGTTATACATATATATATATACATATTCTCCTTCATATTCTTTTCCATTATGGTTTATTATAGGATATTGAATATAGTTCCTTTGCTATACAGTAGGACCTTGTTGTCTATCTCCAAATGGCTTATTTCACTTTAGTTCCTGAGTGATAATTTTGAAGATGTTCCTGTGCTGTTTTCTCATTGACACTGAGGTTCCTCAGAAGTCTGCTATCATTCTTACGGTGTTTCTTTGTAAGTTATCTGTCTTCTCTTTCTCTTACTTCTTTTAAGATCTTCTTTTTGTCTCTGCTTTCATAGGTTGTGTATAGAAATGGATCTATTTTTATTTATTCTACTTAGTCTACATTTTGCTTTACATATTTGTAGATTCATGAATTTGTCCATTCTGAAAATATTTTAGTAATTTTTCTCTTCCAATTTTGCCTCATCTCCATACTCTGTTTACTTCTTCGGGGCCTATGATTAGGCATATATTCTCATTCTGTACTTCATATCTCTTAACCTATCTTTTTATCTTGTATAAATTGGCAGAGTTAATGGTTTCTATTAGAAGATACCTATAAGTTGTTGTGTAATTTTAAATATTGTCATATCAGTTGGAACTATCTAAAATCACGTGGAAATTGGTTTTATCATTCAAATTATATTAAAATACATAAAGAAAATAATTCCCATACTCTTTGAGTCAGCAACTGAAGCCTGAATGTGTTAGAATCACAAAACACAAGCTGGGGATTTTATTATTATATTATAAAATGACTCTACTCCAGGAGGTTATAGACTAAGAATATACCAATATATTTAACAGGCAGTTCTCTCACCGTAAAATTTGATCTTAAATCACCAGGCTCAATGTTTATATTAATAATTTGTGTTGTTTTTCTGTTACTGCACAGTTGTAGGAACAAAAATAAAAGAATAAGTCAAAAGTCACCAGGTAAATATCCAAAACTATGTTTGGCAGTTGAGCCAGATTAACAGATAGCACCAATTTTTGCTTTTTATCACTTTATCAAATAAGTAAGTAAGAAGTTGTGCAACAGGTAAATGGGAAAAGGAAGAGGTCCTTTGGGAAAGGAAGAGTTATTAAGAAAATAACCTATTATACCTAGAATGTCGGAACTGAAAAGTCCTGGTGCCTTACAGTACATAATTTTCATCACATTTTAATAGACCAGCAGGCAGAGAACTGGTTACAGCCAATGCTGAGTATACTGGACTGAGCTAATGATGTCTTAACTGCCAGTTGGCCACACTAGATCGCTTTAAGGTATGAATCATTAGATTTTGGAAAAATACGATGGGATTTTTCTACTTTCCTATAAGTTTAGGAAGCACGTATTTTATCCAGGTTACAATTTATAGGCAAAGGGAAAAATTTAACCTGCCCTGTGGCAAAAACCTAATTTATCCCCTCACCCGCCATACTTCATGTCACAGGAGTTTATTTTCCACACGAGAATTTATTTTTCACTCAGCAGCCTGAGAGAGCTTTTTATTACTGATAACCTGATGAAAACAAAATCTGTCAGTGATTTCCAAACATGCCTAGAATAAAACCCAAGTGCATACAGAAACCTTCATGATCTGGCCCCTCCAACCTCTGACAACCTTCACTCTCACTGCCCTCCCTGGTAAACTCTTTTATTCACTACTTTGTTTCTTACACTTACTATTCCCTCTGCCATTTCCCCAGGTGTTTGTGTGACTTGCTGTGTCATGTCTTTCAGGTCTCTGTTCCGATGTTGCCACTTCGGAGAGGGCTTGCCTAAAAACCCCACCTAAAATAGACCTCTCTATCCCTAAACCCATCATTCATTACTCTCTTTTTTAAGACTAAATCTTCTTCATAGTACTAAACATTGCCTGAAATTTTTATTACTTACTCATTTTTACTTGTTTATTGTTTGTCTCACTTATCAGAAGACAAGTTTTTGTCTTTCTTCCAATACTGACCTGAGAGATTTCTAGACGAGCCATTTAGCTGTTTTTTAAATGAAGTAGGACTAGACATCTGACTTATTTACTCTCAGTCTAGTAATTCGTCAGTACTGCCACTAAAATGAATAAATATAACCTACCTCCAATATTTTCATTAGCTACTATTCGTGAGCACCTGTTATTTCCCTTAGTGTCATGCATATATTAGCTCTCATTCTTGAAAAATATTATTAGAGTATTACTTTTATTCCTCTTCTTCAGGATGAGGAAACACAGGCTTATGGAGATTCAAAACTTTAAAAAATTATGTAGCTTGTAGGTGGCAATTTCAGGTTTTGAAGTCAAATTAATTTGGTTCCAGAATGTTTGTATTTTTTAAGTACTGCTCACATTCTAAAAAAGAAGGCTGGAGAATGGAGAGAGTGTTGTATTTTGAGTCATAAAATATACCAGCTTTGCCTCAGTGAGCAGGTGCCTTTATTTGTCTTAGTGTCAGTCCCTCATCTATAAAATATGTATAACAAACATATATAACCAGGAGAGTCCAGACTATCAATGCTAGTTTAATAAATAAATGAATCAAAGATAGAAATCTTAAAGTAGATGAAAAATACTGAAATTAATATCTTATTCATAATTTATCTTAGTAGACTGGGACACAGTTTACACCATGCCTTCATTATTACCAAGTGTCCAATCAGTTTTATGAGTAATCCTGTGAAACAAGGATTCCAAGCACTGAAGAAAGAGGAAAAGCTGAAATGACAATCTCTATTAGTTGTGAAAGCCTAACAATAGACCACCAGTAGTATATTCTACTGCACATATTGACATCATTCCTCAGCTTGTAGGTGTTTTCTAATGTAGGAGTCGGGTGCAAAGTGTAAAAAGAAAAACATACTTGTCTTTGCTCTTTGACCAAACATTGTGGAATGGTTAAAATGCCATACTCTAACAAAGTTGTTCACAGCATAGGTCAGGAATCAGTGTCAAAATACATGTGCAACACTCCTTGGCCCCCTACAGAAATTATTTCTAGGATTTCTTGGATGGAAATTAAATTTTACACAGTAATTTTGCTTTACGGGGTTAGCAGATGCAAACTATTATATATAGAAGGGATAAACAGCAAGGTCCTACTGTATAGCACACAGAACTATATTCAGTATCCTGTAATAAACCATAATGGAAAAGAAAAAAAAAGAATTGGGCTGTTCAGAAATACACACATGGGCAGCATATTAAGACTTATTAGTAACCACCATTAATGTGCATGTTATATATCCAAAGCTGATGTGAAGCTCATATCTCATTCTCGTTTTTCCTTTGAAGTCCTATGATAGTCATTTATAAAAGATGTAGTCAAAAAGCTAAATGATAAAGACCAGGAATTCAGGTTAAATTGAGGAGAATAAGAGTTTCAGGAGCATCTTTATTTTTCCAGAAAAATTGTTGATGAATATTAATATATTTAGTGATCACTTGTGGCAAATGATATTGAATATATTCATTGTCCAATTGAATTACATTTTATTAAATTATATGCTTAGTTATAGTAAGCTTAGATTAATAGCTAGAATTCCAAAGGCATTAAGGCAACTCAAAGTCATCTGTTAGGCCAGTCATGTGTTTTTGCCTCATGGAGAAGCTTAAACTCTGTGAAAGCAAAGAAGAATAATGTTAAGGCTGTGTTTTTGTGTCACTGAGTAGAGATTCAGTCAAACATAACATTGCTATTTTAGGGCAGAATATTTCAAGTCGACATCTCAAACAATATAGTTTCTGATAAAATGTGCCATTAATTTCTTCACTGAGTTTTCTAAATTCAACACAATATTGCAAATACTGGTGTAGGGCCAATTAACAATAATTTAATTTCTGTTTAGTGAAATTCTCTCTTTCTAAGTTAAGATTAAAGCATTTAAACTGTTTCTTTTACTGATGATTTCTATTCTGCTTGTACAAATGACCTTGTAAGAGTTCCCCATAAGAAATTTTTAAATACATGTGTGTTAGGTGTTGAAAGTCAAAATAATCAAAAATACTTGTTTTGAGAGTGAATTAAGTAGTGCATTTGTTGTGTAGTTAAAATTATTGTGCTCATTTCCAAAGATTATGTCTGCACTATAATATTTGTAAAAGATAAAGTTTCCATTATTTTACAACTTTTAAACATATCTTTATGGTATCATCATGACTATATCCTCGTATTTAGCATCTGCTGTGTGCTAGGGGCTGAAACAAGACTGACATTCTGAAAACAACGGGGTGGTATAGCCATTATACTCCAAGTGCTTCTGAAATAGTTAAGTATGTGTGTAATGAGCATATTGGCTCACTTCTTACTTTTTAAATCATATTTTGGAATTATGTAGAAATGAGCAAAATATCAAGCCTATATAATTGATCAATAATATTGACAATTTCTACTAGAACCTCTATTATAATATCCATAATATAAAGCATAGGAATTAGTGATAGATTGTTCTAGCAAAAGAAATATTTAAGAAGCCATAAACCTTCTATAGTAAAGAAAGTGTCAATTAATACAGAATGAGTACTAAACCATTTTTTTTCTTATTAACTACTTGAAAAAATTTAATGTATGAGATGTAATTTTAATTTATAAACTATATTATTAATGATAGTTAAATGTATAGATATACATTATAGAAAATATAGTTAAATATAATATATTATGTACCTATATAGAGATATGTAATATATGATAGTATATATGTATATGTGTATATATATGTATGTGTGTGTGTGTGTATATATAATTTGTGGAAGTGACTGCTTTATCAATTTGGAATTCAGTCTCTATATCTAATTTGATGTGCATGTATAATGGCATGGAGTCTTATTTCTGAGATACACCTTACGTAATGACATGAGAGAGCCCTATAACTTCTGTGGTCCACCAATCTGGTGTCATGGGTGAGGTGAGGTTAGAGGCTGGGTAGTGACATTTCTTCCTCCTCTTCTTTCAATATGATACCTTTTGTAAAAAGGAAGGATGACTGACTTTATATTTTTAACTCTATTTACGGTTAAGTAGGCTCAGACACATAGCTTATCATAATTGTTAATTTCCTTTTCGTGTGAAGGGTAGGTGGATGTTTCTAATCAGAGTGGCTCTTCTTCAAGTGAGAGAATTTATATTACTTCCATTTTGTGAATCTTATATCTTTACCACATGGTTTCAAAGATCACCATGCATATTTGCATCAATATAGTGAAGAGGGAAGGAATATGGATTATAAATTATAAGGAAGATTTCTTTATAGGCCAGACTTGAAAGTAGCTTTCGTCACTTCCTACAAAATTCCTTTGGCTAGAAACTAGTCATTTGCCTCCACACTATTACAAGGGATGTTGGGAAACATCATTTAGCTGTATCCCAAGGAAAAAGAGGAAATAGGTTTGATGATGAGCTGGCAGTCTCTCTTCCAGTGACCAATCATTAGCTATTTTGAAGATTACAAAATAGCCAGCATAATAATTATAAATATGTATTTATTTTTCTAGATGGAAGATTTGTCATATTTTTGATATGTAGAGTCCATTAGTGATTCTGTTTTCTTGTCTGATCCTTTTTTCTCTGACTTATGCTTGCACCACTCTTCAGAAGGGGCCTGACAGAATTTCTAAATAAATGGTTATATCTGATGGGTAAAATTCCTCATATATCAGTCAGTGCTTCAACCATAAAAGAAGAGTAGGAAAAGGCTTCCTTCCTCAATGAGCCTGCATCTAACTGGGGAGACAGAATTATGATCCTCAAAATGTATTTGCTGAAATGGCTGGTAGAGGCAGAGGAAATGGGAATTTAGTAAAGAGTAAGATCATTATGGATTGATGCATGATCAAAGTTCTTTTTCGGCTAGAGTATGAAGAAAATGTAGTATAGATGCTTGGAGATTGTAGTGCTGCTATGGTGCCAAGACAATACTCAGTGCTTACGCTGTTGTTACTTAATTGGAATAGATGCCATGTATTTGTAATATCATTAAGTGCAAGGTAGCGCACTACATTAATGATACCATGGTAACTGCCTCCACAAGGAAGAAGCACAGAAGTAGGTGAGGATCTCAGTGACTATAAGACAAATAGAGGTTGACTGAAAAACACAGGTAAAATTCAAACCCTAGCCTGGTTTATAAAATTTTGGGGAATTACATGGTCTAGAGAAACCAGGGACATTTCCCATAGTATGAAATCAATTATTATCCCTTAGTTTTACCTCTACAAGACAGGAAGTCAAGACTGATGGATCTTCTCAGTGTTGGCAAAATCACATTTCCCATTTAAAAAACACTTCTGGTCCCTATTCACAAATAATGCAGTGACAAACATTAAAAGAATTACAAAGGGTGTGGCTGTCCTGTTGGGACCATTGACAAGACATTACAGTGTCTTCACTAAAATGCAATATAATTAGCGCTACAGGAAATTAAGTACTACTAACCAAAAGAGACTCCCTGAGATTTGGATTCAACTCCTCTTCCTTATTGCCCACTTGAAGGACACCTGGTAATTTTCTTTACTTGGTGCTTATAGAACTCTCACTAGTAAAGGACATCAGATATTTCTGAGACCAGGAAAAATGATTAGCTTTGGATAATTTCAGTGAAACATTCAAATTAGAGAGGGAAAAGATCAGGAAAGCAAACTGATCAAGTAGAAACAGTATATTCAAGAGCACGTGATTGGGGAAGCTCAGAGGAGTTAGTTCACTGGCTTTAGGAGAAGGTTATTTATTACTTGTCAGCCAAAAGGCAGCCTTCTAAGCACCTCCCTGACCTGTCATTTTGGTTATAAAAGTAGCTTCATGTATAAAAGAGAACTAACCCAAAGCCTAAGTAACCTAAGTCTTTATTTTAAGCCAAGTTAAATTTAAATTACTTTATATCTAATAAAGAAATATGCAAATCTTATGTATAAGAATGATCATGTTAAAATACTTTGAATGAAGATCTTTGAAACCCTATAAAAGATTGAATTTTTTTAAAATCCTTACCTTAAAAATTAAAATTAAACTTTGAAATATGCAGATGGAAAAGTGAGGCTCTTGGAAATCATAATCATTGTCAAATTCACTAATAAAATAGGATGACATCTATAATATGCAGTCATGGATCAAGGAAGATCAACTAGTTTTCATCTAGCAAGCTAGTTATTTGTCTACACTTCAAACAATTGTCTTTCATTGAATTAACGTATAATTTTCTGATTCATATCTGATTCATGAGACATTCAAGAAGTTAAAATTAGGGGATCTGGAGAGATAAATAAAAAGTATGATCAACACGGAGAGACTCTGTACATGTATGATTACTGCTGTTATTTCTTACAGTTAGTTTTGAACTGTTTAGATGGGTTATCACCCCCTCTTTCTCCCTTTTTCTACACACACACACACACACACACACACACACACACACACACACACACACACACACACACACACACACACACACACACACATTCCTTACCCTGAAACCTGTTAAGGCCCATTTTATTTGGTTATGTAAATCATCATATTTAAGTAAGAAGACAGAGCTTTTCCGTTTGTTTTCTTTTTTTCAATCATGAGGAGTTTCAAGAGACAATCAGTTTTGTCAATACTCTCATTAAATATGTCTCCTTAATTTTTAGATAACCTTCCAGAAGTCAGACAATGGTAGAGACTCCCCTGCCCTTTCCGCTTCTTCCCAAGAATCAAAATTTACCCTCTCCTTCCTCCCTACTCCATCTGATAATCCCAGGGGCCTGGTCATCAGAAGTTAAACCAAAAGGGGAGGGAATGAAGAAGCTGAGAGCCCTGAAGGGCCGGCGGGGGATGGGGGGTGTGAGGGCAGCAGGGGAAGAATGTGGAGGCTCCTGTAAGGTGACTATGAAGGACTAGGTTAGGAGGGTGAACATCCGTGTAGGAGACGGTGCTCAGGCGCATGCTGTAGACCAGAGGAGGCCCTCTCAGTCCTCGGTACCCTGTGGGCTCTGTGTGATCGACAGTCATCGTCTGACTTTAAGCAGATGATTAAAATAAATTCTGTCTTAAAATTCGCTGAGTGAATTTTATCATTTACGGCTTTTATTTGAGAGCCCTCTACCATCCTGCCCTTTCACATTAGCGTCATAGCACAAGGTTACCAATGCTATCAGTAATATGAATGAATTTCTGCACTTGTTTGTTCTGGAATGTTCAGTACGGGGGCATGGGAGGATGCAGTAGTCCTCAGGTAGAAATGAGCATCCATGGAAAAAAGTGGAAGAAAAAATGTTTTTTTATGGGTCACATTGAGAAGGTGAGGCAGTTCATTGTCGGTGGGCATGCTGCTTATTACAAATGTTCTTGTGCCTGTTTATTCACATCTATTGCACTCAGCATCTAGAAATTCTTGAGAGCTGCAAAAAGGCCTTGTTAATGTCCACAGTGACTTCTTACCTTTGTAAAATATTCATAAGGATTCTTAAGTATGACTTTATGTGCTTATAGAGACTGTATAGAAAAAGCATTTTGTTTATATTAAGGAATGAACTATTAGCACTGCTTATTTTATAGTTTCTATCTTTCAAGGGCTCATTAATTTCTATTTTTTGATTTTTATGTTTGCTTTTTGCTTGTTTTGTAACTTAACTCTTTATTTAGACTGTTGATAGTAAAGATATGCATAGATTAACCATTCATTACGAACACTCTTGTCTCTGTGGACATCCAAAATGGGTAGGGAACTCACACTCAAAGAGTTCTTACAGTATTGGGGGCACATTTATAGCATAGTTTCTGTTTAATCCTCACACCAACTCTATAAGGTAGATATCCTTACTCATAGAGGTTCATAGAACTAAAATGATTTGTTCATGTTCGTGTACCACTAAAGAAGCAAGCTGGGATTGAACACATTTTCTTAGTGCCATCTCCAGCAATATTTCCACAGCGTTACAGCTAACTGTGGTTGTATTATTATACAGTTTGAAATAAGCAGGACAGTTGTAGGGAGAATATGGGGATGGAGCCCAAAGAGAGGAATTATAAAAAGCAGTCAACTGATGTCTGTGGGACTGAGAAATTGGTTGATAGAAGATATGTTTCATTTATAAGCTGTGTTAATGACTTGTCTTAACCATTATAGACTGTAACCTTTTAATATCAAACTCCTGTCTAACCCTGGGGTAATGTTCTGGGTGCTATTTGAGTCTCCTTTTAGTCAGTGGTCATTATTAAATCTTTTCCTATAATTTGAAATGAGCTCTACCAGTAGGATATTTTCTTATTCAGAATTATAAGTAGGTCAGTGAAAACAGAGCTCTGTATTCTTTCTGAAATAGTCAATGATTTTCTTTCAACATGCATGAAAGGTTTTAATGAACAAAATAGAAACCTGATGAGAAGGAAAGTTAAGCCCAGTTACTAATTGGTAGGAAAGATCAAATGGGAAGCAAACAAAACTTTCTTTTGAATAGATGAAGCATAGTAATCCAGTTATAAAACAATTTATGTTCTATATTCATAGAATACATGTATTAAATATTCCCATCATTATTTTAATCACTGAATTTAAAAAAAAAAGGTCCTTAAAACATTAGGCACTGGGGCTTCCCTGGTGACTCAGTGGTTGAGAGTCCGCCTGCCGATGCAGGGGACACGGGTTCGTGCCCCAGTCCGGGAAGATCCCACATTCGGCGGAGTGGCTGGACCTGTGAGCCATGGCCGCTGAGCCTGCGCGTCCGGAGCCTGTGCTCTGCAATGGGAGAGGCCACAGCAGTGAGAGGCCCGCGTACTGCAAAAAAAAAAAAAAAAAAAAAAAACATTAGGCACTGGTATGATTGCAATTTATTATTTTTCAAAACATAATGTGGTACAGTAAACACTTTTACCTGGCTAGTGGATTTAAAAACTTAGCCCCAAATTGGTTAAAGTTATTAAGCTTTCTTTTTTCTATAATCAGAAATTTTCCACATAAAATTATTCTTTCAAAATAAAAGTGGTACATATACACAGCAACCAGAATAAAAAAAGCAAACACTTCTTTTTGCAGTAGACAGTCTCCCATCCCCCAGCCCCACTACACCTTTATTCCCATCTTCTGGAGAGTAACTTCTTGAAAATTAAAAGAAAACAAATTGACTGATTTTGCATTGTAGTTTTCCTTAAGCATTTTTAAATTTAAAAGTGATCTATTGTTTTCTCAAGTATTTATTCTTCATTCTTAAAATAATTATGCCTTCTCATTTTTTACCTATTTTCTATAGTTGTTTTTCTTTTTTCTTTTTCTTTTAATAAAGTACAGACATTGGCAGTAACAGCCACAGAGTGGAGCAAGTTTTAGGAATTGTAAGGATACAGATTTGAGTTCAACAAGCTCAACAAAAATGAAAATCTTTAATAATGAGCCATGAGTCCCTTGCTGCTGAATGCATTCAAGCTAAGGGTTGATGAAGCACTAGTGACATCCTGGAAGAGATTTTCACATTAGGAAGAAGTTTGGACCACTCAGTGCTTAGTTAACTTGTAGATTCTACTGTTGCTTCTAATATCATGATAACCTTTGTGGTAAAGACTTGTAGGGCTCACACACACTGGTTCCTGTCTCCTTCCTGGCATATGGGGATTATATTTTGCTGTCCCCTCGTAGCTAAGCAGGGCTATGTGACAAGTTTTGTCTGTGGATTGTGGGCAGACATCAAGTGTATCACTTCCAGGCTGAAGCAGTTAATTGCTGGCACAGTTCTTATGTCTTTCACACTTGTGCCTGACAATTAGGAAAGTGACCCCATAGCAAAATGGTGGGGCTACAAGATCCAGGCAGTCTGGACTACTGAGAAGCTACATGGAATCTAAAGTGATGTTGCATGAGAGAGAAATGAACTCTTTTTTTTTTTTTTTTGCAGTATGCGGGCCTCTCACTGTTGTGGCCTCTGCTGGTGCACAGCACAGGCTCCGGACGCGCAGGCTTAGTGGCCATGGCTCACGGGCCCAGCCACTCCGTGGCATGTGGGATCTTCCCGGACCGGGGCACGAACCCGTGTCCCCTGCATTGGCAGGCGGACCCTCAACCACTGTGCCACCAGGGAAGCCCAGGAATGAACTCTTTTAATGTTAGGAGATTGGACATTCGGACATTGTTAGCACAATATATGCTTAACCTTATCTTGACTAATACTATGCTTTAACACTGAAAGGTATGCTTAAGTTTGTTTCTTATCTGGCATCCATACGAGGAAGTACAGCGTCTCAGTTAATTATCTCAAAAGCTGTGCAAGGTCAATGTGTCCCCACTCTCATTTTCCATATAGGGAAGGCTCAGAGAGGTTAAATTACTAACCAAAGTAGTTGGTAGGAAAATTGGAATTTAAACTTTGGGAAAGGTTGCCTAATACAATACAGAACTCCCAGATAAATTTGAATTTTATATAACCAAAACTACTTTCTTCTGGTATAAGTATGTTGCATGGGACATATGTATACTTAAGAAAAAAAAAGAAACACAAACAACAGCAACAAAAAACACTGTTCTTTATTGATACCCAGATTTACCTGGAAATCCTGTAACTTTAGTTGGTAAATCTGGCATGCCTTACTTAGAGTCATTAAGGCACATGCTGTGTCTATAATTTCATAATCACAATATATTCTATACACTGAAGAACAGTGTAATTTTTAAATTACAACCTGAAAGGCAAAGGTAAAAAGGTAAAAAAGGCATGGCTTATTATTTTTCCAGATTATTCTCAAAGAATGTGGATAATTTGACATGAATGAAACTGATATACGCATTGCTCCTCAGCTGAAGTGCAAAGACCTGGCTGCCAGCACTTGGTCTAAGCCAGCATGTGGTAACAGCAGCAGACAAACCCCAGGGCCCCTGCCCTGCTGGCATTTGCCTCACTGTAGGACTTTCACCAATTCATCACATTTGTTCTTGTGGATGCTGCACTGTATCAGATGGCTAATAAATTAACATAATCCTCCTATGGATCCCAAATCTAAAACCTTGAAGGAGAAAGTCAAGTTTCCTTTTTTTTTTTTTTTTTTTTTTTTTTTTTTTGCAGTACGCGGGCCTCTCACTGCTGTGGCCTCTCCCGTTGCGGAGCACAGGCTCTGGACGCGCAGGCTCAGCGGCCATGGCTCACAGGCCCAGCCGCTCCGTGGCATGTGGGGTCTTCCCAGACCGGGGTACGAACCCGTGTCCCCTGCATCGGCAGGCGGACTCTCAACCACTGTGCCACCAGGGAAGCCCCATGTTTCCTTTTTGGTTCTCTGAGGTGGAGGAAGATTTAACTGTATGCAAATTTCTCAGACTAATTGATCTTCCAGCTTTCTGGAAGTTGGGAGAGACATCAGAATTAGGTTACATTATTATATCTTTGTTTCCTAAAATGAAGTATTTGGAATACATAGCTCGAAAGACTCAGACAGCAATGCTTGTGACTTGCCAAGGACTGGCTGCTGGATTTTTCATATGACTTTTAGTGCAAAAGCATGCTTTCAGGCAGAAATAGTTTGCATTCCTTTCTTCTTTTTTCATTGTAACTCATATGATCTTGGAATAAACCCCATGTTTTGAGGTTGAGATTCAGCCTTTGAGTAGTTAAGCATCTCAAAGTCTGGCCAAATAAGTGTGTCTTTGTTGTGGGGAAGTAATAGAAGCAGCTTTCTCTGCCTTCCATTCGCGTTTCAGCTGCCATTTAATAACTCCATCTATGGGTCTGGCGCTGGGTAACAGACTGGCATACTTACACAGACGAATGAGACGTGCCCTCTATTCTCAAGGAATTCTCACACCATTTACAAAATATTAATTGCTAAAATGGAGGTAAATGACCAAAGAAATGGGAATGTAAGAACATGGAGTGATTAATTTTGGTTAATGATTTAGGATCATTATTTTAGTTAGTAAATTACTGATCATCTATGTGCCAGGCACTGTGAATACAGGGAATACAGATATGTACGACGCAAAAGTGGTCCTGGTCTCAAGAAGCTTGCATTCTAGTCAAAGAACCAGTGTGAACGTACACCCCCCCATCACACCCACACACTAACACACACACATGCACACAGAACAAGAATAAATGCCAAGCCCTGACAGTTAAACAAGCATACAGTTATATAAATTAAAAACATTACAAGTCGTGATACGTGATATGAAGGAAACACATGCAGAGATGGGAACGAGGCTATCAGCGGAGAGCTGGGAAACATATTTTATTTTTAATGAGGATATCAGGAAGGTTTTTGTGAAGAGGTGGCCTTTAATATAAAAAGTGTTAAAATACTTCTTGAGATAGTGTGTGCCCTTACATTAAGTTTGAAATTTAGCTTTAATATATCATCTGTAACATCGGTAATTTCTTTTCATTTTCCATTTCCACTGTAGAGAGAAGAAATACATACTTGCATTTACTTCAACCAACTTCTCTAGTTGGCAGAATGATACTTACATGGTTACATACAGAGCTAATAGTCAGCTGCTACACACCAGTAGCGTTGTTGTTAGTTACTGAAACATTGAAACACTTCACCAGTAATAGGCAAATAGCTTCCCAAGCCCAGTCCCATTAAAGTTCCTTTCTCATGAATCTTCATACCTTCTCATGATTCAACAACTAATTACAGGGTTAAAGCCAGGTGTACTGATCAGTGCATCTTTCTTACTGTTGTTAAATATTTTAAACATTACCATTGGTTTCATCTAATCACTGTCAAAAACAACTGATCTAAAATGGAATACTGTGATTGGCCTATTTACAGAAGGCCCCTGGAAGGTTCCAAGATGAGGAACGTTCAGAGAGCCACAGATACTGGTTATATAATCGTATTGTTGCAAAATTACAATCAGTTTCCTCCAAAACTCTTAAAACATCAGGATTTTACATTCATGGACTTAATCGATTAATAATTTTAGTCCTTTGCTCCTTAGTCCTAAAAACAGTCCGAATCCTTTTGACTTTCTCCATTAGTTTGCCATAGTATGTATTTTACATGTCTTCTATTTTATTCTTAACTAAATGACATTTATTATAAAAATGAATTCAATATTAAGAAAATTCAGAAAGCAATATGTGATCTGTCAGTGACCTGCTACCAGAATTTTCATGACTTTTAAAATAAGACCATACTTTCAAGCAGAAATAGTTTATAAAAGAAGGCATGATTTGTTACTGAATAATAGTTTTTATTAGTTTTTTTTTTTTTTTCCTTTATTTTCTCTCTTCTCTCTCATTTGAGTCAGGCAGGCTGTTGGAAATCTTTATGTGAACGGTAAGAATAACCTGAAAAAGACTGTTTCAGAAATTCAAAGCCAATTGAAGAGATTTCATTTCATTTTCTGGCAAGAAGGGCGAGAGGGTATCTTTTAAAAGCTGGTGCTGAAGCTTCTCTGGGTAAGGGAATGAGGTAGGGTGGGGATGAGTGGTGGTATGTTGGGAGGATTGTCCAGGGAGTAATGGGGACCCAGGAAGTGCTCTGTGGCAGAGAAACAAAGAGGCTGCCAACTCCCGCAAGGGTTGTTAGCATGGTGCACCTCGGAAAGTAGGACTTGAGTCACAGGATCCTAACCAAAGTAGTATTTCTGTACCAAATGTGTGGCAAGAAATGGAAAGCCACTGGACTTGGAAAATGAGGATGCCAGCAGTGACCTGGCTTTACTGAAAATTAGCATTCCTTCCCATAATTTCTTGCCATCATTTGAAGTTTCAGATTCTCATACTCTTGAATGGGGAAAAGACTCCCATTACTCATTGGAATTTCTCACACCTCAGTGGGAGGGGGTTGACGTAAGGAAAATAAGATAGTGTTTTTCTCACCCCTGAGTTTGTGGACCAAGATCTTCAACAGGCATCATGGAAAACACCCCATCTGAGGGGGAAACAGATCTTGTTTGGTCAGTCCAGCGTTAGGAAAATATGAAATCATATGTCTTTAGGCCAAGCTTGCGCTTCTGGTATTCACTAGCCTCAGTTGCTCAGTTGTCTCTCACCCTCCTGCCTGGCCTGAAATTTACTTTCCAACCCACCTACCCTCTCCTGTGGACAAAAACAGAGATCTCCTGTGGACAAAAACAGAGATCTCCAAAGTCCAAAAACTCCTGGACTTTGAGTTTTTGAAGACCAAACTTGGGTCTTGGAAATTAATTCTTCTCAAAAAACATACTCACCAAATCATAATTCATACCTTTTTTTAAATTAAGATTTTAATCAGCTTGCAAGAAATACACACACACACACATACGCACTAAATATTGAGATTCAAATAATAAGTTGACAAGACTAGAGAACAAAGAAATCAGAACAGAAGATCAATATGGGAGAAATTAAGAATGCATATGCTTATATATGTATATCATAGATTCCTAAAGAGTTGACAGCATTACAGAGTGATTGATTATTGAAAATCAAGAAACAGATCATGTTGTCCTCTGTTTAAGACCATTGAATGACCTCCTGTCACACATGGAATAAAACCCTAATTACTTCTTCATATTACAGTACCAGCACTATCTATTCCTGCCCAGCTCTCTGACCTCCATGACAGGACACTAAGTCCACTACTCTTGCAGACTTCTTCTCTTCCTATTTTCCATCAACACTCAAGATTCTTGCCTTCCTTGGGGCTTTTGTTCTTGCTGTTCCGTTTGTTTAGATGCTCTGATCCCAGCTCTTTGGCAGTTGTCCTGAATTAGTCAAGACTCAACTCTGGTGCCATATCTAAATGCCACATTCTCTTAATTCGGTCAATTTATTTAATTTCCTTCATAACATTCTCTCTATTGAAATTATTTTTTTCATGTGTTTCTTTACTTGTTTGTTTCATGTCTATTCTTTCCACCCTCTATGCCCACAAGAATAGATGTTCCACGAGAACATGTCATTTTCACTCTTGTGTTTCCAGTACCTAGAACAGAACAGCTTCTGAAATGAAATGTACAAATATGATAAGAAAAGGTTGAATAAATAAGTGAATTCTGAGTTTCCAAGCAACAGAAGGGAAAAGAAGAATATGATCAGTTACATACTCTTCATTGTCCAAGAAGAAAAGGTTCTCCTGATTAGAGATCAATATTTTTTCTGTCAATAATAATGAAGAGATTTCGCTGATTGGGACAATATGTATTTTACAATGTCCTAAAACATATCCTGAAGGCATTCTTAAAAAATTGTTTTTTTCCATGATGTATTATCTTTTAAAATGATTACTAAGCTCATTTTGCTAAGCTTTTGTTTAGGATTTTTACATTTTTGTTGATGAGAAAAAATAGCCTCTAATTTCTCGTACATCCTGTCAGGTTTTGGTGTCAGAGTCCATCCAAATTGAAAGTATGAGTTGGAAAGTATTTCCTTTTCTTATGATCTGCAAACATTAATAAAGATTGGTATTATTTTTTCATAAGTTCTCGGAAAAATGTGTTCATTCTGGGGCTTTCTTTGTGACTGTACTAAAAAATTTGGTTTCTTAGTTATCCAGCCAGTGCTTAAGCCCATCAGATAGAGACAATAAGCAGGGATTTTTCTTCCTTATTCTAGATGCAGCATTTAAAGTTCAGCCTTATAAACAGGTTTAGTCTCCCAGTAACTTCTGCTCTATTGTGTCGTATACAACATTGCAAAGGATAAGATTTGCTTGACCTGAGATGATATTGTGGTATCACCTGCCCCAACTTAATCCCTCAATTTTTTAAAAAATAATTTATTTATTTTTGGCTGTGTTGGGTCTTCGTTTCTGCACGAGGGCTCTCTCCAGTTGTGGCAAGCTGGGGCCACTCTTCATCGCGGTGTGCGGGCCTCTCACTATCACGGCCTCTCTTGTTGCGGAGCACAGGCTCCAGACACGCAGGCTCAGTAGTTGTGGCTCACGGGCTCAGCTGCTCCGTGGCATGTGGGATCCTCCCAGACCAGGGCTCGAACCCGTGTCCCCCGCATTAGCAGGCAGACTCTCAACCACTGCGCCACCAGGGAAGCCCAGTCCGTCAACTTTTTTTCTTCATGATTATTCCATGATTTTATATATATATAGTTTGTCATGCCATAGTCAGGCACCAAGTCAGAGCCCATTGCATGTGTAGTTATTTGAGATTTAGAGGCATTTTATATATATATATATATATATATATATCCATATCTTCTTTTTAAAATTAAAAAAATTGAAGTATAGTTGATTTACATTGTTGTGTTAATTTCTGCTGTACAGCAAAGTGATTCAATTTTACATATATATATATACATATACATATATATATATACACACATTCATTTTTTTAAAATGTATTCCTTTCCATTATGGGTTATCATAGGATACTGAATGTAAGTCTTTGTGCTATTCAGTAGGACTTTGTTGTTTATCCATTCTATACATAATAGCTTACGTTTGCTGACCCCAGCCTCCCGCTCCATCCCTCCCTCAATCTCCTCCCCCTTGGCAACCACCAGTCTGTTCTCTGTGTCTGTTGATTCTGTTTCTGTTTCATAGATAGGTTCAATTGTATCATCTTTTAGATTCCACATATAAGTGATATCACGTGGTATTTGTCTTTCTCTTTCTGACTTACTTCACTTAGTGTGATAATCTCCAGGTACATCCATGTTGCTGCAAATGGCATTATTTCGTTCTTTTTTATGGCTGAGTAATACTCCGTTGTATACATTGGGTTGGACAAAAAGTTCATTTGGGTATTTCCGTAACATTTTACGGAAAAACCCAAACGAACCCAATCTGTACCACATCTTCTTTATCCATTCATCTGACGATGGTTATTTAGGTTGTTTCCATGTCTTGGCTATTGTGAGTACTGCTGTTATAACATAAGGGTGCATGTATCTTTTTGAATTATAGTTTTGTCTGGGTATATGCCCAGGAATGGGATTGCTGGATGATATGGTAATTCTATTTTTAGTTTTCTAGGAACCTCCATACTGTTTTCCACAGTGGCTGTACCAATTTATATTCCCACCAACAGTGTTGGAGGATTCCCTTTTCTCCACACCCTCTCCAGCATTTGTTATTTGTAGACTTTATAATGATGGCCATTCTGACTGGTGTGAAGTGTTACCTCACTGTAGGTTTGATTTTCATTTCTCTAATAATTAGCAATGCTGAGCATCTTTTCATGTGGCTACTGGCCATATCTATTTCTTCTTCGGAAAAATGTCTATTTAGGTCTTCTGCCCATTTTTGGATTGAGCTGTTTGTTATTTTTGTTTAGTTGCATGAGCTGTTTGCATATTTTGGAAATTAAGTCCTTGTTGGTCACATCATCTGCAAATATTTTCTCCCATTCTGTATGTTGTTTTTTCGTTTTGTTTATGGTTTCCTTTGCTGTGCACAAGCTTTTAAGTTTGATTAGGTCCCATTTGTTTATTGTTGTTTTTATTTCTATTGCCTTCAGAGGCTGACCTAAGAAGACATTGGTACAATTTATGTCAGAGAATGTTTTACCTATATTATCTTCTAGGAGTTTTATGGTATCGTATCTTATAGCTAAGTCTTTTTTTTTTAATTTGTTTTATTTTTATTTATTTATTTTTTGCTGTGTTGGGTCTTCATTGCTGCATGCGGGCTTTCTCTAGTTGTGGCGAGTGGGGGCTACTTTTTGTTGCGGTGCATAGGCTTCTCGCTGCAGTGGCTTCTCTTGTTGTGGAGCAAGGGCTCTAGGTGTGCGGGCTTCAGTAGTTGTGGCACATGGGCTCAGTAGTTGCAGCACAGGGGCTTAGTTGCTCTGCAGCATGTGGGATCTTCCTGGACCAGGGATTGACCTGTGTCCCCTGCAATGGAAGGTAGATTCTTAAACACTGCACCACCAGGGAAGTCCCTCTTATATTTAAGTCTTTAAGCCATTTCGAGTTTATTTTTGTGTATGGTGTGAGGGTGTGTTCTAATTTCATTCTTTTACATGTAGCTATCCAGCTTTCCCAGCACCACTTGCTGAAGAGACTGTCTTTTTGTCTTTTTCCCATTGTATATTCTTTTCTCCTTTGTCAAAGATTAATCATATCCCTTTCTTTAATTAAAATAAATCCTATGATTGTGTTGTATTTTTTCAACAAACTTGTCATTCGTTGAGCTTATAGTCAATCTAAACCTGAATTTTTTATACGTGTAGCTGATAAGGAAGTCACTTCCCTCAATTTTTTTTACCTTATACTTCTGCTTTTGGAGTTAGTCCCTGTTCTGTTTCACTTGCTTAGTTTTGCCAATTTTTATAGCCTGATAAGATCTCTTATAATTCTAACCTATTATTTTCCTGATTTTTATATCCACTTCTGTGTCACTTGTAAATTTGATTCATATGTCTACTATCTCTTTATTCAAAAATTTGACTCAATTTTAGTAGCTGAAGTTATACCCCAGAATTTTACAGAGTTGTTTTTTCATGTGGACTTTGCTCACTTAGTAATGACTCATTGAATAATCTTTCAGCCCACTGAAAAGCCACTTAGTGTTAATTTAGCACTCATTGTATTAGCTTTTGCAAGATAAAATCATAAGACTATTAAATTGCTATTCAAAATCAGCCACACTATGCCTATAACGTTTTAGTAATCTTACAATAAAGATGTAAGGATTAAAATGAAGAATTGTTAAATGTTTCCAAAAATTGTGCACGAGTCTGGAATAAAATTTAAAAATAATGATATAGATTATGATTGTAGCTCTTTTTTAAAAAATATATTTTATAGGACGCAATGCCCTCATTGATATTAGTACTTGATTAAAAACATCCCCATCAATGTGGAGAAAGAATAATAATTATTTTAATGACAGTTATTGAGTACCCACCACATGCTAGATACTATAACAGTATTTGCAAACGTATTTTTTTTAACTTCCTCACAATCCTATGACCTAGGGTCTATTGCTGTCATTTTCCATATTAAGATACTCAGAGTTACTGGATTTAAATGAATTACCTATAAATAAATGCAGGTAAGCAAAAAACAAAAACAAAACCCTGAATTCACCTTTAGGTCATTAATGTGGTCTGCAATGTCCATAAATTTCATCACCTATTAACTATAATATGTTACATGGGGATCAGATCTCAAAATCATCAAATCCAACAGAACCTATTTAATTTGAAGAAACTGAGACTCAAAAGACATGACAGGAATTAATTATGTTGACCAAGTCAAATTGTAGAAATTCCAGAGTAAGAAAATTAAAATCATTCCACTTTTTTTAAATGGAAGGAAATGCCAGGAAATAACTTAATGAATTTCATAAATGCAGTTCTCATGGATGCCTTGATAACTTGGTATTGTTCATTGAGCCAAGTGACGTCAGTCATGTACGCACGCATATGTGCAAGTAACCCATGACCTGCAAGATAAAGAATACAATATTGTGTTTCCCTCATAAATGTGAAAGTCACCAGTTTAAACTTTGAAAATGTTGTGTTTTCATAAGTTCTACCGCACTATATTTCCTCTTTTCTAATTAAGTTTGTCATGCCACAGAGCCTATTCCATGGGAGGTTATCTGAGATTTAAAGACATTAAAAAGAAAGTAGCACCTTGAAATAAGTGCAGATAGTTGGAGAACAGATTATTAGTTTAAAGACAATCTGCCAACTACTTAAGTGACACCTCACCTTCAATTAATTCATTAATTTATACATTCACAGCAATTAATTTCTGGGGAATAATTAATGCCAAGGAACAGTTAAAAGATATACGAATCACATTAGTTATTTAAAAAGAATATGGTAAAACTATTTCTTTTTAAACTGATAAATAAACCCAATCCATATAACCGCAGACTAGAATTATTACAGTATTGAGTAGTGTTAAAACGAGACAAAGCAAAACACACAAAAGAAACATAGAACAAATATTATACTGGTATGGAAAGGCAGGTGTAAAATCTGTGCTGTGTGTTAACTATGACTTATTTAATGTCTACATTAAAGAGAAACCTCTGATATATATATATATATATATATATATATATATATATATATATATATATATATATATATATATAGCAATTCTTGGTTTTCTTTGGAGTCCAAATGTGATCCTCAGTATTTGATGAGAGACTTGGGCACCCTGATAAACTTAACTTTTACAATTGTTAGAAACTTAGCATTCTAAATTACATTCTAAAACATAGAAAAATGTTGAGTTCTCTCAAATTTATTGCATGAAGCTCTAAAAACCCTAATCCCAGAATCTCACAAAGACAGTGCACAAAAACAAAACTACACACAAATCTTATGTAGGGATATAGATACAAAAACTTTAAAAAAAATACTGGTAAGTAAATTTCAGTAGCTTATCAAAATATAATAAATTTTAATCAAGAATTTATTTAGGATATACAAATGGGAACTTAATTTTAGTAAAATGAATATTATAGTCTGCCAACAAGTAAGTAAAAGCACTGAGGAGTTCTTAGTAAATGCTTCAAAGGCATTTAAGAAAATCTAATACCTGTTTCTGATAAAAATTAACTCTTGATGAACTAATAACAGAAGACTATTTCCTTAACTTCACTAAAAATGCACATATAAGTCAACAGCTAGCACTGCAGTTAAAAGATAAATACTTTAGTAATTTTTATTGAAATCAAGATAAGACCATCGTGTTGCTATCACCACTATCATGAACATTGTTTTAGACATTCCACCTTATGTCATGAGATATGAAATAGAAAAAAAATATATTTACCTCCTGGAAATAAAGAGAATGAGTTTATGATGCTGCTGCTGTGCTGGTGGTGACGATGGGGGAGAAAATCAAGTTAGGTACTTATCTCATACATTATATCAATAAGAAAAATAAATGGATTAAAGCAGCTAGTGTAAAGTATAAATCTCTATAGAAAGAGGTAAGTAGTTGACTTAAGTAAGCAAGCACTTTTCCAGCACAAAGCCATTTTATTAAAAGGAAAATACTTATAAAAATTACAGACTAAACCACACAAATTGCACTTACAAATCCATTAAAGATACCGTCAGTTGACGAATGAGAAAATGTTGTGCACAGACAGTTTAAAAAATAAAAATACATGTTACCAGTGAATTTAAGAAAATCTGTGCAATCTTATAATAAAGTCAATTTCAGATGTTGTTTTTGACCGTTAAATTGGCAAAGACTTTGAAACATCTTTAATAGTCTTGAGTATGTAATGCTGTCCACATTCATACACAGCAGGTGGGCCTGTGGATATTTATGAAATTCTTCTTTAAAGAAAATTTGAAAAATATTAAACTATACATGCTTATGAGTTATGACATTTCGAGAACTGTATCATTAGGTAATAATCAAGTGTCTGATGACATATTTATACAAGGCTTTCATTACACTTTCTTATTCTAGGGATAAATAATAAATAGTTGTCCAAAAACAGTGAATAAAAGAATGATAGCAAAGCCATATGAGCCACGAGAGATCCCTGAGAGCGAGAAACTTATTTGCCTTGTTCCCTGCTGTATCAGTGCATATAGAATGGTGTCAGGAGTGTAGTATGCCCTGAGCAACTATTTGTTGAATGAATGAATTGGAATAATATGAAACGTAATACTTATGCTTGTGAAGATTTATGAGGAGAATAATTAAAACGTAAAGGTATATGAAAATGTGATAAAAATTCTATATAGAGTAAGATATCAGGGTTTAAAATATGATATTTAAACTTAAAAAGAGGTATTCAAGAAAAAATAAAATTATTAAGTATCAAAGCGATGGTTTTACAGGTTTCTTACACTTTTTTCTGTTTTCTAATTTTTCCATAAGATACATTTATTATTATTACTATAAAGAAAATGTAACCATAATTATTTGATATTTTAGATGTATACTGAACCAACCAAAATAAGCACAACTTTGTTCAAAGGGAAATACTGTTATGAGGACAGGACTAGATCTGTCTTGCTCACTTTTCTTTCCCAACGCCTTAGCGTGTTGTCTGAGTAGAGTATGGACTCAGTATTCATTCATTAAATGAATGAACCAGTTTTGATTTTGATGATTATATTTCAGAATCAAGTCCTTTAGGGCAGAATACCTTTCAAATATCTTATAATGACTTCAGTATTTTGTTCAACTTAGATTAGAGATAACCTAATATTGATTTTATTTCCATGATTCTTTAAAAAGTTGTGTCAATTTAATTTTGCATGATCTCAAATTATTCTTTAAGTTTGACCTTGAAATATTTTACAGTTAACAAACAGCCCTCTCTATGATGAGTGGTTTTATTCCTTTCACTAACAGAACCGCTTTGGATCTTCCACATTACTTGCTGTCATGATGTTTTTCTATTATAGTAATTATCATCATGTCTGTCTGTCTCTCAATCATTTTGACTCCTAACTATGTATCCATCTGTCTACTTTCTGATTTTTCCAGCCTGTGATCCCCATTTGAAGGAATACATGTTGTTTGTCTTTTTATCCCACACAGTTCCTAGCATACAATAGATAATCCATGTTTGTTTTTTCATCAACACACAGCAATCAGTGTCTTTCTAATCTATCAACAAATTCTATCAATAACTATTACATCCTCAATATAATGCTATTCATTCCGTAAATAATTTATATAATTCCACTAAGAAGGAAATACTGATGTATATGAAAGATTAGCCCCACAGTACAGGAGTGAGCAAGTATTAAATGGTGTGGAATAGACCACAGTGCCATTGAAGATAAGAGGAAATTGTGATCAGTGAGGCTGGGATTCATCAGGGCCGGCATCAGAATGGAAGTAAATAGAAGTGTAGATTGAATTCTGCTTGCTGGGCTCCAAATGTTGTTACAGCCTGAGATATTGATCTGTTAAAGAAGTCAAGTATCTCATTCACTTTTGAAAATGAAATATTAATAAGAGTTCACAAATTTGCTTTTAGTGGGTAGATATTAAAGTGTTCATTGCCTCATTGGTGTTGCATTTTAATCAATATTTCAGAAATGATATGTGAATTATCTGATGAAATGTTAATGGGACATTACTTTCTTGCACTGTCCTCTAATATCATAGCTGATACCGAAGATGTAGCACCAATGTCAAAAATTAGGGAGTAAAATATGCTCTCCTGTGGGTCCCTGTCAAGTGTGGTAAATTAGCTCCTCTAGGAAATCATGAACTGACCTATTATTGTACATACCACGTCTGGTACACTTCTTCCCGATCTCACAGTGCCTCACGTTTCAAACATCTTTTTTATACACCTGAATGATTAAAACACTGATGAAAAACATTTTTCTGTTATAAATGCATATTTAAGTTTTGATTGATAATTTATGATAATATAGGAGATTTTAGTTAACAGCATCATACTCTACAATCGGGAACTGTCAATCTTTTCAATGCTTTTCAAGTCACTAGGTGCCATTAGTGACTTGTGAGTAAACCTATGAAAAATGATGAAACTTTGAAGTCTTGTAATGTTAAATGCATTTTAAGTGTTTGAAATATGTAAAACTGTCTGTGTCATGTGAATGAACTCTTTTCTTTAGCCTACCAGTAATAGGGCTTATGATAGGGTTTTTTGTTTTTTTTTTGCTCTCCTGTTATTTTATGATGGGTCAGAGGTTATTTAGGCCTCATATGCATATTTCTGAAAGGGCAGCATGCATTGAAAAAATGTCACTGCATTAATGTGTGCCATTCTTGGCTTCCTTGGCCATGCCCGCTTGTCACAATTATTGCCAAAGCAATGCCATTGTGTGTCCTGTGATTCTCTGCCCATGCAATTTAGACCAACCCATTTCAATGTTCTTAAGGTAATTATGTCCCTCCAAATGTCAGCTAAATGACTTTGACATTCAAGATTCATAACAGCTTTTGAACACCATGTTATCTGTGCTATTTGTAATTCATATTCATGCAAATCCCCAGCCCCAGACACATTACACCATCCCATCTGCTGAGAAGGTTCCTACTCCCTTCTTTGAATTGTAGCTGGCTAGAGAGGCTCTATACCTTTTGAAAATGCTTTTAAGGTATTTACCATCTCCATAGATTCTACTACAGGTAGAATGTTCTGACCATTCCAAGTGAGGAAACACCAAGATATTTATGTCAGCATGAATATTCTTTTTTTTAAATTTAGCAATTAATTGTTATCTTGTGGTAACATATAAATAAAATATACTACTATTTTCTTTCTTTGGGTAGTAGCAATAACTTTCCCATGTTAGTTATTGTTTGGCTAAGTTTATCTTTGGTTAATTGTAAAATAAATAAAATATATCCTGGTAAAACTTCTCAATAGAAGGAAAATGTATGGAGGTATGTCAAAAGAGGGACCACCTTTGCATTGTTATATGACATAGATAAAGTAAGTGTCTTTGACTGGAAGATACACACGCACGCACACACACACACACACTCGTTCAATATAAACTGGAGAGCTAGTGAAATTATGTGGATAATCTAGGTAAGTTATTGTGGCTGTCCTAAGATCTCTCTGCTAGATATTTTTTAAAGTCTGTTTAAAAATTTTTGTTTTAAACAGCAGCCATTGTGTAGTATTAAAAATTAACCCAACAACACAGTATCATGTTCATAGATGGCTAACCCTTTGAGAATAGCTCTTTATCCCATAGCATTATAAGCCCCTCAACACTTTTATCAGCCATATGAATTTATGTTTAATTAGCTGACCTCTCCAGTCGTTCCTGAGGAAAATAATTTCCTGTCATAAAATGAATATATTCCTGATGCTACTCAACCGAGAAATATACTTCATAGAATTGCTCATGTGAGCAGCAGTTTAACCACAAATCAATGCGAGTAATTTTGTGTCTGTCCCTGTGAATTACAATTTAAGACTTAAAATGAAATCATGCCACTTACTTCTTATTGGGAAATACAGGGGCCTCTCCTGTTCCTCAGCTTCAGCTACTTTTAATGCTAATTGTCTGTCTGTTTTAAATGTAGCTTTCCTTTGCCCCAGATGCATGCAAAGAAGACATTGTTTATGCTACATAGCCTAGAGGTAATTATAATAGAAAAGGTAGAATCTTAAAAATGAGGTGAGAATATCAGTCTTTTACACACAAATTCATTTAAAATAACTGAATTGTCTAATCAAATTAGACTTCCATCACTCCTGAACTGTTTGGAAATATTTTCTGTTATATATTTTAACTATTGTTGTTTAGCAATATTTATTCAAAAACAAGGTGAAAATCAAGTGTTATATCCTGATATACTTACATTGCAATAATTAAAACAGATCACCCTGATTCACCTTTAATGGAAGGTCAACATTGTTCAATATTTTGCTATTTGACCAACACAGTAATTCTGCTATATACTTTGAATCATACTTTACAAGAAATCCATATTATTAAAAGGGAATACAATCCACAGTACATTTCACAGAGAGAATTTCATTAGAGAATGAAAGAAGCAGTTTGCTGTAATTACTGCATATTAAGCATAAAATTAGCTTGTGTTGCTAGGAAGGGAAGAAAAACAGTAAATATTTTTAAAAACATGCTACTTTCTGGCACTGTCCTAGGTTATATGTTCATAATAAATGTTACTGCATTTATCCCTCCCAATCATCTTTTATGTTTATTGTTGTATGTATATTACTGTCAAGCAATGAGTTAGAAACTGAGGGTACAATGATAAATAGGATCTTAGGATATGGTGCTGTATTTTCATGTAGTGAATACTCAAAAATTGAAAACATGTGTAAACTAATATTAGCAATACTTGGTGAAAGAAAGTGCAGTCTCAACAGTCTGTGTAAGAGACAAGTATGATTCAGAAGATGAATTGTTTGCCTCCATTACCCTACCCTTTGACTTTTTAAAAACTGAAGTATAATTTAAATACAGTCAAGTGACTAAATCTTAAGTGTACAACTTCATAAATTTTTCTATATGTATTCACCTGTGTAACAACTACCTAGAGCCATCTATAGAACATTTCTAGTAGACCTGGAGTGCTCCCACCTGCCTCCTTCCAATTAATATGCCTCTCAGGTTAAAGGCTATTCTGAACTCTTCACTCAGCATATGGCTTTTAGGTTCATCCATGTTGTTTTATATAGCAGAAGTTGCATTTTTTTGTGATTTCTATGTAATAAATAGTTGTATACATATACCACAATTTATTAGTTATTCAACTTTAAACAGGCGTTTGAATTGTTTCCAGTTTGAGGCTGTTACGAATATCCTTCTATAAATGAACATCTTGTAGAGTATATCTGATGCACAGAAGTATGCATTTCTCTTGGGTATATATTTCAAAGTGCAATTGCTTGGTCATGGATTATGTGCACTTACAGTGTTAGTGTTATTGCCAAAATGTCTTCCTAGGAGATTATACAAATTTAGACCGCAATGTATGGGATTTATCATTTGCTCTACACCTCCCATTTATTTAGGTCTTTAATTTTTCTTAGCTGTATTTGTGATTATTAGTTTAATGGCCTTATACAGCTTTCATTACTTTCATTCATAGATATTTTATGTTTAATGATAGGATTTTTGTTGTTGTTCTTTTTTTTTTTAACATCTTTATTGGAATATAATTGCTTTACAATGGTGTGTTAGTTTCTGCTTTAAAACAAAGTGAATCATAATGATGGGATTTGAAATGACATTTTAAAATTTCTTTTTCACTTTTATGTCTGTAGTATATAGAAATGCAATTTATTTTTTATGTATTTTGACCTTGAATTTAGCCACCTAACTAAATTCCCATATTAATGCTAATAGTGGTTTTTTTTGTAAGTTCTTTTCAAATTTTCTATGCAAACAATCAAGTCATCTATGTATTAAGTCAATTTTAGTTCTTTTTAAAAAATTTTTTATTGGAGTATAGTTGCTTTACAACGTTCTGTTAGTTTCTACTGCATAGCAAAGTGAATCAGCCATAAGTATACATATATCCCCTCTTTTTTTGATTTCCTTCCCATTTAGGTCACCACAGAACATGGAGTAGAGTTCCCTGTGCTATGCAGTAGGTTCTCATTAATTATCTATTTTATACATAGTATCGGTAGTGTATATATGTCAATCCCAGTCTCCCAATTCATCCCACCTCCCCTTCCCCCTTGGTGTCCATACATTTGTTCTCTACATCTGTACCCCTATTTCTGCTTTGTAAATGAGATCATCTGTACCAATTGTTTCAGATTCCACATATATGCATTAATATACAATATTTGTTTTTCTCTTTCTGACTTAACTTCACACTGTATGACAGTCTCTGTCTAGGTCCATCCACATCTCTACAAATGACCCATTTTCATACCTTTTTATGGCTAAATAATATTCCATTGTATCCATTGTATCCATCTTCTTTACCCATTCCTCTTTTGATGGACATTTAGGTTGTTTCCATGTTCTGGCTATTGTAACTAGTGCTGCAATGAACATTGGGGTACATGTTTCTTTTTCAATTATGGTTTTCTCTGAGTATATGCCCAGTAGTAGGATTGGTGGGTCACATGGTAGTTCTACTTTTAATCTTTTAAGGAACCTCCATACTCTTCTCCATAGTGGCTCTATCAATTTACATTCCCACTAGCAGTGCAAGAGGGTTCCCTTTTCTCCACACCCCCTCCAGCATTTATTGTTTGTACATTTTGTGATGATGGCCTTTCTGACCAGTGTGAGGTGATATCTCATTGTAGTTTTGACTTGCATTTCTCTAATAATTAGTGACGTTGAGTTCTCCCTTTCAAGCTCCTACCTTCTATTTCTTTTTTTTAGCTTTACTGCACTGATAAGGTCCACCGACCCAATTTTGATTAGAAGTTGTAATACTAGGCATCTTTTTCCTGTTCTTTTTTTTTTTTGTAACATCTTTATTGGAGTATAATTGCTTTACAATCGTGTGTTAGTTTCTGCTTTATAACAGAGTGAATCAGTTATACATATACATATGTTCCCATAATTTTTCCTGTTTTTAAATTCAGGAGGAAACATTCAACATTTCACTAATAATTATAATGTTACTTGTAGATTTTTTAGTAAGTGTCGATAACCAGGTTAAGGGAATTCTCTTCTATTGCTAATTTGCTGATACTTTTTTAAGATCATAAAGGGACATTGAATCTTTCCGAATCTCTTAAGATTATCGTAAGGTTTTTCACTTTTATCCTATTAAAGGGGTGAATTACATTGATTTATTTTCTAATGCTAGACAAACTTTGCATTGGTAGGATAAACTCATTATATATTAGACTTATCATAAATCACTGGATTTCTTCTGCTACTGTTTTTCTTTAGGAATTTTTTTGCATCTATGTTCATGAGAGCTGTTTGCCTGTTGTTTTATTTTAATATCCTTGTCACGTGTTTGTGTCAATATTATAGTGGCCTCATAAAATGGGCTGCAGGGTCCCTTTTTCTTCTGTTGTTTGGAGGAGTGTCTGAGATACATTAATTAATTAACATGTTAATTACATATTTGTTTAAATTCACTGGTGAAGCAATCTGGGGCTTGGATTTTTCTTGTGGGAAGATCATCAGTTATGGATTGAGATATAGTATTATTCAGATCTTCTACTTCTTTGTTGTTTTTTAAAGTTGTGTTTTTCATTTCCTTCAGTTCATCTAAATCCAAACATTTTCTACTATCCTTGTGGTCATAAGACATACTGTGTATGATTTCAGTCCTACAGAATTCGTTTAGACCTGAATTATGACCCAGAATATGTTTGATTTTAGTAACTTTCCATATGTACTCGAAAACAATTTATATTCTGTACCTCTTCAGTGGAATGTCCATAAAATGTCAATTAAGTAAAGTTGGCAGATAATATTCAAATCTTCTATATTTTTTCCGACTTTCTTTTTTTAACCACTTTTCAAACTATGCAAGAAAATTTACAATTTAATTTCTTTTTTCCTGTCTCACATATTTTGCTCTTATTGTCTTATATTTAATTTCTGTGCCTATTATAACCTTCAGTTTTGAATAGCATTTCATTGCATGTAATATAAAATTCTAGATTGCCAGTTGTTTTCTTCCAGCACTTCCCATATATAATTTTTTAATGCTTTGGCTTCTACAGTTTCTATGGAAAAGTCAGTTGTAAGGGTATTGTTTGACTTTTGAAGGCACTGTTTTGTCTCCTGTCCCATTTCTTTTCTGATGCTGCTATTAAGGCTTTCTTTACGTCTGTGGGTCTCGACAGTTTCATTACAATGTGCATATGTGCGGTTTTGTTCTCCTGAAGATTTGCTGAGCTTCTTGACTCTGAGCTGTCTTTCTTTGGTCTCAGAAGTTCTCCAGCCATTATTTCTTCAAATATTGCTTTTTCCCTTTTCCTTACTCACCTTGTTATCTCCATTCAAATTCATTCTAGACATTTTGGCCGTCCCACATATGTTTCATGGTTTTTTTTTAAATTTCTGTTCCTTTTTTGTTTCTTAATCCCCGTGTTTCATTATGGATGTTTTCTGTTTTCCAATTATTTAGTCATGTTTCTCATTGTTCCACTCTGATTTTAAACTCATCTAATGAATTCTTAATTTCAGATATTGTAGTTTTCAATTCCAGAATGTCCATTAAAAACTAAATTCTACTTGTTGAAATTCTCCATCTTCAGTCATTTTGTTCATTTTATCCTCTGTTTTTTAAAGCGTTTTGGTTTTAGTCAATATATAGTCCTTGTCTTCTAACTCTAATATCCAGGTCATCCTTGCATCTACTTCTCTTGTCTTATGTCTTGATTTTTCTTTATGTTTTCTCATCTCGAGTAACTTTAAAAATTTTATTCTAGATATTGTATATTAAAGAAGACTGGAGGTTATAGATGCTGTTAGATATCACCAGAGAAATTTCTCTTTCCGTTTATAGGCATATAAGATGGAGAATTGATCATCTAAATCCAATTGGGGGTTGATCTGTTGCAGACTTCTATTGATGCTTTAGTGAGATTCAGTGCATCTCTGTTTCATCCACCATCTGGCTGATTACCTGGAGGTTCTCCGTCTCCTTAACCCTAAGATATTAGAGGTGGTCCACTTCTGCCCTTTAGATTTTGTCAGCCCAGCTCTTTAGATCTGTGTATTAATCAAGTTCTCCAGAGAAGTAGCACTAATAAGATATAGACACAGATATCTACCTATCCAGATACAAATATATGTCTATGTATATATATCTACAAAAATATTTATTATAAGATACTGGCTCATGTGATTATGGAGGCTGAGAAATCCCAGTATCTGCCCCTCTGCAAGGTAGAGACCCAGAAAAACCTTTGGTGTAGTTCAAAAGCCTCATAGCCAGAGAACTGATGGTGAAGATTCCAGTCCTAGTCTGAAGGTCTGAGAATTGGGAATGAAAAGGAGAGAAGACCAAGCCCCACCTCAAGCGGTCAGACAGAGGCAGAATACAGCATTCCTCCCAGCTTGTGTTCTATTCAGACCCTTAAAGGTTTGGATGATGTCTACCGACTGAGAGGAGGGCCACCTTCTTTAGTCAGTTCACCAATTCAAATGTTAATCTCTTCTGGAACACCTTCAATGATGAACCCAGAAATGATGTTTAACCTACTGAGCATCCCTTGGCCCAGTCAAGTTGACACATAGCATTATCGTCACAACCTTCTCCCCTCATAGTTTGAAGATCTGTCTGATAACTTGAGAGATTAGAAATGTGCTTGAGGCAGGACCTCTCTCCCAGCAGATCTGTGTTCAGAATAAGTACCATGAGACCTCATGGGAGTTCACTCTGGCTTCCCTGTCACACAGGAAGTCCCAGATTTCAGCAGGTTTCTAGAGGGTAAAGTTGACCATGCATTTGTGGCCCACCTATTGTCCAGTTTCTTACATGGGACCTTTTAAACTGCTAAAGCTTAGTTGTTTCTCCTGTTTCCCTTTAGAATCCTTCTGCCTAAACCAATCCTGGTAACACAGCCTATGCCTAGAATTGGCAAATGCCCCTAGAGAAAAATGGGTAGGGTTAACAGTTTGGTTTAGAAGGACTCTCTCCTCTCTAGAATTTTAAGTCAGCTATTCTTTTTAAAAACGTGATTTTTTGTAATTTATTCTGCTTTCTTCATTGATTGTCATGGGAGCAATAGTTGACTGTGACCTACTATATCTTCCCTGGAAGAAAAAGCCAGATTGATTTTTGTTAGAATAAATGACCCATATCATCAATTTGGGGTGGGCTAGAGAAGTTGAATACTATTCTGCCTCATTTCAGTTATTGTCTATAATCATCTGAATACTTATATGCTAGAATCTATGAAGAGGTTCACAATAAAAAGATAAATAGGAATTAATCTCTACCTGAAGGTAATTATAGTCCAGAGAGTGAGAAAAATATTGCCCCTAATCTCCGTTCAATATGGTGTGTTTATGAAGCGGTCACCAAATATCTTCTTGAGGGAAAATGCTTATTAGAGAATATTCCCATGTCCTAGTTTCCTTATTGTATGTCATTTGGAAAGCTTTTAGAAAACATCTAGGAGAATCAGATATTAAAACCCCAAATCAAGAAAAAAATCAAACCAAACCCAAACCAAAATGAATTCATAAGTTCCTTTCAAGGCTCTGAATGTTGAATACAGAGCTGGGGCAAGGAAGATAAGTCTGGAACATCTTGTTATGATAGAAAGTAAGGAAGTACTAAAAACAATGGTGATGTCTGTCACAAAGACAAAGGGGTCAGCTTAAAGGGGCTCCCTCCTGCTAAATCAAGGACAATTTGAGCATCAAATAACAAAGAAGATTAATGAATTATAAACTGCCAGAAAAATTAGAATCTGTATCATTAATCAATAGACTAAAAATAAATGTGGGAGAAGGGTGAATTAGTGATCTTGTTTACAGTAGAATGCCAAGGGCTGACTGTTGAATGTGGAAGAAGTGCTGGAGGTGGAAAATCCCCTTTATTGTAACTATCACAGTAAAAATTAGGTCAGGCAAATATCATCAATAAAGCTTACTCTAAAATGGATATTTTGATGAAGAGCAGGATATGTGTTTGAGCTTAGAGAATCTCTTTCACAGATCACTTAAAAGTCAGAAGGGCGAAGCTATATGGTAGGGGAATAGGACAGCAGGTAGTCAAAATTAATTTCAGAAATAGGGACAGATTGACTTAAGGTACCTCTGAATGTGATACCGAAGGACACAGCATCACTTACGTTGTATTCCTGCTGGGAATGTATAACCTGAATCTAATCATGGGGAAACATCAGACAGACAAAACGAGGAACATTCTATTTAAAAAGGAGATCAGGGTAGAGACTATTCAGCAAGAAATTTCAATGTCGTATAAGACAAAGAAAGATTGAGGAACTATTCCAGTTAAAGGGAACCAAACAGACACCTGATCCTAAGCCTGATCCTGCATTGCAGAAAAACTGCCATAAAGGAGGTTGTTAGGTTCAGTGAAAACAATCAGCATAGCAGTGTTGGAGCAGAGATCTAGTCCAGCCCAAAGCGGAAAGATGCATTTGACTCATATCATTTATGATGAGAATTGATAGGAAATAATACTCTTGTGAAGGTCCAGATGCTTGTTGACTTTTCTCCTTGATATGATAGAAAGAGAGCAAATTATAAAGAAAATGGGGCCAAATTTTAACCCCAGTGACTCGGGTAAAGGATAAATAGATGTTATTTATGCTATTCTTAGAATTTCCCTGTAAATTTGAACTTATTTCTAAATTAAAAGTTTTATTTATTTTTAGTAAGAACACATGGGATTTAAAGTCCTAAGAATAGGTCTTCTAGATCATCTATGGACTACCCTTGATTTGGATTATCCACATGCTTCAAAACCAAAAAGCTCTCTTTAGCAGCTCGTGGTAACGTGGATAATTTTTAAAAGAAAACTAGTAATCATTTAAAACCAATATTATAAATAACTGAGGAAAAATTTTTTCTCAGCTCTAAATTTAAAATGTTACATCGATTATGGAAGGTGGGCAATAACTTATGCTTTGTCTCTAATAGTAGTTCACACTTACTACCGTCCTTTCTAGGCTGTAAGGTTTAAATTCAATGGGAGTGGCAAGGAAGAATCAATTGATTTGAATAAATGACTTAGCAGTTTTTTCAATAACTCTTCTTTCTCACTTTTCAGAGTGCAAATGGTTATTGAGAAATAGCTAACAATTTTGATTTTAAAATCTAAATCTTTTTAAAATTAAATTAAGTAAAATGCATACTCTAAAATGTGAAACATATTCTAAAAAGTTGCTAGGAATAAGACCCATATTAAGTCTCCTAACCCTTCACAACCAAATAAAATTTTTTCTTTAATTGGGGGAAAATTTTTTGACTAACATAACCAGAAACTAGATGTATGTAATCATGATAATTGAAACAAAACTAATTTTAGGTTCTAAATTATTCAGATAGTTGTCTATGATTGCTACTTTTTTGTCATGACAACATTAGTAGGGCTGTTTTTTCAGATGTGTATTCTTTTGTCTCTATGGAAAAGAGTCTGTAACTTATCCAAGAAGCATTATTTTCATATTAAGAGTAAATTCTTGTGTATGTGCCCTGAAAGTTGAAGATAAATGGACGGAAAATTTTTATGTTTCAAAAAATTTTGGTGAGTCAGGGAAAAGGGAAAAAGCCTTGAGAGGTATTGGAGCAAAGCCTCTAGTCCATCTCAAAGACAGAAGAGGCACTTGACTTTTGTTTATGATGAAAATTAATACAATGTACAAATGTCCTACAAAGTACAAATGATCATCTGACTCAGTAGCTCTCTGATACGGTCCTCTGTTTTGCTTAAGCTCAGATCACTGATAAGTACAGCAGAAGAAAAAGAACCTGATTTTTTTTATGGTTACTGTGTATCTATCACTGAGCTAGAAATATGATACTTCATTAGTTTTTTTTTTATTTGGAGCAAAATTTAGCAGGTGAAATTTACAAGTGTTAAACATATCATTTGTTGAGTAGCACCCATGAAATAAACACTCTTTATTAATTTTTATATAACTAAAATATTCCAAGTATCCTTGCTTTGAATTGGCTCCCATCACATGGAAAGCCAGACTATCTGCAAAGCAGTAACAGTGCACTGGGTAAAGTATTGAGGTGAATATGTTCTAAAAGGCTGAGGTGAGCTATCACAAGCCCACTATGATCCAGATGTAGAATGAGTTGCATTGTTTTTCAAGTTATTTATTTACTTATCTTTGTTTCTGGCATTATCTCTTGGATTAATTCATCTTATTGATAATATATTTTAAGATAATTTTCAAAGTTGTTCTTTGTGTGGGAACAGCCTGGGGCCTTAGATGATTGCGAATGTATTTTATTCTGGTATTAAAGTGATACTTTAGCTAGACATAAAATTCTGAATTTGTTCTTAATTTCTTTCAGTGCCTTGTATATATAGCATCATTTTCTTCATATAATCCATATTGCTGTTGAGAAATCTGTTGCAAATTTGATCCTATTATTATTACTATTACAGCTTTTTCTCTCTGATAGTATTTAGCAGTTTCTCTTTATTTTAAAATCTTACTATTTTTGTTTAGGTTTTATTCTTTTTATATATCTTAATTGACAATTTACTAGTGTTGGGCTTTTTTCCTCTTCTTATGTGTTACTTTTTATTTTGCTTAATTCTGGAAATTTCTGAGTTAATATCTTTTCAGATATTTCATCCTCCTCCCTTTTTATTTCTTTTAAGGAGGTGGGCATTAACCGAGTGAGGGAGTAGTGACCTGAATCCTCCCGTGGACAAGGTATGTGTGTCCACACTCATCGGCTCTTGGTATCTTTTGGGGAGGAGAGGCAGAGCCAAAGATAATCTTAGCTACTAAAAGCCAAAAACAATGTTTAGATACCAACCTCTATCATAATTCAGGTATACTCACAGGGAATAACAGAGATTACCTTGTATATACATATATACACGTTTTCCCTTGTGCATGCTTTGCTGCCACACTCAACTCGGTACCCATACCCTCCATCAAAGAGGGGGGTAGGCATGTCTCTGTTTCATGCCGCTCCAGTGGAGGGGCAGCCAGAATCATCCTTTGGTTCTGCTTCTGTAATGGTGAGGCGATGGTAATGTATGAGGTTAAATTTTGAGGTAAGTGGGGAGTGCTTTCAGCCTGTCCAACAACCAGCAAAGATGACAGGATCAGGGTCACAACGGATAGCTCATGTCGTCTCTGCCGCTCTTTCAATATTAGGAGGGTCTCCATCTTTTTCTGAAAAAGAAAAAGAAATACAATCTCAGGGAAAAGGGCCCTGGATAAAATTTATTACAATTTGTTGGACCCAATAAACATCTGAGGAGCCAAAAGCAGCATCTGCTCTAGGACAATTAGTATGGCTCTTATTTAAAGAATTTAGGGGCAACAATACTAACTGTGCTATCCTTTGACCTTTAGGGATTGATATAGGGCCTTGTAAAGCAGATGCCAAAAGGGTAATTTGACCTGAATAATCATTATCAATAACACCAGGTATAATTTGGAGGCCAGCCAAAGCGGAACTACCTCTTCCTAAAATTAAACCAAAAGTATTTGGGGGCAGGGGGCCATAAACTTCTGTGGGAATTGGTTGTACTCCTTGTTCTGGGACTAATATTGAGTCGGTGGAGGCACAGAGGTCCAATCCTGCGCTTCCGGGTGTGGCTCGACAGAGGGAGCCAACATCTGGGTGCAGGGAACTTGTCCAGATTTTTGAGGAACAAACCGAATTGCCCCTTGGTTTGGTTCCAAGGAAGGGGCCAGGGGCTGGCCCCGTGAAAAGTTTCCCTGTTTTTTGGGGAGCAATTGGCCATTTATATCCGTTTTTGAAAAACATTCTGAAGACCAATGTTTGCCTCTTTTACAACGAGGGCAAACGGTGGTGGGAGGAGCCCGGGATTGATATTGGGGTTGTTGTGGGTTAGCCTTTAATGACTGTCCTTGTCTATGTAATGAACAATTCCGGGCAAAATGTCCAGGTTGTTTGCAATTATAGCAAGTTTTTTGTTGTTTATCTAGGACGGATGTATCTTTAATAAAATCTTTTAGAGCAGCTCCAATCGCAAGACCAACAGAATGGGAGGGACCAATTCCGGAGCACAACTTAATGTAATCAGCCAGGCTACCACCACGATGAGCCCGAAGGGCAGCTTGGCAGGCCGGATTGGCATTTTCATAAGCTAAATGTTTAACAAAGGCATTATCAGTTTCACTATCACCCACTACACGCTCGGCGGCGTCCGTGAGGCGGCTAATAAACTGACAATAAGGCTCTTCTGGTCCCTGGCGAATTTTTGCCAAGGAAGTTGTGGGCGAACCCTTAGGCGGAAGACGGCGCCAGGCCTTAAGGCCAGCATGTTGTATTTGAGCCAACAAACCAGGGGGAAAAGCAGCCTGAGACTCATTGGATTCATAGGGGGGACGGCCAAGTAATTTATCTCGGGTCCATGATCGGGAAGTTCTGTTTTCAGCATTTCTTTGGGCAGTTTCTCTACAATTTTCTGCAAATTCAGTGCACCATAAAACAAAATCTCCCCCAGAAAGGGTGGCCCGAGCCAGGGTAAGCCAATCATTTGGGGTCAGCCAGCGATCGCTTAATCCCTCCAAGATTGCCAATGTATAAGGGGCTGTGGGCCCATAATTATTGACAGCAGATTTTAAATCTTTTATATGTTTTAAATTGAGGCGGCGATATTTATGTTCAAAAGGGCCGCCCCCAGAAGAATTATGAATATCTGGTCCCTCATCAGGTTCAGGAGATTCTTCTCCCTCTTCCTCTTCCCCTTCCTCACTATCTTCAGCTTGAATTTCACCTTGAGTGGGTAAATTTTGACTGCGAGTAACAGGGAAGGCTAACTTAATGGATCCTGGTTTTTGTCGAAGCGGGGGTTTATTGGGACCGTTCGAGACATTAAAAGAAGTAAGCTCCACCTCAAGGGCCTTAAGCTCCTTTAGGAGATCCAAGCGTTCCCGTTTTTGTTGTAAAACGTCTCTCAAAGAGGAAATTTCCTGGGTTAAGGCCATCTTAGCCTGTCGAAGGGGATCAATCAGGGGGGCAATGGGAGCAGGGGCGCTAAAGGCAGGCATCTGATGAGGAGTATTATAAGATGGTGGAGGCTTCAAAAGGGGGAATCCCCAGGGATCATCATTGCGATGATAACGAGCAGCCTGCTCATCGAGAGTTTCCTGATCTTAGGGGGAAAGCTGGTCATCATTGGGATCACCCTTAATAGCAGTAAGGGAAGGATAAATCTTTGGGATAACTTTATCATCTGTGGGATAATGATGACCGGTTTCTGGAATTTTTGGGAACTCTTCATTTGAACCCATATCAATGGTAACGGATGGACAAGCTGAATGGAGACGAGAGGCTGCTTTAAGAATTGTTTCCCCGGTCTCTACAACCTTTTGGACATCGGGGTCAAAAAAATGACCCATGAGAATCTCCCTAATTAAATTCCAATACGAAAATGCAGTCACAGGCACTTTAGAAGGCCCAAAGGTTTGATAATAATCATTTAAACAATTTCCTACACGATTCCAGCATTTTTTATCTATTGTCCCTTCCTGTGGGAACCATGGGCAAACATCAGACAAGAACATAAAAAAATCACGCAAATCTTTTTTTCTAGCCTTAATCTTCCGCATCTTGAGGGAATCCTCGATCCCCTGAAGAAAGAGTTCATGGGAACTCAATTCCTGTCCCATATTTATAGCTCCGCTTACCTTATCCTCAGGTCACGACTGCCGAAGGGCGGCCAGTCCTCCGGGGACCTAATCAAGCTGCACTTTCGAGTAAGTCTCGCGGCGGCTCAGTGGGTGCCTGGCCAGGCGTTCGTAAGCGTGCTACCTCCGTCAGGATCCGTTCCTCGAGCCCCACGTTGGGCGCCAATTGTGTACGGCCCCGGGCGTCCCCGGGAGTCCCGACCAGCAGGACAAATCCTTGTGAGTCCGAGGAGGAACCTGTGGGGGTTGAAAAAAGGGGGAAGGGCAGGAGACGCGAAAGAATGGAGGCAAGACAGAATCCTGATCAAGCCTCAAACTTTTATTGCTGCGGTAGCTGTATTTATACACTGCAGAGAAAGGGGGGCGGGATTCAGAATGAGGGAAGTACTTGGCTAATCATCATTGGTGCTGCGTGCGCGGGCTTTCATTTTAGGCGCGAACTTCTATCTCATAAATCAGGAAGAGAAGCAGGGTGTCGGCCATCTTCTAATGGCGAAAACTTCTTGGCTCCCAACATCATCCTTTTCATTATTTTACTTTCCTCTTTGTGACTGTCTCTATACAGACTCTGACACCTTATTTCTGCCCACCTATATCTTAACTTGACATTGTAACCTCTTCATCCCTTTCTGATAATTTCTGGGTAATGTATCTCATCTTCGACATTCTCCTATTATATTCATTATGCTGTTCAACACTTCTTTTCCATGCTTTATTAAAAATTAATATATTTCTATGCCCTGTATTTCTGATTTTCTTCTTTCATGTGCTTGTTTATAAGTCATGCTACTATTTTCTCTTACTCTTTTGAGAGTATTCAGTATTATTTTAAATCTTGTTCTATGTGGAACTCAAATTTGGCTTTATTGTTTACATGTTTTTCAGGATGATTATTTTCTTTTGTAATATTTGAGTAGTATATCTCTGGAGGTATAGTCTGAGTTGTCATTTTCCTTGTGCTTCCTTTTCGGACAGAAAGGTCCTCAGATGATGCCCATTTTTTAAGAGTTTACAGAGATCTAGTTTTGTGTGTTGGAGTTGAGGTGGTTGAGGAAACCCTTGAGGGCCATGAGAAATACTTGTACCTCTTATTGTCTCACCACCTGGCAGGAATTAGTGTCGTATGAGGTTACTCTCCCATCTGCCACCAGAGCAGTAGCAGGTGCTTTTCAGCTTTTTCTGTAGCAAGAGGCAGGTGATGATCTCCCCAGGGAAATTGCGCATAAGGGAAAAATGTCCAACCAAAAAAATTTTCCCCAGGGAAAGCTCCCACTATTATCTGCCCTTCTTCTTGGGCATCGCCAAGAATGGGAAAATCTTCCCTGGAAGATTCTTAAACGTTTTCACTAGCTTTTCCAATATTTAACCTTTCATCACATTTTGAAGATTATCATTGGAACATGATCGGGGTGAAGTTGGGGGTGGAGGAATCGGGAGAAAGCCAGTAGCTCCTGTTAGTCTGCCATTTTATTCTCAGTAGCACTTCCATGTTTATACTTTTTATTCTTGCTCTATTGAATGTGATCGCTCTGCTCAAACATAGGGAAACCGTAAAACACATGGAGTTTCTCCCTGAGGCACTAGGAGGAACATTCAGTGAGATAAAATACTGTTATCAACAAGGAGCTTGAGAAATCGCGTACGGAATATTTGGTGCACTCTTTCAAATTCAGAGTGACAGTGATATCTTTTAGTTCTCTTATATAGAAATATTAGCTATCTTTTAGACTCACTTCACCTGTAATATTTCCTCGTTTAATTCTCCCAGCAATTCTATAAGGAAGTTAATAGTGTTATCCCCGTTTTGCATGCAAACAGACTGAGACTTAGAATTTTAAGTTTTGTTACCAGCATCTAAGTGGAGGTATCAGAACCCAGGGCTCTTTGCTTCTGTATTACTGGTATAACATATTTAATTGTAGATATGGCTGTTTTAATTATCCATGAATCATAGGATTTCAGAGCTGGAGTGAATCTCAGTGGTCATTTAATTTAACTCCCTCAATTTCCAAAGGAAAAACACTAAGGCCTAGGGAAGTTGGGTGAACTGAACATGTTAATAAGCTAGTTTATGCCTTGGTAGAAATGAAATAATTACTTCTGGTCTCCCAGTAAAGTGCTTTTGTGCTCTGTTCTATACGTTAATCTTGTTAGCCCTCCTAGAAGCTATTATAGAGCGTGCTTCAAGAAGGATGATCCTCCTTTTTATTATTAAAATAATTTATTAATGTCCACAGTTTAAAAAAATTATAGTACACTGTTTGGGGCTAGGCATTATCTTTTGAAAATGAAGTATGCAATTAAAACTTTGGTTAAATTTATCTAAAGATCAATATGATGAAATTAAACTTAACTAATTTACTGATAGTAGAAAAGCATACTTTAGTATTTTAAACAAAAAATAAATCATAAAACACATTTTCTTCATTCCTTAAGGCACTTTACAGTGGTACATTAGTTTACAGTGAAGTAAATGGATTTGAAATGACATAAATTCTAATTATCCTAGAAATTCTATCATGACATTCAAGTTATTTTAACAGTGTTTTCCGTTTAAAATGAATATAAATTCATTCTTTTCTATTATTACTTACAGCGCCAAGACCACTGCATTCTTTGTAGGAACATAAAGACATATCCTACTGCTCAAATTCTATAGCACAGTTCTTAATTATCGAGGAGTTTTAACTATTTTTAAGAAAATAATTCCACTCTTTGAATATCTTAGTAGACTTTCTTAATTATATAGAAATAAAAAAGGAATAGTGGCCTATCAAGGTACCTTTGTTCTTAATAATTCAATGATTTTTTTGTACACTATGTCTAATGATTTTGGAATTGGAGACAGGGGACCAGGCTTATGTTTAAGCTCTGTTATTGATTTCCTGCTTGTCTTGTTTGCCTCTTTATATCCCCTTCCTGTTTTTCTCTACCATGCTTTATGTCCTAAGCCTGTCCCTTATCCTTCGGCTTCCTGTTGCGTTCAAACAATGCAGTGTGAGGTAAAGGTATTCATTTCACCTGCTCCTTTTGAAACTGCTGCTCACAGAGGATAAGGGACTTCTTTTTACCGAATGTCAGATGACCCCTTCCACACATCTTTTCTCTTTGGATTCTGGTAATTTTTTTCTCTGAGGCTCCTTAAGCCTAGAGATAGTAAGCACTTCCTACTTAGACCTGTACCTTGCTGATTTCCCTACATAGTTGACCTTTATAAATACATAAGCCCTTTATTTAACTTTCCTCAGCTGTCTTGCTCGAGGGTGCCATCTGTTTCCTGCCAGAACTCAGACTGATACACTAAACTACCTTGAAAAATCCCACTTGATATTTGAATTTCAAATTCCTCTTTATACAATACGCGTAATAATGCCCATCATCGGAGCATTGTTGAGATGGCTCATCTCTGCTCTCAAGATAAATTTCAAAGTTGACAACATCAGTTCAAGACCTGTGTTTACCTCTTCAGTTTTATCTTTTGCCAAGTTCCCTCTCAGTATCTGCGCTCCAGCCATACTGAAATACTTTCAGCATCCCCACCCCTTCATTGCTCTATGCTTGGTGGATTCTGAACAATTTACATCATCCAGAAACCTCTCTTCTTCTCATCCTCTCCTCTGCTCCTTTCAGTTAAGACTTATGAGAATCAATTAGACTAAAAAATCTATCCTGACTAGTCTCATTCCCAACCCAAATTGAACTGAATAATTTTAAAAAAATTTCTCTAGTTGTCTTTTATTACATATAGTATGGTATTTAATTGCCTACCTTCTTGTCAGTTTCTCATTCTAGAATAAAAACTCCCTGGGTCAAGAAGTAGGTGTTACTCACTGGATCTAGCACAACCCTGGTCCCACAATGGGCAATAAACTAAAATTTACTATATGGCTGGATACATATAAAAACACAAGCTTTCTTTGAGATTTTTCGGTATTTTCAAAATATTAATTTATTAAATCATTATAAGACACATATATAATCAAAATAAGAACAAACAAACAAAGATGTCTTACGAATCTACTCTTCATCACTTGTAATTATCTTGAACTTTACATATCTTTCCAAAATCTATCATTGAGGACCTGGATGTAGAGTAGTACTCCCATCTCGGATGCTCTTGAGACTTGGGCCAATGAGGCCCTGGCACATCATCTGAGGCTATTTCAGCTTATATCTGGCCCCAGCCTAGCAATTCTTCAACAAGAAGGGTACACAGTGGCATCAGCAAATAACACTTGATCAGACTATGTCTCTCCTGGTAGTGCTCTTCTGACAAAAAAAGCCCATCGTTTATTAAGTCTTATGAATTTTAACAAGGTTTGAAACTATATTATCTGGACAACTGTTTCATTTCTTCAATTCCTATTTCTTATGAAATTTCATATATGAGGCCTGGAAATACAGCCTGGCAATAGTTTCTTTGCCGTCTATTGCGTTCTTGTTTATGCTTGCATGAAATAGATTGAATAAGCAGTGATTTATCGTGCAGTTTTGATTCACATTCTGGGTGATGGAGAACAAATCTGCTGTGCATTTGAAACCCATTCAACCAAGGTTACATTTTTTTATCCCAAAATTAAAAAAAAAAAATCTAGGAAATTCCATTTCCCCTTATTTGAAATATGTGATTACTCTGTAGAAGTCTATTATATGTCTGTTTTATAGAGTGTGCTTAAAAATTTCTTGTCATTTTAGTAGTGTTATTGGACAATAAAAACTGTTTTTAAAGCTTGGCCGTTGGCTTTTGATATGCCTTTCACATCGTTTCACATCTTGATTTGAACTCCTTTTCATTTTTTCCCAGAGACAGCAGGAAATCACATTAAATGCACAATAATGCTTGTGTTGTGATAGCAAGTCATTGAAGAATCTTTTAGTAGGTACTTCCAAATAAAGATACATTTTCTGGGAGCCGACAAGCATCACATAACCAAGCATGGCTGTCAGCTGAATTATATATCTTGATCATCTTGTTATTGTATTGGTGAATCTGATATTTGCTCTGATGGGTTTTTCAATCAGGTGTGACATTTTCACCATTTGTGACAGAAAAAGGAACGCAGCAAAATTACTAAACAAGGATAGGATTTCAGAAACACTAACTGGCATTTTAATTTTTATTTTATTCATTTAAAAGAGCTTTCCTGTTACCTAGCTATAGAGAATAAAGTGGTATTTTAATAATTCTTTAAAAACAAATGGGCGTATTATTAAAAAAAAATTTTTAAATATTTTTAAACAAGTGGAGCCCAAAGTAAGTGAGGAAACCCCCTTCCCAGTTACGCCTCCTCCAGTATTGTTGCCATGGAGAAAATATCACAGGCACAGGCTCAGCGTTGAAATGCAAGACTAGCCTGTTTATAAGAAGTGTGCCACAGGATGAAGGGAGTGTCCATCAGTTGGGGTTGGGAACTCTACACCCCAGTTTCTTAACAGATCACAAGTTCAGGCTGTCTTTCCAGTTGTATCTAAGGCACCCTCTAAGATGTGCCTGTGATTAGCAGTGGATGAGATGGCATGTGAGGTTATGGCACTAGATTAAGGAGAAAAAGGTATAGTCTAGACTTCCATAGAGGCAAAGTCCAGAAAGGCCTTTTGAAAGGAAACAGACAACATGCATTTAAAAGATGTCACACAGTATTTGTGATAAAATTTAGGCTCTCTAAAGGAATTACAGTGTTTGTCCTGTGGAGTAAATCAGTGAAGATCTCTAAAGACACACAATTTGTCCCAAGGAATATCATACATTAATGATTTCTTTGTTAGCTGAGTTTTCAAACTTTGTGAACACAGGTCATGAAGATTTGATTATGAGGGTCTGATTTCCTCATCAGCCGGCAAAATGTTGTATTGGGGTATTTAAGGAAATATTAATCTTCAAATTTACATATTTTAGATGAAATGAAAGTAATTCGGCATCACTAATATTTATTATATGGATTAACATTGTTTCTTTTCATTGGTCAGTTTGTCCTGTGGTCATAAAGCGTAATTGATTTCACCCAGTTCAAAAAAGATAAAATAAAGGTATGATAAGTAGTTTGTCAGAATACCTGATTGATATCAGAAAAGATATCTATTTACTAGCTATATCAAGCAAATTTCTTTGAACAGTTTGTGGCTGAAATTGAAAAGTGAATATCTTAATTAAGTAAGAACAGCCAATGATGACTTTTTTCTGTTTGGGTTTGCATAACTTTTTCCAGCTATGCAAGTTTTCAAACCAGGTATCAAAATAAACTCTTCTTAGACTCAGATATTTTAATTATTATATTACAAAGAGTTAAATATCTTTGATTTAAGAAAAAAACTTCAATCTTTTTGAAATATTTGATACATTTAACAAATAAAATAATTATATATTATTCATTTAATCTTATTATCAACTGTTATAAATTGCCCATTTATGTATGTGATTTATAAGGAATATATTAACAGATTGCTAAGTATCATGTGTGAGTAAATACATTTACATGGGTTAGTAGTGCTTGCTAAGAAACTTTTTTTTTTTCTAATGAGGTGCCTGATCGAAAAATACTGGCAAGCCCTAAAACAGAAAAGAGATTCTTTATCTTACTGCCATCTTTCAGGTAACCAAAAGTCAATGAAGATGTATTTAAAATGTTTCCATTTATTTAAAAATAAAATGTACTCTGCTCTTAAATGGGAAATTGAAGGAGAGTATTTAACAGATTAGCTGAGAAAATTATAGCATGCTAAATGTTATTTAGAAAATGAAATAAAGAATGTAAGAACTAAAACCTTAATTTTGATGATCTATTTTAAGTAAATTTATAATGTGATTATTCAAATACATTAAAATATTCGGAACTCAGTAGAATTATAAACACACACACACACAAACACAAACACACACACACACACAATTTTTGTTGTCTATCCTAATGGAACAAATATATCCCTAAAGGCGCTGGTTGGGAATACCACACAGAATAGTCAGCCTTTTTTAGATATTTGCACAAACTCAAATAATGAAAAGAACCTTTTCTGAAAGTAGAGGAAATATGGTTATATCGTTATAATTGTAGGAGATGGAGAGGTAGCAGAATCTCTGTCCATAGTCTCAACATTCCTTACCAAGAATTATTCAAGGGGTTTCTCATTTGGAGCACATTTACTTTCAAGAGCATATCCTTCCTTGCTAGCTAATAAAGTTAGTTCTACTTCCAAAGGAATATTCTTGCCACTATGTAAACTTACAGAAATATAATAATCACTACTGTTTACAGTGAGTATCATTAAATGTACACTGTACATAATACACACTAAACTGATTATATGTGAGAATTAAAAGTTTCGTGAGATGTGCAATCTTGTTTGCTGGATTTATGTTTTTTTTAGATAAAAACAGAGAGAGAGAACACATGTGACCAAGGAGTATTCAAGAGCCTACAGAAAATGGCAGGGGGTAGGAGTGTGAAGTCTCCTTGAAAGGAGACCTGAGCGCACGCTGAAATGATACAAAATGATCTGAGGAAGCAGGCAGTCTTCGTGTGCCTTGCTGCTTGTACTATGTGTGTGGCTCATATAGTGGTGTGTGCTATTAATTGGAATTTATGGTGTTTTCAATATGTGCTTATATTGGTCCGTGTTGGTCTAGCACTGAAAATCTCTATGTAATCCAACATTTGAGATTAATAAATGTTTATGGGAAGGGGACAGATAATCCAAAAATCCTAGGTTAAAATTGAATGTACAAGAATCCTAATTTTAAAAAAGTATGTATACACACACACACACATATACACGTATACACACACAAAGGGGCTATAAAGAATTTAAAAGCCCTTATAAGAGGTCCCAATTTCTGATAACAAGTAAAGATACATTAAATATTTGAAGTCCTTATCACAATGCAGTTGGTTGGGGTTGTTGTATGTCCCTATATATAACTAGCTAAAATTAAGACCAAACCAATTTTACCATGCCTTTTAGGGATAACTAGGTGGTACTACCAACAATCAGGAATCTAGAATTAATTTAAGAAAACCATTTTTTTACTGCAGTCACAGTTTCTTTCATCAAAGATACTGCAAACCTTCAAAGCGCCCTGACCACCAGAAGGGCTCTGCCTCTAGGGCTAAGCAATGGGAGAAGAGAAATGAAGCTAGACCACATTTCCTGTTTTCACTTCTGCACCCTCATCAATGGGGCTGTGTCTAAGATCTTGGCCCTTGATGGCCCAGATTAGGAAGGGAACTAGGAAACGGCCTCAAAACACACACCCACTCACAGGCACGGTGCAATCTACAGAAGACAAGGCCAACTACTATGGTGCAGAAACCCCAAATCTTATTTTTTGAAGCTAAATCTTTTGTCCTAGATTTTACCAACCCGTTTCAGAATGAAAGTAGAAACACATACAATTTTGCTTGCCTTGAAAATGGGCAGCTGTTCCATGTGGAGAGAGCTGAGGTGAGACATCTTGCACGTTGTTTGGAGACCGTGGGACCCTACATTTTCAGGCATCATTAATCTTCGCTTATGTGCTCTAATTCCAGCAGGCTCCGTAGGTCTCTTTAATTACTCAGCATCACAGACGTTGCCAGTTTCTTTTCTTGGAGCTCTTTTAACTCATTCTAAATCTCTAACCCTGATGCCCTTCACTTGAAGAAGAGCATTATATGAAAGACAGGAAAATGGAAAAAATAGTAATACTGTTAATTTATTCTTTTGGCTATTATGAAAAAATGGCCTCAGGAAAACAAGAAAGTGGTCATTCTTGGAGCCCAGTCGGTTTTCACAGCTGACTTATTTACTCAGGCTCTAAGCTTTGCTTGTGATTGATCCCAATAGTGTGTTCCAAAGGGAAAAATGTATCATTTGTCATGAATTATCAATATAATCAAACAGACTTCATTTTTACCTTTAAAAAAATAATTACACTTAAATTTTTTTAACAATGTGAATTTTTATTTTTGAATATTTAGTAAGTAGAGATAATATTTTGGATTGTATTTCTAAGTAGTTCCCAAATTTAAAATGTGATTCTTCAGGAAGGAATTAAGTTGAATCGCCTTAAAACAGGATACTGATAAAGTACCAAGCTGTGATTTACTCTGGTCAAGAGAGAAGAACACTGAAAAAAAGATAATCAGAACCTCCATCCTACATATACTTCCACTTTTCTAAGGCACTATGAACACCCCAGTCTCAAGTACTAGAGCTTGTCTGATTTTAGTAGCAACTTCACTGGTTCCTAGAACTCTACCACTGCAACTTGCTTCTACTAATAGCATTTTAATATTGCACACACGCACACACGCACACACACACTCATACTAATGAACACATGATCTTGGCATTTTGCCTTTGTTGTGCTTAACAGACTTCTCTGTGATATTGATGGAGATACTGTGCATGTTGTTCTAATTATGTCACGTTCCGTCAGCAGAATGCTGAGTTTAGAGAAATATCGCCTAAGTGCCAGAAGGTGGCAGCTTCACACCACTTTGGATTAACAAATCAGCCTTGCTTTGCAGAGAGCCTCTTACTACATGTTCTTAGGACATTCATGCAAGGAACTATCCAAAGGATGGCTTTAAATGATTTATTTTCTAATACAATTTTGATGAAAAATGACCTTTCAGAATAGAAGTAATAAGTTTGGTCCCATTTGGTTTAAATCGAAATACAAGGGCCACTATTCAAAAAGCTGAAGATTTTTGAAACTAGCAGATTTATGGGATCCGACTTTTACAAACAATAAAAAAAATACATCTAAAAGTAAAAAATTCATAGCCATGCCCTTGGAATCTATAAAGATACTATAGCTGCTAGTTTAGAACTTTGAACTTAGATCTGAGCAAAGAGAGGATAAATTTAGGACATATTTGGTCGTATCAGGTATCTAGACTTATTTAATAATGGTTTCTATTCCCTGAGAATTTTAACTTATTCCCTAGTACCTTTGGTAATGAAAGAGAGGAAGAGAGAGAGAGCGAGAGCACAGGTGAGAGCAAAAGAGAGAGAGAGAGAGAGAGAGACAAGAGGCAGAAAAACTAATGTTGGATTCAAAGTTTTAGAACAGTAGACTGAGAAACAGTAGACTGAGAACAGTAGACTGAGAAATATCTTTTCAAAGCAGTAATTTGAGGACAAGTGGATTTGATATGTTGAGGTGACACCCTTCTTGATCTCTTTAGTTCTTTCAAAAAATTTTTCAAAAGAAAATTTAAATAGTGTCAGGTACTAAAAATTGTAAATAAGTGAACAATAATAAAATAATTTTTTATATTGATTTGCATGACTCACAGTAACATAAAAATGACAAATGCTGACTTCCATATTTTATTAGTGTATTATTGTACCAGTCAAGGGGCTTTTCCATCTTTTTTTTTTTAACATCTTTATTGGAGTATAATTGCTTTATAATGGTGTGTTATTTTATTAGGTTTGATAGTTTGTTTCTATATGCAAGTATGTTTGTGCACTAGAATATAAATTGACACATAAAAGGAGGTCTTCTCCTGGAACATCGCAGATAGCTTGAAATTAAGGAAACGAAATCCTGAGTGGCTGAAATAGATAAAATACATGTGTAAAAATTTCATCACATATTGCATATATGCTGCCTCCTAAGATTTATATACATTCTTTAGGGAAGACCTGTTGATAATCAAATAATAGATATTAAATACATCAAACATTTCCTACTGTGTTTTGGGCTCATGCCATAGAAACGTACAAAAGTTGACATAAACTCACCCTTTTTGAAAGCATTTATCACATTACTATCAAATGGATTACCACCTGAAGTCATTAACTATGTGATTATGTATGAACCTGTAAGACTTTGGAAAGCAAGAATGGAAAGAGAAAGGGGATTTGCTAGAAAAATAAAACAGGGAAATTAATTAATTTAGACGGAGTCAATATATATTTTGTTTATTGGTATGTTTATTAGGTATGATAATTTCAGACTCATACCTAGATTTGAAATGTCAAAGATCAAGAGCTCTAGAGAAAGTCTGTCAAACCAAGACCTACATTCCACTCACTTGGCCTCATAGGACTTATTCTTTGGTGTCAGCAGAGAGAGACACACTGTTTTTTGTAGCTTTCAAGTATGTTCCAACATCTTCAAAATGAAAGCTGTTCTTTCTTGAAGATTTCTTGAATGATTAAAGATAGATAGTGACTAAAGTTTCACTGAAGCCTGAGAAGAGAGAGCAAAGTTTTCTGATGGTGTTCACACAGGAAAGAAAAGGTATTCATTGTAAATGGCGGGTGTTGGATATGAAATCACCCATCTGTTCATTGTGTTATTATAACCGCATAATAATGCCTGTTCACTCTCGTTTGGATTGAAATGATTTTATCCTTCAAAGGGCTTGTTGACACTCTAATGACATGACAGACTGCCATAATGTTTATTCTTCCCAAATTTTAATAATGAATACTTGCCTGGTTCAGAGGGCATGGGTAACACTAGAATCTGTAATTCTAGTAATTTATATTACTAGAAATTTGTATGAAAGAACAAACATGAAACCCCCAAATTCTGCCTCCCCTAATATAAAACTCAGAGAGCTTTCTGAGGAACACATTGCTGTTTTCAATAAACACACCAAATAGCAATTCAATATGATACAGTGTTGGGAGTCACTCTGTTCAGATTTTACTTCATTGCTTTGGCAGTCATTTGACTTAGTTCTTTCTAGGGATTGAGACCATCTCTTATCTCTACTCTTGAAAATAATGGTGTGATCTCTTGACAGCTTTCCTGATGGGTTAGCAACCACTTTTCAATTGCAAGGTAATTTACCTTTTACTTTTTCTTTTTTTTTTTTTTCCTATTTGGTCAAGAGCATTCTATAAACATACACTTAAATTCAGCCCTGCGATGAATGTAAGTTTATTACCACAGACTAGAATAAAAGTATGCTTCTATTTAATGTCCGGTGATAGAGAGAAGAGAAAAGAAACAAATACAGTGCTGCAACGCCTTTTATTTTCCTGGGCTGGGAAAATACTTCCAGCATGCTGAAAATAACTACCCTGTGGATGATAAATCTAAGTTAAGTCGATTGTGTCTTCTAAAGTTAAAGTAGAAATGACAAATGGCTTGTTTTTCACACCTATATTTACTTCTTAATCAGTTTTTTCCTCTCCTTAGGCAAGCTTTTAGTTACGAAGATTCCAGTTGCATAAAATTAGAATACGTGTTATTATTATCATGATTCTCATTTATTTAGTATAGAATAAGTCCTCACACCATGATCAAGCACTTTTTACTCAACAATATTGAGCATTTATTATACACCAGATTTTTGAGGTCAACACTGGACATACAGTGGTAAACAAGATAGATGTGGTCTTTTGACCCTAAAGAGAATGTAATCTAATTATGGATAAAGAAAAAAGTAAGCAGGTGCATCATAAGTGCTAGGGAAGAAAAGGTATGGTGGTTCCAGTGGACACACATCACAGAGAACACTGAGATGTGTCTGGAGGGTATGTGAGGCAACAATTCAGAGAACACTTTATTCATTCACTAAACATTTACAAACCACCTACCATGTGTAAGGTACTATGATTAATACTGAGATAGTAAACAAGAGACATAACTCCTGTTATCATAGATATTATTACTCATTAGGGGAGATATATAATAAACAAATACATAGATGTGTAATATTAGGCAGGGATAAGAAACAGTTAGCAGTGTAACAGGAAACAGGGCTGGGGCAGGGAGAATGCCCGTGACGGGGTGGTCAAGGAAGGACTCTCTGAGAAGGCAACTGTGCGCAGTAACCTGTTGCCAAGAGCAAGTGAGACAAGTGGAGATCTGAAGATCTGAGGAAGCAGCCGGTGTAATGGCCCTGAGATTAGGGTATGCTTGGCATTGTTCAAATTAGAGTGAGGCCAGCCAAGGTAAGAGTGAGGAGGTGACTGTGGGTAGTTAAGTTTGAGAATTTGCCAGCATCCCACATATGTAGGGTCTGGTAGGCATGGATAAGTCTTTGGATTTTTTTTTTTTTTTTCTGATTGGGATGGAAAACCTTTGGGGGATTTGGAGCAAGCAAGTGACATAATCTTATTCACATTTATAAAGGTGACTCTAATTGTCATACAAAGAATAAGATGCAGGATGACAGATATTTAGACAGAAGATTCAAGAGGGGTATTACAGTATCCAGACACTGATGGGAATCTGGACTAAAATGGTACTGCTGGAGGTTATAAAAAGTGATCAGATTCAGGATTTATTTCCAAGACACTGTTGCCAAGAATTCTTGGTGTATTGGATGTGGTTTTTGAATAAGAGAAAGAAAGCAACAAAGACAGATAGGATTCTTGCCTGAGAAATGGGATAAAATGTTGATACTTTTGCTAACTGGGGAAGCAAGTTTTGAGGCTATAGAGAATGGAGGGTGGGGAGAAATGGCAAGAATTCTATTTTGAAACTACTAAGGTTTTAGAGCAATGACCTTAGTTGAGCCTGAAACATGAGTTAGAATTAACCAGGAATATGAGAAGAAATGAGGGAATGGGGTTTCACTTTACCCAAATTCACTCAGTCCAGATCTAGAATTTTAACTTAGGTCTAACCCTGATATCCATATTCTTTCCACACTGTTCTACTCCATCCTTACCAACCTGTCTTGCAGTAGTAATGATCTGCATGTTGCCCTATGGGTGTCTTCAGAACTTCATAGTTTTAAAGGAAAGGATGGAAATAACAGTAGTACATTAGTGCCCAAAACATGAGTTGTAGCCAACTTTGCCTGGCACCTTAAGAATGTTTCCAGACTGAATTGTAGAAGAGGCAAACTCTTCCAAATATTCACTCTATCACTCTGTAAGGCTTATAATAAACTGTACTATTTTATTACATTTAAAAGATACACATATATATGTCTGTACATATATATGTATACATACATACATATACACATATATTTATTCATCTAATGAATTAATTTCCCCTGTACTGGGATGTTTCTGCCTTATTCAGTTCTACCTTGACAGCATTAATTAATTCTAGCTGGAAATTAAAAATAAATCCTGGTCCATCATGAATTTAGTCTAATCTTGATATTTTCCATTGTAGCATTTCTTGTCAAATTTATAATCTACAGTGTCCAAGTAACCCTTAAAGGTCAAATTAAAAAATACATATTTAGGGCTTCCCTGGTGGTGCAGTGGTTGAGAGTCTGCCTGTTGATGCAGGGGACGCGGGTTCGTGCCCCGGTCCGGGAAGATCCCACATGCCGCGGAGCGGCTGGGCCCGTGAGCCATGGCTGCTGAGCCTGCGCGTCCAGAGCCTGTGCTCCGCAACGGGAGAGGTCACAACAGTGAGAGGCCACATATATTTATATAAACACTGCTACCCCTAGTCCTAGAGCTTAATCCCATATCAGAATTTTCAGATAATCTGAGAACTATCAGTTGCTCATTAGTTCTTACTAGGCAGTTATTTGTCTGTTCAAGAAATGTGTGCTGAGCACCTACTACTCAATAAACTGTGGGAGAAACAGCGATTAATAAGATACCTTCCGTAAGCTCTAGGAAGCTAGAACTCAGGAAGGACTCTACGTGTAAGTTCATACACACGTACTTATCTTGGGCTGTTTGAACCCTTCTGCTCTTTTCTTTAATTGCACATCCTGGACATCTGTCCTTACCTGATATGGAGTGTTCTTCTCCCCATCTATACATCTTCCTCCCTTTCATTGGTTCAGCTTCTTGACTACACTGTTTGCCATGTAGACTTCTATTATAGCAGTTATAATTTTATGCTGTATTTGTTGCTTTTCTTTTCTCAGTTTTCTACTAGACTGTTGAGTATTTGGGGAACAAAGATTATTTATTTAACCCCATATACCCTAGGCCTCATAATGTGCTTATAACATAGTAATTATCTAAAGAATATTTGTTCAATGAGTAAATGAATTTAATATTGGTATACACTATACGGAGAGGTAGGTTAATTTCAGTCATTAAATATCCTTAATTTAAAGAAATTAGGAGAATGTGTTTAGCAACAGATTTGAAGAGTCACATAGTCAGCTAAAGGGTTAAGTATTTTATGTTTAATACCGATTCTACTTCTAACTTATAATTGAGATTTGAGTTGGCTTAATAAAAGCTTGATTTCTCTTTCATAAATTGCATGTTGGAAAAAAAGGAAAATAAAGTGCTCTATAGTTCTAGAAATCTCCCCAAAAGTGGATCAATTTAGGTCTTTCTCTATATGTTTTGATACTCTTACACAGGCCTGTAGTATTTGAATATAAACAGGATAGCAAAAGGTATGGGTAAGATGAATAGGAATACATTTTCTAGGGAGATGCAGAGAACTGTTTTCCATTGATCATCAGAAAGCATTAAGCCAAACAGTCAGAAAATAAAGTCTAAAGGGTTTAATGATTAGCAATGGGACTAAAGCAGGAAGAAGACACAGTAGAAATTCATTAATTGACTGATTTCACTTTCATAAAGAAGATATTAAACTGGTTTTTAAAAATTGGATCATTTCTCAGAGATGAAGGGAAAAGCTGAAGTAAAAATTACCATGGGCAAAGGACAGAAAGAGCATGGAATGCTTGGAGACTGGAGAGAGGTTTGGTATGGTTTGGTTGGTTGAAAATGGAATGATTAAAAAAAAAAAGATTTATTTAAAGTAGGCAGGCTTTTCAGTGGAAAGGGCTTTCTGTGACATGCTAAGAAATTTGTACTGAATTCACTCATAGTCTGTAGGCAAAATAGAGTTGATAGAGGTTTTTAATAGTTGACATGATTAGTTTTGCAAAGATTATACTGTGACAAGATAAAGAAATGCCTCAGTAGCTTGGAGGTATTCATTATTGATTTTCTAGCACATGAAAGAATTCCTGGCATCTTTTAGTTGTTCAATTAGTCTTTGTGGCATGAATGAACAAACATAATTGGCCAATTTGCTTTATTGGCCATAATTGGCCAATTGGCTTTATCCTCAAAAATTATTAAGATAAGTGCTGTCTTTATTTTTTATAACTGTAATATATGGTACTTGCACACACGAAGCACTCAGTGTATTTAAGCACTCAGTGCTGGATAAAGGAAATTCTGGATGTAGAAGAATAGCTGGGCCACTATTTAAGATGTTCAGGCAAGAGTTAATGAATGAACTTGAAGACGTGGAGTCATATTTGGAAGCTAAATTTGACATAGAATTTAGTGATGAATTAAATGGAGAAGGCAGGGGGCAAAGGAAGGAAAAGTCTATATGACAGCCCTGAAATTTCTGTGTTCTCTAAGAAAATATAGGAAGAGGGGAAATAATGGAAGAGAGAGAAAGATTACGAATTTACTTTTAAAGTGTTTGAGTTTGTGGTGGCTATAGGACATCAAAATAGTGAGGTCTAATAGAAAGAAAACTCAGAAGAAATATCATTTTGCCACTTTAGAAGGCATCAGCCTAGTTGAGAGTTAAAGCCAGGATAGTGGTGGATGTCATTTCTCAGGGAGAGCCTGGCTGGGGCAACCTGAAAAGACAGCCTTGGGGCACCACAGTCCCTTTGCCTGGGAATCCCTTTCCCACCTCACTCAACTGGTTAACTTCTATTCATGGATTAAGACATAGCTTAAACTTTACCTTCTCTGTGACACTCCTTTATTCTTCCATTTTCCCTCATTTCTTGCTCTTTCTCTTCCTCTTTCTCCTCTCCATTATGATCATCTTCACTATGACTTATTCAGTGGTTAAGTGGCAGGTACACTGCTGAGAACTTTACATCCTTAGTCGTATTCAGTCTTCACTGCGATGCAATAAGGTAGGTACTTCTGTTACTCCTTATTGTAAATGAGAAAAAGTTGAGGTGTAGATAGAGCTAGTAACTGAAAAAAAAGAGCACATAGCTAAGAATTGACAAAGATGAGATTTGAATATAAGTTTCACCCAATCCAGCATTTCACCTAATGCTCTTTTTTTTTAGGTCCGTTTCATTCTACGGGAATCAAAGATGCAACTGACAGCACGTGGCATATCATTTTGTAAGTTATCTGTTCTTCATATTTGTCCTCTTCACTAGAGTGGGAGATCCTTATGAACGGGAATGTTTAATTTTTGTATTTTCTGGCAGTCATAATGTTTATTGAAAGAATGAATTTATGAATGAATATTTAAGGTGCAGATTGGAGAAAATTTGTCAGGGAAAGTGACTATCAAGAGGCAATTTGGGATAAGAGGAGAGAGAACAGGAAACAGAATAAAGGAAGGGATTCAAAAAAAGATCAATAGTGTTGAAAGACCTTCATAGTTGTGACTTAGCATTCTTTACCTTCTCTTCTGGTATTTTTTTCAATTATTGGTGCTTTCTCTCTATTTGCCTTCTGTTACTTTTCAAGATCCATGGATCCTGATTTTTTTTAAGTTGTAGAACAGTTCAACTGAAATCTAACATGGAAGGTAATATACATGTAAAACATGAAAGTAGAGTTCTCTGGCTGAAGGGTAGGACTTTTTGAGCTCCACTCACTCTTTCTTTCTCTCACTATCTCAGAGCTTGCCCTGAGAGTTTTGAAAAGCATGCTTCTCGGTCTTTCCCTCCATTTACATTTGCTGCTTTGAACACACCTGATGTGTCAGCTAAGCTAAGTGAACTACTGGCATTTTCCATTGCTTCCAAAGTCTCTATTTTTAAGGATGCTCCTCCCTTACCTGGAACTATCTCAGCTGCCTTACCCCTACTCCTTTTTGGCCTGGGTGACTTCTAGTCATCTTTGAAGATTCAGTGTGAAGATTACGTCCTCCACAAAACAGTCACTCATCACCCCAGTTTCTCTGGGTCACATACCTTTAGAAAAGTCATCATAAAGTATATGTGTGTGTGTTTGTGTGTGTGTGGGGGGGGGTACACACCCATTGCTGTTTATGTGTGTTGTTGGTGGCTGTTTAATTATCTACACTAAGCTTTATCCTCAAAAATTATTAAGATAAGTGCTGTCTTTATTTTTTATAACTGTAATATATGGTACTTGCACACACGAAGCACTCAGTGTATTTTTGAATGATGGGGTGCATTCGCTCATAAGCCAATAGTGTTATATTGTGTAATCTTCACATTTTGTCTATCAGAACCATTAATTGCAACATTTTACTGTTATTTATTTTTCAGAAAAATTGTAGATCTCTCCTAGGTTCCTCAGACTTCTTTTTCCCCTTCCTCTTCCAGTTCAGTCTAGTTATCTGTCTTCTCAGGAATGTTAGAGCTTATTGTGCGAGTCACAGTAACTACCAGGAAATGTGGATCCTGATTTCTATAAAATTTACGTCAACATTGCGTGACACAGGAGACACAAATGTTTGGAAAGTGAGAAAATGATAGAACCAGTCTCCATGATTAAACCACTATTTTCCTACTCATTTTAACTTCCTTGTCAAAACGTTGTGCCTGTGTGTGTTCAGGTACACATCACTTGAATATGGTAAAGGAAAATGTTCAAACCTCTTTTGTATATTTATAGATCCCTCCAATAGGTGGTACCCAGAGCACTGGGGTCAACTTAATCAACTTCCATCTCAGATCCAATGTACAACCCTTCCTCCTTCTTGCCCCAGGTCAGGCCTGCTGTGACAAAGAGGGTCTGTGATGGGAAAAGAAAGCTGGGTCTGATTTTGCTGTTGCAGTTGTTGTTTATTTCTGTGATCTTCCTCATCTCCCATTCCCATGTGGGTTCTGGCCTCTCCAGGGTCATCATCAGGGTCAAGGGAAGAAATCGTTGAGGAAGATGTATATGACTAGTGTTATGACAATTAGACCTTCCCTTCCTTCTTTGTAGCAGAACCAAAATGCTGGTTCCCATGTGTCACTTAGCAGGTTCTTAGGCAGACATTTTTCTACTTCCTTGCCTACTGCAGTTTTCCATTTCTTGATGATAGTGCTGCATTTTCTGACTACTCTCCCTCATTTTCCCCCTCAGCTGCTCCCCACTGAAGGTAACTATGGGGTTGCCTTACCCACCAGGCCTGGCTTTTCAGTGCAACACTTTCTATACCGCCAGAGTATAGATACTTTGTTGAGAGGGAACGCTCACTCACCCTTGCCTCTTCAAACACTACTCCCACTCTTTTCAGCCTGCCCCTTGCTTTGAGACTTCTCTAGCAGAGAGAAACACATCAGCATTGGTTTCCTCAATGCTCCACAAATTACAGAGGGCATATTTAAAGTGTTTTTCAAAACATTCTTTCACAGTGCACCTGTGGCTGCAAAGGACGGTCTGACAGATTTCTCTACAAATACCCCACTGGGGCATAAAATTCCAATCTGCCTTCCTTAGAGCTCCCTGTCTTATTGGTGGCTCCCTTGGAAAGGTAAGGGGGAAAGCCAGGCTGTCTTAAATGTTTCGAATCCCATCAAAGAAAATTCCCTCAGAGAATCTCTAGCCTTGTCTTTTATCAAATGAAGGAAGGAGTCAAGTTGAGGGAGTAACTTGGTGACCCCTTAGTAAGTCTTTCTAGAGTGTGTCTAGTTCTTCTCTTTAGATGTTGAAATTATCTGTCACTCATCGTCCTCAAATTTAATGATAGAGCTGAAATTCAAGACAATAGGGAAATTCCAAGACAATTCCAATCCAAATCTTGCTATATATTATTTCTTCTATTTCTCTGAATTCTTCTGACCCACAACACAGTTCCAGACACAGAGGTAGCAATGTAGAAATAGTAGAGGATGCAGTAAGCCTACCTATTTTAAATAAATTAGCACATTTCAGTCAAAACATAAATAGAAAAATATTTGGTGCAAATTTACTTCTCACTGTAATTAAAGATTTCTATTGTAAAAATACAGAACTGCTGTTTAAGCAATTAGTCTATGTAAGCCTTTTCTCATCCTTAGTAATTTGTATTCATTGAAAAGTACATGTCCTTGGGGTTATTAAGCGCTGCATAATGGCAATCTGAGACCTTGATGTACTGTTTCTTTCTTCCTTATTTGACTGGGGATTTCAAGATGGTTTTCTGCATGTATTCATTTCTATATGACTTTGTACATTGTAAAAAAAAAAGAGAGTCTTTTGTGAAATAACGTAAATGAACTTTATGGAGATAAAAGTAAACTAGTCAGTCTATAATTCATTCATGTGAGCCCGCAAATCACTGTTCTGCATTAAGTTGGGTCCTAAATAAATGAAGTTTCAGAAAGAAATTATAATGATAATTGAAAGCATTCCCTAGCAGTATTACTATATATATTTTGTGTACATACAGTATGAGACATATCACTACTATGAAAATGACAAGTGTGAAAAAGAGTGGATAAAGATTTTGCGGGTTCCTACCTTTAAATGAATTATTTGGAAGGCAATCTACATTGATTTTTTAAAAAAAATAAACTACATTCTTATTCAGAAATTTAAAACTCTAATTGAGTTCTATGAATCAGTACTGTATCTGCTATTTACCAAGGTTATCCTGACCATTTCAGAGATGAATTTTCATTGAAGTATAGCAATTAGGTCATTAACATAACTGAAATATCTACTTTTTCCTATTATTTAGGATGAATAATATTTTTTTCTTAAACTACCCTTTCTTTTTCTATCCTGTCATGGTATTTAAAATTAAAGTTGTGATTGTCTATTCTCAAACAGGTGATCTGATTTGATTACATTAAGTATTAAAAACTGGATGGGTCACATTTAAGAAGTTTGATGTCTTCCTGAAAAACTGAAATGGATTGTCTTAATCATTTGTGAAAAAATTTATTTTTGTATTATAATATAGTACATTATACTATAATCTGTCAATTAATGGTATTTCAGAACAGGATGTAGAAGGAGAGATCATGTACTAATACCACCAATAACTGGTTACAAAATATATAAGGAAGTAGAGCTCATGAGATTGATGGAAAAGTAGTACCAGACAGTTAATTTACAGACACCTGATAATGACTAAATATTTTAAATGAATCTTCTCACAGTAGACTTCCTCATGTTATATAGGCAAAACCTCCTTTTACTAGAGTGACTTCTAATTGCAGAATGAACATTGTGAGTACTTTTAAAGATAAAAGATAAAATAAGGCATTTACTAATCATCTTAGTTGATAAGTCAGATAATGCATTAGAAATAAAAAGTTAACATTTCTCCAGTTTCAGTGAAATGCAAAAGTTCCACTGACATTGAAAAATCAAGAATATTTAAAATGGTTATTGAAATGGATGCAAACACATTCCAAAATCATTGATGTTTAAGTCTCTTTGTATTTGGGGTCTCCTCTGTGGTCTCAATGTAATGTTTTAACACAAATAGGAGTATGAAATAAGGAAAGGGCCAAAAAAATGAGAATCAGATGATAAGAGACTAGAAGAAACTTTGGAAAATAAATTGATGTCATTTAGGAAGGAGGATGCTCTGAGGAAATGAATTGCATAATTCACTGGACACTGGAAAGTCTGTACCTTCCAGGGCACAGACAATAGACTGAAGGGAAAGAGTTATTCTCAGTGTCTGAGGATTGTAGGACAAGGAACAATGTCCTGAAGCCTCAGGAATGAAAAGTAGTGGATAAAAGAAAACAATATCTCAACGTAAAAGGAAATGGGCAGGAGAGACTTTAAGGAAGACCGAAGATATTACACTGCACATGTTCAAGGGCAGAATATATACTACATTAGCCAGGATAATATAGGGAGTGGATTATTAAAAGTAAAAGTAAGTGTTCTCCTGGTCTTTCTGACTTTATTTTCAATAAAACATTCTCTACTGATTCTTTTTATGTAACTGTCAGATTTGATCAGAGGAGGAGAACTTCTGGACAGATACCATAAGGGATTTATTACAGGGATTTGACTTTGTACAACTGTGGGAGCTGGTTAAGCAGTCTTGGTAAAGCTGTTGCTTTTGAATCTGCAAAAGGCAGAAGGGTGGGAAGTGGGAGAAACAAGGGCAAACTGGAACCCGTGAAGGTTGAGCAGAAAGCCATGGGCGTTGCCTGGAACCAGCTTCAGTTTCTCAGCACCTTTACAGCTCCTATTTCCATGATGGCACTGATCTGCAGAAAAAGCTGGACCCCTTCTTCATGGCCCAGCTGTTGAAAAACCAGAAGGAGGATCCAGAGAAGTGCAGTTTCCATGGGCCTGGCTGCTTCTCATGCCAAGCAGGTGAGCTAGCAGGTAAACCACAGGCGTGTGCCCTGCTCCAGACTTCAGGGCTTGCAAAACAAGGTGCTGCTACTGCATTTCCACCTTCCATATCTCCTGAGTCATCTCTGTGGCCTACACTCACCTGGAACCATGCAGGGAATGAGATTCTGGCAACCAGGATTTTATATTAGTCAAATGGAGAAAATGCTAATCCACCACAATATAATTTCAAACTTCCTTTATTGAATTGTCAATGAGATACCATAAAGATGATCTAGTGCAGTAGAGCTGATACTCTAGGTCCATCAGAATTACTTGGAAGATGTGTTAAGACACAGATTTCAGGGCTTCACCTCCAGAGTTTCCAATTTAGTAGGTGCACTAATTGAGTTTCTCCAGAGAGACAGACTAATGTCATATGTATGGGTGTGTATATGTATATTCACCAATTCCTTAAAATAAATATCTCTGTGTGTGTATGTGTCTATATTTATACCATGGTATATATAGACATATGGTATATTTATAGACACACATTTATTTTAAGAATGATTCATGTGATTTTGGGAAACTGATGTTGCAGCTAGAGTCCGAAGGTAATCTGGAGGCAACATTTCTTCTTCCTCAGGGGAACCTCAGTCTTTTTCTCAAGGTGTTCAACTGATTGGATTAGGCTCAGCTACATTATAAAGGTTTTGTACCAAAGTTTACTGATTTGAATGTTAATCACATCTTTAGAATTACTTTCACAGCAACATCTGGACTAGTGTTTGACCCAAACGCTTGGTACCATGGCCTAGCCAAGTTGACGCATAAAAGTAACCATCACAGTAGGTCTGAAGTAGGACCAGAACCCTTGCATTTCTAGCAAGTTCTCTTTTCCAAGCATGCAGTGTAAATCCTTTGATTCAGTTTGACTAAGCCTACTTAAATTTTGTGTCCCACCATAGATTGATAATGTTGTCAGGGAAATGCTACTTACCGATTGGCTTAAATCAGTTAGGGTCATGTTAGGACAAAGGATGATGATAGGAATCCTTACTACTCAACCAAGTGATCTGCTACAATATACACATCATATGAATTGCACTGTATTAATATAGAAAGGAAAATGTAATTTCCCATAAACTAAATATTGTCTTTCCTACTCAGGTAGCTCTTCCCTAGGGTTCAGGTATTTGAAAAGCCAAATTAATAATCACAGGACTATCAGCATATTGGATATACTTTAAAACCATCGTGGGAGAGTTTTTTTGTTTGTTTGTTTTAGTTTTTGTTTTTTGGCGGTATGCGAGCCTCTCACTGTTGTGGCCTCTCCCATTGCGGAGCACGGCTCCGGACGCGCAGGCTCAGCGGCCATGGCTCACGGGCCCAGCCACTCCGCGGCATGTGGGATCTTCCCGGACCGGGACACGAACCCGTGTCCCTTGCATCGGCAGGCGGACTCTCAACCACTGTGCCACCAGGGAAGCCCTGTTTGTTTGTTTTTTAATGCCACATTTGTTACCAGGCAGAATTTGTGTGATCACTGGGCTCCACAAAAATGGGGATCAGATAGCATGGTTCTTTATTTCACAATAATTTTTAATTATGAAAAATACTTAGAGATCTGCTTAAGGAAACTGCCCTGGTTTAGGGGGCCACAGAGGGGCCTTTCATGCTGGCTTTTTGAGTGTTGTAGGAAGGGGGCTGCAGGAAGAAGCGATTGTTTTTACAATCTAAATTCTTCAGACGTTTAAACCATTCCTCCTGAAAGCATACTTTAAGTTACAAAATCAGGCAGCAGTTATTCAGTTGCCCAAAACAAGCTACAACACTCAGTTATGCTCAGTTATTACTCTTTATATGGCGATCTAAAAAACAGTTCCTGTCAATACGTTTAAATGATGGGTTTAACTAATTTGCCTCCCCAAACCACCCCCCAGAGAAGCATTACAGAGGCTTCTGTTACAGGCTCACGGTTCCTCAAGGGGGTGGATGTACCAGCATTCCCTCATGAATCCTCGGGGGACACAGAGGAGTCAGTAACCAAGCGGTGGGATAGATTTGAAGCATGTTTCCTTCTCTCCATGGCAGATACTGATGGGCTGTGCCTGCCTCCTGGGACTGGTGTGAAATACAGCTGTATTGTTGAATGTGAACACTGTCACATCAATCTCACAGAAATTACAGCTGTCTGTGATGCATACCCCGTGTATCCGTATCAGTGGGATGTTTGTTCAGTGTGGCTTTTCAAGCCTCTTTCTTTCCTCTGGGAAGATGTGCTCCAGGGAGTGCTGACGCTAATCTGGTATAGTTTACTCAGAGTGATCATCTTCCTGGTGCTGGGAAATTCCAAGGGAGAGTACCAACTTTCTTATGTGCCCAGTCACAAGATCCTGATAATGCAAAGTAGATAACTTACATGGTTTTAAAAATGGCCTATAATCATTTAATCATCAGTAGGCTCTTACATCGAGGTTCTCTTGTAATTTCTTTCCATGCCAGCAGATCATTTCACAGTGTGATCCACAGCATGGCATGTGGGCAGCCACACGGCTACTAGCAGATATAACCACTGTCAAACTGCAGTGGGAGGGATGAGTGCTTTACAGAGTGCAAGGAGGTCTGGGAGCTTGCCTCTCTAGTTGTCTGCTACCATCTATTGGATGACAGAAGTCACAGAGTGCTAGACACTATACATGTTTCACTTCATTGTTAATTAATTTCACTTAATTGTTATAAACACACTGGAAGAGGAGTATAATGGGATTATCTTAATGTCAGATATTACATGTAAAAGTGCAGAAATAAAGTAGGTGCTTTCTTTTCTTATAATTGATTTGCCCTTCTTTATAAAACCCACATATTACTAGTATATGAGAATGGTTCAAGAGGAAACTAAATTTGTTCCCATTTGAGATATTTATCTCAGTTTAACCCCTACATTTAAATCTCTTCCAGGCACATGTGCAGACTTTTGGATCTTCTCTCTCTTTTCCAGCTCTTCTGGTGGCCTGTGTGAGGGGGTAGGCTAGGGACATCACGCTACCAGGAAACAGTTGGAAAAAAGAGGGCTTAGGACACATGCACGAGGTTCTTGCACATTCATTTGAATTCCCATTGCCCTGCTGATACCCAGCACTTCAATCTAGAGCTTGCTGACCTAGAGCTGTCGTTTCTCAGCAGAGTCATGGTCAGCTTGTGAATGGGAGCCTGCCTTTGTCTTGCGGGTGCTGCATGTACCTTAGACTGAAATTGTCTGATCTGAGATTCTTGGCTAAAGGTTTTCCTCCTCCCTTCAACTCTCCCCTGACCGCCATCTGCTCCCTCCCCCCACACACCTCAGCAACTCTACACGGATATTTTCACTAGACAGCAATATCAGTGACCTTAAGTACTTGTATTCTTCCCTAGGGCACATAGACACCACTGGAGAGCTTCAGCACTGTATAGGGACCAGAATGTTCTGGCAAGCTACACTTGTGCTGCACTGTTGGTTTTACTTTCCTGCAGCTGCCCTATTTCAGCGCATGTGTTTGGGTGTTCTGTGAGGTGGTTTCCTTCCAGAAATTCTGATATTACGTTGGTCCCAAGCTTCATCTGTACTCCTGACTTTCACTTCAGCCTGTTTAACTTATCTCCGTGGTCTGAGAATTCTGTTCATAAAAGATGAGGACACATATATCTATTGCCTCCTTCCCCTCTCCATCACTTTCTGACTTCCGGTGAAACTGGACCCAATCCCTCTCCCTTTGATTCTTTGGGGCTGTATGGCCGACTGGTAGTAATGGCCGCCAATGACTTTACCTCCCTGTGGTCCATGACCCTGTGCAGCTGACTTTGCTGCTTCTTCCTGCCAATGAGAGTCAATTCATAAATTCTAATATCGCCTTTTAAGCAATGAGGACACAAAGGCTAGAGAGGGTAAGCATTTATTTACTCAGAGCAGTGTAGCTACTCAGTAGTAGACTGGAGCTTCAGCAGGAAAGGGGAAGGGGGACAGAGACATTTCTTTGAAAAATTAATAATTCTATAAGGTCTAAATGTTTCTCCTTTTGATTTATAGCATTTTTCTATCCACATATATTCCATATTTACTTGATGAAATGATTAATTTTCAAACCCAAGTATCTTGATTAAAGCATTAATCATCATATAGCAAATTAGCTAAGCCTTAAGATTCAAAAAAAAAAGTGTGTTGGTGTTTATTTTCCAACCGATTGCTGCCTCTGCATGAAGTAAACAACACCTTAGGTGTGAAATAGTAGGACAAAACATCACAGCATCTTGGTAAAATGTTATTTTCTACCCAAACACTTCTACCCAAAGTGTTTCGGCCAACAGTTCTACTATTAAAAAGCTCTCATTTTCCTCACTGGTTAATGTTCTTTGTACTTTAGTTTTAGTCTTTAAAAAAAAAAAAATCAAGCTCTCTCTGTAGAACTCTGCTGGGCAACATGAATCTGAACACTGTTAATGCTTAGAAGTGTCAAACAGAAACAGCAAATCTTTGGGGTAGAAATGCCTCCATGCTAGAGGTATTATTTAGTTGTGGAAATTTTGCCTTTGAAATGACAGTTTAGATCTTTGCCTGATTAAAGGAACTTGATATACCTGAAGCATAGAAAAAATGCTTTAAAGTGAAAGCAGAAACTTTAATACAATTAAATTTAATGTAGACACTGGTAAAACATATTCACATATTAAAAATAAAATAAATTCAATATTTGAATTTCTCTGCTAATTTAAAAATCACATTTATTAGAAAAATGCTTTCTTTCAGTTTAAAATAGCAAAAAAAAATAGAGGTCATCCAAAGAGATGAATTCAATTGAATTAAATTATTTTGTAGAATTAAACTGAGGGTCTTTTTATCTTATTTTGTTTGTATGCTCATATGTTTCAGCTGAAGAGAAAAAAGACTACTTCCTTTCGTTAAACATAATTATTTGTTATTATAAGTTATAAATGTTTTATAAGTCTTTTTTTTTCCAGAAGAGTAAAATAAATTTTAAAAGAAAGGTGCAGGCCCTAGAGTATGAAAAGATGAGTTTTGCTCCAATAAAGAATTCATTATAAAGTAATTTTTGGACTTTTAGTTAAAAAAGATTTACAAATTGGCTTCACATTTTCTTTATAAGACTGATCCTTTGAACTTACTAAACACTTTTTGTTTGAAGGCACTCATTGTCTTTTTAAAGCCCTAAATAAAGACTTCAAGTACCCCAGGTGGGAGGATAAATTTGAGCCTTAATTAACTTTTATTTGACACCCTGACTAACTTTATTATTTCATGGAAACCTTAACTTTCTTTTATTGATTGTCCTCAGATGCCTGTGGCCCCTAAATACTTTTGCTAGTATCAACTTATAATTACAGTGAAGGTCTCTCTACTTACATGAAGTCATTTTTGAATTATTTTGGATTATGCAGCATTTTGAATTTGCAACTGAAAAACTCAGACCATTATCGCCCCATAAAATCGTATTTTCGATACTGGATATTTTGAAAACAAAGCATTGGTATACCATTTAAAGAAAGATCTTTTATTATAAAGTTGGGATGGTACTGAAATACTTAGTATTTCCTCCAGACAGTTGATTCTTATTATTCCTAGATTTCATATTTGCAAATTTACTTACAAGTTAAAATTTATTTGTAACCCCAAGGAAGCACTGGTGGTGCTTCCATGGTCATTCATGGACTAGCTCAGAGCAGTGAAAATTTGAGTCACTCAATGCACACCTTACCAGATGAGGTTGAAACGGATGATGCACTGCCTTGTTGTTTCAACACTAATACTGTAAGCAACTTCCTTTTGGCCATCTATTTGGTGCTGTGTTTCTGCATTTCTGTGTTTTTTCTTGGTGGTTTTGCTACTTAAAATGGTCTCAGAGTGTAGTGCTGAAGTGCTCTCTAGTGTTCCTAAGTGCAAGGAGGCTGAAACGTGCCTAATGGAGAAGATATGTGTGTTTACTAAGCTTTGTTCAGGGATGAGATGCAGTGTTACTGGCTGTCAGTCCAATGTGAATGAAACAACAATATATAGAGAATAAGGTGTCTATAATCAGAAACACACATGAGACAAAGATATGTATTTATCATTTTATAAAAATGTGACCAAAGGCTGGCAAGAACCTAACCCTGCATTTCCCCTAGGAACAACGGTTCAACATTCACCAACTCAGTGTTCAGAGTGACTTGGTGAACATCCTCTGGCTCCTTTCCTCTGAGAGTATATGTGTCAAAACCCCAGCTATTTCCAGATTGTTTCTCTTCAACCAACAAAATACCATACGACCTTACATACCGTGCCATAGTCAAGCTATTAACCTTGGTATCTAACTCCATCATTCCCCAGATGCCTTGACATTGTGATGGGGCTCTAAGAAAACCACCCATCATCTTTGCTTGCCTTTTGCTGCCACCATCTGCACCTTTCTTTATTGCACCTCGGAGAAAACATAACTAAAAGCTTCCAGTTAAGAACCTGACTTGCCACCTAAGAAACTGACAATTTATTATTCCTATTCCGAATGGGGATTAACGTAGTAGGTCCAATTGCTTGGATATCTCTGTTTTTGAGGTAGAACCTGAACTGATTTTTGATGAGGTGTGTCAGTTGCCTCTGGCCAGCTCCCCAGCAACAAAACCAGAGTTGAATTTTTTGGGGTGGGTCCAGGGGTTGTCAATCTGCAGGGAATGTTTGGATTTTTCTTAGGTAAATCGCATTCTTAACAGGGAACGGTTGTCAGTGTTCCTATTAACTGCTGCTAGAAACCCCTAAAAATAGAAAAATCTCTTGAAGCTGAGATCAGTATACTATAAGGGGACCAGAAATGGGTGATTTTGAGTTTAATAGGGCATTGGCTTTTATGGAGTCCTGACTGTCTGCTAGGCGAATATCATTATAGAGATCATCTCATTTAATCCTCAGAGCAGTCTGATGAGGTAGATACTATCATTAATTTAATTTCTTCAGCTCAGGAAACAGAGTCTTACAGACGTTCAGAAGCTTGTCTAAGGTCATGCAGCTAAGCAGTCAGGACTGGAATGCAGCCAGTCCAGCTCTGGAGCTGGCATTTTTCACTACAACACTCTTGTGCTCTACTGCTTCACTTCTACAGACTCTTCCCAAATGCATTGAGCCCAAATTTCTCACACAGTTATAAAAATATAAGGCCAGATTACCATTAACCCGAATGATAACATCATGACACGTGGGCAATTCTAAAGCACACTTAAAAAGAAATAAATGCTTCCAAGGGAGGCCAGTGCCTTTGCTCACTACTCCTTCATTTTCCCTTATCAACCAGCACCAAGTGATTAACTTGAAGTCAAAAGTCCTTCCTTGAAGTTTGTGCTCAATCTCCAGGCTGGCTCAGTTTCAAAGCTACCCAGGGCTGCTTATCGCTACCAGATGGCTATCTTCTCTCTGACTCAGCTGCAGTGGGTTTGTTCACCCTATTTAGACTATTTGAAGCCAGTGAAAAGGATGGCTGTATTTTTCTTTTCAAGTACCGAGAGACCCTTAATATGTTCTCCAGTGTCCTCAGGAGTGAAAAAAAGAGAGAAATTCTTATCAAGGACATCTTGCTACAGAGGACATTAAACACCTGTGTGTTTTTTCCACCAATCTGAAAAACTGTTCATTTCACATTCATTTGTCTCCACTGTCCCAACATATATTTCAAAATAGAGACAGGAACAGTCAAAATGTATACAGAATATTATGTTTCCGTCTCTAACTATGGCTATGCTTTCAATTTATAAATGGCCTCAGAATTTCCAGACTTATTTTCTTAAAGGAGGGCCAGTAAATTTTGGACAAAATGAAATAGAAAACTAATTTTAATAGGGCATTCCTGAAAACAATTGGGTTTTGTTATTCATTGAATCAGTTCTTAGAACTGATGAGGACAGCCATGGATTTTAGGATTTTTCCCTGCCTCTGCAGGAGAATACCTTTCCAGGGCTAGAGAGAATGACAATGAGAGAACCAGTAAAGAACTATTGTCATAATAATAGCAGCCACATATTAACCCTCTCCTCTGTGCCATGTACAGTGTTGTGACTTTCTGTACATCATCTTAGGTACAGCCTTGTAGCAAGGCTGGATAAAGGCTCTGTGGGGTCTCAAGCTGCTACAGTTTTTGAAAAACCTCTTTAAGAACAAGAACACAAAATTATGTATAGAAGTAAATATTCAGAATGAGAAAACTTATCACAGTAAATTAGAGAGTCTTAAAATGCTTACAAATGCCACAAATATCACAAAATCTACAAAAATAGTGTTTTAAAATATTAACTTTTTGACACACTTGTATTTTTTTTTCTTATTTTCTTTGATGGAACACTGATGTCCTCATACGAAATGATGTTGTACTATCTATTATCTGGAGGAAAAAAATGGAAATATGCCTACTATAAGATTTTAAATAGTGTTTATCACTTTGATGTAATAATAGATTTATAAATAAACTGAGAGCTTCTTGAAGAAGGGGGATGACTGGGCTATTGATTCGCAGCAGCTAGGATAGTGACTGATATATAAAATGCACTGGTCACATGTTTGTTGAATAAAGGGGTAATTAAGCTATGGAGAAGGGTTAAATTAAAAGGTGATACAGAGAGACCTTCAAGATGGTGGAGGAGAAAGATGTGAAGATCACCTTCCTCCCCACAAATACATCAGAAATACGTGTACATGTGGAACGACTCATACAGGACACCTACTGAACGCTGGCAGAAGACCTCAGACTTCTCAAAAGGAAAGAAACCCCCCACATACCTGGGTAGGGAGAAAGAAAAAAGAAAACACAGAGACAAAAGAATAGGGATGGGACCTGCACCTCTGGGAGGGAGCTGTGAAGGAGGAAAAGTTTCCACACAATAGGAAGACCCTTCGCTGGCCGAGATGGGGGTGGGGGGGGTGGGGGGGGATAAGTTTCAGAGCCGCGGAGGAGAGCGCAGCAACAGGGGTGCGGAGGGCAAAGCAGAGAGATTTCCTCACAGAGAATTGGTGCCGACCAGCACTTACCAGCCCGAGAGGCTTGTCTGCTCACCCGCCAGGGCGGGCGGGGGCTGGGAGCTGAGGCTGGGGCTTCGGTCGGATCCCAGGGAGAGGACTGGGGTTGGTGGCATGAACACAGCCTGAAGGGGGCTAGTGCACCACAGCTAGCCAGGAGGGAGTCCAGGAAAAGTCTGCAGCTGCCGAAAAGGCAAGGGACCACTGATTCAGGGTGCGCGAGGAGAGGGGATTCAGAGCACCGCCTAAACGAGCTCCAGAGACGGGCGCGAGCCGCGGCTGTGAACGCGGCCCCAGAGATGGGCATGAGATGCTAAGGCTGCTGCTGCCGCCACCAAGGAGCCTGTGTGCAAGCACAGGTCACTCTCCACACCTCCCCTCCCGGGAGCCTGTGCAGCCCAACACTGCCAGGGTCCCGTGATCCAGGAACAACTTCCCCCAGAGAACACATGGTACGCCTTAGGCTGGTGCAATGGTACGCTGGCCTCTGTCGCCACAGGCTCGCCCCACATCCGTACCCCTCCCTCCCCCCGGCCTGAGTGAGCCAGAGCCCCCTAATCAGCTGCTCCTTTAACCTCGTCCTGTCTGAGCGAAGAACAGATGCCCTCAGGCGACCTACACGCAGAGGCAGGGCCAAACCCAAGGTTGAACCCCAGGAGTTGTGCAAACAAAGAAGAGAAAAGGGGCTTCCCTGGTGGCGCAGTGGTTGAGAGTCCGCCTGCCAATGCAGGCGACGCAGGTTCGTGCCCCGGTCCGGGAGGATCCCACATGCCGCGGAGCGACTGGGCCCGTGGGCCATGGCCGCTGAGCCTGCGCGTCTGGAGCGTGTGCTCCGCAACGGGAGAGGCCACAGCAGTGGGAGGCCCACGTACTGCAAAAAAAAAAAAAAAAAAAAAAAAAGAAGAGAAAGGGAAATTTCTCCCAGCAGCCTAAGGAGGAACAGATTAAATCTCCACAATCACTTGACGAACCCTGCATCTCTGGAATACCTGAATAGACAACGAATCATCCCAAATTGAGGTGGTGGACTTTGGGAGCAACTGTAGACTTGGGCTTTGCTTTCTGCATCTAATTTGTTTCTGGTCTTATGTTTATCTTAGTTTAGTATTTAGAGTTTATTATCATTGGTAGATTTGTTTATTGATTTGGTTGCTCTCTTCCTTTTTTTTATGTATATATATATATTTTTTTTCTTTTTCTCTTTTTGTGAGTGTGTATGTGTATGCTTCTTTGTGTGATTTTGTCAGTATAGCTTTGCTTTTACCATTTGCCCTAGGATTCAGTCTGTCCCATTTTATTTTTTTCTTAGTATAGTTTTTAGTGCTTGTTATCATTGATGAACTTTTTTTTTGGTTTGGTGGCACTCTTCTTCCTTTTTTTTTTCCTTTTTTAAAATTACTGTTTAATTTTTTTATTTTTAATAATTTTTAATTTTTTTTATTTTAAAAACTTTATTATTTTTTTTCTTTCTTTTTTCTCCATTTTCTTCTGAGCCATGTGGCTGACATGGTCTTGATGCTCTGGCCAGGTGTCACAACTGTGCCTTTGAGTTGGGAGAGCCGAGTTCAGGACATTGGTTCACCAGAGACCTCCCGGCTCCAAATAATATCAAATGGTGAAATCACTCCCAGAGATCTCCATCTCAATGCTAAGACCCAGTTCCACTCAATGACCAGCAAGCTACAGTGCTGGACACCCTATGCCAAAAAACTAGCAAGACAGGAACACAACCCCACCCATTGGCAGAGAGGCTGCCCCAAATCATAACAAGGTCACAGATACCCCAAAACATAACACCAGACGTGGTCCTGCTGACCAGAAAGACAAGATCCAGCCTCATCCACCAGAACACAGGCACCAGTCCGCTCCATCAGGAAGCCTACACAACCCACTGAACCAACCTTAGCCACTGGGGGCAACACCAAAAACAACGGGAACTACGAACCTGCAGCCTGCGAAAAGGAGACCCCAAACACAGTAAGTTAAGCAAAATGGGAAGACAGAGAAATACACAGCAGATGAAGCAGCAAGGTAAAAATCCACCAGACCAAACAAATAAAAAGGAAACAAATAAAAAGGAAATAGGCAGTCTACCTGAAAAAGAATTCAGGGTAATGATAGTAAAGATGAAAGAATTCAGGGTAATGAAAGTAAAGATGATCCAAAATCTTGGAAATAGAATGGAGAAAATACAAGAAATGTTTAACAAGGAGCTAGAAGAAATAAAGAGCAAACAATGATGAACAACACAATAAATGAAATTAAAATTAGAAGAACTAAAGAGCAAACAAACAATGATGAACAACACAATAGATGAAATTAAAAATTCTCTAGAAGGCATCAATAGCAGAATAACTGAAGAAGAAGAACAGATAAGTGACCTGGAAGATAAAATAGTGGAAATAACTACCACAGAGCAGAGCAGAAAAAAGAATGAAAAGAATTGAGAACAGTCTCAGACACCTCTGGGACAACATTAAACGCACCAACATTTGAATTATAGGAGTCCCAGAGGAAGAAGAGAAAAAGAAAGGGACTGAGAAAATTTTTGAAGAGATTATAGTTGAAAACATCCCTAATATGGGAAAGGAAATAGTCAATCAAGTCCAGGAAGCACAGAGAGTCCCATACAGGATAAATCCAAGGAAAAACATGCCAAGACACATATTAATCAAACTATCAAAAATTAAATACAAAGAAAAAAATATTAAAAGCAACAAGGGAAAAACAACAAGTAACATACAAGGGAATCCCCATAAGGTTAACAGCTGATCTTTCAGCAGAAGCTGCAAGCCAGAAGGGAGTGGCAGGACACATTTAAAGTGATGAATGGGAAAAACATACAACCAAGATTACTTTACCCAGCAAGGATCTCATTCAGATTCAATGGAGAAATTAAAAGCTTTACAGACAAGAAAAAGCTAAGACAATTCAGCACCACCAAAGCAGCTTTACCACAAATGCTAAAGAAACTTCTCTAGGCAGAAAGCACAAGAGAAGGAAAAGACCTGCAATAACAAACCCAAAACAGTTAAGAAAATGCTAATAGGAACTTACATATCAATAACTGCCTTAAATGTAAATGGATTAAATGCTCCAACCAAAAGACATAGACTGTCTGAATGGATTCAAACAATGTAGATATATTCTTTCTACAAGAGACCCACTTCAGACCTAGGGACACAAACAGACTGAAAGTGAGGAGATGAAAAAATATATTCCATGCAAATGGAAATGAAGAGAAAGCTGGAGTAGCAATTCTCATATCAGGCAAAATACACTTTAAAATAGAGCCTATTACAAGAGACAAAGAAGGACACTACATAATGATCAAGGGATCAATCCAAGAAGAAGATATAACAATTGTAAATATTTATGCACCCAACATAGGAGCACCTCAATACATATGGCAAATGCTAACAGCCATAAAAGGGGAAATCGCAGTAACACAATCATAATAGGGGACTTTAAGACCCCATTTTCACCAATGGAAAGATTATCCAAAATGAAAATAAATAAGGAAACACAAGCTTTAAGTAGTACATTAAACAAGATGGACTTAATTGATATTTATAGGACATTCCATCCAAAAGCAGCAGAATACACTTCTCAAGTGCTCATGGAACATTCTTCAGGATAGATCATATCTTCGGTCACAAATCAAGCCTTGGTAAATTTAAGAAAATTGAAATTGTATCAAGTTTCTTTTCCGACCGCTATGCTATGAGACTAGATATCAATTACAGGAAAAAATCTGTAAAAAAATACAAACATATGGAGGTTAAACAATACACTACGAAATAACCAAGAGATCACTGAAGAAATCAAAGAGGAAATCAAAAAATACCTAGAAACAAAAGACAATGAAAACATGATGACCCAAACCTATGGGATGCAACAAAAACAGTTTTAAGAGGGAAGTTTATAGCAATACAATCCTATCTCAAGAAAAAAGAAACATCTCAAATAAACAACCTAACCTTATACCTAAAGCAATTAGAGAAAGAAGAACAAAAAAACTCCAAAGTTAGCAGAAGGAAGGAAGTCATAAAGATCAGATCAGAAATAAATGAAAAAGAAATGAGGGAAACAATACCAAAGATCAATAAAACTAAAAGCTTGTTCTTTGACAAGATGTGCAAAATTGATAAACCATTAGCCAGACTCATCAAGGAAAAAAGGAAACACTCAAATCAACAGAGTTAGAAATGAAAAAGGAGAAGTAACAACTGACACTGCAGAAATACAAAGGGTCATGAGAGATTACTACAAGCAACTCTATGATGATAAAATGGACAACCTGGAAGAAATGGACAAATTCTAGAAAGCAGAACCTTCCAAGACTGAACCAGGAAAATAGAAGATATAAATAGGCCAATCACAAGCACTGAAATTGAAACTGTGATTAAAAATCTTCCAACAAACTAAAGCCCAGGACCAGATGGCTTCACAGGAGAATTTTATCAAACATTTAGAGAAGAGCTAACCCCTATCCTTCTCAAACTCTTCCAAAATATAGCAGAGGGAGGAACACTCCCAAACTCATTCTATAAGTCCACCAACACCCTAATACTAAAACCAGACAAAGATATCACAGAGAAAGAAAACTACAGCCAATATCAGTGATGAACATACATGCAAAAATCCTCAACAAAATACTAGCAAACAGAATCCAACAGCACATTAAAGGATCATACACCATGATCAAGTGGGGTTTATCCCAGGAATGCAAGGATTCTTCAATAAACACAAATCAATGTGATACACCATATTAACAAATTGAAGGGGAAAAACCATATGATCATATCAATAGATGCAGAAAAAGCTTTCGACAAAATTCAACACCCATTTATGATAAAAACCCTCCAGAAAGTATGCATAGAGGGAACTTCCCTCAACATAATAAAGGCCATATATGACAAACACACAGCCAACGTCGTTCTCAGTGGTGAAAAACTGAGACCGTTTCCTCTAAGATAAGGAAGAAGACAAGGTTGTCCACTTTCTCCACTCTTATTCAACATAGTTTTGGAAGTTTTAGCCACAGCAATCAGAGAAGAAAAAGAAATAAAAGGAATACAAATTGGAAAAGAATAAGTAAAGCTGCCACTGTGTACAGCTGACATGATACCATACATAGAGAATCCTAAATATGCCACCAGAAAACTACTACAGCTAGTCAATGAATTTGGTAAAGTAGCAGGATACAAAATTAATGCACAGAAATCTCTTGCATTCCTATTTTTCATCATTAATGATGAAAAATCTGAAAGAGAAATTAAGGAGACACTCCCATTCAGCATTGCAACAAAAAGAATAAAGTACCTAAGAATAAACCTACCTAAGGAGACAAAAGACCTGTATGCAGAGAACTATAAGACACTGATGGGAGAAATTAAAGATGATACAAACAAATGGAGAGATATACCATGTTACTGGATTGGAAGAATCAACATTGTGAAAATGACTCTACTACCCAAAGCAATCTACAGATTCAATGCAATCCCTATCAAACTACCAATGGCACTTTTCACAGAGCTAGAACAAAAAAATTCACAATTTGTATGGAAACACAAAAGACCCTGAATAGCCAAAGCAATCTTGAGAAACAAAACAGAGCTGGAGGAATCAAGCTCCCTGACTTCAGACTATACTACAAAGCTATAGTAATCAAGACAGTAAGGTACTGGCACAAAACAAAATATAAATGAATGGAACAGGATAGAAAGCCCAGAGATAAACCCATGCACATATGGTCACCTTATCTTTGATAAAGGAGGCTAGAATATACAATGGCAAAAAGACAGCCTCTTCAATAAGTGGTGCTGGGAAAACTGGACAGCTACATGTAAAAGAATGAAATTAGAACACTCCCTAAGACCATACACAAAAATAAACTCAAAATGGATTAAAGACCTCAATGTAAGGCCAGACAGTATCAAACTCGTAGAGGAAAACATAGAACACACTGCTACATAAATCACAGCAAGATCCTTTTTGACCCACCTCCTAGAGAAATGGAAATAAAAACAAAAATAAACAAATGAGACCTAATGAAACTTCAAAGCTTTTGCACAGCAAAGGAAACCATAAACAAGACCAAAAGACAACCCTCAGAATGGAAGAAAATATTTGCAAATGAAGCAACTGACAAAGGATTAATCTCCAAAATTTACAAGCAGCTCATGCAGCTCAATAACAAAAAAACAAACAACCCAATCCAAAAATGGGCAGAAGACCTAAATAGACATTTCTCCAAAGAAGATATACAGACTGCCAACAAACACATGAAAGAATGCTCAACATCATTAATCATTAGAGAAATGCAAATCAAAACTACAATGAGATATCATCTCACACCAGTCAGAATGGCCATCATCAAAAAATCTATAAACAGTAAATGCTGGAGAGGGTGTGGAGAAAAGGGAACACTCTTGCACTGCTGGTGGGAATTTGACTTGGTACAGCCACTATGGAGAACAGTATGGAGGTTCCTTAAAAAACTACAAATAGGGGCTTCCCTGGTGGCGCAGTGGTTGAGAGTCCACTTGCCGATGCAGGGGACACGGGTTCGTGCCCCGGTCCAGGAGGATGCCACAGAGCAGCTAGGCCTGTGAGCCATGGCCGCTGAGCCTGCATGTCCAGAGACTGTGCTCCACAACGGGAGAGGCCACAACAGTGAGAGGCCCGTGTACCACAAAAAAACAAACAAAAAAAAAACTACAAATAGAACTACCATATGACCCAGCAATCCCACTACTGGGCATATACCCTGAGAAAACCAAAATTCAAAAAGAGTCATGTACCAAAATGTTCATTGCAGCTCTATTTACAATAGCCAGGAGATGGAAATGAGCTAAGTGTCAATCATCGGATGAATGGATAAAGAAGATGTGGCACATATATACAATGGAATATTACTCAGCCATGAAAAGAAATGAAACTGAGCTATTTGTAATGAGGTGGATGGACCTAGAGTCTGTCATACAGAGTGAAGTAAGTCAGAAAGAGAAAGACAAATACCGTATGGTAACACATGTTTATGGAATTTAAGAAATAAAAATAAATGTCATGAAGAACCTAGGGGTAAGACAGGAATAGAGACAGAGACCTACTAGAGAATGGACTTGAGGATATGGGGAAGGGGAAGGGGAAGCTGTGACAAAGTGAGAGAGTGGCATGGACATATATACACTACCAAACATAAGATAGATAGCTAGTGGGAAGCAGCCACATAGCACAGGGAGATCAGCTCGGTGCTTTGTGACCATCTAGAGGGGTAGGATAGGGAGGGTGGGAGGGAGGGAGAGGCAAGAGGGAAGAGATATGGGAACATATGTATATGTATAACTGATTCACTTTGTTATAAAGCAGAAACTAACACACCATTGTAAAGCAATTATACTCCAATAAAGATGTAAAAAAAAAAAGGGAGGAGATATGGGGATATATTTATATGTATAGCTGATTCACATTGCTATAAAGCAGAAACTAACACACCATTGTAAATCAGTTATACTCCAATAAAGATGTTTAAAACAATAAGTAAAAAATGATACAGTTCAGCTGGGAAATTTACGACTTCAAATGTTAAGAAACATTCCATGTGTCTTTCTCTTTTCCAAGGCATGTATAATGCACAGGAATTCCTAATGAAGCCTCCTTCATGCTCAGCTCAATCCCTCCTGAACCAGTCAATATTTGTGATTAAGCCACCCTGACCTGGATATGTTATGTGGCTCTATATTACCATTTTGCATGAAAATACATCATGTATACAAGTTTCTGGTATCTAACAAGGAGGCATGACAAAGAAAATGCTGCCAAGTGCTCTATTCTCATTCATGACGCCTGCTCCAGTCTAACCATCCACACATATCATCCTTGGCATCAGCTCAATGGTCTTTGCAAATGACCATTTTACATATGTTTCCACTGAACCCTTACAGAATCCATCCCAGCAACGTGAAAATGAAGGAAAATAGAAAGAAAACACAGTTTGTGAGATAAAGGGTTTCTCTTTTTCCTTTTAAATAAAATGAGCTGGGAAGAGGCAGAGAACTTTTATGATTCAGTAATGGCCAAGATATGATACTCTCTAGCTCACAAATCAAAGAGCCTCCAGCTGCAAAAGCCTCAATTTTGAACAGAACAGCTCAGGGCCAGGCAAAATGTTATCCTTTTTATAGGTTCAACAAAAGTCTTCTGTTTTTCATCTTGCAACACAGGCATTAGATCAGCTCTTCAAGTCCCTGGGATGTCTGGAATACCGACTTGTGTGTACTTTCTAAAACATAGGGTCAAGTGCAACTAAATGCTACAGAAAAGGAGGAAATAACAGTAGAGAGAGACCCAAAATGTCTGAGTAAAATCTTGACTGGGGGAATGTCATGTAGAGTTCTTTGGTGTCTCATAAATGCCCCCTAGGTCTTATCAACATGCGCACTCACACTAATGAGAGTGGCCAGCTTAGAAGACAGTGGGGTCTGCGGCAACATCATGTTACAGTCTGTTCTTAGTCACATTGAAAATTTGGAACTGAAGGATAAAACTGGCTCTGAAGGTTTATTATTGAGAACAAAATGTTTCAAAGAAAGAACAAGCTCTGAATTCAACCTAAATTTCTTATCCACCTAAGTTTTCTGACTTTCATGATAACACTTAAAAGTCTGAGATCCCATAAGCGTGCATTTAAAGAGTTTCCTCTTACTATTAGTCAACAGATTTTAAGATTATAATACTCCACTGTTTCAATTAATTTTTTCCACTATAAAGCTTTATTTTTACATTAAAAAGATAGACTAGAACTAAGGAGAGTTAGGTACTACTTTGGAAAGGAATGGCATAACATGTAACCTTTATGTATCTATGAAGCAGATATACCTTAATTCACAGTTGATTACTTATTTATTCATTTAACAAATGTTTGTTGAATACGTATTTCCCACTATATATACATAAACTGTACCAGTAAGTAGCCAAGTTAAAAAATCAAAATCCATATTTCATATATAGAGTGGCTCGAGTTTAAAAATTTTAAATCAGATTTCTCTGCCTATGTGGATACTGATAGATTAAAGCTACTGAAGAATAAAAGCTAAGATACTACATGTATGCAGTTATTTGACAAATATTAATCAACCATCCTGTATGCATCTTAACAATGTGATAGGTACTCTAATGGATACAAGTATGCAAGAGACATATGTTTTGTCCTTACAGATAATAAATTCAAGAAAGTACAATAGTCATAGACAGAAATAACCATGACCATAGACTCAAATTTTTGTTATTTCATAGTGAATTGCATACAGAAGAGGAAGTATCTTTTCTGTCAGAAAGGAAAGTGTTTTGGATGAGGTGACGTTTATGTTGGGTCCTGGAGCATGGATAAGCTTTGGAGAAGTGGCAATGGGGAGGGGACATTCTGTTCATCACAAGACAAGACAAGAGTGGGAAAGTTCAGAGCAGGTATGGGGACAGTGAGAAGACCAGATGGCCTGACATGGGTTAGTATCAAGGGCTAGTAGGAGATGAGGCTGGAAAAGTAGATTGTTACCAGATTGTCAAGAACCTTGAATGCTAGGCTAAAAACTCTGAGTCTTCAAAGCTCATAGAATAAATACCATAGAAACATTTTAGATCAAAGGAATAATATGAATAAAGTGATATTTTAGAAAACTCAGCCTGGTTGCTACAGTATTCCAGGCATGAGATGTTCAACATCTGAGCTAAGCCTAGAAGGGGCAGGAACAAGAGCTAAGAGAAGTTTCCAGAAGACTTGATAATTTCCCAGGGGTCAAAATGTACTACAGAGTCTTGAGTTGGGTGATTGGGAGTATGATTAACATGTTTCGAGGGTCTGGAAGATATTGGCTGCTTATTCTGACCAAGAATATATTGAAATTTTCTTTCATTGTTTTTCTCATTGATATACTTTGGAGATGGGCCAGACCTATATTCCCTTTTGGCTAATGACATTATTAAGACATTTATTATGACACTGAGACAGGCATTATTAGGAATGTTTCGTATTTAGCGTTCAAAGCTTCTTAGTAAAGTCATTGTTTTACTTTTCTTTTACAAATTAAGAAATTTAAGAGAATAAAGAGAATTTAAAAGAATTTTTAAAAATTTAAAAGAATAAAGAGAAAAAATTTCCCAGAGTTCCAGGACTTGTGTTCAGAAGGGATTTAGACGTAGGTGTTTGCCCCTAACCCCTTCCCTCCTCCTTCCAGTAAGTATGTTTCCTGCTTGTAGGACACTACTTTTGCTTTGATGGAAATATAGCCCTGGTAGGATTCCAAGAATGTGGGTTAGGATTCAGCATCATACTGTGTAGTGCTTGAATCATGTGTCTGTAAATTAAATGATACAGCACTTGTACTACTCATGAAATTGTTATTTAAATCGGGTACTATTGAAATTGTAAATGGTATCTATCACCCCTAAATTCAGTGATACCGATGGCTCTGCACATATTAGCTTATTAAAGAGATTTGTTGAGTGAAATCCATTCATGAATTAGAACAGAAACACCGTAGAAATAGAGCATCAACTTCACTTCTCCCTAGTTTGAAAAGGAATAATCTAAATGGAGGTATGGCCCTCATCCATGTGGTCTTGGTTTGGGTACCTAGACAGAACCCGAGTGGAGCCTACAAGTGGAGCCTGAGGAGGGGATATATAAGTTTTTTTAAAAAAATAATATTAGTTTCAGGTATACAATATAATGATTCAATGCATGTATATATGGCAAAACAGTCACCACCTTAAGCCTAGTTAACATCCATCACCATACATAGTTACAAAAATTGTTTTCTTGTGATGAATTTTAAGACCTACTTCTTAGCAACTTTAAAATATACAATATAGTATTATTAACTATAGTTACCATGCTGATTATTACATCCCTAGGACTTATTTATTTTATAATTGAGAGTTTGTACCTTTTGACCACCTTCACCCATTTTTCCAGCTTCACGCTCCCCACCTCTGGCAACCACCAATCTGTTCTCTGTTCCTATGAATTCAGGGTCATTCTTTTTTTTTTTTTTTCTTTTTTGCAGTATGCGGGCCTCTCACTGTTGTGGCCTCTCCCGTTGCAGAGCACAGGTTACGGACGTGCAGGCTCAGCGGCCATGGCTCACGGGCGCAGCCGCTCCGCGGCATGTGAGATCTTCCCGGACCGGGGCACGAACCTGCGTCCCCTGCATCGGCAGGCGGACTCTCAGCCACTGCGCCACCAGGGAAGCCCCAGGGTAATTCTTAATTTTCGTTTTGTTTTGATTTGTAGACCCTACATATCAGTGATATGATAAAGTATATGTCTTTCTCAGTCTGGCTTTTTTCGCTTTCCATAGTACCCTCAAGGGCTATCCATGTTGTCACAAATAGCAGGATTTCCTTATTTTTTATGGCTGAATAATATTCCATTATATATATATGTGTGTGTGTGTGTGTATATATATATATATATATACACACACACACACACACATACACACACACACACACACACATATATATGACATCTTTATTCATTTATTTCTCAGTTAACACTTAGGTGGTTTTCATGTCTTGGCTATTGTAAATAATGCTGCAATGAACATGGGGGTGCAGATATCTTTTCAACGTAGTGTCCTCATTTCCTTTGGGTAAATACCCAGAAGTGGAATTGCAGGATCCTATGGTAGTTTTATGTTTAATTTTTTTGAGAAATCTCCATACTGTATTCTGTTGTGGCTGCACCAGTTTACATTCCCACCAACAATGCACAAGGGTTCCCTTCTCCACATCCTCACTAACACTTGTTATTTCTTGTCTTTTTGATAACAGCCATTCTAAGAGGTGGGAGGTGGTATTTCACTGTGGTTTTGATTTGCATTTCCCTGATGATTAGTAAGCTTGAGCATTTTATCATGTGCCTGTTTGCCATCTGTATGTCTTCTTTGAAAAAATGTCTATTCAGATCCTCTGCCCATTTTCAAATTGGAATGTTTGTTTTTATGCTAATGAGTTATTTTGTATATTTTGGATACTAGCCCCTTTTTAAATATATGACTTGCAAATATCTTCTCCCATTCAGTATGTTGCCTTTTCATTCTATTGATGGTTTCCTTTGATGTGCAGAACCTGTTTAGTTTGATGTACTGCCATTTGTTTATTTTTGCTTTTTTTGCCTTTGCTTTTGGTGTGAAATCCAAAAAGTTCAGGAAGACTGATGTCAAGGAGCTCACAGTGTATGTTTTCTTCTAGGAGTTTTGTGGTTCAAGTCTTTAATCTATTTTGACTTGATTTTTATGTATGGTGTAAGATAGTGGTCCAGTTTAATTCTTTTGCATATGGCTGTACAGTTTTACCAACACCATTTATTGAAGAGACTGTCTTTTGCTCGTTGTGTATTCTTGGCTCCTTAGTCATAAATTAATTAACCATATATGTCTGGTGTTGTTTCTGTGCTCTCTATTTTGTTTCATTGGTCTTTGTGTGTGTTTTATACCAATACCGTTTTGATTACTATAGCTTTGTACTATAGTTTGAAATCAAGAAGGGTGATGCTTCCATTTTTGTTGTTTTTTCTCAAGATCTCTTTGTCTATTTAGGGTCCTTTGTGATTCTACACACATTTTAGGATTGTTCTATTTCTGTGAAAAATGCCATTGGAATTTTGATAGGAATTGCATAAATCTGTAGATTGCTTTGGGTACTCTGGACATTTTAACAATATATTTCTTCCAATTAATGAACATTGAATATCTTTCCATTCATTTGTGTCTTGTTTAATTTCTCTCATCAGTGTTTTATAGTTTTCAATGTACTGGTCTTTCACCTCCTTGATTAAATTTATTCCTATATATTTTATTCTTTTTGATACAATTGTAAATGAGATGGTTTTCTTAGTTTCTCGTTCTGACAGTTTGTTAATAGTGTTTAGAAACACAACTGATTTTTGTATATTGATTTTCTATCCTGCAACTTTACTGGATTTTTTTTTATTAGTTCTAACAGTTTGGTGGAGTCTTTAGTGTTTTCTATGTATAATGTGTCACCTACAAATAGAGACAGTTTGTTTTTCTTTTCTGATTTGGATACCTTTTATTTCTTTTTCTTGTCTAATTAGTTGGTCTGGTGAGGACTTTTAATACTATGTCAAATAAAAGTTATGAGAGTAGGCATTCTTGGCTTATTCCTAATCTTAGAGGAAAGCTTAAAGCTTTTCACCACTGAGTATGGTGTTAGCTGTGGGCTTGTCATATATGAGCTTAATCATGTTGAGATATGTTCCTTCTATACTCACTTTGTTGAGAGTTTTTTTTAACATGAATGAATGTTGAATTTCGTCAGATGCTTTTTCTGCATCTATTGAGATGACCATATCATTTTTATCCTTCATGTTATTAATGTGGCGTATCACAGTCATTGATTTGTGGATGTTGAAACATCTTTGCACCCCTGGAATAGATCTTACCCGATCATGGTGTATGATCCTTTTAATGTATTGTCTGATTTTGTTTGCTTATATTTTCCTGAAGATATTTGCATCTACATTCATCAGGAATACTGATCTGTAATTTTCTTTTTTGTGGTGTCCTTTTTTGGTTTTGGTATCAGGGTAATACTGGCCTTGCAAAATTTGTTTGGAAGTGTTCCCTTCTCTTCTGTTTGTTGGAGAAGTTTGAGGAGGATTGGTATTAATTCTTCTTTAAATGTTTGGTAGAACTCACCAGTGAATCCATCTGGTCCTGGACTTTTGTTTGCTGGGAAGTGTAAGTGACTTATTCAGTGAGTGTTCTCAGGGGAAGCCTACAGTGGAGTAGAAGGAGCATGCAAGAAAGGGAGAGAAAGTTGAACCTAGTGAGAGTTCTCAGATGTAGATGATACCTCAGTTTATTTCACCTGGAGGCAAAGTTGCCCCCACACTACTACTCATTGGCTACTGGCCAGCCTGGAGGTGGGGAGGTGAGGTACAGTATAATCCCCAACCCCTTGGAGTGAGAAGGCAGCTCTAGCCTTCCAAGAAAAACTTGCTGGAGAAGGTTGAACATGTGGGCACACCGAACCAGTAAAAGAGATCGTGGGGGATGTGGGCAGGGCACCACATCATCTGCTTGATGTAAAACCTTGAAATAAAGACACGTTCACGGTTACTTACCCATGTGGAAAACAAAATCCTGTCCCTTATAAGGATGCCCAGCTGCAGAAATAGTAAATAGTTTCCTACTTTGCGACTGAATCCAGTTCATTGTCAAAGACGTGCTGGAGTCTCTGTTCAGAAATCTGTTGAGGCCACATCTGTCTAAAAAACACATGTCCAATATCAAACACTGATCCCAACCCAATCCTCCAAATTAATATCTCCCGTCGTCTTCCTCGTTTTAGTAAATGGCAATGCCAGCCTTTAAGTTGCTCAGGTAAAACCTCAGAATCATCATAAAATCCTTACTTTGTCTCAAATCCCACATTCTATCAGCAAATCCTATTTACTCTGCTTCCAAATATGTCCAGATTCCAGTCCCTTTTTACCACCTCCTCTGTTACCACCTTAATCAAAGACTTCAGCTCTCATCTGGATTATTGAATAATTTCCTAACCAATCTCCTTGTGTCTGCTCCTGCCTGCTACAGTCTATTCTCAAACAGTAGCCAGAGTGATCTTTAAATGGTATAGTCAAATCATATGACTCCTCTTTAGAAACTTCTGATGGCTCTTCTCACTCGCTCAAAGTAAAACTCAAAGTCCTGCCAAGGTCCACAAGGCCTTAGAAGATGGGGTTCCTTACACCTCTACCTACTAGGTGTTATTTCTTGTCTTCTTTCCTTTACTCAGTCCACCCCAGCTATTGACACATTTCCCCCCTCCTTATTCTTCAGACCCATGAAGCATGAACCCGCCTCAGGCCCTTTGCATTTTTGTTCCCTCTTTCCAGAACACTCTTTTTTTCAGCTACCTGCCACCTGCTTCCTTCAGGTCTTTGCTCAAATACCATCTCTCAGTGACATAAAATGCAACTGCACTTCCAAGCACTCCTTATTATCTTAAAATGCTTTAGGTTTTTCTATAACACTTATCACCATTTGATATATTATGTATTAATTTACTTTCTGTCTTATCACCAAAAAATATAAGGTATGCAAAGCCTTAGATTTTATTTCACTCACTGCTGAGTACACAAAACCTAGAACAGTTTTTTTTACACTGTAAGAGCTCAGTAAACGTTTTCTGACTGAAGTAATGAATGATACAATTAACGCAAATTTTGTGGGAAGATTATGGTAAATGATTAGTGGTTCCTGCCATGGCATCTTAAGGAGTATTAAAGGCCAAGCCTTTTGGTTTGTTTTGTTTGTTTTTAATATCCCTGTACAATTATTTACTTGGGATAAGAGTACCTGATTAAACTTAGACCCAAAATTGGATATAGAAGTTTATATCTACATCAGTGGATATTTATGAACAAATAAATGACAAGTGAAAGATTCATAAATGTTTACAATTAGAGACAGAGTGAGATATGGTCAAGGAAAATGGAAAAAGCAAAATGGAGAATAAAATATTCCATCCAAGTCACTGACTTTAACTCAGCAATGGGAGGAAGTATCGATATCCATAGTGTAATCATGTAGATTTGATTAAGTGTCATGATTCAATTCCTTTAGGAGGTGAGGCTTAGAGATTCAAAGCAGGGTCTTTGGAATTAGAGAGATATTGCGTTTGCCACTTACAAACTATGTAACCATGGACAAGTCACTTACTCTCTTTGAGCTTAAATTTTCTCAATATAAATAGCAGGAAATTTGCAAGGTCATTGTAAAACTAAATGAGATATTTCACGTAAAACACTTAGCATGGTGCCTAGAATATAGTAATGCTCAGTACATGTAAGCACATTGTTTTGCCAGATATATTCATGAAGACATTTCTTACTCTCAGTGAGAGAGAACTGAGAATAAACAGAAGTTGCAAAGTATAAGAGGAGATTGGCTGAGCAATTTTGCCTGTAGAGCAAGCTGGCAAACTCTTTTTGTTACACCTAGAAATAATGGAAAATTCCTTGGGGCTTACTTGTACTTTAATTTTTGGATTGTGATCAAATACATCTATGGCCAGATACAGATTAATTTTCTACACTTAAAAGATCATATATAATTCTGTTTCTCTGTCAGGATCACGGCAGCTTCTCTATCATTTTTATTGACTTCCAGGTGATGTCTAACTTTTAAAAATTATTTCTCCATCTATCCATGGCAATTCAAGCCTCAAAAGGAAAATAAAATGCATATTGCAATTGAATAAAGATATATAAGATGAGGCCTATCACTGAATATTTTAAAATAGTTTTTTCCATATCATTATAAAACCTGAAATTTCACAAGTTAGATTAACTTGCAATAAATTGTTTGGAAGCTGAATATTCCTGGTGATGTACCTTGATCATTTGAATTAAAGTAAGTTTATTTCATACAATAATCTTGGTATATATTTAATAAAATAGAAGTGATGGTGGACATTGAGATCAGATGAAATACATTTGTATCCCATGCATTGTGTTAGATTCTAGAAGCACAAATATGAAATAAAACATGGTACTTTTCCCCACCACAGAGCTGATATACTGGTGAGAGAAACAGACTAAAAGATCATTTCATAAAATCAACATGCTATCCCATCAAAGGCTGTTTAGGGGTGTGTGGGGCAGGAGCAGATGTCTGAACTGGAATTTGAAAGAGGAGTAAAGTTAACCGGAAGAAGAAAGGTAGTAGAGGCATCACAGACAGGAGACCAGGATGTATAAAAGCACTGAGGCATTGGACAGTAAGGGGTATGAGAGATCACAAGAATTCAGCATTGTTTAAGTAAACTACCCCAGGCTGAGTTTGGTAGGTGTGGTGGATTAAAGGTGGCCACAGTCTTCAGTTCTCTTCCTTTTGAGAGGTAGAGTTGGTGTCCCCTTCCCTTCAGTTCAGCAGTCTCTGTCTCTCTGAATACTTGGATAGACTATGGTGGAAGTGACATAGTACCAGGTTCTGGACCAGGTCTTAAAAGACTGGCAGCTCCACTTCCTGAATCTTGTAATACTCATGGTGAAGGAAGATAGCCACCATGTAAGAAGTCTGATTACCTGTCTAAAACAATCTTATGAAGAGGCTCTGCGATTACATGGAGAGGCTGAGGGGCTCAGCTGAGCCCAGTCTTCCAGCTGCTTCCAACAAGGCCCCAGGAACAAGAGTAAACCCATCCTGGACCCTCCAGACCAGACTAGCCACTGGTGGAATACCACCAAGTGACCCTAGTCAATACCAGAATCACCTGGCTGACTCCTAACAGAATTCTTGACTTCATATGATGATGAGATATACTATAATGGATGTTGTTTCAAGCCTTTAAGTGTTGGGGTGATTTGTTAAACAGCAATTGAAAACCTGATCAGTAGAACATGAAGCTGAAGAGCTATCCAAATGCAAAATGATAGAGGGCCTGGGTTGCTAGTTTAAGGATGTTGGATGCTTCATCTTAATGTTGGCAAGTAGTAAAATTAGCCCCCTTCACTCCACACACATACAAGGTCCCCCAATTTATCATTTGCCAAACAAGGCCATTTAAAAAATCACTGCCATATTCTGTCAAGATAAGTTCAGAAAAGAAAGAGAAATTTAGCTCCAAGAAACTTGGAAGGACAGAATTTGCAAAGTAATGACAAGATAATGACCCATAATAGCGCTTATTACGGGTCAGACATTGCTTTAAGTGTTGTGCAAATATTAATTGACTTAATCATTGTAACAGTCCAATGAGTGAAGTAGTGATATCTGCTCATTTTAACCCATGAGGACACTGAGTCATAAAGAAGTTCCAAAACTTGACAAGGCAACATGGCTAATGAGAAGAAGAGGAGTCTGGGTCTAGATTCTGTGGGAGTGACAACTGCACTTCTCTTGCGTCTTGTAGGTAACTGCTCTTCCCTCAGGAAAACTTTCTCTGACCTTTCAGTCTAGGTTGGGCCACTGTATTAAATTATGCTGTGATCTGTAGGATGTGATGGGCAGGGTCTGTCTTCTTCAGCTAACTGTGAGCCCCCTGAGAGAAGCAGAGGCCCTTTCCCTTTTGTTCTTCATGGTTTCCCTCATGCTTATCCTAGTGACTATCACATAGGTACTCAGTAAATCCTTGCAGAATGAGGAGAGGATGAATGTACTAACGATGGAATGATTTCTTAGACTGAACAAACTAAGTTATATGGAAACTGCTTTGTTCCTATTCTTAGCAAGTTGTCATGGATATGTGCAAACGTGAGAACCACTACTTGTTCTCAAAATGGGTTAAAAAAAAAAAAGAAAACAGGGCTTCCCTGGTGGCTCAGTGGTTGAGAGTCCACCTGCCGATGCAGGGGACGCGGGTTCGTGCCCCGGTCTGGGAAGATCCCACATGCCGTGGAGCGGCTGGGCCCCTGAGCCATGGCCGCTGAGCCTGCGCGTCCGGAGCCTGTGCTCCGCAACGGGAGAGGCCACAACAGTGAGAGGCCCGTGTACCGCAAAAAAAAAAAAAGAAAGAAAGAAAAGAAATCAAAAGCACAAGTTGGGAAAGAATTCAAGTAAATTCTTTCCAACTGGGCCCATGGGTCAGAGGAGCAACGAAGGAAGGAAAGATGGCAAGGATGACTCAGCAGCAAGAACAGCTGTCTGAGGCAGAACAAGAAAGACTAAGACATTTGGGTGAAGAACCATGGGAGGAAAGGAGACACAACACTGTGCCAACATCTTAAAAGCCAGCCTAGTGATAAGCAAGTGGCAAGGATGAAATCAGTTCAGTGTGTAGGTAGGAGTGGAACAGAGAAATAAGACCTCAGAGATTTAAAGTCATGAAGTATAAAGTGCTCTGGGGAATCAAGGTAGGCGTGGGTGAGGAACTGACATTTAAGCTGAGACACAAAGGATGACTCTGAGATACCTGGGTGAAAGGTGGGGGGTGAGTGTCCTGGCAGAGGGACCAGCATTGCCAAGTCTCCAATATGAGAGAGAGAATGGCTCATTCAAGGCAGAAGATGGTGGCTATAGAGTTGAGAGTAAGTGTGGAGAGTTGAGGCTGGAGAGACAGAAGTCAGCATGCCGCTGATTGTTCAGTCAGTGTTAGGATGTTGGTATTTCTCTTAAAGACTGTGTGAATCGATTGACGGGTTTAAAACAGTGGGATGACACAGTCTGGTTTGATCATTTGTTTTGTGGCTGCATACCTGAGAGTAGGTATGATTTTATTGAGGATATGTTATTAAAGACTTTGCTTGGCAATGGAGATGCAAAGAATCAGAAGAACCATATCTTTACATGTAAAGATCTCACAATTTGACCAGGGGATCAGGACTTACACAAAAAAAGAAAGCTTGTAGGACATTTTAGCTTGTGCTGAGTGTGTGATGAGGGATATGGGAACACAGAGTAGGAAGAGTGGATTAAGGCTGGAAAAGAGAAGAGGGCTTGGTGATGGGAGACAGAAATACTAGAGGGGTTGAGAAAAGCTTTACAGTTGGAGCAAGATTGAACTTGAAAGTCCAGGATGAGAAATGTGCACAATCTCAGTCCGGTCTGTGTTCCTTATATTATACAAAAAGGAGACAGCTGCTCTGTGATCTTAAAGAAACTTCATGCCCCACGGGAGCACAGTACTTAAAGCGGAAGCTTTAGGATGTGAAGGGGCATCCACTTTCTTTATGGATTCATTGTTCTTATAACTCGATGAACTTTTCCTCTGTTCACAGAAAATAGAGATTTTTTACTTAATGATTAAGTGCTCTGCCTCTGGCTTCTCGGCTTTGTGGCTTAAGCTCAGGTGTTCACATTTGAAGAATGGACTTTAGCCCAGAAGAAATAGGTCTTGTCTGAGCTTTTCCACTAGATGAATAACTAAGTGATTGTGGATAAACTCCTTAACCTCTCTGGGCCTCACTTTACGACTTCGTAGGATGAGGAAGCTGGAATAGGTGAACTTGAGTGTTCTTTTCCTCTCAGACAACATCTCTGTATGTTTCCTGTTCAGTCTGAGACAAGAGAGATTAAACTTCATTGTATGTGACTGTTCATTAATGACAATCATTATCATAGCCTTCTTTAATTGAGCCCTAACTACATAGTGAGCTTTGTATTCATTTCTTTATTTAATTTTTATTCTCTCATTTCTTTATTTAATCCTCACAACATTAGTCACTTTATAGTCAAGGAAACTGAGGTTATGTCCTTACTCAAGGTCACACAACCAGTACATGACATAGGCAAGCTTTTAACTTGGTTCTCTTTGACTCTCTGGCCATTCATATTTGCAAGTGCCATGCTGACATCATTGGCTTAAACACTTTTTTTTGGTGAACATTGCAATATAGCTGAAGTTAAAATAGTTAGATTTTTAGCAGAGCAGCCAGTGGGGTATGAATCTGCTACTGCTTTGATTCAGAAGAAAGTCTTAGCTTCACACATAGTGTGAATAATAGCATCAAAACGTTCACATAAATCTCCCCCAGACCTAAGGCCTGGATCAGTATGCTAATGTGTAAGCTGTTACAATATTTCACAGCTAGGAATGAATGGCTAAACATAAAAATGTGTATTTAAATGTGGATGGATATGCCTGTAGAGGCACCAAAGGCACTACTAATATTATCCACACTTCTTCATCCATGGAGGATGGAAGCCCTTTAGCGTCCGCAATGAGCTGGGATCATCTTGTTGCTAAGCCTAAGGCAATCAGGCTCTGAGGCCAAATGAAATAGAATCAGAGAGTGTTGTAAAAAGCCTGGAAGAGCTACATCACTATGTGAATGGCAGTGCGTTGCAGTTATCGGGCATCCGTTGACCTACCCTTCAAGAACCAGTACCGGTGAACCCCGAAGTCAAAGCCAGCCTAGAGGAAACATCAGAAAAGTAGTATTAAAATGCTTTCATGTTTAACCTGCAATTAACAGTGGAGAAAATGCCAGCAAATCACTTTGGGGAAAAAAGTGCACAAGCAGCCTATCATTGTGGGCTATGGATGCCTTGGGAGTCTCAGATTCTCTGTGGAGATGGGCAAGTTGGGTATGAAAGAAGAGAGATGTCTTTGACAAAGTTTGACTTGTCCCTGTCTCTAAAATTTGGGGAGGGGGACAAGCAACAAGAAAATAAAAACAAACAAAAAGATGATCCCAGTAGGAATCAAGAGTCCTTTGAAATCTCCTTTTATTATTACTTTTAAATTTAAACTTATTTTAATTTTATCTTGTTGGCACATGGAGTCCTTGGTAGAATAGATTAAGCCTTTCACCTTCTTAGAATAATATTTTAAATATATACAATGACATATACAGGATTTCAAAGGTTACCATTTATATACCTTACAGTTATCAAAACTTCAAGAAGTTCGTAACATAGAGCAGAACATAATTCTTTATTCTCACAATAATTAGGAAGATTCTGGCAGTGATACTACTATTTACTGTAATTTCAAAGTCATGATGAAAGTAAATGATGTTTGATGGCTTTGCAACAACTGCAGTGTGATATGAAAATGTATGTGATTTATATTGCTGGTAAATCATAGGTGCCGCTAATACTAGCATGATTGTTGCCTCTGTTTATGATAAAAGAAATGCTATGGACATATATACACTACCAAACGTAAGGTAGATAGCTAGTGGGAAGCAGCCGCATAGCACAGGGAGATCAGCTCGGTGCTTTGTGACCGCCTGGAGGGGTGGGATAGGGAGGGTGGGAGGGAGGGAGACGCAAGCGGGAAGAGATATGGGAACATATGTATATATATAAGTGATTCATTTTGTTGTGAAGCTGAAACTAACATACCATTGTAAAGCAGTTATACTCCAATAAAGGTGTTAAAATGAAAAGAAAAAAAAAATGCTAAACTTCACGTAGCAATAAGTAAGATGTCAATTTTCCCATTTGAGTTCTTGGACTTCTTGAGGTCTAGAGTCCCTGAGCCCCAGGTGAAGAACTTCTACACTATTTGTGGATTACAGATCCACTATTTGTGGATTAACCACGTTACCTTTGGGTAAGTAATGTTAGAGACTGCTACAACTTTTGTGTTACAGCAACTGCAGATGATAGGTAGGTTTATTTATTAGAGCAAAGATTAGGTTGTGAAAATTCCTTTTTTGGTTTTTGTTCTCAAGTAACTTTTCAGTATCTAGCATTGGTATTTTTCACAGGTGAGAGTTTTGGGTAAATTCTGAAAATCACCTAGCCAGTGCAGCTTACTACTCTAGAGCAGTTGATTGTATAAAAGGATTAATAGTCACTTAATATGGACCTTCTACTATTAAGTCAAATACTCTTTTCCCAGGAAGTGTGCCCAGTGCGATGCACCCTGTGTTTCCTGGCCCTCTCTCCCCCCGTGCTTTTTTCTCACACAGTGATTATCTGCAGTGCCCCCTCTCTCATCACCACATTCATAATTACACAATGGTAATTTCTGTGCATCCTTTAAGACTTGCTCCTGCCTCTTGTTCCTCCCATTCCTTCTCTCTAGGACGGGGTAGATGCAATTTTCATATTGGTTTCCATAATACCTCTTGTATGTCCCAGTCACTGAGCTGACTACATTGCTTTGTGTTTATTGGGTTATGTGTATGTTTCTAGTTTTAGACTCTGAGCTGCTTATGAGTAAGGTCAGTGTTAAGATCATCTTTTCAGCCCAAATCTCAGCATAGTGCTTAGCACAAGAAGGTTTCTCAATAAATGTTTATGAAATAAATGAGCAAAATCATGCTAAGCTCTAGGGGTACAAGGGTGTATAAATAGCACATTCCCTCAAGAAGCTTAGATCCTTGCTGTGAATTGAACTCTGTGTGTGTGTGTGTGTGTGTGTGTGTGTGTGTGTACAGGAACATGCAAGAGTAAGAAAAATAAGTGCACCTGGTATAAGGTCCCAGACGCCAAATGCTAAATAAATAAAATAATAAAATAAGTGAAATCTCTATGTGAGCAAGAATTCAGAGAAAAAAAATATTGAGTTGGGGCTGTATTATAAAGTACCCTGCAGGAGATGAAAACTGGGCTGATGTTAGGAATGTGGAAAGAGTTAAACAGTGTGCATGGAATGGGAATGGGTCCCTTACAATTCCTCACTGGCTTTTTCTTCTCCAGTTTGAAGACTTCTTATTGTTTTAACTGTTTCTTATATGGTATGATATTTAGAACCCGTTATTTCCTAGTGATTTTCCTCTGTGAATACTTTTTTTCTGTTATTTTTTGATAAAGATGGGTGTCGGGAACAGGATGCAGTAATTTAGACATGCCCTGACCTGGACAGAATGGTTCCTTAATTCCCTGACTTGAACACTGCATTTATTGTACTATCATCTATAATTGTGTTTGACTCTGGTATCCATGGTACATTACTGGGGAAAAAAGCAAAAATTATCCAAAACCCCAGGATATTTTTCACGTGACCTACCATTAAGAATTGTTCCCATTTTTGTTGATTCACTTATTAAGCCATTTATTTATTTACTTAATGTAAACTTATTAGAATACTACTATGTAGCAGGGATTATTCAATAGATAAGCCCAAACATATGAATTTTTGTAAAGCTTTATTAGGAAAATTTTAAAATGTAATGAAAAATTGAAAGGATTATACAGTGAATAATCACATTCACAAAACCTAGATTCTATAATTAACCTAGATTCTGTATTTACTTTATTAAATATCTGTGTTTCTATCCATCCCTCTGTTCACCCATCAAGCTATATTATTTTATGATGGCAGACATAAGCACCTCATAAACACCCATAAATACCTCAGCATGTGTACCATGGACTGGAGTTAAATGCTTGTTTGATTGAAACACTTTATAAAATATCTATGCTAAATTTTCATAATGCAGTTTCCTATGCTAAACAAAATGATATCTAATTTCAATTATACTGTTGACCCTATTCAAGCCAGGCAAATAAAATAATGAAAAGAATATTGTAGCATTTATTTGTATTTAGATTTTCTGAAAATGAGAGGTTCCAGTGTATTTTTTTCCTTGAATTTTAGTGTCATATTTGAAATGATAAATGCTACTAATTGACTTTGAGGGATAATTTTATAATCTAATGCAAATCAGCCCAAACTCCCATCAAGATTTAGAACATTATCATCATCCCAGTTTCCTCATGCCCCTTTCATATAAATTTTAATTTTTCCAAGTTAAGTTTTAATTGCTTATTATGCTCCAACATTTTACACAGTCTATATCATTTTGAATCTTGATTTTATAATTTTCATACTATGTATATCATCTGGCTCAATGCCATTCACTTATGTTTTTTATGTATACAAGAAAAGTTGTTGATTAAAGAAATAGACATAATCAAAGTTAATGAATTAAAACAGGAAGCCCTAGAATATATGACTAGACATTTTCCTTCGGTTTGCCTGCTTCATTAATTATTACCCAACTGTGCTATCTTTTGCAATAATCAAGTAGATAGCACAGGAGACTTCTTAAGAAATTAAATTTATTTAATGGAATAATTAATTACCAAAGTACTCTAATACTATGCATATTCTTTAGACATCTTAGTATATATCTGAGTGCTTGGATTCAAATACTTTTATGTGTCCTAATTGTGGATAACTTTGTATATTTTGTAGAATCATAAGATATCAGAGTTGGAAAGAAAATAACATATCATCTGGCCCATTGCTCTAGGAGGGTTTTAAATATTAATTTCAAACTTCAGAAAAAGTGATCTCATTGTTTCTTCCTGTACTTATCTAGAAATGAGAATTGAGCTCTTTATAAAGAAACTCATTTCAGTGAATCCAAATGGTGAATATTGGAATATGAGGTTTTATCCTTACTGTCACATGTTACATTGATCTGAAGTGCATACAGGGTAAAAAAAAACAAAAAAGAAAGAAGTCTTATTATCTATACCTTAGAAAGATGTGGGTGCTGAAATTTGGATAATAAAATGTTCTTAAAAGGAAGACTATACTTATCACATGACCTAGTGGCTTTTTGTAAGGATGCTGTTGGCAAGTTTGTGCCATTATTGATGTAAAATCTTTCATTCTTTTATTAGCAAACAGTTATGGAAAATGTTACCTAAGATTTTATATCTTGTAACTTTTAAATCTGCTTAGACTTCTTTATTTAAGAGAGACTCTACATTTACTCTAATTTTAGATGAAAATTTTATCATTTTCAACCCAGGCTTAGCAGTTAGTACAATAAATTAACTCTGCCATCACAAATAAAAATGTTGGCAAGTAAGAAAATTGTTAACTTGCAACAGATTATAAAGCTTTTCCTCAAGATCAATTAGTAGTATCTTATCATCTTAAATATGCCACTAAAATTCAAGAAAAAATGCACTCTACCTGTCATTGTTAGAAAATCAAAATACAAATAAATGCCACAGGAATTTTTTCATTGCTTTATTTGCCTGACTTGAATAGGGTCACTAGTATAATGGAAGTTTTGTTTAGCATAGGAAACTGCATTATGAAGGTTTGGCATAGATCTCTTATAAAGTGGCTCAAACAAGAGATTTATTTAAATCTCACCTAGTGATTTGTAATGCAAATAAATAAAGTATATTGCATTCAAACAGTAAATACCACTTAAAATAAAGCAACACGCTGTCACTCCATTGATCCGTTTTATGGATAAAGTTATGGCACGAGCATGGAAAGAAATCACCTGAATGGACTGAAACAAACCTAAGACTGCATTAGATCACAGTTGAAATTCAATATGTTCAATTTGTTGTAGCCTGCAGCCCAACAGCTTGATTTTTTGTCACTATGTGCACTGAAAGAGATCATATATCTCTTGTGCACTTATGTCAGAAAAAGTACCACAGCCTACTTATCATACTTGCAAAACACTTAAGAAAACAAGGTAAATTCCCCCAAAGTAATTCAGCTTTTGGTAAGGTTTTTATTATTGCAATCAATTACAGTGTTGTCAAACCTGACAAATTGAAGTTCCTAAATAACTGGCTCATAACTTGGTCTCTTAGAATAAGGAGGATCATGCACTCCTGGCCCTTGCTGATTTTCATATACAGCTTTGAGAGTCATTGCATAGTGGTTGAATAGGCAAACTATAACATAAGAAGACAGTATATAAGATAGTCTCACTTTATAGCTTATGTAACCAGGGATAGCAGAAATATTTTAAGATAAAACATCACGCTGATAATAGAGTAGAACCCAGTCAAAAAGAAACATTCAATCACTTATTTTAATAAAAGCTAAGTCAAATATCACTCCTTGCTATTTTCCTGTTACTCATGCTGTGAGTGCTATTGTGTTGACTAGAAAGAATCACTGATGATTAAAATTGTTGGAGAAGATCAGAGCAACATGGAAACCTGCATATAGAAACCCTGAGGTATCTTTTCCAATGCATTCTGAGCTTTGAATGTTTCCAACCTATGTGTGACTTCAGATCTTATTCTATTCTTAACATTTTGAGGAGTGAATAGCAAAATATGATTTCTGTTTTGTCTGGGATGATGTACCATCTTGCAGACTTTGCTTACCACTTCTTAGAATGACACTTTTTAGAATGACGTGATTTTATATATATATATATATATATATATATATATATATATATATATATATATTTCCTTTTGTGTGTGAAAAATACCAAACAGAGCTAATAGCTTATTCATCCTTGTATCCTCAGACAATGATAATACAGTGTTCGGACTATAGTAAAACTATAGTAAGTCCTCAATGAAGTAGAATGAATGAGTAAATAAATTAATGAAAATATGGAGTATGTAATGTGTGGTAAGCAGCATTAATGCCCCCAATTTTCTACCTTCCCCTGTACTCATTCCTAGAGGTGTGCTGATAAATGTTTAACAACTGACTCAGAAACAAACAAGCAAATAAGCAAACCCTCTGATTTTTATTTAGTATTTGATGACATGCATGGTGTAATTCTTCTGCCATGGTCAATTTCAGGTTCACAATATGATATCACAGCATGCAATGCTGAGAAGAAATCAGTTCTCACAAGCCAGCATACCACTATTGCTCTTTCCTGTAATCTGTCTTTGTGTTTCCTCCCACTGGATGCAGAGATTATTTCTCCACCACACTAAGGTTGGGTTTGGTCATGTGACTTGCTTTAGTAACTGGAGTGATAGTGGACAAAAAACATACTTGAAATGTGCTTGTGCATTTGTGTTGCTGCTTTATGCTTCTTCCATCACCACCAGAAAAACGGGGCACTGGTCTAAGGAGGAAAGGGGCACATAGAGCAAACTGATACAGAATTTATCACTTAGAACCAAGCCCTGCCAACCCAGCCTAAGCCAGCCAAACCTCAACCAATCAATCTACACATGTGAGAATGAGAGATCAGTGTTTACTGTGTTAACCCACTGAAATGTTGTGGTTGTTTTTACGCATCATAAACTGACCCATACATTGTGCAATTGGATTGAAGGTGAAGTGAGATAGTTTAATAAAGTATTACAGTAAAAGACGCAAGCCTTTATTTCCTATTCCATTACCACTTGTGTGCTTTTTATAAAATGAATTAATTGTATGGATTATTGGTCTACTTTGTGTTTCTCTTTCCAAAAGTAAAGACCATAATCTCTTCCTACTTAGGGGTATTATGAGCTGTTCTATAATTATAATATATTGCTGTTATTGTTGCCACTGTCATGTAGAAATTTGGGAATAATAATGTCAATTACATCTTTAAAACTTTTCATTCATTCATTGTTGCAGTTCATCCACATGTAGGTGAATGCTTAGTTACTATGTCCATGAACTAACTATGCTTGGTATAAACAATTTGTTTTTCCTTGAGGAATACATTTTCCCTAACCTCTTAACTTCCTATATATTGGTATTTTTATTCTAATAATCTACTGAAACTTCTGTCAATGGTTACTAGTTTTTCCTACTTGATATATTTAAGAACTCTTCTTCAATTGTCAGTCTCCATGGACTTTTTTTGTTATTAGCAGTTAATATTTTTATTCTTCCTTCTTGAAATTCTTTATTCTTGTCTTTTGTGGAACTTCTTTAGCTTTTCATCTTTGTCCTCCCTTACTGGTTCTAATTTCTCTCATTATAAGAAGGCAGCAAATTTCAGTCCTTAGCTCTCCCTGCACTTACCTTTCGGCACTCTTACTCAGACACTTTACCCACTATTAATGGTGAAATTATATTTTCAATTCCTGTGCCTCTCAAGTTATCTTCTCCAGATCTATCATTCCCAGAGAATGCTGATTTTTCCATTTAGCTCCCTAGATAGCTATTTCTTCAAACTGAAAATACCTTAAATTGAATTTATTCTCTTCCTATTAAAAGCAACTTCTGCCTTTTAAATTTTTATCAGTAGCTCATTCACTCCCAGATTAAGACAAACTCTAAATCTTGAGATAACATTTTTTTCCCTCTGTCTCCATTTCCATTATAATTTTGCTATGTAGTGCTCTTGAATTTTTCCAGTAAATATTAATGATTTTCACTAATATTTACAGCTTTTCTTAAAGGTGGTAGAAATCCACTTCTCCAGTGTTTTGAAGCTAGACATGGCTTCATAATTTGCTTTGGCCAATGTAGCATGACTTGAAATGTCATGTGGTTCATGTATATAACACTTTGAGGTGCAGGATCCAACTAAGGACTAAAGCAACAAGCATCGATAGAGATCAACACATTACAGATGGTGGTGCAGAAAAAAATGGGTAGATCCAGATAAAATCCAAGATCCTTGATGGAATTACCAACCCCTCATACACACTCTGCCTGGCCTATTACTGGATGTTTTGCTGGGTAAGACAAATCAACCTTTTACTTATTTAAGGCCTTAATGAGGTTTTCTTTGTTGAGTACTCTCCTAACATATACATGCATTAAGCCTCATTTTCTGAAATCTAGTCTGAGTGTGGATTCAGAACAGGGGTGTCTTTTTGTCATACCTTAGTCTTTTTAGGTCCCAAATAGGAAAATGTCAATTCCATTGTGTTCTAAATGTCAGAGTCTCATTTGAGCCCAAACAACCACTAACATATTTTTCTTCTTTAATTTCCTGCTACATTGCGGTGGAATTAGAACACTTTTTTTCCTAAAAGAGATCAGTGAGAAAAGATCACAGTGAGAAATACTGTTTTAGGGAACAGATGCAAATATATTCTGAATACATTTCCTATTTCAGGTTCATAGACGAACTTTCTCCCTATTAAAGTACTAAATCTTTAAAGTTTCCCCAACTCCTCCCATCCCCAACACTACCTTTAGCATAGCTTATCTTTCATCTGCCAAAAAAATGTAAGGTTGTATTTTGCTAATGAAGAGCAAGTTGGCTGAAATTATATTATTTTATTCCTTTGAGATGCAAAACAAAAATAAAGGCAAGCTCTGCCCTATTTAGGTAAAAGAAATCAGAGTTGAAATAATTATTTATGGAATGAAGAAATCACCTGTAAGGCGATATGTCAAAGCAGAGTGTGACTTTGAGTTAGAGAAAATATTCGACTAACACGAATTACAGGTGACAAGAGCTTAAGAGTAATATAGAGCAATTCGTTTTAGTTGCAGACAGTGTCTTCGTCTATTGCACACTAATGTTTTGTTGTGAATGAAGCTGATAAGGTTATCAGAAGTGCAAGACTGAACTGCTGATTTTCTTAGGTCTACATTACCGTTTGGGTAGGTATTACGATTTAGGAGTCTGAAAGGGAGATAAAATATAGCCATCATTAAAAACCTCTTTCTACATAATAAGCACATGCTGAAGGGTTATCATCAGATATGGGTGTGCAATAGGATAGATGTTTCAGAGGCTTCTGCCTCCTCCTCAAGGTCATGAACAAATGATGGGCATGTAACATGGATCTAGGGATGTTTGCAGAGGCATTCCTTTCTAAAACATTTGAATTGTCAACAAATACAAATATAAAATTCTTTTTTTACTAATTCAGTTCAGCACTTCAGTGATAAGAAAGAGGGCTTGAGTAAAACAAAGAGCTGACACCATGTTATTTTCAAAGTCCTGATCATATCAAGAGGATGCAGCTTCTGTAGCTTGAGTAATCAGAGTAAAATGATTCGTCTCAAATCGTTTGAGATGCATCTCAAAACAATTCATCCATCCTCTCAAAGAGGTTGCTGTTTTCTCATTTTACTACTCTCTGTTCTAAATAAGGACACAGATAATCACATTTCAAGCCCATGCCTTCATTTGTTCCACATTTTCCACAGGATGAAGGTAGCAGAGGTTTGGCAGATGGGAAACTCATTGGATGCTAGCTGGTCTTGGAGACAATTTACAAGTTAAGTTTCTCCGGGGGAAAAAAGAAGGAATGGCTATTTATAGGAAGATTTTAAGAGGAATGATGTGTTCCCATGCTGCGAGAGGTGATGCCAGCCCCTGGCAGGTTGAACTGATAGATTAAAGAAAGACAATTATAACACTCCACAGGGATGATAATGAAGGCAAGAAGAAGGTTACTGATATTCTCATGAATGTGGGTTCACCTGATAGGCAATATCTGAATAGGGGAATTGGAAAAACAGCAGATGTTAAATTTAAGAAAATTATCCTGATGACATTCAGGGCAAATAAGTCAATTGTTTTTATTATAAAGTTAGAAAAATATAAGATGGTAGAGAAACTTAAAAAAATACATATCCTAACTATAATCCAACCTAAACAAAACTTCTTTATAGTTACAGTAAAACTATAGTTTCCTGTCCTTTTAATTATTGATTTTTCACATTTCTCCTGGGGAGAAGATTTAAGTGGAACTAGAGGCTAAATCTGGGAAGAAATAAAGGAAAGTGAAGTGTTTATTACAATTGAATAGATTGTTTTGAAAATCACCTTGGGGAGCTGAGATAAAATTACATCTAGTTCTTGAAACTGCCTTCAGTATTTGCTGGGGTTGGGAGGCAGGGTGATACGTAAAGCAGTTGTCGTACATGGATCAATATTCTGAGAACAGAGTGCTTACACTAAAGATTTGGGGTACGTGGTCTCATACTATGGTTCCACCACTTACTAACTTTAACCACAGTCCTTTGGACTATGTTCTTAAACTCTTGAAACCTCAGTTTCCTCATCTGTCAAAATGAGAACACGGAGCACTGTTACTAAAGTTGGTTAAAGAATTTCATGAGATACTGGATTCAATACACTTAGCGTGGTTTCTAGCAAAAGCTTATAACATGTTGTTTTAACAGTATGTTTGCTGCGATAAGTCACAATAGACAAGGCTAAGTCTTTATTTAACTACAGATCTTTCTTGACTTAGGATGGGGTGAGACATCCTGATAAACTCATAGTGAGTGGAAAATATCCTAAGTTAAAATGCACTTAATACGCTTAACCCAGTGAACATCATAACTTAGCCTAGCCTACCTTAAACGTGCTCAGAACATTTACAGTAACCTACAGTTGGGCAAAATCATCTAACACGAAACGTATTTTATAATAGAATGTTGACTATCTCAGGTAATTTATTGAGTACTGTACTGGAAGTGAAAAACAAAAATGGTTGTATGAGAACAGGATGGTTATAAGTGTATGGCTTGTTTACCCTAGTGATGGCATGTCTGATTAAGAGCTGTGACTTGCTGTCCTGCCCAGCATCTTTAGAGAATATTGTACTGCACATGCCTAGCCTGGAAAAGATGAAACTTCAAAGTATGGTTTCTACTGAATGTGTATCGCTTTTGCAGCATCCTAAAGTTAAAAAATCATAAGCTGAACCATTGTAAGTCAGGAACTATCTATATTTTATTTAGATATTACTCTTTGTACCTGGGAAATGGATACTTAGAGTAATGTGAATTCCTCTTGCACTTTAAATGCAAACTATTCCATTGTTGGAATAACATTACCCACAAAAAATCTTTTTTGAGCTCAGGTGACACCCATCAACTGGTCCTAGGTCTGCTCTTCGGAACAACATTACATTTTGTTGTTTCTCCACTTGTTGCTCTTTGTTATTTTTGAAGACTGATCTTTCCCCATCAGTTTTCCAACTTTTATCCAAATAGAACAAATTTCTTTAATAATTTCTCTAAATTTGTACTATCCAATGTGGTAGTCACTAGCTACATGGCTATTGAGCATTTGAAATGTAGCTAGTTCCTTTCAAGATGTCCTGTAGTATAGCAAACATACTAGATTTCAAACTTAGTATAAAAACCAGACTGTCAAATCCTTAGTAACTTTTTTTTTTTTTTTTTTTTGCGGTACGCGGACCTCTCACCGATGTGGCCTCTTCCGTTGCGGAGCACAGGCTCCGGACGTGCAGGCTCAGTGGCCATGGCTCACGGGCCCAGCCGCTCTGCGGCATGTGTGATCGTCCTGGACTGGGGCACGAACCCGTGTCCCCTGCATCGGCAGGGGGACTCTCAACCACTGTGCCACCAGGGAAGCCCCTTAGTAACTTTTTCATGTTGAATACATGTTGAAAAAATATTTTAGATATGTTGGGCTAAATGAAATATATTATTTAAATTAATTTCATCTGTTTCATTTTACTTTTTTAAATGTGGCTCCTAGGAAATTTACAGTTACATATCTGTCTCTCATTTGTGGCTTGCATGTATTTCTATTGGACAGCACTGATCTAGATAAAATCGTTACAGAATCGGAGTGATTGAAAGAAGAGTTTACCAGAAAAAGAAAGGAAGAAATTATGTAGATTAAAAATAGACTGCAGTCTTGAGACAAATACTATTTATCTGATACGTATTTGCTATAATTTCCCACATACACAAACTCATACATTCTTCAACATATGCATTCATGAGCTAATCTGAAGCACACCTTAAACTAGGATGGGGAAGGGAGCCTGTTTTGTGGGTGCTCACCCTCCTGCCCACCTTCCGCATGGGGCAGTGAGATTCTGTTAGTCTGCTGTCACAGTTGCTTAAAAACTAGAAACTTAGAAAACGTAGCCTTACCCCTGAAAAGTCCTTTGGAAGATCAGTGAAAATTCTTCAATGGAAAGCCTATTTTGCTATCCCTCAAATTGTAGGTAAATTATAGTAACAGGAAAAATGATTCCCTTTTCATTAATCTCTGAAGACACACTGGATATTTCAAAGAAGAAAATATCTCAAAGCCTAGAGAGATTTAAACTAATCTTATTGGTTCTCTTCTAGACAGGACTCTACTATACAGCTGAAAAGTATTTCATAGAAATTAAAGGGAGGAAGGCCACCAGACAGCACTGTTAAGTTTAGTTTAGTTTAGTTTAGTTCTGATTTTTATAAAGCTATAAACTGCACAGGACCAATGTTTGGTGAATTACGTTCCCAGTGTAGATCCCTAAAGTGCAACAGAGTCTTCAGCTCAGCACCTGTATTTACTTTTATTGCGGGGCTCTAAAATTTCTTCTAGCTTAAACTTCCTAAATAAACATATCCTGTTTGTGTTTCATGAAAACAGAAATAGGCATAATTTTTAAATTATTTGGAGCACATTATCCTGAATATCTGAAATAAAGGTGTTGGAGTAACTTTCAATCAGTGAACATTTATTAATTATATATATATACGCGCATTAATCTAGGAATTTCTTTCAAGGAACTGTTAATGTTAAACGGAAAAATGTATCAGTCAAGATGGCATAAATCAAGTGTTCTCAGCCTTGGTACAACTGATAGTTCTTAATTCTGAGGCAATCCTGTACGTTGTAGGATGTTCAACAGCAGCCCATGGCCTCTGCCTGTTATATGCCAGGAAAATCCCTGTCCCTAGATGTGACAGCCAAAAATGTCTCCAGACAGTGACAGAGGTCTGCTGGGCAGCAAACTTGGACTTGGCTCAGGTTTTGCTATGGTTAGGGAAAAAATATCAAAAAATAAACACTGCAAGATTATTTTTCTCCCTTCTCCATGTTCATTGTTGGAACTCTTGGCTTATAGTATCAGGCATCAGTGCTGCCGCTAAATGTTTCCACAAAACTGAGGCAAGGAAATTGGAGAATTACTTGCTGGCTCTTACTTACAAGTCCGCCAAGAGTTGACTTTCTGCTCATATTTCCTTAATCCAAACAAACTGCCTGGACATGCCTAATGTCAAAGAGGCAGGCAGGGTCAATCCTCCCAGGAACCAGGAAAGGGTGAAGTGAGATATTTGTCAATAGCCCTGATGACCTCTATAAAAAGTTTAGGAAAGAGGAGGAAGAAGTAAAATCTGAAGAGAGCATGGAAGAAAAAGTTTTGTTTGGAAAAGGCAGCTATGGGGAGAAAGGGTAATCCTAGGAAGAAGAAACAGTATGAACAGTGATAAATGAAGAGTGACCATTTTATAGACAATGGCTCATGGCGCTTTCCTATAAAAAAATGCTATGGGGCTTCCATGGGGGCGCAGTGGTTGGGAGTCCGCCTGCCGATGCAGGGGACAGGGGTTCGTGCCCCGGTCCGGGAAGATCCCACATGCCGCGGAGCGGCTGGGCCCGTGAGCCATGGCCGCTGAGCCTGCGCATCTGGAGCCTGTGCTCCGCAACGGGAGGGGCCACATCGGTGAGAGGCCCGCGTACCGCAAAAAAAAAAAAAAAAAAAAAAAAAAAAAAATGCTATGGGTACAAGGTTAACTCCAAAGTTGTCGTGTTTCCAAATGTTTCTCTCTCTATATACACACACATATATATATTCAATATTACAATAAAATATATATGTATATATACATATTTGATATTACAATAAAATTAGAATTATTGAATGTTTATTATTGACAGTTGTGAGTGGCTTCCCATGGATTATTTATTTTAAATCTTCATAATGCTGTATCATGAAATGTTGACATACTATTTTTTTATATGAGAAAAATGAAGATAAGTGATTTGACATAGTGAAACAACTTGTGTGTGAAGCATTGTGTCTCAAACCCAGGTCTGTCTGATTCCAAAAGGTATACCCTAAACAATTACATTATGTAGCCCAGTGTAAATTATATTCGATTTCATATGGCATCAATCCTGAGAAGCACATTTTTCTTCCTTTGTAACATCTCTCGTATGTACAGACATCTTACAGTCAATGTTGTGTCATAGTTTAATTGGCTGCTTTTTTCCTTGTCCCAGTGGTATATGAAATAATGGTCTGTTTTATAGTCAATGGCATCTTAGATTCAATAAATCTTTTAGGACAGCATCATCTATTAAGGAAGAGGCAAAGTCCTTGTCCATGCAGAAGCTATTAGCATCTAATCTGAAACTTCACAGAGCAAGTCTTCCAGATTTTTTTTGTTAACACAGACAGCTGCCATTCAGTGTCTGAAATCAGAGGCTTCTGATTCCTGAAGGGAGGAACTCATTCTCCTGGTTTTCAGATTCATCTTCATTTGTATAATACAGGCTCTCCAGGAGCAGGACATCTCCCTCCCACCCACCCACCCCCACATATATGCAGCATCAGTAGGGACATCAGCAAGGGGAAAATACCCAAGAGGAGGGATGGAAAGGAAGAATAAACAGTTAATGGCCCAGATTAAAATGTCCTTAAAACTGTATATTGGGGAAGATAATTTTTGCAAAAAGGGGTTTGGAGCAGAGTGTTTTTTACTTTTTTTTTTTTTTTTTTTTTTTTTTTTGGCGGTACGCGGGCCTCTCACTGTTGTGGCCTCTCCCGTTGCGGAGCACAGGCTCCGGACGTGCAGGCTCAGCGGCCATGGCTCAGGGGACCAGCCGCTCCGCGGCATGTGGGATCTTCCCGGACCGGGGCGCAAACCCGTGTCCCCTGCATCGGCAGGCGGCCTCTCAACCACTGCGCCACCAGGAAAGCCCTGTTTTTTACTTTTTGTTTGGGCAATTCAATACCCTTTCTTTCTTCCTTTAGTAAGTGTACCCAGTTTTAGTTTTGGATTAACCATTTCTCTTCCACTGTAGCTTCAGTGTTTGTACTTTGAGTAAAGCTGATTTCACTCCCAACTATTAGGGTCAGATATGATACCTAGACATAAATATTAAGCATTCCAACTTACTGGCCAGAGTAATTGGCTAAAGCCATTGCAATTAGTCCATTCAGAGCTCAACATAGGACTTTGCTTAGGAAACTAGGAAAAAGTTGAACAAAGCAAGATATAAGATTTAGAGATGCTAAAGTCATCTTGCTACTTCCCTGAGAAGAGAGACATCCCAAAGGTCACAATGACAAGAGATAAAGAGAGAGGAACCAAGACCCTGGGGAATCAGTTAATCTTCCATCATAAATCACATCTGAAGCCCTTTTCTCTGGGCTTTTCAGTTATGTAAATAATTTCTCCTTTATCATAAGCCAGTTTTGTTGTGTTTTCATCACTGGCAACTGAAGGTGGCCTAACTTGTACAACCACTATTGGCTTTATTTATAAAATGATTTCCAGGGTACAAGAAGAATCTATGCAGATAAATACACAATTGGTTTGCAAAAGGGAACAAAACAACTCCAGACTACTAAGACTGTTGAGGACAAATGATGCTCTGCATATAAGATAGGAAAATTATTTTGGGTCAAAAATCTTCAGTAACTTTTTTTTCTCAAAACCAATTTTCACATTTTCACAATTTAGGAGAAAACTGTCACTTGTCTGTTCAGACCAGGAATGAAAAATTATCATGACTCTGTGCCTATAGCCAAAAGAATAGAAGTGGCTGGGTAATTAGCAGGGCAATTAAGAATATAAAGATGGAGTCATGGCTGTATATCATTTGCTTGTAAAGAAAACTTTGAATTAAGAGGTAAATAAAAATAGCACTCATCTTTTTCCCCTCAGATTTTGTTTGATATCCAAGTAAAATTAATGAGTATAGTTATGTAATAATTATACACATTTCTTAGAAAGCTAATGAAATGCATGTATGTATAGAGGGAGGGGGAGGGAGGAAGAGAGAGAGAGATAGGGAGAAAGATGGAACCTGAAAATGGATGTTTTAACTGAATCCAAAATTTGGATGGTCTTTTTAACACAGCCCCCATTGAAGATACATTTTACTCCATTGGTAGTCTCTCTGCCATTCTCCTGAGATCCCTTGGAACCATGACAGGCCACATCCACATCTTCTTTCCATATCTGTTTGTCCATTCTATATCAGGATTCAGTGAGGTGTATGATGCCCTATACTATGTCAGAGAGTTTCTGCCTGCTACCTAATTGCCTACTGATTTATCACTCTATTTAATCAATCATCCTCTTGCAGACATCATGAGCTTTTGTACAACTTGAATTATAGTACCTGGAATAATGGCTCTTTGTGGCAAGTACAAATTCTCATTTGTACAACTTTTATCAGCTATTAGAAATCAAAACTGTTGGCTAGTCCAAAATAAATGGCAGAAAGGAAGGCCTCTGTGGCATAAAAACACACATTGCAGAGCAGGCTCACATCAGAGTCTTGTGATGAGCTGCTCATTGACTGAGGGTGTTCGTAGAATGGTGCATTAAGGCTCCTTGGCAGAAGATTTACAACACAATCTGCCATACTAGCTCTGGCTCTCATTAGATGAGAGGATTTGCTACTCCCCAAAACTTGGGGAAAATATATAACAGATAAACACACACACACACACACACACACACACACACACACATGTATATACACAAATATTTTAGGAAACTCTTCAGAGTCAGTAGCACTGTAATGAACCAGAGCTGGGCAAGAGGAAGGTATTATTAAATGCAGTATGTCTTTATTTGAAAAACAACCAGCCTATTTTTAAGTTTTCAAAAATGTAGACTAGCTAACCAAGATATTTGGATCTCTTTCACTTTTCTAAAGTATCAAAAAGGAAATTTAGTTTGTTGAAATATTTCGATCCTAGCTCTTTATTTTGGACATACATTTGATCATATTCCTGAGTGAAGATTCATATGTGTGATTTCAGTATCTATAATTATGCTGGTATGAGTGTACTTCTAAGGAGGTTATATATACCTAGAGTAGATTTTAGTTCAGTTCACTGGCATTTTCTCCTTATTAATTTGGTGTGCAAGCCCAGTTTCACAAATTGATATTTGTGACAGATATTTTTGGATGCTAGGTTTAATTACTGCTCAATAAGGCATATATATTAAATACAATTTGTTTCATGATGTGCTATAGGAGTTGCACAGCAAAAATTATATCAAAAATTTGAAGAATGGCTTTTATTAATTGCTTACCACTTCTCTGGAAATGTCTGGTTGCTTTACAAAGATGATTCTGTGCAATCCTTGTAACAGCTCTGCAAGCTATATATCATTGTCCACGTTATAAAGATGATACAGTTGAGGCTCCAAGAAGGGGAGTTTGTAGCAATTAAATATCTTCAGGGAAGTCTGTCTCTCTCCCAAACCTATTATTCTTCCAACTCTACCATGCTGCTGATAAACATCCAGTTCTTAGATTTCCTTCATAAGGCTCTACAAAGATGCCAGAAGAGAAACTTACTTAACCTTGACAAGAAGGAAGGAACTTGAAGAAGAAAAAGTGTTTTCTTTTAAAATAAGATTCTGATAGCGAATTCCCTGCAGCCCCAAGGACCCCATGATGTGTACTAAGTTATTATACACCCTAGCAATTCTAATAGGCCCACTTCTGCCTCAGTAGAAACACATGAGTTGATCAATTCCATTTGTAATTACATCTGGGAAAAGAGATTATAGAGACAAATATACTCAGCTGCTGCGTTCCCATGTGTACAACATGAAATTAATCACTGGACCAATCTTCCCCATGGTCCAGTATTATTAATCAAGGCAAACCGTTTGCTAAGTCTGGCACATACCAGTCCTAACACAGGAGTGTTTAGAAGAACAAAATGAAGATGTTTACTTCAAAAAACAAATTTGTTCTCTTAATGCAGAGATTACTAGTAATGATTGTAAACTCTTAGTTATAGAGATTAGGTATGAAATTCCCAGCCTATACTATTCAGTCATTTCTGCCTTTTAACTATAATTGTGCTCAACGGTGAAATCTGTTTAGTAATTCAGAAGCACAACTACTTTTTAGTTTTATGCTGTCATGTCGCCAACTTCTTAGAACCTCAATGCTGATTGGTTTTCGTGTATTAGGAGGAGTCTACATGGGGCTGTTGCTTTGACAAATATGACTGAGAATAACTCCTAAGAGACTGATACAGTCAATTGCTTACTTTACTGTTAATTTGATAGAATATTAAATGTAGCTTGAACACTTAACACTTTGATTAAATAGATACTTTCAGTTAATTTGAATAGATAGAACACAGACAAAATTAAAAGATTTTTACTGCTTTTCACAAAAAGGTTAATTTCCCTTTCCTAACCATTCTCTAAAGTTTTGAAAAATGTGTGTCTCAGACTACCAGTCTGTGGTATGTTTTTCATTGTTTATCATGCATGAAAGTTCTTATATTTATATAGATTCTGAGGAGATATATGGTTCAAAAAAGTTCAGAATTTCCACAGGGTCTTAAATAGACAAATCAAGTTAGAATTCTTCAAAATAAGGTTAAGTTTCTTTGAAAGGTTAGAAATAAATTCCAACAAATTTTATTTCACTGCAGGTTTTTTTCCCTCAGATAATGCCACAAGATTGGTGTTCTGTAGTGTGTAAAATAGGAAGAATTTCGCTAGGATATACGGGATATATAGGATATCTGGTGCTGGGCTTTTTTTTTGTTGAAAGATTTTTAATCACAGTTTCAATTTCAGTGCTTATGATTGGTCTGTTTACATTTTCTATTTCTTCCTGGTTCAGTCCTGGAAGGTTGTGCTTTTCTAAGCATTTTTCCATTTCTTTCAGGTTGTCCATTTTATTGGCATATAGTTGCTTGTACTATTCTCTCATGATCCTTTGTATTTCTGCAGTATCAGTTGTTACTTCTCCTTTTTCATTTCTAATTCTGTTGATTTGAGTCTTCTGCCTTTTTTTCTTGATGAGTCTGGCTAATGGTCTATCAATTTTGTTTATCTTCTCAAAGAACCAGCTTTTAGTTTTATTGATCTTTGCTATTGTTTTCTCTTTTTTTCATTTATTTCTGATCTGATCTTTATGATTTCTTTCCTTCTGCTAATTTTGTTTTTTTTTAAATTCTTTGTTCTCTAATTGCTTTAGGTATAAGGTTAGGTTGTTTATTTGAGATTTTTCTTGTTTCTTGAGGTAGGATTGTATTGCTATAAACATCCCTCGTAGAACTGCTTTTGCTGTATCCCATAGGTTTTGGGTCGTCATGTTTTATTGTCATTTCTTTCTAGGTATTTTTTGATTTCCTCTTTGATTTCTTCAGTGATCTCTTGGTTATTTAGTAGTGTATTGTTTAGCCTCCATGTGTTTGTATTTTTTATAGTTTTTTTTCCTGTAATTGATATCTAGTCTTATAGCGTTGTAGTCAGAAAAGATACTTGATATGATTACAATTTTCTTAAATTTACCAAGCCTTGATTTGTGACCCAAGATATGATTTACCCTGCAGAATGTCCCGTGAACGCTTGAGAAGAAGATATATTCTGTTACTGTTGGATGGAATGTCCTATAAATATCAATGAAGTCCATCTTGTTGAATGTGTCATTTAAAGCTTGTGTTTCCTTATTTACTTTCATTTTGGATTATCTGTCCATTGGCGAAAGTGGGGTGTTAAAGTCCCCTACTATGAGTGTGTTACTGTCGATTTCCCCTTTTATGGCTGTTAGCATTTGCCTTATGTACAGAGGTGCTCCTATGTTGGGTGCATAAATATTTATACTTGTTATATCTTCTTCTTGGATCGATCCCTTGATCATTATGTAGTGTCCTTCTTTGTCTCTTGTAATAGTCTTTATTTTATAGTCTATTTTGTCTGATATGAGAAATGCTACTCCAGCTTTCTTTCGATTTCCATTTGCATGGAATATCTTTTTCCATCCCCTCACTTTCAGTCTGTACGTGTCCATAGATCTGAAGTGAGTCTCTTGTAGACAGCATATATACAGGTCTTGTCATACAGGTCATTCAGCCAGTCTGTGTCTTTTGGTGGGAGCATTTAATCCATTTACATTTAAGGTAATTATCGATATGTATGTCCCTACTACCATTTTCTTAATTGTTTTGGGCTTGTTATTGTAGGTCTTTTCCTTCTCTTGTGTTTCCTGCCTAGAGAAGTTCCTGTAGCATTTGTTGTAAAGCTGGTTTGGTGGTGCTGAATTGTCTTAGCTTTTGCTTGTCTATAAAGCTTTTAATTTCTCTGTCAAATCTGAATGGGATCCTTGCTGGGTAGAGTAATCTTGGTTGTAGGTTTTTCCCTTTCATCACTTTAAATATGTCCTGCCACTCCCTTCTGGCTTGCAGAGTTTCTGCTGAAAGATCAGCTGTTAACCTTATGGGGATTCCCTTGTATGTTATTTGTTGTTTTCCCCTTGCTGCTTTTAATATTTTCTCTTTGCATTTAATTTTTGATAGTTTGATACTATGTGTCTTGGCGTGTTTCTCCTTGGATTTATCCTATGTGGGACTCTCTGCGCTTCCTGGAGTTGATTGATTATTCCTGTTCCCATATTAGAGAAGTTTTCAACTATAATCTCTTCAAATATTTTCTCAGTCCCTTTCTTTTTGTCTTCTTCTTCTGAGACCCCTATAATTTGAATGTTGTTGCATTTAATGTTGTCCCAGAGGTCTCTGAAACTGTCCTCAATTCTTTTATCCTTTTTTCTTTATTCTGCGCTGCGGTAGTTATTTCCACTATTTTATCTTCCAGGTCACTTATCCGTTCTTCTGCCTCAGTTATTCTGCTACTGATTCCTTCTAGAGAGTTTTAATTTCATTCTTTTGTTGTTCATCATTGTTTGTTTGCACTTTAGTTCTTCTAGCTCCTTGTTAAACGTTTCTTGTGTTTTCTCCATTCTTTTTTTTTTTTTTTTTTTTTGCGGTACGTGGGCCTCTCACTGTTGTGGCCTCTCGCATTGCAGCGCACAGGCTCCGGATGCGCAGGCTCAGTGGCCATGGCTCATGGGTCCAGCTGCTCCGCGGCATGTGGGATCTTCCTGGACTGGGACACAAATCCGCGTCCCCTGCATTGGCAGGTGGACTCTCAGCCACTGCGCCACCAGGGAAGCCCAGCACTTCTTCTTAATGTTATGGTTTTTTATCAGATTACAAAAGTAATACATGATCATTGGGGAAAATTTGGAAAATTAAGTACAAAGAAGAAAACAATCTTCTGTAATATAATATTCATTCTTATATTTCTTCAGTTTTTAAAAATGCAGCAGTGTCAGGCAAATCAAAAATCTGAAAAAATGTATAGCAGTTATCTTTAAGATTAAATATTGATATTTGATTTACGTCCTTCAGAGATAATCAGACACAGTATAAGGGCAGTACATAGACCAATTGACAGGGCAGTGTCACTGAGGTCAGGAAATCCACATTTTGTCTTAGATTTCAAAGTTTAGGTAATATGATGCCTCTTTTGATTTTTTTTAAACTTTAAATGACTTAAATGGGATAAAGTTTATGAAATATCTCTGAACATCCTGTCTAAAATTCTTCACAGATTATACTCTAGAGCCAAAAAATCAAAACCATAAAGGAGTTTTTTTTCTTCTTTATCTTTGTTAATTCCCATTTTCAAATAATGTTTAAGAAAACAAGTATTCTTTAACCAAGGTCTCAGTCACTTTATCTGCAATGGAGTTTTGTTCTCTATATTTTTCTAAACAACATTAACAATTGCTCCAATAACCCAGTCCTAAATAAGAGAGCAATTTTGTGCTAAGATGATGAGCTTTAAGAGTTGTTTCTTTCCCCCTTATTATGTGTAGTGAAGAGCAGTGTTCTTTTCTTGTTTTTCATTATATTTTGTCTTAATGGTCTAAAAATTCCATTACAAGTATTTGTCAAGTTGTTCCCATTTTAAAAGCTCAAATTTAAAAAAAATATATTTTTAATTTATTTACTTTATTTATTTATTTTTGGTTGCACTTGGTCTTCATTGCTGTGTGTGGGCTTTCTCTAGTTGTGGCGAGCGGGGGCTACTCTTTGTTGTGGTGCACAGGCTTCTCATTGCGGTGGCTTGTCTTGTTGTGGAGCATGGGCTCTAGGTGCGCGGGCTTCAGTAGTTGTGGCACGTGGGCTCAGTAGTTGTGGCTTGTGGGCTGTACAGCGCAGGATCAGTAGTTGTGGCGCGCGGGCTTAATTGCGCCATGGTATGTGGGATCTTCCTGGGCCAGGGCTTGAACCCATGTCCCCTGCATTGACAGGTGGACTCTTAACCACTGTGCCATCAGGGAAGCGCAAAAGCTCTAAGTTTTAAAAGCAAATAGTATATAACTGCTGTGAAACAGATGGTGCACAAAGTATCTTTTTTGTTCTCATATATTGTAGTCATAAAGCCATCTTTACTATATTAAACATAAAGGGCCATTCTTTTCCAGTAATTAAGACTTAACAGTTGTTTAATATTGTACATTGTATTTATTTTGCCCATTTTGGTGCAGAATTTAGATCTTCCAAGGTCCAAAAATGTTTAGTCATCCATCAGGGCATCGTTGCCAACACTGTGTCTCATTTTTAACAACAACAGGAAAACAGTCCGAAATAAGATTAATCCACCTTCTAACAGTGTGCCAGAATGGCATCCTAGCAGCAATATGTCCTTGTAATTATCCAGCATAGAGGGCATATGCAGTCATGATTGGACCTAAATAGTTCAGGGTGATAATTTGTGTAGTAGTTTCACTAGTAGATTACTTTTAATGCAACCAGTTACACTCACAGTGTGAACATACTTAACAAAAAGTATTTTTGCTATTGAATCCCACATGATTACTGGAGGGATGTGGGGTAGGGAGACTCATTTCAGGCACCAGGATGAATTTCAGCAAATGTCAGTTTTATTGGCTAGCTCAAAATTGTTAATTATATCTGGCTTTAGAACATGTCTCTATTTGAGTTACAGAGATATAACATTTCCACCAAATATCTAGAGCTATATATAAGGACAGTTGTAGAGGTCTCTCACTTGGATGAGTTAGATCCCAATCTGCAGGTAGCGCAGCTTCTAGCACTTTCAGATTCGTGGAGGGCTTTCCGTCCCTTGAACTAAGGCATGTAAAAGAGTGGCTCTTCCACATTGGAGTCATTCAGAAAATGTTATAAACATCATGGTTTAAAGTGCCTGCTGATTTCTTTGATAAAGTCTTCATGACTTTTCTGTTTTGAGGATATTCAGTTGAATCCATTGTGTCAGCACCAACTATCAACTGCTTGAAATTTCAGTTAGTCCAAAGGGAACACTCACAGATCTGCTAATTTGCTAAGATATCAACTTCAGATTCATAACACAAAGAACAGCAGTCTAGACAGTATAATGAACTCTAGATATTTTGTACTCAATTTAAATATTTTTTGTAAAATACGATAGCTGTGTGTTTCCCATTTTTATCGAAGTCTATCAGTGGTGACAGCCCATTCACAGTCAGCCTTCACTTTCCTGAGGATCCAGGCCTGTATGAAGGATACATTTCCCTGCCTCAGCAATCTCTGTTTCAAACTTTTAAACAATTATGTCTTTATTTTCTCCACATTATAAGTCAGGTGGCTGGTGATGGTATGCTTTTCATGGTATATCTCTTTAGCTGCTCTCAAACTAAACTAGGCCTTTCACACTTTTGCATTGGTTTTAATGTTGGTTTTTATAAAATCTATGTCTGGTGCTAAATTTGTTGAAAGAAATGTATATGCTTTTAGAGAATTAGTGTAGATAACGAAATCCATTGTATCCTATTTGACAAGCTGCTTTGACTTATCCTCAGTGACTTTACAGGTACAAAACTCACCTCAAAAGAGGCAGCTGTGGAATTCAGCTATACTCCCATCTGCCTCTTTTTTTGCTTCAAGGGATAAAATATTTAGGTTGTTTACCAAATTACTTATTGATTTGAGTTACAAGACATTGATCTAGTTTTACTTGTAGATATCTGTATTTCCAAAAGTGCCGTTTTGCTTTCTGAAATCTTGTTGCCCCGATTAAATCCATCGTACCCACTACTGCTTATTATTCAAATTCCTAATTATTATAATTCCTAGAAGATTGTGATTTGCCAGACTAGTATAAGGATGTGCTTCTGTGTTTCAACATATCCTTATAAGGTATCTTTTTGTCTCTTTACCTGTCATTTTCTGTTTTAGATCCTTGCCAAATCAAATGCCTTAACAGTTAGTCCAGGTTGGTTAGCTATAAATACATGGTTATCGAAATCTCTGTATCTTCAGAATCACTTGGCCTCTAGGGATGGATGAAACTGGAAAAACAGTGTGGTATCCACCGTCTGTAACCTCTATGCTTCTTTTAGAGAAAGAATTAGATTTCTCTATCTGTTAGACATTTGATGCGCATTTCCTCATGACATTTTCATAATAATCCTAAAATTTGGAGAAGTTTAATATCAGGCCCAAGATCTTACAGCTTATAAGAGACAGTCAGGATTTAAATCTAGGTCTCCTGACTCCATAGCCTGCATCTTCTCATTAATCAGATAACTTTCACAGTTTTACATTCTAGCTCACCTTGTGTTTTCATTATTTGTATGTATATTATTTCTTCTTTTTAGATCAGTGATTCTCAAAGCATGGCTCATGGAGTATCAGCACCACATTCACCCGAGCTAGGTGTTTGGGTGCTGATGCTTGGTTGCTGTCCTAGATGTACTGAATTGTAAAAATTTAATGGAAGACAGAGTCTCTCTTGCTGATATAAGTCCCAGATAAACCTGATGCACAGAATAATTTAAAACTGCCCTTCTAAAGAGTCGTGTTCAATATAGCTCCATTTTCTACATTTTCCAGGTTAGTGTCAAGTGATTGGTGCTCAGTAAGTGCTTTTTATATCAGATTCTCAATATATTTTAGAATCTTTGAGCAAGAAGTTTGATTTTCTTTTGTATTAAATCAATCAAGTAATTGTCCATGACATTGGCTACCAGAACTCTCCTATAACTCCTTTAATTAATGGAGTCCTTTCAGTTCTAGGAAGCAATGCAGAGACCACAAAAGACTAGATTACAGAATTTTAGGACAGTATATTGACCAACCGATATTGTTTGACATAAAAAAATTGGTAATGCAAATATCTCAAGTCTAGTTCAATGAGTAGTTTTGTAAAGAATTATATGTTAAGTAGGCCCCTTCAGTAGTGTCCAACTTGCTGCTGTTTTCTTTGTCCCTTTTACCTTTACCATGAAAAATTACACTCCATGAGATATGGTTAAGGGAGACGGGAACAGATGGGATTTTATTAGGAGAAATGGAAGGGAGAAGCCTAAAACTGAAACCTTTACGTTCAATACAAACGTATTTTTTTCAAGAATCTTTTCTTAATTGAAGGTGCAGAATTTTTAAAATTACCAATGGGCATTGAAAATGTTCCACTAGTTTCTAGGCTTTCGAGATATCGTGACACTATGGGAATCATTTGGATTTCACTCCATATATTGAAGTAATTAATTCAACGAGTGCCAAAATTATAAACTTCTTATGTATGAGCTTGGGAAAAGCTAAACTGAAAAGTACTCTACGATTGAAGGGAATGCTCATGTTTTTACTAAGATATTTGGTTTAATGGGTGGGGTTCATAGTGCCTCCTCCTGGGAATCAAAGATGCTATTAGGGTAAAGCCCATTCTAGACTCTTGTAATTCTTATACAGAGGACCCAGTAAGCTCTTCCAAATCCAAATGATCATTCATTCTATATTAAGGCCCTCTCAGTATCCATGTATCAATAGATGTAGTTATTTTCTCTAATCATAGAACAAAGTCATGAAATCAGTTGTTTTTCTGACATATTCCTTTGCTATTATATTTGGTTCATAAGAGAGTGGCATTAGACTAGAGGAAAAAATTCCATTACTATATTTTATAGATAAATTGGAGTGCTTACCACATAGTCTTCCAATAATTTGTTAATCATTTCTTCTTAACGTATTTGGAACCTATATTAAATTTACTTCAGTGTGTCTAGATGATATTTTTCCACTATCAGAAAAATGGAGTAACCATTAAAAGAGAGTCAGTTATAAAATATATTGCAAACAATTCTAAAAGTTAAGACAATACTGAATTTCAATGCCAAATTTATATGTGATTGTATGTGAAGGCATATCTATGTCATCCTGACTTTTACAATTTCCTAAAGGGAAAGTGAATTTATCTAACATTATCTATTTAATTGTAAAGAGTATTTGGTCTAGTAAATGAACAGATGGATATTCATGGAAATATCTTGGGAAAATACAGCCATGAAGAAAAAATCCAGTAGAATTTCCTGCTATTAATCTGTTGGTATTTGGAGCTTTCTGACCTAAGATATTTCTATAATATGATGATAACGGTACTTATCCTACAGTTGTACATTTTCTACAGGATTTTCTTTGCCTCCTTACACTATGGGAGCTAGAAAAGCAAAACACTTTCTTTTTTAGTCTCCCTTGCAAAGTAGAGTGTCAATGTGGTATATTCTGGTTAATGAGATGTCAGTGAAGTCTGTTGGGATTGCTAGGAAAGTTTTTACTTCTTGATGTAAGCATCATATGTCACCTAACCTCTCTCTCTTTCATTGTTTCTCAAGTTCACTCATCATGGTGGGATCTTCAGACGCTACCTTGTAGGAAGGAGGAATAAGAGAAGGAAAGACCAAGAGAATCAGTGACATCATCACTATTATTATTGATAACCCAATGTCAGTTCTATAATTATAGACTTGTTTTTTTTGAGAAAGGGAAGGGAGGAGAAAAATTAACTGTGATTTATATAAGCCACTGTACTTGGATATTCTGTTACTTATAGCCAGATACATTATGAATGATGCATTTAACCCTGTTGCAAGTAGGAGGTGTATTTGGCCATCATTGTAGATTTTTCTTCTAACACTTTGGAATTTCATAGACTTGTAAGACTTTTTCTTATATCTAGAATACATATACTCTGTAAAGAGCATATTTATCCAGGATAGGAAAACAGAATGACTGGAAAATGATCAGATATTTAGGGTAGTTTTGCATTTTATTCTTTATTCTTTGAAGAGGAGGTACGAATTATAATAGAAGCGGAAATAGGATATATTTTTTAAATAATTTATTAATGGTAGGCATAAATTGACATTCTGATTATGCTGAAAATTATTTCTTAAAGTGGTATAGTATATTTCTTTTTAAACTTATGTATACTAAATTCAAGGTGGTATCCAAGATTAGGTTCTGAAACAGCAAAGAGACTTTATTGGAAAGCAAGTGAAATCCAAATAAAGTCTTCAGGTTAGTTAATTGTAACACAGTGATGTTAAGTTTTCACTGTGACCAATTATTCTGGTTCTATAAGATGCCAGCATTAAGGGAAACTGAGTGAAGGGCATATGGAAACTCTTTGTTAACACTTCTCTAAATATAAAATATTGTTTAAAAACTTAAAAATGTATTAAAATTAAGTATACAGGTAAAAACTGTGTACATTTTCCCTCTGTGGATAATACAAAAGTGCAAGCTACTTACAGTTACCCACTAGGACTATTGTAACAGGGGCGATAGCCTTGACTTATGTTGGTAGAAGGACCATTCCTAGTGCTGGAGAACTTGTGTATTTCATTCAGGAGGGTAAATGAGCAATATTTTTCAATAGACACATCCATTTTATGGACAGAAGCCTTGGGTAATATTTATTCATGTGACCTTTGTTCCTAAACCACGGTTACAATAAGTGTTGTTGCCATGAGTTCACCCTCCCTTGTGGTTAGTTGTTGAAATAGCAGGACTGTTAGGCAGCCTCCTTTGAAACTACTGTTGATTATCCTTCCTTAAGCTGGCAGGAACAACCTTTACTTTTCACATCACTTCCAAACTGAAATGTTCCCTCGACTGCTCTGTGGCAAGTACAGTTGCTCCCCTGTGTACCCTGGCTACTGCGACCTGTATTGAGTTTTTATGTGTGTAGGTACTTTTCAAGAGAATAACACGTTCTTCTCAAATATTGAATGGACTCAATTTGTGTTCCTGCTGTTAGAAGTCTATTCCCCTTGCTCCTCGGTGTCTGCTTTTGATTTAGGTATCATCAGGAGTGGCTTAGCGAGGTTTCTCCTTCTAACTCAGACTCCCTTCCAGGAAAAACATGTTCCATGGTTTACCACAGTCATTCCCTTTTCCATATTGGCACTACTATTAAATAAACATTATAAAAAGAATTTTAACAATTCACCCCTAATTTCTTGCTTTAACCCACTAAGAATATTTTTTCTTCACATTTCCTTTCAATTGTTTATCACATACCTGCAGCTGTCATAGTTTTAATGTCAGGCAAAGGAAATATTATTTAAAAATAAATAATTTCATTTTGTGAGGTCATCATCTGTATGATTTTAATTGCTTTAGGCTGCTTCATTAATTTGATACATCATCATTTAATGATATTCAGCATTCAGTTTATTCTTACATTGTTCCTTTTATACATTGTTCCTCTTATATTGTTCCTTCCAGTATATCTTATATTGTTCCTTGTATTGTGGCACTGAATGTCTGTTATGGGTTGAATTGTGTCCCTCCCCGAATTCACATGTTGAAGTCCTAACCCCCAGTACCTCAGGATGTGAAATTCTTTGGAAATAAACTTGCTGCAGATGTAATAATTAAGATGAGGTCATTAGGGTGAACCCTAATCCAGTGTGACTGATGTCCTTATAGGAAAAGGGCAATTTAGACATAGAGACACACACATGCACAGGAAGAACCCCATGTGAAGATGAAAGCAGAGATCAGGGTGATGCTTCTACAAGCCATGAACTGCCCAAGATTGTCAGCAATCTATCAGAAACTAGAGGCACGGCATGGAGCAGATTCTTTCTGATAGCCCTCAGAAGGAACCCACCCTACAGATCCCCTGATTTTAGATTTCTAGCCACTAGAATTGTGAGACAGTAAATTTCTGTTGTTAAAGCCACCCAGTATGTGGTACTTTAGTCCTAACCAACTAATATAATATTGATATATTCTGTGTAATCTGTGTATACCATTCTTGTTTTTGGCTCACTGCCTAGATTCATATTTTCTTCCTCAGAATAATTTTTGATTGATCTTCCCTAGTTATAGAGGTAAATAATCTTATAAATCATATATATTTACATGTATACATGAATATGTATATTTATATACAGATATGTATATTTACATACAATGTACCTTTAAAATAATATTGAAACATGCATATGTCGATGAACACTATTCTATTTATTAAAATTAATGACAGCATAAGAATAGCCTATCATAAGCATCATTCTCAAATATTAACTTATTATTTTGAATACTTTGTGTTAAATTATTTGTTTCAATAGCATTATGAATTTATGAACCTTTCATAGATTCAACTATTTTTAGTAATCTGTAATTGTTTTTATGTTTTTAATTTTCAAGTTGTTTAATTTGGTCAGGAGTAGACCTCAGCAGGCAGCAGCAGCCAATGGGCTGCTTTTGTTTTCCAGCGCTGTCCTAGTCATTCCTGAAAGCAACCTTAATATATAACAACTGGAAAGTTAAAGACCAAATCTGAATTCTTCTACCTCAGGAAATGGAATCATCCCCCCGCCCTTCCAATGGAGAATGTTATTAGAGAGGGAATTCTGAGCACAGGTTGCACTCATTAGTGTTGGTGGTAAATGCTAGTGTTGCTGCAATTGTTGGTCCAGTTTTGCTAAGAAAAATGGAAAAGATGGTTTTTAATAAGGTCATAGGTTAATATCTATCTTTCTATTTTTGTGTTTGACATATGTCTCTCAATACTCTCTGCTCTTTGTTTTGAAGTATCATAGGTCATTCAACTTTAGACTCCATTTAAAGTAAGAAGATGGAGTTGGCAGCTGGACAAATGGATGGTAGAGGATGTCCTAGAGAGATCTGTCTCTTAAGATTCTAACTTAAGCAACAAGGACTTTAATGGAAAGACCTCAGGTTAGCTCAGAGAATTGACAGAGAGGCTGAGCAAGGAACTCCCAGGAAGCACAGGAGCATCATGAAGCAGGATGGAAATACCCAAAATATGCCCAGAGTGTGCAGTAGAGTGCTGAGTAATATGCTAAAAGTGGCTGGGTCACCAAATGTATGTCTACTGTAAGAACAAAGAGCAGTTGTGGGCTGTCAAAATGAATTAAAGTGAGAAGTCAGCTTTATCCAAGAAAAAGATAGTGGACAAAGAGAAAAGGTGATGAGCAAAAGAAATCAAAGCTATTTGATTATGTTAGAAACTCCTTCAAGAAATTATGAGACAAAATGACATTCCTAAACATGGTATATTGGACCACATTTTTCTTATTTTTTCTTCTCTGTAAAACCTACCAGGTCACAGACTCAGGAAAGGCATCACTCTAGTATTGATAGAAATAATAATAAAAAAGATAGTAGAAAGTACATGGTCAAGGTACAGTGTGTATTATGCTCAATACATATATGTTTTCTTTTAAGAAAAGTTATGGTAATTTGTTGAGAAACTGGCTTATATATTTAACTGATGATGCATTAAGTTTTCCTTGAATTGAATCCAGGAATATTTTAAAATAAGAGCAGAGCAAGCAATGTTATAGCAATGCTATCACTATTATCAATAAGGGGCCGAAGAGAAGGAATAAAATGACTTGAAGCTTATAAAGCTGGTAAACCTGGTATTCCAATGACTAAAAATAGTGCACTGAAGTTTAGGGCAGCAGATTGAGATACAGTTTTGGGTCTGACTTTTATTATAGTCACAATTAAAATAATGCATTTGGATAAGATTATTAAGAGGGAGGGCTCAGAGTCAGTGAAAGAATAATGATTTCTATATTTAGGAGGAAGAAAGAGAAATAGGAAATAATAAATGTGGCAGAAAAAGGGATCATTTCATTTTTTCCCTTAAGGACAAAGAAATATCTCTTTAAGAGAGAATTAATATGGTTCCCCATTTTATACTTACACTATATATCATTTATAGGAAGATTAACATTTTGGTAGACTAACTGGTATACAATTATCAAAGCACTTTGAACTCTAAGTTCAGTAACAAAAAAACTGGGGATCTTCTAGGAGACATGATGAAGTACTTAAGGGTGCAGGGTTAGAGTTAGAAAATCCTAGGATTGAATCCTGATTCTGTCACTTAGGAACTGGGGCTAGTTGCTGAAATTTTGTAAGCCTCATTTTTCCTCATCTATCAAGGTATAGTACAGTCTTTCAAATGTATTCTGTTATCTGACACATTTGTTATATCACCTTACCACCCACATTTATCAGGCAATTTATATTTGGATATAATAGAAAGAGGTCTGACTGATAGTTCGTGAATTACCACTAAAATAGTCCTGTTTGTGTAGCTGTGATATAAAATGTGGCTGTGTGTTATCTGGTATGCAGACATTTTCATTCTGTTTCTTCCCTATGAAGCTGTAATATTTCCACAGTCAAGGCCTACAGTCTAAAAAATGAACTTGGAAGCAATAATCAAACCATGGGCAGGGATAAAATTCACAGGGCTGAAAAAATTGAAATTAACTCCATCTTGTGTACATTCATTTACTCATAGCTTTCAAGGAGTTTTGTGATTATTGGGGAATTTGGAATGTCTTTGCTCTCATCAAATGAATGTTTTCCTTAAAGCTACTACAATGGGAAAAAAAGAAAGCAAAGGTAACTTGGAGCCCCAGAAAATATGAGATAATAAAACTCAATTATGTGAGCTTGTTTGTGTGTGTGTGTGTGTGTGTGTGTGCATGCACACACAACCTGGGGGAGAGAGAAAGCTCATGGAAATAATTTTGAAAAATATTTTAATTTTTGAAAATAATCTTTAATGTTTCCAATTTAAAGCTATGCATTGTATGCAAGACCTTTCAAATAGCAGCCAGAGAATATGAGACATGTAGAATCAGAATTAGTATGGAAATTAACCTTTGCCAAAAATTTTCAAAGTTTTTTTTTTTTTTAACGAGTCACAGTTTTCTTTTTAATTTTTGAATTTTATTTTACTTATTATTTTATACAGCAGGTTCTTATTAGTCATCAATTTTATACACATTTTATACATATACATGTCAATCCCAATCAACCAATTCATCACACCACCATGCCCACCCCCCTGCGGCTTTCCCCCCTTTGTTCTCTACATCTGTGTCTCAACTTCTGCCCTACAAAGTGGTTTGTCTGTACCATTTTTCTAGGTTCTACATACATGCGTTAATATATGATATTTGTTTTTCTCTTTCTGACTTACTTCACTCTGTATGACAGTCTCTAGATCCATCCATGTCTCAACAAATGACCCAATTTCGTTCCTTTTTACGGCTAAGTAATATTCCATTGTATATATGTACCACAACTTCTTTATGCATTCGTCTGTTGATGGGCATTTAGGTTGCTTCCATGACCTGGCTATTGTAAATAGTGCTGCAATGACCATTGTGGTGCATGTGTCTTTTTGAATTATGGTTTTCTCTGGGTATATGCCCAATAGTGGGATTACTGGGTCATATGGTAATTCTACTTTTAGTTTTTTAAGGAACCTCCATACTGTTCTCCATAGTGGCTGTATCAATTTACATTCCCACCAACAGTGCAAGAGGGTTCCCTTTTCTTCACACCCTCTCAGCATTTGTTGTCTGTACATTTTCTGCTGATGCCCATTCTAACTGGTGTGAGGTGATACCTCATTGTAGTTTTGATTTGCATTTATCTAATAATTAATGATGTTGAGCAGCTTTTCTTGTGCTTCTTGGCCATCTGTATGTCTTCTTTGGAGAAATGTCTATTTAGGTCTTCTGCCCATTTTTGGATTGGGTTATTTGTTTCTTTAATATTGAGCTGCATGAGCTGTTTATATATCTTGGAGATTAATCCTTTGTCCGTTGACTCGTTTACAAATATTTTCTCCCATCCTGAAGGTTGTCTTTTCGTCTTGTTTATGGTTTCCTTTGCTGTGCCAAAGCTTTTAAGTTTCATTAGGTCCCATTTGTTTATTTTTGTTTATATTTCCATTACTCTAGGAAGTGGATCAAAAAAGATCTTGTTGTGATTTATGTCAAAGAGTGTTCTTCCTATGTTTTCCTCTAAGATTTTTATAGTGTCTGGTCTTACATTTAGGTCTCTAATCCATTTTGAGTTTATTTCTGTGTATAGTGTTAGAGAGTGTTCTAATTTCATTCTTTTACATGTAGCTGTCCAGTTTGCCCACCAAAATTTACTGAAGAGACTGTCTTTTCTCCATTGTATATCCTTGCCTCCTTTGTCATAGATTAATTGACCATAGGTGTGTGGATTTATCTCTGGGCTTTCTATCTTGTTCCATTGATCTATATTTCTGTTTTTGTGCCAGTACCATATTGTCCTGATTACTGTAGCTTTGTAGTATAGTCTGAAGTCAGGGAGTCTGATTCCTCCAGCTCCATTTTTTTCCCTCAAGACTGCTTTGGCTATTCGGGGTCTTTTGTGTCTCCATACAAATTTTAAGATTTTTTGTTCTAGTTCCGTAAAAACTGAAATTGGTAATTTGATAGGGATTGCATTGAATCTGTAGATTGCTTTGGGTAGTATAGTCATTTTCACAATATTGATTCTTCCAATCCAAGGACATGTTATATCTCTCCATCTGTTGGTATCATCTTTAATTTCTTTCATCAGTGTCTTATAGTTTTATGCATACAGGACTTTTGTCTCCTTAGGTAGGTTTATTCCTAGGAATTTTATTCTTTTTGTTGCAGTGGTAAATGGGAGTGTTTCCTTAATCTCTCTTTCAGACTCTTCATCATTAGTGTATAGGAATGCAACAGATTTCTGTGCATTTATTTCGTACCCTACAACTTTACTAAATTCATTGATTACTCTAGTAGTTTTCTGGTGGCATTTTTAGGATTCTCTATGTATAGTACCGTGTCATCTGCAAACAGTGACAGTTTTACTTCTTTTCCAATTTGTATTCCTTTTATTTCTTTTTCTTCTCTGATTGCCGTGGCTAGGACTTCCAAAACTATGTTGAATAATAGTGGTGAGAGTGGACATCCTTGTCTTGTTCCTGATCTTAGAGGAAACGCATTCATTTTTCACCATTGAGAATGATGTTTGTTGTGGGTTTGTCATATATGGCCTTTATTATGTTGAGGTAGGTTCCCTCTATGTCCACTTTCTGGAGAGTTTTTTATCATAAGTGGGTGTTGAATTTTGTCAAAAGCTTTTTCTGCATCTGTTGAGATGATCATATGGTTTTTATTCTTCAATTTTTTAATATGGTGTATCACATTGATTGATTTGCATATATTGAAGAATCCTTTCATCTCTGGGATAAATCCCACATCATCATGGTGTATGATCCTTTTAATGTGTTGTTGGATTCTGTTTGCTAGTATTTTGTTGAGGATTTTTGCATCTATATTCATCAGTGATATTGGTCTGTAATTTTCTTTTTTTGTAGTATCTTTGTCTGATTTTGGTATCAGGGTGATGGTGGCCTTATAGAATAAGTTTGGGAGTGTTCCTTCCTTCACAGTTTTGGAAGAGTTTGAGAAGGATTGTTCTTAGCTATTCTTTAAATGTTTGATAGAATTCACCTCTGAAGCCTTCTGGTCCTGGACTATTGTTTGTTGGAAGATTTTTAATCACAGTTTCAATTTCATTACTTGTGATTGGTCTGTTCATATTTTCTGTTTCTTCGTGGTTCAGTCTTGGAAGGTTATACCTTTCTAAGAATTTGTGCATTTCTTCCAGGTTGTCCGTTTTATTGGCATAGAGTTGCTTGTAGTAGTCTCTTAGGATGCTTTGTATTTCTGCGGTGTCTGTTGTAACTTCTCCTTTTTCATCTCTAATTTTATTGATTTGAGTCCTCTCCCTCTTTTTTTTGATGAGTCTGGCTACTGTTTTATCAATTTTGTTTATCTTCTCAAAGAACCAGCTTTTAGTTTTATTGATCTTTGCTATTGTTTTCTCTATTTCATTTATTTCTGCTCTGATTTTATGATTTCTTTCCTTCTGCTAACTTTGGGTTTTGTTTGTTCTTCTTTCTCTAGTTCCTTTAAGTGTAACATTAGATTGTTTATTTGAGATTTTTCTTGTTTCTTGAGGTAGGCTTGTATAGCTCTAAACTTCCCTCTTAGAACTGCTTTTGCTGCATCCCATAGGTTTTGGATTGTCGTGTTTTCATTGTCATTTGTCTCTAGGTATTTTTTGATTTCCTCTTTGATTTCTTCAGTGATCTCTTGGTTATTTAGTAACATATTGTTTAGCCTCCATGTGTTTGTGTTTTTTACGTTTTTTTCCCTGTAATTGATTTCTGATCTCAGAGCGTTGTGGTCAGAAAAGATGCTTGATTTGATTTCAATTTTCTTAAATTTACTGAGGCTTGATTTGCGACCCAAGATGTGACCTATACTGGATAATGTTCCATGTGCACTTGAGTAGAAAGTGTAATCTGCTGTTTTTGGATGGAATGTCCTATAAATATCAATTAAATCTATCTGGTCTATTGTGTCATTTAAAGCTGGTGTTTTATTATGAATTTTGTGTTTGGATGATCTGTCCATTGGTGTAAGTGAGGTGTTAAAGTCCCCCACTATTATTGTGTTACTATTGATTTCCTCTTTTATAGCTGTTGACAGTTGCCTTATGTATTGAGGTGCTCCTGTGTTGGGTGCATGTATATTTATAATTGTTATATCTTCTTCTTGGATTGAATCCTTGATCATTATGTAGTGTCCTTCCTTGTCTCTTGTAACATTCTTTATTTTAAAGTCTATTTTATCTGATATGAGTATTGCTATTCCAGCTTTCTTTTGATTTCCATTTGCATGGAATATCTTTTTGCATCCCCTCACTTTCAGTCTGTATGTGTCCCTAGGTCTGAAGTGGGTCTCTTATAGACAACATATATATGGGTCTTGTTTTTGTATCCATTCAGCAAGCCTGTGTCTCTTGGTTGGAGCATTTAATCCATTCACGTTTAAGGTAATTATCGATATGTATGTTCCTATGACCATTTTCTTAATTGTCTTGGGTTTGTTTTTGTAGGTCCTTTTCTTCTCTTGTGTTTCCCACTTAGAGAAGTTCCTTTAGCGTTTGTTATAGAGCTGGTTTTGTGGTGCTGAATTCTCTTAGCTTTTGCTTGTCTGTAAAGCTTTTGATTGCTTCTTCGAATCTGAATGAGATCCTTGCCGAGTAGAGTAATCTTGGTTGTAGGTTCTTCCCTTTCATCACTTTAAGTATATCATGCCACTCCCTTCCGGCTTGTAGAGTTTCTGCTGAGAAATCAGCTGTTAACCTTATGGGAGTTCCCTTGTATGTTACTTGTCGTTTTTCCCTCGCTGCTTTCAATTATCTTTCTCTGTCTTTAATTTTTGCCAATTTGATTACTATTTGTCTTGGCATGTTTCTCCTTGGGTTTATCCTGTATGGGACTCTCTGTGCTTCCTGGACTTGGGTGGCTATTTCCTTTCCCATGTTAGGGAAGTTTTATCCTGTATGGGACTCTCTGTGCTTCCTGGACTTGGGTGGCTATTTCCTTTCCCATGTTAGGGAAGTTTTAGACTCTAATCTCTTCAAATATTTTCTCCGGTCCTTTCTCTCTCTCTTCTCCTTCTGGGACCCCTATAACGCGAATGTTGTTGCATTTAATGTTGTCCCAGTGGTCTCTTAGGCTGTCTTCATTTCTTTTCAGTCTTTTTTCTTTATTCTGTTTTGCAGCAGTGAATTCCACCATTCTGTCTTCCAGGTCACTTATCCGTTCTTCTGCCTCAGTTTTTCTGCTATTGATTCCTACTAGTGTAGTTTTCATTTCAGTTATTGTATTGTTCGTCTCTGTTTGCTCTTTAAATCTTCTAGGTCATTGTTAAACATTTCTTGCATATTCTCAATCTTTGCCTCCATTCTTTTTGCGAGGTCCTGGACCATTTTCACTATCATTATTCTGAATTCTTTTTCTGGAAGGTTGCCTATCTCCACTTCATTTAGTTGTTTTTCTGGAGTTTTATCTTGTTCCTTCATCTGGTACATAGCCCTTGCCTTTTCATCTTGTCTGTCTTTGTGTGAATGTGGTTTTTGTTCCACAGGTGGCAGGATTGTAGTTCTTCTTGCTTCTGCCGTCTGCCCTCTGGTGGATGAGGCTATCTAAGCGGCTTGTGTAAGTTTCCTGATGGGAGGGACTGGTGGTGGGTAGAGCAGACTGTTGCTCTGGTGGGCAGAGCTCAGTGAAACTTTAATGTGCTTGTCTGCTGATGGGTGGGGCTGGGTTCCCTCCCCCTTGGTTGTTTGGCCTGAGGCAACGCAACACTGGAGCCTACCTGGGCTCTGGGGCTCTTTTGACAGACTCTGGGAGGGCTCATGCCAAGGAGTACTTCCCAGAACTTCTGCTGCCAGTGTCCTTGTCCCCAGGGTGAGCCACAGCCACCCCCCTGCCTCTGCAGGAGACCCTCCAACACTAGCAGGTAGGTCTGGTTCAGTCTCCCCCGGCGTCACTGCTCCTTCCCCTGGGTCCCGATGTGCACACTACTTTGTGTGTGCCCTCCAAGAGTGGAGTCTCTGTTTCCCCCAGTCCTGTTGAAGTCCTGCAATCAAATCCCACTAGGCTTCAAAGTCTGATTCTCTAGGAATTCCTCCTCCTTTTGCCGGACCCCCAGGTTGGGAAGCCTGACGTGGGGCTCAGAACGTTCACTCCAGTGGGTGGACTTCTGTGGTATAAGTGTTCTCAAGTCTGTGAGTCACCCACCCCGCAGTTATGGGATTTGGTTTTACTATGATTGTGCCCCTCCTACCGTCTCATTGTGGCTTCTCCTTTGTCTTTGGATGTGGGTTATCTTTTTTGGTGAGTTCCAGTGTCTTCCTGTCGATGATTGTCCAGCAGCTAGTTGTGATTCTGGTGTTCTCACAAGAGGGAGTGGAAGCACGTCCTTCTGCTCCGACATCTTAGTTCCTAGCTGGCTTAGTTCCATGAGTCATTGTTTTCCATTTGTGAGAGCTGTATACATTGTCACCACCTCACCTCATATACATTGTCACCACCTCACCTCATATACATTGTCACCACCTCACCTCATATACATTGTCACCACCTCACCCCACCCAGTAAACAGTCTTTCTGCACTGGACTTCTTTTAGTTTTTCTAATGCTTCACCATCCCTCGGTGTCAGAGCTGTTTCCACTTTCTGAAAGACATTTTCCCACCCCATCAGGATATATCATCAATTCATACATATTCTTTATATTCCAGTTTAAATGTCACTTCCTTGGAAAAATCTTCCCAACCCACATAGGTTAGATCAGAGCTCTTTGTTATTATTTTTAGACTGTGTCCTTTTCATTCATATGCCTATCACGGGGCTTAGTAAGGTGCTTTGCACACAGTGGGCACTTAATGATGACTTGCTCAATGAACAAAGGAGGATATAAGTAAGTTGGTCTTCTGACCTCTCAGATGACTTCTGGTCTTGCTGGACCATCTGGAGTCCATGAAATAATTATTTCTTCCATGTGAACATTTGGTTTTAATGTTTGACCCTGAATCTTTAATGCCACATCCATCCTCTTCTATTCACTTTCATATTCTATATTTGCAATTATAGAGTTGACAATGTGTGTCAAATTAAAGTTCATGAACAGGTCAGCTCCCAATACAGATCATTAATTTTAGTAGACAATATTCAAACTTCCATGAAACTGTGTAAAAGAAAATCTCTGGATTCTAGAAATCAACATGTTTTTAAAAAGAAAGAAAAACTTTTTCGGTTATACTTATCTTTCTAAAGTGTACAATCATTTTTTTTTCTTTTTAACAGCATCTGATCTATTTTAAAAGCTACTTGATGAAGAACAAAAAAAATCACTGTCTTTTCCAATTTGCTAAAAATGAGTAGGAGTGGAATTATTAACAGTAAAATGATGTCATTTCTTAGTCGCTTAACTTACCTTTTTAAAAAATGCTACTTTAAGGTTCTTGCACCTGAAAGGGAAAAAAGATATTAGGTACACACTTGCTATTTTCTCAGTAGAAATGGAAGAGGTTTTATTTGTCTATCCTCTCATAAATATTTTAGGAATTTTTTTAATGATATAGATCATAGGAACAAGTTAAAGAGAGTAGAAAACATCAAAACAAGCTAATCTTAAAAGCCAGCTACATGTGTGATCATTCAGATTTTAAAGTCAAGAGCAACTCAGATTCAATACATGGTCATGCACAGGAAAAAACATCAAGGTTATAAAGATGGAGAGATAGATAATATCCTACTACTTCCTCTTGACTTTGAAATTTATGCAGTAAGGCATATGTCTATTTGAGACTTGATAAGTTTTTATTTTTATTATAATTTAAAATTTCCATCAATCCCCCCATTTAAAGGCACAATATTCAAAAAGCGTCTGCAGAGAAATAAAATCTCAGCATTATACAAAATTTTGGATTCATTTGTGACCCTCGGATTCAAGGAAAAGTAACAGTAAGCTATTAAAGTAACAAATTCAAAAACCCCTCATAAAGACAAAGCAAACAAAACAACAACAACTCCCAGCTTAGATATGAAAAGTTGAAGTAAATTGTAAATGTTCTAGCTAAGGTCATACTGGAAATCTCTATCCAGAGGTTATCCAGAGGTGCTTCTATTCTATTTTCTATTGTTTCCATTTTCCTTTTTCTCTTTAAAAAAAAAAAATCTGTAAAAATTCAAGCTTGAAGCTCTTTGTTAATTAAATATTTCCATTTCTATTATAAAGTCTACATTCAAAATTTACTAATAAGCTTATATGAAAGGTAACAAAGCAGGAAGTATACATAACTAAAAACCTCATTACACATTATGGACAATGGGCAACTGATTGTTAAGTGCTTATGATTTGAGAGCTATCTAAGCTAAGAAAGCTACTAATTCTACTATATATACATTATATTCTTTGGAACAGCTATGTCAATGTTTATTGTTCAGTGATAGAACAGTGATTGACAGTATAGAGTTGTAAAGTAAAAAGTCACTACGTTTTGTTGACTTCATATTTACATAACATTTTAATTTTTCAATGAAGTGTCTACATTTTTATCTCAAGATGAACTGTATATGATTTTGGCATCAAGTAAGTGAAATGTTAAAAATCATGTTTTGGTGGGTTCTGTAGTCTGACCTGGGACCCTAATTTTGATGCATGTTATTTGAGTAGGTGTACAGGAAAGAGATCATTCTTGGCAAGGGAAGAACATTACTACATGTTTGAGGTTAGAATTAAAGGGAATAACTGATCAGACTAGAAATAAAGGGAGTAACACCAAGAACTGTGAAGAGCCTACTCTATATAAATCATGAATATAGAGTGGTAGTGGTGGTGGTTGTGATAGTGACAGCCGTGGTGTAGAAAATACAGTACAACATTGAATAATTCAAATTCTCTGGCCTTAGAGAACCTTAAGATTTACTAGGCATAGGAAGGCAAAAATACGTTACAGCATTATGGATGAATCAAAAGGGCGGAAGAGAATGGATGTCATTTGAAAATGGGCTATTTATTGAGATATTTCCTAGGCTGCTGTTAAGGGTATGAGGGACTACTTTGAAATTTCACACTAGAGTGTGGTTGGTGGTAGCACATTTCACTAAGTCGTTTCTGGACTACAGGCAGCCTAACACAGGCCTATGTCATGCTATAGGAAAATGATTGGTTAGACCACATGCTTAGAATATTTTTAGTAGAAATTTGACGGCCCTACTTGATTGCTGAAAGATGAATTAATTACAAACAGGATGGCTTAAGGAATGATTTCAAGAAAATGATGTAAAAGTTTAGAAGTTAGAATGATTGATGACTAATAAAAGTGTGCAGTGAGAGAGACCTAGGTACATGGAGAGCAAATTATTTTTTTTTTTCCTGTAAGTTATTGAAGAAAAATTATATGAAAACAAGTTGTAGTACTGGTCAGCAGCTGTTTCAACCCAAGGGCCATATGGAATAGTTATGCTTCAACAATTTTGGTTCAGCTAGTTCACCAATGTCATTGTTGGGAAGTTGTGTGAAATGGTGGAAAATGAAAGGCTTGGATACCAAACAGATAAGTTTGAGAATGGCTCTGCCACTCACTGATTCTGTAAAATTGAGTAGGAAGCATAATGACTTACCTGGCCCTGGCACAGGTTATGCAGGGGTAGACTGGTGGTAACCTTTGTTCTGGAGAGTTATGTGTGGAGAGTTATGTGACTGATATACTTGCGCGTGTAGTTTAACACATGGCATTTAGTGTGAAAGAATTTCATAGTTTATATTCTATCACTTGTCACATTGCTCTGAAGTTCCCACTTGCACAGATGGAGAGCAAGACATACTTTAAACTTGCTACTTCAATGTTTGATATTTTGCAGGTAAACATTTCATATATTCAAAGCTCAGCCCCCTCTTTTTTCTTCTCTCATGATTGACTCCCCCTTTCTTTTCCCTAAGATGATACCCTGGCTTAGGGGAAAGCTTGCGTATGCTCATGGCAGGAGGGAAAGAAGGCAGCTTCTTGCTGGTCTTTGAGCAAGCCTGTGAGGAGGGTCCCCTTTCCTAGGCAGTGGCTTTACTACTTCCCCAGTCTACTGGTGATGGCAGGTTACAGCTGGTCTTCGGAAGTGCCAGCATCCAATATTTTGGACTGCCAACCCTTCCGTTGACTTAGTCAATGGACTTAGATTAATTTGAGAGTACTTTAGTTATGAGTATGTGGAGATGACTAGAATCAAATGGACCAGATGCCTAACATATTTTTGAGGAACTTCACTGGGAAAAAAAAGTCTAGAACACCCTTTGACTCTTTGAGCTATAAATCAAGCCTTGGAATCTGAGCAGTAGGTGAGCAAGGTATCATGCTCCATCAAAATTTGTGTTTTTATCATTTTATCTTCAATGTTAAACTTTTAATCTGAATTTAAATAGCATCCATAACAATGGCTGATGGAGTCACTTTGGAAAGAATCAAATTCTGAAAAGCTTTCCTTTGTTTCCCTGTATTGGATGAAAACTATCACATCATTATTGAAATAGAAAACTGACATTTTATTTGAAGCACCTGATAACATTAGATAAAACTGGCCTCATTTAACTCTTTAAAATACTTTTTCTTTTGCTAATGGCGTCGACACATTGACAGTTTTCTTCTTCATCTTTGTAAATTGCAGATGGAAACTTGAAATTAAAAACGTGAAAAATTATATGAATTGTGACTTGATCTAAATGAAACATTACGCTTCACAGAGCGATATATAAATACACCTTATACTGCAGCATGTGTTACATTCGTGGTCTTCAGGTACAGTCTTCTCTAAATAGCTAACTTCTGGAATAGCTGCTGATGTTTCCTCAGATTTGTATTTTGTGATTTCCTTGGGTCAGTGGTATCATCACAACCCCCATTTTCGATGGGCAAGTCAGAACCATATTTTGTCTTGGTAACACAAACTCAATACTTAATATTTTTTGTTGATCATGACATTTTAACTCCAGTACTACCGAAGAGTTTATTGGGGGAAAAATGTGTTAGCAAACAACAACAAAATAGTTGTAGGTTGATGCTATAAAATAAATGACATAACCACTGTAGCAAGAAGGTTCAGATTAGTTTTCATGTGAGGCTTAGCAGATCCGCTCAGCCTTTTTCTAACATGTTAGTATGTTAGTATGTTTCCTCGTTTATAAATTTCCCACAGTTCCCACTGATCTTCTCAACTGGCTTCTTGGTAGTTTCATGCATTTCACAGGTTGTAGCATGGGTCATCATGTAAAGGGTTGATATAGTAAATGCCAGACATGGGTGGCAGTGTTAAAGAGTTTACTCCATCAGACCAGACTGAGGTAGCTTTCCCCACCTGCTTTGACTGAGCACACCTCATTTTATCAGTAAACACCTTGTGTAGTGTCCTTGAAAGGAATACTGTTGCATTATATCTGGAATTGGTGTGGCACACACTTCCTACTTATTACTGGTTATATTTCAGGTTTTAATAGGTGTTAAAAGGAGATTGTTAACTGTGCTTCTCACGCAGTACTAGACACGTGGTAGAAGTACAAGGTGTAAGTTTTTCAAACCCATCAGAGCTTATGTTGGTGCAAATGTTAATAATAATGTTTCATTAAAAATGAAAGCTCTGGGATAAAGTTGAAGTGGATGGGACTCAGGGATGATGAACTCAAATTCAGACTCTCCCAGGCAAACTGGGACATATGGTCATTTTACTTTGTAAGCCCCTCATGGTTTCTCTCCTTTCTAGTCTCATTTTTGGGTGTCACTATGTCCCCTATGTTAGCCATGACAGGATAAACTACTGTTAAAAAAAAAAGACTAAAAATGTATAATGCCTCAATTATATTAGATATTAGTTTTCATTTACTTAACCCACCAAGGTGGGTATTCCTGGTCAGAAGGTGGCTGTCCTCCATGCAATGATTCAGGGATTCATGCTTTTTACTTCTTGTGACATTGCCTTTCCCAAAGGCCTTAATGACATCTTCATCCAGCTGTGGAAGGGAGACATCTGTTTGGAGGGGACATAAATTTTTTATAAAGGCTTTGGTCTATATAAGGCTCCTATCACTTCTGTTCACCTCCCATTAAGAACTCAGCCATGTGGGCACAAGTCACTACAAAGGAGGTTGGGAAATGCAGCTCAGGACACTCAAGCAAAGGAGGAAATGGATTTTGGTGAGCTCATAAAGTCACTGACAATAGTGATATTTTTCTCACTTTTTGGTGCTTTCTAATCACCAAATATAATTTTTAGTCTCCTTGTCAAATATGAACACATTTATCGCATCCTAAAAGGTGATAACCTGAAGTCACATTGAGTGTCTGTAGAATGTTTGCATCCACATCAGAGTTTAAGATGGCTTGAAGACGCATGATTCTGTCCATTTATTAAGGTTGCATTTCCTTATAGTCTGGTGACCTGTAGTCAATCAAAGTTATTTGTCCCTGCCCCCCACCACCCAAACTACCAATTTATAATGATAGAGCAAAGACAGCATTATTGCAAATACATACATACACAACAGTATGAAACATAACACCAGTCACTTAGCTATACCAGTGATGGAAACCTCTTGGGCAGGCAATGTGAAAGCCTCCAGCTTTGGCAGTGGAGTCATTTCCTTGACTAGAGGTAGGATGTATTCTGTGGGAGTCCCAGCTTCCGGAAAATGTGTCCTTGTCTGTTTTCCACCGTGAACGTGTAAGTTGAGAATTGACGAGTGAGTCTGCTTTGGGGGCTTATGCATCCTACTTCTTGCTCATGTACTGCTTGGAGTTCAAGGATTGTTTTACAGGTCAGACAGTCAAAGGATGTTCTAGACTTTACTTTTCCCCCAGGGAAGTTTCTCAAAAACATTTTAGATATCTAATCCATTTGATTCCAGTCACCTCCACATAAAGTTCTTTCCTAGATTAAACCTGCTTTATTTCTTTGCTTCCTTCTCTGATGCCTTTCTCTTGTCAGTTCATTGATGACTGCCTTGTGGCTATCTAAAGCTATAGGTATGGGCTTGTTGGGCTGCACCCTGCAGGCCTGCAAGGCCTGTGCTTGCCCAGCTTCAAGACCAAAGAAATAGCCCTGAGTCAGCAATGGGGACATCAATGGTTTAATGGATATAGGAAGCTTACATGTCTGAAGCAAGGTCTTGAAGCAACACCCCACCATGTATGGCAGATGGTGGGGCAGGACGGGGCAGCAGTCTTTGCTCCCAGGGGCAAGGGGAGGTTAGCAATTATAGGGGGAATTGATGTCAGCCAGGGAAACCAGCAGAGGGACAGGCCCCTCATCAACTCTTTGATAAGCATAGTGGAGAGTTCTGATCTAAAACTAGAACAGACATTGGCTGAGGCCTGGGGCAGGAATGTAGGAAGGTCAGTCATGTGAGTAGGGTGTAGGTGAACCAGGCACTGGTTGAGGGGGGGATGTACAGAGAGCAAGAGAACAGCCATCTTGAGTGGTCTGACCATACAGGGCTCTACCCTTTGTCTATGTTTGCCACAGAACTGTGTTCCCTTATAAAAATGAGAAGTCTTAATGGGTCTTTGCTGCTCAAATTTCTAGTCTTCTTTCCTACTCTGGAATTCTCGGAAGCAGTAACACCATGTGAGTATGCAAATTTCTGGCCACATTCTATTCCTCTTTATTTCTGTTTGCAAACCAGAAATTCCTTGCCTGACCTCACCTTGTTCTTTAAATACCTTCTTATAAAGAAAAAGAAACCAAGGGCAAGCACTAAAATTTAATTCCTTCTAGTAGCTTTCCCTAAAATTAGAGGCTCTGTAGGTACAGTCTGTCTTCCTAATTATTGTAGGCAACATTTAATCATATGGTTTATTACTGCATAACATGGGTCTCTAGCTTTTTGGCAAAATATATCATCGATTTCCACTCAATGCCATGTATTTCAGTTTTGTCATGATAATAACTCACGTCAAGATGCATATTTTCTGTATTAGTTATAGTAAGCTAAATTTCAGTAACAAATAACACCAAAATGTATAATGTATCAAGTTAGTAAAATGTATTTCTCACTTATAATAGTTCAAAGCAGGTATACTGATTGGACAGCCTTTTCCCCATATTCATTCATTTACAGACCCAGGCCCTTTTTTCTTGTAGATGTACCCGTACCAAAACTGTGTCCTCATCTTCATCTAACTAGGAGAAAGAGAAAGAGAACCTGAAGGGATACAATCTCTTCTTAAAATCTTTGACCTGGAAATAGCACAGATTATATACCCTTACATTCCATGGACCAGTTTCAGCCATATTACCAAAGCTGGCTCTGAGAGTGACTGAAAAATGTGATCTAGCTTCTGAGGAGAAAGAAAGGAAAGTGAATCTTGGAGAACATCTAACATCTTCCCACCTTCTTCCATATTCTCTGTGCTCCAGCAACGCTGACTTCCCTTCACTTCCTGGGCAATGGCATACTCCTCCTGTGATGGAGAATATGTCCTTTTTGCTTCCCTCTACCAAAGTGCTCTTCCTACTACCTCTATGCTCATATTAACTCCCAGCTCTGTGTTCTTTTTTTCTCATGGAAGTCTCTGTCTGATCACTTTCTGTTATCTGTGTTCATAGCGGCCAGGACTCTCACTTCTGTGATACTTATCACAACTGTCATCAAAGAGCTCTGTTCTGTTGTTCCTGATTGTAACCTTTCACAATATCTGAAACATCATTAGTTATCGAGTGTTGAATAAATGAATGAATCAGTGAATATATGATATTCTAAAAGCTTATTGTTTAGGTGAATTGGCAGAAATTATATCATGCCCTAGTTTCAGCACCATTAGTGATGTGAGAAACAGTGCTAGGTATATGTAGAAATGGAAACATGTTTCTGAGATTAACATTTCTGTGCACAAAGTTATAAAAATGATATATAAAAACACGTAACCAAATACAGAGCGGGAAACAACACAGCTGATGCTTTCCTATGTGACAATTAAGGATAGGGAAAGTAAAGCCAAACCAGAAATATTTAAGATGGCATTGACTTAATCATCATTTTCAGTACTTTTGTCCACTGAAGTCTTTTCTTACACTGATTAAATAAATATAAACATTATTTGTTTGAATATTTATCTTTGGTGATTCCTTTACTAATATAAAGATGGTCAGTACTATGTAAAGTGTCTGGGAAATACTTTCATTGCAATATGAGTTTATATATATAGTAATGAGAAAATGGAAACACCACTTATAATTCAGTGCTGGAGTGACTTGAAGTCCAGAGAAAATCTCTCTGAAATCAAGGTTCTGTTTCAATACAGTGGACCTTTACAATTTTAATTATTAGCATTGGACTGTGGATGGACCTTATTAGCTTAATTGCATATCATTTCTGTCTGGCAGCTGGCAGTTTGGAGTATCATTTATTTAGCACTTTTGAATTCTGTATTCTCACCACTTTCTCATCCATGAACTTGCGATTTGTATATATTTTTCTTACGCAATGACAGAAGATATTGAAAATTTATGTAATTTGGGGTCTTTAAGTTGATGTGAGCAGCTCACCTTTCTCTAGTAAATTATATTTCTTTCAAAATTCCAGCTGCCAATTTTGATTATAGGGAGATGGAAAAAAATTCTGAGACCAAAGTGCTTAGATCTTTGAACTTAACTTCTGAATATACAAATAATTAATGCAACTTCATTCATATATTTAGAAAATATTTATTTTTCCCAGCTCTGTTCTGTGTAAATGACAGAGGAGACTATTCCCTGTTGTCATAGAGCTTACACTGATCATGTGTTTTTTCAGCCTAGCACGTGATATCATGTTTATTGAATACTACTAGAAGCCAGTCACTGTGCTAAGTGTTGCGATGGAGAAGATTGAAGAGGACATGGTCCCAGACATCAAAGAACGCACAGGCTAGTGTATGGAGTACTTCTTTAACTAGCATTTAGGGAGCCAATATGTGTAAAATAAGCCTGGCAGGGCTTCCCTGGTGGCGCAGTGGTTGAGAGTCCGCCTGCCGATGCAGGGGACACGGGTTCGTGCCCCGGTCCGGGAAGATCCCACATGCCGCAGAGCGGCTGGGCCCGTGAGCCATGGTCGCTGAGCCTGCGCGTCCGGAGCCTGTGCTCCGCGCTGGGAGAGGCCACAGCGGTGAGAGGCCCACGTACAGCAAAAAAAAAAAAAAAAAAAAAAAAGCGTGGAAGATTATCTAAATAATTGAAGACATGGAATTTTTCGGCATGAAGGCTTGACTAAAGATTATTTGTAGTGAATAAAATTTCTATCTGTGCTTATTTTAAAATAATCTCATCCTAAGTAACTACCTATATATATAGGGCACCTAGAAGACAGAAAGTATCTGAAAAAAATTTAGGGAAATAGTTCAGCACTTGAAAAGTTACTGGCAGCACAGCAGTGACAATTGAAAAGAATACCTATGCAAACTTATATATTATTTAATGCCAACCCGTGCTGTCAACTATAAGCTATACTTTACTTTTCTAGTTCATATTGCATTGCACGTCTGCCTGTTTTCACCATGAGACTTCTATTTTGGCCTAATATAAGATGGGCAGTCGAGACATCAATAGAACTTCCCTTGAATGTCTAAAAAAGTGAGAGTGCGATCTTTTCTTCTCAAAAGATTATCAGAAATATATCTGTATATGTTACTCAAAATCACTTTCTTCCTCTATTTATAACTCCTAAAAATTTCTGGCCCCTGTTAGTCTGCAAGGCTGTACAAGGCTTCACATCTCCAGATAAAGAAAATAAAGGTATAATTTAAATCCTATACAGATGCCTATCTCTCCAAAATAGTACATCTAAATTCAGAATCAGCAAGTAGATTGTGGCAGAATAAATATACCATTATCCTCAAATAGAAGAAACATTTTAAAAATAATTGTATAACTTTGTACTCAAGATGCATGACTAAGTTATCAGAATGCTCTATGAAAGCTCATGGAAAGAATCATTTGTAAATTGATAAAAGTATTTTTCAAAAAGTAGACCAGGACGTTATTATCAACCTAGAAACATATGCAAGCTTCCTATGTCATTTCATTCACTGTAATGTACGTTTCATTTTACCAGCATACAAATCTTTATCAAATAATTTTGTTCCTTTTTCTTAATGGTCAATTTTAGCATTCTTTTCATGGGTTTCAGAAATGCAGGTGAAAACCCTTCATTTGTAAACCCTTTGGCATTTAATCAGCTTCTCTTGAAATTTGTCCTTCTATTTTAGATTTATCAGATGCCATTGTTTGCTGTAGTGAACACGATACCAAGTTTTATATTCATCAGGCCATCTTTCTTTCCCAAGGCATTCTCCAGGAAAGAGAGAGAATGGACTGTAGCTTGCTGCTAAGACTGTTCTTTCCACACATGCTTGGTCAGAGCCACTAGAGGAAGAGAAAGTGGCAAGGCACAAGGTCCCTTTCCTAAAGTCCAAGTGCGCATGATTGTGCTTTTCCCAGTCATATGTCTCCATGAGCTATTCAGAGACTAGGAGACTGGTATCCAAGCTGCCAGACCTTCTGCCTGTGGGTTCCAGCCTGAACTGTGTGGTAAGCCACAAGTTTGCACAAGCCTCTTCTTCAATCAGCGTTCTCCCTGTTTCTACCCAGGGCACCAGGTGACATGAATAGACTGAGGACTCCAAAGAATTCTTCTCCATTTGGACACTTAGAGACTTTAGCTCATTAACTGTTTAGTAAGGTGTAGCTTGAGGAAACTCAGGATGTGAAAACATAGGATACTGGTCCCAGATAGTTGAGGTGCATATGAAAGGAAAGATTTCAGTGAGCCCACTCTTGCATCTTCCCATACATAGAAAATTGCTAAATTCCTTAACTTGAGATGTCTAGTTTTCTTTTATTAACAGTAGTCTGTTGTTCTGACTACGTGGTGTTGTTGCAAAAGCTCCCATATATCATGGCTCCGCACCCTTCCTCTTCGGAACAGTTTTCTTAGCATTATCTGAGATGCTGTCTCCTGAGCTTCAAGTCCTAAGAATGTCCGCCGAATAAAGATTGTGCATTTTTATCAGTCAACAAGTGGCAAGGGCAGTTTTCAGCAGTCATTGTCTATTGTGAGGTTGAAAAGTGCTGTACAAATGAGCCAAAGATGGCCTCTGTGTATTGGTCCCTAAGGTTATTTCCTCACTGCAGGCTGGAACCATTAGTTCATTAGCTTGAAAGCCCACTGATGCCAAACTCAGATTTTTACACGTACAATTGTTTTAAATATAGTCCAAACAAGTAAAATTTTAGCTTCTTAGAGCCTGCTTGTGTGCATGCCCTGTGAAACCTCATCTTGATAGCTATTACCTATTGAAAAGAACTACTGTAGTTATAAGGCCCCCAAGACCCTGCTGCCCTTCAAAGTTCTCTGACGCAGAGACTCCTTGCTGTCCTGCTGAGTGACATCACCTAGATATTTAAGCCCTCTCTCTAATCTTCCTCTCCCTGGGGAAGTTCCCTTGCCTTCCTCCCCTCTGGGTAGTGCCAGTTCCACCCCCTCTACCTCCCCCAACCTCTCCACACCCCCAGGCCTCCGCCTATAGCCTCTGGACTCCCCTATAGGCAGACATATCAAAGCTAAAGTTTGTGTGTGCTCCTACCACGTCATGGTCAGATCTTTTCCCTAGATTAGTTTCCAAATCCCTAGAACTTCTATAAAAAGCCATTTGCCACAGAGACAGTAAAAAAGCCCCTTCAAGGAGCTTTTCATGCCAGAGACTTGAAATTGTGATTTCTGGAAGGGAGAAATCACAACAAAAACTGAGATGGGGGACTTTCCTGGTGGCGCAGTGGTTAAGAATCCACCTGCCAATGCAGGGGACACGGGTTCGAGCACTGGTCCGGAAAGATTCCACATGCCGCAGACCAACTAAGCCCATGCGCCACAACTACTGAGCCTGCGCTCTAGGGCCCGCAAGTCACAACTACTGAGCCTGCGAGCCACAACTACTGAAGCCCACACACCTAGACCCCGTGCTCCGTAACAAGAGAAACCACCGCAGTGTGAAGCCCGTGCACCGCAACGAAGAGTAGCCCCTGCTTGCTACAACTAGAGAAAGCCCGCACACATCAAGGAAGACCCAATGCAACCAAAAAAAAAAAAAAAAAAAGCTGAGATGGGAGGGGGAAGAAAAGGCAATCATCAGGAAATAGCTGAGAAGACTTGGTGGCAGATACATGTGAAACATGTCCTGTATTCTCCTAGAAATAAATGAGAAGGATTTTTTAGGGAGGCTGAATTCTTGCCATATAAGATAAAATGAAAGTCAGAAAATAAACGTCAGTTACCTATAGATGTTCCGTATAATCACCATAGATCTTCTATTTGTCAGGGCTCTCTACTATGGGGAGCGACCCTACAAGGTCATATATCATGTCATAAAGCCCAGCAGCCTAGACTACGGGAGTTTTCATCCTGTGAGCAGGGATTCTTGACATTGGATCTATGTGACAGATTCTTGGGATAGGCTTCAGGAGGAGGGCTTCATAAACCCCCTGAATTTGAGTGCAAAATGTGTGAGTGTGCATGCAGTGCCCATGGCAGAATCTGCTGGTGGTCTCTTAGTGGCCACCCTCCTGATCTTCCTTAGATTTCCCAGCCTCTCTTGCAGTTGGTGTGATCATACATTTCAGCCAATGAAATGTTAGTAGAAGTAAGATGAAAACTCTGTGATGTGCCTTTAAAAGAGTAGAGGATATCCTTCTTTATCCTTCCTCCCCTCCTGCTGGCTAGCATATAGACAAAATGGCAGGAGCTCAAACTTCCTGGGGCCATGAGAGGTCTTAGAAATGAAAGCTGTGCCCAGTAAAACCACAAGATAGAACTGGCTTGGCTCCCTAACTCCATGTAGATGCCAAATTATCCCTGGACAGCTTATCTCAAGACTATCACATGAAAGAAAAATGATCTTCTATCTCTTTTAAGTTTTGGATTTTCTGTTTCATCCTAGCCCATTTCTCAGTGATGCAGTATATTTTTATGGTGATTTTTTCCACATTTTCATTATTTTCTCAAAAAGGCCTTTGCTGCTGAAATATTTACTAACTTCTTGACTAGAAGAATATGTAGACCCTAATAGGACAGACTGTGGTAAAAAATTATCTCACAGACATATCCTCATCATTTGACAATATTGAATGAAAGTTAAGTTTTAACCCATTAGTACTAGGACTAGTCACTCTATATGCAGATTTCAGGCATGGCTATGGTTTATATATATTGTAAACCAAGTATCTGGCATTTTAGTAAATTTCCTCTATGAGCTTCAAGTACTACCATCCAAGGATACTAGAACAAATATATAGTTATTTGCTGCTCTGCAAAGATTAATGGAAAGAGGCCATTGAGCTGAAGTGGCAGGGGCAGCATCTTCTTAAAAAACTATGGTTGGAAGTGCATAGGGATTTTAAAGGTAGTGAAAATCTTCATTGAATTGTAAAGTATGTATTTTGGAAGTACTAATTTTAGAGGGAGAACACCTTGTGAGGAAAGGGGAAATGGATTAATATATGATGTTTAGTATATAGATTATATGATGTATATGACTAGTATATGATGAATTAGTATATGATAGTCTTTGTTTTCCTTGGCTGGTATTTCTTCTTTGGTCTTTTTAAATGTAGCTCCAGTTTATTATTGATAGTGTTATGAGTATCTCTGTAGTATTTTGAGTGCTAATCTTACTGATAACTTATTTTCTCTTTAAAAGTTCCTCAGCTCTTTTTTTTTTTTTGGATCTGTCTCTCTCTTTTTGTTTTTTAACATCTTTGTTGGAATGTAATTGCTTTACAATGGTGTGTTAGTTTCTGCTGTGTAACAAAGTGAATCAGCTATACATATACATATATACCCATATCTCTTCCCTCTTGCGTCTCCCTCCCTCCCACCCTCCCTATCCCACCCCTCTAGGTGGTCACAAAGCACCGAGCTGATCTCCCTGTGCTGTGTGGCTGCTTCCCACTAGCTATCGGTTTTACATTTGGTAGTGTATATATGTCCATGCCACTCTCTCACTTTGTCCCAGCTTACCCTTCCCCCTCCCCGTGTCCTCAAGTCCATTCTCTAGTAGGTCTGTGTCTTTATTCCCATCCTGCCCCTAGGTTCTTCATGACCAATTTTTTTTTTTAGATTCCGTATATATGTGTTAGCATACGGTATTTGTTTTCTCTTTCTGACTTCACTCTGTATGACAGACTCTAGGTCCATGCACCTCACTACAAATAACTCAATTTCATTTCTTTTTATGGCTGAGTAATATTCCATTGTATATATGTGCCACGTCTTCTTTATCCATTCATCTGTCGATGGACACAGGTTGCTTCCTCAGCTCTTAAGTGTAACTTTATAATATTTGGGAATCCAATATTTTTACTGAGAAAAAAAGTTATATTTTAAAATAATTATTGATAGGAAATCAGATTGAATGAATAAAGTGAAGTTATACTTTATAAACTTGTGAAAATATGTGTAAAATGTTTGGACAAGTACATGGTATACTCAATAAATATTTAATCAGCTTTTGTCATTATTATTATTATTAATTGCTATAAAATGCCACTTTTAGTAAAAAACAAATACTTATATGTAATTTCAGTTATATCTAGGGTGGATATCTGGCTAAAATATTACATTCCAACTTTTAGAAACTTTGAGCTATAAAAATCAGAATGCATTATTTGTAGAGAAAATATTGTTAGCTAAGATAAAAACATTAAACAAACCTTAAAGTGTATGCACACAATCTGTCGATGGTTTGCCAAAACCTATAGGACAACTTTATTTTTTGCCTAAAATTTGAATAGTATATAATTTATAGAAAATATGTATAAGTGAAGAGTAGAAAAATCAGCCAGACTGTTTCATTCAATAATAATCACTGTTAGCAATTTCATATACATATAATACAAAAATGTACACTATCAAATGGGATATGCAGCTATTTCTAAGCATATTAGTATTAGCTTTCCCACTAAATGATATATCTTGAACATCTTTTGTTATTCTTTAATAGCATTATATTAAAAGGCTGCAACTCATATGTGTATATTATTATTTATTTAACTATCTTTTTGAATTTGTCATTTAGATTACTTACAACTTTTTCCCCACATACATAGTGCTGTAACAAAACTTGATTTCTGTAGCATTAATTCCTAGAGGAATTAATATGTATGAAATATACTGTGTGTGCTGCTAAATTTTGCCCCAGACATCTTGTGTCACTTTCTACAGCCCTTAACATTGTAGGACATTTCATTTTAAAATACCCTGACTGACACTGGGTAGTAATTTTCCTTTCTTCTCCTCTTCCTTTCCATCATATATTCTTCTCTTTCTCCTTTTTTCCCTGCTTCTTCCCTTCCTTCCTTTTCCTCCCCTCCCTCTTTCTCTTTCCCCACTCCTCCTTTTCTACCTTCTTTATTTGTTCTTCCATTTCACCAATTCAATCATGAGAAAAAGAAAAAGGCCAGATACTGTTTTCAGTTTCACTTAAATCATCAGAGATTTTGAACAGTTCTCACATTCATTTTCTATCTACACTTCTTCTTTTGTGAATTGTTTGATCAATTATTGACACATTCATTTTTTTTTTAATAGTGAAAACTTTTATATTTAGAATTAGTCAGCTGGACTCAGTTTAGATGATCCCAAGTTTGTTGGCAACATCCAAAGCATCATAGTCAGGAGCCAGTCGAACGTATGCCTTCTTCTCTCCATCAGGCCCCTTAAGTTCTAGAGGCAGGGCAGCTGATGTTTCCTCAGAAGTCCATACTCCATACAAGGGGCTGATCAGGGTGTTGACCTTAGCCACGTCAATGTCATAGACCTTCTTCACAGCCTGTTTAATCTGGTGCTTGTTGGCCTTGACATCCACAATGAACACCAGTGTGTTGTTGTCTTCTGTTTTCTTCATGGGTGACTCGGTGGTGAGGGGGAACTTGATGATGGCATAGTGGTCAAGCTTGTTTCTCCTAGGGGCGCTCTTCCGAGGATATTTGGGCTGCCTCCTGAGCCGCAGTGTTTTGGGCCGTCGGAAGGTGGGTGACGTCCGGATCTTCTTTTCTTTGTGGCTGTGTATGCCATTCAACACTGCTTTATTGGCCTTCAAAGCCTTTGCTTTGGCTTCGGCTTTGGGAGGGGGCAGGGACTTCCTTTTTCGCTTTCGGCTCCATCTTCGTGAAAAGGCCACATTCATTTTTATAAAGCTCTTTAAAGATGTTAACCCTTTGCCTGACAAGAATTTAACATTTTTACAGAGGCATTTCTAGTAATTTTTACTTTATAATGTCTACTTACCCATTAAAAGATTTTGGAGGTATTCATCCGTATTTCCTTTTTGTATTTTTTTTTGTTACTTTCATTTATCTATATTTTCTCCAATGATTTGAAATGCTACCCTTCCTCATATTCTTAATTCTTACATTATCAGGATATGTTTTCAGGCTCTCTTACTCTCACTTTCTCTCTCTCTCTTTCTCTTTTTGGTTTATCTGCCTGCCTTTGCCTGTACTTGTAGCATACTTTTAAAATTATAATGTCTTTATATATGTTTTAATACTTTCAGAGTTAGTTACTCATTATTACTCCATTTTCTTAGTTATTTATACTCCTTTATAAAATACATAGTTTTAAAATTATAAGGCAATGTCAAGAATACAAAGGTCAAAAATTTAGATTAGTTCAAATTGCAATGGAACCAAAATTATAATATTCTATAGATAAGTAAAAACATGGATTCAAAGGTCTTTTACATTTTCAAAGGCTTAAACTGTTCACTATTTTGCATATTCAAAAGTATACCAGAATCTCATGTATGTTCTGAGCATGCATGTGCATTATGAAAACGAAAGCAGAAAATTTATACTGGACACTGAAATTTGTCTATTACTAGAATATAGATTAACATGCCAAGGATGATTTCTTACTGAGTTTTAGGTGGGCTTTAATGGTAATTTATGATGCAATTACTAGAGCAGAAAAAATAAATGAATCGTTATATTCAGTATATGCCACAAAATATTGTCAGCTATAATGCAACCATTTAAATAAATGGGGCTAAAGTAAAGTTAGCAGCCAAACCTTTGGTGACTTAAATCTTTTATTGGTCAAACTTTCCGAAAATGCATTTCTCCTTAGCATAGTTTCTGTCACCAGAAGGAAAGCTCTATGTTAAACACATAGGACTAAGCTCTTTAGAAATTAAAAAAAAAAATCCTCATAATAGCAAACATATTTTCCCTCTAATATTCACCATATTAAAATCAAAGGAATTCCTACTAGAGCTGTTTATTTTAGTATTTTTCAATATTTAAAATAATCATACTATTTAAATAAATGACTAAAAATCTTTCAAGACTGAAGTTTTAAGGTAAATATTACGGCTACCACAGAAGTACAAGTTTTATTTTTTTTGAATTTCAAAATGCTAGAAGTAATTTTCCTTGCACTATATTCTAGTTTGATGAATATCAATGATTACTGATGATACTTTAAGTGTAATAAATTGATAATTTTGTATAGATCATACTATTTTTGTTCAGTGTGAGAAAATTACAATCGCAATGCTATTGTAATGCTATGTTATCTATAACATAGCAAGAGAAAACAAGAAAGAACAGTGACAGGAAGAGGAAGAAAAAAGAAAATAATGAAAAAAAAGGGATGAATGTTTGTTTCAAAAGACAAGAAAATAAGTGAAAATAAATCTATAACAAAAATACTATGCCATATTACGTACATTCACTCAGGTTCCTAGTGTTGACTGATTTCACATTTCTCCCTGCACAAAAAATACAGATCTTTTATTCCATATGAGTTATATGAGTTAGAAAAAGATGCTGAGAGTTGCAGTTTCTGGTTTTCATTCTGGCACTGTTCATTTACTATTTGTTTACTATCAGTTGAATTGGTTTGAAGGAGCTAGATTAATGTCCCTATAAACATAGCCCTATGCCATTATGTAGTTATATTAGTTTAGTTTAGTTTTGTTTTCTTGAAATAAGCTGTTGGATGGAAGACTTAAATATATGTTACGTATAAAAAAACTGTGACCCAATGTGGGAATCTCACTGTTTTCTAGCCTAAGAGTTCATTAGACAAAATGGAATGTATATTTTCTTTTTCTTGATGTTTACTTTCAAATGTAACCAGACACTCTATAGCAGGCAAAGTGACCCTTCCTTAGCCCTCCAGAAGACAATTCACCATATGTCTGCGTTGATGTATTTTGTCTTTTACTAGATCCTTTTTCCTTACCTCAGCGTTTCCTTTATTCTCTTACTCTATTTCAGTCTTGTAAATCCTCAAACCTGTTGTAGTTGTTTTTTTTTTATTTTGAGAAAGTAATATTTACTTATTAAATTATAGCCTTCCCAGTTCTGAATAAATTTTATTGTCAGAACCGTTCATCCCACATCATATTAAACACACTAAAATGTACAGACAGTCCACATTAAATATAATTTATATATAACTATAAAAGAGTTTAGTTATTATATATTATAGGCATTGAATCAATCCTACATTAAGTTTAATTTCACAGTTTTATTTTTGCCAGTGGAGCTAACACTTCTTTTCAAATATTAAACATTTTTTTCAGGCATTGGAAAAGCGCACAGAACTTAAGCACTGTGTCTAATAAATAAAATGGGCTGGACTTTCGTAACTGATGGCCCCCACCTCTTTTAAATTGTAATATCGCTCCTGCGATAGCTATCGTTTCAGTCTATTTTGCCCTATTCTTATCACCTCCTATTCACCCTATTAGTGATGGAGGGATCCTCTGCTCTAAATAGTCTGAAATGGCTGAATGCCTGATACCTCACACTGGGCAGATGAGATTGGCACCAGTTTATTCGCCACATATGCTCACATCCCAGGAGAGCAGGATGCTGCAGACCACGCAGGGCCACGTGGAGACTACTCAGGAGCAGCGTGAACTAGTAGGCACTGTGGGGGGCAAGCTGTGTAGTGGCTAGAGGGTGAGGTGACCTTTGATTTCCTCAGGAGCATACGATTGGCTTGTTTGAATAATTTTGTGGCTGGCAGGCAGGTGAGACCCATTAGACTGAGGACCAGGTGGGGTGCAGCTGGTATGGCTTATAGGGGAACCAGCGGGGAGCGGTAGGGAACCTTTCCTGCTGGGTGGTGGGCATATATATGGTGAGAGCAGGGGAACTCATGGCTAGGCCTTTGAGAACCTGTGAGGGTCACAGATGTCAAGGCAACACATGGAATTTCAGACCTTAAAAGCACATCCACCTTCCAGACTTTCCCTTTCCTCTCTCCCCCCAGTCCTTAGTGCCCAGGCAACTCTGGCTATAGGTGCGGCCCACATTTACATGGTCTGTTCTGAAGTGACTGTTCACTATAACATGACATTGTTTTATTTCTCAAATGATAAAAATAAAAATGTGCTGTCCAAAAGAGAAAACTGTAATTAAGCAAGGATTATCAAAATAATGAAATCTGGTGTTCTGTGTTTTTAGTTGGTATGGGTTGCAAATGCTAGGATCCCCCCACCCTAATCCATCCCCTGCCCAGTGTCATCTCTGAGCTTTCTTTTCCCTGGTTTGTTTCTTTATATACATATCTCAATAATTTTATATTTCAGATAGAAGGCTATGGAAAGTTACCTAATTTTTAGCTTACTGCCATTTTAAAATAAACATAGCCTTTGGCTATTACTGATATTTCAAACACTATATTAATTTTTAAAATATAGTAATACATTTATTTTCTACAATAAAAATATTTTCTGCTTATTTTGGGCAAAAAAGGAAAAATAATTGTTAGAAACAATTCAGGGGTACATGTTACGATTAATTTTGGTATTATTTCTAATACTTCAAAGTGCTACCTTTTTCCTAACAAGGACTGAGTTTTTAGAGAAAGTGAGCTGGATGGCAGCAAGAGGAGTCCTGCTTTTCAGTGTTTACCATGAGCAATGAAATCCAACCTCTTCTCAGAATAGATTATAAACTTAGAGTATCTGCTCTTGATGCAACTGAGGAGATGATATTAAAAATACTCAATTTCCAATATACCATGGGCACTAACAGTGGGCACTGTCTGAACAGAATGAATGCTACCTCTTTGGACTCAAACAAGTTCCTGTGGACCCCTGCAGATCTGGGCCTGACGCCCTTCATGGCTGGACTGAGAGGGGCTTGTAGGGAAAGGATGTCAACGGAGGGATCTGGGTGGCCTGGGCTGAGTGTATGCTTAGTCTTTGAGGCTCAGGGTGTTGGCTCTTTACCAACTGTTGTGGAAGCATTTTAATGTTTTAATAACCAACGTGGGGTACCAGTGCATAGTGGTTGAATGTCTGCCAGCCCTGTGACTGGAGAATAATGATGAGAAACCTACTCTGAATCTTAAGAATTGTATAGTAAGATATTTTCTTTCTACCTGTAATCAGCATGGACTGAACAGTGGTTTATGCTCTCAAATTTGGGCCCCTAAGCTATGTTATTTCAAGTCCTCATAACATCCATTTTTTACCCAACATTTATGTTCTTAAAGAGGCATGTTTTGACTAGTTGGATCAGTCATTTTTCAGAAATTCAATTTTACAAATGAAAGAAACAGTATGCTGGTCTGCTGTCTATTTTATAAATCTGTTTTCTTTACCTCAGCACTTCAAATTTGGTACTTTTAAAGCAGCATGGGAGAAATTACACTGCCATATATCAAGACTGGAAGGTTATATCTTTGTTTGAAATGCTTCTCCCTTTTTATGCCATGTACCTTGAGTGATGGAATGTATTTCTCCACCCTTTTAATTTGGGGCTTGACCATGTGGTCCTCTTTGGCCAATAGAATGTGGACGGGAGTGAGAGCTTACCAGTTCTGTTCATCCTTTTCATACTTCTGTCACTGGCATGAAAAGAATATGACCCAACTGCCCCTTTGCTTCAAGGACACTGAGAGGCACATGGAGTAGAACTGGATCCAACTTATAGCTTGCAGCCCAGCCTAGCAATCCCACAGATACATGAGAAAAAGTAAATGATTGTAGTTTTAAATTATAGAGATTTGGGGTATTTTTTAAAAGCAGTATTGTTGTAACATTACTTTCGTGATGCAAAGACCTATTAAAACATTATAGTAATTGAGAATGCATCGTAGATATGTGGAATTATGAACTTTAACACTTTAAAATGCATCAAAAATAAACATAGCCAAATGTTCCAGAAATTAAAGGATCAACTACTACAAATAATTCATTTTAATAATATGCTAGCAGAGAGATGTGTTCAACTGAATTTGTAGAACTCAGAAATGAACCCCAGAAAATATGCAGAGCATTTTGAACCCTTAAACAAGCTACCGAAGTTTCAATAAACCAGAATGAAATTCTTGTAAGAATGCATGACCTCCTTGGATGCTTTTGCTGTTGAATCCATCAGAATGAAATCCAGGATGTGTCACAATAATTAAACTTGCCTGAGATTGGGTGGTCTTCACGATTCATATAACCATTACAGCCAAGAATTGAGTCTTATCAGGAGGAACCAGGAAAACGTTATTCTGGATTTTGCAGTGTTTACATCTTGGTTATTTGTCCAGTATCAGTGTTAACTCTGGTGGCGAAGTCACTAATAACAGTTCACCCTGAAAATTGCTTAGATAATTATTGAGAGAAATGTGGGTTTGGAGAAGTGACAATGGCAACATGATTTATTTTCCTGGATGTTACTATTTAAGTGTTTCATGGTTGCTGCCTTAAGAAGGAATTCAAGCTTTTGGAAAACAGTTTCCAGTGCCTTCATGAACATGGGAGGCAGGGTATAAGTCAGACAAATAGAGATAAGTAAGTGATTTTAAATTCTGGTAAAATAAAATTAATCACTTGAAGTAGAATTTCCAGTAAAAGCATATATTCTTATCAATGAACCTTGAACCTTTTAGTGATCAGAATTCATGAAGGGGAAAAGTCTGAAACACTTAAAGATGTTTTTTTACCAAAGGAGACTCTGTTTCATTGCAGTTTTACGTGCATACAATATTCCTCTACTGAAACCACGTCAGTGACAATTCATGGTCTCCCGCCTCCAAAATAAAACATAATTTAAACCACGGTATATTATATTAATTGAGGTACCTGGATCCTTTTTAATTTAACAGTGATGAGTATAAAAAAGCTAGTTATTTTGACCATCTGGAGACAGGTGACTCCTCACTCCATTCTGAAAGATATTTCCTGCTTCACTAAACTACTCACTGACCCAGAAAAAACAACTTCATAACAACCCACGATTTTTTCCCAAGTTAGGAAACATGCATTTAAAAATAGTGCTAAGAAAATCATTATGGAGTAAGTCTAAACAAGCTATTTTCCAAGCACTGCAGGTCTGAGTTATGGAGGTGTGACATAACAAATCTAGCTTTGACAGAAAGCGTATGGTTAAGGTTTTACAGAATCTCAGTTTTGAAAGATTTTCTTCCAAATCCCTTATTTTTTAAAGTCTTTCCATCTAGGTAAATTATTTACTTTTTAATCACTTTTCTTCCTCCTTTCAGTTTATTCTTCTGTTCCACGGTCTATAATTGTGTTTCAAAAGTTCTCTAGTGTTCAGTAGCACATAAAAGCTTGTTTTTGTTGTTAGGCTTTTTTTTTTTGGCCAACAAATAGTTTTCTCATTATTTTCTGTAAAATTTGGATGTAGGTCAAGGATAAATCTGCACATTCTGCTATAATATTCAAACTGTGGCATTTATTTTAGAGCTCAGATGACTAAAAACACCTTGGACATTATGAATGACAGGATGTGAATAGTAGAATCAACCCATTACTTGGCTTGGGGCAAAAGATTTACAAGAAGAAAGTTATAGCAGCTACTATTGTTTGGGGCTAAACTTGGGGCTGAAAACAAAGGCTAAAATTAGCTTTCACTGTGACAATTCAGTATGTAAACAAGTTGGAAGAGAACAGTATTCTTCTAACTGATTTTTTAAAAGTTTAAATGTAATTTAAAATTGTAATTTTACAGTTCTTTGAAAAACACCTGCGTTCCCACTGAAAGTAAAGTGTGTGTGTGTGTGTGTGTGTGTGTGTGTGTGTGTGTGTGTGTGTGTGTGTGTGTGTGTGTGTGTGTGTGTGTGTGTGTGTGTGTGTGTAGATGCACAGATTAGCCCAGGGGGTTGTTGTAACGTTCTGTATTAATATCATGTGTATTACATGTCTTTCTGTAGATTGACAATATTATATAGGATACTTTAAATAAATGTCCATTTATTTCACTGGACATTATACCAACTTGTGGTATTGCTGTTGAGATTTAGTCAGACTTGTAATTGACTTACAAAGAGAGAGGGCAGAAAAGATTAAGGTTCAAAATGTAACTTAAAAGTAGGCATAAAAGAGTTCTGGCATATAGCACCTGAGCACAAAAAATGATTACCCTAGACCCAATTAATGCCATAGATCAAGTTAGAATCTGAATATTTGGGCCTCTTATTAACTGTATAACTAAGGGAGTGGTGACATATTCCCCGGACAGAAGAATGAGCTGCTGAAAAGTGTATGTGCGGAACAAGGGGGTGAGTGGGAGAAGAAGTGTTGAGCAGAGAGAGGTATCTGAGGGCTTGGAAAAGGGTGAGGATTGACAGTACCAAGAGTAATAACACTTTAAGGAAATATCTAGTACCATATTTCAATGTTCAAATGTTGATCCAATAGCTCAACTTAATTTTATTGATCCAGGGCCCAAGTATATGAATCCCATGGTGACAGTGAACACTATAAACAGTTAAAGAGGCATGGTCTCATTCCCTAGAACTAACCATTTACAAAATCTTTTATTCGGATATAGAGGGATATCAATTCTTAATATCACTAAGTACAGAAATTATGAGATTCTTAGCCATATTAACAACTCACTGGTAATGCTAACCCTGGTAAATTATATAAGGTTTGGAATGTGAAAATAAAAGTAATGACAGAAGATTGCATGCCTATTATATGTACTATCCCATTTCTTCAGTAGTTAGTTTACTCCTTATCAGCCTGCTTCAGAAGTATTTTGAGTTGTTTGAACATAAGCAATATTAAATGGAAACAAAACAATTGCATTAATTATACAAGCTCTTATGTATTATGATTAAAAATAGAAAATCTAAGTGTTTAAATTCATTACAGCAATGCACTTTGAATCATAGTGTTACATACCCTCAGCGTCTTGAGAACATTCATACTCAAGAAATTAAATGACATGCCTATTTCACAAAATTAGTAAATAGCTACCTCAGGATTAAAATTTAGGTTTCTCTTAGTTCCAGCCGGTGTTTTTTCTATTCTTCTAATGGCCTTAAATATTTTCCATCTCCCTATCTCCTTCCAGCTTTTTTCCCTCTAGCTCAATCTCATACTAAACCATAATATAGGAAACAGTTAAAAATCAGAGCTATGGGCTGCATAAAAGACACTGGCATAGAGCTGCAGGCACTTATTCCTCTCCTCCTCTGTGCATCAGCCTGAGACACTTCCACAGAACCCACAGCTTGCTGCCCATCTAGAATATGTGGACGCTTACTGCCCAATAGCATACTGCCTCCCAAAGTGAAGAGAACAGAAACTAGGAAACTAACAAGGACCATAAGCCTGTTAATTGCCAGATGTTGTGCATAACTTAAATCATGTGCTTCTCACGAAAAGTAATTTCTGTGAGGCTGAGTGTATCTACAACATTCCTGAAGCCACTCAGTGTCCAAGAAATCATAGGCTAATTGGACTACAAAATATTATAACATTAGAATAGCATTTAGGACCTAATAAAGAGTTGGTGAATAAGTAAATGAATTTTATTATTTTATGTTGGCAATGTGTCATACCCCTCCAAATGCAGGGTTTGCTGGTAAACAGTTCAAGTCCCCAAAGGACTCTCCTACTTGCCTCATCTAGTCCCAGACTGTACTTTAGGACTCTTCATGTTCATGTCTACTTAAGGAGACATGACTGAGTGTCCAAGTCCCTGAATCAAATCACCCAGCCAGAAGTATGGAATGGAGGGGAGGCGGAAAAGTTAGCTATCCCTGAGATGAGGGAGTATGGAATATTTGGAAAGAATTTCCTTACCCTGACCCCACCCCCACCCCAGTAAAACATGACTCAGAAGATGCCCTGGATTTTGAATCATGAGATCTGTACTTTCTTTTCCCATGGGCCAAGGCAGAGAGGCTTTAAAATAGACGTGAATCACCCTGTGCTCTCTACCTGTCACTGTATGACGCAGTCTTCATTAATCCTGTTTTGTTTCCCGTCATCTCTTACTGGTGCAGCATGAACAGAAGGGTGCAGATCTGAGTCCTTTCCATTAAAAGACCCCCCTCCATTTTTTTAAAAGACAGTGAAGGGGGGAGGGTAGTGGGGGGATGAATTGGGATATTGAGATTGACGTATATACACTAATATGTATAAAATAGACAACTAATAAGAACCTGCTATATAAAAAAACAATAAAATAAAATTCAAAAAAAAAAGAGAGTAAAGAAAGTGTGCTGAACATATATGCAAGATAATTGATAGAAATAATGTGATGGTTCTCAGACTGCTAACAGAGCCAAATAAAGAAATAAAGGAATCTAATTCGTGGGGCCCCTTTTTCTTATTAGTACTGATAAGGAAAATGGTTGAAGCTTCCTCTCATGCTGTGCCTCTAAATGACCTGATGAAAGGACTCTCAGTATGCATGATATAGGGGTGGTCCCCAAAAGCTGTTTCCCAAATCTCTTACACTGAAAAAAAAAAAAATCTCATTTCCTTAGATAATTCCTAGACAGCTGTGCTGATGTCGAGTCTTTGTAAGGGAACGCAGAGAGAAATGCCAGAGAAAAAGAAAAAATGTGAAACACCTGGTTTTGGCAGATTTTTCTCTCACCAGAGGAGGCAGGTTTGAGTGCCATCTGGTCAGCAGCCATCTTCTGCTTGTCCTTCTCCCAAGTCCATGCCCCTGTGGACCGCACAGGACCAGGCTGGCAGCAGATTGCAGTGACCTCAGCACTGCAGCCTGGGATTTGGAGCCCCGCAGCCCTGAGCAGAGGTTATTCCTCCAACGCATGTCCGTCTGCAGGCTCTCCTTTTGACCTTCCCAAATAGTATTTAAAGCAGCAATTAGTGACTCTCCTGAGCCCAGTGGCCAGGCTCTTTAAAATCTTTTCAGTGTTTGAATACATCGTTTTAACAAGTTGACCTTTATTTGTACCCAGTGAAACTAGACAAAACAAACAAACAAAACAAAGTATTTTGCTTTGTGACTACAAAAAGAAATTGCCATTTTAGCACTTTTCCTGGAGCCCTGCTTACCCCTGCCTTTAGCTGCCAACCGTGATCACAGGAAAACAGCCAAGCATTCAGATACACCAGCTGTTTGTTCATTCACTCTTCACATAACACCTCAGTTTCCAATGTGTTCAGTGGCATTTCCCAACAGCTATTGAATTACGATGTAAAGTATTCCGCTTCATTCAAATTGTGTTCTCTACTTAAGTAATCGCTAATATCCTTTCTTTAAAAAAAAAAAAAATGAAATCTCCTGCTGTGGGAGAAATGTCCCTTCTAGAAAATATTAGAGTTTCTGATATGCAATACTGAAAGAAGCTCTGTTTAATTCTTCCCCAGCCCCATTTTCAGAGTTTCTTTGTCTGTCTGTTGTTAGTGTAACCTCTGTGTGGAGGGCTCTTCTGGCCGCCTCTGTTTCTGTTTTCAACTTTTTTCTTTCACATTGATCTTCAGGAAGGACAAGTGCATTGTTGTAAATCCAACCCACAAAAGCATAAGTGATAGCTTCCTATTTTACAGAAGTTTGGGGGAGGGAGATAAAGAAGATAGTTTACGTACTTGAGGATATCGCCGTTAAATATTTTTGCTGTGCTCAAAGGCTTGCGTCTCTAATTTTTTTTTTGGGGGGAGGCGCCTAGTTTCATATTTCTAGGTCTTTTTTAATGTAAATCTATAATGTATGTAAATTATCTATATATTGCCTCACCTCTGCCCCTCAAATCTTGCATCACTTCACCCATTGCACTCCCAGGAGATGATGGAACTTCAAATTATTGGGATCTATTCTCCTGGGAAGGCAATGGGGATTATAAATAACTGCTTCCTCCTTTTTTTTTTTTCTGTTGTGCTGACATACCTTCTAGCTAATTCAGAAAGAAATAAGCCTATATAAGGGAGCAAAATTGATGCAAACTGTGACAGGATGGTCCCTGAGCTGTATGAAATTCTTACTTTCAAGAGATATATTCTAGCTATATCCTCCACATTGGAATATCTTCTTACAAAACACTTTTAAAGGATTTTTAGCACATTTACCTTATTGTTTATGAAGCAATTTAAAAAGAAGATAAAAGCGACAGTAACCTCACATTTCTTTGTACCTGTCTTGTGATGATTGGCAATTGGCACTTAAATTGATTAGTTCATATTTCTGATATCATGGGTTCACATCTCAATATTCAGTTATAAATTCATATTCTAAAAGTTACACTAAGAAAAGATTCGGAAGAATCCAAATATGAAATGAATAATTCAAGCTTTCAACGCAGGAAAAACACGTTCAAATTGTTTTTTTTTTTTAACTTAAAGTAAACAATGGTTCTAATTCCAATGAACCGATGGTTCTTGAAGAAAATAAGGCCTACTTAGCTTATTTTACATGTAGATTATGTTAAGCAAGAGAAAAAAGGAGTTCTGTTCTTGCTGACATTATTTGGATAGAAGGTGCCCTGTATAAATAAGGAGATGGTGTGTCCTCATCTTTTTACAAATGCATCGCCAGCCTTCCTTGTTTATCTCCACAGCCTATGCCCAGCACGGCTTACTGTGTGGTCCTTCTCAGGGCTGCTCTGTAGAATTGGCAACCAGGCAGCCCTACTGCTATGTTATCGCCTAGAAGATAATCAGTGCCTTCTGTTATAAAGAATTAATCCTGGAAAGTGACCTTTAAAATTCCTGAAGGTACAGACCCTTATATATTAAAAATGTTAGCTAATTCAAGGTAATCAAAATAATCTAAAAAAGACTTGTGTCCTCTTCAATCCATCTATTTTAATCCTCTTGTCAGACGAGGTGACTGGTACCAATTTAACTAGGCTGGGTTTTGTAGGATTGGGGTTGGCAAAGAAATTTTTTTTGTTTTTTGAAATCTCGGTGCTAATAGTTAACACTTACTGAGTGTTTCTGGTGGGCCAGGCACTGGTTCAAGTATTTTCTGTGTGGAAAGTCTTTTATTCCTCACAACGACCTTATGAGTTGGGTATAATTATCATAACTACTGATAAGAAAAAACTGAGACACAAAGAAATTAAGCATCTTGGTGAAGGTCAAACAATTAAAAAATGTGAAATCAGGATTTTCACCTAGGCTGACTCCAGAATCCGTGCCTTTAACCAAATGCTATAATTACAGAACACTCAGGATCCAGAGTGAGTATGTTCAGAGATCACAAATGACAAAGAAGACCAGCAAAAGTGTTACCAAACAGATGTATGCTAGAGGTTGGTGTGCAGAGCTCAATGTTTTATTCTCCTACTTTCCCTTTTCAAGATATCTACTTGCCCAAATTTAGAAACCTAGGAATCATAATGTTTTCAGTTTCCCTTATCACCTACCTCTAGTTGTTTACTAATCTGTGTTTATTCCTCCTTAAAAGTAGGTCTTAGATCTCTTTTTTCCTATTCCTGCCTCGGGCATCTCTAATAATTTTTATTGTCTATGAAAGCTTTAAGAAGTCATTCTGTAAAAGAAGGAGTTGAATTTGATAATTGAATTGGAAAAAGCCTCATGAATTCTCTCATAAGAAACTGAATCAATCCTTGAAGGATAATGCCCAAATTCTTCTGATTTACCTTAGAGACCCTCTACAAATTTTTTCCACACTATATATCTAACTCTGTCCCCTCTTGTCTGAGGAAGGGACAGACTTGGCTCAGACAGTACAAATTCACAGTTAGGAGTGGATAGAACAAAACCTCACAGATGCTAAAATGAGGAAAATATATGAATCCTAGAGAGAAGCCAGGTACAGTAACCGAAGAAGGAGGTCTTAATGGGGAGCTAAAATCGAGAACCCAGAAACAGATAGAAGAACAATATTTGAGAATGTAACATGCGTTGTCCGTAGCTGGTGAAGGGAAGTGGGAGAAATAACAAATTGCTTATAAAAGGACAGGAATAAAGCACAAATGAATGTTCCTATTTCTCTGACTCAATCCTACTCTATATCCATGATGTATGTTCATCCATTTCTTCACCTTTGCACAAAATGCTTCTGTTTTCCCATTCTGAACCTCATTCCCAGAATAACTCCCATTCTCTTCTCTACTTAAATGAATGCTACCAATTCATTAGGTCATGTCCATTCCTTTGTCATAAAGCCTTCTTCAGTATGATTCCTACCAGTTCCTCTTTTCCCTGAATATGTCTGCAGTACTTACACACTTTGTTTTTCTATACAGTTAATATTATATATTTTAAATTATTTGTACTTTTAAACTCTTTTTATCGTAGATTTTTACCTCCACCAAACTTTAGGTTTCTTGAGAATTATATATGGATAGGGAGAAAGAACTTACTTCTTTCCTCCTCTTTTCCTTCTTCTTTCTTTAGGAAAACAATGCTAATCTAATGAGGTCATATTCCATAACATTATTTGGACTATATTTCCTTGAGTGTGTGATGACAGTAAATCATAGGCTAATTACCAGTGGTGTTTGTGTTCTGTTTACTTAGTCTGGATTCCCTTCAAAGCAGAGCTTGAGACAAAGGATAATGTATAAGTATTTTATGTGAGAATAGGTTTCCAAAGGTTAGGGCTGAGCTACTGATAAAAATAACATTTACTAAGATATATTTAGGAAAAATTGCTAAGCATATAAAATTAAGCTGACTTCATTAAAAAAAAAAACCATCGCCCCCCCCACCAAAAAAAACCTCAGTTTTTCTTAGCCAAACAAAATTTCCTTGATTATAGAAGAAAGCAAAGGACACCATATTACTACATACTCATTATAGTACTTTGCCCTGGGGATTGTAATTACTGTTTACCCTGCTAGATGAACAGCATTCAGTGCTCAGACTAGGAAATGGGCTTTTTTTTTTTTAAACATCTTTATTGGAGTATAATTGCTTTAAAATGGTGTGTTAGTTTCTGCTGTATAACAAAGTGAATCAGCTGTACATATATCCCCATATCTCCTCCCACTTGTGTCTCCCTCCCACACTCCCTATCCCACCCCTCTAGGTGGTCTCAAAGCACCGAGATGATCTCCCTGTGCTATGCGGCTGCTTCCCACTAGCTATTTTACATTTGATAGTGTATCTATGTCCATGCCACTCTCTCACTTTGTCCCAGCTTACCCTTCCCTCTCCCTGTGTCTTCAAGTCCCTTCCCTATGTCTGTGTCTTTATTCTGGTCCTGCCTCTAGGTTCTTCAGAAGCATTCTTTTTTTTTAGATTCCATATCTATGCGTTACCATACGGTATTTGTTTTTCTCTTTCTGACTTACTTCACTCTGTATGACAGACTCTAGGTCCATCCACCTCACTACACATATCTCGATTTCATTTCTTTTTATGGCGGAGTAATATTCCATTGTATATATGTGCCACATCTTCTTTATCCATTCATCCGATGATGGACACTTAGGTTGCTTCCATGTCCTGGCTATTGTAAATAGAGCTGCAATTAACATTGTGGTACATGTCTCTTTTTGAATTATGGTTTTCTCAGGGTATATGCCCAGTAGTGGGATTGCTGGGTCATGTGGTAGTTCTATTTTTAGATTTTAAGGAACCTCCATACTGTTCTCCATAGTGGCTATATCAATTTATATTCCCTCCAACAGTGCAAGAGGGTTCGCTTTTCTCCACACCCTCTCCAGCATTTATTGTTTGTAGATTTTTTTATCATGGCCATTCTGACTGGAATGAGGTGATACTGCATTGCAGTTTTGATTTGCATTTCTCTAATGATTAGTGATGTTGAGCATCCTTTCATGTGTTTGTTGGAAATCTGTATATCTTCCTTGGAGAAATGTCTGTTTAGGTTTTCTGCCGATTTTTAGATTCGGTTGTTTGTTTCTTTGATATTGATCTGCATGAGCTGCTTGTAAATTTTGGATATTAATCCTTGGTCAGTTGTTTCATTTGCAAATATTTTCTCCCATTCTGTGGGTTATTTTTTCATCTTGTTTATGGTTTCCGTTGCTGTGCAAAAGCTTTTAAGTTTCATTAGGTCCCATTTGTTTATTTTTGTTTTTATTTCCATTTCTCTAGGAGGTGGGTCAAAAAGGACCTTGCTGTGATATATGTCATAGAGTGTTCTGCCTATGTTTTCCTCTAAGAGTTTTATAGTGTCTGGCCTTACATTTAGGTCTTTAATCCACTTTGAGTTTACTTTTGTGTATGGTGTTAGGGAGTGTTCTAATTTCATTCTTTTACATGTAGCTGTCCAGTTTTCCCAGTTATTGAAGAGGCTGTCTTTTCTCCAATGTATATTCTTGCCTCCTTTATCAAAAATAAGGTGACCATATGTGCGTGGATTTATCTCTGGGCTTTCTATCCTGTTCCATTGATCTATATTTCTGTTTTTGTGCCAGTACCATACTGTATTGATTAATGTACCTTTGTAGTATAGTCTGAAGTCCAGGAGCCTGGTTCCTCTAGCTCTGTTTTTCTTTCTCAATATTGCATTGGCTATTCGGGGTCTTTTGCATTTCCATACACATTGTGAAATTTTTTGTTCTACTTCTGTGAAAGATGCCATTGGTAGTTTGATAGGGATTGCATTGAATCTGTAGATTGCTTTGGGTAGTATACTCATTTTCACAATGTTGATTCTTCCAATCCTGGAACGTGGTATATCGCTCCATCTGTTTGTATCATCTTTAATTTCTTTCATCAGTGTCTTATAATTTTCTGCATACAGGTCTCTTGTGTCCCTAGGTAGGTTTATTCTTAGATATTTTATTATTTTTCTTGTAATGGTAAATGGGAGTGTTTCCTTAATTTCTCTTTCAGATTTTTCAACATTAGTGTATAGGAAGGCAAGAGATTTTTGTGCATTAATTTTGTATCCTGCTACTTTGCCAGATTCATTGATTCGCTTTACTAGTTTTCTGGTAGCATCTTTAGGATTCTCTGTTTATAGTATCATGTCATCTGCAAACAGTGAAAGATTTACATCTTCTTTTCTAATTTGATTCCTTATATTTCTTTTTCTTCTCTGATTGCTGTGGCTGAAACTTCCAAAACTATGTTGAGTAATAGTGGTGAGAGTCCACAACCTTGTCTTTTTCCTGATCTTAGACCAAATGGCTTCAGTTTTTCACCATTGACAACGATGTTGGCTGTGGGTTTGTCATATATGGCCTTTATTATGTTGAGGTAAGTTCCCTTTATGCCTACTTTCTGGAGGGTTTTTATTATAAATGGTTGTTGAATTTTGTTGAAAGCGTTTTCTGTATCTATTGAAATGATCATATGGTTTTTCTCCTTCAATTTGTTGATATGGTCACATTAATTGATATGCATATATTGAAGAATCCTTGCATTCCTGGGATAAACCCCACTTGATCATGGTGTATGATCCTTTTAATGTGCTGTTGGATTCTGTTTGCTAGTATTTTGTTGAGGATTTTTGCATCTGTGTTCATCAGTGACATTGGCCTGTAGTTTTCTTTCTTTGTAACATCTTTGTCTGGTTTTAGTATCAGGGTGATGGTGGCCTCATAGAATGAGTTTGGGAGTGTTCCTCCCTCTGCTATATTTTAGAAGATTTTGAGAAGGATAGGTGTTAGCTCTTCTCTAAATGTTTGACAGAATTTGCCTGTGAAGCCACGTGGTCCTTGGCTTTTGTTTGTTGGAACATTTGTAATCACGGTCTCATTTTCAGTGCTTGTGATTGGTCTGTTTATATTTTCTATTTGTTCCTGATTCCATCTCAGAAGGTGGTGCTTTTCTAAGAATTTGTCCATTTCTTCCAGGTTGTCCATTTTATTGGCATATAGTTTCTTGTAGTAATCTCTCATGATCCTTTGTATTTCTGCACTGTCAGATGTTACTTCTTTTTCATTTCTAATTCTATTGATTTTAATCTTCTCCCTTTTATTCTTGATGTGTCTGGCTAACGGTCTATCAATTTTGTTTATCTTCTCAAAGAACCAACTTTTAGTTTTATTGATCTTTGCTATCGTTTCCTTCATTTCTTTTTCATTTATTTCTTATCTGATCTTTACGGTTTCTTTCCTTCTGCTAACTTTGGATTGTCTTGTTCTTCTTTCTCTAATTGCTTTAGGTGTAAGGTTAGGTTATTTGAGATGTTTCTTGTTCCTTGAGGTAGGATTGTATTGCTATAAACTTCCCTCTTAGAACTGCTTTTGCTGAATCCCATAGGTTTTGGGTCATCGTGTTTTCATTTACATATGTTTCTAGGTATTTTTTGATTTCCTCTTTGATTTCTTCAGTGATCTCTTGGTTATTTAGTAGCGTATTGTATAGCCTCCATGTGTTTGTATTTTTTTCAGATTTTTTTCCTGTAATTGATATCTAGTCTCATTGTGTGATGGTTGGAAAAGATACCTGATATGATTTCAGTTTTCTAAAGTATACCAAGTCTTGATTTGTGACCCAAGAGCACTTGAGAAGAAAGCGTATTCTGTTGTTTGTGGACGGAATACCCTATAAATACCAATTAAATCCATCTTGTTTAATGTATCATTTAAAGCTTGTGTTTCCTTATTTATTTTCATTTTGGATGATCTGTCCATTGGTAGAAGTGGAGTGTTAAAGTCCCCTACTATTATTGTGTTACTGTCAATTTCCCCTTTTATGGCTGTTAGCATTTGCCTTATGTATTGACGTGCTCCTGTGTTGGGTGCATAAATATTTACAATTGTTTTATCTTCTTCTTGGATTGATCCCTTGATCATTATGTAGTTTCCTTCTTTGTCTCTTGTAATAGTCTTTATTTTAAATTGTATTTTGTCTGATATGAGAATTGCTGCTCCAGCTTTCTTTTGATTTCCATTTGCATGGAATATCTTTTTCCATCTCCTCACACTCAGTCTGTATGTATTGCTAGGTCTGAAGTGGGTCTCTTGTAGACAGCATATACACAGGTCTTGTTTTTGTAGCCATTCAGCCAGTCTATGTCTTTTGGTTGGGACATTTAATCCATTTACATTTAAGGCAGTTATCGATATGTATGTTCCTATTGCCATTTTCTTAATTGTTTTGGGTTTGTTATTGTAGGTCTTTTCCTTCTCTTGTGTTTCCTGCCTAGAGAAGTTCCTGTAGCATTTGTTGTAAAGCTGGTTTGGTGGTGCTGAATTTTCTTAGCTTTTGCTTGTCTATAAAGCTTTTAATTTCTCTGTCAAATCTGAATAAGATCCTTGCTGCGTAGAGTAATCTTGGTTGTAGTTTTTTCCCTTTCATCATTTTAACTATGTCCTGCCACTCCCTTCTGGCTTGAAGTTTCTGCTGAAAGATCAGCTGTTAACCTTATGGGGAGTCTCCTTGTATGTTGTTTGTTGTTTTTCCCTTGCTGCTTTTAATATTTTTTCTTTGCATTTAATTTTTGATAGTTTGATTAATATGTGTCTTGGTGTGTTTTTCCTTGGATTTATCCTGTATGGGACCCTCTGTGCTTCCTGGACTTGACTGACTTATTTCCTTTCCCATGTTAGGTAAGTTTTCAACTATAATCTCTTCAAATATTTTCTCAGTCCCTTTCTTTTTTTCCTCTTCTGAGAACCCTATATTTCAAATGTTGGTGCCTTTAATGTTATCCCAGAGGTCTCTGAGGCTGTACTCAGTTCTTTTCATTCTTTTTTCTTTATTCTGCTCTGTGGTAGTTGTTTCCACTATTTTATCTTCCAGGTCACTTATCCGTTCTTCTGCCTCAGTTATTCTGCTATTGATTCCTTCTGAAGAATTCTTAATTGTGTTTATTGTGTTGCTCATCATTGTTTGTTTGCTCTGTAGTTCTTCCTGGTCCTTGTTTAACGTTTCTTGTATTTTCTCCATTCTATTTCTAAGATTTTGGATCATCTTTACTATCATTACCCTGAATTATTTTTCAGGTAGACTGGCTATTTCCTCTTCATTTGTTTGGTCTGGTGGGTTTTTACCTTTCCCCTTCATCTAGTCTGTGTTTCTCTGTCTTCTTATTTTGCTTAACTTACTGTGTTTGGGGTCTCCTTTTCGCAGCCTGCAGGTTCATAGTTCCCATTGTTTTTGGTGTCTGCCCCCAGTGGGTAAGGTTGGTTCAGTGGGTTGTGTAGGCTTCCTGGTGGAGGGGACTGGTGCCTGTGTTCTGGTGGTTGAGGCTGGATCTTTTTTTCTGGTAGGCAGGACTGCGTCTGGTGGTGTGTTCTGGGGTGTCTGTGACCTTATTATGATTTTAAGCAGCCTCTCTGCTAATGGGTGTGGTTGTGTTCCTGTCCTGCCCATTGTTTGACATAGGGTGTCCAGCACTGTAGCTTTTTGGTCGTTGAGTGGAGCTGGGTCTTAGCATTGAGATGGAGATATGTGGGAGAGCCTTCACCGTTTGATATTACTTGGAGCTGGGAAGTCTTTGGTGGACCAGTGTCCTGAACTTGGCTCTCCCGCCTCAGAGGAACTTGCCTGATACCCGGCGGAGCACGAAGACCCTGTCAGCCACACAGCTCAGAAGAAAAGGGAGAAAAAAAGAAAGAAAGAAAGAAAGAAAAAATAATAAAATGAAATAAAGTTGTTAAAACAGAAAAAAAATTAAATTATTAAAAATAAAAAGTAATTTAAAAAAAGAAATTAATAGAACGACAGAAGGAGCAATCAACCAGAAAACAAATCCACCAATGATAAGAAGAGCTAAAAACTATTAAAAAGAAGAAAAAAAAAAAAACAGTCAGAACCCTAGGACAAATGGTGAAAGCAAAGCTCTACAGACAAAATCACAGAAAGAAGCATATACATACACACTCACAAAAAGAGAAAAAGGAAAGAAATGTATATCTTTTGGGAAGTCTGAGGTCTTCTGCCAGCATTCAGTAGGTGATCTGTAGGAATTGTTCCACATGTAGATGTATATCTGGTGTATTTGTGGGGGAGGAAGGTGATCTCCACATCATACTCCTCCACCAACTTGGAGGACTCTGGGAAATAGGTTTTGTTTACAACAGTTTTTAAGTTTTTTGAGAAGGGAGTGACATGATCAGTAATGTACATTTGAAAGATTAATATGGAAGCAATGTGTAGACTCTCTAGGAAAAGGCAAGGGGCATCTAGATTTTTGTGGAACAGTATTTGAAAATCATTATCTAATTCAATAAATTATCTTGAGATAATCAGCTAATCATCTAAGAAAATAAAACATTTACAAATGTGTTTCTTTCTCTAGACCTGAAAGCAAAATAAATTATAAGTTGATTAAATAAGTTAATGGAAAAATTCCTATAGAAGTGAGCACTTCTGATGGCAGAAGTCAGAGTACGTGAACGTGATAACATAAGTAAACATTGTACAAAATGAAGAATACATAGTTAAAAGGATTGATGAAAGTTGATTAATGCCTCAGAGACCTGCAGAAACATATCAAATGGTCTAATATACATACAGTTGGAGTCCCAAAAGGAAGAGAGTGAGAATGAAGTGTAGACAATATTTGAAGATATAGTAGGTGAAAATTTCTCCAATATTATTTAAAAACCCATTGATTTAGAGATCTAAGAGGCTTAGCTAACCCTAAACACACTTAATGTAAAGAAAACCACCCCCAGGCATATCATAATAAAATGGAAAAAAAGCAAAAAACAAAGAGAAGGAGAAAATCTTGGAAGCAGTCTCCCAATTACTGATATAAATTCTGTATCATGTGATATTGATTTATACATTCACCAAAATAAATTATATCCCCGGTAATAAAATGTCTCAGTACATTTCAAAAGATCGAAATTTTTCAGAGTATGTTCTTTGAGTAAAACAGATGCAGGTTAGAAATAAATAGCTGAAAGATATGTGGTAAAATTCTAGTATTAATTTTCTATTGATACTGTAACAAATTATCAAAAAATTTGCTTAAAATACAGCTTTTATTCTGTATATTTTGTATATGCAGTTCTGGAGGCTAGAAGTGTAGCATGAGTTTTATGGGGCTAAAATCAATGTGTTGGCAGGGTTGATTTCTTCTGGAAACCCTGAAAGAGAAGCTACTCCTTGCCTTTTTGAGCTTCTGGTGGCTGCTAAGTATTCCTTGGCTTGGGGCTACGTCATTCCAATCTCTGCTTCTGTCATCATGTTGCCTTACCCTCTTCTATAGTCCAATCTCCCTTTGCCTCCATCTTACAATGACATATGGAATTAAATTTAGGCTTTACCCAGGTAATCCAGGATAATCTCTCTATCGAAAGAGTCTTAAATTAATTATATCCACCAAGTCCATTTTGCCAATTAAGGCAATATTCTCTGTTTCCAGGGATGCAGATCTCTTGGGGTGGGCCATTATTCAGCCTACCACAATTCTCAAATAGTTGGAAATTTAAGAAAAAATAACAATTAATGAATCAAAAAGAAATCACAAAGATGATGGGAAAGTATTTCAAAGCAAAAGAAAAAGAAAACACAAAATACCAAAATTAGTGGGATGGAGCTAAAGCAGTTTTTTGAGGAAATTTTGTATGTATAAATTCTCATATAGGAAAGGAATACAATTTAAAATCAATAATTTAAGCTTCTACTTTAGAGAGATATTTTTAAAACAGTAAATTAAATTTGAAATATGTAGATGGAAACCAGTGTTAAAGATAAGAGTAGCTATCAGTGAAAGAGAAATAAAATAGAGATTAAAAGAGTCAAAAGTTGGATTTGTGGAAAATTAATAAAACTAATAAACTCTTAGTGAGACTTACAGGGAGAGAGTGAGAAAGAGAAAGAGAACGCAAATTACAAATGTCAGTAATGAGAAAGATCATATTGTTACAGATTTCATAGATAATAAATGGATAGTAGGGAAGTATTGTCAATAACTTTATACAAATAAATGTGACTGATTAAATGAAATGGATAAATTCCGTGAATGACACAAACTACCAATGCTTACTCAAGAAGAAATACAAATTAAAAATTTTTCTATATCTATTAAGGTAATTGAATTAGTAATCCAAAGTATTCCTACAAAGATAACTCCATGTCCAGATGGCATCAGTGGTAAATTTATTAAACACTTAAGGAAGAAATAATTACACAAGCACTTTCAAGAAGTAGAAGAAGAGGAATTGTTTCCCAAAATATTCTCAAGCCAATATTACCATGATATGAGAACTTAACAAAGACATTATTAAAAAAAACCCTATAGATTCATATCCTTTATGAAAATTAATATAAAAATCTCACAAAATATTAGAATATTGAATCTAGCAATATTAAAAAGGGTGATACAGCTTGACTAATAAAGGGCTGGAAATGCAAGGTTGGTTTAAGGTTAGAATATCAGTAAATGTAGTTTATCTCTTCAAAAGAATAGAACAGAAGCATTTAAAACTTAATATAATTCACTATATTAACAGACTATGAGAGGAGAACTGTAAGATCATCTCAATATATGTTGGAAAAAATGAAAACTTGTATTTTGTATTTACCTACATATTTCCTATTTTCAGTACCCTTCATTACTTGTAAAAGTGGACAACAGCCACTTTGAATTTTTTAAGCTCAAGGATTGGAGAGAGGCATGAAGTGCTGTTGCAACCCATGCACATGTCTGCTTATTGTCACCTGATTGGCGTGGGATAACACCTGGGGTCTCAGCACTAGCAGTCCCTGCTGGATCCTTCTCCAGCTTCTCCAGATCCGGTGCCAGTTGGCAAATAATGCACCACCAGTTTTGTAAATAAAGTTTCATCATAGCAAAGCTGCATATTGTCTATAGCTACTATTATGCTACAGTGGCAGAGGAAACCACACGGCCCAGAGCTGAAAATACTTACTATATGGCTTTTTACAGGAAAACGTTGCTAACCCCTGGTTTACATCCATGATGAGGAGTCCCATCTTCTGCTGCAGGACACTTCTGTCATTGAAACTGGAAGTTTGGAGTTGGTGGGACACTGGTGAGAGTTCTTGATGTTGTACCTGACCTTGGGTTTGCCAGGATCCATACTCTGCCACACTTTCTCTAATACCTTAAAGGTCTCTGATGATACCCAGAGAATCACAAAGTATTTCAGGAAAATCATTTAGTTAATTTCTAGTTCTCACCTCTCAAATCAGATAGGCTCAAATGCAGTCCACTGGTGCTGTACTTCCTGTTTCTCCAGGTCCCAGGGCATAACATGTATCTTAATCCAAGTGAAATAGAAGCAAAACTCCTATACATATCTATATCTGTCTATGTATACATATAGATATAAGCAATTACTAGGTAGAAAAGATAACTGTGTATTCGTTAAGTGCTTGATCTTCAGCCAAGTTGGCCGCCCAGTGCTCTTGTTATTATATGCATGTGTATGTGTACGTGTATAATCTCCAATATGTATTTCATATGCCTTCACCAGAAATTTGGTCTTGCTTTGGAATGCAGTTTGCTTCCTACCAAGGCCTGTTGGTATTCATCTAGTCACTAGCCCTTTGCACCGAAGTCCTCAATGAGTCAAAGTTTTATGTGGTCTGTTGCAAAGTGGGGAAGTATATATTTCTCCCTTCGTGTTATAATCTGTTAGATATGTCCCAAAGAAATAATATTTATTTGATATAACTTTAGGTGTCCAGGTTCTTTCAGGGTAATTTTTATTTGTGTGCTTCCTTGATTTACAGGTTTTGTGGTAGGTAGGACTAGAAGAGGAGACAGATGCTGGTTTGGCCAGGAAACATATATGACTAATAGACACCAGGCTATGATTAGAACTGTTTCCCCATCCAACTCTTGTTTTTTTTTTTTTTTTTTTTCACAGCATTAACTGTGTCTGACTTTTGGTTCTTCTTTATGGATACTCTGAAATTCTTTTGCAGAGTTTTCTGGAACACCTATCCTACCAGTGTAACTAACACACATGTTCAGATATTTCTGAATCTTACTTAGCCAAGATGGAAATATACTAAAATTATCTTTTAAACACAATCAAATATGCAAAAAGTGGATTAAAAAATAAAAATGCTTGATAAACACCTCCATGCTTACAACCAACCAAATAACTCTTTTCTTTGAGGTTAAAAATATTATTTTTTTTAGGTCTACAAATTAACATTTACATATCATGCCATTGTTGGATATTTTACAAAGAAATCTTTTAAAGCTCCCGTTTTTATTTCTCACTGGAACCTTAGCCTTCAATGTTTTTTGTTCGTTTGTTTTTTTCGGTACGCGGGCCTCTCACTGTTGTGGCCTTTCCCGTTGCGGAGCACAGGCTCCGGACGCGCAGGCTCAGCGGCCATGGCTCACGGGCCCAGCCGCTCTGCGGCATGTGGGATCCTCCCGGACCGCTGCACAAACCCGTGTCCCCTGCATCGGCAGGCAGACTCTCCATGTCTTTTTTCAAACATTTCTTTCATCTTCTCGATCTTTGCCTCCATTCTTTTTCCGAGGTCCTGGATCATCTTCACTGTCATTATTCTGAATTCTCTCTCTGGAAGGTTGCCTATCTCCACTTTATTTAGTTGTTTTTCTGGGGTTTGAGCTTGTTCCTTCATCTGGTACATAGCCCTCTTCCTTTTCATCTCATCTGTTTTCCTGTGAATGTGGTTTTTGTTCCACAGGCTGCAGGATTGTAGTTCTTCTTCTGATATGTCCATTTTTTAATGGATAACAGGAGAAGAGATAGCGTGAGATTTGAGTGATGCAAATATAAATATTTTAGGTAGACTTTATTGAAGTTTTAGATTCATTCCATCCTAGATTAGTGTGTCATGAAAAAACAACCATTCAAAAGAGAAGAGGTGTAAGGAGAAGAGATGAGAGGGAGAGAATTTCATTCTTTACTCAGTCTCTGGAAGTGTATTAAAAGGAATCTAGATCAGAATTCTGAAAACACTTTCTGGACTTCCTGGCTCTCTACCGTCCAATTAACTTTATGCAATTTTCTCTCCAAAACTCTCTGGACCTTCTTTGTCAGACAGAGCCTAAGCCTCCCTCTACAAGACTTCATTGGTTCTTATTCACTTGGCTCTTAGTTTATATCTCTCCCCTTTTTCTTGTAGCTTTTAAGTGGATTGACATATTCTTTTGCTTTAGGCTTTTAACTGACTCTGTTTCACAAGGGAGATACAAGGGCAATGGGAAGAGTTCACCAATATTCTCAAAGTAATCATTTTTCACCTAGATACATATGACAAATTAGAACTTTTGTAAAGGTTAAAATTAATTTGAGGACACAAGGCATGTGTCCTGCCAACTTTAAGTAATAACTCTAACATTTACCATCTAGAATATACTAGCAAACAGTATGTCTCAGGCATAGTATTTTATTCTAAGTACTTTACGTATTTTAACTCATCTTCCCAGTGACACTGCAAGGAAGGTACTATTCACATTTTTTAGATGAAGAAACTGACATAAAGCAGTTGTTGGATAACTTGTTCAAAGTCAGAAATAAGTTAGATTATTATTTCTGAATTATAGACATAAAGAAATGTGAGATTTGAATCCAAGGAGTCTGCCTCCAGAAAACTTGAGTTTAACATTATAAGTTCACTCTTCATTTTTTTTTAGTCAAAGCGTACTGCCTTCTATCCTCATTTTATAAGTGATAATTTTTTTTTAATGTGTGTTATCATGGATAATGGATGGAGGATTTCCTGCTGACTTGAATATCATAGTTTAGTACAGGGAGAAGTATATCTTAGCAAGATAATTTTTACAACTCAGCTAAAACCTCCCTGAAATCTTCTGCTGAAATACACTGTATTCTACCTTCTGTTACTTTTTATGTTTACTGGGTTGTTGGAACCCAGAGTTGGGGTAATCCGCAACTGATAAACAAATAACTAAATATTTGTTGAGCATTTCCTTATTCTGATGTTTGCATTATTCCAAAAAGAACAATAAAAATAAGTAAATATAACAGCAATTTTTAAAAACTATAGTACCTGTCCTCAAGTTTCTTGCAAAAATATTGAAAGATTAATATATAATAAAACACAAGGATATATGGAAACTAGAATTGAACCTAGCAATCTATACAAAACAACAACTATTGATGTAGTTGAAAAATAAACTTGCTATTCATCCTCCAGCAAGTTATCAAGGAACAATAAACCACACAAGGGAAACCTCCTGAACTTTCATCATCTGTGATAGACGTACTTTACCCTTTTAGTCACAATATAACACTTAAACACTGTTCAGGTGGAGGAAATGGTTTGAGGAATTTGATGTTGGAGTTTCTCCTACTTTCCATTAGAAAATAATTTGGGAAATTCTACAAGAACCTAATTTTTTGAACTATTTAAATGAATTGTCAAAAGTGTTGGAATGATATATTCATTTATTGATTTTTTTAAATAAATTTATTTATTTATTTTTGACTGTGTTGGGTCTTTGTTGCTGCTAGCAGTCTTTCTCTGGTTGTGGTGAGCGAGGACTACTCTTTGTTGCAGCGCGGGCCTTCTCATTGTGGTGGTTTCTCTTGTTGCAGAGTATGGGCTCTAAGTGCATGGGCTTCAGTAGTTGTGGCTCGCAGGGTCTAGAGCCCAGGCTCAGTAGTTGTGGTGCACAGGCTTAGTTGCTCCACGGCATGTGGGATCTTCCCAGACCAGGGCTCGAACCCATGTCCCCTGCATTGGCAGGCGGATTCTTAACCACTGCGCCACCAGGGAAGCCCTTCATTTATTGAATTTTGTTTTTCATTTATTGATTTTTAAAATTCATTTTTCACTATGTGCTTTAAATGATCTTAAGCATTGGAGAAAGAATAGTAAACACAACATACAAAGCTTATGCCTCTATGTATCTTACATTCTGGTGAGGGAGGTAGGAAACAAACCAATAAAAATATATGACATATGATAGAATATAAACAGTATATGATGTCAGGTGGTGTCTGGTGTCATGGCGAAGAATGCAGTGAGAATGAATAGCTTATTGGAGTTCATTGTTTAGATGGGGTTCTCCAAGGAAGAGTTTTGTGAAGGGTAATATTTGAAAGAGGCCAGAATGAAGCAAGAGACCATGTGATGATAATATTTGTGGAAAATAGAATCTCAGGCTGAAGCATGGCTAGTTCAAAAGTCTGAGACTGGAGTTTGCTTGGTATGTTGGAGGAATGACAAAGAAGCCAATAAGATGCTGACATATACAATGTTGCAGAAGAATGCTTCTTGAAATTAGGCAATGTTTGTGATAAATAACCAAGTAAAAAAAAAGCAACATAGCATTATAACATTAAATATAATGAATTGCTAAGTACAAAAGAAAATAAAACTATAGGGCAGTAAGTGTGTTATATATAAATGTAAAGATGTATATAGATATAAGTAAAAGGCTGTCAATACATATCGTAGACATGCCGTGTACCAAAAATGTTACCAATTATTATCCCTGGTGTATGTGATGTTTTTCTTCTTTGTTTTTCTGTGTTTTATTAATTTTGTGCATTATGCACATATTATTTTAAAATCTTAGCTTCAAATCGATCTAGTTAACACAGCAGAACTTTAAGAGCTTTGTTCTACTGAGTCATTTAACCTCTGCTTTGACTCTTACAAGTGGCCTTTACATGCATCAAAGGCAGAATTAGAAATAGAATATAAAGTTATAAAGCTAAAGGCAATTGGATGACTGAAGACCACAGAGTAAAGAAAGCAGATGAATGTGCTTGGTGATAAATACACTAAGTAAGTTTAAAATTAGAAAAATTACTTACAGAGAAAAGCCAAACATGGAATAGAGAATGATATAACGAGCCTAGTAAAGAATGATTCTGGGGGATTAACAGTGTAGAAGTGGTACATAGCATTTTGATGGATAATCAGGCAGAACCTTAACATGATTGCTGGCATTAGCTTAATAGCAATACAAAGTTAATGAAACATTTAGCAGAAATTTAACATCCATTCATCATTAAGTATTGTCTTTAATCAAAAGCATTTTTAAAGAGAACCTTCTGTGGATTCATATGGTCAGTGTTTTTCAAGGGAGAGTTAAATCCCCAATAGTTTGAAAACCATCACATGAATTTCTTTTATTCAGACACATAAGGTTGGATTATAGAAAAGTAAGAAGAGCTGTAACCTTAGTGAAATAGCTTTTTATCAACCAAGCCAGAAGGAACAGCAGAGTGTTTTTAATGTTTATTTGCTTGACTTGACACCAATCAGTTTTGCATAAAAGAAAGACATCAGCATGAACATGTAATCAGGATGCCTTTGAGTCAGGATGATACTCTCAAAAATGGAATTTTATTTTATAGCAGAAATAGACAACTGGCAGTTAAATGGTCCAGACTCCTTTCTATTTGTGCCATTAGTTTTGTTTATCACCTGAGGCATAACAATTTTACTATCTGTTAAATGAAGAAAGTAGCACTAGCCTCTGCCGTGCAGAGAGAAAACAGCGATGGCCATTTAATCTTGCAACACACATCAGTGAAAACTTCGTTTTCATCTTTATAAATAATGCAGGTTTTATGTGGCTTTCCCATCTCCAAATATACCTGTAGCCTTTCTTATAATGAGTGTATTCATCCTCATAGCTATTTAGAAGAGATGCACACAAGACAATAAATGAACATTTGTGTGGGTATATATACCGTGTACCATAAATGTCACCTGTTTTTTCCCCCACTGGTGAATTTTCTCTTGTTTGCTTCTTTGTGTTTTATGTATTTTAGGCATTACATATGCATCACTGAGTGTATTAATACAACCACCTTAAAGGTAGCAGAGATGCAGATGTAACTTGTAAAGCGAGTGTATCATAGAGACACAGCAGCTGCCCCTCTTCTCTGACTGTTATTTTCATCTGCTCACCAGGTACACAACTGTGCATTGTTGGCTGAACTTCATTACAGCAGTGTTGTTACTTTCATATTCCACCCCAGTATCAGACCAATGTAGTTCTTGTGTTTTCCCCAATAGTGTAGAAAGGTCACTGCCCTGGGAGTCTTATGGTTTTGGTTTGCTTCTTGTCCTTTCACTTACTGTGTAATACAGCCTTTCTGGAATTCTTTTTTTATCATCTCTAATATGTGGCTGATAAAGGGTTTTTATAAAGACTAAATAGGCTGGTTTATGTAAAGTCAGTTTTCAAAATATAAAACATTTTCCAAATGTGTTGGTAACTAACACGTCAATTTAAAACTTGGTTTGCTGCTATGTTCACAGCTCTTTTTTGTGTTATGCAGGGTTAAGAAATAGGAAGTAAGGTCACAAGATATAGCTTATGATCTGGTTAATGAAACGATACTTATGGTAAGAGAAATAATACACTTGTGAGGACAGCATTTGAAAAAAATCATAATACAAGAGTAGAAGGGAAGTCATTTGGTAATCAGTGTTGAGTAAACAAATGATGATATGGGCAATAAGTGTTATAAAGGGTCATAAGGGGGAAATGGGCTTTGGGGTTAGAGGAATCTGTTGGACCTTGTGAAATGGGATAGGCCAGAAGTATGTAGTTTAAGGCCTTGGCGCTCAAAGAAAGGCTTTAAGCATTAGCATGGTGGCAGATAAGAATAGAGTATGTTCATTGGACTTCTTAAACTTTATCTAGATATGTCTAGGCTTAAAAGTGGTAATATATTTTTTAAGAAAAATTCTGTCATTCTAAATTGGAAATCAAACTTTTTAATGATTTAAAAATCTCAGTCTGTGTTTTCAAAAGATTACTTGTTAACAGATGAGTTTAAGCTACCAAAAAAATAATGAGGTAACACATTTCATGAAGATAAATTCTACTTAGATTTCTTTCATGTTGGAGCTAAATCCAGGAAGCCAAGTGGAGAAAACTAAGTAAGAAAAAGAAAAGGAAAAAAAAAAAATCAAACAAAAAACCTCACTATTGTATTTCACCAAGCGTGTTATATCAGGTTTGTGGCATTTCCAAGCAATTTAAAACAGAATGAAATATCTGTACTGAGTACCTGAAAACAGAATAAAGATCTATTGAATATCTCCAGGGATTCTTCTTTCTCCTCTTCTGTCGGTGAATGTTAGCTATGTAAAACACAGCAGAATGGGGGTTGGACTGAGACACAAAATGAAATTATAATTGATTAGGATAAGCAAATGCAGATGAAAGATATCAGTAGAGAAAACATTGATCTTCATTTTGGAATGTTGAAATTTCATTCTCCAAAAGGGGTAGTTTGAAGAGGTAGTGGCTATATCCCAAGAAGAGTCAAAGTGGGAGGGAGATGGACATGTACAAAATATAGGGAATAATATTTAATAGATTTTTTTTACAACCTGAAATGTTTGAATCATTGCTTCAGTTAGCTTTTTGCTTTGCAGTAGCATCTAGTCTAGAAGTGTATTCTTTTTTAGTTCATCATAAATAGCGCAAGTACCTTTTATGGACAACCAAGTTCTCTCCTATTGGCCCACTTCCAGCTCCAGGTGATTCAGCAAAACCAGTAATGATAGAACAGTGTCTCATAGCATCTAAGATAATACAAAGTACAGAGTGCCCAAGCACAATAAATATTGATGATGGTGACATGAGACGATGATAAATTTCTCTTCCTACTTCCTCTCTTGTTAGTCTTTTCTCGTTTCAAGCTGCTTCTCTTTTCCATGCAAGTTGAATACCCATGGTGATTTAATCATCTTGCCTCCTCACTCCTACAGACTGCTATTCTTTACATTTTTATTTAAAGTTTGATTTAGGAGTATATTTTAAAGATTTATTTGCATAGTGCATCGGATTTTAAATAATACATGCAGTGAAATTCTAAGTTGTATCTCTAATATTCAGGTTATATCATTAATTCATTAGGTTTGTCACTGACATGAATTATACAATGAACTTCTCAAGTCATACAGCTGATTTGAATCCATATTTTATTCTTTGAACATAAATATCTCTATTAATAATAGCAGTTTGTTTATAAGAACTGAGTTTACATGTTAATCTATAGTCCCTATTTCTAACTATATTCTTTACTCCAGTGTCACATTCAAAAATGACAGGACGAATATAGATTTATATTCTCAGAAGTTACTTTGCTGCTGTCATTCATTCGTCCATCCATCCATCCATTCAACATTCTTTAGGTGCCCACTATACAACATGCTGTACACTGGACTCATGTTTGTACAGAAAACCATCACAGTCCCTGTTGCTACGTAGGCTGCTAATATTAAAATACAAGAGATGGACAGTGTTGGTAATAGACCTGGGCACCTAGGGCCCCTACATTAATTCCTATTGTTTTAGAGGGCCACACTCAGGCCCTCCTTTGGCTCCACCTCTCCTAAGAGGGTGAGGAAAAATACAGGGTCAAGGGTATAGAGCCACATGCCTAAAACAAAGGAGATGATACTTTGGATACCTGGGACCCCAGTATTCCCTCCTCGAATGACCTCAAACTCTGCTCCCAATGCCTATTTCAGACTCTCCCCTGGATCAGTACTCTGAGGGGTTCACCAAGCACCCAATGCTGTTCCTACTCCTAAGCCTGGGGGTATTCACAGGTCACGGATCTGCCCTGGAAGTCCCTTAAGGTACAGGAAGGATTAGAAGTGAAAATAGAATAAGACAGATCATTGGCCTGGGGCCTTTATTTATTTTCTGGTCCCAGGCCTTACAAACAATGGATAATAAATAATAGGGTTTATATATAGATCCAAAAGTAATAAAATAAGATAATTAAAAACTGATATTCTGTAAAGATGGGGTTAATTTGCAGCTGCTCTGTAGTGGCTTTATGCTTATCTCCAGGGATGACAGAAGTCTGGCACTGACCCTTGGCCAAGACAGGGATGCCATGTACTAAACAGTGATTTATTATGGGCCATATAAGGTCCAAGACCCCCCTGGAGGCATCTTATAACATCTTCTTTACACTGTTTATTAAAATTGTATAGATTGATATTTGGCACCTGGTTTAACCAGTTCCACAAACTGGCTTTAGCTATGTGACCGGTGTAAGGATAGTTAACTTGTGCCTTGAGATAGGAGTATCTTGCATGGATCATAGTGATTTGTAATCTGAAGATGAGGAGGACAGGGATTAAGATTGGGTTCCCATGGGCTTCCCTGGTGGCCCAGTGGTTGAGAGTCTGCCTGCCGGTGCAGGGGACACGGGTTCGTGCCCCGGTCCGGGAAGATCCCACATGCCGCGGAGCGGCTGGGCCCGTGAGCCATGGCCGCTGAGCCTGCGCGTCCGGAGCCTGTGCTCTGCAACGGGAGAGGCCACAGCAGCGAGAGTCCAGCGTATCACAAAAAAAAAAAAAAAAAATAGGTTGGGTTCCCACCCAAATGCCCAGAGCAATGGAGACAAGGCCCAGGGCACTGCTTCTAGATGTATCAGATTACACTGGTGTTCACCTATCTTTTCTTTGTCCTTGCTGTATTATACACTTTACATTTATTAAAGCCTTAGATTAGTATGTCTTATAGGATCTTGTGAATGCTTTCAATTAGCTGACTCATGCAGGCGGGAATGCTATAAAAAACATAGAGCAAGTTGGAATAGAAGGTAATGGACCTCTCTGAGGAGATAGTGTTGAAGACAAAGGATGGAATTGAAGTGCATTCATATGGAGACTGGGAAGAGTGTTTGAGGAAAAGGAAAGAACAATAGACTATTTGGAGGCCATTTCCAATTTAGACATTTTTTTTGCTTTGTTTTGGGATGGAAGATAGATTGATCCAACAAGTTGACTTTCCAAAAAATAGGCTCTAACATGTCTTTTTGTACTTGAAGCATTAGTATCTGTACTCCAGAAAAGGGACACATAGTTCCCATGTAGGTCATCCGAAGTGAGGACAGTTCCCAGCACCACATGTCAATTCCTTGTGGAAGTAGTCACAGGGAATAGATTCTTAAGTGACTTCTTGCTTCATGTTCTAAGAACTGTCTAAAAGAGAGCACAGGAATATCATCTACATGGGTTCATTTTTTAAGGGTTATTCGAAGTTCTTATAAGAGACAGTGCCTATCTCTCACATTGAAGGTAGTTTACTAGGTCACATCATGTTCTTTCCTGAGAAGATTTTGTTAAAGTCTTATGTAAATAATTTCCAGTCTTATAAAATCTCTAGATGTGATTTAATGATATGACAGGACATTCTGGAAGTAAACTAAATGTTATAGTCATAGACCTCATATCTGCTTTTTAGCATTCAAGGGCTTTCTTAAGAGGGCTATAATAATTTGTTTAAGGTTTTTAGATGGCTCCATTTAGATATGTATCATAACACAGACTTTTCCTAAGTTTTTTGTCGTCATTGGAAAAAGCTCAGGCAAAAATAAAAATAAGTGGTATTACATTGCATGTAAATCTACCTTGCAAAAGATTGACCATGTATAAGGCTGTGTAGAGTGCACAAGAATACTAGTAAGTCAGGGTTGTCCACAGAAACAGATCCAGTACAACATATGTATGTCTAGAATGAGACTTATTATAAGGACTTGACTCACAGAGTTATGGAGGCTGAGAAGTCCTGTGATCTGTTGTCTGCAAGCTGGAAACTCAGGAAAGCTGGTGGTGTAGTTCCCAGGTCTGAGAGCCAGAGAGCTGATACTGTAGATTCCAGTCCAGGTCTGAAGGTCTGAACCAGGAGTGTCTAATGCAGAGGATCAACATCCCAGCTCACCTAGTCAGGCAGAGCATGGCTTCAACATTCCTCCACCATTTTGTTCTGTTCAAGCCGTCAGTCAATGGAATAGACGATGCCCACTCGCATTGGGGAGGGTCATCTGCTTTACTCAGTCTACTGATTCTCGTGTTGATATCTTTCAGAAATACCCTCACAGACACACCCAGAAGTAACGTTTAACCAAATATCTGGGCATCCCATGATCCAGCCAAGCTGACACATAAAATTAACTATCACAAGTTCACCCCTTGTCAGCTTGACACAGTATGTATCTCCTTAAACCAGACCTAATCTAGACATAAAGACAATAACAAGATCAAAATTATCCTAGCATGATACAACTATGCTGCATACAACCAAAAATGCAGTCACTGTTTCCCCCAAGAGGATGTATGTAAAGTCCTTGAGTGATGTTTCATCTTCTCCTTGGTACCCTGTAACTTAAATACTAGGATGTAAAATTAGCAATACTTAAATACTACTATGGTATAAAGTCGGTACATCGTATATGATGTGATAAGGGAATATGAGAAGAAAGAAAACAAAAATATCTGATATATATATACTTATATACATATTTGTCTTTATATGTGTGTTTATATTTGTATATTTATATGTGTGTGTGTGTATATATATATATATATTTGTGTATACACACACACAAACATGTTTATAAGAAAATAAGGAGAAATACTCATGACAGTTACAGTTCTTGTTTCTGTAACTGGTCAGGCGGTTGTAGTTAGTTTTTACTATCTATTCTGTATACCTTTTGCCTTCTGTGAGCACCTCAGCTGGACATGGTTCTTACCTGACGGACTTACCTCAACCTGCATTCCTGAAGGATCTGGCTTGTTAGTTGTCCTGCCTTGACTGGGTTGTTGCACTTTTCCATTGACATTAATCATGGGGCATGATAATACTAAGAGACATCCTCTGAGATCTCCTATAATTCACATACACTCTTCCTTACCTCAGTTAAGGAGCAGTCAATTTCCCCTTGGTAGTCAGGACCAATCAGGCCAGCCAACATAGTAACTCCCTTCTTTGCTTATTGATTCAGAGATGTGAGAAAACCAAAGTAACTGGGTGGCAGTTCCAACTTCCAGTTCAACAGAATCCCTATTGTATCTCCTGGTGGAAGCATTCCTCCCTCTGGAATTGAGACCTCTAGACCAGCAAAGCATAAAGTCAAAGAAACAGGAAGCAACGATTTTGCTAGTGAGTTCCTAAGAATTATAATGAGTCATGCCACTCTCATTTCCACTCATTGATTCCTGGACCTGGGAATCAGGTTATGGGAGAAATAGCACCATATATATTGATTCAGAGCACATACAGGCTTCTTGAGAACCTTGCCTCAGCCCTGCCAGTTGGGTCGCCTAGCTGGTGTTATAACACCTAGCTGGGGTTATAACTGAGTCTTCAAAAGGCCAATGCATCATTCTATCAAACCAGCCTCTTGAGGGTGGTGGGGGACATGTAAGTTTCATAAGCATGTAAGTAAGTAAGTTTCATAAGCATGGACCCACTGCTGCACTTCATTTGCTGAGAAGTGAGTTGTTTGAGCAGAAACAATGCTATGTGGAATACCATGACGGTGGGTGAGGCATTCTGTAAGTCATTTTGGCTGATGTATTGCATGCAAGGATGTCAAATCTGTGTCCAGAGTATGCGTCTATTCCACTAAGAACAAAATGCTGCCTCTTCCATGATGGAAGCCATCTAATGTAATAACATGCCACCAGGTAGCTGACTGGTCATCCCAGAGAATGGTGCCACATCAGGGACTCAGTGTTGTTCTCTGTTGTTGGAAGACTGGGTACACAGCAGCAGCAGTGGCTGTAGCCATGTTGACCTTGGTGAGTGGAAGTCTGTGTTGCCGAGCCCATGCATAACCTCCATCCCTGCCACAGTGTCAACTTTCATCATGAGCCCATTGGGGGTTGAGAGAAATGGCTAGAGAAAGAGGCTGACTGGTATCCATAGAACAGGTCATCCTATCCACTTAATTATTAAAATACTGCTCTTCTGACGTCACCTTTGGTAAATTTTCACTTGGGACACAAATGTCTTCAGTTTTTTTCCCATTCAGAGAGGTCTATCTACATACTTCTTTCCCACATTTCTTTGTCACCAATTTTCCAATCGTGTTCCCTCCAACTCTCTGACTATCCAACCAAACTATTTGTCATTGAATGAATTAATATATAATTTCATATCTGGCCATTTCTCCTTTCCATCAAATTAGGCAGCAAGATACACTGCTTGAAATTCTGCCCACTGGGAGGATTTCCCCTCACCATTCTCCTTTAAGGTTGTCCCAGAGAGGGGCTGCAGTGCTACCTCTGTCCACTTTTGGGTGGTGCCTGTATATAGTGTGGAACCATCAGTGAACCAGGCCCAAGTCTTCTCTTCCTCTGTCAACTAATCATAGGGAACTCCCCATAAGGCCATGGCTGGGAGAGAGAAGGCAGTGTAGCAAGAGAGGGAACCATGGGCATTTGGGCCACTTCTTCATGTAACTTACCTATACTTTTAGGGCCTTCTTGTGCCCAATCATGTATGTATCACTTGTATTTAAAGATGGAGTGCTACTGTGCATGCCCAACTTTATGTCTTGCTGGGTGGGATAACATCCAGTTCATGATGGGCAGCTCAGGTTTCATGGTAGCTTGGTGGCCCATCGTTAGATGTTTCATCTCTACTAAGGTCCAGCCACAGGCAAAGAGCTGTTTCTGAAAATGAGAGTAGTTATCTGCAGAGGATGGCAGGCTCTGTTCCAAATTCCTAAGGGCCTGAGCCATAGTTCACTTATAGGAGCCTGCCAGAGGCCCCAAACAGCATCCCTACCTGCCACTAATACTTCATCCACCATTGGATCTGCTGGATGACATGGCCTAAGTGTCAGAGAAGCTTGTACAGCAGCCTGGACCTGTTGCAGAGCCTTTTCCTGTTCTGGGCCCCACTCAAAACTAGCAACTTTTTGGGTCACTTGGTAAATGGGCCAGTGTAACACACCAAAAGAGAAATAATGTTGTTTAACAAAATCCAAAGAGGCTCACTAGGTATGTACCATTTTTTAGGTTGTGTATGTGTGTGTGTATGTTGGGGGCGGGGGGATGGTCAGATGGGATATTTCATCATGCCTCATACCACTGAACCCTAGAAATTTCACTTAGATAGAGGCCTCCCCAGTGTTTCTTGGATTTATTTCCCAACCTCTGTCATGGAAATGTCTTATCAATAAGTCTAGAGTGGTTGCTACTTCTTGCTCACTAGGTCCAATCAGCATAATATCATCAATGAAATGGACCAGCATGATATCTTATGGAAAGGAATAGTGATCAAGATCCCTGCGGATTAAATTAAGTATAGGGCTGGAGAGTTGATATACGCCTGAGATAGGACAGTGGAGGTGGATTGCTGGCTTTGCCAGCTGATTGCAAATTGATTCTGGTGGACCTTATTTGAAAAGGATGGAGAATAATTAACTTGCCAGATCAATAGCTGCATACTAGGTATGAGGGGTTGTGTTAATTTGCTCAAGCAATGAAACCACAGCTGATATAGCCACTATAATTGGAGTCACTGCGTGGTTAAGCCTTCAGTTATCCATTGTCTTTCTCTTAGATCCATTTGTCTTTGGCACAGACCACACAGGTGAGTTGAATGGGGATGTGGTGGGAATCACCAGTGTCCTTCAAGCCTTTGATGATGGCACTGATCTCTGCAGTTCCTTCAGAAATGTGGTATTGCTTTAGGTTCACTAGTTTCCTAGGTAGAGGAAGTTTTAGTGGCTGCCATTTGGCCGTTCTCACCCTGATAGCCCTCAATCCACAGATCAGGGAACCAATGTGTGGATTTTGTTAGCTGCTGAGTGTATCTATTCCAATTATTCATTCAAGAAGTGGGGAAATAATCACAGGATGGGTTCAAGGACACACTGACTCCACTGTGAGATGGACCTAAACTAAAACTGTTGATCATCTGACCTCCCTAAGCCCTTACTCTGATTTTTGTGGCACAGTGATGATGTTTGGGGGTCTCGGAATCAGTGTCAGTTCAGAGCCAGTTTTCAGTAGTTCCTGAAAGACCTAATTGTTTTCTTTTTCCCAGTGCACAGTTTCCCTAGTAGAAGGCTGTTGGTGCTTTTGCAGAAGGTTGGGTGAAAGACTAACAATGTAAATTTCTGGTGGTATATCAATATTCCAGGGTCCTTCTTTAAGAGGACCCAGCCTCCTCTTCATTCAAGGCGTTCTGGGTCTATAAACTAGCTCAGTTCTGGGAACTGAATGAGGTACTGTGATTCTCTGATTTTATGATTCAGGTTAGACTTTTGTTCACTTAACCAAGATTTTTTTTGCGTTACGCGGGCCTCTCACTGCTGTGGCTCTCCCGCCGCGGAGCACAGGCTCCGGACGCGCAGGCTCAGCGGCCATGGCTCACGGGCCCATCTTCCCGGACCGGGGCACAAACGCGTGTCCCCTGCATCGGCAGGCGGACTCTCAACCACTGCGCCACCAGGGAAGCCCACCAAGAATTTTTTGGCTCATGCATATCAAGGAAGAATTTAGTAGGCTTCCTATCTGTTTTGCTTCTAGGAACACCGTGATCAACTAGCCATAGCTGCAGGCCAGCTGAGTCAGATAATTCTGATTGCTGCTTTGACTTTGTTAATTATGGTAATCACACCCACTTTGCCTTGGGCAGTGGAGTGCCAACACCTGGCCCCTTCTACACCAGGATCCAATTATTCCCAATGCATTTAAGTTTCCCAAGTCAGGGGCTCCAGTTCCCACTCTAAGGTTTGGTCTGCATAGAGGAACAACCATGGAGCACTTCAGGGATACTGGGGCTCCTGTTACAAATTTATTGTTCACAGTACTGGTGACAGGTGCCTTTTCTGGACAATCTCAGCATGGGTGAGTACATCTTTATTTAGTACGGTGGCCTTCAAGGAAGCTCTAGGCTCTGAGAAATGTATGTATGATTGTTTTACATCGTGTGTTATGAACTATGCAAAATTAGCTGTTTTGCTTATAAGGTAGTGGGGCTCCAGTGACACTCACGTGAGGAATTTTACTACCCTTGTTTGGCCTTTCTAAAAACTCTTCATTTTATTCAATGACTGTTGAGGCCTCCTGGGCAAGTTTGGCTGGTTTGCTTTATTTTTCTTTTAGTTACTTTAGTTCCATTCTCTAATTCTGAACCACTGTCCCTGCTCTGAAGAATTCCATGCTTGGGCTTTCCTGGTGGCGCGGTGGTTGAGAGTCCATCTGCCGATGCAGGGGACACGGGTTCGTGCCCTGGTCTGGGAGGATCCCACATGCCGCAGAGCGGCTGGGCCCGTGAGCCATGGCCGCTGAGCCTGCGCTTCTGGAGCCTGTGCTCCGCAACGGGAGAGACCACAGCAGTGAGAGGGCCGCGTACCGCAAAAAAAAAAAAAGGATTCCATGCTCATGGAGTTTAGAAACGCCATGAGTTTTGTTTCTGAGGGTTGTGAGGCTTTTTAGAGCAGCGGTCCCCAACCTTTTTGGCACCAGGGACCGGTTTCGTGGAAGACGATTTTTCCATGCGGGGTTGGGGGGGGGAGTTGGTGGGGGGACGGTTCAGGAGGTAATGAGGGCTTAGGGGGCGGCAGATGAAGCTTCGCTCGCTAGCCCTCTGCTCGTTTCCTGTGCGGTCCCGTTCCTAACAGGCTGCGGACCGGTACTGGTCCTCGACCCAGGGTTTGGAGACCCCTGTTTTAGAGGATCTCTTTGTTTTCTCCTATCCCAGGTCTGAATAGTTCAGGCTGTTTTGTTTACACCAGGTGTCTCATTAGAGAGGATCCATCACACAGCACGAAAACATCTATCATTTGTCTCCCTCTCTCAACTTTCTCTTTAGGCTTCAGGAATTGAGAAAGGGAACTCTTATTCTATTAACTGGCCTTCCAATTATTTTTTTGGATGGAGATTCTCACATACAGATTTCATAATATGACTACACTGGATGCTAATTTTTTCTTATTTCTTCCACGATTAGCTTTATTAGCCATATAAAGGGACTATTAATTACATTTTATCAAAAACCAATAGCAAATCAGTTTTGCTGATGGGATTTCTCCATATTTTGACTGGTGGTGATTTCTGAGTACAACACTCAGAAGACTCATTTGTAGTATGAGAAAGATAATTTTCATACGTTGCTGCCTTGAATTTTCAATTTTTTTTTTATTTTGCGGAACGCGGACCTCTCACTGTTGTGGCCTTTCCTGTTGCGGAGCACAGGCTCCAGACGCGCAGGCTCAGCGGCCATGGCTTACGGGCCCAGCCGCTCTGCGGCATGTGGGATCTTCCCGGACCGGGGCACAAACCCGTGTCCCCTGCATCGGCAGGCAGACTCTCAACCACTGCGCCACCAGGGAAGCCCACCAAGAATTTTTTGGCTCATGCATATCAAGGAAGAATTTAGTAGGCTTCCTATCTGTTTTGCTTCTAGGAACACCATGATCAACTAGCCATAGCCGCAGGCCAGCTGAGTCAGATAATTCTGATTGCTGCTTTGACTTTGTTAATTATGGTAATCACACCCACTTTGCCTTGGGCAGTGGAGTGCCAACACCTGGCCCCTTCTACACCAGGATCCAATTATTCCCAATGCATTTAAGTTTCCCAAGTCAGGGGCTCCAGTTCCCACTCTAAGGTTTGGTCTGCATAGAGGAACAACCATGGAGCACTTCAGGGATACTGGGGCTCCTGTTACAAATTTATTGTTCACAGTACTGGTGACAGGTGCCTTTTCTGGACAATCTCAGCATGGGTGAGTACATCTTTATTTAGTACGGTAGCCTTCAAGGAAGCTCTAGGCTCTGAGAAATGTATGTATGATTGTTTTACATCGTGTGTTATGAGCTATGCAAAATTAGCTCTTTTGCTTACAAGGTAGTGGGGCTCCAGTGACACTCACGTGAGGAATTTTACTACCCTTGTTTGGCCTTTCTAAAAACTCTTCATTTTATTCAATGACTGTTGAGGCCTACTGGGCAAGTTTGGCTGGTTTGCTTTATTTTTCTTTTAGTTACTTTATTTCCATTCTCTAATTCTGAACCACTGTCCCTGCTGTGAAGAAATCCATGCTTGGGCTTCCCTGGTGGCGCGGTGGTTGAGAGTCCATCTGCCGATGCAGGGGACACGGGTTCGTGCTCCGGTCCGGGAAGAGCCCACATGCCGCGGAGCGGCTGGGCCCGTGAGCCATGGCCGCTGAGCCTGCCCGTCCGGAGCCTGTGCTCCGCGCTGGGAGAGGCCACAGCGGTGAGAGGCCCGCGTACCGCAAAAAAAAAAAAAAAAAAAAAAGAATTCTATGCTCAAGGAGTTTAGAAACGCCATGAGTTTTGTTTCTGAGAATTCTGAGGCTTTTTAGAGCAGCGGTCCCCAACCTTTTTGGCACCAGGGACCGGTTTCGTGGAAGACGATTTTTCCATGTGGGGTTGGAGGGGTGGTTGGTGGGGGAACGGTTCAGGAGGTAATGAGAGCGTAGGGGGCGGCAGATGAAGCTTCGCTCGCTAGTCCTCTGCTCACCTCCTGTGCGGCCCCGTTCCTAACAGGCTGCGGACCGGTACTGGTCCTCGGCCCAGGGTTTGGAGACCCCTGTTTTAGAGGATCTCTGTGTTTTCTCCTATCCCAGGTCTGAATAGTTCAGGCTGTTTTGTTCACACCAGGTGTCTCATTAGAGAGGATCCATCACACTTACAGCACAAAAACATCTATCATTTGTCTCCCTCTCTCTTAACTTTCTCTTTAGGCTTCAGGAATTGAGGAAGGGAAATCTATTCTATTAACTGGCCTTCCAATTATTTTTTTGGATGGAGATTCTCACATGCAGATTTCATAATGTGACTACACTGGATGCTAATTTTTTCTTATTTCTTCCATGATTAGCTTTATTAGCCATATAAAGGGACTATTAATTACATTTTATCAAAAACCAATAGCAAATCAGTTTTACTGATGGGATTTCTCCATATTTTGACTGGTGGTGATTTCTGAGTACAACACTCAGAAGACTCATTTGTAGTATGAGAAAGATAATTTTCATACGTTGCTGCCTTGAATTTTCAATTTTTTTTTTTTTTTTTTTTTTTTTTTTTTTGTGGTATGCGGGCCTCTCACTGCTGTGGCTCTCCCGCCTCGGAGCACAGGCTCTGGACGCGCAGGCTCAGCGGCCATGGCTCACGGGCCCAGCCGCTCTGCGGCATGTAGGATCTTCCCGGACCGGGGCACGAACCCGTGTCCCCTGCATCGGCAGACGGACTCTCAACCACTGCGCCACCAGGGAAGCCCCCAATATGTTTAATGGTGATTGTGTAATGCCATAAAAATCGGCAGCACTTTTTTGAATTCCATTTTTTCCTCCTTTAGTTCACAACATATTAAAATACAAGATAAACAACGGATTTCTTAAGTAACTATTGTCTATGCCAGCTAAAGTATGCGGTTCCCATTATCCTAGCTGAACCACAGAAATACGAAAGATGGGTATTTTCTTCTTACCTGGAATAATTCTGAAATTCTCAGGGCTTTATTCTTGCAAGTTAAGAAAGCAACATTTTAACAAAATGTGAATATGAGAATGTGGGAAAAGGAAAAGAATGGGAGGTAGAGAAATGGAAAGTAAGGGAAAATGGTCTAGAACAACAAGGAGATGTCAGTTCCTGTCACTGTGGTAAATGAAATACATTCTGCAGGAAATTTAACTAAGACATGTTATTGAGTGGCTTCTACACAGGCTCCCCTGGGGAATGATGCTGTTGAAGTCCGTATATCAGAGAGGAACAGAGCATGGGCTCTCAAACTAGAAGGTCAGACTTTAAGATGGTGCTCCATGAAGTGTCAGCTGGGCAGTCTTTGTGTCTGTTTCCTCAACTGTAAAATGAGGATACTATTAGTACTTGACTCATAGAATCGTTGTGAACATGAGATGAACTAATACATGTAAAGCGATTGACGAGTACCTGGAATATGGCTCCTAATGCAGGAGGTGGGAAGTCGTGGGCTAGAATCCTTTATTGCAAATAAGTCACAGCTACCCTGCTACATTTCTCTCCTGTGTACTTCAGGGCTATATCTGATGTTCACTCAAATGTACATTCGAGCTTGCATCATCATTCTTAGAGTCATACTATATGGTTTGAGTTGAAAGAAGAGAAATCAGTTGAACTCTAGGAGCTGCTTCTATTCTTGTCCATTTCTAAATATGATGAAACAGATTACAGTCCTTGGATAACCTGCTTTCATTGCTCTGTACTGGGATTCATTCTATGTTTGTTTTCTTTGTCCTGGTTCAGCTTTCAAGAGAGGTTTGTTTTTATTTGGTTTGTATTAAGGAGACCACATTGTAAAGGCTGGTCATCTTTGGATTCTTAATATTGTTTTATTTTGTTTGTATGAACCATTTGTTGGTAATGAATAATCTTAATAACCCCATAATTAGTCCAAAATGAATTTTTATGTTAATAGAAAATGATAACCTTTTGAGATAAATATTAACTTATGGTAATATACATTTATACAGGTTATGTAAGATGTAAGACAACTTTTGCTAGTGTATGGGTGTTTGTTTTCAATATAGTTCATTTCATTGTATTAATGGAAAAAGTTTGAAATTATTTTGGGATATTAAAGTAGTGCTTTATTACACTCTTTAAAAATATAATATTCTTTAAAAGAAAAAACAAAAATATTTGTACTTTTATAATCATATCTGGATATCTTGAGGTTTAAGTTATGCAACAGTAATTCATGCCCTGTGCCTCTAATGACATTCAGCCTGAGGCCTCCCTCCTAACAATGCATAAAATATCTGGCCCATAATTTAGATTCTGCTGAGTCTTATTGCTTTATTTCTCAGTATTTTTTGAATCTACCTTCAGTTTCCAGAAACATTATGGACTCTGAAGAAACTTTCTTCTTTGATATTATCCCTATTTGAATCTGCTTTGGCATGTTTAAGTACAGTCCATAAGGAAATTTAGATAGTGTGGACAGTGAAAGAAAGAATGGTTTTAGCAAACAAAATATTTTGTCATAAATAGCCCTCTGTTAGCAAGGACAGTGGTAGCAGTAGTTAATGAGAAGTGAATTTAGTGAAAAAGGGAAGATGAAAGTAACCCCTCTAATCAAATTCTGTTGTAATTTCTCAGGTGTCTGGAATTTATGACACACCATTCAGCAAATCTCCAGCGATACATTTCCATAACAGGAGTTGTAAATCCGTAGGCAGTTTCATTAATCAGACAAAGAGCTGTGCAGTTATTGAAATAACTCCTCAACTAATTGCCAACTTGCCATGCAGTGACATCACTCCTAAGAGCTGTGCCTCAACAATTGATGATAGAGCCCTGGTAAATTAGCACTTCTGGCATTGAGAAATCATTGTTGAGTGTACTGCAGTTCTGAGGAAGCAATTCCTGGCATTGTTTCTCCTTATAAGCAAGATTTGAAGAGTAGTGATGATCAATACTTGTTTTACATATGAGGAGAAGTGTGCAGGCCATGCATCCATTCCTCTTTACACTATGGTTAACTACTAAGCTATTAAAAAATTAAAATGCTGCCAATTTAATTGCTTTAATATTTGTTGAGTGACTTTTTAAGCGTTGTAAATGCAAGGCTGCTAAGGAGTGGGGGGAAGTATATAAAATAAATACAACATGATGCCTCCTCCCAAGTTGCTCATATATTACCCTTCTGGGGATGATACGGTACAGTGGAGTAAATGCTATCATAAAGGTTTGTTAAAAGTGCTGGGAGATCATAGATGAAGAATAAACCAACAGTGAGGATGACAATGGTGGAGAATCAGAAAACTTTTCCAAAAGAAGTGGATTCATATTTAATCTTAAAAGAGAGATGAGGAGTCCAAAGATAGAGGGAAAAATATTAGGTATCTCAGTGGGAAGAGGATTGGAATGGGAGTTAAGAGCTATGTGTTCTCCCTCAACTTTTTTTATACCTTGTACCTTGATTTCTCACTTAAAAAAGAACAATAATTCCTTTCTATTTTATGGTGAGTTCCTAGGTTAAAATAAAAAATGTTGGAAATAGAAAAGTTTTGTGTGGGAGGAAAAGCTAGGAAAAAATCCCAAAAGACATTAATGATACATTTTATTACTAATTTTTATATCTTGGAAAACTACAAAGACAGAATTTTGATATGCTTCCAGTAGGTAAAAAGCAAAGTCATGTGTCATAGTCATATTTACATGAGATAAAATACTTTTCTACAATTATTCCTTTGAAACATTTCATATATACTCTTTTATCTCTTGATTTAAATTTTCAAAGGGCCAGAGTTATCCCCAGTGAACTAAAGACCTAATAGTAAAATACAATGGGCAATGTCAAAATACTTTATAGAGCTTAACACTGTTACCTTCTCATTTTGATCCATTCCTTAAGATTCATATTATTTTCTTAATATTTTAAGTCTAATAGTAGAAATACAGTGGTTTTGAAGGTTCAGGATGTTGTGCATTTTGAATGTAAGTTAAGGCCAATGGTGTATGTCTCCTTGTATTACAGAAATTAATGTAGTCTTTTGACTACCCATTAGTTCTGGTGTATCAAATTGCTTTCCATAAATACCCATGAAGTTTTCATCTGTTTTTGTATATACACAATAGTCAGGTGAAGCATCAATGGTACGATTACTTCTCCAATTGGAGTTTCACTCTAGAGCATACCTTATTAGTGTAAGCTGAGGCAGTACAGTTTTATATAAAAACTCAGAATTTAAGAGCTGAATACTTGAAAATGAGAAGTTATACCAAAATATGGTGGAATACTGTAACAGAATATTTTCTTATTCAAGAATGCTACTCAAGTGGTCAGTGTTTACATTTACTTCTTACTGATCCATTATTAATAGTACTTTATCAGTTTTATATTTATTTTCATGATTAATTAATGTTTTACTAAAATGCTTGTATGTCTGGACTGTGTTCACCTCACCATTATGTTTAGTGAGTATAGCTGTGCCTGACATATTGTATTACTATAGAAATTGAGGGATTATGTCAAAATTATATCAGATATCAAGTATGAGTAGCTTTGTCAATTCGTTCAGATTATTGTGTTGAGAAAAGTAATTATACCCTCTTATTTCTGTTGTGTATGCTTGAAAACCTGAAATATTGTTTTGCTAAATTCCTCAGTTTCCTATTTGTTCCACTGGTAATAGAGAAATATAATCTTAGTTAACAAATAGGCTGAATTTTTTTTCAAAGTTTGACAATGAGGTAAATTACAAACAAGGTGGGAACTCTTACTTGGTAAATCGCTTCACTAAAATGTTGATAATGATTTTACTTTTCCCATCACTGTCAAACTTCTGACAAAGATGAACTTAAAAGGAAAACATATTCCTTAAACAGAATTAGCTTTAGACTGGTTGAGAGCGGGATATTGAGAGAACTAGGGATTCTTATTTTCTGTAAAGCCCACTTAAAAATCACTGCTCACCATATTTGATGTCTGTACTTTTTTCTTACATTAACTAATCTAGTTTTGTGGTAAATTTTAAGTAACAGAGCATTGTGAATTTTAAGGGTTTTTTTTTTTTTTCCTGAAAGTGTTCAGACACAGCCAATCTTCATCAACATTTCCTTTGTTCCAGAAGGACTGAAAATTGGCAAATATGAGAGAACAAAACTACAAGATAATATCATGATTAAAAAAAAACAACTGCATTGAAACCTAGTCCACCATGAAAGTCTAAAGAAATGGTTCATCTACCAGTTATTTTAAGCAGTTCCTTGGGCAGGCAAATGCAATATAAGTTGCTTGAATTTTTTTTGTCAAGAAAATATGCCCCTTATCACTTTAGAAAGAGAAATCAGTGATTTTGCTTATTCCTTACCTGAATTAAAATCATATGATCTGTGGATGAATGAATATACATATTATTTTCTTTTATTAAAAGTAGATCTTAACAGAAAGTGTAAAAGAGCCTAGTTACAATATCTGGGAGAAGGAAAAGCCTGCTGTGGGTAGTCTTGAACCTACTTTATTCTGTGGAATTCCCTCACCAGTCACACTGTACCAAATATTGCGTCGCCTTTTGTTTACGTGAACAGATCAAGACAAATGCATGCAGTCTTCTTCGCTGCAAACATAGGCATAGGCACGCTCTCCATCGCTCCCTCCATGCTCTTTATGGAGGTTCCTACCATCTGACCATTTTCCTAGACTCTGGGCTTTAAAAACACAAAGCTTTCTACTGCAAAGCTGACATTTTGGATAACTTCACTCTGCTTAATCTTTCAAGCTTAGCTCATCTCAAGGACTCATGTCTTGAAACAATTATAAACCTGTAATTCTTTCCAAAAGGACAGTAATCCTCCTTAGGATAACATGATTACGGACATGCCACTTTTAATAGCCTATGGTAAAAAACAGGATGTTAAATCTGACATTGTTTGGATTTGTATCTAAATGAAAGTGAAATTTTCTTACCGTTTGAGGTTAATATCATATGAATATTGATTAAGTTTTGTATGATTTGCTTCAGCACCAAAGTACACATTCTGTTTCAAAGAAAAAAGGATTTTTTTAATTCAGTGCCTTTTTTATGCCACTGAAGGTAAGGACTAGAGCCATCTTTTTGCAATGTTCTTGTTTTACAGTGTTATCCCCCCTTGACTTGTGTGCAGAAGATAGCAGATGCTTTGGGTGTTTGGAGCGCACCTGGTTTTTAATGCAAAGAAAATGTGTAATTTGGACTATCAAGTGAATAATTAATGTCAAATTAATTCAAGATGAATTCTAAAAAATCACGTGTGAAATTCCTTGCTTTCTCTAGGAACTGCTGATATAGGCATCTTTCTTTTGAGCTTTTCCCACATTCTCACTAGAAAATTCCACTCAAAGATAAAGTACTTGTGTTGATTTCTCCTAGAAAAAAATTACATTTTGCTGTTTTGTTTTTTAAGAATTCATTCACTTTTGTAAAATGCAGGTTGTGTGATGTACCTTGAGCTGACACAGCACTTTCCAGGAGAGGGCTATTTCCTGTAATAGGACCACAGGGATTTAGAAAAATGCCCGTGTCAGAGTATCTACCCATATTTGGAATATTAGCGGCAATCTCTCAAAATATAAGCGAAAAGATGTATCTTGTCATATGCTAGGCTATTTAGAATCCCAAATCTTGAATTAATGTCTGTGTTTAACCTCTGGCTTTCAGGGAATGGGCTGGGCTGGTTGTTTGACCAATTATGCTGCAGACTAATTTTGCTTTGTTTATGTCTGTAGACAAATGGCCCTTTTTTTCTTCCCCAGATAAATGACATTCATCCTAAATGCTCCTCCCGCCCCAGGCTTTTTGTTTCCCCTACCTAGGAAGATATGAAAATAGTCAAGATTTCTTTCAGGGTATTTGAGGAGAATGTGAACAAATGATAAGAGCTTAGAATGAAATTCTGTGGGTTTAAATACCAGTATTTTAAAATATTAAAACCTACCCCAAAATGAGAGTGGGCAAACTTAAGTGTATATAAAACTTATAAACAGGCATTGTGGAAATATCTCATTGCTAGCAAAATGATGTAAATTGCAGATGCTTAGTTACATCCAAATAACAATTTTTGGGATAGTGCTATACATATATACGTACATACATACATACATACAATGTGTATGTAAACATAAACCAACCTTGATATTTGTAGGCCCAACATATTGCACTCCTCAGTGAGTATCTTTCACAGCCACTGAAGCAATCAACAAATTTTTTCTTAATGTCTTTCATTATTACATCCCTGATTCTCTCTGAGATGTAATAAATCAGCAAATCTACATTACAACCTACCCCAAAAGCTAATGATCCTTTACTTTTCACTTGAAACTACATTATCCCATCAAATAACCATTTATATCTATAGTTTTAATTCCACTTGACTTAGAATGTCTGTTGGGCTACATAAGGAAAGACACTTCGAAGAATATGATTTTTCAAATACAGTACGACAGTTTTGGCGGGTTCTTTGCATTTCTCTCCCTCCTATGTTTCCCAGTAACACGGCCACTACTACAGTGGTCCACCTCCACCTCACCATATAAAACTTCTTCAGATCTTTTGATTTTTTTTTTTTTTTTTTTTTTTTTTTTTTTTGCGGTACGCGGGCCTCTCACTGTTGTGGCCTCTCCCGTTGCGGAGCACAGGCTCCGGATGCGCAGGCTCAGCGGCCATGGCTCGCAGGCTCAGCGGCCATGGCTCACGGGCCCAGCCGCTCCGCGGCATGTGGTATCTTCCCGGACCGGGGCACGAACCCGTGTCCCATGCATCGGCAGGCGGACTCTCAACCACTGCGCCACCAGGGAAGCCCCAGAGCTTTTGATTTTAAGTACCTAGTCATTGCAGAAAAACATCTACCTTATTTTCATAGGAAGGAGTTTGTCTCTAAATATTTCACTCTATTTCTCCCTGCGCAATGAAGTCATATTTCTGGTCAGGCTTTAGGAAGATGAGTACCAATGCCAATCTGGATCCTGACCCACAGATTCTGAGAGAAGATGGACCTCTGTTTATGTAGTAGGATGAAGATGGGACTTTAAAATATAGATCAGTTCGCATTAGTGGAGACTATGGGATGGCTGGTTCTTATTGGGGGCTTACGCTCTTAGATAAGCACACCTTCAAAAGCTGTTTTCACCCAGACTAATGTCAGTTCTTAAAAGGACATTAATACCAGGGCTTTGGCCTATCCTTTAAGAAAACAAGCAGTCAGGTTTTTGAGCAGCATTTTGAGAATTTTATCTCAGTAAATATGTTAACAAAACCCACTCCAAATCGGAATGTTTCTCTCTTGGGATCTCAGAAAGAATAGTTTAGTATTGGTTAAATTCCTTTTATGACTCCTAATCTTTTTCTGATATAAACTGAGGTAATTAATCAGTTAAAGTTCATGCAATATTAAATAAATAAATAGAATAGTAAAAATAAATAAAAGTTTCTGAGCATTACACATTTCTGGTAATACATCATTGATAGTCTCTCTTTCAGTAGAGTTTCTGATGACATTTTAGATTACATACAGAGCTATTCTTTACCTTCTCATAATTTTTCTCCTTGAGTTTAAACAATTTATTTCTTTTTGTAAACTGAGTTCAGGGGTAACATCATGATGATTATTGAAAACTTTAAACTAAGTACTTTCTTGTTTTTAATTAAACAAGGTCAAACAAAATATTTTGAATTTTAGTAAATACATTGTCTTCATCTTTGTTGTGTTCCCTTTTTTCTTACTTGAAGCTGTTAATTTTATACAAACATAGAAAAATATACAGAGAAACAATTCATATGCCTATTTACCCAACAAGCAGAAGTTATTAATTGTATTTGTGTCATATATATTTTTAAGAATTAAAAAATATATGTCTACTCCCTGTATTTAATTCCTTACTTTTATCAGAGGAAACTATTATCTAAAAAGATACATATACACCACACACACACACACACACACACACACACACACACACACACACCATATTATTTGTATCATATTGTCACTTGCTTTGTTCCCTTAATATTTAATTCCGATATTTATATGATATATGTAGATCTCATTCATTTTAAAATATATTTTTATATATTTATATTATTTATGTTATAGTTTATTGTATATTTCCATATGTGAATTGATAAGACTCATGGCCCCGGAGACTCAAGTTGCCTAACGAACACCAAGTGCAGGTTTCTTTAAATTTTAGAAACATCTTTTAAAGATGGATTCTTATGTGATTATGCAATCTGAGACTCCCGTTTATATTTATTTATTCTGTTACATTTATTGTAATTATTGATAACTTGAGTTTTTCCCAATATCTTAGTGTTTTCCACTTAACAGTTTTTTCATAGATTCATTATTTTCCATCTTCATTCTTCTTAAGTTGATGAAGTTTTATTTTATTTTCCTTTTATTGGTTTGGTTGTAATTCTATTTTATTGTTTTAATAGGTAGTATTATATTATCTGATGCATACTTTAGTTACAATGCCTCTAGCTTATTAATATCTCATGGACTTGACATGAGAACAATACATAGACTTCAGAATGATTTACTCTTGGCTTTAAATTAAGTCAACAATTACATTGCTTTCCCAATTTAAAGTCATGTTTTCGTTTAATTCTAATTGCTGATGAGGAGTCTTTTGTATAAAATATGTCTCTTCTCATTTTTTATTTCTCTTTGTATTTGGTGTTCTGCATTTTGTCTATAATATGTATAGGTGCTAATTCCTTACTAGCTATCCTGCTTGGGAATCAATCTGACATTTTGTTGTGATAATGAAGTTGTTTTTTTTTTTTCCTGAATTCTGTAAGAAATCACAATCATTGTCTCTGAGTGTTTCCTTTAAATTCATTTTCTTTATGCTCTCCTTTTGTAACTCTTCTTAGATAAGTTAAACTTCTATATTCTACATTTTCTCTATTTTTAAAAATTATTATCTTTTTATATCTCTAAAATGGATTTTAGGTTATTTCTCTAGATCAGTATTCTAGTTCATTAATCATGTTTTGAGCAAGACCTAATCTGTGGTTTAAGATTTTCATTTTTTTAATTTTAGACATTTATTATATCTTCTAAAGCAGTCTTCCTTTATGGTATATTTTATTTTTATTTCTTTAATCATGGCAAATATTCACTTAATCATTGCCAAAAGTTTTTTGGCCTCTGGTGAAATTATCATATGGATTTTCTTTGCTAGTTTGTTAATGTGGTAAATTATATTGCTTAATTTACAAATGTTAAGCCATGCTTTGTGGTAAAACTTCCGTAATTTCTTATGATCTAATATTCTTTTAACATATTTTAAATTTAATTTGATAGTATTTAATTAAGAGTTTTGTGTTTATTTTTATTGGACATTGTGGTCTGTGGGATTTTTTTTTTTAAATTGTAATGATTTTCTGGTTTTGGTGTTAGGGTAATAGTGATATCATAAAATGAGTTAAGTTTTTTCTTCCTTCTACTCTCCGGAAGCCCTTATGCAGAACTGACATTATTCTTTCTTTATCCTTTTGGTCAAACTCGCTGATGAACTCTGAGTTTGGAATTTGCTTCATGGGAAGATTTTACCTATGAAAATAATTTTTTAGGTACCTATGATGTTAAAAATATTATAAATTTATTCATGATTAAGCTTTAGTATATCATGTATTAAAAGAATACTCTTTCATTTAATTTGTAAACAATTATTGGCATAAGAAGTTTCATAATATTTCCTTACTATTCCCTCTCTGTTATTTCATTAATGATATTTTTCCTGTAATTTGGGTCTCTTTTCTATTTTTCTGATGATTGTGAGTAAAGTACTTTGAAATGTCAAAAGTAGAGATCTTTTGGGCTTCCCTGGTGGCGCAGTGGTTGAGAGTCCGCCTGCTGATGCAGGGGACGTGGGTTCGTGCCCCGGTCTGGGAAGATCCCACATGCCGCGGAGTGGCTGGGCCCGTGAGCCATGGCCACTGAGCCTGTGCGTCCGGAGCCTGTGCTCGGCGGCAGCGGGAGAGGCCACAGCAGTGAGAGGCCTGCGCACTGCAAAAAAAAAAAAAAAAAAAAAAAAAGTAGAGATCTTTTAAAAACAACTACTTTGGGTTTCATTTACTTATTATTATTTTCTGTTTTCCATTTCACCTATTACTACTTTTATTATTATTTCCTCTGTACTGCTTACTTTGCGTTTAATTTGTTTCTTAAGAAGTTTAGATCATTAAGTCACTGAAATACACAAATTACCTAAGTATTCAATAAGAATCACACATCTACTAATGAAATCCATTCATAACTGAAACCATCCCACAAATAAAACTCCAGGCCCACATAGATGAATGCCAAACAAGCACATGAAAATATGCTCAGCACCATTAATTATTAGATAAATGCAAATGAAAGCCACAGTAAGATTGTGCTAAACACTTAATGGCATAGATAAAAAGGCTGACCATACAAAATGCTGCAGAACATGTGGAACAAGTGAAACTTTCATATACTGTTTGTTGGTATGTGAAAAAGTGATACAACCACTTTGAAGAATAGTTTGGCACTTTCTTACAAAGTTAAAAATTTATTTACTATATGACACAGACATTCTACTCCTAGATATTTACCCAAGATAAAAATGTTATATGCATACAAAGACTTGAATGTTCATTGTAGTTTTATATGTAATATCCATAAGTTGGAAACAATCCAAATGTCCATCATCAGGTGAATGGGTAAATAAACTGTAGTATAGTCATAGTACCCAGACAATGGGATACAATTCAATAATTAAAAGTAATGGATAATTGATACACAGTATGACATGAATGAATCTTAAAATATTTATTCTGAGTGAACAAATCCAGAGAATGTATAATTTTATTATTCCATTTATATAAAACTCTAGAAAAATGCAAACTATACTGAAAGAGCTGATCAGTCATTGCCTGGGAATGAAGGGATGGACTGAGATTTGGGAAGGGATTACCAAGGTGCATGAAGAAGCGCTTATGGGTCATGTAGAAGTTCATTATTTTGTTTACATGATTTTTTTTATAAATTTATGTATTTATTTTTGGCTGCACTTGGTCTTTGTTGCTGCGCGTGGGCTTTTTCTAGTTGCGGCAAGCAATATATCTTTGATTAATCTATTCATTTCACTAGTCTTCCTTCTGTCTTCCATATTTCAGTGAGTTGTGTCACTGTTCATATGGTTGAACAAAGAAGAAATCTTTCTCTCTTTGATTACTCTCTTAGTTAGTTCTGGCTGCTATAACAAAGTACCATAGATTGAGTGGCTTATAAACAATAGAAATCCATTTCTCTGAAGTTCTGGAGGCTGGAAGTGTGAGATCAGAATGACAGCATTGTCAGGTTCTGGTGAGAACCTGCTTTCCAGTTTGCAGATGGCTGTCTTCTCATCGTTTCCATTTCCTCACATGGCAGAGAGAGCTCCTTGGGGTCTCTTTGATAAGGGCACTAATCCCATTCATGACAGCTTACCCCTCATGACCTAATCATACCTCATACGCCCCACCTCCTAACACCATCACAATGGGGATTAGGATTTCAACAGCTGAATTTTGGGGGAGACAAAAATGTTTTAGCTGATAACAGTCACTCCCAGCCAATTATCAATGCCTCTGACAGTTTTCCTCCTCAACAACTAACTAGTCTACTTCTTTTCACTCATTACCTTGGTTCAGGCCTATCATTTCTCACGTCGTTGTCTCAGGGCCTCATAACTGGCTCCCTGCCATGATGGTGTGAGTAATTTTTTAAAGGATAATGGGATCACCCACCCACCCCCAAAAAAAAGTCATTATGTCTTCATTGCCTTTAGTATGAGTTTTAAACTCACATGTAACTTCATAGATGAACTAACATATTAACTTCAAAAATAATTTACAGAATCTTTCACGGTCCATTTACCACTTTATCTCCCTTTCTTCCAGTCATTTCCATCACACTGGAGCCTCAAGCTTAGTGGCACAAAAACCATGTCTCAAAGAGTGCTAGGCTTCTACAAAGTACTTTCAGAGACTACTGGATGTATGTGTGTGCATGTGTGTGTGTTCGTCTTTGTTGTGAGTTTGTCTTGAAGGATGCAGGAGCAATTGGGGCAGAACCTCACTCCAGGACTGCTTGGGAACCTCATGTTCAATCAGAGTATCTATATAGGTGGGGAACAGGGAGAGGGTATATATTGGGTCTCCATGTGTATGTTCCTTTAAGGAAGGAGTCTCACGGCTTGAAGACTAATTAAACAAAACAAACAAAAACTACTTTTAAGACCATTACTCTGCCATACTGATCCATGAACAGTTTCTTGGATATACCATGCATTTTCTTTTCGTGGGTTCTTTTACTTTCTGATCATCTCATTCTGGAAGATACCTATACTTTCGTTCACTGTCTCATCACCTAGTTACCTAGGTAATTCCCACTCATATTTCAATTGTCTGTCCACAAGTCACATTTTTCAGTAAGCCTTTACTGAGTTTTCAAGATTAAATTTAGTGTCTTTGTTTTTGCTATTTTTTCAAAAGCACTCATCATGATTGATTATAATTGTTTATTTATCTGTGTTCCTCCCCAAATGGTAAGCTCATGAAGTCAGGCTCTATGCTAGTTTCATCATAGCACTCAAAGGTCCTAAACGGAGCTCCCAACATCTAATTATCTTATTATCTTAAGATAAACTCCTGAAAGAAAAGTTCTGATAGTCAAAGGAAGTTTCTGATAAAGGCCGAAGATTCTTCTATCCCATCAACTTTCTCCCAAATCCAAACTCAAATTTGACACTGCTTTTGAAGAAATAAGCAGGTTAAAAACTCTGTTTGCTACAAAAGCAGCCCTCATTTTTCCCAGAAATTTTTTTTTCCTTTTTGATTCACTGCCCACTATTTCTGCATTTGAGTCTTTAGAGTTGCTGGCTGCTGCTTGTAAATATTCTTTGCTAAAGAAAATCTTTAATGGAGGGCCTTCAAGATGGCAGAGAAGTAAGGCATAGAGATCACCTTCCTCCCCACAGATACATCAAAAATACATGTACATGTGGAATAACTCCTACAGAACACCTACTGAAAGCTGGCAGAAGACCTCAGACTTCCCAAAAGGCAAGAAACTACCCACGTACCTGGGTAGGGCGAAAGAAAAAAGAAAAAACAGGGACAAAAGAATAGGGACGGGACCTGCACCTCTGGGAGGGAGCTGTGAAGGAGGAAAAGTTTCCACACACTAGGAAGCCCCTTCGCGGGCAGAGACGGGGGGGTGGGCTGTGGAGGGAAGCTTTGGAGCCACAGAGGAGAGCGCAGCAACAGGGGTGCGGAGGGCAAAGCGGAGAGAGTCCCACAGAGAGGATTGGTGCTGATCATCACTCACCAGCCTGAGAGGCTTGTCTGCTCACCCACTAGGGTGGGTGTGGGCTGGGAGCTGAAGCTCGCGCGCTTCAGAGGTCAGATCCCAGGGAGAGGACGGGGGTTGGCTGCGTGAACACAGACTGAAGGGGGCTAGTGCACCACAGCTAACCGGGAGGAAGTCAGGGAAAAAGTCTGGAACTGCCGAAGAGGCAAGAGACCATTGTTTTGGGGTGCGCGAGGAGAGGGGATTCAGAGCACCGCCTAAACGAGCTTCAGAGACTGCACGAGCTGCAGCTATCAGCGCGGACAGCGGAGACGGGCATGAAACACTAACGCTGCTGCTGCCGCCACCAAGAAGACTGTGTGCGAGCACAGGTCACTATCCACACCTCCCCTCCCGGGAGCCTGTGCAGCCCACCCCTGCCAGCGTCCCGTGATCCAGGGACAATTTCCCTGGGAGACCACATGGCATGCCTAGGCTGTTGCAACATCACGCTGGCCTCTGCCGCCACAGGCTCACCCCTGCATTCCGTACCCCTCCCCCCGGCCTGAGTGAGCCAGGGCCCCCTAATCAGCTGCTGCTTTAACCCCCTCCTGTCTGGGCGAAGAACAGATGCCAGAGGGTGACTTAAATGCAGAGGCAGGACCAAATCCAAACTGAACCCCAGGAGCTGTGCGAACAAAGAAGAGAAAGGGAACTTGCTCCATGCAGCTTCAGAAGCAGTGGATTAAATCTCTACAGTCAACTTGATATACCCTGTATCGATGGAATACCTGAATAGACAATGAATTATCCCAAAATTGAGGTGGTGGACTCTGGGAGCAACTGTAGGCTTGAGGTTTGCTGTATGCGCCTGAATAGTTTCTGATTTATAGGTTTATCTTAGTTTAGTTTTTAGCACTTGTTATCATTGGTGGATTTATTTATTGGTTTGGTTGCTCTCTTTTTTTAATTTTAATAACTTAAAAAAATTTTATTTTAATAACTTTATTTTATTATTTTTCTTTCTATCTTTTTTTTTCTCTCTTTTCCTCTGAGCTGTGTGGTTGATAGGGTCTTTGTGCTCCAGTGGGTGTCAGGCCTGAGCCTTTGAGGTGGGAGAGCCGAGTTCAGGACACTGGTCCACCAGAGACCTCCTGGCCCCACAAAATATCAATCGGGACAGCTCTCCCAGAGATTTCCATCTCAATGCTAAAACCCAGCTCCACTCTGATTAGCAAGCTCCAGTGCTGGACACCTCATGCGAAACAAATAGCAAGACAGGAACACAACTCTACCCATTAGGCTGCCTAAAATCATACTAAGTTCACAGACACCACAAAACACACCACCGGCCATGGTCCTGTCCACCAGAAAGACAAGATCCAGCCTCATCTACCAGAACACAGACACCAGTCCCCTCCACCATGAAGCCTACACAACCCACTGAACCAACCTTACCACTGGGGGCAGACAGCAAAAACAATGGGAACTACGAACTTGCAGCCTGCGAAAAGGAGATCCCAAACACAGTAAGTTAAGCAAAATGAGAAGACAGAGAAATAAGCAGACGAAGGAGCAAGGTAAAAACCCATATGAGAAAGCCATAATTCAAAAAGAGTCATGTACCACAGTGTTCGTTGCAGCTCTATTTAAAATAGCCAGGACATGGAAGCAACCTAAATGTCCATCGACAGATGAATGGATAAAGAATATGTGGGGCTTCCCTGGTGGCGCAGTGGTTGAGAGTCCGCCTGCCGATGCATGGGACACGGGTTCGTGCCCCGGTCCGGGAAGATCCCACATGCCGCGGAGCGGCTGGGCCCGTGAGCCATGGCCGCTGAGCCTGCGCGTCCGGAGCCTGTGCTCCGCAACGGGAGAGGCCACAACAGTGAGAGGCCCGCGTACCGCAAAAAAAAAAAAAAAAAGATGTGGCACATATATACAATGGAATATTACTCAGCCATAAAAAGAAACGAAATTGAATTATTTGTAGCGAGGTGGATGGACCTAGAGTCTGTCATACAGAGTGAAGTAAGTCAGAAAGAGAAAAACAAATACCGTATGTTAACACATATATATGGAATCTAAAAAAAAAAGTGTTTCTGATGAACTTAGGATCAGGATAGGAGTAAAGACGCAGATAAAGAGAATGGACTTGAGGATACAGTGATGGGGAAAGGTAAGCTGAGATGAAGTGAGAGAATGGCATGGACATGTATACACTACCAAATACAAAATAGATAGCTAGTGGGAAGCAGCCACACAGCTCAGGGAGATCAGCTCATGCTTTTTGACCACCTAGAGTGGTGGGATAGGAAGTGTGGGAGGGAGATGCAAGAGGGAGGGGATATTGGGATATATGTATATGTATAGCTGATTCACTTTGTTATGTAGCTGAAACTAACACAATAATATAAACAGTTACACTCCAATTAAGATAATCTTTAATGAATAAATCATGACATTCATTTGCCTGAGGGAAAATACCTGAAAGCCCAGTAAAGAATGCTTATTTGTTTATTTAATTTATCTTACTCATATCTCTTTGACAAAAATATACTTTTCAATATTTTTTTATAAAGTATCAGATGCTTCACCTTAATTTAAAACCTATTTAAATGTTTTTCTTGTACATTTCTGACAAATATGTAAGGAAGACCAATGAGCAGACTGGGATAAAGTGATTTCAGTGACAACAGAGTAAAAATAAACCAGGATCACTGCAGAATGTTTTGTTTTTGACTAGAACTCCATTTACACTGAGACATATAATTATAAGCAATTAAAATGCATGCACACTTGAATTGAAATGAACATTTATAAAGCAGCCAAAATAAAGGAGTGCCAGGTGACCTTTTATATATTCTTGGGGAAAAAAAGAGAAACAGAAATGGTGGAATCATTATAGAAAGCTATATATAGTGAAATTATTTTGAATTCTTTTTGAAGTGAATAGAAAATTTACATTTCTGGGTTTCTTATTAGAATGACCCAATTCATTAAAATAAGCCATTTGCATTTAAAGAAAGACAGCATTAATCAATAGAGGGCTTGGTATTTTGTTTTCATGTACTGTATTAGCGTTTTTCAATTTGCAGAACCAGATAAATCAAAACATCTTCAGTGAAGCAATCACCAGGCATCACCTCACTCACACCGGGTTCACTCTTAGAGGTATATGACCTTGTACAGATATTACTTCTCTGCCATCTGTTCCTGTTCACTGACAAATGCAGGTGAAAATCTCTACCTCATATGTTCCTAAGTGTTTTGAAAGCAGTAATGCATGCAATATAGCAAACATAGTTCCTGACATATAACATACGCTCAATGGATATTGACATTTCTCAAACTGATGTAGCAGTTCAAGGCAGTGGATTCCCTGGATGTTGTTTTCTTGTTGGGACACTGTATGAGTAGTAACTGTGATGGAAAAATCTTGGGTGAGTCGGAAGAGGGGCAAGAACTATGCAAATGGTTATTTGAATGTATAAGATATTCTCATTTCATAACCAGGAGAGTGACAGAGCACTGCAAATGAGTGAGAGTACCCATAAATAGAGATTTCTAGTTGACAGGCTGCTGATAAAACAGTTTTTACTCTAATATGGTGAAGCAAGTTAAGCAAATATATGATTGAAGCTGCAGTGTGAAAAAGAATATGGGGTATGCTTATGAAGGGGAAAGTGATGTAAGTGTGATTGTAGTAGCTATAATGGATCTACAAATATATATTGTGTATATATATCATGTGCATATATGTGTATATATAGAATGTGTGTATGTATGCATATATATGTATACATACGTTATCTATCTAAAATCCTTAGTATAGTACAAGGCCCATAGTGGAGAGTTAAATGAGGACATTGAATGATTATGTGGCATAACAAAAAGTGAGACTTTAAGAATGATTATCCCTATAGAAAACTGTAGGAATATATAGGGGAAATATCTTGGGATCTAAGACTTGAAAATTTAAACATGCACATAACACACACCACACCACACACACACCCACACACCCACACACCCAACAATGTTTGATACAAATAGTAGAAAGACAAACATCATTAAAGAAAGGAATAGGGGAAAAACTTGGATGTCACATTGTCATTATTGTTGATTTCTCTGTGTTGAAATCAACAACAATGTTGATTTATACAGCTGTTTAAACCCTCCTTTTTAAAATTCCTCACTCATCTTTAAGCTCCCTAGGACTCAAAAATAAAGTGCTCCTTTTTATTTGCAAAATTTCGACTTTCTCTTCTAAATCACCTTTATTTTTCCATTATAATCCTTAATATCTCTTCTAGAATGTAGTCTAGAATTCCTGATAAATATGAATAGCTCTCTACTTGCTACATTTGGATTAAGTCTCATCTCTCATTATTCGTCTTCTGAAGGTACCTGGGTTTTCCTCTCCTCAACTTTTTAAACTTGTTATTTCTCTCTTCCTTCATCTGTCTAATTCTGTACGTGCATGTACGTATTCAAATCCACGTCTCAATCTTCCGTTAATTTGGTTTTGTAGTTCATTTCCCTGGAAACAACTTGGCAGACCACGTGGATGGAGGCAAGTTCTTGTTTCTGAAGTCACTCAATTCTATATGTTCTTTATTTTTCAAGTACACAGGGACTTTGTGGCATTGTAGAGAGAAAACTGATGTAAGATACACCTAAATTCAAATACTCACATAGCTCTACCAATTAGTTTTTTCTCTAGAAGGTATTTAAAGCCTCTGGAACCTCAACTTTTTCATTAGTAAATTCATGATAGTAAGTCTCATTTTCATAAGATATTTTAGTATTCCATAATATAATGCATATAGATAGGTGATTTAAGGTGTTTATGAATAATCAGCACACAAATATGTAGGTAAGGCACTTATGCACACTTATTTATATATACAGTTTTATAATGTATCGCCATAAATATGTAAAGCACTCAATACAGTTCCTCACATAAGAAACAGGGTGTAGTTCTTATCATTATTTTCATAATTATGATCAATATGTGAAGTAATATATGTAAAAGTACCTATCAGAGTACCCATGTGTTACATTAAAACCTTCTTCCCATGCTGGCTGTCACTTCTTTCTTCATATGCCCTTTTTAAAAAATATGCATTGCTTCTCTGACTTCCTGTCACCTAACTTCAGCCTTTGTATTGCTTATTAGTAATTATTTCAGGTGAGATAACAAAGGGGGAGGAGGCAAGCCCAGAGTTAGCCAGAGTTGGTAATTATAAAAACAGCTTCTGAAAATGTTTAGAGGCATGGCATTTACTCTAAGAAAAAAAGGCTGTTAGGTCTAGAAAAAGTGGATGAATTTGTTTCCTCTATGAAACTTCTTTTTACAGAAGATAAGATCGAGAATCAGCTGAGAGTATTTGCAATTATTTTCTTCTAGCAAAATCATGATACTGAATCCCAATTTCTAGCAAGACATTAGGAAGTTCCTTTTCATATTATATTCTTCATCTCATTGCGGGTGTGACGCAAGTTTTGTATTTCAGTCTCAAAGAAAGCAGCATACGGCAAGGCTTACCTTGAATGTGTGTGGCAATTAAAAATAAAATAAAAATAAAAAATAAATTAAAAATACTAGAAATCAAGTTAACCACATGTTTGGAGTTCACATTTCTGGAAGAGTGAACAGTAAGATGGCTTTTTAGGGAAAGACAATGATAGTTTGCTTTGCTCTTTGAGTCTCTTAAGGGAATGCAGAAATTAGGTTTTCTTCTGCCTTATAACTTTTAGATGGCAGGAAGCCTGCCAACCTGTCTTTATTCTGCTGCATTTAGTCTCCCTAATACCCCCTTGCCCCTGATGATATTAAGTATCAAGGACTTTTTGAGTCCTTTAACATGGTTCTCAGCATCCACTAAGCTTCTGGGAAGCTCTAAAATATTGTTTGTAGTCTATGTTACAAGAGCCAGTCAGGACTGAGAAATGATGAATATTATAATTTAGATGGTACACAAGTGATATCCACAGACCTAATGACTTACATGATATTATCAGACCTTTTCTTCATTACTTGGGCAATGAATATTAATTTTCAACAGAGTGCAAAACTGTTGAGATTTATTTTATCCTCCTTGGTTAAAATCCAGGGCAGGTGGGGATGCCTGATTTCTATGTTTCATCATTTTGAAGCTATAAAAGTAAAGTGAAACTAGGACAAACAGAAATACTGAGTATATAAATGCAAGGACAGATAGGAGAGTCAGGGGATCCTCATCAACGCAAAGTGACATTGAGATTGTAGAGGATGATTTTGCCTTCTGGCTTTGCCTAAAGTTCTGGATTTGAACTAGGTTAAAGGGTCACAGTACAAGTGAAATAAACAACATGCCCTGGGTATTGTAAACGCATTTACTTTTTTCTCTATGTGCAAGAAGCTGTTATAACGTGCTTACCGCAATATTGGAAGCAGATTCCTTTACTGCATCATTTCTACCCTCTGAGTAGTGATAATTTTTTTTATTACCGCAGAGAAAAGCCTCTTTTTGATAGGAAATTCAGAAACTACAAAAAAATCACAAATGAAATAAAAATCTGTAAAACAAAACAAAACAGAGATAACCACTACTAAAATTTTGAATGCATAATCATATTTGTCTCTTTACATATATTCAGGATTATATTTGTATAATGTACATGTTTTAAATTTTAGGAAATTATTTCTATTTGAGTATTCATCCTTCTACAATATTTCTAAACACATTTCTCAATATGTGTATAGAACATAATTAAATCAGTTCTTGTTTTTTTGCATATATATTTTGTTTCTCGGAGCAATTACAAAGAATGATTTGACCAATTTCCACATGCACAGTCAATTTGAGATACATGTGTGGCATTATTACAGAAACCTCCATGTACATAAGTGATTTGAGGCACCAAAAGTGGAATCCATGAATAACAGGGCTGTGGGTGGTTACAGACTTCAATATACATTTTCAAATTTGCATCCAGAAAATTTGTGCAGTTACCCCTTCCACCTGTAATGTGTGAATGTCCACATTAACATACTGAAAGTGCACTGCAGAAAAATTAGTAAATAATCAGTGAATAACAAATGTAAGTTAAGAATTGATTTTAAATGATTTTTTAAATGAAAAAAAATTTCTTAAACTTTGGGGAATATAGAATTCAAGCTTGAAATTGAGGAAGGGGTAAAAAATTATTAGGGGGTATTTCTATTTGTTTTTCCCCTGAAGGAAAGGAATTTGGAGACAATACAAAGCTATTTCTCTGATTAGGGTCCCTATACTCTGAAAGACAAACCTATCAGCCTCGCTCTCCCTTTCCATGGTAAGAGCAGTTACTCATGTTAGGAGAGACTCTAAAGTGTTCAAACACAGTACAGTATATGTATCTGCAAATTGCAGTGAAAGCCCAGCAAAGCCTGAGAGGGATTATACTAAAGATGGAGGTTTTTAATGAGCTGGGAAAATGAAAACAGCACATAATTCTATCAAAGATGTTTCCTGCAAGTTCTACTTACAAATGGGAATTGGTGTAAGAAAGAGAACTATACACTTAATTTATAAATCACATACTTTTTATGTGCAGACCTTTATAAGTGACATGCAAGCCTGTCATATATAAACTTTAGAGTCCAAGGTCATTACTGTCTGAATTGTTCATAAATATATATTAACTTTTCATACAGGAGCAATTTATCCTTTGGAAGGGACAGAAAAGCTTATTTTGTTAATAGCTAAAATGTAAACTTTGGCCAATTATTACACGTTTCTGCTTTCCTTTAGGTGGTAAATCATAGTGGAATTTGACAATCTGCATATGTATTCAACTCAATCAACAGTGCTTTATAGAGTGCCTCTAAATTGATAGCACAACAAGTTGGTAGGTAGACTGTAAAGGAGGCAAATGTTGTAGGATAGAATTTTATGTAGCATAACAAAGAGAAGGACTTTAAGAATGATAATTACCTTTGACAATATGGCACTCTTTTACAATGGTCACTTACTGAAAGGACAAATTTGTTCAAATTGTCAATCCATTTCTGTATTTCACTTTAGAACCTCCATTAGGTACTACTCATTGAGATTTTTCTTTATGTGCTCATCTACAAAGGCGAAATGGCTGCAACATCAGCAGAAAAGGCAATCCAGACCTTTTCTTACAAAAAAATAAACTTACCTCTATCAGTTAGAGACTTCTTTTATGTCCTCTACTCTGGCAATGTTTTTTCAGTATTTATTAAAATGTGCTGAACACAGCTTTAAGATTTTTAAAATATATATACATATATAAAATAGCGTACATATTAATTATTGTATGCCAGGCATTTTTCTGGGTGCTACATAGGCATTATCTCTGTATTTTTAATCTGATGGATAAAAAAATAATTGCAGCTAACATATCACACTAACTACATTCACCCAAGAACTTTACATATGATGTCTCATTTAATTCTCTCAAAAAACCTATAAGGTAAATAATTATTATCCTCTTTTTCTTGAAGAAACTGAGGTGCAGATAAGCCCAATGTCACAAACATACAATGTGGTGTGCCCAGGATTCATTCTCAGAGAGCCTGACCTGAGCCATACCTACAACCCCTACAGATAGAGCTTTGTTAATCAAATTATGTTGTTTTTTTTATTTTTCATTGCTCTGATTGCAAAAAATAAATAATAAAATTTAAAAACACTCTAAGTTAAATTTGGAGGGCAAAATTCATATAATTCTAAAGAACTGTGTGGTAGCACATTGAACTCTGATTCTAGCCTTGCTGTCATTTTAATTTTCCTATCTTAATTTTCCTTTGCCATTTTTTTTTAAATTAAAAATATCTCTACACTCTTTGAATTCTATATATGTCTTCAAGTTGTTCACTGATTAATTCATTTTGGGAGAAGGTAGCATAAATAAGGAAATTTAGAAAATCATCCTATTGATTCCTCCAACAGCTTTACTGCCTTCTTAGGTAGGTATTTTAAAGCTATGAACTCGGGGGTTGAAAGACACAAAATGATTTGATCAAGATCATACAGCTTTTAATTGCATAAGTAGGCTATGTTTCCTTAAACCATTCTCTTTCATTCAACATTCATTCAACACATATTTATTGATCACAACCGGTAATTCTTCTTCCAGGATTCCATGCTGCCTTTTGTTAATCAAAGCAGGTTTGCAATGTTGGTGTCATTCAGATCTTTGTGCTAAATATGCATTAATGAGAGCATAGCAGATGGTTTGGTGCCAATCTTTGATGCTAGCTGTGGTGGCAGTAACAGAGGATTCTCTGTCATAGCGTGCTCCACAAGCCTGTGTGCAGAGCACTGACCTCAAGGAAGCACTGGTGAATATCATGTCTGACCGAATGCAATGCAGAGATCCACTGTTCAATGTAGTAGACACAAACCACATGTGTGTGTGGTTATTGAGGACTTGAAATGTCCCTAGTACTAATTGAGATGTGCTGTATTTGTAAATTTCATGGCAGATTTTGAACACCTAGTAAGAAAAAGAGTGTAAACATATCATTAATAATGATTATAATGGTTACAAGTTGAAATGATAATATTTTGGTTAAAGTATAGTATTAAAATTAATTTTAATTATAAATTTATTAAAATTAAAATGAAACTCACCTGTTTAATTTTACCTTTTTAAATGTGCTTACTGGAGTTTTAGAATCACATATGTGGCTCGCATATTGGGCAGCAGTGATCTAGAGCATAAAATAACTTATTGTCACTTTCACTTTCACTTTCTATTTCTCTTGTATTTGACTCTTACACGAAAGAGATCATAGACCATAATAACTACAATCTGAAAATGCAACCATTTGCAATACTCTGATGAATTTCTGTTAGGTTCTCTTAGGTTTACATTTTTTGTTATTTATTAACTGGAGCTTTTCATATAGTTTGGATATTAATCCATTACATATTATGCCATTAGCAAATATTTCTGCCAATCATAGCACAAGTTCTTGACTATACCAGAAATCTCATAATTTATAGTTCTGTTAAAGAAGATATTTATTTTTTTCTGCAGTTAAATTTGGCATTCTTTTTCTCTGTGACTTCTTGGCTATATGTGGCTTAGGAAATACTGTCTTCACACCAAGATTACAATTTTCTTCTTCTATTTTTCTTTTTAATATTGTTTATTTGTTTCACACTTAGCTTTTTAACCACCTAAAATTTAATTTTGTATATTGTAAAATAAACCTCTCACCTATTTTTAAAATTCTATATGGGTAACAAATTATTCTAGTGTTATAAATTGAAAAGCCTATCTTTCCCATTTTTATTTTTTATTTTATTTTATTTTTTTTTGGGGGGGGGGTACGCGGGCCTCTCACTGCTGTGGCCTCTCCCGTTGCGGAGCACAGGCTCCGGACACGCAGGCTCAGCGGCCATGGCTCACGGGTCCAGCCGCTCTGCGGCATGTGGGATCTTCCCAGACTGGGGCACGAACCCACGTCCCCTGCATTGGCAGGCGGACTCTCAACCAGTGCGCCACCAGGGAAGCCCCCATTTTTATTTTTAATGCAATATTTAACATATAATAAATTCCCATACAGTCATGGGTTTATTTTTGGATCATATTAATTATTTTGAATCAATTATTGCAATGGAACCGATTATTTGTGTCTCCCCTGAGCCCTCCCCATTTATATGTTGAAATTCTAATCCTACTGTTTTGGTATTTGGAGGAGGGGTCTGTGGGAAGTAATTAGGTTATGAGGGTGGAGCCCCCATGAATAGAATTAATGCCCTTAGAAGAGGCCAGAGAGCTAGCTAGCCTTCTTTCTGTAGGCAGTGTGCAAACCTGGAGAGGATCCTCACCAGAACCTAATTATGCTGGCGCCCTGATCTTGGAGCTCCAGTTTCCAGAAATACAAGAAATGAATGTTAGTTATTTAAACCACCCCAGTGTATGGTAATTTTTTATAGCACCCCAAACTAAGACAGTTACTTTGTTTACTCCTAGGTCATATTTATTCTTTTAATTTCTCCTGACTTTTATTTTTTTTTAATCTCTGGTGTGACAAATCTCATTGTTCTTTTTTTGAAATCCATGCTTTTTTTTCCCCCCTAATTTCTCCCTTCCAGAAGAACTTTGGAAGCTGGAGGTCAAGATGCATAAACTGTATCATTCATTTTTATTTTAATTACCTTTGATTTATAAAAAGAGCTATTGTTTTAAAAATACTGAGTCTTCCCAAGCAGAATATAGAATTCCCATGCAGAATCCATTTTTCATGTGGAATTCTTTTTATTAAATGTCCCTGTTTATTTTATGTTAATTCCTATATATTTTAAAGCTTAAATTGCTATTGTAATTTTCCATCACTTTTAATTGGGCATTACTGTTATTTTGGAAGCTGTTGATTTTTTTATGTTGATTTTGTGTTTATCCTCCTGAGTATATTTGTTGTTGTTATTTTCTTCCTTATTGTATTAACTAGGATATTTAGCATAATGCTATGAAGTTGTATATTTGTGATCATCTTTGAGTTGTTTTTGATATTTGAATGTTTTCACCATTAAGGATCATTCTTATGGATTTTTACTCACTGTGCCTTATTAAATTAAAGAAGTTTCATTCTTTTTCTACTCTTACATTCTGGTAGTATGCAGCAGTAAAGAAGATTTTAAAATTTAGTTTATTTCACTGGTTAGAAAGAAGACTATAGTTTTAATTGTAATTAATTAAATTATTTATTTTTAGAGAATATACCTAACTCCCTAGGTCTTCTATCATCAAACTCAAACTCTTCCTTCTAAATGTATCACAAATAAGTCTTTTCAACCCTCCCAGAGTGGGAAAAATTGCATTCTGCTTTCCTCCTGTAGAAGCTTGTATATAATTCTTACAGATGTATCTTATATATAATTCTTATATATATTTAGTATAATAGTTACAAATCTATTAGGAGTCATGTGTTCAAATAATTGTATATCCAATAACTACATATACATAGTTAAAGCTGGATATGCAACTTTTTATGTTTAATTATTTAGCACCACTTACTGCCTCACAAAGACTGGTATAAGTTGTGCTATGTAAAGCCAAAAAGAGTTTCTTGGGGAATTTCCTGGTGGTCTAGTGGTTAGGACTTTGTGCTTTCACTGCAAGGGCCTGGATTCAATCCCTGGTCAGGGAACTAAGATCCCACAACCTGGGTGGCATGGCCAAAAAAAAAAAAGTTTCTTGGAAGACTCAGGGTTCTTGAACATTCTGTAGCTTCTTTGTTTTCTTGCATGCTCCTCCAGTGCTGTTATTCTGTATGCGTTCTATATGTCTATACCTGTTTCCTTAAAGTTAAAAAAAAGTTTAGGGCTTCCCTGGTGGCGCAGTGGTTGACAGTCCGCCTGCCGATGCAGGGGACACGGGATCGTGCCCCGGTCTGAGAAGATCCCACATGCCGCAGAGCGGCTGGGCCCCTGAGCCATGGCCTCTGAGCCTGTGCGTCTGGAGCCTGTGCTCCGTGATAGGAGAGGCCACAACAGTGAGAGGCCCGCATACGGCAAAAAAACCAAAAACAAACAAAAAAGTTTAAACAAACATATCTGTTTGCTCTATCATTAGTGTGAATACAGTGATCTTGAAGCTTACCTCTCCCTTACACAATGTAGAGAATTTACATTTCTGTGACTCCCTTTCCCAAAACCTATGTACTTTCATGTCTTATGCGTCTAAGTCACATACTAAGTGTTAATAAAGAATTTTTGAATTCTTGCTTTGGGCTTTTAAATTTTGGCTTCTTAGTACACTCTCAGAGTTTTATCATAGTTTAGTAGCAGAAAATATAGTATTACTTCCTAGAGCATAAATGTTAACTTCTTTATGCGAGACATGGCATCAGAATTTTATCTATACATCTGATGGTGTTTTTGATAACTTCTAAAGTAAAACTGTAGAAAAACAAAAGTGTTGATATACTAAATAAATGTTTTTATAATGACAGGTAGAGAAAACATCAAAATATAAAAAATGATACATTTTCTTAAAATAAAATTCAGAACATTGTAGACTCATTAAGCATTAAAATGGTTTATTTATGCATCATTCTTTACTTCCTTTAGTTCATTAGTTGGAGAAAATTTTAATAAACTCCATTTCTATATGAAATCTTGTTTATTTTTGAGACACGAAACTTTTGCTTTCCTCCCCACATGTTCTTTGTTAATTACATCATTTAAAAACTATTTAAAGAGAGTCTGTGACTCTTTCTCATAGAACTATAAAAAGTTCATAATGTAGAAATTGATAGTTCTAATGGATTCTAGAAATCATCCAGTGTATCTCATCTAACACATCTTTTCATATTGTTGCATTTATCAGTAATAACTTTTTATCACAATGTAATGAATACTATATTTCCAATTAATTTTTTATTATAGGTGGTATTTATATATTTAATCTTTTTATTATGAAAATTTTAAACATGAAATATAGATAAATATATGTTTCAGTTACCATTAGTGGATCATTTTATATCACTGTGTGTCGTATATACTAGACATTTATTTGTCTTAATCCATCATTCAAGGCTCATCATTTTCTTGACTGGCTAAGTTAAAAAAATCTTATCCCTTTTCTCTACTTCTCATGACAAGACCCTCTACTATGTTTCTATATTGTTGTCAATTCGACCTGTCAGTCCCTGGCTTAAAATATTCCATAACTCCAAATTGTCTTAAATATAAAAAGCCCTCCCTGACTTGTCCCTGTTTCCATGTCTGGTTTCATCTCTTCGCACCCTAACACATAACTCTATAGATTAGTTGTCAGGAACTAAACTGTAATTTCACCATCACCTGCTCTCTCACTGCTGAAATTTTTCACGTGCTATTTTCTCTGTCTCTAATGCCTTTTACATCTCCATTCTCTTCACCTGCATAATTTCTACTTGACCTTCAAAGTTTTTCTCAGGTAATTTACCCTGGGGGATGTTTTAAAAAATGTACCCCAAACCCAAGACTACATTAATTGCTTTTTTTGTGTGCTTTTACAGGATCCTACATGAAACTTTATCAAATTTCTCATTACTACGCATTATAATTTTATGTTAGCTTGCATTCCTCCCCCATCAGACTGACAGCAGGGATCCTTCAGCTGATTAACTACAACTCCTCACCACACACCAACATACTAAAGTTATATATTATCAACTTTATTATATAAAGTTGTATATTTACTTGTGTGTGTGTGTGTGTGTGTATAGGTTTCTCTCTCGAAGTTCATAATCTTCCTAAAGAACTTCTCTTATGTCAGTTTCTCCTTTTTCTTTGGTAATATGTAGCTCAGTATTGAACTGTGCCAATAATAAGGGCCAGGTTTTAAAACTCAGTGTTGAGCAGCGGAATGATCAGAGAGAAGTAGGTTCAAATTGCAGATCTGTCACTAGTAACTAACTGTTTCAACTTGCAGATCTCATTTAAACTCTATGAGTTTTATTTTCCACATCCATCAGTTGGTATAATGTCATTTGCTTCATAAGAGCCTTTGTCAATTTAACTGAATTAATGTTTATAAAACATTCAGTGATCTATGTAGGTCACATTTATCTAACTTGGATTATGTGAACTTCAAACTGTTCGGATATAGATACATTAATATTCTCACTTTATGCATAAAACTTGAAGTGCTGCAAATCTTTTTTGTGGCTGGTGTATTGTTGGTTGTTGTTCTTGTTACATGATAACATAGTTTTAACTGGTAAAAAGTAATATCTAATGTTCTTTGTTAGTATTCTGTAAGCCTAGTAGTTCCTCAGTATATTTTTGTAAATATTACTCTTATAATTTAAAACTTTATTTACATAATTTCATCCAGATGTTCATAATTAATGTTATATCATTAGTGCTGACAAAAGCATCTAAAATAAGAAACTTTGGAATTAACAGAAATTTAATCAGAATTTAGAGAAAAAAATAAGAAAAAGGCCAAACCACCAGAAAGAAAAATTTTAATTTAGGACATAGTATTCCTTAATGTTAAAGGTAATGCCAGAAAATTTTATGAAAAGTCATAAGACATGTACCTTTAAGTTTGCAAAAATCAACCTGTATCCAAGTACAAATCATGGGAAGTTTGAAAAAAATGTTTGTAATATGACTGCAAAATTGATGCTGCCATAATGAGCCTCTAAGCAATCTTGTATTTTGTGTTAGGGCACAAAGCTCTTGATAACTGAAAAAAAAGGAAAAGGAAAAATTTGCTCATCGATTTTTATTAAGTAGTGAATGCATGTTTCAAAGCAAAAAATATACTTCTTGCAAATTTATGTACTCCAAGAAGATATTTCCCCCACTTTTATATCTATTACTATTAGGAAATGTCTTGAATTGAGTTTTGATTTTATGCAAACAACATAACTTTTTCATGCCTGAGCCATTTCCAGAATGCAGTAGACATTTAGTGCAATATAGCTAATGTAGTTATTCCTAAATTCCAGGAGAAAAATTTGGTACTGAATTTTTTTTATCTTGTTTTACGTCAAAACTTCGGTTCCCTATGAGCCCCTTCTGAACTCGTAACCTGGTGTGAATAGCGTCATTTCTGAGGAAACGTTTTAGATGCCTGTGTCGCGTTCAAGCCCCCTCCTGCCCCTTGCTGCTCTAAGCCAGCCTCAGCCCTGAAGTTACAGCAGGCTGCCAGGTGCTGAGACATCCCACTCCCAGCAGTCAGTCCTCTCCTCTGCCACATGTATCATTTCTCTTATGGGACACGAGGAAGACATGCGTAGCCAGCTCCCCTAGTGTCTCTTGGTCCAATTCTTTTCTGGAAGGGATAATTGCTTGGGGTTGCAAGTGGAAAACACACAAAACCTCTCATCATTGCTTAAACATTAGGTGCCAACATCATCATCTTGTGAAGTCATTTTTGAAGCAATAGTCTGTTATCAGAGATTAAAAGATAGATCATTCTAATGACCCAGTTTTTCACCATTTAAGTATTTTTATCTTTTAATAAAACTCCAGCTTTTTAATAACAAAAGAAACATAGACTATACTATTCAAATCTCTTATTCTATATGACAAGAGATATATAACTTATCCTTTCATGCCTTTTATGGCTGTGTTTTGTACTGCCTGTTACTTAGATATCTGTAGGAAAAGAGCATAGCTAAAATCTTGCCAAATGCATTTATTCAAAGAAAGAAACAGTCATGTTACTTGACTCATTCATACAGCCAAACCACAGAGAGCATGCCTAAAGACTGCTTGATATCAGAGGGCTGACAGTTCTTGAGTAGTAAGTATGTATTCCCATTTGTGAAATATTCTGTTGGTCTTTGAAATCGTCAAAAAAACGGCTGTAGCTCGGAGTATACTGGGAACATAAGAGAACAGGGTGAGTTATTACATTTTAAATGTATACATATAGTAAAAATCAGTTGCAGAGCCAGATGGAGTGCAGTATAGTTTTCAGGTTCTATTAATAGATAAGTGCATAAATTTCCAAGACAGTCAAATACCACTACTTATATTTCCTTTTTAAAAAATGCATTGCTAAATTTATCTTAGCACATTAGCATTATAAGCGTCAAATTTTCTTCCTTAAAGATATGCTACCCATCTGTTTCTCCTATATCTCTAAAGAGGAATTGCTTCTGAAAGTGTAGATATACTTTTCACATATCAGGGAAGATTTAATGAAGTATATGAGAGTGTAAAACTGCAGCAAATATATGAATTCTTGAGTTACAACATAAATTTTTGCCTGAAATATGACAATATACGAGTAATGGCAAACTCGCTGCTTTAACCAACCTCACTTCCCTAGGTTCATTGAGTTCTGAACCACATGCTAACTAGTCACATCTGAGTATTAGACACAAAGTGAATTCTATTTTAAAAATTACTGTTTGAGTCCCACCGTAACCCCATTGCACTGAGATGAACCCACAAAAGGGTAGTTCATTTGACGGCTGAAGGCTGTGTTTGTTTTTATTTCCTACACCAGATGGCGCTCGTACATTTTTAATTGACTTTGATCTTTTTTTTGTTTTGTTTTAAATTTTTCCCCACATCTCTCCTTTCCAGGAAGATTTTGCTTGAAAGATTAAAGTCCATATATGTTTTCTCTCATGTAAAATTTAGTTGAAGGCTTTCATGTATTGATTAAAACTCAGAGGCCATTTTCACCTTTTTTTTTTTTTTTTTTGCTTCATTGGACAATACTGTTAAGGAATATTGAATATCACAGGAGTAACTGATAAGAGTACCTGCATTAGTGACCTGAGGGAGATGTCCAAAAGTCACTAATTTAGAAGTGCAATTCATTTAGAAATTGCTCTAATTTTCAAAGTGATTTTAGCCTGGATTTTGTTCTCCTGTCTTGTTAGTATAAAAAGAAATACACTAAGAGCTGGGAATTTCATTTATCCATCATCCATAAGAGAGCCCTGTTTATGTGCAAATGAGTTTTATGTGAAGCCCCATGGGGGCCTGAAATTACTCCTCTTACAAACATTCTCTTATTCTGCCTCATTCTCACATTTCAAGATGTGTGTCACTTTATTCTGCTTAAACCGCCAGATAAGAGCATAAAATTCGGCTTCTTATTATAGGAACAGCAGCCATTGCAGCTTCCTTTTTTTAATTTTTTTTTCTCTTCCTCTCTCTCTCTCTCTCTCTCTCTCTCTCTCTCTGAATTTATTAGAGTTAATTTTTACTTGGGAGAGATGTGGCATGCTATAATGAATCTTTTCCATACCCTCTGGCTTTATTTTAACATAACCTTTGCAAGTGGGCCTTAAGCCCTTACAGTAGTTGGTTTTCGTTTTTATTTTTTTCTGGAAATTAGTTTATCAACCACCTCTGAGACTTCACTAAGTTTAAACAGAGGTTCCCCACCACCAATAATAGTAAGAGAGAAACACATATTCCTGCAATGTATACTGTAGAAAACTGACAACATTTTAAATTGAAGGAAACTTTTGCTTGCTTTGGCAATCCAAAAGTGGTGGGAAATTTTGCAATCCAAAAGTGGTGGGAAAATACAAAAAAATATTAAATAAAATTTACAGAAAAGAGTCAATAATCACATCCTTTACAATCAGGTTAAATGTGAGAGTGAAGAGATAGATGTGTTTTTCAAAAAAAATCCTATTTCCCCTTGCTAAAACAAATTGTTCTTCTCATTGTAATGAGTCCCTTATCTAGCTCAAGAAATTCATTTAGAAGCTCACAGTGTCCCCTGTTAATAGTTGAGGGGATTATTGACCAAAATGCGTTGATCGACTTTGCGATGCTTTGCTAATAGTAGCACCTAGAAAGCAATAATGGGCTTAGCACCCAGACTCCTGGAGAGTTTTGATCCTGTCTTTTCAGGAGTCTATATTACTTTTTGGAAATATTCCCACATAAGCCACCAAAAAGTGTTTTCTTTGGAACAGTTTCTGTCTTGGCAACTCTTTCCTGATGCATTGAAACTTTAATCGGAATTAAATTTTTTAAAAATTGTAATTTAAAAGCTTGTTGAAAATTTAGCAAGATTAAAGAAACATATTGGGCCATTTTTTCCAACTGCCATAACATTAAGGTTTTACATTAGTCAGTCCTCCGCTCATCTGAGGAACTGGGTCTCCTCCAACTCAATACAGATTTATCCACATAGCAGAGTTTTCTTGAGAGGTAATGAAACAGAGCAGGACCCTGTGACGCCCTCCTGGTTACCAGTCCTTTTCGTGGTGGTGCCTTTCTTGTTTGTAGAAAATAGGCTTCATTCAGCCTCCTTCACCTTCCCTGAATTCCAAAGGGCAGATTCAAGCAATTGCTTATCAAGAAAGGAAGGGAATGGAGAAACAAAGGAACAGCAGTCAAGAAACAAGAGTGAAGCCCTGGGGCAGGGTCCTGGTTCCTCCTCAAAGAATATTCATAACAATACCTTTGAGTTCTTCTCCAGGAACTAGGAGCCCCACTTTCATGGTCCCGCAGAATCTTCAGAGTTGGTTTTTGGACATGAGTCTGCCTTCTCCCAGTTTATGGACCTCCTGAATAAAACAGCCTTTTCTTTCCTACTGACACTCATCACTCGAGTATTGGCTTTTAAGCAGGGAGCAGCCAAACCATACGATAAGGGAGCTTACAAGATTGCCTAGCCCAGGGGCTTCTCTGGTGGTGCAGTGGTTGAGAGTCCGCCTGCCGATGCAGGGGACACGGGTTTGTGCCCCGGTCCGGGAAGATCCCACATGCCGCGGAGCAGCTGGGCCTGCGCGTTCGGAGCCTGTGCTCCGCGGCGGGAGAGGCCACAGCAGTGAGAGGCCCAAATACCGCAAAAAAAAAAAAAAAAAAAAGATACATTGGCTCATCCCAGCATTTAAAAATCCTTCCACCTTTTGTTTCAGAGAGCTTAGTTCAGTTACTGTCTCCTCTTCCAATGAATGGTCTTGACCTCTACTGAGATAGTTTTGAATAATTTTTACACCAGAAAAGTGTGGTGTAATTTTCTTTGGCAGAAGGAAGAAGCTGAAATCAGGCCACCCAGAAGCTAAGTATTCTATGTGATTGATCGGAGAGTATATTTGGGTTTTCCTGGTTGGTCTGTAGTTGGAAGCAGGAGGAAAAATTAGAGAAGATGACAATCACTGACCAAATTTTTTTTACCTTTTTGCCTATTGCTACAGAGGTGTCGTTTGACTTTCTGGACTAGTTGCTGCAGAGGTTGTGAGTCAGAGTTCTCTTGTCATTTATGGTCTGCCCAATGTCTATTTGTATATTCAGTTTCTCACAAGAACACTGATGTTACTGACTAATGTAAGAGATTCCAGCATTAGAATCAGGAAAAGAGGAATGTGTGTTATACATGTGTATTCCTTTTCTTCTACTCATCCTATAGAATATGAAGGAGGATCCCAGGTGAGAGGAAGGAAAGATGTAACACTGAGGAACTGCTTGGATCTTTGTTATAGCAGCCCAAGCTAAGACAGTGCCTTTCATCAGATTTTCTTGGGAATCCACTAAGCACACAGCAACAATCTTTTCTTGTCAGACCCTCCTGTTCATTTCCCCATAGTTGTTCAGCTTCCTCTCCAAAGATTCTGCTTATATGTTTACCCTTCCTTTATGCTATTAAATTTTTTTTTTGTTTTATTTTGGAGTATAGTTGATTTACAATACTGTATTAGTTTCCAGGATACAGCAAAGTGATTTAGTTATACATGTATCTATTCTTTTTCAGATTCTTTTCCCATATAGGTTTTTACACAGTACTGAGTAGAGTTTTCTCTGCTATATAGTAGGTCTCTGTTGTTTATCTATTTTATATGTAGTAGTGTGTATATTGTTAATCCCAACCTCCCAATTTAACTCCTCACTTTTCCCTTTGGTAACCATAAGTTTGTTTTCTAAGTCTGTGAGTCTGTTTTTGTTTTGTAAATAAGTTGATTTGTGTCATTTTTTAGATTGAACATATAAGTGATATCATATGATTATTGGTCTTTCTCTGTCTAACTTACTTCACTTAATCTAATAATCTCTAGGTCCATCCATGTTGCTGCAAATGGCATTATTTCTTTCTTTTTTGTGGCTGAGTAGTATTCCATTTTATATATGTATCACATCTCCTTTATCCATTAATCTGTTGTTGGATATTTAGGTTTCTTCCATGTCTTGGTTATTGTAAATAGTGCTGCAGCATTGGGGTGCATGTATCTTTTCAAATTATGGTTTTCTCTTGATATATGCCCGAAGTTGGATTGGTGGATCACATATTGGCTCTATTTTTAGTTTTTTAAGGAACCTCCACACTGTTCTCCATAGGGGCTGTACCAGTCTACATTCCTACCAACAGTGTAGGAGGGTTCCCTTTTCCCCACACCCCCTGCAGCATTTATTATTTGTAGATTTTTTGATGATGGCCATACTGACTGGTGTGGGATCATACTTAACTGTAGTTTTGATTTGCATTTCTCTAATAATTAGTGATGTTGAGCATCCTTTCATGTGCCTCCTGACCATCTGTATGTCTTCCTTGGAGAAATGTCTATTTAGATCTCCCACCCATTTTTTGATTGGGTTGTTTGTTTGCTTTTTGATATTGAGCTGCATGTGCTGTTTGTATATTTTGGAGATTAATCCCTTGTCAGTTGCTTTGCAGAATGCACCTTAAAGGCAAGATTAAGATGGGATGAAATGACTCTGAATCTCCAGATCAAAACTTGTCTGAAGCCACACCTACTTCTGGGCTTTTGTTTACATAAATCAATTATTTATTATATTTGTTTGTTTATTTAAAGACACCTGATATTTGTCATTGTTTATAATCAGAGAGCCTAAACTGATAGGATTGCTTTAAGGATTAAAGATAAATCTATAAAGCCTAATATAAAATGGCCAGTTTACATATGGGAGCTGTAACTCTCAATGTGGTAGATTCTCTCTATAATTTTAGTGTCAAGGGAAAGAACTAAGACAGAGGTTATATCCCCATTAATACAAGTGTTTATGAAATGTAGTTTGGGAAGCATGTACTTTAAATAAGAGTTTATTTGAGGCCACATAAAAATGAACTAGGAGGATTGACCTCACTTTGACATTAAGTTAGAAAGAAAATTCTAGAAAATATGTTGAATGAAACATTTTGAATGAACAAATTTGTGTAACTGAGAAGTGAGGAAAGTAAATAATATTTTCACCTTATACATTTAAATGTCAGGATAAATATTAGCCAGTAGAACAGGTGAGGGGAAATGGCCCTAATGTTAATTAAAATTGACAGTCTTATTGAATTAACCAAATACTTTCTATCAAAATAATATTTAATTTACTAGCACTTATAACACAAAGAAAGTGTTATCAGCATTCTAGGGTTATCACCTAAATTGAAAATCAAAACTTTAATTCATGTGTTACACACTCATCACTCAGATGTCCACCAGTCAATCCCTGACTTTGTTCTTTATATAATTTACACAAAGCAGGTGTAAATGTAAGGGGGATGGCTTTCTTTATTAAACTGAATTTCTAAGCAGGTTCTACCTTTAAAAGTGTATATGGCACTAGGTTTGCATGGTTTCATGGCATCCAAATAATTAGTTGGTTTAAGTCAGTGAGAAAGAAAAAAACTATTAGCTCTTCCTCAGTTGGTCCAAACAAATGGTTTATGAAAGTAAAAAAAAATAATGAAAGGAATTTATGATTTGTCATGTGTTCTGTAGAAAGGATCTATGAGTGTTTGTTAGGTTTTTAGCTATTAGAGTCAGAAATTCCATTTGCTCTCTTGAATCTTTCTATCACAGTCATAGGCCTCCTTTACCACAGTTAATGGATACTGTTTTGTCTATTATTTAGAAAGATAATTTTCAAAAATTAAATCATCTGTTACAAGCAGTAGAATTAAAAAGAACTTCAGGAATGCCTTGGTGAGCCTTGTAATTTGATGAGCTGCCCTAAGATCTATTTTATAGCTTAAAGTTCACATAAAGGAACCTACAATTGTACATATAAAACTGCTCTTCTAGGAATTTTTCAAGGTTGTGAAGCTACACAGTCAAAATAATAGAGTTGGAACCTTCTCTCTCTAGATCTCATGTTTTAATCTATCATTTTTTTTTTCTTCCCACTGATGAGTATTTTTTAAATTGTATCAAGCTTTAACATACTGGTTAAGGGTTCAATTGTGTCTTCCTAAAATCTGTATGTTGAAGTCCTAACTACTAGTACCTCAGAATGTGACCTTAGTTGGAAATAGGGTCATTATAGATATTATTAGTTAAGATAGGATGAGGTCATTGGGACTGACATATATACACTACTATGTATAAAATAGATAACTAATGAGAACCTACTGTATAGCACAGGGAACTCTACTCAGTGCTCTGAGTTGACCTAAGTGGGAAGGAAATCTAAAACAGTGGGTATATGTATACGTATAACTGATTCAGTTTGCTGTACAGCAAGAAACTAACACAACATTGTAAAGCAACTATACTGCAATAAAAATTAAATAAAAAATGACAATAAAAAATAAATATCAAAGAAAAGATAGGATGAGGTCATGGTGGAGTGGGTGGGGTCCTAATCCAATATAATAGGTTATTTATAATAAGGGGAAATTTGAACACAGAGTCAGGCACACATAGAAGATGATGTTAAGACACAGCTACACTTCCACAGGGAGAAGACAGCCATCTACAAGCCAAAGAGAGAGGAGTGGACTAGAGCCTTTCCTCACAGCCCTCCAACTCTTCTGACACCTTGATTTTGGGCTTCTAGTCTCTAAAACTGAGAGACAGTACATTTTTGTTAAGACACCTAGTTTGAGGTACTTTGTTATGACAACCCTAGCAAACTAATACAATCACCAAAAGGGAAATCTTCAAAGAGGGAGGTTAACTAAAAATGGGCTGCTCACCCCAGTAAGAAGTCTGACATTAAGATGGTGGCTTTTATCATGTACTGTCCAGAAAGGGAATAAAAAGGAAATGGTACAAATAATCAAGTGTGTTTGAAAAATATTTGTTTCTTAAATCCCCACTGATTTATTCCTAGGGGTTCTTTTTCAGTATATAGATAATGTGTCGATTCCTTAAAATGCTTTGAGCTCTTTAGAGGAGCAAAGACAGATGAATATTATTACAATCTACTTATCACAATTAATGGTTATGATTAGAATGGTTAAGACAGTTCTGAGTGACTCAGATCCACCTCCTATATTTTCCCCCCAATTTTGTCTATTTTTTTCTTAACCACTGCTCTACAAAAAGTTGAAATGGCTTTTTTTGCAACTAGATCGACTTTAAAGGAAACAGTTAATAGCATATAGCTGAGAGTGGAGAACAAGTTAGAGAATAACTGTGCAGTCCAGTGAGATAGGCAAGAGCAGGAGTAGGGTGACCTGAGGTATAACTTCTTGGATGCCTGGACGAGGAAACTTGAGAAGAGGCCTGGGGGCAAGGCTCTGTGGTGAGGTTAAGACTTTCTGACCTGGCAAGAGTAAACAGATGAGTGTCATGGGGACTCATTGCCCAGATCAACGAATAGGGTTGGAGAATTGCTTCAGGGCTGGCTTCTAGGGGTTGGCAGCGAGTAATTATTTGGAGCTTACATTTCTATGCATGTTTTCCTTCTTTTACAGCAAAATATGAAGGCAGCACAAACAAGTTTCTTAAATGTGAATGCATCCTCCACGTGAGCAGGGGGCAAAGGTTAACAATGGTGGTCTTCAGAGTACTCCTCTTTTCAGTTTTCTATATATAACCTCTGCTCACTTTTGTTTTAACATTTTGCAAAACTCGTCTCAGATACTGAGCTTTTTCTCTGACACATGCCCCCATTTTCTGTGAGCGACCATTGGAGACATAGCTTTCTTTGTTCCTATACTAAGGCTCTAACTTTAATACAAAATAAATGGTTTTCTGAACCTCTGTAGAATGTTCATGGTGAAAATAATATTATCCTGATTAATTGAAAAGGTCACCGAGACCCAGAAAAATACAGTTATTTGGCAATGGTGACATTTGGGCTGATAGTTGAACTTACTGTTGTTAGACACTGCTCAGCCCTCAGTTGTCAGTAATGGCTGGCAAAATTGGAAAGAAGATTTCCATAGTTCGTCTTCAGAATAACACCGTTTTCCTTCTTGAATTTCTGCTCTATTTTCCTTCTTGAGGATATTGTCTTGTTCTCAGCTTGTGACCTGGCAATCACTCCTAAGCTTTTAGTGTTAAATTCGGTGCTTGCTGACTAGGACTTACTGAAGATGGCGCACCACCCAGGGCCAGTGCACTGGGAAAGACAGCTTGTTACTGACAGTATTAAAGACACAACAGGATCGCTACTCTGTAGGCGACACTGCTCTGAAATCCCTCGAGTTACATCTAGGCTTTGAATATTTCTTGCTTAAAAAGCCATCCCTGAATATTATTTAACCCAGATGTTCCTATCCCATGTTTAAGGGTTCAGTTCTTTCCCATCAAGGTCCTGAACTTGGCTTCACAAACATGTCTAGGTTGAGAATTTGACCATCTTCAGAGCTCTGTTTCTGCTCTGATTAAGTCATGAGCCTGTTCCTCAGTTTTCTTTGCCCTCCAGCTGCAGGAGATGTGATTTATATGCTGCTAGGCAGGCCCACTGACTTCCGTCTTCAGCCTTTAATTGATAGTTAATCATTTTCAGCCCTACATTGTCTCTCTCCAAAGCATCAGTTATCTCCAGCAACAATCATTCATTTCCATTATTGTTAGTATTACTGTGTCCTCCATATTTTTGAAAGGACTGATTTATAGATTTCTAATATAAAAAAATAGTATTTCCTCCTATAAGTCTAACTTCCAGTTCACCAACAGTGAGTTTTTATAATTACACAGCCATTTTGTGTCTGCAGCTAATGTTACTTACAAACTCTGATGGAGTACACATTTCCAGCTGTAGTGTGGCTCACAAAGATCTTCACACTTGTATAATCCCCTCCCCTTGAGTGTGGGATAAACCTACTGATTGCTTCTCGTGAACAGAATGTGGCAAGACGATGGGACGTCCCGTTCATAATTCAGTTACAGAAGACTGTGACTTTTGTCTTGCTGGCATTCTCTCCTGCCTTCTTTCTTGCTTGCTCTGATGCCACTGCTCGTCATGAGTTATTCTTTGGAGAGGTCCTCATGACACAGAACTGAGAAAGGATTCCAGCCAACAATTTATAAGGAACTGAGACCTTAGTTCAATAGGCCATGAGGAACTACTCCAGCCAGCAAGCATGTGAGTGAGCTAGGAAGCAAATCCTTTCCAGTCGAGCTTTGAGATGACTGCAGACTTCTAAGAGACTCAGCAACTGAGGATCCAGCTAAGCTGTGCCCAAATTCTTGACTCACAAAAATGATGAGATAATAGGTGTTGTTTAAGCCACTAAATTTTCCGGTAGTTGGTTGCAGAGCAACATGTATCTAACGCACCAGCCTTGTCATGACTAATTGTTGTAGGCAGCCTACAAGGTGGCCCCAGATATCCCTGCCTTCTATGATTCACAGCCTTGTGTAGCTCCATCCTGCACTATACCAGGATTGCTCTCTAAGACCCGTAGCGTGTGGCAGAAATGTTGAGTGTGTTACTTTGGAGATGAGGCTCATAAAAGAATGTGGCTTTGGTCTTGAGCTCTCACTGTCTCCCTTGGATATTTGCTCTGTGGGAAGCCAGATGCCATTTAATGAGGCAGCCCCTTGGAGAGGCCTGTGTGGCGAGGAGCTGAGTTCTCTACCCAATATCCAGTGAGGAACTGAGGCCTGCCGACATCCACGTGAGAAAGCTTGGGAACAGATCCTTCAGACTCACTGGAGCCTGAGATGAATGAAGTCCTGCCTGACTGCCACCTCCTGAGACACCCTAACGTAGAACCACATAGCTGAGGTGCTTGTGGATCCCTAACTCAGGATTTCTGTGAGGCAATGAATGTCGTTATAAACTGACAAATTCTGAGTAGCTTTGGTACACAGCAGTTGATAACGAATACAGTACTCCACCACCATAATACAATTCTAGTGTCTACTTATCTTGGCTACTCCTGAACTGAGCCCTTGATGGAAATGAGAATGCCGGAAGTTTACTGGAGAGAGCTCTCAGGACATCCACTTGTCCTGAAAAGGAAGAGAAACAGGAGTGAACAAAAGGGAAAATTTGGCCTGTGGTACAATCGTAAGAAAGCTTCAGATGAACCAGTAGAGCATGCTGAAACTGGGATGGCCATTCAGAGTTATCAGCAATTTGAGCCAGAGGTCAAGTCTTTATGTACCTGCATCCACTAATAGTTGGAGGTAGGCTGCACTGGGATGAGTGTATGAATCTTAGGTAAAGGAGCTCTATTCAGCTGAGCAAGTTCCCAGAGGACTGACTTCTGAGATTTATCAACCACCGACCCCCCTGAGGACGGCACACTACGGCAGACACAGCGTTCAGTACAAACATAATTGATCTCAGAGGAAAAACCCATAACAGTCACATAAAACAAAAATTAAATAATAGGATTCAATGCAACTTTTCTGAATCAGGAGACTTGAAGCTACGTATTTAAAGGACAAGAAAGAGGAAAATTTATCCAGCGTAGTAGAAACTAAGACATAGGCTAGCAAATTAAGAAAATAATGAGACTTTTCTTAATCATCTATGTAAATTTGAAGGCTTCATTAAAAAAGGATACTTTCTCAGGAATACATAATTTTTATAAACTGACACTAGATGAAAAAGAACATCCAAACTGAACAATTTCAAAAAAGAAAGTTTTAGAACAATCCCTTTACCTCAACCAAAGCAGAATATATGGAGAATGTCATAGAGAAATTTTACCAACATTTAGGGAACAGATAATGCCAATGATTTTGAAACTCTCCTAGATTATCAAAAAGAAGAAAAATTCCTGATTCTATTATGTGAGGATAAAATCAATACAAAACATGATGTTTTCACAAAAAATAAAACTATGTTTTACTTATGAATATTAAAGATGTTAAATAAAATATTATCAGCATCCAGAAGCAGATTAAAGGAATAATATAGTTTTATTTTTATTTTTTTTTTGCGGTACGCGGGCCTCTCACTGCTGTGGCCTCTCCCGCTGCGGAGCACAGGCTCCGGACGTGCTGGCCCAGCGGCCATGGCCCACAGGACCGGCCGCTCCGCGGCACGTGGGACCCTCCCGGACCGGGGCACGAACCCGCCTTCCCTGAATTGGCAGGCGGACTCTCAACCACTGCGCCACCAGGGAGGCCCAGGAATAATATAGTTTTAAGCATGGGTATTATTTTGGAAATGCAAGGGTAACACAAAATTAGAAAATATGTTAATATAGTTATTATATTAATATATTTAAGGAGAAAAGTCATATGTTTAACTATCAAATAAAATAGTTAAAAAAATAAATCATGTTGCCAATACAGTAGACAAGATGCTCTCATTCTGAAATTTGAATACAAATACACTTTTAATTTCATTAAACCAAAAGTTAAACTAACATTAATTAGTAATCTCTCTACACTTTGTACTGTATCAGTTTTTCCATATATGGTACTTAATATTTACAACAAAAATGTTAATCATTTCTTTTCCTGTATCTTCAGCAGTTAAAGACATTATCCATATTCTTAGAAGTGGTAGAGCAAAAAAATAGTAAGAAAAAATGCAGAAATCATATCAAATTTGGGAGCTGTTTTTTTTAATAAGGCATATGACCAATATATTTACAGGAAAAGATAATTTGAAAAGTTCTGTGACAACTATATGGCCATTCTTTCCTCTGGTGGATTTTGGGCATGTCTCCAGCCATAGAGTAAGGATGAACCAGTGAGGTGGTGTTATAAGGTGTGAAGGAATGCTCGTGGGGTATTTCTTTCTGCACACGCTGCTCCATTTAACAGAGCCCCACTTTAAAATCAGTTCTGTCAGCTAGATACTCATACACAGAATAACAACTTGAAATAATATGTTATGGTATTGCAGAGCTGTTATAAGAGCCCCTAAGAATATTTCATGTGCACTGACCTCTCCAATAGCTTAGACGCTTATCATTTTTTTTCTTCCTTATTTCACATCTATTCCAGTGATACATATGGATAAATGGATTTCCTTTTGGTGGTAAGAATTAATGGCAAAGGTAGAAGAAGAAAATATACTAGGTTATATTATTGTCTAAAGCTTTGACAATATATTTATTTTTATATATATATTTTTATTATATTTTATTCAGTAGCCTCCAGTTCCTTTAGATGTGTGAATATCTACAAACATAAGGCATTTTGCTACCTATAATGCTTATGTACTTTCAAGATAATAAGTCAATTATAATTTTAATAAATTTAACTTGAAAATTATTTATAACTTAGAGTAAAAATGTTAAATATATTTTCCTCTTTTATTAAAAAAGCAATAAAACAATGTAGCATAGAATGGGAAAAAACCTGAAATCTTGGTTGTTTACAGCTTACCATTCCACTGGAGTTTTATTAAATGGATAAAATAGAAACTAAACTTTTTTCACTTGAAAAAAATATATAGGCTTTTATTTTCGTTTAAATAATGACTAGAAGTCATAAAATATAATCATTACTGGCTTAAAATAATGGATTCTAGTTCAGTTTGAGTCTTTTCCCCTTTCTTATTGCTTTAGAGTTTCAAGGAAATATAGATGTATTATGAGATTTGATCTAAGAATATTTTTAACTCCATTCCACAGGGGAGAGTACTAGATTTCTGCTTCGTATTTCTAAGGGTCCATGAGTGGGTGGCATTGCATGAAACCACAGAAGTGGTCATAACTTTTTTTTAAATTTAATTTTATTTTTTTTTATACAGCAGGTTCTTATTAGTCATCCATTTTATACACATCAGTGTATACATGTCAATCCCAATCGCCCAGTTCATCACACCCCCACCCCTGCCCCTCGCCACTTTCCCCCTTGGTGTCCATACGTTTGTTCTCTACATCTGTGTCTCTATTTCTGCCTTGCAAACTGGTTCATCTGTACCATTTTTCTAGGTTCCACATGTATGCATTAATATACGATATTTGTTTTTCTGACTTCACTCTGTATGACAGTCTCTAGATCCATCCATGTTTCTACAAATGACCCAATTTCATTCCTTTTTATGGCTGAGTAATATTCCATTATATATGTACCACATCTTCTTTATCCATGTTTTTGTCAGTGGGCATTTAGGTTGCTTCCATGACTGGGCTATTGTAAATAGTGCTGCAATGTGCACCCCAATGATCATAACTTCTTAGAAATAAATAATTAAGGACTAACTGTATAACTAATCTCTTTTCATTTTGTGAAACCTTGCTTATACCAAAGGTTGCTTCCCGGTATTTTTGTTGACTTATTTGTACAGTTATTGTAGTCTAGGGTGGTATGTCATGTAAGGAAGCACATGGCTGCAAAACCTCCTTTTAATCAGCTTACAGAATTTGCCTTTAAGTAAAACCAAAAAATAAATGATTAATGAGAAAAGTCACTCAAACCTTCCATAATTATTTTTATAGACTGATATTTATGCCTGAATCATATGTGTAATCTAAGTTTCATGCTGATTAGTAGTTCTTTGATATTTTTCTTATTTACTTCATATTTTATTTATAAATATTCTTTCATTCCTAGTACTCACAGTTCCATATGCCTCAGTGACAGATTAATTTTTTTAGCAATATTCCAGCTTTTTTTCTGTAAAAAAAGAACTATGGATAAGAACTAGCAGGCTTCTTTGGGGGAGGGGAGACCCATAATTGTGTGAAGAGGAATTTGCTTTCTCTAGATCTATAGCCTTGACATACATATAATTTATTTTCCAGAAGATTGCCTCTATCTACTTTATTCTATAAGGACATTTTATAGTAGGATACTGTTATCCCAAATCCCTCAGCCTACAAATTAAATATGCATGCAACAGAAACTCTGGGAGAATTGTAAAGATTTATAGGCATAAATATCTTTTAACATCTTAAAAGTTTTTTTTAAAAAATAAAAATAGACCCTGTAAAACGCTCATTTGATTATTTTTAAGGAAAAAACAGAACTTTTTACAATTTTAAAAATTATATTGAATAGGAAAAAAGCCAAGGAGATTTAAAATCTACCATTTAAAAAATGAAAAACATGATGCCTAGACCAATTCAGTGACTGTCCCAATCTTATAGAAAATTAGATTCCATTTAGAAGACTGGTGATACACCCTGCTTCCAAGCATTCACTGGTGTGATACACCCTGCTTCCAAGCATTCACTGGTGTGAGTTGATATACGTAAGGGTTTTGATAATTTTTTAAAAACAGAAATGGAAAAAGAGTTAGGGAAACCAATTTTGTGTGGTTGGCACATAGGTGCACAGATGCTCAGAATGAGGAAAGAATAAATGAAACACTGGTATGACATTTGTCCTTGCCTCTAAAAGAGATTGGTATTGAACTCCCATGAGAAGAGAGGTTAAATTTTGAAACAACATAGCTCCACGCTCAAGAAGGTTACAGATGCAGAGAAGAGGGTTGTTTTAACTGAAAAATAAAAATACATGTGTGTACATGAGAAAACGTTTCTGAAATCCCAGAAATTACTGAGGATACAGTGGGAGATGGATGTTGAGTTTGGATATCATGTAGGACCATGCTAACAAACTAATGAGGTTCAAATGTTGATGTTATTTGTACCCCCAAATGGTTGAAGCTAAAGACATTCATGTTATTTTTCTACAAAACAAAAAATGAATCTTAAAATTTCCAAAACTAAGGAAAATTATTATTGGCCTAAAATAAATAACACATATTTTTCTCTTCTTTTCTCTTTTTTAGAGTTCTGTGACTAGGGCTTAGGCCTGAACACACAGATGATCACTATATATTGTGAAATTTCTGCTTTGTTGTGCTTCACCTAAACTTTTTCACCCTTCATTTTTCACTCTTCCTCTTCAATCTTCCATTTCTAAAACACTTCTTTGACATTTGTAGGCAGTACACAAACATACTTACATAAAAGAGAAGGTGGGCTCCATGATGACAAAGGAGACATGATGGTCTCCTTTGCACATAGCTCCATCACAGGTGCTAGAACAGAGCATGGTACTTAGTAGTACTGAATACATACTTGCTGAACAAATGAATGGAATAAAAACTACTACAAAGAAATAGCAAATTGTCCTGAAAATTTTACATAGTGTATTGTCTCTGAAATTAAAAAAAATATTGAATACATTTCTCTTCATAAAATTTAATGATTGTGTACGGCCTTGTGCCTAGAAGGTATTTAACAAAATGCTAAATTAATACATTTTCCACAGTATTTCAAGCTATAATTTTCTGCTGGATAAAGACAGTATGATAAAGGAAATTAAATCAGTAATCAATAACTTTGTACTTAAAAATAATTAAAGCCCAGGACCACATGGCTTCACAGGTGAATTCTACAGGCCATTTAAAGAATTATCAATCCTTCTCAAGCTCTTTCAAAAAATAGAAAAGGGAACATTTATAAACACTGAGATCAGCATCACCCAGATATCAAAGGACAGAAAAAGATACCACAAGAAAACTTCAGGTGAATATACCTGATGAACATGGATGCAAATATCTTCAACAAAGTATTAGTAAACCAAATTCAACAGCACATTAAGAGGATCATATAGCATGACCAAGTGTGATCTATCCCTGGGGTGCAAGAATGGTTCAGCATGTGTAAATCAATTAATATACCACATTAACAGAATGAAGAATTAAAATCACATTATCTCAATAGATGCAGGAAAAGTATTTGACAAAATTCAACACCTTATCATGATAAAAATTCTCAACAAATTTAGGTACAGAAGGAATTTGCTGCACCACAATAAAGGCTATGTAGGAAACAGCCACATCTAACATCATATTCAATGGTGAAAAACTGAAAACTTTGTCTTTGAGATCTGGAATAAGGCAAGGATGCTCACTCTTTCTACTTCTATTCAAACATTGTATTGGAAGTCCTAGCCAGAGCAATTAGTCAAAAAAAGAATTTAAAAGGCATTCAAATTGAAAAGAAGTAAAATTATCTGTTTGCAGAATATATATATATATATATATATATATATACACATATGAAAAATCAACAATCAACAAAATGAAGCGACAACCTACAGAATGGGAAAATAATATTTGCAAATCATATGTCTCGAAGGGTTTACTATCCAAAACATATAAAGAACTCATACAACTGAGTAGCAATAAATAAATAAATAAATAAATGCCTTGATTTTAAAAAAAGGGGCAGAGGAACCAAGTACACAGTTCTCCAAAGAAGACATGCAAATGGCCAACATAAATGGAAAAACTCAATATCACTAATCATCAGGGAAATGCAAATGAAACTGCAATGAGATATCACCTCACACTTGGTAGAATAGCTTTTATTTAAAAAAAAAAAGATAAATGTTATCTCACCAAGAAGATGTGGAGAAAATGGAACTCTCGTATACTGTTACTGGGTATATAAATTGGTTAAGCCAATATGGAAAACAATGTGGACGTTCCTCAAAAAACTAAAAATAGAACTACCATATGATTCAGCAATACCACTTTTCAGTGTGTATGCAAAGGAATTTAAATCAGGATCTTGTAGAGATATCTGTACTCTCATATTCATTACAACATTATTTACAATAACCAAGACATGGAAGCAACCTAAAAATCCACCATCGGGAGGAGTCGCTAAAGAAAATGTGGTATATGCATACAATGAAATATTCAGCTTTAAAAAAAAGAAGGAAATCTTATCATTGGCCACAATACAGATGAACCTAGAAGACATCCTAAGTGAAATAAGCCAGGCACAGAAGGACAAATATGATGTGGTACCACTTATATGAGCAATTTAAAATAGTAAAACTCATAGAAGCAGAGAGTGGAATGGTGGTTGCCAGAGGCTAGAGGAAGCAGAAAACAGGGAAGTATATTAGTCAAAAAATACAAAGTTTCTGTTATATGAGACAAATAAGTCCTAGAGATCTACTGTACAGCATAGTGCCTATAGTTAATAATACTGTATTGTATACTAAAAATTTTGCTATGAGACTAGATCTCATGTTTGTTCTTATCACAAATAGTAATAATAGTAAGACAGGAGAAAGCTTTCAGTGGTAATGAATAGGCTTATAGCTTAGATTGTGGTGATAATTTCATACCTGTCTACTTACCTCCAAACTCATCAAGTTGTGTACTTAATTATTTTACAGCTTTTTGTGTGTCAGGGAAAAAAAAAATTATGTCAGCATGGAAATAGTGTAAGATTTTGAGTCAAATAGAGCCAGGTTCAAATTTTTACCAATAGTCTGATCATAGGCAAATTATTAGCTTTGTGAATTCTCTATTTTTCTTTCGCAAAAAGGGAAAAATATTATCCTGCTCGTGGTGGTGATGTTAGAATTAGATGGTTATACGTACATACGGAATTATTGCATAGAACAGAATCTGGCACCAATTAGTGTAATGGTTCTTTCTATCTGCTTTAAGTTCAGGGTTAGTGTAGGTCACTGGCATATTGCTTCTGTCTGTTTGTCATTTAAAGATGGGGAAGTCAGGGGGGGCATAGCAAGTTCTCCTATTTTCTTTGAATGGAGCCTAAATGCAAGCTAAGCTGTGGCTAGCTAATACACTCAGGTCACCTTTTCTTGAGTTGGTTCATATCTTAGAGAGCATTAGGTATCCTCCCCAACCATTGCTAAATAGGGGTATGGAAGGTGTAGCTATTACGGATACGACTGGTAAGTATATCACTACCAGTTCTGGGACCTGAATTATGTATAAATCATACAATGGAGCATAAGACTACAAGACTTCCATGCTTAATGCTATATGTGGTTCCTGTGAGCATTATGACTCTTACTCAGTAGCTAATCTCTTTCTCAATCATGAGAATCAGTTCATCCTCCTTTATCAGAAAGAAAATTTTAGCATGTAAGCCCCCCTTTCCGGGGGGGAAAAAAAAAACTTTTACTTTATGAAAAGGACACCAGCATGGTGACTCATTCTTTTATCTCACTTGATTTACTGACTGGAGTGGGATATGCAATTGGATTTGTTTCTGGAATTTTACTCACATAAAAGAGTTTGGCTCTCTATTAATCAGGAGTTATGACTTGATGACTAAAAAAACCCAAACAAACAAAAACCTCTATAGGAATAAGTTCTGTGGTCTTTTCTTAGTTCAGTGCATCCATTCAAAAAGGATACTGCCTCCACCCACTGTATGATCTGGTTAAATTACCTAGTAATACAGCTGTTACCTCTTTCTTTGCGAAGTGGGAGGGTCGACCTTCTGCCTTCTGCCTTGGACCTGGTTGGAGATAGACAAGAATTAATTCTTTACTGAATTTTCCAACTTGGTGTGCTTTACAAAAAGGTGGTAAGATATAGTGGAAGAAGATGGGGATAGAATGCAAAATTGGTATCTCTTACCTAGGGCAGGAAAAGGTGAGGAGAAATGACAGACAAGTATTAGGGATGATTCTGAGTCAAGAGGGCACAGGAAAGGTTCTGGGATGCTCATCATTGGCTTCTGTTTCATTTCTGTCTTTCTCACTCTCTTTTCCCCTACCCGCCTCCTTTCTTTCCACAATTATGTGAGTGTCTACTTTGAGTTAGGGGATTAATATGCAAAAACATTCTAGTAAAGACGATTGCTTTAATTGAGAAAAGCTCCATGCTTGGGATAGTGTATCTTTATATCCATAGATGCTCAAATTTTCTTCTATTTTTTTGTCATTCCCTGTCCTTACCTCTGGATATCATTATTTTATAATATTTCATGATATCTGTAATCCCAAATATTAACTGGCTTTATCTATCTTCTGAAAGCTTTCACAGTCAGCTTCCATGTTGTTCATTGACTTTCACTTCTCTGGGTGAACTATTATTTTTCTGATTATTCATTTCCTAGAAAAGAGACTAACTCCCCCACTCTCAAGTATATTCTTTAAAGTCCATTCATTCCAAGCAATTCCTACATTTAGCATGGATTCCAATACAGTAAAAGCCAGTTGAATTCACTTAGCTAAAGATATATTTATTGTAACAAATAAAACATTTTAAATCTTCTCTTAGAAATAAGAAAACCCACACATCCTGTATTTAGAATAGGCGAAATGCTCTTATATGATTAAACCCAAGCACTCGTTGTTCTAAATTATATAACTATAACATCTATAACGTTTGGGAGAAGAAAAAAGTAGTGATTCCTGTATTGGAGAGAGTATTTAGGAAAAAGTCAAGAATGAGGTCTAAAGAGGAAAAATGGTATATTTACTCAATTTTTTTCCAGTAATGCAACACAGAGTTCCCACTGAGCTTTGGAAGTAGTTTGGAGCATTAAAGGGAGCTTTAATCATTCATATTGCACCCTCCGGAGAGGTCATTTCTCATATATGACTGCCCAATAAATGAAGGTGCATATTCTGGACATCTGGGGCGAGCCTGATTTTTTTTTTTTTTTCTTCTTTGCTTGCCTGAGAAGTTTCTAGACAGTATTAGCTATTGTGGATAAAAATGGAATTCTTCACTTCTGTAATATAGAGATATTTTCTCTGTGACTCTGACCTCTCAGATCTTTCCTTTATTGCTCCAAACCGCAGCCATAGATTTAGTTCTAAAGAGGTCTCCCTTTCCTGACATTAGTATCTATGGGATGGATGACAGTGTGCTGTGACTTTTTATGCCAACAGGCCACTCTCTTCTCTGTACTATTGTAGATTTTTCTCTCAAGCGGTAGTGCAGCTTTGAAGACTCCTGGAGATCGTGGCAACATTTTTATCAGCTGCATCAACCAACAAGCATTGCTACCTCGAGGAAATAAGGTATGCATACAAATTTGAATTTCCTTATTTCCTATTGCAAAATTGAGACAGGGGATTTTCTTGATTGAGTTAAAACATCAGGGGTTTCTGTGTATTTCAGTGTGAGATTCCTTGCTTTCCTGATATTTGGTTTTGCCATTGGTAGGAAGATAATCTTAGAATCTAAAATACTCCAAGTAAGTTTTGCTTTGCTTGTATGCCTCTAAAGTATCATTTTCACCATTCACTGTCCTTGGACAAGCCACAGAAACAGAGCCTCAGATAATCATTCAATACTGGGTGCTAATAATAATGTTTTTTTCCATATAAAATCAAGATGATGATCAGATAATATTTTATGTGAAAATTGTAATGAGCTCTAACACTTAATGTAACTTTCTTTTAACCCTATCAGATGTACTCAAACTTTCAGTTTTCTCTACTGAGGATAGCTCCTCGAGATAGGGCTCAACCCAGGCTATTAGGTTTGGTTAGTAATTGCTAGGTTTTATGCTGAAATTTGTTCCTCTTTTTCTTCAAAAATTGGAGAAGCCTCTACTTACAACTTTATTCCACTTTAAAAAAATGATAACTAAATCTGTGGGATAAATGCCACAGGAGAGAATAAGTAAAGATTATTTTTTAAATCCCCTGAGGGCTCAAAAGATTAGAATTACTATGAATCCAACATTCCTTCCCTTACTGGCAGCGGTGGGGGGGAGAGAAGACAACAAGAACAACAGTGATGACATCGTTGACAACAAAACCAAAATGACATTATCATATAGGCATTGAAGACATATCTGAGAAAACTATATACCACTTTCTTGGATGGTTTCAAAATTTATGAACACTATATCAAGTGATAAAAAAAAACTCACTTGTCCCTACAAAAACTATAATGTTGCCCTGAAAAGGGGGAAAAATGCTAAGTCTTTTGAGAGGAAAAAAAAAAAGTATAGTGTATACTTAAAAAGAGAAACAGAGAGAGGAGGAAAGAAGGAAGGAAAAGAAAACAGACATGATACTTTCAATACATGGTAAAAGTTCTTTTCACTTTCTTCACCATATGTTAGCAGTCTTTGCTTCTTCTTCAGAACATTTGACACTTATAATTATCCAGTCACTTATAATTAATTGGAGTAATTTGTCCTTTGGCTTCCACACCAAAAGGTGTAAACTTCATGAGAGTATGGACTGTATTTGCTTACACATTGTACCATCTCTTTGCCACAGTGTGAAATATACATCTGGAGGATATCCAGTAAATATTTGTTGACGAAATCTGTCTGACTAATAGGGTTGTTTGGGAGCTCAAAAGAGATATGTACAAGAAAGTTCTTTGTAAACAGTAAACTATGATAGCTTGATAACTTTATTGTATATGTGGGTAGGGATAGATGAAAAATGAAATAATGTTTTAAGGAAATGCTATCAAAATATATAGGTAAAACCCCAGTGTAAACATGAGAAGATATATTTCAAGATTCAGAAGTGTAGTATGATTTCAAGGTTAATAATAGTTTTCACTTTAAGACTACAAATTCAAAATGTATATTGCCCAGTGATGTTAATTATCTGCCTGTTTTACCTAATCCCTCAGTAGGTTAGCTGTTTTTCCTCTTTTACGTAGTCATGACACACTTAGCTAAAAATGAGCAAAAGACTTACTACACGCCTGTGGAGAACAAGATTACTTTTAATGGATTGCTTCTTTTGAAATGGGAAATAGAGACATGAAGCAAAATCAGAAAAGAAACACTTTAGGACAAATTTAGGGTCGGCTTATCTCCCTGATTCATATACCTACATACGCATACCTAATGTGCATACTCATCAGAGAAGTAAATCAAGCTGGCTATCTCACAGTATATCTTACGTCTATAATATTGGTCCAGAAATATTAATAGTATAAATTTCTTCATGGTAGAAAACGTTTTACTTTGCTGCACTCAAAGACCATTTACTTATTGTATCAAAACTGTAATGAAAACACCTGGGAACTTATTATGAGGGGGAAAATATGAAATCTGTTTTTTTCTTTTTATCTTAACTTTTTACAAATATTAAAATAGTTTTATACTGATAGTATTTGTTGCAACATTTCTCATTTTCTCTCAGACCGAGTCAAGAAGGTATTAGACACCAAGTAGAATAGAAACTCACCTCTATGTGGGAACTTTGGTGAAATGTTACATTTTTGGGTTGCTTACCAAACCAGCTTTGGTATTGCCATTCATATCAAGGAGACCTACTTCAATGTCTATTTCTAGGCTATGTTCCATGGTGTTCATTCTTGCCAGTGAGTTGTACCAAAAGCCAGCCAGTAGTGCAAGCCCTAGAATACGGCCCTCATTCTCAAGGATAGCAATAAGGGGAAAAGGTCATTTGTGTAAGCCAACTAATAAGTGGAAGTCGACTATACTCTGATTTGGAAGATTAATGTAGAATGAAAAAAGACCAATATCTTCTCTTCCAGTTGCCAGGGGCAACCACAGTCTTTTTTCTATACTTAGCTTTTATGTACAAAGTTATTCTACCAAAAAATGACATGTATTAACTAATGTTTCCTAATTAGGAAAACTAATGTTTTCCTAATTTTTATGCATGTACCAACATGGTTGAATCACAAAAACAAAACATGGAAAAAAGACCAAGGAAAAAAAAACAACAAAGAGACAAATCAATTTTTATTAAGTTCAAATGAGAAAAAAATGTAATACTTAAAAAAGCATACCTACTTTGTAAAAACTACAAAGGAAAGTAACAGTTACCTCTAGTTGGGAGAGAGGGATTGGATCAGGAAGGGACTCCTGGGGGATGCTGTCAATCTTCAATTTCCTGACCTGCGCGTTGGTTACATGGGCTTTGGTATATAATCACTAATTAAACTACTCTAAATGTATGCTGTATGCATTTGTCTGTATGTGTGTTACTTCACATTAGAAAGTTTGATTGATTGTTAAATCAATCTAGAATTTTTGTTTAAACAAAATTTCATTAAATTTTTAATGAGTTAAAAATTTTACCACTCTTAAAAACGATAAGAGGTGACAAACTTCTGGTCAGTAAATGCAATCCATTTGACATAGGTAACTAACTACATAGAGACATATGTATGGTTGCACTTACACAGAGCTACAGGGTTTGGGGATTAGAAGAGGAACACACTCAGCCTGATGCTAATGGGTTGATGATTCCTCTGTTCCAAGTATCTACAGTATTCAAATCCATTGTTTTTGTTTGTTTTCCCCTCAGTTTTATTGAGATATAATCGACATAACTTTATAATGTTAAGGTGTATAACATAATGATTTGATCTCTGTAGATCCATTGATTTAGCTAGTGGCTAGAAAAGACTTGGACCTCTGTGACAGTTCAGACGTTTACAAATAAGGAGAATATACTGAGGAATAACGGTAGCAGAAAGGGAGAGGGAGAGAGAAAGAAAGAAAGAGCATCTTTCTAAAATCAGTTTACCCTCGTACATTGGGCCTTGTGACCTGAAAATAAATCTGCCAACTTACATTTAGAAGTACGTATTGATATTCCAGTGACTATGCTTCATTCATCTATTGACCCAGCCTAACACACATGCGCGCGCGCGCGCGCACACACACACACACACACACACAGAGAGAGAGAGAGAGTTATATGTCATGTTTATTTATAGGAAACTCATTGGGAAAGGAGAGACAGGTAGTCTGGAGGTTAATAAATCCCGTGGGAAGCTAAAATTTAATTGATTTCCAATGTGGAGGCCCTTGCTTTGTATAATTTGGAGCTATAAATATTCATGGTTTTTAGTTACCTATTCATGTGTAAAGTTTTATGGAGGATAAACAATGCTTCACCTGTATATTCCCAGAGCATAATTGGTGTTACCCACTGACAGCCAGAGAATGTGAGCCAAAGCAAGCAGGTGATTTCTTTCCCGGCAAACTAGGGTATGTCACCACCAGGAATATTGTTAAACAAAATTTCAAATGAATCTCACTTAGCAGTTCATATCTTCCTAGTTTCCTTCTGTTCCACCATTACATACATCCATTAGATACCCAAACTTCTTTGTTGTTCTCAATTTCTCCTAGTCTCCTTCAAAAGATTGCCAGTAATTTACCTCATAAGTCCCATTTCACATACGTTAAATTTATATGCTATTATCTGGTTAGAAAAACTAATTGTCAAGTAGCCAATAATTAACTTTTTCGTTTCTCCTGCCTCAATTTCCTTAGTTTCTGACTAGTGCACCTACCATTTGCTCTGCACTTATCTTAACCTCTTATCCCACGTATCCCACTTTATCTCAGAAAAATGCAGACAAGAGAAAAGTATTACAGATATGTTAACCTGACCTTCATCTAAATCTGGTAGGCAGCAATTCTTAAACTATGTTCCACAGAGCATTAATATCCCGTGATAGATTAGTAGATATTCTCCAAATTAAAACCAAATATTCTTCAAAGTAAAATTAGTCATATGCACAGTGACATATTAAAATATAATTGATAAATAAAAATCTCCAGAAGCACCTATTAAAATCACTTAGGACTCCAGAGGTAAATGGACTATAGCTTCAAGATACTGGAAAATTTTTATTTATCCTTCCTCTTATGATGATTCTTAGGTTGTCCCATTCCTGGCCATCGAGATCACAATGGTGGGTACAACCTGTCCTTGGGGCAATCCTGGCTGGTTGTTCAATGCTGACCACTGGGTTTCATGTTGGGCTCTGGGTTATGGCTCAGTGGCCTTGCAGGTCTTCTGCTCTTCTGTCTGTATTCAGTGCATGCCAGGTTCACGACTGAATGCTCAATAGACCCCTAAGTTTCCTTGACAGATTCATTATCCAGTTTACAGTGATTTTTAATTCTGATTTTAGGGTCTACATTACACATACACAAATTCACAAGTATAATGAAATCCAAATAGCATTCTGGACACATCATTTTTGACTCTTTATTCTTTTTATATTTCTAAAGGTGCTTTAAAGAACTACTGAATTGATATTATTGAAAATTGCTTTAAGAATCAATTAAGTAATATCTGCATATATACGTTACCTAAGAGGTTCATAACATGTCTTCGCTTTGGCTATTAGATATTTTTTCAATTAAAAGTCCAATGTTCTAAATAATTAGGCTTCTATACAAGTGAGGTGTATAAACTCTGCCCCACAAACCATATCCAGGACAATATAATATTACTAAAAGGTCAAGACTTCTTTTCTAATTGTCTGAAGTTTCCACAACTTTGGGCCAAGACACACTCTCTAGATGAGTCCCTTGAAAAGCAAGAAAGGATGAAAAGCAAGAAAGATAAGACTATTTCTTTAATGTTTAACACTAGGAACAATACTATCCATTTCCATAGTGCTTTTTAATTTTCATAGTGCTATCCATGTATAAAGAAGAGGTCTCTGCTTAATAGATGAGGAATCAGAGACAAGAACAATTAAGTAGCTCAGTTACGATAACTCTCAATCTTGCCATCAGGGTTTGAAAACAGCCACTCTAATCCAAATTCCTAATTTTTAAAAAATCCAACAGCCAACTGACCAAGGCTGGGTACATTATATATGCCTGTGAGTTTTTAAATTAGAAGTGAGAAAGTCAGTCCTTTTCAAGTGGTAACTGCTTTCTGTATGAGGCTCATGAACACACTGGTGGTCACTGTTCCCACACTGTAGAAAAATAAGGTTTGCAATGAAAGAATATACCAAGAGTAGACAGATGCAGAGGGTCCTGACAAACTGAAGATGCTTGCTTCGTGAGTTTCTAAGGTTGAGGTGCATGTCTTCTCTTTACCAACTGAGCTGTTAATCTTGGTTGGATTATAAGAACCAATAAACTTTTCCTTTTACGTGAGATGGGTTTCTGTCCCTTGGGGTAAAATTTTTTGACCAATTCATACAGCTAGCCTGAAAAGTTCAAGAATTTTCATACCATTCTTGTCCACTGTTCAAATCAAGAGTCTGTATTTTCTTTGCTGAAAAGAGAAAATACATTCCTGATTTTTTTCTTTTTTTGTAATGACCTATATGACTTAGTAAGTAGTTCAGCCCTACCCCGGGAATTAGTCAAAGGATGCATTTCCTCCTTTTCTGGCAAAATTTATCAATTGATGCTGTTCTTCACAGAACAATTCATGTGTCCAGTTTTCAACTTAAACATTTTATAATGCTGATAGTTCACAAGAAGAATGTATCACAAGATAAGGAATTACTTTCTCCCAAGTAAAAATCTTTAGTTAAAAAGAATAATCAGGTGGCTGCCAGAGAGGAGATATTGGGGACACGAGTGAAATAGATGAGAGAGATTAAGAGGTACAAACTTCCTGTTACAAAATAAGTGAGTCATGGGGATGAAATGTACAATGTGGGGAATTAGTCAATGATAATGTAACTTTTTTGTTTTTTCCTGTGGTACGCGGGCCTCTCACTGTTGTGGCCTCTCCCGTTGCGGAGCACAGGCTCCGGACGCGCAGCCTCAGTGGCCATGGCTCACGGGCCCAGCCGCTCCACGGCATGTGGGATCTTCCCGGACCGGGGCACGAACCCGTGTCCCCTGCATTGGCAGGCGGACTCTCAACCACTGCGCCACCAGGGAAGCCCATAATATAACATCTTTATGTAGTGATGGAGGGTAACTAGACTTATCCTGGTGTGATCATTTTGTAATATACAGAAATATAGCATCATTATGTTGTGTACTAGGAACTAACACAGTGTTGTAGGTCAATTATACTTCAACAGAGAAACAAAGAAACTCGTAGAAAAGAGATCAGATACTTGGCTCCAGAGATGGGAGTTGTGGGGAAGGGGAATTGGATGAAGATGGTTACAAGGTACAAACTTCCAGTTATAAGATGTACCTTATATAGGTTATATATGAAAGTTAAGACAGTAAATCCTGAGAGTTCTCATCACAAGGAAAAAAAAAATTTATTTTCTGTCTATATGAGATGATGGATGTTCACTAAACTTATTGTGGTAATCATTTCATGATGTATGTTATTCAAATTATTATGCTGTACACCTTAAACTTATACAGTACTGTGTGTCAGTTATATCTCAACAAAACTGGAAGAGAAAAAGTCTTTGAATTAAGAGCTAGATCACTGGGGAGGCTGATTTCTTTCAATAATGATTCATCCAGCTCCTATCACATTTAGAGTATGCGTTGGGCTCCAGCCTGTGGAAACCGGAAGGGGACTGTTACACAAAGGAAGAGGAGTTTATATCTTTTTTTTTAATCACAAACTTATCTCACAGTGTTTATCCAAGAAGAGGCATGACCAACCATCCTGGTAACCCTTCCCAGAATCATGACACTAAATTATTATCTTGTGAGGGGGACTGAGCGTGTACTTTGAGTCTTTCAGACACTAAGTGCCTATTTTCTCTGACTAAAGAAGCTTTGACTTTTCCCCCTCTGTCTCTTTTAATGGCTAACTATAATTTCTGTTAGATCTTGAACATTCAGCTCAGGTCAGGAAATATATCTTTTGGACCACTTGAGTTGCTTCCTTTGCTCCTCCATTTTATCTGAGTTGGATGCCCTGCCTGTACTGCCCCAGTATCCAGTATAGACCTCCACAAAGTCACTTACCGTCGCTCTGTATGTCTGTTCACTGCATGGTGATGCTCTGAAAGACAGAGAGCATTTTCCATTTCTCTGTTTCTAGTACTAGCACATTGTTGGATCTCAATAAATGTTTGCTGGATAATTAAATAAAATGACAAAAACTCCTTTAAGAATTTATAGTGCAGGGGCTTCCCTGGTGGCATAGTGGTTAAGAATCCGCCTGCCAATTCAGAGGACACAGGTTGCAGCCCTGGTCCGGGAAGATCCCACATGCCGCAGAGCAACTAAGCCCATGTGCCACGACTCCTGAGCCTGTGCTCTAGAGCCCACAAGCCACAGTTACTGAGCCTGTGTGCCACAACTACTGAAGCCCACACACCTAGAGCCCACGCTCCACAACAAGAGAAGCCCCTGCAATGAGAAGCCCGTGCACCGCAACGAAGAGTAGCCCCCCCTCGCCGCAGCTAGAGAAAGCCTGCAGGCAACAACAAAGAACCAACACAGCCAAAAATAAATAAATAAATACATTTATAAAAAAAAGAAAAGAATTCATAGTGCAGAAGTATCTATCTTGTGTTCATATTCATCAGGAAATCTCCTTCCTGGATATGTCTAACTTTATTAGAAAAGTCTGCAAAATATTATACAGCAAATTTATCTACCTATCTCTAAATTTAAAATAAAATTTACTGTGTTGCTGAATTGCTTCTTGTGTTATCAATTTTGTGCAAACTGGAAATAATTTTTCCCTAAATTATAAAAACATAAGTCATATTCACGTTTTAAAAATAACACCATTGGGCTTCCCTGGTGGCGCAGTGGTTGAGAGTCCGCCTGCCAAGGCAGGGAACACGGGTTCGTGCCCCGGTCCAGAAAGATCCTGCTATGCCGCGGAGCGGCTGGGCCCGTGAGCCATGGCCGCTGAGCCTGCGCGTCCGCAGCCTGTGCTCCGCAACGGGAGAGGCCACAACAGTGAGAGGCCCGCGTACCGCAAAAAAAAATAAATAACACCATTAAGCTATAATCACTGTAACCATTTTGGCTTTATTCTTTTAGCTGTTTACTCTTTCTTTGTGTATGTGTGTGTGTGTACCTTAATAACGATTATTATATGAAATACATATTGTTTAGACTACATGTGTGTGTTAGAGAAGATGTACTTACGAATTTTTATATGCCATTCTTCTTTTGCTCTGCATACCATTAAATACAGCTGCCCTAGTAAAAGGAAAACTTGAGATTTTCCTTAACTGTCCACAGGAGGGCATCAGAGTTCTCTTCATAAATCCAAACATTAGTGTTTTTCTCTGACATTTATGCTCTAGACTCTTAAAGCAGAAAGTTTCAGATCTGAAGATATGAGTATTCATAACATCTTTATTACGGTTGGTCCTCATATCTCCATTTTGATGCTAATTCTCAGTGTAGTTACATGGGTGAATAATCAGCACAGCACTAAGAGGAAGTATAAAACTTGGCCTGAGCAAGTTTGAATAGATGTGAGGTTTAAAGCATACTAAATGCCAGGAGAGGAAAATACAGTTTTCTGATGGCAGGGATACCAGTAGCTGACTTGATGATTGGATGTTTAACTGAGCATATAAATTCAGCTACAGATAGTGGCCAGGAGCAGCTGAATAATTCACATGAAGCAAGTTTGCATCAGAGTAAGTCAATAGCATGCATTGCTTTTTTAAAGTTATGCTTATTCTCAAGGAGACGATACCTAGTTTTCTCAGTATTCAAGGGCTGTACAAACATGGGTATAAATAGACACTTTCTCAGAACCTTGATCTCACCTTCCAAGGCGTACTCCAGATGTAAGAAATGGGGACAAAGATACTTTTTCCAAATTTCAGGTAGGAATAAAAAATGTCTAAATATCTGGATCCCAGGTCTCTTGTAGCTATAGTGCAGATCAGGTCCATGACCAGGCATTCAGGTAGCTGCTTTGCTTTTCCAGAAGGCTGTATGATACTGAGTGAAGCCATAAGTTGGGAATGTGTGAAAGTTGAGCTTTCATTCTGGATACTTTGCTAACTGCATATGTGATTCGAGGCAAGCATTTTAATTAACCTCTGTCTTAGTTGTTTTTTTCTCATTTTAAAAGTTAATAGGTGGAAACATACGGTCTTTAGGAAACCTTCAGCCTCTCATGTTTTATGAGTATATTTTTATTTTCATTAATGTTTCCAAAACTCAATGTTTTAATTAAAAAAAATTATTTTAGATTACAAGTAAGTGTATACGTAAGTCACTTGTTTTGAACTCAAAATCTTTTTCTAGGAATGTAATAATATATTTAGAGGTTACTGTTCCTAGTTAAAAGTCAGACACTAACAGGATAAAAGCAGGTGTTCAATAGTAGGAAACTGGAAGAATCCTTGACAAAAGGAGTTTCATCAATGGATGAAGAAGATCACCTGTGAAGGATAAATATGAGGTGAGGTTTGGAGAAATTCCATTGGTAAAGATTCTACCTCATAAGCAGCAATTTCTGAGCAGGAACAGCTCTTGGAATTCTGGGTTTTTTAAGGCAGAAGGAGAAATGAAGACATTTGCACAAATTAGATGTCACCATTGGTATACATAGTTGAATTTCTAAGCCACACTGTATAAAAGTACTATAATATTATTTTCTACATATCATATATTCCTAAAATAAAGTATTGCATAGGAAGTGAATAATAAAAATCTGCTCAATTAAATCAAATTAAACCCCATTCAAACTGTATTGTCCATATGTTATGTGTAAGATATTTTGCAAGACTTGGGTTGCAAAGATGGTGTAGACCATCTATGCTTTTAAAAAGCTTACTTAAAACATTTAAAATATATAGCACAGTAATAATAGAAAAATAACAATGAATAATTTTAATGTAGATGAGAGTTGAGTAATTGAGTTATCTAAGACATTGGAGAATCATAGGATCTGATTTTTTTTAATTGAAGTATAGTTGATTTACAATGTGTTTTGGGGATACAGCAAAGTGATTCAGTTATACATATATAAATATATATTCTTGAGAGAGATTGGTTCAAGATGGCAGAGTAGAAGGTTGTGCGCTCACTCCGTTCTGCGAGAGCACCGAAATCACAACTAACTGCTGAACAGTCATCTATAGGAAGACACTGGAACTCACCAAGAAAGATACCCCACATCCAAAGACAAAGGAGAAGCCACAATGAGATGGTAGGAGGGACGCAATCACAATAAGATCAAATCCCATAACTGCTGGTGGGTGACTCACAAACTGGAGAACACTTATACTACAGAAGTCCACCCACTGGAGTGAAGGTTCTGATCCCCGTCAGGCTTCCCAACCTGAGGGTCTGGCAACTGGAGGAGGAATTCCTAGAGAATCAGACTGTGAAGGCTAGTGAGATTTGACTGAAGGACTTTCACAGAACTGGGGGAAACAGAGACTCCACTCCTGGAGGGCACACACAAAGTAGTGTGTGCATCAGGACCCAGGGGAAGGAGAAGTGACCCCATAGGAGACTGAACCAGACCTACCTGCTAGTGTTGGAGGGTTTCCTGCAGAGGCAGGGGGTGGCTGTGGCTCACCGTGGGGACAAGGACACTGGCAGCAGAAGTTCTGGGAAGTACTCCTTGGTGTGAGTCCTCCCAGAGTCCACCATTAGCCTCACCAAAGAGCAGGGTAGGCTACAGTGTTGGGTTGCCTCAGGCCAAACGACTAACAGGGAGGGAACCCAGCACCATCCATCAGCAGACAAGTGGATTAAAATTTTACTGAGCTCTGCCCACCAGAGCAATACCCAGTGCTACCCACCACTAGTCTCTCCCATCAGGAAGCTTGTAAAAGCCTTTTAGATAGCCTCATCCACCAGAGGGCAGACAGCAGAAGCAAGAAGAACTACAATCCTGCAGCCTGTGGAATGAAAACCACTTTCACAGAAAGACACACAAAGTGAAAAGGCAGTGGACTATGTACCAGATGAAGGAACAAGATAATACCCCAGAAAAATAACTAAATGAACTGGCGATAGGCAACCTTCCAGAAAAAGAATTCAGAATAATGTTAGTGAAGGTGATCCAGGACCTCAGAAAAAGAATGGAGGCAAAGATTGAGAAGATGCAAGAAATGTTTAACAAAGACCTAGAAGAATTAAAGAACAAACAAACAGATGAACAATACAATAACTGAAATGAAAAATAGACTAGAAGGAATCAGTAGCAGAATAACTGAGGCAGAAGAACGGATAAGTGACCTGGAAGACAGAACTGTGGAATTCACTACTGCAGAACAGAATAAAGAAAAAAAGAATGAAAAGAAATGAAAACAGCCTAAGAGACCTCTGCAACAACATTAAACACACCAATAATTGCATTATCGGTGTCGCAGAAGGAGACGAGAGAGAGAGAGGACCCAAGAAAATATTTGAAGAGATGATAGTCTAAAATTTCTCTAACATGGGAAAGGAAATAGCCACCCAAGTCCAGGTAGCACAGAGAGTCCCAGGCAGTTTAAACCCAAGGAGAAACAAGCCAAGATACATAGTAATAAAATTGACAAAAATTAAAACAAAGAAAAATTATTAAAAGCAGCAAGGGAAAAATGACAAATAACATACAAGGGAACACCCATAAGGTTAACAGCTGATTTCTCAGCAGAAACTCTACAAAGCAGAAGGGAGTGGCATGATATATGTAAAGTTATGAAAGGGAAGAACCTACAACCAAGATTATTCTACCTGGCAAAGATCTCATTCAGATTTGATGGAGAAATCAAAAGCTTTACAGACAAGCAAAAGCTAAGAGAATTCAGCACCACCAAACCAGCTCTACAACAAATGCTAAAGGAACTTCTCTAAGTGGGAAACACAAGAGAAGAAAAGGACCTACAGAAACAAACCCAAAACAATTTAAAAAATGGTAAAAGGAATATACATATCAATAATTACCATAAACATGAAAGGATTATATGCTCCAACCAAAAGACACAAACTCACTGAATGGATACAAAAGCAAGACCCATATATATGCTGTTTACAGGAGACCCACTTCAGACCTAGGGGCATGTGCCCTAGGTGAAAGTGAGGGGAAGGAAAAAGATATTACATGCAAGTGGAAATCAAAAGAAAGCTGGAGTAGCAATATTCATATCAGATAAAATAGACCCCTAAATAAAGTTTGTTACAAGAGACAAGGTAGGACGCTACATAATGATCAAGGGATCAATCCAAGAAGATATAACAATTCTAAGTGTATATTCACCCAACATAGGAGCACCTCAATAAATAAGGCAAATGCTAACAGCTCTAAAAGAGGAAATTGACAGTAACACAATAATAGTGGGGGACTTTAACACCTCACTTACACCAATAGACAGATCATCCAAACAGAAAATTAATAAGGAAACACAAGCTTTAAATGACACAATAGACCAGATAGATTTAATTGAAATTTATAGGACATTTCATCCGAAAACAGCAGATTACACTTTCTACTCAAGTGCACACAGAATATTCTCCAGGATAGGTCACATCTTGGGTTACAAATCAAGCCTTGGTAAATTTAAGAAAATTGAAATCGTATCAAGCATCTTTTCCGACTGCAACACCATGAGATTGGAAATAAATTACATGGAAAAAACCGTAAAAAACACAAACACATGGAAGCTAAACAGCATGTTACTAAATAACCAGGAGATCACTGAAGAAATCAAAGAGAAAATCAAAAAATACCTAGAAACAAATGACAATGAAAACACGACAACCCAAAACCTATGCAGTGCAGCAAAAGCAGTTCTAAGAGGGAAGTTTATAGCAATACAATCCTACCTCAGAAAACAGCCTAACCTTACATGTGTAGCAATTAGAGGAAGAACAAAAAACCCCCCAAAGTTAGCAGAAGGAAAGAAATCATAAAGATAAGAGCAGGAATAAATGAAATAGAAACAAAGAAATCAATAGCAATGATCAAAAAAACTAAAAGCTGATAAACAAAACTGATAAACCTTTAGCCAGATTCTTCAAGAAAAAGAGGGAGTGGAAATGAAAAAGGAGACGTTACAGTGGACATCACAGAAATACAAAGCATCGTAAGGGACTACTACAAGCAACTCTATGCCAATAAAATGGACAACCTGGAAGAAATGGACAAATTCTTAGAAAGGTATAACCCTCTAAGACTGAACCAGGAAAAAATAGAAAATATAAGAAGAACAATCACAAGTAATGAAATGGAAACTGATTAAAAATCTTCCAACAAACAAAAGCCCAGGACCATATGGTTTCACAGGTGAACTCTATCAAATGTTTAGAGAAGAGCTAACACCCATCCTTCTCAAACTCTTCCCAAAAATTGCAGAGTAAGGAGCACTCCAAAACTCATTCTACAAGCCATCATCACCCTGATACCAAAACCAGACAGAGATACTCCAAAAAAAGAAAATTACAGACCAGTATCACTGATAAATATAGATGCAAAAATCCTCAGCAAAAGACTAGCAAACAGAATCCAACAACACATTAAAAGGATCATACAACATGATCAAGTGGGATTTATCCCAGGGATGCAGGGATTCTTCAATATGTGCAAATCAATCAGTGTGATATACCATAGTAACAAATTAAAGAATAAAAACCATATGATCATCTCAATAGATTCAGAAAAAGCTTTTGACAAAATTCAACACCCATTTATGGTAAAAACTCTCCAGATGGTGGGCATAGAGGGAACCTCCCTTAACATAATGAAGGCCATATACAACAAACCCACAGCAAACATCATTCTCAATGGTGAAAAACTGAAAGTGTTTCCTCTAAGATAAGGAACAAGACAAGGATGTCCACTCTTGTCACTATTATTCAACATAGTATTGGAAGTCCTAGCCATGGGAGTCAGAGAGGAAAAAGAAATAAAAGGAATACAAATTGGAAAAGAAGAAGTAAAACTGTCACTGTTTGCAGATGACATGATACTCTACATAGGTAATCCATCCTAAAGATGCCACCAGAAAATTACTAGAGCTAATCAATGATTTTGGTAAAGTAGCAGGATACAAAATTAATGCGCAGAATTCTCTTGCATTCCTACATGCTAACAATGAAAAATCAGAAAGAGAAATTAAGGAAACAGTCCCATTCACCATTGCAACAAAAAGAATAGAATACCTAGGAATAAACCTACCTAAGGAGGTAAAAACCTTTACTCAGAAAACTATAAGACTCTGATGAAAGAAATCAAAGATGACACAAACAGATGGAGAGATATATCATGTTCATGGATTGGAAGACTCAATATTGTGAAAATGACTATACTACCCAAAACAATCTACAGATTCAATGCAATCCCTATCAAACTACCAATGGCAATTTTCATTGAACATCTTAAAATTTTTATGGAGACAAAAAAGACCCCGAATAGCCAAAGCAATCTTGAGAAAGAAAAATGGAGCTGGGGGAATCAGGCTCCCTGTCTTCAGACTATACTACAAAGCTACAGTAATCAATACAGTATGGTACTGGCACAAAAACAGAAATATAGATCAGTGGAACAGGATAGAAAGTCCAGAGATAAACGCACACACCAATGGTCACCTAATCTATGACAAAGGAGGCAAGAAATTACAATGGAGAAAAGACAGTCTCTTCAATAAGTGGTGCTGGGAAAACTGGACAGCTACATGCAAAAGAATGAAATTAGAACACTCCATAACACCATACATAAAAATAAACTCAAAATGGATTAAAGACCTAAATGTAAGAGTGGACACTATAAAACTGTTAGAGGAAAACATAGGCAGAACACTCTATGACATAAATCACAGCAAGATCCTTTCTGACCCACCTCCTAGAGTGATGTAAATAAAAACAAAAATAAACTAATGGGACCTAATGAAACTTAAAAGCTTTTGCACAGCAAAGGAAACCATAAACAAGACAAAAAGACAACCTTCAGAATGGGAGAAAATATTTGCAAATGGAGCAACTGACAAAGGATTAATATTCAAAAAATATGAACAGCTCATGCAGCTCAATATTAAAAAAAACAACCCAGTCAAAAAATGGGCACAAAATCTAAATAGACGTTTCTCCAAAGAAGACATACAGATGGCCAAGAGACACATGAAAGGATGCTCAGCATCACTATTTATTAGAGAAAAACAGATCAAAACTACAGTGAGGTGTCACCTTACACTGATTAGAATGGGCATCTTCAGAAAATCTACAAACGAATGCTGGAGAGGGTGTGGAGAAAAGGGAACCCTCTTGCACTGTTGGTGGGAATGTAAATTGATACAGCCACTATGGAGAACAGTATGGAGGTTCCTTAAAAAACTAAAAATAGAATTACCATATGACCCAGCAATCCCACTACTGGTCATATACCCTGAGAAAACCATAATTCAGAAAGACACATCCACCCCAATGTTCATTGCAGCACTATTTACAATAGCCAGGTCATTGAAGCAACCTAAATGCCCATCAACAGGTGAATGGATAAAGAAGATGTGGTACATATATACAATGGAATATTACTCAGCCATAAAAAGGAATGAAATTGGGTCATTTGCAGAGACGTGGTTGGTCCTAGAGATTGTCATACAGAGTGAAGTAAGTCAGAAAGAGGAAACAAATATCGTATATTGATGCATATATGTGGAATCTAGAAAAATGGTACAGATGAACCATTGGTACAGATGAACTGGTTTGCAAGGCAGAAATAGAGACACAGATGTAGAGAACAAACGTGTGGACACCTAGGGGGAAAGTTGGGAGGGGGGTGGTAGTGGTGGGATGAATTGGGAGATTGGGATTGACATATATACACTAATATGTATAAAATAGATAATTTATAAGAACCTGTTGTATAAAAAATAAATAAAGTAAAATAAAGTAAAATAAAATATATATTCTTTTTTGTATTCTTTTTTTTCTTTTTGTGGTATGCGGGCCTCTCACTGTCGTGGCCTCCCCCGTTGCGGAGCACAGGCTCCGGACGCGCAGGCTCAGTGGCCATGGCTCATGGGCCCAGCCGCTCTGCGGCACGTGGGATCTTCCCGGACCAGGGCACAAACTTGTGTCTCCTGCATCGGCAGGCGGACTCTCAACCACTGCACCACCAGGGAAGCCCTGTATTCTTTTTTATTATGGCTTATTACAGAATACTGAGTAGAGTTCCCTGTGCTATACAGTACAACCTTGTAGTTTATCTATCTTATACATAGTAGTTTGTATCTGCTTATCACAGACTTCTAATTTATCCCTCCTCACCTCTCTTTCCCCTTTGGTAATCATAAGTTCATTTTCTATGTGAGTCTGTTTCTGTTTTGTAAATAAGTTCATTTATTTGTATCGTATTTTAGATTCCACATATAAGTGATTTTATATGATCTTTGTCTGACTCACTTCACTTAGTATGATAATCTCTAGGTCCATCCGTGGTGGTGCAAATGGCATTATTTCATTCTTTTTTATGGCTGAGTAATATTCCATTGTGTGTGTGTGTTTGTGTATAAAACATCTTCTTCATATATATATATATATATATATATATATTTACAGACACAGTATATACACCACATGTATATACCACATCTTCTTTATCCATTCATCTACTGATGGACATTTAAGTTGCTTCTGTGTCTTGGCTTTTGTAAATAGTGCTTCAATGAACATTGGGTTGCATGTATCTTTTTGAATTAAAGTTTTCTCCAGATACGTGCCCAGGCGTGGGTTGCAGCATCATACGTTAACTCTATCCGGATCTGATTTCTAAGTAGGAAGTTGACCATATGGTGGGGGGAGAAAAGTTTAAGAAGTGGCAGATTATAAAAAGCAGATATGGGTGAGCATCTTGAGTACTAGGAACTGTAAGTAATTTTCTAAGAGGGTGATGTTAAGAAAAAGAACTGGAAATTTTATTCTGATTAAGAAGGATCTGGTATGTTAAAGTGCATAGACTTTTTTGTGGTTAATGCAGCATCGTTGAAGGGTATTAAACGTGAAAGTCACAGTACTAGAATTTCCTTTAACAGAAATCTATCTGGAGCAGCGTGGCACGAGAAAGAGGAGATAGTCAGTAATCATCTAAGAGAGAGTGTGAGTGCTTGGACTAAGACAGTGGTAATGTTTGGAAAAGAGGAGATTCCAGAAATATTTAATTACAGAATTTAGTAATAGGAATTCAAGAAGTCTTAATTTTGAAAGAAAAAAATATTTTTTGAGTAAACTAGGTTAGGTATGCTTGCAGTTTACATGTAAATTGGGGTAAACGGTGACTTGCACAGGGTTTAAGTTTGCATTCACTCAGCTGCTAAATCAGTGAACAAGTAGTGCATTCACTCAGCTGCTGAATCAGTGAACAAGTAGTGCAAAGGATACTCTTGAGCTCGAAGATAACATTGAGTAGATGCAACTTCCCCTAATTTTCATGAAGGTTTACCTAAAGTATAGTAATTTAATTCTATGGATTTAAAAATTTCAACAATCTCAAATGAATTTAAGAATCTAACAGTTAGAATACACCAGAATCCCAAGCTTGATGACTTTTGTATGAGTGACTGGAAGGAAAGAAGAAGTGAGTACTTAGTGACATAACACCTTAGCATATAAGGAAATTTTTGTTGAGCTAGGGCTACACACTTCTGTATTTGATTTCTCACTGAGTCATAAGCCTGTGGCAAGCCTAACTTGCCTACTATGTGGAGGAAAATGCAGTACCATATAAGGCATATTTTAATAAGTTTAGCTGGAGGCATTTTTCCATTATCAGGCAGAGAAAAAATAAACATGAAGCTTCTCTGTATAATTTCTCTGTAATCCCACATGTTCCACATTAGAGCACATCTAGTATGTAATAATATACTTGTCATATATTAAACTTCCCTTCCTTTCTATGAAATATTTTGTGGGAGCATTGCAGAACATCTGTGTGCCTCACATCACACACTACTGAACTGGAATATTCAAAGGGCACATAAATTACCAGAAGTTATTGTATAATGAGAAGAGACAAGGAAAGTATCATAGGGAAGAATTCAAGTCACAGCAGTGGTGGGTAATGGTAACACAGAATTTCAATTACTCCCACATTCATGGTAATAAGAATTGATAAATGACTTAGGAAGGCCAACTATCTATGCAGACAATACAGGGCTGATTCCTTTACCCAGTTCAATAGAAAATCAACATGATCTGTCCTGCTAGCAAAGTCAGAGCAAACGTGTTAACAACAGAGAGGGTAGTAAGAAATCTGTGATGTGAGGAGATAAAATCAGATATGAAATAGTCTTCACTGCAAAAAGAAACAAAATCAACTGACGAGTACTTTTGAGAACTGGCTTGGGAAAAGATTGCATTGAGAAAAGATCAGGTATTACAGTTATTCTCCATGTGGCACCTAAAATTTGCATAGCAATTAAAGAAGAGAATAATAATACAATATAATTCTAATTAAATCCAATTGTCAAAAATGACAACTGCAAGACTTGCATCAGTCAAGTTATGAGCAGCTTCAAGGACATGAAGTACATTTGTGTGTGTGTGTGTGTGTGTGTGTGTGTGGATTTTTTTAGAGCAGGATAGAGAAGGTGGAAAGAAATTCTTTCAATTTAAAAGCTATCAAATATCACATAAAAAAGACAGAGGATAAATAGGTTTAAAAATGAGTTTAGCAGAATGTTGTTCTTAGAATTTTTATATTGGACTTATTTCTAACAAATGACAAAATAGCCCCAAACACCTTATTTTCTTATTTAAGTAGGAAAGAGCATCATTGGCTTTCAAATTTTTCTCACTGTGGAGCTTTTTGAGAATCTGTTTATATTACAAATATTAGATGGAATGCAGAACAATTTTGTAGTTTTTATTTCCAGACAGTTGCCCCAAATGCCTTTTTTTTTTTGAATACTTATTGGGGGTATCTACTGTGAAAGATTTCAAGATAGACTACTACTCCTGCTATCACAAAAAATGTTATAAGTGTGAAAAACTGTCCAAAGAAATAGAAATCCAGTTTTATTGAAGTATAGAAAAATGACTCATACCCATCTGGAAGTAGGAGATTCTTTCAATGGTACGTGTTGCTTGAATAGAGAAGGATGGCTAAAATTGTGATAGATTGAACTGAAGTTTAGGAGAGAGTATTTTATTAGAGGAAACTATATGAATAAAAGACAGAAAAGATTATATATTAGTAGAAGCATGTTTAAGAAATTAAGTTTGATTAAAGGATAGGTTACATATAAAAGCATGTGAATTAGTAAGAATTGAATTTGAAAAGGTAATGACCATACTATTTAAGGATTTAGCAATGTTGGCTTTTATTCATGACAGGAAAATAAGAGAAAAGAAAGTAGAAATTAACTATTGAATAGCTATCAAGTGCTTTATGTGTTTTGATTATATCATCCTCACAGCTGTAAAGTGGGTTATTGAAAGTGAGTCATATGTTAGTTGCCCAATGGAATATACTTTGCAAGGAACATAGATGGCATAAAAAAACCCCACGACTAATTTCAAATCACAACTTCCTTGGAGAGTCGGAGCTAAAATATTTAAGATCAGTGGAAATATGATTACATTTTGTGTGCAGTTTTCAAAGTGACCCTATGAAAGGGGACAGTAGCCACTTGGAGTCTTTAAAAGGGGACAATGGTCTATTTGGATTCTTCCTTCCTTTTTTGAAATCAGTCATATTTCTTTGTACTCACACGTCATATTTAGCTAAAAAGAATTAGGTTGCTAAATAAAATCTTACGTGTCAATATTCTTATTTTGTCACCCACCTACAAGCTCTGGATATTTCATTTTATTACTAATTTTCTTCTCAGTCCAGGGCAAATCCCCTTTCCATTGAAGTGAGCTTCTTTAGAGCATACTTTCCCTTTCTCTGAGTGTGAAAAGGAAGATTTAAAATGATCAAGTCTTAAAATCGTGAAGGTGGATTTTTTTCCTAATAAGAAGGAGGTAACTTCTGACTATCCCATTAAATGGGGGTATTTTCCTTTTTTTCAGTGTTCTTTTGAGTAGGCAATATATTTGTTCAGAGGCTTTCTAGCATTTCCCAAGGAACAGCTGCCACTTAGTAATTTATGTAACTTTCCTGATTTAAAGATTATGCTCACTATCCAATATCCAAAGAACAACGATCATAAATTGTATACAGTATAACACTGGTTTTAAAAGATTTACACATCTCCATAAAATGTATTAAAACATTTATCCTAAAGGCAACATTTAATTTATTAAAATTTGACTTTCACTCTATAATTTTTCATACATGCTTGGTGATAACACAAAAATGCAAGTACAAGTTCAGAGTTCCTAGCTTAATTTAGAATGGAATGCCATTTTAGTTAACATAGATCCAGCAAATGCTTGCACTGCTCCACTGCTGCCTTAAACTAGAATGAATTGGTTGATAGTTATGAACTTCCATCTTTTTTCCCTAGCTTTATTGAGATACAATTGACATATAACATTGTGTAAGTTTAAGGTAAGCAGTGTGATGATTTGGTAACATACATATTGTGAAACCTCTACCACAATAAGATTAGTTAACACAGCCTTTATCTCACATGATTACCATCTTGTTGTTATGGTGAGAACATTAAAACTCTACTCTCATTCCCACTTACAGGTGTATAATATAATCTAGGTGCTGTGCTGTACATTAGATCTCTGGAACTTAACCCTCTTAAAAGTGAGAATTTGTACCTTTCAACCAACATCTCCCTGTTTCCCCCACCTCTCAGCTCCTGGCAACCACCCTTCTGCTCTGTGTCTGAGTTTGATGTTTTTTAGATTTCACATTTAAGTGAGATCATACAGTATTTGTCTTTCTCTGTCTGACTTTTTCACTTAGTATAGTACTCTTAAGGTCCATTCATGTTGTCACAAATGGCAAGATTTCATTTTATTTTATGGCTGAATAATAATTCTATATATATAACATTTTCTTTATCCATTCATCTGTCAATGGATACTTAGGTTGGTTCCACATCTTGGCTATTGTGAATATGCTGCAATGAACATGAGAGTGCAGTTCTCTCTTCTGAATCCTGATGTCATCTTTTTCAAATATATATCCAGAAGTTGGATTGCTGGATCACATGGTAGTTCTATATTTAATTTTTTGAGGAAGCAACATACTGTTTTCCATAGTGGCTGTGCTATTTACATTCACACCAGCAGTGCACAGGATTTCCTGCTCTCCACATCCTTGCCAGAATTTATCTCTTGTTTTTTTGTTGTTGTTGTTAATAGCCATTCTAATAGGTGTGAGATGATTTCTCACTGTGGTTTTGATTTGCATTTCCCTAATGATTATATTGAGCCCCTTTTCACGTACCTGTTGGCCATTCATATGTCTTCTTTGGAAAACTATCTGTTCAAGTTCTCTGCCCATTTTTAGTCCATTGTTTTGTTTTGTATTGAGTTGTATGAGTTCCTTATATATTTTGGATATTAACTTATCAGGTAGATGGTTTGCAAATATTTTCTTTTATTCTATAGGTTGTCTTTTCATTCTGTTGATTGTTTTTTGGGTTTTTTTTTTTTTTTTTTTTTTTTTTTTTTTGCGGTACGCGGGCCTCTCACTGTTGCGGCCTTTCCTGTTGCGGAGCACAGGCTCCGGACGCGCAGGCTCAGCGGCCATGGCTCATGGGCACAGCCACTCTGCGGCATGTGGGATCTTCCCGGACCGGGGCACGAACCCATGTCCCCTGAATCGGCAGGCGGACTCTCAACCACTGAGCCACCAGGGAAGCCTCTGTTGATTGTTTTATTTGTTGGGCAGAAGCTTTTAATTTGACGTAGTCTCATTTGTTGTTTTTTTGCTTTTGTTGTCTGTGCTTTTGGTTTATATTTTAAAAAATCATTGCCAAGACCAGTGTTAAAGAGTTTTTCCCTATGTTTTCTTCTATAAGTTTTGCAGTTTCAGCTCTTACATTTAAGTCCTTAATCCACTTCCAGTTAATTTTTGTGTATGGTGTGAGATGGTGCTCTAGTTTCATTCTTTTGCATGTGGGTATCCAGTTTTCCTAACATGATTTATTGAAGACACTACCCTTTTCCATTAAGTATTCTTGGCTTCCTTGTCGGATATTAGTTGATCATACATGTGTGGGTTTATTTCTGGACTCTCAATTCTGTTCCATTTGTCCATGTGTCTGTTTTATGCCAGTACCATGCTGTTTTGATGACTATAGCTTTATAATATAGTTTGAAATCAGGAAGTGTGATGCCTCCACGTTTGTTATTTCTCAAGATTGCTTTAGCTATCTGGCTCTTTTGTGGTTTCATACAAATTTTAGAATCATTTTCTCTGTTTCTGTGAAAATTGCCATTGGGATTATGATAGGGATTGCACTGACTCTGTAGATGGCTTTGAGTGTTGTGCACATTTTAACAATATTAAATCCTCCTGTTCAGGAACATGGGCTATCTCTCCATTTATTTGTGTCTCCTTCAGTTTCTTTCATCAATGTCTTATAGTTTTCACTGTATAGATGTTTTACTTGCTTAGTTAAATTTACTCATAAGTATTTTATTTTTTAAGCTATTATAAATGAGATTGCTTTCTTTATTGCTGATTTCAGGTAGTTTGTTATTAGTATATAGAAAGGCAACTGATTTTTGTATATTGATTTTTTATCCTGAAACTTTACTGAATTTATTAGTTCTCATAGTTTTTTTAAAATTTCTTTTCCTTGACTAATTGCTCTGGCCAGGACTTCCAGTACTATGTTGAAAAGGAATAGTGATAGTGGTCACCCTTATCTTGATCCTGATCTTAGAGGGGGAGTTTTCAACCTTTCACTCTTGAGTATGATATTAGCCATGGGTTTGTCACATATGGCCTTTATTATGTTGAGGGATGAACTTTCATTTCTTAAAGAAAGAAATCTCATTCAATAATACTGAATATTCCTGTTGAGATCCTGATGCATCCTTGACCATTTGAAACTTCTTGTTAGATATTTTTATGCTCTTTATGCAGGTCAGGACATGATGAAACACTGGGTAATGTTAAATCCTAGATAAAAATAAATTGCCTACATTTATTTAAATCACAATCAAGTATCTAAAATTTTCCTGGAGAAAAAACCACTTCTTATGGTTGGTAATAAAAATTTTACATATTTCTGTTATCTATAAAAGGGAGAAAAATGTTTTATATATAGATAAGTAAATAATTAATTGGAAACTCCTAAGGGTGTAACGGTATTTGTCAAAAAAAGATGGAATTTTTATAGAACACAAAAAGCATGCATTTTAGCCAACATCAAGCAATGAATGTTAGTGATAGAAAAGGAGAGTGATGAATAGGCAGAGAAGTTTGAATAGCTAACCAAACTCAGGATACTGTATTGATTTTTGGTCTGAAGGTATAGGCATTCTGACTTTGACCCTCTCAGATAGTCATGTGTGAGGGACCCCCATTTAGATATAATGCAATAGATTAAAACCTATAATAATGTGTTAAATGTTAAATACATTAAATGTCTTTTCCTGGGAATATCATTTTAATTTTGAATGTTTCTGTCTAGCTCAGAAGAAATATTATGCACATTTAACATTAAAAAACACAATTATAAAGTAAACACACAGACAGGTGTTCCGTAAAGCACAAATTATTTTTCCTTCATATTTTGATATAGCAAACCTCCCATTTTCCAATTTAAATAGAATCTATTATTTAAAAATATAGTTCAGTCTCATCCAGTTTTCCCAGTATGTCATATATGTTATTTTCATAATCATCTTTATAAAATATTTATTATGTATCAGATGAAAAATGTTCTTTTCATTCATAACACATTAAGCCATGTGGCAAAGTAACAACAATATTTTAAATTTGAAAAATCATGTATACTTTGAATTATATTCTATAACCAAATTGTAGTTTACATATTAAATCACTTAAAAATTTACAAAGTGCTTTATACTATTGTTTCATTGAAGATTGATAGAAAACTATTATAGTGAGCCACAGTAGAATGTCTTGATATTCACAGAGTCTGTTATTCTTCTATTTATAGCTTCGCTGAAACCCCGTTTCTCATATCCAGGTAACTTACCACAGCATATTGTAGCAATGTAGACTTGCTGAAATAGTCCATGTACATCTTGGGAGGATATACACATCTAACAGGTAGTGAAAATAAGTACCAGTAGATGTTAAATGTGTGTGGCTATTGACACTAAATATACTTAGTGATTTATTTCGTTAATCAATAGCTCTGTTCATGATGATTTGTGTTTGTTAAATTAAAGCATCCTTCAAAATTTTGGAGTTAGATCGACGTCATAACTAAAGCAGTGGAATGACGAGTCAGAGTGGAGATTAGATACCACACAACATCATATGGTTAGGCAAGCAAGTAGAGGTTCCAACAGCAAGGATTAGGGGCACACCCAGAGGTCCCCATGGGTGAGGCAGGCATTAGGAGCAGTTGGCAGAGAGATGGGAGTAGAAATACCAATAGGAAGTGTAAGGTAAAGTTGAACTCTATTCCCACAGGTAATTCAGACTCTGGAAAATCAGGTAAGACATGAGTCAGCTTTAAATTTACTAGTTTAAGTCACATTGTATACTAAAAGGGTTACCCTCAAAATACAAAATGGGATTAACTTAGAATAGATTGCTAAATGCGCCTGGCTCTGAAGTGTAGAGAAATGCAGGTATTAGAAATAATCAGATAATGCACTCAAGCAGCTCTTTTCCTGGAGCCTACCCAACAGGGATACTTCCTTCTTCTCAAGAAGGTTTTGTGTCATATAAGAAGGTTGAAAAAGATCCTTGGAAAATAAGTGTATAAAACCACATTCATTTCATAATACTTAATACCTTTAATATAATGAGCATTAATATATGTCCATTCATTCATTCATTCATTATTTCTCAAAGTGAATTTATACAATGTGTCAGACACTCTTTTCTGCTCTGGAGAAACTGCAGTGGAAAAAAAGCAAATCTTTTTCTCTTGTGGAATGTATGTTTCAGTAAGACATCATAAAAATTATAGATACATAAGTAAATAGAGAGTCGTAGAATACATGCTATGAAAAAAAATCAAGAAGACTAAGGGGTAAATAGTGAAGAGAGTGATGTCGGTGGAGTGTTTGTGCTGTTTCTTAATGTTTTGCATAGGACAGTCAGGGGGTGTGTGTCAGAGAAGGCCATATTTGAGCTGAGTTTTGAATTAAGGAAAGGAGCAAGATTTGTATACACAGTGAAAAGAAGGGATAATAAACACAGGGGCCCTGGACTGAGAACATTTGCCAGTGTTTGAGGAAATAGCAGAGGTCTGTCTGGCTGAATCAGTGCAGTGAGCAGATGACTGGTATGACACAAAATCACACAGGTTGCGGTCAGATCATGGAGACCTTGTAAATTATGAGGGAACCTTTGAATTATATTTTATGTGAAGTAGGAAGCCATTGTAAGTTTTAGTGAAAGTACTGCATGACTTGACTTACATTTTATTTGGATCATTCTGGCTGATAGGTGGAAATAAACCATAGGAGAGTAAGAAGGAAGCAAGAAGAGCAGTTCAGAAGCTATCAGTGTGTTAAATAAATGCTATTGTACTCAAGCACCAGATATTTCGCACATGTAGCTGTGGTTTCCGGAAAGAAAAAATATATTCACTAACCTATTGTGTTCCCGGATGATATCACATGAATCATGTTTAAAAATATGAATGATTTAATTTATGCAGTACCACTAAGAGCTGTATGTATTTCAGGCTCCACTTTACAAGTGGAAAATGGAGTCTGAGAGAAGTTCCTAAAACTCATGATCGAATTAGAGTTGCTATAGAGAAAGGTAGTGGTTAAAACATGCATAAGCTTGGAGTCATACAGACATAGGTTCAAGGCCTGCATCTGACACATACCAGCAGGGTCAAGTCACATTAAGTCTCTATGCTTTCTGTTTCCTTTATGTTTTCCGGAAGGTGGACTTAAATAAAATATTTACTCCAGTGGGTGGATGTTAAGGTTAAATGAGATGATTTATATAAAATGCTTATTACCTTGTGTGGAATATAGTAAGTGCTCAAATTTAGCTATTATCATTATTTTTAATCTCAAAAGTCATCTTTAACATTAAATTCAAAGTTTTCAGCAGTCTGACAGCTGGTTCAAGATAAAGCTACACCATCAAATCATATGTCTGTCTTAGAGCCATTGGAGTCTAGCCTTGCCTTGACACAGGGACATCTCCCTTTTTAAGTGGTCTGTATGTTTTCTTCTAGACCCCTGGATCCCTCCTTATATACTGGCATCATCCAGATTCTTTGCAGTAGAAAATTTCTTCCTTCTGGATCCCCAAATCCTCTGCTTTAAAAACTAAGGATTAAATAGGACTCATTACATAAATGTAAAAAATTATGGTTTACAATCTCTCTGGAAAGGTCAACACTACCGCTATAGTCAAATAAAATTTTAAGCGTGTTCTTACATCCAGAGCACCATTCTGTAGACAGGATACCCACAGCAAAGCAGTATACATAAAGGACCTATACATTCTCTTATCTTTGGATTTAGCAAGACATGCACTGTAATCTAATTAGAAAGTAAAATAGGCTTAATTACTTAGCTCAGATCAAAGAATATAAACAGCAAAGAATCTAATTAAAATTAATAATATAATGGGTAACTTTAATGCCTAATCTAGGGCATTTCATCTTAATTTAAACCCAGCTCTCAAATTCATAAGAAGGTCCCATCATTGTCACTGATTGTTACGAAGTCTGATAAACCTGTGGCAAATCCTTCCCGTGTATTTGTTGCCCAATTCTAAGTAATAGCTTTAACTCTGTTCTACAAAGAGAGGTCAGAAGGTTCACTCTGCTACATGTTTATATTGAATTTCTTTAGCTTGCCATCTCTTATTTTATCCTGATTAATATTCTTCAGATGTTACTGAGTAGTGCAAATGATCTATGAAATGTACACAGCCACAGGCCATATTTATATTGAGTAGGAGCAGTGCCTAAGTTAATCAGGAACTCTCATAGATGCCTGTAAATCTCACTTAAGGTACATTTACAAAGTACTATTTATTTTAATGTTTGTACGAAATTGATCCCCCAGTACAGTCCAAGATATATATTAACATTATTTTGTTGACAATATGTAAAGGAAAAAAATCTAGTTAATTTATGGACGTACAATCTCCACAGTTAACTTCCATGTGTGAGTGTGTGTGCATGTGTACACATCTACATCATAGGAATTACACATACAGACCAAAGTGGACCAACCTTTTACCTTGATTAGGTGAGGCAAGCCTGAGTCAATCCGTTAACTTTCAGGCAAAATGACATATTTCCATCAACTATTATCATTGCCTTAAACATCTTTTCAGAAAGATAAATCAAAACATTTTACCATTAAACATACATATTGATTATGAGCCTCATCCTTATTTAAACAAAGCTTTTAAAGGTAATTTGATGCCTAAACACCAGCAATTGGGTCTGCAATCAAAATACATAAGAGCTCAATAGGATTATGTAGCCCCTTAAAATGTCAAGCTCAGCTTTGGGAGAATAAGCATAATCAGATACAGTCATCCAGGTAGGAACAAAGTTACAGTTAACAGACGAAGAGCCACAGTGATGGCTTAGATGAGAGCCAAAGAGGGAAGAAGCTTTGAAAGGAAAATGGGGTTTAGGAAAAGGTTGCAAGTATGGATCAGCTGGGGATATTCTCTTACAACCCTCTTTTGGAAGTTCTGCAATTATGTTTTGATGGACTTCCCTTCATGCATTTTATAAAGCCAAATATATTAAAACTTAGTCTCTCAGTGTACAGAAGTCTGACTAAAGAGACCAGATTTCCAACACATGCCAGAGAAGAGAAAATAAATCATTATATTGGTGAATTATTTTGCATAAAAATATTTTCTCCAAGAGTCTGATTAAGCTCCATTAAGAAAACTAAACTTGCTTGAACTGATTGGCTAATACATCAAAGTGATTGAAATGTGTGGTTATACACAGCAGGGTAATAGTATTGTAGAGAAAATTCATGTAGTCAATATCCTTCTGGTAGTGGTGCTTAACATTAAGCACTCCCTGATTGTTCTACCTGGTATATACATCTCCCCGAGAGTGTACATAATCAAACACTCCCATTCGTAGAGCGTTGAGCCACAATATTATCTTGCCCTTGGGAATGTTACTCTTGATGCTAAAGCAATTGGTTTCTGTGTTACCATAGTGGCTCTGTGTCCATACAGCAGGAGACATTTTTGGTACCTGTTGAATTCAGCACTTTCTTGCCTACTGCGTATTAAATCAAACAAACTAAAGAAAAATATTTATTTAATTGAGTTATAGATGAACATTTTAATTGTGAAAGTTCCTTGATTTTGAGATGGAAGGAAGAAAGAGAGAGAATTGAAAATATTGGACAGATTGAACAGGATGATCTGATTAAATTCCTCACACACCAAAAAAGAAAAAAAAAAGAAATATAAGACTGATGACCGCTAAAGAAAATTCTCTACTTCTATAGAATTAAATGTTGTTGGGAGAATTCAATGGTAGGAAAATGTCATTGTTGTCTTGCAACATTTACCACAGAGATGAATTAGTCTGCAGTGTAGAGTGCATAAAATGCAAATGTATTATCAGGGAGATGGACATTTATTATGTTATTTTTATGGAATATATTGTGACATCTCTATTTTGGAAAAAAATGCATTTGGCTGCATGTGGTTAATTATGAAGAATGGAGAAAAATAACTGAATAATCCCAAGGCACAAAACACATAATCTTGTTTTGATTGGCTTATCATGACTGAATGTCAAGAGCACTTTAGATTAATCAAATAAGTTGTAACCTTCAGCTTCCTTAATACCTCAACTTGGCCTTTGTGTCATCTGTGATAATATATTTGAGTAATTGGAAACATTTTTGTCATTCATATTTTACCACATAAAATAATTGTAGACGTCAGCTATTTTATATATCTTACATAGATACTAGATACCCAGAACATCAAAACATGTTAATAGAAAAGATTATTCATCAGGTTTCTATGAACAGTGGTTCTTCATAATTGCTTTGCATGCTAGCTATGTTGTAGAGTGCCATGGAATCATGAACCTAATTCAAATCAAACCAGTTTTTGAAAACTGATTATATTCAAGGCTTTATACCAGTTATTTCATTTCAGGGAAATGAAAAAAGAAGGCACAACAGTTTCTACTCTCAGAAAGCTTAGGATATAACCTGTTAAATGAATACGTGAGATTTCCTGAAGAAAGGGAAAGATAGGACTTCTTTCTGTCTCACAAATAGGGCTAGCTCAAGTAAGTCTCCATGGAGAGGCACCACTTAACTGAGCTGACGTTGATTGTTAGGAGTTTGACAAACAAAGGAAGAGGAAAAGCATACCAAATATAGGAGTTTTTAAAAAGACAATGGGATAGAAAAATGAAGAGTGTTCTTGAGAAACTGTCACTCTTCGAGGTTAGTTGGAGCCTAGCTGGGGAGGGAGGAATAGTTGAGCAGCAAGAACGGGGAGCAGATCAGGGAAGATCTTGATTGCCATGCTGAAGAGATTGGACTCTGCAGAGTCCAGATTGGACTCTCAGATTGGACTCTGAGATCTGCTGCAGACCTCAGTGGTTCATTAAATGGCACAGTGACTACCAGTAGGGTTCTGGAGGCAGACAGTGGTTTTTCAAATCCCCAACCCTAACAAGTACCTACTTAAGTAGGTACCAAGTATCTAGGTAGTCTTAAACAAGATATATAACCTTCCTGGGGCCGTTTATCCATCTCAAAAGTTGAGATGATAATGGTACCAATGTGTTGTTTTGAAATTCATTGTAATTAAATCTGCTAAATAGCTTAGAACACTACCCGACACATAGTGAATGTTATATACAATAATGCTAGCCATCATTAGCCTTGAACCAGAAAGTGATGCACAAGACACATTTGGCAAGGTGAAGTATGGGAAATGTTACAGATATAATTCTTATTGGATTACTCTTCTGGAAGATTCACTGTGCTACTAATAATCACTTCCAGCATGCCAACTGCTAGGTCACTCGTGGTCACTAGCATGGATTACTCCTGCTGAGAACACTGATTTAAAGACTTAGGTATGCATTTTAAAAGTTATAATTTCTAATTCTTAATAAGAAATGTTTATTTCCAGACAAATATCCAAGGAGTTTGTGGATAAAACCAGAAGCAAATACCACAGTCACTGAGAGTTTAAAAACAAAACTTAAAATGACTTTTTTAACCATTTCAAATAGAGGTAATTGTATTTTTGTTTTTATACCTCTCCAAATTTTATTTTGTTTGAAAAACGATTTTCTCTTTTCCTAAAGAAATACTATTTTATTCTCCCTCTGTTCAGGTTTTCTTTGGTTCTCACTTTGCTAGGAATTCATCTAGCTGTAAGGTGACTCATACTTTTTATTTAAAATGCTCAGCACATCCCGATTCTTTTTTTATTCTACATTAATAAGATATGCTGAAGAAGGAAAGAGTAAATATTAAGCATATAAGACAATTTTGAAAAATTGTAAAATGCAATAAGTTTTAATTATAGCCTGAAAACCTACTTAAGTCAAAGAAAATAAAATGTCACTTTAAAAAACATGATAGTTGAAGCAATGGGAATAGTTAAGAATGCTGGGAAGAGCACACCAAGTAAGAATATAATAGAATATAATAGAATCGAGTTATGGCTAAAATGCTGGGAAACCCCAAAGTTTCAGAGTTGAAATAAAAATAACACTTTTATTGAGCACTTACTATGTGCCAGGTACTGTAATAAATGCTCTACATGAATTATGTTACTTAATCCTAACAATCACACCATGGGATTTTTACCACTGTTTTCCCAATTTTACAGGTGAGTAAAATGAGGTATAGTAATTTGTACTCTTACATAGCCAGAAAGTGATTGAGTGATGATTAGAACCAAGGAAGGCTAATTTGGAAAACATAGTTTACTAAACTATTACACTGAAGAAAATTAGTTAATAAAGAAAAATGAGAAGGAATCAGAATATTTGCTCTTATTACCTGTTGCTGTGTAGCAAACTACTCCAAAACTTAGAATAATAAAACAATGACAACATTTATTTTGCTCATAAATTGGGAATTTGGACAGAGTTCAGCAAGGACAGCTTGTCTTTGTTTCACTCATCAACTAGAGCAACGTGAAATCTAGAGGCTGGAATCATCTGTAGGCTTGCTGACTCATACCGGGTGGTTGACGATGACTAATGGCTGGAACCTTAGCTTGGGCTTTTGGCTGGAATGCCTAAATGTGGTTTCTTCACGTGGACTTGGCTTCCTTACAACATAATGGCTGGATGCAAGGGTGATCATCTCAAGAGAGAGAGCCAGATGGAAATTGTATTACATTTTATGAATTAACCTTGGAAGTGAAGTAGCATCACTTTTGCTACATTCTGCATATTAGGGTAGCCAAACAGCTTACCTCATTTCAAGTAAAGAAGAAATAGACTTACCTGCTTGGTGTGGTAGTGACAAGGTTCTAGAAGAGCATGGACTGGAATTATGGCTGAGGCAATGTTTGGAAATAGCAATCTGCCGTAATGTTAGAGATGAATGAAGAGGGTGAGGCACTAAAGTTTCCAAAAGAAGGGGAAGTTGTGTTCGATATTAGGAGGAGCTAGTGTTTGATAACAATAGAAATCAGTGGTGATAACTGATGGATGATAGTGACAAAGTCAGTTTTCCAAATATATGGAAGCCAGGTCACAGTGACTTACAAAGTGAATGGGAAAGAAGAATATGACCAATGGAATCATGCACACTCTGGCTCCCATCAGTTTCTCTGGCCTTATCTCATATTCCACAGCTGGCTGTGCTCCAGGCACAATGGCTTCTCACCAAGTTGTTGTGTTGGTTTGCTCCCTCCATCCACACAATCTTTGCACATAGTGTTTCAACTGCTTGGGAGGCAATCTCCGCCTTTGTATACCTGGTGTAATACTACTCCTTATACTGATGTCACTCATTCACTTTATCAAAGAATTGTCCCTTTGCCATACCAAGCCAAGTGTTTCATATTAATCTTTCCTTCAAAATAGTTATCTTCAAACAATACCTTTGTAAATATTTATTTTTTTCTGCCATTATTTGATTAATATTTGTCTCCTTTACAAGATCTATGAGTCAAGGAATATATCTGTTTTTGCTCATCCCAAGAACCAAGTAGAATGCATGAATCTTATTGTGCTCTCTTCAAAGAGTTATTTTATTTATTTATTTTTTTGCGGTACGCGGGCCTCTCACTGTTGTGGCCTCTCCCGTTGCGGAGCACAGGCTCCGGACGCGCAGGCTTAGCGGCCATGGCTCACGGGCCTAGCCGCTCCGCGGCATGTGGGATCTTCTGGGACCAGGGCACGAACCCGTGTCCGCTGCATCGGCAGGCAGACTCTCAACCACTGCGCCACCAGGGAAGTCCCTTCAAAGAGTTATTAAATGTGTTTATGAAACATTTTTTGAAAGCGTCCATATGAAAGGAAAGAAATTGGTAGTATTGAGAAGAAAATATAGGATCAAGGAAATTCACTAGACAAATGATAAAACTATGTTAAACCATCCTGAGAAAGAATTAATTTAGTCATATCATTAGTATGAGGATAAGCCAACATTTGTAAAAATACACCCAAAAGGTATATTGGCTCGAACAAAAAGAAGGTTATTTCTTGCCCAGTTACAATAAAAGGCAAATTCCAGGCAGGCAGGAGGGGGTTCTGTCCCCAGCAGTTATTCAGCAACCTGTGATGATGTCTTTGTATTGTCTATGACACATAATTTTCATGATCACTCTGTTTGTTATCTCCATATGACTCAGTCCAAAAGAGGAAAGAGTGTGAGGACTGCATGATTTGAGTTTTTCCTAAACCAGGTTTAAGAATGGCAGCCATCATTTACCCTCACAGTGAGCTAGAATCCTGTCAAATTACTGTAACTGACCACAAGAGCCTGAGAAATGGGGGCTAGTAATGTGCTCAGGAAGAAGGGAAAACCAGTCATGGAGATGAGCCACTGCATCTGCTACAACGTCATACAGCAGTATCTTGAATTATTATGGCTTAGAAGTCTATCAGGATACCTTTCGAGAAAGCTGAAGACGTTTGCTGATACATAATTACTAAAGGAAATGTTATTAATCATTTTTATAAGTTGTATGATAAAGCAGAATAGAAATATATCTAAAGCTGAAATTTTGGGTTGGATGGTAGGAAACAATTATTTAGATGATTACTGAAGTATTTAGAAAAAAGTATCCTCTTTTACAATAACCCACGCAAAGGCCAGAATGTCTTCTCTGAAAGCCTAACGTGACTTCTTGCCTGATTATTCAGAAATTCCATGTACTATTCATCAATTATGTAAGAAAAAAGAAAAAGGATGTGCAAATGATCATTTAATGATGCAGCTTCAAAGGGGGCTACAGGGAACGGGAAAACTAAAATCGTTAGACTCCCAAGATCATAATTATAGACCTGATTTTTGAGCAGGGAATTTCCAGACTTGAAAAAGATTTTTAAAAATCTGAATATGAAAGAAACTGAATAAGAAAGGAAAAATATCACTCATTTCTTTTTTTCACCTCAAATATCCTTTTATAGAATTAAATCTTAAACATTATTAAAGTATATAAAATGTTCTATTAAATATGACTACTTTATATATCTATAGGGTGTGACTATCTTATACAAGAAATTGCATTTTAAAATCCTTACAGAAGCATTGTAAACTATTTCTGCCAGTTCCTTTTCTCTTTATGTTCAGGGACCAATTATTTCTCAAAAGTGGACTGAGCACTTGCAGTAGACATGGCTCAGTTAAACTTGGTGTGAGGAAACTGTATCAGTCAGGGTTCTATAAAAAAGCAGGTGGCACACATAAAAGGAGTAAGGAGAATTTAATGATGATACTATTTACTAAAGTGTAGGTGGGACTAAAGAAGCCGAGAAAGGGCTAGCAAAGGTGAGGAGGGGAAAGGAGACAGAGTGGTTTTCATGACCCAGTCAGAGCTGTTGTTGTAAGAAAGGGGCTTCCCTACTAGAGGAATGCAGCCTCCGTCTACCCTCTGCCTTGCAAGGATTGGGGCACAGATAACTTAACCTCTCTCTACTATCCCACACTGGTTTCCTGCCAGTATAACCTTCCATTGGCCAAACCAAACTAAAAGCCAGAGAGCCAGGTAGCCTGATGATGAAATCCATAGAATTCAGTTTTCTGGGGCAATGCATAATGTGAGGAATAGTGGAAAATATACCTAAGAAGACAAACAGAATATTCAGAACTTTTGTGAGAGAGAGGTTAATAGTGTATGTAATAAAGCAAACGCATTTTCATCTTCCTGAAATCTACATTTTGTTCAATGAGAAGTATGAGATATTGTTTTCTTTAAACGGAAATTTGAAAATTTCAAAGAGAAAGGATTGAATCTTTATAAGATCTCCTTATCAAAAATAAATAAGGGTTTTTGGAGTGTGGTGTTTGAGCAATTGCCTGATCACGATGTGGTAGAACAGCATAGGAGAGGCCAAGTCCAAGAGCCTTGATGAAACATGAGTCTGTCTGTACTCCATGTTCACTGAGGGGAAGAGGGAAGAAGAAGAGTCAGAATGAGGACCTGGAAGAGAAAGAATGTTCAAGTCTGGCAGAGAGTATTGGCAGAATAATGGTCAAGGTACCCAGACTGATGATCAGCGTCTAGAATTTCTAACCCTGCAGCATTGTCACTTGAAGCTTAATTAGCATCAGTCTGGTTGGGAATGGCCATAACTCAGGATTATATACATGCACATGTTCAGAGGAGAAAATTGTTGGTGGATCAAGCAAAGAAGATGAGAGATCTTGGCAGGCAGGCAGAGCTCAAAAGAATCTGGCAAAGGGCAGTGATGAAGGAAGCCCATGACACTGTTGATTGAGCATTAGAGAGGTCCATCATGGTAGCTTGATTAATATCATGCAGATGGTAGATGGATGAGTAGAAAGTCAATTCCAGATCTTTTGGTCTCAAATAAAAATTCTTTCCATTGTAGCATTTAGCCTACAGCAAAGAAGAAATAAAGATATCATCAGTTAAAATGAACCATTCTTTAACAAGTCTGGAAGTTTTTCCTAGCAACTGAATCTTTCTATTTCAACCAAAGCAACAAGATATTTGTAATGTACAGTTGTAGAGATAATGTTGCAGTTATAGTAGATCACAACACATCTCCTTGCAAAGTTAAACACTTTGGTGATAGACTCAGACATTTGGTCTTTGAGATGTCTAATGACTATACTACCCAAGGCAATCTACAGATTCAATGTAATCCATATCAAGTGACCAATGGCATTTTTCACAGAATTAGGACAGAAAATTTTGCAATGTGTATGGAAACACAAAAGACCCTGAGTAGCCAAAGCAATCTCGAGAAAGAAAAATGGAGCTGGAGGAATCAGGCTCCCTGTCTTCAGACTATATTACAAAGCTACAGTAATCAAGACAGTATGGTGCTGGCACAAAAACAGAAATATAGATCAATGGAACAGGATAGAAAGTCCAGAGATAAACCCACACACCTATGGTCACCTAATCTATGACAAAGGAGGCAAGAAATAACAATGGAGCAAAGGCAGTCTCTTCAATAAGTAGTGCTGGGAAAACTGGATAGCTATATGTAAAAGAATAAAATTAGAATGCTCCCTAGCACCATACACAAAAATAAACTCAAAATGGGTTAAAGACCTAAATGTAAGGCCAGACACTATAAAACTCTTAGAGGAAAACATGGGCAGAACACTCTCTGACATAAATAGCAGCAAGATCTTTTTTGATCCACCTCCTAGAGTAAAGAAAATAAAAACAAACACACAAAAAATCAAATGGGACCTAATTAAACTTAAACACTTTGGCATAGCAAAGAAACCCATAAATGAGATAAAAAGACAACTCTCAGAATGCGAGAAAATATTTGCAAATGAAGCAACTGACAAAGGATTAATCTCCAAAATATATAAATAGCTCATGTAGCTCAATATCAAAGAAAAAAAACCCAATCAAAAAATGCATGGAAGACCTAAATAGACATTTCTCCAAAGAAGACATACAGATGGCTAAGAGGCACATAAAAAGATTCTCAGCATCACTAATCATTAGAGAAATGCAGATCAAAACTACAACGAGGTTATCACCTTACACCACTCAGGATAGCCATCAGTCAAAAAATCTACAAACAGTAAATGCTGGAGAGGGTGTGGAGAAAAGGGAACCCTCTTGCACTGTTGGTAGGAATGTAAATTGATACAGCCACTACAGAGAACAGTATGGAGTTTCCTTAAAAAACTAAAAATAGAACTACCATATGACCCAGCAATCCCACTACTGGACATATACCCTGAGAAAACCATAATTCAAAGACACATGCACCCCAACATTCACTGCAGCACTATTTACAATAGCCAGGCCATGGAAGCAACCTAAATGTCCATCAACAGATGAATGGATAAAGAAGTTGTGGTACATATATACAATGGAATATTACTCGGCCATAAAAAGGAACGAAATCAGGTCATTTGTAGAGATGTGGACGGACCTAGAGTCTGTCACAGAGTGAAGTAAGTCAGAAAGAGAAAACAAATATCATATATTGACACATATATGTGGAATATAGAAAAATGGTACAGATGAACCTATTTGCAGGGCAGGAGTAGAGACGCAGAGGTAGAGAATGGATGTGTGGACACAGGGGATGGGAAGCAGAGGTGGGATGAATTGGGAGATTGGGATTGACATATATACACTACAATGTGTAAAACATATATACACTACAATGTGTTTTATACTACAATGTGTAAAACAGATAGCATGTAGTGGGAACATGCTGTATAGTGCGGGGAGGTCAGCTCGGTGCTCTGTGGTGACCTAGATGGGTGGGATGGGGGGTGGGAGGGAGGTCCAAGAGGGAGGATATATATGTATACATATAGCTGATTCACTTTGTTGTACAGCAGATACTAACACAACATAGTAAAGCAACTATACCCCAATGAAAAAAATAAAAAGATGTCTATCTCGCATTAAATTTGTAAGCCAGGTATTTTTAGGAACAATTTTATACATTCTAGAGAATTGTTTTATTACTACATCTGAAGCTATTTTTTCCTAATAAAATCCTAATAAATTTCCTAATAAATAAATGAATTTACTGGGCCTATTCCTTAAGATATTTTTATATCATCAGGAAGTTTAGAAGGAGCCACTGATTTTTACTTTTATAGTGGGATAAGAACAAATTTAAATTTAAAAACAAAATACTTTGGTTAAAAGTTCTATTGTAAAGTTAAATGATGTATAATTTGCAGTTTATTTGAGCCTTCGTTTCCGCTTCCAAAAAATTGTGATAATGTTATCTGTTTCACTTGGTTGTTTCCTAGTCCATAAAACCTATGAGAGTGTTTTGAGACTTGTGGGATTTATAGCAAGGCATGATTCTTTTCTAAATGTGTCATTTGACAACTATGCCTCCAAGAACATAATGATAGGCCCCTTTTTTGAATATTGTATATTCCAGGATTTTGTCCTATAGGTATGATGATGTTACTGGAAAACTTGAATGCTTTGATAAAATTTAGTATAGTTTATATAAACTAAAGACTAATTCCTTGTGCATGCCTGGAGACTCCATTAACCTCTTTCTTTTGCTGACATATGACATAATATTGCTTTAATTGATCACAGAGGAAGATATGCCAGAGCACAGTGAATCCCAAGACAGTGTTCCTTTATCCCTGTTGACCACTATCACAGGGATGCTGTTACATAAGTATAGAGACTCTGAGCCTCTCTCTCTTAAAGTTTTACTACAGAAAGCATGTTTTCTTTTGTCATCTAGTTCACCTACACACCCCACTTTATGTCATTTACCAATACTAAAAATAGTACAGAAAAAATATAAAACTTGGATGTTTATAATATCTAATATCCAATGTTTCCTAAGTTATATTGCTTCTTGTGGGTTGGTGCTTATTTGCCCAACAGTGATGGGCCAGAGTATCAGAGCATTTAGTAATTTTCACCCTCTTCTCTGGCCATTCCTACTGCTTGGCAACTGAAGCATGCTATGTAGCCAAGCCTATTGATTAAATCAGCATAATACTTGTATGTCTCTTCGAAGTGATTGTAGCTTTAGCAAGTCAGGAAAAAGCCCCTTTCCTTGTCTTGATTAAGTTATAATTTTATGAGAGTTTATTGTATCATTGTTGTAACATTTTCCATTTTTCCTATAAAGATATTTTTTTCTTTTATTCAACAAAAAAATATATTGAAAATGTAAACATGTGACCAGTTGCTTCTTTGTTACTGCTTACATATGTTCATTTTGATGGAAATCCTGATGTTTTGCTTTTTCTTTTGTTTTTTCTTAAGAACCAACCTGGTCTTTACTAAAAATCCAAATCAAGTCCATGGAATATACAATGGACATTTTCTTCCATATTTTTATAGCAAAAAATTTATTTCACTCCTAAATTAGATAAGGTCACGTCAGTTATTTTTAAACAAACACTTTATAATTATAGAATCTTCATTTAATCATTTGGAAAAATCTTGATCAATCCCCTGTCTCAACAATTTAATTAATTAATTAATTAATTAATTTTACCCATGAGGAACTGTAGCCCAAGGAGTTTGAGTGACTGGTTCTAGATCAAATAGTAAGTCAAGAAAAGTGCCAGAACTAAAATTGTGTGTTCTGGCTCTCATCCAAGTGTCATATTCCAGTTCCCCACCCTAATTCAGAGCTGACACTGTGTGTGAATATATAGTAGATGATGACGGTGACACAATCACTATTTACATGCAGGAACAGGTCCCCACAACATCTGAGTCTCTTACAGGAGGGACTGTTTGTGGAATCGTAATAAGCATATGGACTCTGGAACCAAGACTGCCTACGTTCAAATCCCAGTTGTACCTTCAGTCACTATAAGACTTGAATAATGTATTCCTCAATCTAACTGTGATGTGGTTCCCTAAAATTTAAAATGAAATAATAATAGCACTGACTCAAGAGTTTTATGTAAAGATTAAATTAGTTAATACAGGTGCCTGGCAAATAATAATAGGAAGCCCTCTATTAAAATGATGTCTGGGAAATAAGTAGCTACTGTTATTATAGCCATCCAGTTTCACATACACAGCCGTAAAATTTAAGCTTCAATTAAATGTTATAGATATGAGATAGAATTTAAAATAAGCTTTTGTTTTTTGAAATTTTCTGTGAGGCAAAAAATTGAGCTGCATGGTTTAATTCTGAAGGAGAAATAACCTTTGCTGTATTTTATATTAACTGACAATGTGTTGAGTGGGTATTTGAACATGTTACACAGTCTTTTAAAATTTATTTTATTGACGTACAGTTGATTTACAGTGTTGTGTTAATTTCTTCTGTATAGCCAAGTGATTCAGTTATACATATATACACATTCTTTTTCATATTCTTTTCCATTATGATTTAATCACAGGATATTGAATAGAGTTCCCTGTGCTATACAGTATGACCTTTTTTTTAATCCATTCTGTATATAATAGTTTGCACCTTCTAATCCCAAACTCCCACTCCAGCCCTCCCCCTCCCCACCACCCCCACAACCACAAGTCTGTTTTCTGCGTTTGTGAGTCTGTTCTGTTTCATACATTAGTTCATTTGTGTCATATTTTAGATTCCACATATAAGTGATATCATATAGCATTTGCTTTTCTCTTTCTGACTTACTTCACTTAGTGTGATAATCTCTGGGTCCATCCATGTTGCTGCAAATGGTATTATTTCATTCTTTTCTATGGCTGAGTAGTATTCCATTGTATATATGTACCGCATCTTCTTTATCCATTCATCTGTCTGTGGACATTTAGGTTGTTTTCAAGTCTTGGCTATTGTGAATAGTGCTGCTATGAACATTGGGGTGCATGTATCTTTTTGAATTAGAGTTTTGTCCATATATATGCTCAGGAGTGGGATTGCTGGATCATATGGTAGTTCTATTTTTAGTTTTTAAAGGAACCGCCATACTGTTTTCCATAGTGGCTACATTAATTTACATTCCCACCAACAGTGTAAGAGGGTTCCCTTTTCTCCACATCCATTCCAGCATTTGTTATTTGTAGATTTTTTTGACGATGGCCATTCTGACCATTGTGAGGTGGTAGCTCATTGTAGTTTTCATTTGCTTTTCTCTAATAATTAACAAAACTGAACATCTTTTTATGTGCCTCTTGGCCATCTGTATGTCTTCTTTGGAGAAATGTCTATTTAGGTCTTCTGCCCATTTTTCAATTGGGTTTGTTTTTTGTTGTTGTTGAGCTGCATGAGCTGTTAATATGTTTTGGAGATTAATCCCTTGTTGGTCACATCATTTGCCAATACTTGCTCCCATTCTGTGGGTTGTCTTTTCATTTTGTTTTGGTTTCCTTTGCTTTGCAAATGCTTTTAAGTTTAATTAGGTTCCATTTGTTTATCTTTGCTTTTATTTCTATTGCCTTGGGAGATTGACCTAAGAAAACATTGGTACAATTTATGTCAGAATGTTTTGCCTAGAAGTTTCTAGAAGTTTTATGGTGTCATGTCTTATATTTAAGTCGTTAAGCCATTTTGAGTTTATTTTTGTGTATGATATGAAGGTGTGTTCTAACTTCATTGATTTACATGCAGCTGTCCAACTTTCCCAGCACTGTTTGCTGAAGAGACTGTCTTTTTTCCATTATATATTCTTTCCTCCTTTGTCAAAGATTAATTAGCTATAGGTGTGTGGGTTTATTTCTGGGCTCTCTATTCTGTTCCACTGATCCATATATCTGTTTTTGTGCCAATACCATGCTGTTTTGCTTATTGTAGCTTTGTAGTATTTTCTGAAGTCTGGAGGGGGTTATGCCTCCAGTTTTGTTCTTTTTCCTCAGGATTTCTTTGGCAATTCTGGGTATTTATGGTTGCATATAAATTTTTGGATTATTTGTTCTAGTTTTGTGAAAAATGTCATGGGTAATTTGATAGGGATCTCATTAAATATGTAGATTTCTTTGGGTAGTATGGCCATTTTAACAATATTAATTCTTCCAATCCAAGAGCATGGGATACCATTCCATTTCTTTGAATCATCTTCAGTTTCCTTTATTAATGTTTCATAGTTGTCAGCATGTAAGTTTTTCACCTCTTTGGTCAGGTTTTTTCCTAAGTATTTTAATTTTTTGTTGTGATTTTAAAAGGGATTTTTTTTTTTACATTCCCTTTCTAATATTTCATTGTTAGTGTAAAGAAATGCAGGCAGGAGCTTCCCCGGTGGTGCAGTGGTTAAGAATCTGCCTGCCCAATGCAGGGGACATGGGTTTGAGCCCTGGTCCTGGAAGATCCCACATGCCATGGAGCAACTAAGCCCGTGTGCCACAACTACTGAGCCTGCACTCTAGAGATCGCAAGCCACACTGCTGAAGCCCGCACACCTAGAGCCCGTGCTCCATGACAAGAGAAGCCATTGCAATGAGAGGCCTGCACACTGCAACAAAGAGTAGCCCCCACTCGCTGCAACTAGAGATAAACCTGCACACAGCAAAGAAGACCCAATGCAGCCAAAAGTTAAAAAAATAAAATAAATTAATTTTTAAAAAATGCAGGCAATTTTTTTATGTTAATCTTGATGATACACAATTTTCTACTGATCATTATTTTTCTTTTCCCCTTTTATCTCTCTTGTCTGAAACCTGCAGATAAAAGTATCCTTGGTACTCTTTTAAGATTTAATTGAAATGAGGTTTCAATGTCAGAAATAAAGAAAATTAGAAAACAGAACTTTAAATAGCTTCTTCAGCTTAAAAAACATGAGAACTCACATGAAATTGCACCTTCTGAAATGTTGACCAGTGGGCAATCTTGCCTTCCCTAAGAGCATATGAAGTGCATTTCCAAGGAGAAAGTGCATCTGCTTTTGCTGCTGGTATGTTGAGTTTATGAGTCAAATGAAGTCACTAAGCAAAAATAAATAGCATGATGATGATTACAAACAGCCTTATATTTGTGTACCTCTGTCTTGCTGCAGCTCAAGGCCTCTCATAGACTGTCTTTCCAACCTCTTTCATATGTCTGCCAAAGACAGCAGCAGATAAGGACTAACCTCAAAGTTGGCATGTGAAAAAATCGCTGACATAAACCAATGATTAAATTATTTTAGGCTACATTTCAAATCAATGCCAAACCTCACATGAAATCCTGACATTCTGAGTCTCAGTTTTCTGTACTACCTCAAACAAGAGGAAAACCCCTTCCTTTTCTAGCTATTTCTGAAGTTCAGCATTGTTGGAGGGGAGGCTAGGAGGCATCACACAGCATGGTGGTGTCATGTTTGATCACATCCACATCCACTCCCCTTAAAACCACTGTAAAGCAAAGTGAAGGCACTCTTCATTCCTTCAGAAGGCACAGAGCATCAAGAACATTTTCCCGAAATGGCTTATTTGATTGAATATCTTCATGAAATATGTTCATTTTATTTTAAATTCCCTGTAGCCTATAAAAGAATAGGAATTCTGTTCATGGAAGGTCACACAGAGAAGATTAGGGTTGAAAGGAACTTTGAAGACCTCCTCATCCAACTCTCAGATTTTATAGATGTGGATCAGCCTGGTGATATTACTTGCTCAGGGTCACACCTTGAATATATATATATATATATATATATTTTACAGGGAACTTTCAGTCATATGTGCCTTATGTATAATTTCCACTTTCTTTCATAATTATGAGATTATCATCCACTTCCCCTTTAATAGTATTCAGTCAGAGGGTTGTTAGGCACCCTGTAGTATCCAAATGGATTATACTTTTTTCTTCTAAAATTAAGAGTGTTTTTGTTTGTATTGTTTGTTTTGTATTGTAAGTGGGATAATGATAGCTTTTCAGCTCTGTTAAATCTGTACTCTGTTCAGTAGCCTGTGCCTGGGAAGCCATGACATTGTAGATGTGAAGCACATGGTACAGTTTTTGATACAGAACTTCCTCATATGTCTATCCTGGGGAGGCGAGCTTCCTTCCAGTTAGGACAATTAATGTCAGGGGAGCGAATTCATTATCCTAATGCTGAGTATGAATTGCACTGACTATATCAGCCCAAGGATTCCTTTTTTTTTTTTTTTTTTGCGGTACGCGGGCCTCTCACTGTCGTGGTCTCTCCCGTTGCGGAGCACAGGCTCCGGATGCGCAGGCTCAGCGGCCATGGCTCACGGGCCCAGCCTCTCCACGGCATGTGGGATCTGGCATGTGGGATCTTCCCGCACCGGAGCACGAACCCATGTCCCCTGCATCGGCAGGCGGACTCTCAATCGCTGCGCCACCAGGGAAGCCCCACAAGGATTCTTTAACAACATAGTTTTCAAGCTTTCAGAGGTGAACTTGAATCTACTCAGCTTCTCTCAGTGAAATCCAGTAACTGTGGCTTCCCATTGATTTATTAGCCAGCAAATGTATTGGTGGTGTTAAGGATAAATTTCTGCTTTGAACGATAATCCTTATTATTCACTTATGGCTATTTTCTATCCCTAGGCCTCATTTACATATTGAGTAGCTTCTTTCTGATACATGTACATCTTAGAATACTTCTCTCTCTGTCCCCTCCAGTCAACAAGTAAAATTTTCAGTGTATCCATGGAAGTGATTCTGGTAATTATGCCCTTCTACTCCTGTGTCTGACTCCAGAATGAGCCCCATGGATGGGTCACACATGTGGATTTAGTGGCTGTTCAACAGAGACAAGTCTCAGAGTATGCTATAGGGTTTGACTCAGACGTCAAAAGCAAAAAAAAAAAAAAAAAAAAAAATTCTAGTATGTTTCTGTATTTCCATTGAGGGCCACAACAATACATGTAGATTACTGATAGTGCTTTCTTCCAGAATTGATATAAAAAAAAGGTGGTTAAGTGTAGTTTTTCCACAAATCTATCAGAATCTATACATCCAATTTACCAGTATCCTTTCCATTGTTTCTGATTTTCCTCAGAAACTCATATATTTATTTTTTAAAACAAAAAATAATAGAAAAATGTATTTCCCATAGTCTATAGGAATTTATAATATTACACATATTGATTTTTTTAAAACTCATGTTCCAATAGGAACTTAATTAAATATCAGGATACATGTATCAAATTAATAGCCTAAAATAGGTTATAATTGATACTGAGCTATTTTACAGAATGTTACTCTAAACAATTGTGAAGGGTGTGAGTAGTCAAATAATAATTTGATAGATGTCCCTTGTAAGGCAGAAATAGATCGTCCTCATCCTCTGATTCATACAATTGTTTTTCACTCATGAGATGTACCAAACTCTTACGAAAGCAATGCATTTTGCTTGTCCCGCATGTTTTATTCCTTGGATAATAGACACATTCATTTATGTAACAGACACACACATTGGTTCTTTCCTTAGCAAAAGGGAGGGCATGTGACTTGGACCCAGCCCTCAGAGTACCCCAGACTTAGCATCTTTCTCTGGTATGTAGAGGAAAGTCTACCTTTTGAGGCTGCCCCTGTTAGGTTGGATTTCTTCAGGAGCAGACCCTGAGGCATAGATTTGAAAGAAATCAGTTTACTTGAGAGGTTATCCAAAGAAACACTGGTAGGGAACAGGGAGTGATCAGGAAAGGAAAAAGAATCACTTAAGGGTGAGCTAATGAGCAGATGACTACTTTGGGAAATGGGAGCTCAGTCCCATTGGGAACTTCTGGGCAACAGTGTGGAACAAACAAAGTTGAGGGTTGCTCCAGGGGTTGTTAACTCCTCCACACTTTCAGCTTGCCCTTGGTCTAGCAGCCACAGAAAGCCCCCAGGCAGAAAGATTGCAGATGCTTGGGATAAGAAGCCACCAGCACGTGTAGGAACTACGAGTGCCAAGGGGATATAGGCAAGGCACCAAGAGCATCCAACACATTGCTAAATTGGAAGGAAGAGACTCTTGGGCAGCTTGTGACTGTATGGATCTCTGTGTGTAGTGAACCTAACCGAGGTTAAAGATGAAAAAAAAAAATCAGAACCAGAGTAAAGTGGAAAAAAAGATACATAGAGAAACTGAGGTTGAATGTTAGTTGAGTCCTTAGACCCAGGTGTATTTCAAGATTAATCTCTAGACATCCTAGCCACATGAACCACTACATTCCTTCTTTTTCTATAACTCATAATCAAAATAAGGCTTGATTTATATACCCACCCTAATGATTTTTAGTCCCAGGGCCTTCTAAAATCTTAATTGTATCTTGGTGGAACCAGCTTTTGTAGGAAGAGCCCCCTGCTTGCTGCTAAGAAAACTCTCCTGTCTCTTTATTTTTATTTTATGAATTTTATTTCTGTCTTTAGTTTTTAATTCTCTGCATGTGGTCAACATTTACCCCCTTTTTTTGCTGCTTTGGTGAATGGCTTTGAAAGATACTGTGCTAGTCCGTAAGACAGGCAGAACGTCTAAGGAAATTACTGCAATTGTCAGTCTTTAAGAATGTGGAAATGCACAGCAAAAAGCCCTTGAAGATACTGAATGTAAAATAAAATTTTTAGGAAAAAAGATATTTTGGAATTACTAACATTTTTATAACTGCAGTAATATTTATGCTAGAATTGCTTTTATTCTATATCCTTTTAATTATTAGACCCATAATCTTTTCAGAGGGAAACTGAGTCCTATAAAAGTTTTTCTCTAAGGAAGTAAACTACTACTGGCAAGATGGCTTCACAATTAAATAAGTCTGCTTCATCTGGGTCTTTAACACTCAGACCCACTGCTGTATAGTACTGGTCACCTGGGAGTAACATGGTATGTGAGGCTTCCACTTTAATGTAAGTTTCCATAGCCCATTCTTGAACCTAACTTCTAGTAAAATAGAATCCTTGAGCAGACGTATCAGAAGGATTTTCATCCTAGTTTAGTGGAATGATGATAAACATAAAGCGAAATGCCAAGTGAACACAACTAAGATAGAAAAGTGCCCTAAATAATCAGTTTCCTACTCAATATTGTAGAAGCCCTCTATTTCTCCTGGAAATTTTTATTATTCCTGGGCTTTAAATCAGTGTGTGTGTATGTCTTGTATTAGAGTCATTGATGTTCATGGGAAAATGTCGTTTACATTTAGTTGCTTCCAATAATATTGGACCCACATAGATTTTCCATCACATTTCCTATCTCTACTTGCTTCATAGGCACACTGCTTAAGAGCCAACAAGTGTGATTCAGGAGATCCTCTGGTCAAAAGCACATGGTTCCCTTTCACATCCTCAGGTATTTAGATCAGGCATTAATTCACCATTATTTAGCACTGGCTCCTGTTCTCAGTGAGTCAGATTTGATATGAGCAATCTTTCTTTTTCCTGATCTGTACCAGATAATTTCCTGTATTTTGAGTTCTGGAAAATAAAAACCGCTACCTCAGCCTACTTTTACATAAGATAAGGAGGGGGTTTATCATACCAAGAATTATACAGTACAGTATCACATACGTAACTATCACATCTAGATTGAACTCTAGTCCGATGAATCTTTATGAAATCCTGCAGAAAGAGAGATTCCCAAGATGAATAGGAGATTTTCAATTGGAACCCCAGACTTCTGTTACCAAACATTCTGCTTTTGCTTATGCCATAGGAATGGGGACTCAGATCATTTTTTTTCTGTGTATAGGAGTTTTCCTGACCAACTGGACTGAAACTTTCCCCTTCCCTGAATGCCACACCCTATTAATTTACTTACATTTTAAAACATTTCAGTTAATTCAATTCAGCAAATGCATATTAAATGACTTCTATATATGGTACTATCCTAGGGGCTGAAGCATATTCTACCATGAGCTAATACCACTTCATGGCTTCAGAGAGTCACAGGTTAATGGGAGGTAAGAGAGGAACTAAAATAAATGTGGATAATTTTGCATATAGATTCAATGAAATTTTAAACCCTGAGCTAGTCTGATATTCACAGAGCCCTGGTACTTGGCAAAATAATTATATAATTGTGGCTTTCACATTTTTCTCTTAAATGTCATTTTCATGGAATGAATAACACAATTACACGTAATGAAAGGAGATGATTATTAAACGTTGTCAGGTGTTTTATATTTTACATGCCAAGATTCTGGATTGTTTCTAAAGAGAATAAAAAGAGAAAAATCAGTGTTTTGACCATTATCCACAATTTGGGGGTATAATTATAGAAGATTGTAGGGTATTTTATTCTAAGAGTCACCTGAAGACACTGTTTGTAAAACTCTATTTGAATGTTTTTCCTTGCAGCCTTACAACATGCCTCAAGAGTTTGTATTTTTGGTTTTCTTTAGAGGAAAATCAAAAAATCTATTAGCTCTCTCAACAAATAAGCTTGTGTACTAGGAAACTGAATTCCAAGTCCTCCACAACAGTCTCTGGCTGGCATCTAAGAATGCAATCTCCTGGGGACGGGATTTATCTGGGTCATTCATGGGAAGAAGTAGCACAGTCAAAGATGGGGGAATCGTAAAATGGGTCATCCTCTCATGGTAATTTCTATGAAATGAGTAAACAGTATGCAATAAGGGCATATTGTTCATGTTGTAGAAATACAGTTTAACTTCTTTCCTTGGCAGGTCCTTTAGAAAATGCAAATTTACAGTTCCAAGCTATTGCATGTGAGATTTTCTTTTAATCACCTTTTAATATAATTGGCATTATTATCTAATAGTAGGCATAAATACTTACAGATATTTGTCATATGTTTAGTACAAGACCTGGACCATTACAAACGTATCTGACACACAGAAAAGTAATTTTATTTTCTTCCCAAATGACAGTGCAGTTATTAGACTCCATCTCTAAAATGCCTACAAGCAAATTTAATTAGTCAGTTAAATGAAACTGTCAGAAATCTAAGAAACATTTTTGTAGTAAATTATAGCCCTAGGTATTTCTTAATTTGCTTTGTGTAACTTCAACCGGAAAGTATGTTTATAATATTCTATTTGTTCAGCATGGATGAAGGTCACTTCACATTTACTTTCATCTTCAAATCGCCTGGCCATTTCACAGCTGTTTGAATTTTAATAAGAAGGAACCAGTTTGGAGGACTCAGAGAGAGCAAAAGGGAGAAATACTAATAACATTTGGCATTTATGAGGTTTATCATAATTCTGCTCTTGGAAACTATGGAACAAGGCTGATGTTTCTGTTTCAAGTCATAAGTTATGGAAATTAATTCTACAGACAAAATTAATAGGTGTAAAATTATGGTAATTATAGTCATGGTAACCAGATATCTTTATGCATTAAAAGCCAGTTCTTGTACTGTGGGTCAGGAATGGTATCACAAAATTGTAGCCCTTGATTAAATAAACCCTTTTATGTAGTATATTTAAGTGTTGTACTAAAATTAATCAGAATGCTCCTCTATTAAAGAATGATAATCTCCCTCCACCCAAAGAAAACCAGAAATAAATGAAAAGCTAGGAGTCCAGTAGGCAACCACACATGCAATTATAAAGACCTATTCATCTACGTGGCTTTTCATCATTAAAATTTTTTTTTAATATACAAGAGTTAGGAGGTTGAAAATCTTCCATCATTTTCTTTGAAGTTTTAATATAACAAATACAGAATGCATTCGAATATTTTTCAGTCACTTTGCTTCGACATCAAATCTCTTTGTGCCTTTTATCATCCTCTTTTAAGTAAAATCCCTAATTAAAAATTTGAGATTGAAGAAGAAACTGCAAGAAAACAATATATATGAAAGTACAGCAATGAACATTAATTATTCCCCAAGAGAAAACAATATTTGATATGGAAGTAAGCACATAAACATCTGACTTTCAGTAGCAATAACATATGTTATTAGGCAGCAGATATGTAGCATAAACAAGACATTGAGTAAAATATAAAATGTAATTAATGGTCTTTTTATCCTACTATTTTTATTTAGAATAGACTAAAGTTAAAACTGCATGTTTTTAGTACAACAGTGACCTTGATACTTTTTTCTTTCTGAAAAGTTTATGAGGTTTATTTGGATTTCGGAGGTACAGGAAAATAACCCAAATAGCCAAATATACAGTTTGGTTTTTTAATAAATGACCTTGAAGCCTAGTAAAGAGATAGAAATTAAGCATTTCCCCCACGCATTTCTTTTTTCTTTTTTAAAAGTCTTTACTGAATTTGTTACAATACTGCTTCTGTTTTATGTCTTGGCTTTTTGGTTGTGAGTCATGTGGGATCTTAGCTTCCCGACCAGGGATCGAACCCTCACCCCCTGCACTGGGAGGTGAAGTCTTAATCACTGGACTGCCAGGGAAGTACCTCATGTCTTGCTTTATCCACAAAGTAAACATGACCACTTAAAACTCATTATTAGAAAGTCTAAAGTTTAGAAAGAAAAATATCTCTGGATTTGGACTTTTAAGAACTGGGTTCAAGAATAGAACTCCCTTTTTCATAGTCATGACACCAACCCCATCTCTATATCTTGGTGTCTTCAATTTTTAGTTTTTTTTTTTAATTTATGAAGTACATATGCTAATATTTCTATCACAGACAGTTGTGAAGACCAGATCAAATGAGTAGTGAATGTATAGCTACTTTGTAAAATTTGAAAACTTTTTAAGAAATCTTCTGAGACTGGTTTTATAATTTTCAGAGGTTATTTGAATATTCTGATATGATTGTCTAATGGAAGTCATGGAATATGATCTTCCTTAGAAAATAGGAGAGATAGTCACCCTTGAAAGGCTATTATTATTACGAATGTTAATCTTAAAGATTAGTAGGAATTCTGGAATTTGGGGAGATAATGATAAGATAATGACAAGATAATGGTAGGGTAGACCTTATTGTCTTATGCTCCAGACTTTGAGGATCCAATTCTTTGAGGGATCCAATTGTGCTTGAGTATAATCCAGAGTTAGTTGGAGAAGACGGTTTCTGTCACACGGTGAAATGTCCAGAACCTAGGCAGAGAAACATTTCTGTAGAAACCATATTGATACTATTAATAATTATTATAATATTTAATATTTATTAAGCATTGACTACCTCCTGGAAGCTATTCTAAGTATATTGCACATATTAAATTTAATCCTTATAATACTATGTGGTGGGCACAGCTGTTATCCCCAGTTTACAGATGGAAAAACTGAGTCATAGAGAGGTTAAGAAATTGTTGAAGGTCTCATACCAAATAAATTACAGGGCTGAGATATAAATCCAGGCATTCTCAATTCAGTTTTATTTCTTAATACCTATCCTAAGTGCCTAATTTTGTAAAGCAGATTATCTATGTTCCTTTTTGTAGCCGATGTATTTCTTTTGTCTGCTTGTTTGTTTTGTTTTCGATTCCCCAAGATTTGTGAAGTCTTACCTAAATGTCGCAGTCTTTTCTCAGTCTTTCTCTGTTAAAGTACAATCCTGCATTTAATTTTGGCAAAATGCAATAAAGAAGAAAGAGCTTCACCCCAAATCTGGTCTAATGTTAGGCAACTTTAAATTATGAGAGGTCATTAAGGTGAAAAATTATGGAAATATAGCCATGACTAACATATTGTTAATGATTTAGTAGATGTAGTATATGGCAATTATGAATCAGAAGTAAGTTAACACATGAAAAGAACTGGACCTGCAAGTGTAAACATCCACCCCATATGAATATCCTTTCATTGCCAAATTTGAAGAATCAGTATTTGATTTTTTTGAATGGCCGTTGCATTGGGAAAACTGAATATCCGCATGCAAAAGAATAAAATTGGGCCCCTATCATACACTATACACAAAAATTAACTCAAAATGGATTAAAGTCTTAAACAAAAGGCCTGAAATGGTAAAACTCCTTGAAGAAAACATAAGGAAAAACTTCTTGACCTTGATTTTGGCAATGATTTCTTGGACTTGACACGAAAACACAGGCAACAAACCCAAAAATAAAGTGGGATTGCATCAGGCGAAAAGCTTCTGCACAGCAAAGGAGACACTCAACAGAGTGAAAAGGCAACCTATGGAATGGGAAAAATATTTGCAAAACATCTATCTGATAATGGGTTAAAATCCCAAATATTCAAATGAGGAATTCCTACAGCTCAATAACAAAAAAAATATAACCCAATTTAAAAATGAGCAAAGGAATTAAATAGACATTTCTTCAAAGAAGACCTACAAATGGCCAACCTGGATATGAAAAGATGCTCAAAATCACTAATCATCAGGAAAACGCAAATCAAAACCACATTGAAATATCACCTCACCCCTGTTAGGATGGATACTATCAAAAGGTCAAAAGATAATAAGTGTGGTTAGGATGTGTAGAAATTGGAGTCCCTGTATAGGTACAGCCACTATGGAAAACAGCATGGAAGTTCCTCAAAAAATTAAAAAAATAGAAATACCATAGAACCCAGCAATTCTACTTCTGGGTATATAAACAAAATAATTGAGATCAGGATCTCAAAATGATCTCTGCACCCCCACGTACATTGTATCAGGATTCACTGTATCCAAGATACGTAAGGAATCCAAATGTCCATTGACAGATGAATGGATAAAGAAAATGTGGTGTATATATACAATGGAATATTATTCAGCCATAAAAATAAATTCTACCATTTGCTACAACATGAATGAACCTAAGGGTGTATTATGCTAAGTGAAATAGGCCAATCACAGAAGGACACATACTGTATGATTCCACTTATATAAGGCATCTAAAATCATCAAACTCATAGAACTAGAGAATAAAATGGTGATTGTGAAGAGCTGGGGGGAGGAGAAAATGTGGAGTTGTTGCTCAAAGGGTATAAAGTTTCAGCTATATAAGACGAATATGTTCCACAGATCTGCTGTACAACAGAATGTCTATAGTTAGCAATGCAATATTGTTCACCTTAACATGTTAAGAGAATAGATTTCATGTTAGGTATTCTTAACACACACAAGAACATAGAAAAACTTTTGAAGGTGATGGGTGTGTTTAGTACCTTGATTGTGGTGATAGTATCATGAGAGTATGCCTATGCCTAAGCTTACAATGTATACATTAAATATGTGCAATTTTTGGTTATCAATTATACCTCTAAAGTTTATAAAAAAGAGTGATGGTAGTATACATATATTCTCTTAGGAGATTATACTGTTGAATTGAGGTTATTCAATTCATACATTATAATGAGCTGGAGTCTTTCATTGTCTACCACAACATTCTGGACTTCTAAGATATTCCCTGTAATATTAAGTTAGATGTGGAACATCTTTGAGAAGATATTTATATGAAGTGCTTAAAGAACTTAACAGAGTACCTGACTTACAGGAAGTGCTTAAGAAATGTCAGCTAGGGCTTCCCTGGTGGCACAGTGGTTGGGAGTCCACCTGCCGATGCGGGGGTCACGAGTTCGTGCCCCGGTCCGGGAGGATCCCACATGCTGCGGAGCGGCTGGGCCCGTGAGCCATGGCCACTGAGCCTGCGCAAAAAAAAAAAAAGAAGAAATGTCAGCTATTGCTGTCATTATCAACAGCAACAACAACTATTAGGTGCCTGGTTCTCTCCAGAAACTGTACTGCATGGGAATATGACAGTGAACTGCAGAGATGTGACCTCATGTAGTTTGTCTAGAGCTGTGTTGTCCAATATGTAGCCAATAGCCCATAGTGCTATTTAAATTTAGACTAATTAAATAAAATTAAAAATTTAGCCCTCCAGTCAAACTAGTCATATTTCACGTACTTAATAACCACATATTTCCAGTGGCTACTATATTGCGCAGCACAGATTTAAAAAGATTTTCATCATTACAAAGAATTCTACTGGACAAAGCTGCTCTAGACATTCCATTCCCTTAGTTTCCTTGGATAGAACACTCTAAGATTCCTCATGGTACCAGGTGTGAGGTACCATTCTCATACTATAAAGCTTTTAAGGGAATATTTGTACTAAGATGAATCACTCCAGGAGCCCACTGGTAGTGACAGAAATACCCTATCAGGTCCATATAGTGGTTTTCTCATAGGTTTGGTATGATTCAAAGAAATAATTTTTGTCCACTAGTTGATAGTACATTGAATGAGCAAAAATAGCAGTTAAAAGAAAATAAACTATAACCCAACATATGTTGGAATTGAGAATACTGAAGAACAGGGATGCAGACTGATCATTTGTAAATCTTCTGTGTAGGCCCAACTAGGTGCCAGGTGCTGAGAGGCAGTATTATAAACATGGATATATCACCTCAGTTTCCCTTTGTGGAGATACCTGTTGCTACTCTTAACCAAGATATTGGCACATAACCCAGACCTTGCCAAATCATGTAGTTCTTCCCACTGGCTACAGTGATATATTCAGGGATGGGCATGAAGAGAATGAAATTTAATGCCAGGAATTTTGTTGAAACTATTGGGATATAGAAGGTAGGCGTGAGGATGATGAAGGGTTAGTTTCCAGAGGCTACCATGAAAAGAAGTAGCCTGAGAATAAAGGAAGGAAATGACAGTGAGTCTTATATGTAGCCCCAGTGCCAGGTAATGCCCCAAACCAGTATTACACTGTAATTTTTACAAGGCTTTTTCTTTTTCTTAAATAACTGTTAGTTGCATTTCTGTCACCTGAAACTAAAACATCTTGATCAAAAAAAAAAAAAATTGATGTATTCCTATTAAGGAACACCCATTGGATGATAAGATAAATACACATGCTTTAGGGTCTTGGAAATGTTAAAGCAAACAAGCATAAGCACAAATTTCTTTGAAGTTTATGATTTCCTTTAATATAGGATGCACATTTTGCATTTCACTCCAAAATGTGGCTGTTGGGTATATTTGTTCCTTTGATAATTAATATGAATAATTTTATAGAGACTTAATCAAATAGAAATTGAAATAGCATTATACTGGAAGAAAATATTTAACTTTTCCAATTTTCCCATTAATCTAATTATCACCTAAAGAATGTATGGTTTCAAAGTTTTTAAATGGCTTTGTATTTTTGTAATGGCTTTTTTTTTTGCTGTTAATTCTTTCTTTTCCCTGACCAATTACTTTGGGATACCAGTCTTATTTTTTACCCATCCATGTTACTGGCATCAGTCCATTTTGGCATATAATATTCAATTAATGTGGTCTTTAAAGGGTGTTTAAAGGTCAGTAGTTTAGTATTTTCAATAATAATTCATGGAAACTTAGAGGAGGTACATCTTCAGACAAGACAGCATTAGCAACCTTTCTTCATACATTTTTTATTATATAGAGAGTCAGGTACACTACTAGAAAGATAATGCAATATTTTGGGCTTCAAAATCTTTATGAAAACATTTTGGTTGTCCTTTCCTTCTCTTATGTTGTGTGTCAGTAACTATCATTTGATTCCCATATGTGGTGAAAGCATGTATTACATGAAATCTCATTTTTCTATCTAAATAGTTTTCATTTTATTATAAATAAATTAGAAACTCAGTGTCATAGCTTGTGTAATAGGGAGATGTTTACTAGTAGCCATAGTAATATTTCACATTATTAATCATTATTAAGACTGATGCTCAGGGAATACGAATTATGATTATTCTTCAGTTTTGGATCATCTCCCTCTCACCCCCAACTCAACAATCATATGTTCTCTGACACATGTTTAAAAGTCAGCATGTAACGTATTCAATGGTAGTCATGCTTCTTATGGGTCAGAAAACCAGCAGTTGTACCAGTGATCAAAGGAAAGGGATTAATACATAAAATATAAATGAATCAGAAGAGCTGATGAATGAAAACTAAGAAAAAGAGAGTCAGAGAGGCTAACAGTATAAATGCTCATCCAAATATATATATATATATAAAAATATATATATATATAAAACAAAAAGGCTGCATCTATAGATGTGAGGTACTACTACTACTCCTTTAACGATACCATCTTAGTTGTTCAAGGTTGGTTTAGGCATTTATCCATAACATTTGAATATTATGGACTCGATGTCAACAGATGTCCAATTATAAATATGTATTGATGCACATTAAGTATCTTAACCCTGTTACTAGCAAATATCTATTTATCTGTGTTATTACTCATATTCTGATTCTCATCAAACCATCTGCTAATTATGTACTTGGCTTTCCTTGTCACAGTGCATGCAGGAAGAGAATCTCCTAGTTCTATAAATGCAAATATTTTGATTCACATGATAGTTCTGCTGCCCACATAAATCTATGCATTTTCGTGATGCTTTTAGTTATCAGTGTTGGAAGCGTCTTAGTTGACCCTCTAAGGAATAATTGAAATGTTTTTACCCGGTCAAGTCTGTGAGCATGAAAAGATGAGGCTAGCATTTGGGCTACACCTAATTTATCAAAATAAATCCTTTTGGACTGTATTGGGAAAGTTTTCGGCTGGTGGTTCCATAGACTTTCTGATTGCTGCCCACCAAGAACCTATATTAAAAATGAAAACCAAAAACACCTAGACTCAGTAGAGTAAGATAATTTGCTCTCATTAGCCAAAAATTGTTTTAATAAATATACAAATTTATGATGTCTATGAAACAGTACCCCCTTAAATATGGCATCAGTGTTCAGAGTACAGCTTAAAAAACTGTTTGTAGTGGTCATGTGAATCTCTCATACTCTCCCCACTTGCTAGACTGTGAGTTCCCAGATTTAAGAAACTTACACTGATCTGTGTATGCTTGCAGCAATTAGCAGAGTGCTTGCATATAGAATTACTTAATATATAAATGGTAAATTCATTAAGGCAAATTAAAAGTGAAAAGAACTATGGGTATGTGAATTCAAGAAGAAAACCTAACTTCGAAGGTGAATATTTCTTTTGCATACTTTGATCCACACTAAAGAACATCTAAAATGAATGACCTGTTTTTAACTTACTAGTATCTCTTTTAAACTACAAGATAGGTTTCTTTCAATGAAGATTACTCTTTATTGCTTTCATGTTATGCCTGCAAGATTTTCTTTTTTCCAGGTCTATACTCCTTTCTCCTTTCCCATGACTTCAAACTTGTAGTGATGGAGAAACTTTACTAATTAATTCCCTTTAGACACAGCAATAAACTGGACAACTTCTGTTGCTTTTGAAAGGTAGACATTTGTTTTGCATTTTTCAGTTCTTGTACTTAAAGTTATCCTGTGTTTGGTAAGGTACAACTGAAGAATACCTTTTGAAAATTGTTTGGGTGTACTTGTATAATGTGGATCATAGCCAATTATATCTTTTTGTGCTTATTAATAGTTTTTTTCAAGTTGTTTTCTTCTGAAATATCTATGAAAATCTTTATTCTTCTTAAAACCTGTGTTTTAAAAGTTTTCTTTATGCATCTTGATAATTATCTGAACCCTCTGAAATACATTAGCATTTTTTTATCTGGTTTGAAAAGAAAGCTTGGATTGTGATGCCTTAATGAGGGCACTTAGTAACGCTTTAGCTTTTACCAAAGGCTATCTTCAATGTCCTTGTGCTGATATTTCTTCACATTTTACAGATGATACAAAATAATGTGCTACTTCTATGCTCTAGTTTTACAAGAGCAAGATTTTACTGCATCATTCAAAGGCAGTGTTCAACCTTATTCAGGGGCTGAAAAGCTGCTCTGGGTACCAGTGATATCTCATCAATGTAGTCACAACCCACTCACATAAATACTGCCATGATTTGTAGTTCCCTTTTATTTTTGGCCTTGTGTGATATCCCTTTCTTTCATGTAAGGTTTCTCTTGTCAAGAAAAGTTTTATCTTTTTAAAATTCATTTTAATTTAAAATTTCTGAATTAATACCTTATTTACATTATATTTGCATTATAATTTCATATATTTGAAAGTGCTTTGATGAGAGCATTATGGCATAAGTTAGATGCAAGTCATGCTACTAGAGAAAGAGAGGAGTTTGAAACTTTAGAATATTAAAATTAGATGTAAGTTTAGTCATTTGGAGAAGGGGGAAGTAACAGTCTAATAGGAAGCATACAAAACCCTGTCCTTGGCTTTAGTTCAACCCATCTTGACATCAAAGAGTCTTCCTAGTGAAAGATGAAAATGGAATTTGTCGGAAATAATGAAAATGATAAAAATTGGATGGATACCAGTGTCATATTTCCAAATGATTAATCTAGTTTAAATAATTCTTCCCTATAGAAAATCCTCTTGAGGCAAAGGAGAAAAGGAATAAAATAAATGTAAATAATTATTTAAATATTTTCTTTTTGCATTTCCAGGGAGAATCTTGCCCTCTTTCTAGGGACTTTGCATGAATTTTAAATATTGCTATGTATGACTATTGAAATGGTAACGCCAAGAAATTTGGTTAAGCTCATGAATGACTCTTTAGAGATATCCTTTCAGAACTAAACATTTTTTGCCAGGCTCTGTCAGAAATCTATGACACTAGTCAAAACAAAAATTGAAGTCACAATAAAAATACTTTTGAAGGGCTTATGTCTAGCCCAAAGAATAGTTTCTTGCCTTAGCTCCTGTAATAAAGACCTCTTACCACACCACAACAGCAGCTTTGCATTGCACAGCCCATGATTACCAAGATCTAACAATATAAAATTTGTAGATATTTCTTCAAAATTTCATGTATGAAAAGACTTTTAAACCTTTATTCATGTTACAAGGTTTGCATGGATGGAATGGCCTACAAATCTTTCTATCCTCATATGGTAAGGTCATGGTCATTCTTCTAGATATATTTTAAACTGAACTAATTAAGATGTAAAGATTGAACCTATACTTTCCAAGATTGAATATATTACACAATCTTGGATTTAATTTATCCATCTTGTGTGTGTATACATTTTAATATAAATACATGATGACTTAAGTTAAAAACCATTTAGTCAACTTGGGGTACTTTCACAGGCTGAATTCAAAAGCAACCTGATATAAGGAAAGCTCCTGCTAATAGCTCTCTTAAAAACACATAATTTGGATAGGGGGTGAGATCAAGATGGTGGAGTAAGAAGACCCTGAACTCACTTCCTCCCATAAATACATCAAATCTACAACTACTTACAGAGCAATGACCTGAAAACTAGCAGAACAGCTCTTCTACAACCAAGGCTTTAAAGAAAGAACCACAAGGAACCTGGTGGAAGGAGAAGAGAAGAGATCTAGTTGGTAACAGCACCCCTAGCAGGTGGCCCAGAAGAGGAGGGGAATATCACCAGCTTGGGCATCCTCCCTAAGGAGTGAGGGGTACAATGCCCATACAAGGCACCCCATCCCTAGGGTCTGACACCAGGAAGAGAAGTCCTTTTGGATGGTTTGAAAACCAGGAGGGCTTACCAAAGGGCTGTAAGAAACTGAGACTTCACTCTTGAAGAGCACACACACAGACTTGCTTGCTACCAGTTCCAGCACAAAGGGACCAGATTGAAAACTGCCTCGTGTTCTGACAACCCTGACAGAACCACCCCAGCATGCATCCCATTCCACATTGGGCTCCTGTTCCAGCCTCTCCCGCCTTAGCATTGCTCCCAGCTAAGGTGAAAACCACCATTGCCAATGCACAAAGAAAATGGAAACACTAATTTGAAAACATATATGCACCTCAATAATTGCATTATTTACGATAGCCAAGAGAGAGAAATAACCTAAGTGTCCATCAACAGATGAATGGGTAAAAAAGGTGTGGTATATATAAATACACAATGGAATATGATTCAGCCATAGAAAAGAATGGAATCTTGCCTCTTTTTTTTTTGCGGTACGCGGACCTCTCACTGCTGTGGCCCCTGCCGTTGCAGAGCACAGTCTCCGGATGCGCAGGCCCAGCGGCCATGGCTCATGGGCCCATCCGCTCCACGGCATGCGGGATCCTCCCGGACCGGGGCACGAACCCGCGTCCCCTGCATCGGCAGGCGGACCCTCAACCACTGCGCCACCAGGGAAGCCCAAATCTTGCCATTTTTGACAACATGGATGGATCTAGTGGGTATTGAGCTTAGTGAAATAAATCAGTCGGAGAAAGACAAATACTGTATGTTTTCAATTGTATGTGGAATCTAGAAAATAAAACGAATGAATATAACAAAAAAGAAACAGACTCACAGATAGAGAACAAACCACCTAGTGGTTACCAGTGGGGAGAGTGGGCAAGAAAGGTGAAGGGGGTTAAGAGGTACAAACAACTAAGTATAAAATAAACAAGGTACAAGGATGTAATGTAGAGCACAGAGAATATAGACAATATTTTATAATAACTTTATATGGAGCATAATCCATAAAAATATCAATACTATGTTGTACGTCTGAAACAAATATAATATTGTACATTAACTGTACAGCAATAAAAACAAAAGCAAAAAAATACATAATTTGGAATTGACTAATTTAACTCTACAGCAAAGCCTACTCTGATATCTCCTAACAGTGCTTAAAAGCAAGCATCAAAATATCAAGCTTAACGTCAAGGAAATCATCTAACTGTTGCAGAAAAAAAGCATTGTTAGACATCAGAAAAACTCAGGCAATCAAGAACTTAGCATCATAATGACAAGAATACAATAAAAAATTGCAAAATATGTGAAGAATCCAGAAAATGTCACCAAGAACTAGGAACAGGAGTCAATAGAAACAGTTTAAGAAATGACAAAGGCAATGGAGTCAGCAGAAAAGGCATAGCTATTAGAATCAAGTACATTAATAAACAGAAAACTATGAACCTAGCTGAGAGGCTAGGGCAGTTCTTAGGAACTGGCTAGGCAGTTCATAGTCATTCCTCTAGATATATGTTAAACTGAACTAATTAAGATGTAAAGATTGAACCTATACTTAGTGCCTAGCTTGATCCTGGTTGTTAGGAACTTATTGTTCTTTTTCTAATTTTATTCTATGCAAGCATGAATTGTGGGAAAGCTGGAATACTTCTATAAATATTGTGCATAGTAGACATTGGGATAAAGAATATTACCAGAGATAGAGACATTTGATAATGGAGTCAGTTCATAGTTGGAGATGTCAACACGTATCCTACAATTGATAAAACAATTACACAATCAGTAGAAGACTTGAAAATACCAAGAGCTGGTGAACCTAACCAATATTAATAAAACACTATAAGTAACAAACATAATACACATATTTTTGAAACTCACAAAGAGATACCATATATATTAGTACATAAAACAAGACTTAATACATTTAAAAGAGTTAAACACAATATATTCTGTGGCCATAACAGAATTAAATTACTTACCAATTAAAAAATAGATACCTGATGGTAAATGGGAGTGTTTCCTTAATTTCTCTTTCTGATACTTCGTTGTTAGTGTATAGGAATGCAAGAGATTTCTGTGCATTAATTTTGTATCCTGCAGCTTTAGCAGTTTCATTCATTAACTCTAGCAGTTTTCTGGTGGCATCTTGAGGATTCTGTATGTATAGTATCATGTCATCTGCAAACAGTGACAGTTTTACTTCTTCTTTTCTGATTTGGATTCCTTTTATTTCTTTTTCTTCTCTGATTGCCATGGCTAGGACTTCCAAAGGTATGTTGAATAATAGTGGTGAGAGTGGACATCCTTGTCTTGTTCCTGATCTTACAGGAAATGCTTTCAGTTTTTCACCATTGAGAATGATGTTTGCCATGGGTTTGTTGTATATGGCCTTTATTATGTTGAGGTAGATTCCCTCTATGAGTGTTTTCTAGAGCGTTTTTATCATAAGTGGGTGTTGAATTTTATCAAAACCTTTTTCTGCATCTATTGAGATGATCATACGGTTTTTATTCTTTAACTTGTTAATATGGTGTATCACATTGATTGATTTGTGTATATTGAAGAATCCTTGCATCCCTGGGATAAATTCCACTTGATCATGGTGTATGATCCTTTTAATGTGTTGTTGGATTCTGTTTGCTAGTATTTTGTTGAGGATTTTTGCATCTATGTTCATCAGTGATATTGGTCTGTAATTTTCTTTTTTTGTGATATCTTTGTCTTGTTTTGGTGTCAGGGTAATGGTGGCCTTGTAGAATGGATTTGGGACTGTTCCTTCCTTTGCAGTGTTTTGGAAGAGTTTGAGAAGGATAGATGTTAGCTCTTCTCTAAATGTTTGATAGAATTCAGCTGTGAAGCCAACTGGTCTTAGACTTTGTTTGTTGGAAGATTTTTAATTACAGTTTCAATTTCATTACTTGTGATATGTCTGTTTATATTTTCTAATTCTTCCTGGTTCACTCTTCGAAAACTGTACCTTTGAAGAATTTGTCCATTTCTTCGTGGTTGTCCATCACATTGCAACAAAAAGAATAAAATACCTAAGAATAAACCTACCTAAGGAGGCAAAAGATTTGTACTCAGAAAACTATAAAACACTGATGAAAGGAATCAAAGATGACATACGCAGATGGAGAGATATACCATGTTCTTGGATTGGAAGAATCAATATTGTGAAAATGACTATACTACCCAGAGCAATCTACAGATTCAGTGCAATCCCTATCAAGCTATCAATGGCATTCTTCACAGAATTAGAACAAACAATTTTACAATTTGTCTGAGAAGACAAAAGACCCCAAATAGCCAAAGCAATCTTGAGAAAGAAAAACGGAGCTGGAGGAATCAGACTCCCTGACTTCAAACTATACTACAGTAGTCAAGACACTATGGACTGGCACAAAAACAGAAGTATAGATCAATGGAACAGGATAGAAGGCCCAGAGATAAACCCACGCACATGTGGTCACCTAATTTATGACAAAGGGGGCAAGAATACACAGTGGAGGAAAGACAGTCTCTTCCATAAGTGGTGCTGGGAAAACTGGACAGCTACATGTAAAAGAATGAAAAGAACACTACCTAATACCATAAACAAAAATAAACTCAAACTGGATTAAAGACCTAAATGTAAGACCGGACACTATAAAACTCTTAGAGGATAACATAGGAAAAACAGTCTTTGACATAAACCACAGCAAGATCTTTTTTGACCCAGCTCCTAGAGTAATGAAAATAAAAACAAAAAGAAACAAATGAGACCTAATGAAACTTAAAAGCTTTTGCACAGCAAACCCTCAGAATGGGAGAAAATATTTGCAAATGAAGCAACGGATAAAAGATTAATCTCCAAAATATACGAACAGCTCATGGAGCTCAGTAACAAAAAAAAAGCAACCCAATTAAAAAATGGTTGGAAGACCTAAATAAACATTTCACCAAATAAGACATTCAGATGGCCAAGAGGCTCATGAAAAGATGCTCAACATCACTAATTATTAGAGAAATGCAACTCAAAACTAAAATGAGATATTACCTCACACCAGTCAGAATGGCCATCATCAAAAAATCTACAAACAATAAATGCAGGAGAGGGTGTGGAGAAATGGGAACCCTTTTGCACTGTTTGTGGGAATGTAATTTGATACAGCCACTATGGAGAACAGTATGGAGGTTCCTTAAAAAACTAAAAATAGAACTACCATATGACCCAGAAGTCACACCACTGGGCATATACCCCGAGAAGACCATAATTCAAAAGGACACATGTACTCCAATGTTCATTGCAGCACTATTTACAATAGCCAGGACACGGAAACAACCTAAGTGTCCAATGACAGATGAATGGATAAAGAAGATATGATACATATATACAATGGTATGATACATATATACAATGGAATAGTACTCAGCCATAAAATGGAATAAAATTGGGTCATTTGTAGAGATGTGGATGGACCTAGAGTCTGTCATATATAGTGAAGTAAGCCAGAAAGAGAAAAACCAATATCGTATATTAAGGCATATATGTGGAATCTTGAGAAATGGTACAGATGAACCTACTTGCAGGGCAGAAATAGAGACTTAGACATAGAGAACGGACATGTGGACACAGGGAGGGAAGGGGAGGGGGGAAGAATAGGGGGATTAGGTTTGACATAAATACACTACTATGTGTAAAACAAGATAGCTAGTGGGAACCAGCTGTATAACACAGGGAGCTCAGCTCAGTGCTCTGTGACAACCTAGATGGGTGGGATGGGGGGAATGGGAGGGAGCTCCAAGAGGGAGGGGATATATGTATACATATAGTGATTCACTTCATTGTACAGCAGAAACTAACACAACATTGTAAAGCAATTATATTCCAATAAAAAAAGACACCTGAAAAATCCCCAGTATTTGAACATTAAGTAACGTATTTCCAAATAACACAAAAGAGAAATCATAAAATATTTCAGGATTAACGATAATGAAAGCATAACACATCAAAAAATTCTATAAAAATATGAGCAAGTTAAATCTTAAGTAATAAGTGTAAGGATGGAAATAATAAAGAGCAGAGATCAATGGAATAGAAAACAGAGAAACAGTAGAGATGAAAAATAAAACCAAAGGATGTGTCTTTAAAAATATTAAAGTTGATAACCCTGTCACAATACAGATCAAAAAAAAGAAAACATAAAACACCAATATAAGGAAATACAGAGGAACAAGATAGCAAAACCATCAAACAATAAACAGCATTTACAACAGATCTATATGGGAAGTCCTAATGCGCTCTAACGTATAAGCAGGTGGGGACAAACGAATAAGAATCAAAGGCCTGCATGGTATTGATTCTAGGTGGGAAGACAGAAGGAATGAACTGAGAGAGTATCTGCTGATCCAAGAACAGAAGAACCTCAGAATAGTCAGGAAGTATTTGCTGGAGAGTAGATTTCTCCAGTCTGAGAACAACAGCTGAAACCTGGAGGGGTTTTGCCCTTTCCAATACTAGTTTTGCCCTTTCCAATACTGACCTCAGGTTAGAAGGATTGAGTAAGACCTCCCCCTCCAAAAAAATTCATATGTTGAAGTCTTAACCCTCAATGTTTGAGAATGTGGCTGTATCAGGAGAGAAGACGATTAAAGAGGTAAGTAAGTTAGAATGAAGTTATATGGGTGCGCCCTAATACAATCTGATTGTTGTACTCATAAGAAGAGGAGGTTAGAACACAGAGGACACAAAGACCAAGGGATGACCGTGTATGGACACAGAGACAGTCAGCCATCTGCAAGGCAAGGAGAGAGGCCTCAGAAGAAACCAAACCTACTGACACCTTGGTCTTGGACTTCCAGCTCTAAACTGTGAGAAATAAACTTCTGTTATTTAAGCCACCCAAATTCATGGTATTTTTTTATGACAACCCTAGCAAACTGATACTTAAACAAAACAAGGATAGCTCAGAACGCAAGCCACTAGATTATTTAAGCCCACACATAAGTAACAGATAAGAATGCTCAGTGATGTTAAGAAGTTTCCTGAAACACATATGATTCCAAAAGTTCAGGAAAATTCATTTTACCTCAGAATCGGCAACAGAAATATGTCAAAATTAAGTCCTTTATAAAATCATTATAAAGAAAAAGAGAATAAGTTGCAGAATAACATTCTTACTGATGGTGAAAACAGGCCAGAAACAGGCGCCTTGGAAAACTGACCCATAACAATTAAATTATAAAGAACACAAGAGCAAATAAAGATAACAGGTGATGACTCAAGGTAAATGGAAGATTAAAAGTGAGGGGGACAAAAACTTAAAAATCAGAAGTAAATAAAGTGTTTAAATATTTGAGAAAACATGACAATTATTAAATCTATGAAAAATGAATGAACATATGAATTATAGCAGTCCTTGAAGAGGAACCAAAGTAAGGAAACAAATATATTAAAAATCTGCAATTCAAGAACAGTTTCCTAAAATTAAATATCAAACCAGTGAAAGCAAAAGCAATTCATTATGAAAAATGTCAGGACCTCCTCCAGCTAGGTGAACTGCTCAGAGACAGAAAACACAGTGTGAAAGGATGCTTTAGACATGTGTTGTAGGCAGAATTCTAAGATGGTCTTAAAAATTCCTGTTTCCTGTTGTATACACCCTGTGTCAGTCCCTCCCTTTGTGTGGGGGTGGGACTTGTGAACATGTTCACCATGTATGATGAAAGTGAAGAAATTTTGCAAATTTAATACAGCTCCCTATCAGTTCCTTCCAAGTTAAATAAAAGGGAGTGATTAATCTGGTGAGTCTGATCTAATTACATGATTTCTCCAAAAGAGGGTCGGGCATTCTTTGAAGTTAGAGGCCTGCGAGGCAAAGATTCTCTTTGTTGTTGAGAAGCAAGGAGCAAGGAGCAAGCTGCCATGAATCTATAGCTACTAGGAAATTATTCTTACCAACAACCTGAGAGACTTTAGGTGAGGATGCTTCTCTAGTCAAACTTCAGATTAGAATGCAATCTAGCTGACACTTTGGTTTCATCCTTGTGGGACCCTGAACAGAGAGCCCAGTTAAGACATGCCTAGATCTATGACATATAAACACTGTAAGATAAATCGGTGTTATTTCCAGCCACAGAGATTGTGGTAATCTGTTACACAGCAATAGAAAACAAATACAACAGGCAATTTCTTATTAATGTAAGTGACTTTCACAGTTGTGGAAAACATTGTCAGTTAAAGTAAAAATTCAGTTCCAAATTTTTAGATAATTTATACAGACAATTATTTTTTTCTCATATTTTCTTATTTTAATTGTTTCGGTTAAATAATTTTCTTAATATTTACACTGATGTCATGAAGCAGTAATAGTTTGGGGAAAGTAGAGCAATATATCTCATTTGACAGTCAACTCTGGACACTTCAGCAATCTGTGCTTAGAGAGACATGTACTTTTTAGTTGACCGTTTATCTAAACTATAGCCTTGCCACATGACAAGGATGACCTCAGATCATAGACACAAGACTTCTTAAAGTCTTCCCAAAGCTTTATGGAATATTATTTAGATGGTATCAGTGTTTCATATGTGATTTTCACATCTCTGTCTATTGATGCATATGTGTTAAAATTTGTAATTGTACTATTTAAATACAGTCCCCACGTGTTTGAATCCTTCATATCAATTTTGAAAAATTGTTTTTTTGAACCCTTGCTAACTTTTCATTATAAAATTTGACTTAGTTATAATGTATTTTAATTTTGTGATTTTATGAGGAATTATATATTCAGAATTACAGGTTAAATTTTCAGACATTAGGAATATCATCTACAATGAAGATTTTGTTCATAAATATGCATTTGATACTGACACACAGGTATCAAACATGGTTTGCCATTGTGAATTTTTTTCTTTTTTCTTTGCTTTTCTTTCTGTGCTAGTTATTAATATATTTAAAGTCCTGATTTTAATTTTCATTTTTTACCATGTTTCTAGCTCTTAGATCTTATATGTCAAGTGAGGAAACTTTATTTATGGAAAAGAATCCAGTCTAACTAAACCTTTCCATGTGGTTACAGAGGAAATTTTAGGGCAGCAGAAGTCCCACACCATTTCCTTAACACAATTGCCTAATTTCTTGGTTGGCCTCCTGTATTAATACCTCTTTTATCATTTATGCCAGAACTGTATTGATCTAATCTTCGATTTTCTTTCAGGGGCTGCTGAACTCATCCTTGATTCTGTCAAGCTATCCTCAATCTGTATAATTGGTCCCTGTGTGGTTGTAGGTAGGTAAATCCACGGTAGGATGTTACAAGTAGTTTTCACCCTTCTTCTGGGACCTGCAGTCATGTAAGCCTTTCTTACATTTTATCATTTTCATGCTGCATGAAATAACTCATATTTTTTCAGGTTGATTTTGAAAAGAAGCACTTACTTTATATTGAAGTAAATGAAAATATTCATCTGCATTCTTGTTATTAACACTTTACAGAGAAAGGGAGAGATCAAGAGAACAAAAGTACATGCTGCTAACATTTGAAATATGTTATGACAGACAATAATAAAAATCTCTAAGAAATCTATGTAGAATATAATAGGTAAATTATGTAGTTCACTGTATATAGTACCAGAAGCTTAATCCATATGATTATGTAACAGTCATGTGGTTACTATTTATTTGACAAGCTATATTAGAAACTGACTCTTGCTCCTGACTCCTGACTAATATTTTGGACAAATTAATTTCTCTCGCTGAGAATATCTGAACTCACAGGTCTGATCATCTATTTATATGAAGGACAATTAAACTTGATTGTCAGAATAAGAAACACACTTTCTCTTAAGAGATTTGACCAATGGCTTTATTCAGAAAAATACCAAATTTGCCAAATAGCATTTGTTGGCTAATAAATCATCACCCCCAATAAAGAAGGGTTTTGTTGCTGCAGCTCTTGCTGTGCTGAATCTCACTAAAGTTCTATTTTGTCCCTGAACTCCAGAGCCAAAAATCATGTATTGTAATAAGGTGCAATAAATTTAAACATAAATAGTTAGAACCCTTGGGAAAAATAATTTGTCAATACAGAAATAGTTCAAAGATTAAACTACTCTGAAGAAGCCGCTTTTTAGGGAAAATCACACCTTGACTTTAACGTACCTCACCTTGTGGCAGCAGAAAACAAAAAAAAGAAAGAAAATCACTCACTTTACTCGCAAGGGTTCACACTTAAAACTCTAATCCTTTGACTTCACTAAATTCTATCTTGAGGCATAAATTTAGTGGATACACAGTGGGCTCCTATAAGATTAGAATAATTTTAACCTATTTCCTGAGAAGATTAAAATATTGTATATATTTATTTTCAAATATTTTCTAGAAAGTGGTTTTTGACAAATGTTTCATCTAAAAATTTTATATCTATAAATAAGATGCAAAAGAGTCAATAAGAATAAAAATGTAGGGGCAGTGGACTAGTGGACAGTGGTTGAGTGTCTTACTGAATCACATGAAGTTTTCCTCATCTACACTCCGGCAGCTGATCCAACACATGCTCAGATGATACAGAGGTATCATCCAGAGCTTGACATAATGACTTTCCTTTTTTGTTCCATGCACTGATCACTTGCTAGTATATTTAAAGACATAATCTTAATTTTCATCCTCTCGATTGTGTCTGGCTAGGAGACCACTTAGTGAATTGAGTGAAAAAAGTTCATTAAAGCAAACCTAATCTCTACTGACCCATCCTGAACTTAGTGAAGCTGGAGACTTATGTTTGGAAACAGCCTACAGATTTTATTTTCAGAATTCTTTAGTACAAAGCCCAAGAATCTTGTTTAGATTTTTTGCTGACTTGAGTACTCTCAATGAGAGAACTTCAGGGACTAGCTGGGTTTGATCTTGGCGGCAGTAGTGCTGATCTGTGTGGGAATGTACGTGAGTGTGTGGAGATGGGAGGTGTGTGTGTAAATTATTTTGGTTTGGTTCTGCTTGATGGGGGTGTGGTGGCATGGCAGTGAACAGACTATAAACCATTCATTCTGTCTTTTCAGTTCCTTTCTTGTATTCAAAAAAAAATTGCTGTTTTTGTTTTTTCACATGTTGTCTTTCTGAAAATGTACTGTTTTCTAATACAGTGTTTCTAGCTTTTGAAAGCTGTTAAAAATGATTGTTGTAAGTCAATTTATATCTCAATGTTGAGGACTGTGGTATCCTTATTGATATTCCCATCTATTACCTAAAAATATCTAATTATCAATAACTTATTAAGCCTATTCTTATTATATATACATTTTTTTAAGAAAGACTTTTTAAAAATTTTTATTTATTTTTGGCTGTGTTGGGTTTTTGTTGCTGCATGTGGGCTTTCTCTAGTTGCGGTGAGCGGGGGCTACTTTTCGTTGCAGTGCCCAGGCTTCTCATGGTGGTGGCTTCTCTTGTTGTGGAGCATAGGCTCTAGGCACATGGGCTTCAGTAGTTGTGGCACACGAGCTCAGTAGTTGTGGCTCGCGGGCTGTAGGGTGCAGGCTCAGTAGCTGTGGCGCACAGGCTTAGTTGCTCCACGGCATGTGGGATCTTCCCGGGCCAGGGATGGAACGCATGTCCCCTGCATTGTCAGGCGGATTCTTAACCACTGTGCCACCAGGGAAGTCCTATTCTTATTATATTTTATAAAGTAAAATGGTCACTGTATATAAACAAATAAAAATATACTTACTGTAGTAGTTTGTCTCAGGTGGTGGGTATACCATAAGGGAAACCAGTGAGCCAAACTTGGATTAAACCTATGTTCTTACAAACATTAGTAACATAACTTTGCGAAAATTATTTATTGTCATCCTGAGGGTTTTTATCTGAAAACTTGAGATAATAATATCACATTAATCTTTACAATATTTTAAACATAGCAGGTAATTGGAAGTTATTACTTTGAATTTGGATCTGCATATGCATTACCTAACTTTTCCTCTTGTAATATTTATTTGCATTGATGGTTCTTAAAAAAAACCTGATCAGATAAACTATGTACTTGCCATGTGTTGATATAGCCTACTGGAAAAAAAATGGAAAAGTGTTCTTAATACCAACGTCCTTTTAAGAAAAAGGGGTATCAAAATGTAGAAGGGGGTCTTCCAGCAATATTATCTATAATACAATTTTTATATTTTCAAATTGCTAACCAAGTTAAATCAAATTCTTTCAGAATGCAAGCACTATGTGAAATTCTTACAGGCATTGTTCTAACTTAGGTTACTTCCATTAGCATTATTATCTGTAAAAAGTGTGTGATGGCATCTTCCATGAATTTTATATATAAAAATTATTAATTACAGTAATTAAATTATTTTACCTCAAAACTTAAAAAAGTAATAATTTATATCATCCAATTGCTATAAAGCAGTGAAAATTTCACTCATTCCTCTCTAGTTTAACCCATTGCAGTTATTAAATCTGAACTCCAAGAATCCTGAAATGCTAAATTTATTCATAATTGAATCTGAAATTGTTTAACAGTTGATACTGGACAACAAGACCTTAACCTTTTCTTCATCTTGACTGAAAACTAGATAGGATGCTTCTTGCCTGTGGGCTCCTGACTTTCCCCTCACCCTGACCCTTAAGGACTCAAGATGGCCTAACCACAGAGGTCCCTCCCCTCTCTTTTCCTAGAACATTTACTTTAGAAAACTTGTAACTGTAATTTCTTTCTCTGCCCCTTTGAGAATTTAAATATTTCAAAAAGCTTCTTGCATGATCCAGCAATTCCACTTCCAGGATTTATCTGAAGAAAAAAAAAAAACACATATTCAAAAAGATATCTGCACCCCAGTGTTCATTGTAACATTACTTACAATAACCAAGACATGGAAACAATCTAAACATCCATCAATAGATGAATGGATTGTTAAAAAAGTGATAAAATTAAAAAATATATAGTACAATAAAATTCAGTCATTAAAAAATAATGAAATCTTGCCATTTGAGACAACATGGATGGACCTTGAGAGCATTACGCTAAGTGGAATATGTCAGACAGAAAAAGGTAAATATCACATGATCTCACTTACATTTGGAATCCTAAAAAACAAACAAAAGCAAGCTCATGGATGTAGAGAACAGATTGGCGGTTGCCTGAGGCAGAGGGCTGTGGGTAGGCAAAATGAGTGAAGGGGGTCAAAAGGTGCAGATTTCCACTTACATAATGAATAAGTCATAGGGATATAATGTACAGCATGGTGACTATAGTTAACAATACTGTATTTTGTATTTGAAAGTAGCTATGAAAATGGATCTTGAAAGTTCTCACCACATGGAAAAAAACTGTAACTACATATGGTGACAGGTATTAACTGGACTTATTTTGATGATCATTTTGCAATATATACAAATGTAAAATTATTACATTGTACACCTGGAACTAATATAATGTTATGTCCATTATATCTCAAATACATACATACATGCATACATGTATAAATTCCTCTTGCCAGTTTTACCACCAGGGGCTGTTTTTCTCAAGGACCTGGGAGCCATTTCTTTGAAATGTAATCATCAAGGAAAATAGGGCCCCTGTTCCCCAGTCTCTGTGGGAGGGTGGGAGCCTAACTGAGAAGGAGCCTTGCTCCAACTTGTAAAACTACCACCTGTTCTGAAGGAAGGAGAAAGTTTACTTTTCCTTTGGGTACAGCCAATTAGCAAACACTGAAGAACTACAATGCCCCTCACCCAGCTCTTAAAAACTCTCCTCTTTTCTTTCGGTGGAACTGAGTTCAGAATTCATTCTGGTCTCTCTCCCCTATTGCCTAGAATAAATTTGATCTTGCCTGTTTAACATTGCCCAGCGTAATTTTTGCTTTAAGAATGTCCAATAAATCAGCTTGAACTTTTCTTATTATAAAATATGTGAGTGGTAACACATGTCCCCAGTGAAGATCACTTGGATAAACTTTTGCATAAATAATTATACTCTTGTTTCCGTACTTGAAATGAAAAACAGGAGAAAAAGCATGGTGAGTAGAAAATAGAAAGAGTTTTCCAAGAAAGGCTGAAAATAGATCATAAGATAACAAGGAGCTAATAATTAAGAAAATATTCACAAAAATAAATGTTGTATAGGTGTTCATAAGACTTTTTATGTAATTAAAATCTAGAACCCATTTATATATCTGATATTGAGCACTCAATAAATTAGATTTATCGTATTTATAGAAAGTGATATCAGACTTTAAATGAATGACATTTGATTTTTAAAAGGGATATATTATAAAAGGATTAAATTTTGTTTTCAGACCAACAGTGGGGCCCAACAATGAAAAGGATCTGATGAAGCTATCGGGGAAAATTTGGTCCTTTCTCTCTAATTTGGCTCCCAGAAGCTGACTCTGAGGTTCAAACTTTAGACTACTTAGAATAAGTAACTATATTGTGTATCTACATTATTCTCCACTTATTTTAGATATGGTAGCTAAAAACTAGCCCCCTTTGCTTGTGTTTCCTGGGTATAGTCTGGGCTACATTAGAATATAATTTGTACAAAAAATTACACAAATAACAATGCTAGAGATGACACAACCAAAATAGTATAATTGTAATTTAATGCAAAGTTCTGTTCTGTATTTGGTGCATATAGTATTCAACAAAATTTAATTTCCAGGAATTTGAAATTTTCCTATGATATTGCTTTCCTTTTTAAAAACTTAGTCTAATTGTCATTTTTTCTTTTCCCCCAGCTTTATTGAGATATAAATGACATATAACCTTGTGTAAGTTTAACGTATACAAAGTGTTGATTTGATACATTTATGTATTGCAAAATGATTACCACCATAGCACTAGCTAACACCACCATCCTGTCACATAATTACCATTTCCTTTTTGGGTGAGAACATTTAAGATCTGCTCTCTTACCAACTTTCAAGTATACAGTTGACCCTTGAAGAAACACAGGTTTGAATTACATGGGTCCACTTGTATGTGGATCTTTTTTTCAATGGTAAATACTACAGTACCATACCGTCGGAGGTTGATTGAATCTGCAGATATGGATTCTTGAATATGGAGCAACCACATATTTGAAGGAACCGAGTATACGGAGGGCCACCTATAAGTTATATGCAGATTTTTGACTGTGTGGAGGGTCTATGCTCCTAACCTCTGTGTTGTTTGAAGGTCAACTGTATAATACAGTGTTATTTGCTGTTATCACCATGCTGTGCTTTAGATCCATAGAACTTGTTAATCTTAGAACTGGAAGTTTGTACCCTTTGGCCAATATTTTCCCATTTCCCCATTGCCCCAGCTATCTAATACACTATATGATTTTAGATCAATTTACATTTTATTGACTTGTTTATGATCCTACATATTGTGTGTCTAATTGACTGTAGCATGTAAACTTAGAAAGAATGTGTATTCTGCTGTTGTAGGTTGTAGTGTCCTATAAATGTCAGTTAGATTCAGCTGGTTGATTCTGAGCTTCTGTGTTTTTACTGATATTTTATCCAGGCGTTATATCAACTACTGAGACACAGGTCTCAATGACTTATACTGTACTTGTGCAGTTGTCTATTTCTCCCCTTAATGTTCTCAGTTTTCTTCATGTATTTTTGAGGCGCTGTTATTAGATGTGTATACATTTATAATTGTTATGTCTTCCTAATGAATTGCCCCTTTAATCCTTATGTAAGGCTAATATATATCCCTGGTAATAAGCTTTGTCATGAATTCACCTGATACTGAAATTGTTAACTCAGTCTTCTTATCCTTAGTGTTTTCATGGTGTTTATTTGTCCATCCATTTACTTTCAGCCTATCTGTGTCTTATTAAAATTTTTCTCCTAAAGGCAACATTTGATTGGTCATGATTTTTATTCATTCTACCAGTATTTCTTTACAATTATAGTGGTCAGGCTATTAACATTTAATGTAATGATCAATATGGTTGCATTGGTCTACCAATTTATTATTTGTTTTATGTTTGCTCCCTTTCCTTTTGTTCCTCATTCCCCCTTGCATGCCCTCTTTTGGATTATCTGTTATTGTCACTGTTATCCCATTTTAATTTATCTTGACTTTTGGTGTATTTCTAGTGTGTTTGTGTGAGAGCATGTGCACATCAGTATGTGTGTGTGTGTGTATTTGCCTTAGGAATTATAACAGAAACTTTCACAATTAACTTAGAACTAATATAGTAACACTGGATATAAAATACCTTGCAAACTTATAGGTATTATACCTTTAATAACTTCTCCAATGACCTTTATGCTAGAGGAGTGATGTACATTACATCCCTATATTCAGAATCATACCAGACAATGTTATTGATGTAAGCAGTCACATATTTTATATTTATTTATTTATGCCTGCATTGGGTCTTCGTTTTCGCACGCAGGCTTTCTCTAGTTGTGGACAGCAGGGGCTACTCTTCATTGCAGTGCGTGGACTTCTCATTGTGGTGGCTTCCCTTGTTGCGGAGCACAGGCTCTAGGTGCATGGGCTTCAGTAGTTGTGGCTCATGGGCTCTAGAGCACAGGCTCAGTAGTTGTGGTGCACAGGCTTAGTTGGTCCGTGGTATGTGAGATCTTCCCGAGCCAGGGTTTGAACCCATGTCCCCTGCATTAGCAGGCAGATTCTTAACCACTGTGCCACCAGGGAAGTCCCAGTCTCATATATTTTAAATAACTTAAGAGGAAAATAGTTTTTTTTAAGTATATTTACTCCGATATTTACCACTTTTATTGTTACTGCATCCTCAAAGATCCATATTTCCATCTGGTGTCTGTCATCTCTCTTCAGTGTGAAGGACTTTCTTTAGCAATTCCTATGGAGCAGTTATGATGTTGCTGAATTCTTAGTTTTCTTTCATTTAGAATGCTTTTGTTCTTGAAGGGTACTTCACTGGGTATTTTTTATGCCCCAGTCTCTTTCTCCTTTCATTCTAGTATTACAATACACATTTGTTAGTTCTTTTGGTAATACTTTACCCCAGGTTCCTGCAGCTATGTTCATTTTATTGAAATTGTGTTTCTCTTTTTTTTCAGACTGTGTAATTTCTATTGACTTATTTTTAAGATCACTATGTATTTGTTCTGATGCCTATATTCTATTCTTGATATTTCATATTTTCTTTAAATTTCAGAAATTTTAATTTTCAGTACTGAAATTTCCATTTGGTTCTTTTCTATAGTTTCTGTTTCTCTCCTGAGTATTCCAGTTATTGAAAGTGCTTCATGTAATTCCCTTTGATTCATGTTGGTGAGTTATAAAAACTGATTTAAATATTTATCTGATAATTTCAACATTTGGATCATCTTGGAGTTGACATCTTAGTTCAAGATGCTATATAACAAAGTACCATAGATTGGATTGTTTAAGCAATAAAAATTTCTTATAGTTCTGGAATTTGAGAGTTCAAAGATCACTAGAATACTTGGTGTCTGGTGAGAGCCCACTTCCTGGTTTGTAGAAGGCCATCTTCTCCTTTGTTCCTACATGGGGAATAAAGAGAGGAAAACAAATTCGCCTGTGACTCTTATAAGGGCACTAATCCTATTCATGAGGGCTCCACCCTCAAAAATCTCATCTAATCCTAATTACCTCCCCAAGGGCCCCCTTTAAAACCATCACATTGGGGGTGGGGTTTCGACATGTGAATTTTGAAGGGACACATTCAGTCGACAGCAGTATATCCCAATTTTCTTTCTACTTGAGAATTGGCCACATTTCCCTGGATTATTGTATGTTGCGTAATTTGGGGTTATATCCTGGAAATTTTGAATCCTTTGTTGTGTAAAGTCTGGTTCCATTTGAAAATCTTCTGGAGAATCTTGTTTTTGTTTTAGCAGTTTATCAATGCAGGTACTTTTGGACTGTTAAGTTTTGTCTCACCTCTTGTGGGCAGCAGTTCAAATAGCACATCAATTCTTTGTCTTTGCTACATTGGTCTGAATGTAGCAAAACATTCTTTCGGAGCATACATGGTTCACAGGTTAGTCTGAAGTTTGAGCAGTGCTTCAAGTTGCAGTTTAGCGATCAATGCCTTTGCTGTGCTGACTTGGATTTATTCCATCTGTATGTAGTTCAAGGGTGAATAAAGCAGCTATACACATCTATTTGTAGATTTCTGTGTGGATATGAGTTTTAAACCTCATTTGGGTAAATACTAAGGAACGTGATTGTTGGATCATATGGTAAGAGTAGTTTTAATTTCCTAAGAAACTGCCAAACTATTTTCCAAAATAGCTAAAAATGGTACATTCTCATCATTAATGAATGAGTTCCTTTTGTGCCACATCTTTGCCAGCATTTGTGTTGTGAATGCTTTGGATTTTGGCCATTCTAATACTTGCATAGTGGTTTCTTGTTGTTTTGACTTAACAATTCCTTAATGACCTCTGATATTGAACATCCTTTCACATGGTTATTTGCAAGTTGTGTATCTTCTCTATCTTCTCTATGTTCAGGACTTTTGTCCATTTTTAAACTGGGTTTGTCGTTTCTCTATGGAATTTATCTTTCATAAAAAATTACTTCTTCCTGAATTCTTTCCCAATCTCCTTAAAAATTGAAAATAATCCTTTTTTTAAAAAATAATTTCAGAAAACTAACTTATATATGTACTAAAATTAGAAGCATGAGTACTGAAGACCGGAAGAAAAAGAGGGTCTCCAAATCATTATATATAATGCAACCACTCTATTCACACAACTTTGAAATAAGTACAAAATAACATTTCAGTTGATTTAGATGTGTGCCAGCACCAAGTATTCATGGTTTTAAAAGAGAAAGGCAAACATAATGCATTCTTATTGGTAATAGTTAGAAATGTTTTCCTTTTTTATTCTCTGCTTTAACCTAATAGATTTTCTGTTGAGAGACAAAGTAAAGCAATAAGAGAGAAAATAATTCATTTATTTTTATTTATACATTTGGGATTAACTAGATGATGTGGTTATGGAGAGGAAAAAAAGAAAGTCATCACCATTAAAGAACCCAGGGGTGTATAGTAAAGAAAATCTCGGTTACAACACATCATAAATACCCAGGGAATCCCGTGAGAGCCTGGGAGAGTCCAGGAAAGATTTAATAAAAATAGGATCCTTGAACCAATCATTAAAGACAGGAATAGGCACAAAGGTAGAGAAGAGGAACAAACGAATATTGTTCTAGTAAGAATGAATAAGCAAATAAAATGAAAGTACAAAAATCCAGGGAAGTTTAAAGACCTGTCAAATTGGGGTATACCCTGTAAAGTGGGGAGAAGGAAGAAAGTGAGGACTGTGGAAGGCCTGAAGATGAAGTATCTGGGTCTCCTGTTAAAACATAATTTCACATACACACACACACGCACACACACGCACACACACACACACACACACACACAACATTAGAATAATGAAAGGCTTTCTGAAAATAGGAAAGGACCTGAGAGCTTAATTGAACAGTTTTTTGTTTGTTTTAGTCCTATCTCTGTTGATTAAAATTTCTAAGTTTCAGTTTGCTCATTTTTACAAATGGAGATAATAAGAACCACCTCTCCTCTCAGATTCTTGTGTAGATTAAAATGGAGGAATAGTTTTTTAATTTCTCATCATTTTTATTGAGGTATAATTGACACAAAACATTGTATTAGTTTTGGGTGTACAACATAATGATTCAATATTTGTATACATGACAAAATGATCACCTCAATAATTTTACCTAATATCTGTCACCATACATAGTTATAAATTTTTTTTTCTTATTTTTTTTTCTTGAGATGAAGTCCTTTATGATCTACTCTCTTAGTAACTTTCAAATATGCAATATGGCATTATTAACTATAATCACCATGCTGTACATTGTATCCCAATGGGATAACATTTTTAATGTTCTGCCTGCCACTTGGCAAACATAAAAAATGGTAATTAGTATCATAACCATTAGAGCAATTATATATGTCATTTGAATAAAAACTTTAAAAACTAGATTCTACCATGGTTTATTCACTTCTAGATGCCTAAACGTATTTTGTTTTCCTTTAGAACACTACCTAAAAAGACACTTCTATGTATCTCTGAAACCTTTATTTCTAAATTTTTTTCCTCAGGTGAAAGTGACATTTATTTGACACATCAGAGCATCTCTGAATATATTTGAGGCTTCAACTGCCTTTACATTTTCTTTCCCTTCATTTCTCTGTGGGAGGAGATAAATTGATCATGTTCCCTTGAACAAATTGGACAACGGACACTTTCATTTGGTTCAGAGATTACATTATATTTTGGAATTGGCAAGGACCCAGAGGCTTTCCTGCTTGTTATTTTTGGCGTTCATTATATTATGTTCGTCAGATCTCTCTGAGCAATGTGCACATTGATTAAAACAGCAAAATGATTAAAGCAATGCATCAAGTGACAATCTCCAAACAACCTGAAAACCCCAAAGAACTTCCTTCCCCAAGCTAGACAAGCACAAACGTTTAGTATTCATTTTTTCACACTGGCAAGAGTATTTCAAAAATTTCGGAAACATAGTTTCAAGTGGCAAAGGTTGATGTACAATGAGCTTTTTGAGAAATAGTTAGCTAATTTGTCTCTTTTCCTCAAGGGGAATATTGATGCAAATTGGGTACAAGTCCGCACCATAATTCCTAAATTTTAAATACTAGACTTATTCCATGGTCATATATGGTGATGACAGCAGTATATAGCTAAGGGCCCATAGGGTAAAAAAATATTCAAAATAGTTAATAACAATATATGTAAATTCCATGCATTATTATTATATTTAGATAAATAAAAATGCATTAAAGAAAACTTTAAAATATAGTTTTATATTAATATTATTATACAATACGTATTCTAAAAAATATTTAATAACCCAGGATAAAAGGAAAAGAAGTGAAAAGAATGCATCAAGCTACTGATTAATATCAATATATATCAAATTGAGTTGAAATTATGTTGAAGAGAGCAACTCCAATTTTGGATACAGGATAAAAGGTGGATTTTGATGGGAAACCTCATTTTATAGTCATTTCTCAAGGAAAAAATAATCCTGAAAACAAACTCTATCTGGCATTTTGAGTGTAATACTTAAAGAATTTTTGAACCCTTACATGACCTGACTGAATAAGGCAGAGGCTAGAATATGTGGCTAGATTGGAAAGGCAGGATGAAGAGGGACAATAGGTTTTGATTACTGGGCATCTAGGGATAAGGTAGATGGTATTTAATGACTGGGGAAGAATTCCAGTAACTCTTCAGCACATGTGAATAAAATATGAAATGATACTTTTTCAATTTGCTGAACACACTCCCTAAGCAAACAAAAACTAAAAATGAATGAAGAGGTATCGAACAATCGTGCACAGGAGGCTAAAGGTGATACTCATTTAGACTAATAGACTGAAGGTAGCAGTTGTCTCTGTCAAAATATCTAGCCTTCTCCTTTTGTGACAATTACCTCCTGACCACAGATTCTTTCTAATCTTGTAATATGCTCCCCAGATCTTTGCCTGGCTGGCTGCATCTTATCTATTTCAACTGCTGATTATATTTTCATCATTCAGCTCTTACTAGTAATCTTTTTGACATATTTGCTTATTTTTTTTATTTCCCACCCCTAGAATATAAGCTCCCAGAAAGAAGGGTCTGAGCAGATCACTCTTTTGCCAGTGCCTAGAACAGTGCTGAGCACAAAGCAAGTGATTAATAAACACTTTCTTTTTAATGACTAGCTTATATATATTTGGGGGTGTGTGCAGCAAATTTTATCAATGGAAATGCCTGGTTCTCTTGGGCGCAGTGTTGATTAGAAAGCTGATAGAACAATTTGTTCACATAAATAGATGATAACATTTGTATTTATAGCTGGAAAAATCAAGTCCACCTCCCACTAAATGCCCTCAGTTCCTAATATAAAACAGAAAACATTATACACTTTTATGTGTGTGGGGCTTGCTTCTTCACGTTCACTGACTCAGGTATGTCCTTCAACCTTGTGTACATCTACCCAAATGTTCTGTCTCTTTAGGTCTCAACTCTAAAGGTAACCCACAGTGAAGGCTTCTGGACCACTTCAATCAGAATTAATAGCATGTTTCTATTAACCCCTCTGTAATATAATAATACTCGGCTTGTATTATAATTAACAAAATCTTTACTCTGCCTTATTCTTTAGCTGTTTACGTGGATAACTTTCTCTTACGTAGCAAGCTAATTAAGGGAAGAAACAACATTATTTATCTTTCCATTATTGACTGTACCTAGCAGAGTAGCCTGTACCTACTACGTTCTGAATTAATAAAATTAATGTAATTAAACTAACATAAACTTAAGAGTTCTTTTCAAAGCGCTGGGAGAAATAACTAGAAAATGAGGTTTGTGCAAGTGTTGCTATATAGCATCTTTTTACTAATAAATAAGGAACAATTATAATGTAATTTATATATCCAATAGGTGTTGCCTTGGTCTAAGTTGTCAGATACAGTGGAAAGAGGGTAGAGTAGAAAACAGTCCATTGTGAGAAGGCGAAAATGAACTCTTTGTTACAGTATAAATGGAATAACATTGGTAATCACTACTGAGGGAAATTTGACAATATGTATCAGTTTCTAAAATAGGCATGCTCTTCAACTAAGCAATCTTCTACAAATTTATCTAAGGTGATAATTGGAAAAGTATGCAAAAAAATGTAACTATAAGAAATTCACCATTAAATTGTATATAATAGTGAAAAACTTTGGCAAACCACATTTTTTTCAAAATAAGTATTTGGTTATAGACGTTAGGTTGTATACAACCATGGGCCATGAGGCCACATTAACTAACCACAGTCTGGCTTGATCACTTACTAACTCTGTGACCTTGAGTAAATCACTTAACCTTTCTGTGCCTGTTTCCTTAACTGTAAAATGTGCATAGGAATAGTGCCCACTTCATAGGGCTATTCTGAGCATTAAATAAACTAATATTGGTATAGTAGTTACAACCATCCCTACTTTACAGTATGAGCTAAAACCTTAAACTATGCTAAATATTCTACACATACATGGAAGTAAATTTTACAGAGATATTTATAGTCATTATCACTAAATTGTGGGTGTATAGATGGTTTTAGATTCCTACTTTTTGTTCTTTTTTTGTTACATATAAGCGTTACTTTTGCAATAATTACAACAAAACTTATTTTTAATAAGCTTCTTAATGTCAGTTTCTCAAACAGTGCCAATGTTTGGGAAGCAGGACATAATTATACATATGAATATTTATAGTGAGACGATTCTTCTTAGTCAGGCTTCTTGCAAATTGCAGTGACTTTGTAGCATGACTTAACAGTAACTACCCTTTCTAGAGGTTATTAATTCTTGGCATCCTCTATATAATCCTTCAATTTGCTTGACGTTGCTGAGAATAGGTAGCTGAGTATGGGGACCATCGTGGTGTTAATTCATCACCAGGAGTATGAAAGGATCCCTCCTGTTCTTCATACATTATTTTTAGTGTGTTTTGACAAAAGGAATGATGATTCTGCCTGGGTTAGACAGCAAGGCACAGTAACACTCAGGAGGGTGGCTATATTTTTTGACATTTGTACAATTTGGGAGGGGAATACTACCTCCTTTTCATTATTTATTTTTCTAAATATGTCTGGGGAAAAATATGACCATGGGAACACTGAGCATGTGTAGTCTTTCCTTTTTTTTTTTTTTGCGGTACACGGGCCTCCCACTGTTGTGGTCTCTCCCGTTGCGGAGCACAGGCTCCGGATGCGCGGGCTCAGCGGCCATGGCTCATGGGCCCAGCTGTTCCGCGCAGCCTGTGGGATCCTCCCGGACTGGGGCACGAACCCGTATCCCCTGCATCGGCAGGCGGACTCTCAACCGCTGAGCCACCAGGGAAGCCCCAGAGCATGTGTATTCTTAATCTGAAACTCTTAGCAAAAAATTGTGGTTTCCTGAGGTACAATAATTTCTGAGAGTGCTTTAACCTCTCCATCTCTGTAACTTCATGGGTAACAGACTGTTTGATAAAAATATTTTTCAACTAGTTTCTACCTTCTTTTAAGGCTGTCATGTGATTCCTCTACTACATATCTTATCCTTCTGATTTTTTTCCCTTACACATATTAAAACATTTCAGAAAGGATAGCTTTTGGAAATAAATTTTAGTTGGTAGGTCAAAGTACAATATTGCACCAGCCAAAGTTAAATAGGGAAGGAAAACTTTATTCAGGGCTATTGCAATAGGAGAGAGAGGCCAGACCTCGGTCTTAACTCTACTGAAACAAAGCTGGGAGGCTTTTTAAACATTGGAGTGAGATAGAGGTCATGGGCCATCTGTGTTTACTAATTGGCTTTCCCACAGGAATAGTAAGCTTTCTCATATCTTCATGACAGGCGGTAGTTTTACCACTTGGAGCAAGGCTCCCATCTCATTTAGGCTCCTACCTTCCCACAGAGACTGGGGGACAGGAGCACTGTATTCCTTGATGGTTACATTTCAAAGAAATGGTCCCTGGGTCCTTGAAAAAGATAGCCCTGGGTGATAAAACTGGCAAGAGAATTTTTTTAAAGATTTACATCTTAAAGAGAATGAAAAAGTGTTTTCAATTACAAATTTTTCTTAAGTAAATTTCCTAAGAAAAAAGGAGAGGGGAGTAGAGTCAGGAAGAAGCCTGTCTGCAATATAAGCTAGCTGAGGGGAACATTAAGGGCATCTTGATAAACATTTAATAATATGCAATTTAGTATTTTATTGTATATCACATGAATAAGGATGAATACAGAATTTGTACTGTTATTATTTATATACTTTTCATAAACTGTCTTACTGAAGTCTCTTCACACATGTTGTGATGTAACTATTATTATTTTCAGTCTTAATTTACAGCTAACCATACTTCAGAACAGAAAGGTTAAGAGAAATTTCCACAACTCCTACACATGACAGAACTGGCAGTTAAGTTCAGATGTCATGTTCCCAGGGGCTGTCATTACTCACTTATACATGAAGAAGTAGTTTTCAACAGCCTGAATGATCTTTGAGGCACCAGATTAACTCTTGGGGATGACAGTCATGAACGAAAAAGGTGCCAAGCGCAGTGCCCAGTGCAAGAAAGACCCTGAAAAAGCCTCTGTAACAAGATGGAAAGTAACCCCTTCTTTTAAAAAACTCAAAGTAACTTCTGCATATACTTTTGGCAATGCCAGTGAAATAACTTTGCAATTTTTAAAGATATTATAAAGTGTAAGATGGTTTATTGGTATAATGATTGTCCTATGATTTTTTTTTTACATCCACATTTTTGTTTTATTTTTCCTGAAAAAAATTTAATTGATTTTATACTTTCTTCGATTTTTCTGGAGAAAACAATCTGAAACTGCAACCAAATTTCCCCCCAAAATTCTTGTGTTTACTACTTGGGAGGACCACTGACATCCTTGAATTTTTTACTTTAAAATAAAAGTTAATCATGACCAACTAAAAATGATTTTATTCTCCACAACTTTGAAGATGTGTCTCCATACCGTTTGAGGGGAATAAATTATGCTCTTAATCAGTCTGATTCCTTAATGGTTTTAGCATTGCTAAGAAGAGTATTTGTTACTGTTGCAGGTTGGGTGTCCTAGAGTGCTCTTGGGAAGGAAAAGAAAGGGAATCAGATGGGGCAGAGTGAGAAACTGGGCTGAGGTGGAGGAGCTATGAAGCTGGACTGACTCTTAAAGTCACCCTGCATTGTGTGCAGGGAGTGGACATTTATACATAAGGGTGGATCAGTCATTGGATGCAAGCTTTCCTGGGGGCATAGGGTATGACACTGGGCTCTCTCAAATCAAGGGCCATTTTTGAAGAAGGATGACAGCTGGAGGCTGTCAGTTTGAAGCACTGTCAGCAGTTTGCAGAATATATATTTCAGTCATGAATGGGGACTGGAATGATGTAACACAGCATCCAGTACAGTTGAATTTCTTAGACATATAGATACCAATATATACAGATGCCTCCTTAGCTTTTCACTTAGAAAATAGAAACCAAAAAGTGGCCTTAAAGCTTATAATCTCTATCTATCCATATCCTTCCTTTGGCTAGCTATTATAAATAATGAGGGGATATAGTCAGCATGGGAAAAGAATAAGATTTGAAATCACAATGGCTAGGGTTAAATCTGAACTGTGCCATGCTACTCCTGAGCCAGTCACCCAAGATTAGAAAGCTACATTTTTTTTCTCACAAACCTGGAGGTCTTAGGAGGGCTTTATGTTAAATGCAATGAGTAAATTGAGGTATATAAATAAGACTTAGTGTGTTCTTAACATGAACAAGACACTCTGAAGGTTCCCTAACATATGTGTCTTCATTTGATTATTAAAATTCCATGTTGTAATTTTTTTGTTTTTTAGAGAAGAAAATAACTGAGGCTTAGAAAGATTAAGTAACATTATCAATATTATATAGCAAATACTTGGTGGAGCCAGCCTTCAGTTCTAGGCAGTTTGTTTCTTTTTTTGCGGTACGCGGGCCTCTCACTGTTGTGGCCTCTCCCGTTGCGGAGCACAGGCTCCGGACGCGCAGGCCCAGCGGCCATGGCTCACGGGCCCAGCTGCTCTGCGGCATGTGGGATCTTCCCAGACCGGGGCACGAACCCGTGTCCCCTGCATCGGCAGGCGTACTCTCAACCACTGTGCCACCAGGGAAGCCAGCCGCAGTTTGTTTCTATACACTGTGCTGTTAACCATTCTCCTATGCTACATGATCTGATAACAATTGTTATGGTAAAAATAATAATAGCAAATTTTACTCTTATTATTACAGTAATCAGTTGAAAGTAGTAATTTTAACTTATCTAAAGTGGGTAGTATATTTAGAGAGGGGAGACCGATCTGGCTTGAGCAGATAAAGTATTCTAGAAGTATGAAAAATACAGGTAGAAAGAAAGTATCCTGGAACATAAGTCACAGATATCTGAGAAAGTGTCAAAAATTCATAGATGTCTTCTTCCAATGTAGAGTAGCCAAGAAGAGCGGACTGAGCTGTGAGAGAAGAGGTTATGTTTATGTGAGTTTCTGTGGTACCAGAGAGGTAACAAAGTCACTGATGATAATGTTGCCCCTATAGGTAGTTAGGCATCATTATCTGTATACAATAAGAGTGTTCCTCTGGAATGCACAACTCAGCTTCTCAGGTCCAAGAAAGATATTCTTTACAAGTAAACTTAATGAAATAAGTAGGTTTTCTGTGTATAAATCAAAGATGTGTTTTCAGGGTTCATGTTGTAATTTATTTTAGGATGTGAACTGGAAACACATTGCCAAACTCACTGAAAAAGCAAAGCTAGAAAAATAGAGCTTCTTTAGAATTGGAATAACACAAAAACCCCAGTTGGTGTTTTATCTTTTCACAATGAATTTATTTAGCTATATTGTGATCAATACCATAAGACAATTCAGAGCTTGCTGAAGAGGACTGATTAAACTGTATATGGTTTTTAATGGAAATACTCCTGTCTAAATGGACAGCACAGTATGGTGGCATTAAACTTGTAAGGATACTTTACAGGTAAAGAATAAAAGCTTAATTCCATATAGTAAATTATTTTAGTATATGTGCTGCCGTAGCCAGCAGTTCATGTCGTAAATTAAAACACAACAATGAATGTTGTTTGTGAGATGACACCCAGGTTTTTCAGTTAGAAACCTACGGTACTTATTAACCTACAGTTATTTTTCGCTCCTTGGACACAACACTCTGCACTCACAAAATGTATTTAATTTGAGGACTCCAAAATTCTTAGCACTGAGAAATTCAACAATACAACCTATCAAACAATATGAAGAGCTACACTTTTATTTGTCCCCACTACAAAAGCACTGAAAGGTCAAGAATCTTGCTAAAAGTCACTTGGAGTATCTTTGTTTTAATTTGGATTAGAAGAAAAACAACTTCACACAAAAGTCACAAGTGGAAGCTGGAGGTTATGATTAAATACCGGACAATCACTTAAGGGCATGTTATGAAAGATCTAAATGACAGTCTAAGTCACGTAGACTTTAATAGTCAATGAGAAACCCTTGAAAATTTAAACATGTCACCCTTAAGAGTGACATGTTTAAAATGGTGCTTTAGGAAGGGTATCATAGTAGAAATGCACAGTAGGACAAAGTGTCAAGAAAACCAACCAATGGAATGGTGTAATATTCCTGATGAGAGTTATGGAACCTCGAGTAGGACAATGAATAAAGCAATATAGTGCTAATTTTACATGTTTATATCTTTTTTAACAAAATAATATATTACATAGTATATATGTCCTAAGTATTATGTATACCATATATAAGGTATAATATATTTTGATGAATATAGTTGTGAATCAGTAGTTTCCAGGCATCATGATAGCTTTAAAGATATGCATGTGAATGAAAGCAGGCCAATGAGACTGTATTACGGAAATTTGATGGAGCAATAAGGAGAGAGGCTCTTTTGTTCTGGAATTGCTGTGAGGATAAAGCATGAGTATGGAGCTGCTGCTAGACAAATTACCGCTACAAGGAAAGATCCCACTTGAATGAAGCCAAAGTAAAAAGTGAGAGGAAGTTTCCTGTTAATACTTGAGCCCTGTGTTCAGTAGTACCTAAAGCTATATAATCTAGACATTTCCATTATGTGAACAGATTCATGTCACTTTTTAGTCTTCAGTGGAGACTAAACAGTCTTCAGTGGAGTTTTTAGTCACTGACAAGTGAAAAAACATCTTTTTAACAAAGTCATAAAATCCAAGGGAACAGAATTTTGAGAGAGAGGTGGTGGGGTTTTTAATTAGCAATTTTACATGTTACAGAGTTGAAAATACATGAGTTTGTTATTTGTGATGTTTGACAGCACAGTTTCAGTAAAAGAGCAGTGGTCATAGTAAGACCTTAGTTTGTTAGAGTCTGTGAAGTAGGTAAGTGATGAAGAATAAGCAGCACTTGCAGGCAATCTTTTAGAAATACTAGATGAAGATCGGGGATAAAAAGTAGTCAGGAAAGTAACTATGGTTGAAGGAAGGTTTACTCAGGAAGGAGGGCACTGGAGTGTGTATGGAATTGAAGGCATTGCTGAAGCCAGAACCAGACAAAATAGAGAAAGGCCTTTGAGCAAAAAAGGAAAAGTATAAGCTTATATCATAAGGGCATTAATTACAGCATTACTTATAATAGAGAGCTCTCATTAGAAGCTAGGTAATGTTAAATAATTATCACAAAATAAATTTAAAATACTTAATAGTATATAAAATGCTCATATTAAAAGGTCAAGTGAAAAGTCATGATACATGACACTGTATATAGAATGGAACAGTCTTCTAAAAATAAGAATATATTTTCTGAATTTTTTTATAATTTATAGTAAAATGCTTTTAAAAGCATAAGGTTATACAGAAGGCATAAAAGGGCAATGAGATAAAAATACAGAATCCAATAGCACATTAAAAGGATCATACACCATGATCAAGTGGGGTTTATCCCAGGAATGCAAGGATTCTTCAATATATGCAAGTCAATCAATGTGATAAGCTATATTAACAATATGAAGGAGAAAAACAATATGATCATCTCAATAGATGCAGCAAAAGCTTTCGACAAAATTCAACACCCATTTATGATAAAAACCCTCCAGAAAGTAGGCATAGAGGGAACTTACCTCGAAATAATAAAGGCCATATATGACAAACCCACAGCCAACAGCGTTCTCAATGGTGAAAAACTGAAACCATTTCCTCTAAGATCAGGAACAAGACAAGGTTGTCCACTCTAACCACTGTTATTCAACATAGTTTTGGAAGTTTTAGCCACAGGAATCAGAGAAGAAAAAGAAATAAAAGGAATCCAAATCAGAAAAGAAGAATTAAATATGTCACTGTTTGCAGATTGCATGGTACTATACATAGAGAATCCTAAAGATGCTACCAGAAAACTACTAGAGCTAATCAATGTATTTGGTAAAGTAGCAGGATGCCATTTAATGCACAGAAATTTCTTGCATTCCTATATATTAGTGATGAAAAATGTGAAAGAGAAATTAAGGAAACACTCCCATTTACCAGTGCATCAAAAAGAATAAAATACCTAGGAATAAACCTACCTAAGGATACAAAAGACCTGTATGCAGAAAACTATAACACATTGAGGAAGGAAATTAAAGATGATACAAACAGGTGGAGAGATATACCATGTTCTTGGATTGGAACAGTCAACATTGTGAAAATGACTGTACTACTCAAAGCAATCTACAGATTTAATGCAATCCCTATCAAACTACCAATGGCATTTTTCCCAGAAATAGAACAGAAAAATTCACAATTTGTATGGAAACACAAAAGATCCCGAATAGCCAAAGCAATCTTGAGAAAGAAAAATGGAGCTGGAGGAATCAGGCTCCTGGACTTCATACTACTATACTACAAAGCTCCATTAATCAAGACAGTATGGTACTGGCACAAAAACAGAAATATAGATCAATGGAACAGGATAGAAAGCCCAGAGGTAAACCCACGCACCTATGGTCACCTTATTTTCGATAAAGGAAGCAAGAATAAAAAATGGAGAAAAGACAGCCTGTCCAATAAGTGGTGCTGGGAAAACTGGACAGCTACACGTAAAAGAATGAAATTAGAATACTCCCTAACACCATACCCAAAAATAAACTCAAAATGGATTAAAGACCTAAATGTAAGGCCAGACACACTATAAAACTCTTAGAGGAAAATATAGGCAGAACACTCTATGACATAAATCACAGCAAAATCCTTTTTGACCCATCTCCTAGAGAAATGGAAATAAAAACAAAAATAAACAAATGGGACCTAATGAAACTTAAAAGCTTTTGCACAGTAAAGGAAACCATAAACAAGATGAAAAGACCACCCTCAAAATTGGAGAAAATATTTGCAAACGAAGCAACTGACAAAGGATTAATCTCGAAAATTTACAAGCAGCTCATGCAGCTCAATATGAAAAAAACAAACAACCCAATCGAAAACTGAGCAGAAGACCTAAATGTATATTTTTCCAAAGAAGATATACAGATTGGCAACAAACCCATGAAAAGATGCTCAACATCACTTATCATTAGAGAAATGCAAATCAAAACTACAATGAGGTATCACCTCACACCAGTCAGAATGGCTATCATCAAAATATCTACAAACAATAAATGCTGGAGAGGGTGTGGAGAAAACGGAACCCTCTTGCACTGTTTGTGGGAATGTAAACTGATACAGCCACTATGGAGAACAGTATGGAGGTTCCTTAAAAAACTAAAAATAGAACTACCATATGACCCAGCAATCCCACTGCTGGGCATATACCCTGAGAAAACCATAATTCAGAAAGAGTCATGTACCCCAGTGTTCACTGCAGCTCTATTTACAATAGCCGGGGGGCATGGAAGCAACCTAATTGTCCATTGACAGATGAATAGATAAAGAAGATGTGGCACATATATACAGTGGAATATTACTCACACATAAAAAGAAACGAAATTGAGTTGTTTGTAGTGAGATGGATGGACCTAGAGTCTGTCATACAGAGTGAAGTAAGTCAGAAAGAGAAAAACATACACCGTATCCTAGGAAATTTATTTGGAATCTTAGAAAAAAGGTTCTGAAGAACCTAGGCCAGGACAGGAATAAAGATGCAGATGTAGAGAATGGACTGAGGGCACGGGGAGTGGGAAGGGTAAGCTGGGACAAAGTGAGAGAGTGGCATGGGCATATATACACTACCAAATGTAAAATAGATAGCTAGTGGGAAGCAGCTGCTTAGCACAGGGAGATCAGCTTGGTGCTTTATGACCACCTAGAGGGGTGCGATATGGAGTGTGGCAGGGAGACGCAAGAGGGAGGAAATATATGGATATATGTATCTGTATAGCTGATTCACTTTGTTATAAAGCAGAAACTAACACACCATTGTAAAGCAATTATACTCCAATAAAGTTGTTAAAATATATATATGTATATACTAGTTTAGTGTGAGTAAAATTCTAACTTCCGTTTATATTAAAGTAAACTCTTAAAATAGAAACTTGACACATAAAATTTTGTCAAGCTTTCTGGGATTGATTTTAGAGTTAGGTTTGATGTCTTATACTGTGCTTTTCTTTCTTAACCATTTTGTGGTGAGTTTCTGTATTTTCTGTCTTGTTATATAATCTATTTTCATGTACACTTGTTGGATGTTTTTTCTGAACATGTATCAGTAAGAAGGGCGTAGGAAAGTGAAATAGAATTTACATAAAGACATAAAGGTACATTATCAAAAAAGTAATTGCAAATTTCAATGCAGTTTTAGAAATAACTATTAAAGCTTCATATTTCTTAAATATGCCCTTTACTCCATTGCCTGTTGCATTTATTCTTTCCTTAAATATAAAAAGAAAGCCCATTGTTAACAAACGGCAAACCAAAGCCTATGTTTATAGAAAAAGAAAACATAAAGAACTGTGTATTTTTTATTACTCCTAATTCAAGTAATTTTGTAGCATGAGTCCAATAAGTGCTTTAACAAAATGTTGAATTCTGCTCATAAATGGAAACACATATAATGAATGAACACTTTACGTCTAAAAGGAGGAAGGACACTAAACAACTTCTGATAGAAAAAAATTCAACAACAAATATAGATTTTTATGATGTTAAATCATGTATTGAAAACAAATTAGAGACTGTTGAAGTTCAGTTTTCCTCCTCTGAGAAAGACTGGAAGAAGGAATCAAATGTCTCCCCCAACTCTATTTATGGAATAAAGCTATTCAAAATTTTCTTAAAGTACTTTTCTCTATCATGGCCTTAGCTAAGATAAATTAATAAATTAATATCAAGCATGGCGTTTTTAAAATAACACATATATACAAGTTAGAAAAGATTAAATATAATGGTATTTCAAGTGATCTTCTAAAGTGTCAGACCTGCATAAAAATAAAACAGAATAAACAGAAAAATAAAATATTAGTTTAAGGATTACGGTTCATTACCACTCCCCTGTGTCTGGCCTTTCTTAAGAGGAAATACAACTTGCTGTGTAGAGAACAATAGAAAACATCTGGAGAGAACAACCAGAATGGTTAAAACAAAATCTTAAAGCCATACTTTTCAAAAATGGATTAATGCGGTACTTGTCAAAATTTGCTGGTATATATGTATTCACCCATATTGAGAAGAAAATAATCTCATAGACCCCAGGAATTAAACTTTGATTTCTACTATGTTACCTGAATAAAATGTAAACCTGTGATTTATCATTTTCACGTAGCTGAATCCTCAAGACTGACAGAAAAATAATATACTGTATTTATTATTCTGAAACAACCTTTTATTAAAAAAAAAATCTCAAGCAATTGTATCTGAGAAATAGCTGAGAACTTAATTTAGCCGATTCAAAAATAACTCAATCAAATTATTTATTAACCAATAATTCATGCTTAAACATAACCTGAAATCCTCCCTCCTTTGTTCCCCAACTATGTTCCAAGATTTCAGGTCAGGATTCTTATGCCTTCTGGTGGGTAGTGTTTCTCTGCCAAGATTCTATCTGTTAAAGAATTTCTGCCTTATTGTATTGTTCTTCCAAAATAACTAAGAACTATCACTATGGGAAGGTTGAGGGCAGGTTTGAGCTGGAAAAAGAGGTACATTAAAAATATTCCCCACATTTCTTTGATATAGAAATAGTATTTACTCTGCTACACAAAAACTTCAGAAAATACACTCGTAATCTACCTTTCACCATCATCATCATCTATCATTGTATCTATGTATCTGTATCTATGCTTGCTTTATAAGTGGTGTTTGGAAGAAATCCAATGTTTCAAAAGGTTTATTTGATATTTTGAATTATATTGGATTCTTTCAATTTTATAGGCATACTTAAGCTTTCTATCTTTATTCATTTTTATCAGACAATTCAATAATTTCTGTTAGTAAATCATGTTACTATTATTTATTTTTATTACTAATAAATTATTGTTTAGTATATATGTCACTCAAAAATTCCATTTTTATTTTATATGCAAAATTAAACGGTATCAACAGCTATTTAGATTTATCTCAGATGTTGAACTGAAACATTACCAACCACAAGCTGGTTCAGTTGACTCCTGTGTCTCCTTAACATTCCTTTATGGGTTTTATAAACGTTACCTCAGTTTCTGGCACTACAAGATGCTCTAGGGTCATCTTGTATATTAACTGCTCCAGTCCTAGAATCAAACACTTCTCCCAGAAGTTCCTTTTATTGGAGCATAGTATTAGAAACCAAGTTATGGGCACTAGGGTGCTCATTATTATAAAAGTATTGTTTCTTCTAGGCAATGTCAGCTGCTAGAACAAGGAAATAATATGTGCATATCTTAACCCATGTATATATATCTATCTATAAATATTTCTATATGTGTCCATCTGTAAGTTAATCATGAATTCATACCAATGTCTTTGATTCTAATCCATTATCACAGGGATAATTATATGCTCCTCTTGATAGAACCTCCCACTCCAACAGTAAGAAACCTGGCTCCAACCACCTGCCATTTATTCACTTAATTGTTCAATTCCACTATACATCTATAGTAGTTTCAGAATGAGAAGCAACCTTATCAACTCAGAGTACGGTGCCTACACACTGCTCCTTTTGCATTTAAAATTAGAGACTCTACTCATTTCCAAAGTTACTTAGGTAAGCTTCTTTCCCCCTGCCTCCTTCAGTGAGGTTGTTTCACACATTTGTAATAGTTAAATCTTTTGCCACATGTTACTTTAGATCCTGTGATTCCCCCCGACCTCCAATATAAGTGAGTCTTCCAATCCATGAATAGACTATCTCTCCATTTATCAATTAGAGAGTCTTGGATTTCTTTCATCAATATTGTATAGTTTTCTGCATGCATATTCTGTGCACATTTTGTTAGAGTTGTACCTATTTCATTATTTTGGTTCTATTATAAATGATATTTAAAATTTTCAAATCTCAGTTTTTCATTATTGGTTGTTATGAACTGAATGTTTGTGTCCTCGAAAATTCATGTATTAAAGCCTCAATGCCCATGGAGACCTTATTTGGAGATAGAACTTCTATGGAGAAAATTAATGTTAAATGAGGTCATAAGGGCAGAGTCTTGATCCGGCAGAATTAGTGTCCTTATGAGAAGAGACACTAGAGAATTCTCCCTCCCTCCCTCACTCCCTCCCACCCACCCTTCCTCTCCCTCCCTCCCTCCCTCCCTCCCTCCCTCCCTCCCTCTCTCTCTCTCTCTCTCTCTCTCTCTCTCTCTCTCTCTCTCTCTCTCTCTCTCTCTCTCACCTGAGGTTAAACTAAGAAGGCAGCCATCTGCAAGGCAGAAATAGATCTCTTGTCAGAACTTGACTCTGTTGGCATCCTTATCTCAGATTTCCAGTCTCCTTAACTGTGAGAAATAAGTTTCTGTTGTTTAAGCCACCCAGTCAATGGTTTTTTGTTATGGCAGCCCAAGCTGACCAAAACACTGGTGTATAGGTAAAAAATTAACTTTTGTATACTGATCTTGTATCCTGAGACCTTGCTAAATTCACCTAATAGTTCCAGGATTTTTTTTTTTTTTGTAAATCCTTAGGGATTTTCTATGTATTCAAGCATGCCATTTGCAAATAAATACAGTTTCATTTCTCCATTTCCAAACTGTAGGCTCGATTTCTTTTTCATAGTTATTGCACTAGCTAGGATTTCAGTATATTGTCCACATAAAAATGAGAGCAGACACCTTTATCTTGTTCCTGATCTCAGGGGGAAAACATCCAGTTTCTCACTGTTAAGTATGATTTTAGCTATAGGGGTGTTTTTTTTTTGTAGATGTCCTTCATCAAGTTGAGAGAGTTCTCTTACATTCCTAGTTGACTGAAAGTTTTTTTTTTTTTTTATCACAAACAGGTGTTGGGGTTTGTCAAGTGGTTACAACCTCAATTGATATGATCAGTGACTTTTCTTCTTTAGCTGGTTGATGTGGTAGTTCTCATTGAGTGATCCTCATGTAAAACCAGCCTTGCATACCTGTGATAAACATACTTGTGATGTGGAAGTCTTCCCATACATTGTGGGTTTGAATTTGCTAATACTCTGTTGAGGATTTTTGCGTCTGTTATTCACAAAAGATATTGGTCTATAGTTTCTTTACTTGTAATTTCTCTATCTGGTTTTAATATTAGGGTAATGCTACCCTAGAATGTCTTCTTGGAGAATTGATGTGTTTATCACTATGTTTATCCTTTTGTCCCTGATAATCTTCTTCTGAAGTCTGCCTTGTGTGAACTTAATAAAGCTACTCCAGTTTTCCTTTGAATGAGTTAGAACGTATTCCTTCTGTTTCTAATTTCTAAAAGAAATTACAGAAAATTGTTATTATTTCTTCCTTGAATATTTGGTAGAATTCATCAATGAAACAATCTGGGCTTGTTGTGTTTTATTAGGAAGGTTATTCATTGTTAATACAATTTATTTAATAAATTATGGTTATGACTATCTATTTTTTGTGTGACTTTTTGGTAGTTTCTGACTTTCAGGTAATTGGTCCACTTCATGTAAGTTATCATATTGGTGGGCATTTAGTTCATCATTTTCCACATTTCTGTTAATGATATATAACTCAATTCCACTGTGGCCTAGAATTGATTTACCAGAATGTTCCATGGAAGCTTGGGAAAGGATGGATATTTTGCTGTTGTTGCATGCTGTTGTTGGATGTAATATTGTATAAATATCAGTTCAATTTTTTTTTTTTCTTCACTGTGCAGCTTGTGGGATCTTGTTCCCTGGCCAGGGATTGAACCCTCAACCTCCATAGTGAAAGTGCCGAGTCCTAACCAGTGGACCGCCAGGGAATTCCCAGTTCAATCTTTTTTTTTTTTTTTTGCGGTACGCGGGCCCCTCACTTTTGTGGCCTCTCCCATTGCGGAGCACAGGCTCCGGACGCGCAGGCTCAGCGACCATGGCTCACGGGCCCAGCCGCTCCGCGGCATGTGGGATCTTCCCGGACCGGGGCACGAACCCATGTCCCCTGCATCGGCAGGCGGACTCTCAACCACTGCACCACCAGGGAAGCCCCCAGTTCAGTCATTTTTGATAAAGCTGTTCAGGTCATCTATATCTTTGATTTCTTTCTGTTTGATTTATCAATTACTCACAAAGGGGTAGAATCAAGTATAAGAGTGGACTTTCTTCCCTTGCATTTCTGTCAGTTTTGACTCATATTTTGTTGCTCTGTTTTTAGATGCATACACATTTAGGATTATTATGTCTTCTTAGAAAGTTGACACATTTATCATTAATTAATACTCCTTTTATCCCTGGTAATCTTCCTGTTTCTGAAGTCAGCTTTATGTGAACTTAATATAGCCACTCCAGCTTTCTTTTGATTAGTGTTAGTGTGGTGTATCCTTCTCCATCCCTTCACTTGTAACATATTTGAGCATTTATACTTAAAACTGGTTTATTTTAGTTAACATGTAGTTGAGATTTTAAAAATCTATTCTAACAATATCTGGCTTTAATTGCTGTATTTGTGTTATTCACATTTAAATTGATTATTGATATAGTTAATACCCACCATGTCTTTCTGTTTTCTGCTTGTTCATTTGTTTTCCTGGTATCTTTCTTCACCCTTTTTTTCTGTTGTATCTGGTTTTAACTGAGATTTTTATATGATTCCATTCTATCTCAATCTTAATATAACAATTTTACTTATTTTTAATTTGTTTAGAAGTTGCCTTAGAGTTAACAATACACATTTTAAACTATTGGAAATCCAACTTCAAATATAATATTATATGTGTAATGCAGATGCCTTATAACAGAATTTCCAATTCCTACCTCATACCATTTGCGACATTGCTTCATTATTTTTACTTATACTTTAATCATTCAACTATTATTACTTTTAACAAATAGTTCTTTTAATTCCATAAGAATGATAAAATTAAAAAATATATATTTCCCTCATTTATTCCTTTCTGGTACTCTTTTTTTTTTTCCATGTAGATTTAAGTTTCTGACCTGTATCATTTTTTCATGCCTGAAGAACTTTATTTAACATTTCTTACAACATCTGCTGACAGTAAATTTGCTCAGTATTTTTTGTCTGACAATTCTCCTTTACTTTTGAAGGATAATTTCACTGGATACAGAATTCAAGTTTTGCAGTTTTTTCTTTCAGTCCTTTAAATGTTTTGCTTTATTTTCTTTGTGCTTGAATGGTTTTTGAATAGAAGTCTGCTGTAATTATTATATTTGTTCCTCCATAGATAAGGTGTTTTTCTCTCTGTCTTCTTTCAAGAATTTTCCCTTTGTCTTTGGTATTTTACAGTTTTAATATGATATACATAGGTGTGAGATTAAAAAGAAACTTTTTAGTATTTATCCTGAGTGGTACTCTCTGAACTCCTAAATCTGTGGTTTGATGTCCTTAATTTTAGGCTCTTGGGTATTTCATGATGATTCCTCTTCCTCTTCCCTTGCCAGAACTATGAGGGAAGTTTTTCAAATCTTCAGTGAGAAGCTGGTGGGTGTCCTAAAGTTAAACCCCATGACAGTATGGTGGCCTTTGGATATTATGATCCACAGGAGTTTCTCACTCTCATTCTAATTCATAGTCATCCTCCAACAATTCATTGAACTTACTATTTAAATGTTCCTGTCCTTTTCTGGTCCAGTGGTTTCTACTCCAGACTTACATATTTTGGCTGTGATTATCTGAATGCATGCGTGTCTCTAGATTTTGCGTTGGCAGTTTGGCCTGAAACCTTAGTTCTTTGATATGTCTCAAAACATTGCATTTCATTTTGTCCGCTTGTCAGGATAGGAGTGATATCTTCCAATGTCTGAACTGAACAGGAAGTGTTCTGCTTATAATTGTTCATATTTACTTTGCAGAAAGATATTGTTAGACCATTTTGCAATTGTTAGCTAACAGGCTTTATGTCCCAAAAGACTTTTTAAAAATAAATAATTCATAATACATTAAAAAAAAATTGAAGATGCACAACTATGTATTTAGTATCCATGAATTCAAAAAATCCACTTCAAGGTAGAAAGTTCTATTTATCTTTCATTTTGTCTGTAACAATTCTTATGTAAAAACAATAATTTGCAATCATTATTTTTTGTGATGAGCAGATTAATACAAGATTTTGAAGCTATAGAAGCAAACATACGTGGGTTAGGGCCATATTAAGAAAAATTAACATTTAAGATATATTAATGGTAAATTAGTATCTAGTTTTCAAATATTTTCATATAAAACTTATTTCTTATCAAATTAATTTTCCATAGTTTATAGTACCTTTGTAATCAATAGAATTTCTATTAAAGAAATTTGAAATAGCAGCCAAACATCCTGTAATTTAGCTACTCATTTAAAGAGGAGTTATCTTGAACTGATAGAATCTTCAAGTTTTAATGTTAATCAAAAAAGTATTAGAGGAGTGGGCAGGAAAGAACTGTTTCAGTTATCTTCCTCTGTTTTTAGAACAGTTTCTTAGTTAAAGATCTCCTAAGTTTTACTTAGGTTTGAAAGAAAAAGTAGAGCAGTGGAAGTTTAAGTATATTATAGCCCGAGGGAATTTGGATATGGAATAATTTAAATAGTAAACTCATTTCTTTCCCAGCTCCTAAGGAGATGTTTTATGGATTTTCAGTGGAAGCTTCATAACACTGCACAGTGGGGAATCAGTTTTCATCCAAATTCAAGGGAGAAAATGACTCTTTGATCCCAAAGAGGTTAAAATGCCCTTCCCTTTACATTACAGAGAGAAAAGATATATTGTTAATGAGTGAAAAGGGATTGTGGAAGAGACAATAAAGTTGTAAAACCACATAGAAGTACAAGACGACTGCATGAGAACATGCAGTTGAGAGAGCATATGATTAATTTCTAATATATAAGAATTTATTGTTCATTCTGTATAATCAAATCACTATTGTTAAAGAAGTGGCTATACTTGAGTTGACTGTATCATGACTACTATATTAAACAAACAAGCCAAGTGAGGTTAAGAACCTGTTAGTAAGTAGTCCTGTAATCTCTTGTTTGTTTAAGAGGAAAATGTGCCCATTTGAATCTTCAAACACATTTTTAAAAACCCTATCTTCTTAAGTAATCAAAAAGTCCATTTTCCACAGTTGAATATGACCACAATCAACAAAGCTAAAATTATCTTGTCTAAGCGTAACATACAGATGAATTATCAAACAGGTCATAGATGTAGAAACAGTGGAAATGGGTCAAACAAAGTAGAAAATGTGTTCTCTAAAATAAATGCAAACATTAAACCTTTGCTGATATTTGAAGAGAGAAAACAATGTGTCCTCTTACGAGTTATCATGTCCCTGTTTCCTGTGAAGTACACAATCTGAGAAGAACTTAGAGAAAATGGCACAATCCATTTAGCCATATTAATTTTAAATTTAAAATCATTTTGCAAAGAAATTTTAAAATATTTCAGTGACAGCTGAGATGTATCCATGAGTATCCATAGAATAATTCAGTACTCCTAGGTAAGTTGTGTTCAGATGTCTTATTTTGCTGTGAACTATATCTGATCATTATAAAACTCCGGCACTTTAAATTACTTTCTCAAAATATAAGCGATGTATACCCAAATGGCAAGAGTCAAATACTGGGTATTTGAAAACAGTTGTTTGCTATACATACTCAACTCCCCTATTTAACCTGACATTTTTGAGAAGTTGAGTAAAGTTTTTATAATATTGAGTTAGCTGTATTATCATTATCCAGTCATAAATATAATACCAGTAATTTATTTGATGCTGATATTACACACTAAACATACTCAGACTACACCAGCAGCTAACAAGATTATGGCCCTTATGCTATTTAGACTGATATTTAGTTTACATATAGACTTTTGATGAAATCAAAATAGGCAGTGAGCAGTTTACATTAAGTAAATTTTTGTCTTTTTTAAATGAAAATCTAGTTAGAAACTAACTGGCATCAAGAGGAGACCAATAATTTGCATTGTGAATCTTCACAAATAAATTAACTTTTGACTGCATTTACTGGGATTAAACTTTCCTAGGCTAATTTAGCACACCCTTTCATTAGACAAGATGACTGAATGAGGATTAAGATGGAAAGTGGAAATTCTAGAGTGTGACCAACGCTGTCAGAGGGTCAGGACCATTAGCTGTTTTCATATAAACTAAAATGCCGTGCACACACTTCTTAATAACATGTTTAACTTAGGCCCCACCTACACCAAGATTTTGTTTCCAAAGTGTCTGCTCCTCTGTGTCCAGAGAGGAACACTCAGGAGAGAAAAACCCAGTTTATGTTTCCCTCTGCCAATCACTACTCAGGATTCTTTTTTTTTAATAAATAAAGGTTGTAAATGTTTAAGGTGTTCAACATGGTGCTTTGACATAAATATACGGAGCGACATGATTACTGTAGTCAAGCTAATTAGTATATCCATCTCCTGAGATCCGTTCTCTAAGCAGATTATTAGGATACAATACATTAGTGCTAACTGTAGTCACATGCTTCACATTAGATCTCTAGAATTAATTCATCCTACATAACTACAACTTGCACACTTTGCCCACCCTCTTTCCATTTCCCCCAGCTCCTTGCCTCGGGTACCTGACTCTTAAATTAGCAAATACTCTGTTCAAAGTGTGTTATACTGCATTTCATTGAAGTAAAGATGATTTTGATTATAAAGGTATATCTTTATCGGCGTTCTACTAAGAAGAAAAAAAACCTGGCCATGAAACTATGACGCAATGTTTTCCTCTCAATTTGAATTTTATATTATTCTTTTGGCCAGAGCCCAAGACATACATTTATATTATTTCTCATTTTTGTATACACATGAAATAGGAAATATAAATTAAGGAATTAGTTAAGGTCTTTATAAAGCTTCATAACAATCATATCAAACTCTTGTTTTCTACCCAGAGTGATTCAGGTTCACGGTTTTTCACATAGCATTGTCGTCCGCACCATCGTGAGTTACTGAAGCAACGTTTTCAGAGTAGTGCTCCCTGTTGTCTCTAGGATTTTATTCTAAGTCATCAGTATTCCTTTGGTAAATTTTAATACTGGCACTTTTCTTTTTTGATTGTGTGTCACATAAATTAACCATTTAAAGTGAACAATTCAGTTATATTTGGCACCTCCGCAATGTTGTATAACCATTACCCCTATGTAATTTCAAAATATTTTCATCACTCCCCCAAACAAAACTTGTATCCATTAAGCAGTTACTCCTCATTTTCCCCCTGGCCTCCCTAGTCCCTGGTACCCACCACCCTGCTTTCTGTTTCTATGGATTTACCTATTCTGGGTATTTCATTTAAATGGAATCAGGTAATATATGATGTTTTGTGTCTGTTGTCTTTAACTTCACATAATGTTTTTGAGTTGTATCAAGACTGTAGCATGTATTAAGACCTATTCCTTTTTATGGCTGACTGATACTATATTGTATGCATATTGCCTAATTTACTTATCTATTTATCAGTTAAATGTTTAGGTTGTTTCTACCTTTGACTGTTGTGAGCGATTCTGCTATTATTGTGCACTTTCAAGGTTTTCTTTTTTTGAGTGTCTTTATTTCTTTTGGATATATGTCTAGAATTGGAATTACTGGGTCATTTGATAACTTCATTGGTCATTGGTTAACTTCATAATGAACCACCAAACTAGTTTCCACATGTATAGACAACACATTATTAAAACCATGCCAGAATATATTATGGAATATTTAAAAACAATATCCTAGAATTATAATCCTTCTTCACATCGTTCTTAAGAGATCTCTTTACTGAAAATTCAAAGAGTTGTCCATCATACAATCAGATGTACTTGTCAAGTTTTCACATGTATAAGTAAAGACAACTATATCATGACTGCCAACTCACCATCAATTAAGAAATGTTAAATTGGGCATAAAAACATGTCTCTTAGAATTCGTGAAATTAGAACTTTTAAACATCATCCTTCATTCAAATGTATTTAAGAGATATTTTTGCTTACTTAGGAATTGAAAATGAACAATGCTTAGTAATTACTACTGAAAAAACATTAAAAACATTTACAAAATGTTATCTCAGGCAAGGTAAATTTCACTGCACCCTTTACCACTTAATGAAAAGATACTTTAGTTTTTGTATACAATATGTTTATTTCATTGTGTCTCTTTTAAATTTTAGTATGTATTTTAAACATAACATATACATGTAGGTATGGAATTTTATCTTCTCTACTTATTTATTTTTCTAATGGTACATTTCTAGAAGGAATGCCAAGTTGACAGGGACCTAACAAGACAGGGCAGATCCAAGTCTGATAGTTCCAGATCTTTAAAACTCTGGATGGTTCTTTTTTTATTTTTTTTTGCAGTACGCGGGCCTCTCACTGTTGTGGCCTCTCCCATTGCGGAGCACAGGCTCCGGACGCGCAGGCTCAGCGGCCATGGCTCACGGGCCCAGCCGCTCCGCGGCATGTGGGATCTTCCCAGACTGGGGCACGAACCCGTGTCCCCTGCATCGGCAGGCGGACTCTCAACCACAGCGCCACCAGGGAAGCCTGGATGGTTCTTTTTAAGAATAATAAGAAATTATAATTAAAAATTAGGTACAAATGTTAATGTTTATCTAGAATTAAGAAGAAAACACACACAATTCCAAATTTTAGAATCTGTTGATTGCCACAGCATCAGAAACTCCTAGGAACTTGGGAGGAATCCACATGAGAGATCTTGAAGTTTGAACTTCCTTGGCTTCTCAGAAAATCCACCCATATATTATGCACTGTGGGTAACTAATCATTTTCTTCTATGTATTTGCAGGCAAGAAAATAAAAATGGACTGAACCCCAGAAACATGACAAATGCTTTGAAAATGGCTTTGGACTAAAAGAGTCTCCACTGTGTTTCATAATGGAATCATTTTGCTTATGAAAAATGCCTGTGAGGATGTCATAGAATGCTGCTGCTGGAAGATTCAAAGGTATCTAATCTAATATTCTTACTTTATAGTTGAAGAAAATGAGTGACAGAGATGTGAACTGACTTGTACAATATCATAATTCTAGCTAAAAGAAGACCAGAATGCAGCTTTTGCCCAATTTCAGTACACTTCTTTTTCTAATGTTGAACACATAACTCTAGAATTACCCAAACTTTTAGTACTACTGAATTCTGTAACTTGATCTAATTAGGGAGACATAGTTAGGGAAGAAGATGATGGAGGAAAGCAAAGGAAACCAGGAGCCAATGCGCATTTACTATGTGTTAGTAACTGTGCTTTGTTCTTTATAATATAGCCTCATATTTAATAATCACAAAATTGCTGTCCTCATTTTACAGGTGAGGACACTGAAACTCAAAGATGATATCTAACTTGATTTAGTTTTCTTTCTACTGCAAGTTACCTTGTAAAAACAAGGGGCCCTATGTACTGCTGCATGTACTTGCCTTTGTCATTTCTACCTCTACATCCTTTCTTGAGGTTTCATACATCTTTTTCACCTGTCAAATGATTAATTATCCTTTGAACATAAGATTAACTCTCATAGATTCTTCCCAAACATACCATGGGAATGCGTCAGTGTATTCACGTACAAAGAGCTCCCATAAAGACACCATGTGACAAGTAGTATATCAGTGTTAGAACAAGGTTGCTTAAGAGATCATCAAAGGGATAAGTCTTTCCAGGATGGTCTGTCCTGAGAAAGCATCAGAGAAGCCATTGCATTGAACTATATTTTGAGGGATAAAAAGACATACTACTCCAAGCAAACCATGTGAAGTTTGAAAAGTATATCCCAACTTGGCTAAAGCAAAAGGCTTTCATTGAAAAGTGGTGCAAAGGAATGCTGATGAACTGGTCAAAAACCTGTATACCCAAAGGTCTTGCTTATTGATGCAAGCAATTTGTGTTTCAATTAATAGCTAATGGAAACATGCTGGAAATTTTTATTATGGTAACATTAACAAAGAAATAGCTTTCAGAAGATCGTCCTCAATATATAGAATGAATATGAGGAGAGAAAAACGATGGCAGAAGGCAAGTGAGAAAGTTATTAAAAGCAAGGTGTGAGCAACTAGAAATGGAAGTGACATATATCCTATTTATAAAATCAAACTTAACATTAGCTTTTGTGAAGGCAGAATCATGCTTCTTTCTTTGTGTTACGTACCTTATTTTTGTCTCAGTTCTACAACTACAGAAACTGCTCCATTAGAGCTCATGAGTGACAGTTTATTTTCTAAATCTCTTGCTTCTCACTAGTACATCACTCTCCCCTTCTGATCTGACCTCTAATCCCCCAGTCAATAGAGCATGAGACAGTGACAAGTTCCTTTGACTCTTCAGTCAATAAGTAGGTGGCTTAGCAAAGATTAATAATGATCATCATTCTTTGTAAGTCTGACATTGTCATTCAGACATCTGAGGAGATGGATAATTAGATCATATTCAAAGTAGTGAAACATGTATGAGTTTCATAAAAATAATAAGATAGAAATAACTTTTTGATTGTGCTCAAATACTTGTATTTTATGCTATGTAAAATACAACCTGTGAGCAATGAATCCAAGTGTACTTTTATTTATTTTTCCCTCTATCTACTTATCAGCAAAACCAAAATAAGACAAATGTAATATTTTCCAGATATTATGTTAATGTAGAAATAATGTGGAAATAGGTGATTTATGTTTTGGTACGTTATGAAGACTTATAGGGATTTCAGCCTGTTTTACAATGTTTAAATAATAAAAGCAATCTACATTTCTAATACTTGGATTGATATATGCCAAGATTCTCTAAGTTTCCACCATTTAAGAAGAAATCTATTGGAGAGATCATAAAGAGAACAGTTATTCAGCCACATCCTGCAATCTTAGAAGGAAGTTAGGTAGGGTAAATGGAGTAAATTAAAACTGGCAGAAAATTATATATTGGGCATCCTAACATAGACTCTGTCTCTGAGAAAGGATCTCAGGGTTTTGAAGATTTGGGCTGGGACACCTGTTGTGTGGTTTTCTAGGCTTGAGCCCTGTTTGTTGCAAGAGGTAGTTTGAGAGGGCAATGCAGATGCTTAGAGAAGAAGTTATTTCTCAAAGTTTTGCTAAAGGACACTCACTTTAGAATCTATTCAGGAGCTTCCTAAAGGGGTAGCATCAGAGAAGACATTTCATTGACTGCATTTTTGAGAACTCACAATATAAAGAGATACAATTCCAAGTAAACTCTGAGAAGAGACCCGTTAAATTAGAATCTCTGGTAGGAGAATGTCAAATCTGCATGATTAACAGTAATTTTCACGCACTTGAGTACTTGAACAATGGTCTCCAAACTTTTGCTCATATTACTCTTAAAAGAAATTTGAAAAACCTACATTCCTACACATTTAAGGTTTTCTTCAAAAAATGTAACAATTATTTTTGTGATTTGAACGTTTAAGATCTACCCTCAGAAAACTGCAAGTGTATGGTGCAGTAACTAACTATAGTGAGTCCATGGATGTGCTAATTAACTTAATTGTGATTATCATTTCACAGTATATACATCTATCAAATCATCATGTTGTACAGATTCAATAATTATTAGTATATGGGCAAACATGCCTGAAATACACTCCCAGTTTTCCCAATTGTATGAATTTTAAAGCAAACCCAAGACATCATACTATTTCATATACATATACACTAGCATATTCATCTCTAAAAGGTAAAAACTCTTTTAAAACATACCACAATTCATTCCAAAACATTAAAAATAACAGTAATTCCTTAATATAATTAAATATCAGGTCCTTGTTAAAATTTTTCTGCTTGTCACATAAATGCGTGTATGTGTTTTAAATGTATAGAAATAGGATCCTAATGAAATCCACGCATTATATTTAGTTGATACAACAATGAATTCTCTTTCAGTCAGTAGCATTGCTGTTGAGTAGAACTTTCTGTGATAATAGAAAACTTTTGTGTTCATGGTCTTCATTTGTGGCTATTGTGCCCTTGAAATGTGCTAATGTGAATGAGGACCTGAAGTTTTTATTTATTTAATTTTTATGAATTTAAATTTAAATAGCCACATATAGAAAGTGGCTACAGTATTGGAAAGTGAAGATCAAATAAATGACCCTCCATCTCTCTTTTGTCTTTTACTTACAATTTATCTGTTAAAAATAATCAGATTTTTGGTTTAATCAGTATCCCATAGTCTGGATTCTGTTGACTACATCCTTGAAATCATATTGAACATCTTCCTCTACTCATATATTTTCTGTAAATTAGTACTCGGATCTAGAAGTTTGATCAGTTTAAGATTGATTTTTGGCAAGAATATGCTATAGTTACTTGCTATTGTATTTTTCCATCTGGAGGTCTCTATGTCTAATTGCTTCCTTTCTGTGATTGTTGCCTAAATCCATGATTTCACCAGTTGTTACAAATGGTGATATTTTAATTCATCCTTTCTTTTCATTAAGACCAGGATACTCTTCTAAAGAGACATCCCATTCTCATTTAAATAGTTATCCAGAAATATAGTTTGCACAGTGAGGCAAAACAGATTCTTGATTCTTAACCTTCTTTCCAGTTTTCAAAATAATGACTGGTTTCTCTAGAACCCTATAATGTTAGTCAATTATTGTTATTATTCTCTTTAATACCATTATGAGCTCATGAATTTAAATAAATGTGATGTATCTCAATCCATTGCAGTTCTTCTTCTTGATAATCAATCTTTTCTATCTTTGCGTCAGTGAGACTGTCTTCAAGTTGTTTCCTGATCACTTACATGACCCTGGGAGTCTGTGAAAACATTTTCTGCTTCATTACATGATAAGATGAACCCAGGGTCATCTAGTGTGTTGCTTGGCGTAGAACTAGAATCAGTCATATCCGAGAAGCCATGGATTTATTTAGTTAGAAAGAATTTTAGAGACCACAACTTGGTCACTAGGTTGGCCACTTTCTTTCTTATTAAAAGCTAATAAAAAAAGATTTTTAAAATGCCATTATGAGTTCATATCAATACTTCCCAAAAAATTCAGTATTCTAGGATTTTTCCTTAACCTCTTTGAACTTATATCTCTCTACCCCTTGTCCAACACAGAAAATCCTAATTCTTAAATGATATCAATATAAAGTAGTCCTGTTCTTTACCCCACAATACATGCATAATCTTTTCTGGATGGAAAAATGAAGTAATGTGTAAAGTACTGGATTTTCAATAAAAGAAAATTTTTACAGAGTAATATTGACTGTGTTAAAAAACTAAATTCTACTAAGTAAATTAAATGAAAGACTTTTATAGGCAGAAGGGAGTGGGACTAAGGAAGTTATACTAGGCAAAAATGTGAATTGGTTATGTCAAGGTCACTGTCCTTTAGGGAATGGCAGGGGTTTATCTGGTGGATTACCTAGCTGTTGCTGATCAGGTAATTCCTTATTGACTGGCTTAAGATTCCATTTATGGGAGAGCCGAAATTGTAATTAAGTCTCCATTTGGTCATATAGGGCTTAGCATAAGTGACTCCATTTTGGGCCTGTTGTCTTGTTTATTACAACTGTAAAATGCATTCTTTTAATACTACTTTTCACCATGAAATCAGTGCTTTTTTTTTTAGTCCAGATATATGTGTGCACTTAACCCATTAGAATAATCTAGACCCAAGTGTAGGAAAGAAAACATTTTTCCTTCTTCCCTTCTAGGTTGTTTGGCTGCCTAATAATAAAATGGACATAAGACAGATCAATGGGAGAAAGAAAACATTTCATTACCTACTTAGAGGAGACCCACAAAAACATGAGACTTTAAGGTAGTCAGGCAACTGAGGCTTATATACCTGAGTGAAGCAGAAGGTGGTGGGGGTCTGGTATCTCAAAGGGGAGGGAAATAATTCACAGGAAAATGAGAGAGTAAATGTTTGGTAAACGGATGTTTGCCAGGTCATGCAGATAAATCTTTCCTGTATAAAAAGTTATGTCTGGTAATAGCTCTCTTCCTCATACAGGTCTTCCAGGTACAGGTTTTTTCCTATTTAAATTCTTTTTTGGCAGTTAAGGGAGAACTGCCTGATTCAGATTTTCCTGAATCTTATGGTTCTTAATTGTCGTCACCTAAAAATAATCTATGTGCCAAAGAGGTACATATAAGCGTGGCACAGTCTGCTGCCCCTCAGTAGAATGTAAACCTTTTGTGATAAAACATGAGTCTTTGAAGTTGGAATTTATATTCATGAAAATTAAGCTATAGAGCATAATTTATCTAACAAACACAAAATGCTTGGGGTCTAATTTAGGAAATTTAGAAAGAAGGGTCATACCTTGCTTAGATTTAATATGGATCAATGGCTTTTTTTGATTTGATATATTTAAAATTTATTTTCCAGATGAATAGTATGAATATTTATAAAATAGAGTGAAATTTAAGTTTACTTATTTGGAAATAATGTATGTACACAATAAATCAGAACTTCAGGTCTTTGTATTTTTTTTTTTTCAAAATGAGAGGAGTGTTAATCCATTAAAAAACAATTTTCAATCTCACTTATAATAGAGGTAGAATTAATAAGAGCAGAGGTGAGGTGGCCCTGTTCTGTTACACCTATATTTTAGTCTACAGCACAACACACTATTTCTGAGTTAGATTTTAAAATGCAATAATAGATTTTAAAATTGTGTTTTACCTACAAATTGGCACTTGCCATCCACCTCAACAAGGATCAAATTATGAGCTGCTGCAGCTTCTGAGCATCAACACCCCCAAAGGAGTTCAGGATGATGGTCTGGAATGAGGCCCTCTGTGCTCTGGGAAAAACTGGCAGAACAGGTCTTCAGATAGTTATTTTCAGGAGAAAACTTTATGAGCCCACTTCTTGCATTTCCTCATATCTAGAAAAACACTAAAATCCTTCATGGTGACGTCTGCTCCTCATGACTAGCAGTGACCTTCAGGCGACTAGCAGAAACCTCTGCAAAAAATACGTGCTCGACTGCATGTACTCCCTCTTCACCAAAATCACATATATACTGACCTTCCCCCCCTACCTCTTTGGAGCAGTTTCTCAGAGCTATCTGAGAAGCTGTCTCTTGGGTTATAATCCTCATTTTGCCCCAAATAAAACTTAACTCATAACTCTCACATTGTGCATTTTTTTTCAGTTGACATGTGTTTCTAGTTATCAGTGGTTCGCAATCCTCAAAAAGGTACGTTAGCGTCGCTCATGGAGGTGTAGGGGAGGAAAAACAATTTTCATTTCACGCTTCTCAGTTCTTGGCTTAGAACCCCTGTAATAAGGGACAGATTAACTGGAGAAAAACAGACAGAAGTTTAATAACATATATATTTCCTGTATATATATGGAAGATATCCAGAAAAACTAATTCCCATAAATGGCCCAAGCCATTACCGTAAATACCTTCTTAAGCTAAAGATGAAAGAAAGCTGTTGAAGTGTGTGGAGCCAGTTGGGGGAAGTTATCAGGCAAAGCACAGTAAATAAGAGAATAGTTGTTATGCAGATTTAAGTCTTGCCTACTCCACCTGATAAGAGTTTCTAGTGATTTAGTGGTCCTTCTCCTCAGGGTACAAAAAGAAAGACACCCTGACTAGTGGAGGTTTCCCTTGCAGATGTAAATGTCTCTTGCAAAAAGATACCATCTACTAGAGGGTCTCCTGTGTCTGCTGTTATTTAAAAAAAAATTTTAGGGCTTCCCTGGTGGCGCAGTCAGCAGGGGACACGGGTTCGTGCCCCGGTCCGGGAAGATCCCACATGGGCCCGTGAGCCATGGCTGCTGAGCCTGCATGTCCAGAGCTGGGATAGGCCACAACAGTGAGAGGCCCACGTACCACAAAAAAATAATTTTTTTAAAAAAGTAATGACCTGCCTCAAAGAGGCATTTTTAGGGGTGGCAAATTCTGCTCCCCTTCAGAGGTCCCCTGTGTGACAATTCTGATTACTCTGATTAGAGAGATTTGGAGTTCCACTCAGCCTTTTAAACTACGGGCAATCTGATACCTATCCTAAATAGAGAATTCCAAAAGAATTTACACTGTTTTAGAATATGAGGTTTTCTTGTTACTGTATTTTTAAAAGGAAAAAAATATATGGTTAGATGGAAACAAATAAACAAACCTGCCCTAATGAACTACTTCTAATCTGTATGCTGAAAAAAATTAATGCATGACTATTCTAAATACTCTAAAATAAAAATACTGAATGCATGTAGATTGCATTTGAAAGTAGAGGTAAGCTCTTCTTAGAAAATTTGATTTCCTATTACCTGTAGGAAATATACACAGTACTAATGGAAATGAATAGCAGATCGTTTTCACTGGTACTAAAAAATGATTCAGGAACAAGTGGAATTCATACAACTACTTTGCTTTCCATGGAGAGACAAAGAGAGAGACGGATAGAGATGACAGAGAGAGAAATGGCAGAGAGAGAGAAGGGGGTCTGGTTTCTCATTTTTTTGGATTTCTGTTATTAGCTGTGTACACTTTTACGCTTCTTATATGTTCATTTTGATCATTTTGTCATTATGAAATGTTCTTTACCACTGGCTGTGATATTATGATTTATAATAAGAAATATATATTTGGTCTTCGTCCCATTTCTGGCATAAACATCCCCAAACAGTGATAAGAGCAAGGAGCATCTTTTGTTATATTTGGTTTCTTATCTTCAGTTCCGGATATTGCTTCAGAGTTATAAAGTGAAATGGGTGTCTTATTATTCATAAAAAGCCTCTTTCAACCCCAACTGAGTTTATGTTAATGAGGTGACTTTTAGAAGTCCCCTGAAGTTGGGGGGTTGGTTTCCAGGGGATCCAACCATGTGATTAGAAGGTTGGAACTTTCAACCCCACCCTTTGTTCCTCCTTGGAGGGGAGAGGGGCTGGAGATTGAGTTCAATCACCAATGGCCGAGGATTTAATCAATTGTGCCTATGTAATAAAGCTTCCATTAAAAATCCCCAAATGGAGACGGTTCAGAGAGCTTCCATGTTGACAGAGATTCATCTGCTCCAAGAGATCATGGAAGCTGCACCCCTTTCCCCACACTTTGCCTTGTTCATTGTAAGGTCGGATCTTAACAAACGGCACCACGAAACAGAGGAAAGCTTCAAGTGAGCTTTATTAGGGAGCGCTCCCGGGCGAGGTTCATTGGTCCGAGAGCAAGGGGCCAGAGAAGTCGCACCCTGGGCGAGGGTTGGGCAAGATTTTATAGGGGAAGAAGGGAAAGGGGTGTCGTGAATCTGGGAGGGCGCAGGGTATTCCTTATTTGGTGGTCTTTTCAGGTATCCTGGGGGACCGTTGGTCCCGCCCCTCGAAAGGCGGGAAGGCTGGGCTGGGTTCAAAGTCCCCAGGTCAGTTCCTGGAACTGGGTGGTCCGAAATGTCTCCAGGGCAGTTTCTGGAACTGGGTGGTCCGGAGAATTTCGGTCTGATGCAACCTGTGAATCTGACTGTGTTCCCCTGCCTCGGGCCAGTTGGCCTTACATTCATCTCTTTCATCTGGCTGTTGCTGCTGTTGACTTAAAAAAATGCACAACGTGAGAATTGCGAGTTACGTTTTATTTGGGGCAAAATGAGGGCTGCAGCCTGGAAGACAGCATCCCAGATAGCTCTGAAAAACTGCTCCAAAGAGGTTCGGGGGAAGGTCAGTATACATGTGATTTTGGTGAAGGGGGAGTACATGCAGTCGAGCACGTATTTTTTGCAGAGGTTTCTGCTAGTCTCCTGAAGGTCACTACTAGTCAAGAGGAGCAGACGTCACCATGAAGGATTTTAGTGTTTTTCTAGATATGAGGAGATACAAGAACTGTGCTCATAAAATCGGCTCCTGAAAAGAGTTCTGTGAGCACCTCTAACAAATTAATTGAACCCAAGGCAGGGTTCCTGGGAACCTCCAGTCAATAGCTGGTTGGTCAGAGGCACAGGTGATCGTCTGGGCTTGTGATCGTCATCCAAAGGAGGTAGGGTACATTTTGTAGGATGGAGCCCTTAAGCTGTTGGATATGATGCCATCTCTTAGTACATAATGTCAGAACTGAGTTGAACTGTAGGACACCCAGCTGGTGTCTGGAGAATTGCTTGGTGGTGTGTGGGAAAAACTTCTCCCCTGCCCCCCTCCCATTGGAAATCAGGTCCCAGATCCCTTTTATGGGGAATATGTTATTTATCCCCAAATCTTTTCTGCCAGATATTTATACTGTCACTCCAGCTTTCTTATGATCGGTTTTTGCATGTCATTTCTTTTTGTTTAACTTTTAACCTATATATAGACACAGTACTCCTGAGTCATGCTTTTATCCATTTTGATTATCTCTGTCTAGGATTTGGCTTGTAAAAGCAATGTTAGTTGACTGTAAATATCAGCATGGATGGATTTAAGCATACCTCCTCACTGCTTATATTCTGTTGTCTTAAATCTTCTTTGTTGATTGTATTCTCACTTTTGCCACAAACTGTGGCAGTAGTACTGGCAACGCTGGTGGTAAAAGAATTTACTGAGTCAGAAGAAAGGGTAGAAAGCAAGATTTATTGAGTACACTGCAAGGGAGCAGCAGGTGAGACCAAGAGGGGGTCTGCACAGGAGGAGAGAAACTGGCTTCTTTTCTGGTCCCGTCTGTTCACCATTGGGTTAATGTTCCACCTATATGGTGGTTAAGGCTGGGTGTGTCGTAGCTCAGTCTTCCTGGAATGCCAACTGCTTGTGACTGCTGGTAATTTTCCATTGGGGGAAGGTGTGATGGTCTTATCTTAAAATGACCTCCGCAGTCTAAGATGGCTGTTCTCTTGCTAAGCTCCACAACTTTCCTACCTTCTTTTGAATTGACTATACTTTAGTATGCTATTTCATCTTAACTGTTTATCCTAATATTCTAATTCATCATCCCTCTTCAGTTTTCCTTTTTGGTACTTGCATTCATGTGTATATCATGCAAATTGATCTAGATTTTCCATAGGCAAACTGATTTTAAGGGTACAAAGAAAAAAGAGGGCTCCAATAATTATGAAATAAGTGATCAGGAGATAAAAGCATTATGTCCAAATCTATTTCCATAGACTGTCTATGATATATTTTAAATACTTTTTTACTAAAAGTGACTAACATTTAAATTGAGTTTTGCTTGCTGTTTTTTTTTTTTTTGAGCTTTTATTTATTTATTTTGGCCTCTCGACATGTGGTATCTTCGTTCCCTGACCAGGGATCAAACCTGTGCCCCCTGCAGTGGAGGCATGGAGTCTTAACCACTGGACCACCAGGGAAGTCCCTTGCTTGCTGTTTTGATATAAAATCTTTTAGTACTTCTTTACAGTAACAATACATTTTAATTAAGAAATTTACTTGACATAGCTTTTAAATAGGCTAAAATACTATTTTACTAAAACAAGTAATGGATTACTGGTTTATTCTAACATCATCACATTTTATCTAATGGAATTCATATGTTCTATTGACATAGCTTTATGTCTCCTAACCCAAGAGTAAGAAAAGCTGTGGGTCGTGAAAAGAGTCAGATACAGAAAATACTTAGCAATTGGAGCAATTCTATACCTAGAGAAAGAGAGCTAAGATAATCAATTTATTCTTTGATACTTAAGAAATTTTATACTAGACATGAAAGATGTCTGAGTCTGGCAAAGATAAAATGAGAAATTTTAACAAACAAAAAGCAATATACCAAATTTATGAAACAAATATGAATTTCACAACAACACTTGAAAGGCAAGAAATATTATATTTCTTTAATACTCAAAATCATGTCAAATCTGGTTCCAAACACAAATCAATAAAATAAACCATGATTTTAAATGTCAGACATTAATGGTGGCTCTTCTGATATCCAAAGGATGTTCAATGTTCCCAGGCTCTTATGGTTCTAGAAAAATGGGGAAGGGACCAGGGTTGTTGCCCTCAGTACTTTTGTTTCTTCTGCAATACAATTATATGGCTGAATGCCATATGTTTCAGCCTGTATTGGATGGAAATTCTCACCATGGTTTGGACATGTCTATCCTCCGCTACCACCACATTGGGTCATGGAGACTTCACTGTGCGGGGAAGTTTGTAGGTTTAGATGTCAGTTTTACCAGGTATCAGAAACCTAGTCCCATTCGGTGTCTCCAGTTCTGTGTACCACCCAGAGAAACTTGCAACTCCATTCCCTTTCCCTTTCCCATTCTCAAAGAAACTACCTAGAATTAAAATCCTCTCTTTTTATTTCTCAAAGCCTGCACCTTTATTCCTTTCTTTCTCACCAAGTCCACTTAATTACTCTAAGAGGCTAAACTTTGGGAAATAAAGCCGGATTAACTCTTCTAGAAGTAAATAAAACCTCTATCTTCAAAATGGTAAACCCTGTCTCCCCTCTTCAGGGGGTATCTGACATTCTTTCATGACTAGACTACAGCTGAGAAAACAGTTAATTTCATAACTGGCAATTCTGCTACACTAACATTTTAAATATATTGCTCTTCTTTACATACTTATTTCTGTAGCAAAGGCTGTGTTTCTGGCTATGTAAGTGGAATTTTAAATTACAATGCAATATTATATAACTATAGACATCATAAAAATTCATAGTGAAAGGTACAGTATTACTTCAGGTGAAGAATCTCCAAATCACATGTTTGTAAAGTGTTAAACCTAGCGATCTTCAAAATCCACACACACAAAAACTAAAACAAGGTAGTTGTGAGGTTAATTCCAGTGAAAAACGTGCAAGTGCACATGCTCATCCTAATGCCTCTCAATCAGTGCACTTCTGCTCTTTAACTCACTGTGAGATAAAATGAAGCACACCCGGCGGCAGAGTCAAGATGGCGGATTAGGAGGACGCAGATTTCACATCTCCTCACAACTAGGGCACCTACCAAGCCCTGGTGGGGGACCGCGGACACCTAAGGGGATGGGAGGAACCCCCAGCAACCGAGTAGGATGTGGGGCGTGGGGGAAGTGAAGGAGGAGGAGAAGTGGAGGTGGGACAGGACTGGCACCACTGAGGGTCTGCTGGGGGAGGGGGAAGGGATCCCATGCCTGAAGGGGGAAATTGGGGGACCATTGGGAGGGCAGAAGATCAAAAGGGAGTGTGGCCAGGTTTCCCCTGCCCACTTGGGCCCCCGGAAGCCTGCTGAGATCCTGGGTCTGATCCTCTGCCCACCGAGGCCCCCTCCAACTGCGTGGGTCCTGAAGGAATGGGAGGGAGGGAAAGGGGAGCAAAAGTAAAGGTCGGAGCTCCAGGAACTGCAACCCTGAGGAGTGGCTGGGGGAGGGGAGGAGTTCCTACACCCAGTGGAACCCACCCCCACCCATGGTTAGGAGTCCAGCAGGGATGGGGGAGACCCTGGGGGAGACGGTTGGGGGGTGCGCAGGAATGGAAGGGAATGCAGCCAGCACTTTCCCTGTCCACTTAGGCACCAGGGAAGCTATTGGGCTCCCAGGCCTAATCCTCTGCCCTCAGAGCACCTTCTGCTGCACAGAAGCCCTGCCCCTACACCCCCATCCAGGGACCTACCACTAGACTCAGAGACCCCCTGTGAAACCCACTCCAATGCATGGGGCTTAACCCCACTTACACATCCTGACACGGGGCTTGGTCCCCCTGCTGCCCCCCTTTTTTTTTTCTGTTATGGTTTTATTTTACCTTGCTGTAGTTGTTTGAATTATATTTTTATTTTTCCTAATATATTTTATATATTTTTTATCTTTCAAATTTTATTTTGCTTTTTATTCTTTGATATTGTACTGCTCCTTTTTTCTTTCTTTCTTTCTTTCTTTTTTTTTTTTTTTTTTTTTGTTGCGCCATGAGCTTGCAGTATCTTGATACCCAGGCCAGGGGTCTGGCCTGAACTCCTGTGGTGCAAGCTCCAAGTCCAAACTGCTGGACTAACAGAGAACCTCAGACCTCAGGGAATATTGGTCAGAGAGACGCTGCCCTGAGGTCCTAAGCTCAGCACCAAGACCCGGCTCTATCCAACTGCCTGCAAACTACAGTGCTGGACACCTCAGACCAAACAACCAGTAAGACAGGAATACAGGCCTGCCCATTAAAAACAACAACAAAAAAAAGAAACAACAACAAAAAAATGTTACAGACAAAGGAGCAAGGTAAAAACCTACAATACCAAATAAATGAAGACAAAATAGGCAACCTTCCTGAAAAAGAATTCAGAGTAATGACAGTAAACATGATCCAAAATGTTGGAGAAAGAATGGAGGAAATACAAGAAACATTTAACAAGGATCTAGAAGAACTAAGAGCAAACAGTGATGAACAACACAATGACTGAAATTAAAAATACTCTAGAAGGAATCAATAGCAGAATAACTGAGGCAGAAGAATGGAACAGTGAGCTGGAAGATAAAATGGTAGAAATAACTGCCAGGGAACACAATAAAGAAAAAAGAATGAAGAATTGAGGAGAGTCTCAGAGACCTCTGGGACATTAAATGCACCAACATTCAAATTACAGGGGTCCCAGAAGAAAAAGAGAAAAATAACGGTTCAGAGAAAATATTTGAAGAGACTATGCTTGAAAACTTCCCTAATATGGGAAAGGAAATAGTCAATGAAGTCCAGGAAGCACAGAGAGTCCTATACAGGATAAACCCAAAGTGAAACACACCAAGAGACATATTAATCAAAGTATCAAAAATTAAATACAAAGAAAAAAATATTAAAAGCAGCAAGGGAAAAGCAACAAATAACATACCAGGGAATCCCCATAAGGTTAACTGCTGATCTTTCAGCAGAAGCTCTGCAAGTCAGAAGGGAGTCGCAGGACATATTTAAAGTGATGAAAGGCAAAAACCTACAACCAAGATTACTCTACCCAGCAAGGATCTCATTCAGATTCAACGGGGAAATTAAAACCTTTACAGAGAAGCAAAAGTGAAGAGAATTCAGCACCACCAAACCAGCTTTACAACAAACACTACAGGAGCTTCTCTAAGCAGAAAACACAGAGAAGGAAAGGACCTGCAAAAACAATCCCAAAACAATTAAGAAAATGGTAATAGGAACATACATAATGATAATTACCTTAAATGTAAATGGATTAAATGCCCAACCAAAAGACATAGACTGGCTGAATGGATACAAAAACAAGACCTGTATATAGCTGTCTAGAAGAGACCCACTTCAGACCTAGGGAAACAAACAGACTGAAAGTGAGGGGATAGAAAAAGATATTCCATGCAAATGGAAATCAAAAGAAAGCTGGAGTAGCAATTCTCATATCAGACAAAATAGACTTTAAAATAAAGATTATTACAAGAGACAAAGAAGGACACTACATAATGATCAAGGGATCAACCCAAGAAGAAGATATAACAATTAGAAATATTTATGCACCCAACACAGGAGCACCTCAATACCTAAGGCAAATGTTAAGAGCCATAAAAGGAGAGATTGACAGTAACACAATCATAGTAGGGGATTTTAACACCCCACTTTCACCAATGGACAGATCATCCAAAATGAAAAAACTAAGGAAACACAAGCTTTAAAAGATCCATTAAACAAGGTGGACTTAATTGATATTTGTAGGACATTCCATCCAAAAACAAAAGAATACACTTTCCTCTCATGTGCTCATGGAATATTCTCCAGGAGAGATCATATTTTGGGTCACAAATCAACCATTGGTAAATTTAAGAAAATTGAAATCGTATCAAGTATCTTTTCTGACCACAATGCTATGAGACTAGATATCATTTACAGGAAGAAATCTGTAAAAAATACAAACACATGGGGGCTAAACAATGCACTACTAAATAGCCAAGAGATCACTGAAGAAATCAAAGAGGAAATCAAAAAATACCTAGAAAAAAATGACAATGAAAACACAATGAGCCAAAACCTATGGGATGCAGCAAAAGCAGTTCTAAGAGGGAAGTTTATAGCAATACAATCCTACCTGAAGAAACAAGAAACAACTCAAATAAACAACCTAACCTTACACCTGAAGCAATTAGGGAAAGAAGACCAAAAATACCCCAAAGTTAGCAGAAGGAAAGAAATCATCAAGATCATATCACAAATAAATGAAAAAGAAATGAAGGAAACAATAGCAAAGATCAATAAAACTAAAAGCTGGTTGTTTGAGAAGATAAACAAATCAATAAACCATTAGCCAGACAGAGCCAAATAAAAAGGGAGAACATTCAAATGAATAGAATTAGACGTGGAAAAGGAGAAGTAATAACTGACACTGCAGAAATGCAAAGGATCATGAGAGATTACTGCAAGCAACTCTATGCCAATAAAATGAACAACCTGGAAGAAATGGGCAAATTCTTAGAAAAGCACAACACTCTGAGACTGAACCAGGAAGACATGCAAAATATGAACAGACCAATCACAAGCACTGAAATTGAGACTGATTGAAAATCTTCCAACAAAGAAAAGCCCAGGACTAGATGGCTTTACAGGCAAATTCTATCAAACATTTAGAAAAGAGCTAACACCTATCCTTCTCAAACTCTTCCAAAATATAGCAGAGGGAGGGACACTCCCAAATTCATTCTATGAGGTCACCATCACCCTGATAGCAAAACCAGACAAAGATGTCACAAAAAAAAAGAAAACTACAGACCTCTGATGAACATAGATGCAAAAATCCTCAAGAAAATAGACATTTCTCCAAAGAAGATATACAGATTGCCAACAAACACATGAAAGGATGTTCAACATCACTAATCATTAGAGAAATGAAAATGAAAACTACAATGAGGTATCACCTCACACCAGTCAGAATGGCCATCATCAAAAATCTACAAACAGTAAATGCTGGAGAGGGTGTGGATAAAAGGGAACCCTCTTGCACTCTTGGTGGGAATGTAAATTGATACAGCCACTCTTGGGAACAGTATGGTGGTTCCTTAAAAAACAAAAATAGAAGTACCTTATGACCCAGCAGTCCCACTCCTGGGCATATACCCTGAGAAAACCATAATTCAAAAAGAGTCATAGGGCTTCCCTGGTGGCACAGTGGTTGAGAGTCCACCTGCTAATGCAGGGGACACGGGTTCGTGCCCCGGTCCCGGAAGATTCCACATGCCGCGGAGCGGCTGGGCCCGTGAGCCATGGCCGCTGAGCCTGCGCCTCTGGAGCCTGTGCTCCACGATGGGAGAGGCCACAGCAGTGAGAGGCCTGCGTACCGCAAAAAAAAAAAAAAAAAAAAAAAAGAGTCAGGTACCACAATGTTCATTCCAGCACTGTTTACAATAACCTGGACGTGGAAGCAACCTAAGTGTCCATCGACAGATGAATGGATAAAGAAGATGTGGCACATATATATAGTGGAATATTACTCAACCAAAGAAAGAAACACAATTGAGGTATTTGTAGTGAAGTGGATGGACCTAGAGTCTGTCATACAGAGTGAAGTAAGTCAGAAAGACCAAAAGAAATACTGTGTGCTGACACATATACATGGAATCTAAAGAAACAAAAATGTTTCTGAAGGACCTAGGGGCAGGACAGTAATAAAGACGCAGACAGAGAATGGACTTGAGGACACGTGGAGGGGGAAGGGTAAGCTGGTATGAAGTGAGAGTGTAGCATTGACATATACACACTACCAAATGTAAATTAGATAGCTAGTGGGAAGCAGCTGCATAGCACAGGGAGATCAGTTTGGTGCTTCGTGACCACCTAGAAGGGTGGGATAGAGCGGGTGGGAGGGAGTCGCAAGAGGGAAGGGATATGGGGATATACGTATGCATATAGCTGATTCCTTTTGTTACACAGCAGAAACTAACACAACATTGTAAAACAATTATATTCCAATAAAGTTGTTAAAAAGAAAATGATGCACACCCCTAAAGTATGAAGCAAAAGAAACTCAAATAATCTCAAATCAGACAGTTTCTGATATTTGATGATTAAAGCACAGTCATTCACCAGATACATTAAACAATTACCTAGTAAGCTAAACATTTAATCAGCAAATAAAAGTTGATTGTGGGAGAGAGTAGTTTTCTGTTACTAAAAATAAATTTGAATTTTAGGCAAGATGGAAGACTAGGGAAATGATTACAAAAATCTAGATAATAAGATTTTCATTGAATTTTGGATAGAAGTGCAGATGAAACTGAGCGACTTGAGAAAAAGTATGGAATAGAACTTAGTCATGGGATGGTTGTGAGGAGGTGTTGGTAAAGTTTAGAGAGGTGGACTGATGGCCATATTATCTGATAGTTTTTAATCCTTTTAAGATATCTGATATTTCATATCATTGCTTATTTTCAGATGAGAAAAATCAAAGCCCACACAATATGGCAGGGCCAGTATCTTATCTCACTTCTAATTCCAAAGTACATGTTTCTAATAATATGGCATCTGTTGGTCACATGTGTTGGGAGAGGCAGGGTGAGTGGGAGGAAGCAATTTTGTGTTTTTGGTATTTTGATCTTAGGTAAGAGATGTCAGGCTATATTATTAAATGGATATTTTTAAATGATTCCAATATTGTGGGTTTATCTGCCTTAATTATATCAGTAAGTGCAACCCTAATAATTTAAAAGAATAATTTGAGGCCTAAAAAAGAAAATGTGAGACAAAATTTGCTTTAATGTCGAATGGTAAGTAACTGTTACATAAGAGTGGAGGATTCCGAACTAACAACATCAACAGAGTAAACCTACTAATAGCCAATTAAGCTGGTTATGACTACTGGCCCGTCAGTTAAGTGCTTTGGTGTGCTCTTACTAAAACTGTACCCTCATTAGAGAACATACTGGCTGTCATCTTCAGAAGATGATTTAATCATTGCTTTAACACAGATTTATGTAAACCATATCTGTTTAATTAGTGAAGGCACAGAAACTCAAAAAAAAAAACCTAACTAAATCTGTTATGAAATTTAAAAATTAAAACTGAAGAAAAAAAATTAATGTCTCTTCATTCTATTCTATTTTATATAACTTCCAAGATTTTGAAACTTTCAAAAGTTGAGAAAACTTTTTAGAAATCCATGTCTCCTCTTTGCATATGTGTATGTAAGTACATTATATGTATGTATACTTTTATGAGTATTTGCTTGAATATATGTGTATGCATATATTGAATGTGTATACACATATATTTAATCAAATACTCATGAGTATGCATATATGTATGATGTATATATCTACATATATACATACACATATACACAGACTACTATATATGGGTATTAAATAATTATGTGATTTGTTCTAGGCATTCTTTTCAATAAACTTTAAATTCTAGAGTATTTTTAGATTTGCAAGAACATTGCAAAGATAGCTCAAAGAGTTTCCATATACTCCACACCCAGTTTCCCCTATTTTTAAAATCTTAAATTAGTATGGTACATTAGTTTATAATTCATGAACCTATATTGATATGTCATTATTAACTAAAGTCTATCATCTATTCAGATTTTCTTAACTTTTTACCTAATGTCCTTCATCTGTTTCAGGATTCCATATGCGAATATCACGTGACATTTTGTTGTCATGTCTCCATGAGCTCCTCTTGGCTCTATTTCTAGGCACTCGTTTTATGGCTTAACCTTCACAATAGCCCCACAAATATGAGGCCCATTTTACAGATGAGAAAATCATGACTTTCAGGTACATTAAGTAAGAAGACGTGGGAGTTTAAATAAGGACTCTCTGATTTTGATATCAACTATTTTTATACTATACCTCAGCCACTTTTATTTATATAATTTTACCCAAACTGGCTAAGAGTTAATACAATGAAGGGATATTGGACCACATGTAACTTTTCAAAAAGACATATTATAAAGGTATATGCAAAAACAGAGTAGTGGGTTGACACATTTCTCCACATTTCTGTAACATTTTATTTTGATTATACGTTTAATGTAATATACACACTAGAGTTAGCATCCAAGATTGTGATGTCAGTGGTGATGGTTCCACAAAGTACTGAGATGTCCAGCTTCTCTTGTCAGTGGGGCTAGACACACAGACCTATGGCCATGAACACTGAAATCGAAGATCCTCTGTCTCTTTTCAGTCTAGAGTTCATGGGGCTGCCCATCTCAAGAGGACCCACAGGATCTCAGGCAATGAGGATTTTAATGGTGACCCTGACCATGACGACTGTGCTTCTTCTCTTGCCTTCTCCTGAATTTCTGGATGCTATGATCTAAATGTTTGTGTGCCCCCCAAATTTATATATTGAAATCCTCACCCCCAAATGTGATGATATTAGGAGGTGGGCCTTTGGGAGGTGCTTACATCATGAGAGTGGAGCCCTCAGGAACAGGAGTAGTACTTTATAAAACACAAAGAGATCCCTTGTTCCCCACCACCTGAGAACACATGGAGAAGGTGCTGGCTATGAATCAGGAAGAGGGCCTTCACCGGAACATGACCAAACAGCAGCCTTGATCTTTGACATCCCAGTCTCTAAAAGAGTGAGGAATAAATTTCTAATGTTTATGAGCTAACTAGCCTTTGGTATTTTATAGTAACAGTCTAAATGGACTAAGACACTGGGCCTCCAAAGATTCTTACATGATCTTAGAACGGATTTAAGACCCCTCCTATATGACTGAGAACGTATCTCTTGTCAGCTCTGTGAGTCATTTATAAGTCAGATTCAGTTTATTCAAGCAATAGATGTGTGAAGGTTTTTTTTCCCCATCATTTTGTGTGTACTAATGTTTTATTTTGATATAATTATGTTTGAAAGAGATTTAAGAGGATGTTTATAACTTTGTTTTTCAAAGTGTGCATTATGAAACATTAGTAACATGGAAAAATCAAATTTGAGGGTCATACACTAGTTTTTTAAAATATAAATATTATAGAAAAATAGAATATATCAGGTATCAGTGACATATATGCAATACATATATATTCTAGAAAATATTGAAATATATAGCTATCAATGATAAATATTGTTTCATGAAGCCTACATGTGTTTATTAAGGATAGTGTCAAAGATATTTTGTAACATGGGGCATAGTCAAAACAAGATTGAAAACCACTGCTTGAACCCCATATGCTTTGCTTAACCTCCAGAGATGGAAAATTCACTACCTCCTCCAACAACTAACTCAATGTTGAACTAATTCTAAATAATGTAAGAGGATTCCCCTAATGCTGAGTTGAATAAACCTTACTATCATTTCTATCCCTCCTTATACTTCCCTTTTAAGCATTATGCAATATGCCTAATCCTTCTACTACATTTTAGCCTTTTTACTTATTTGAAAAGTTGTTGTCCATGTTATCTTATCTTGGCTAAGTGTTTGTATTTCATTTGACCATTTATAACAAAATATTCCCATCTCTCATGTTCCTAACTTGTCTTATTTTTTATAGTCCATAAATTCGTAATTGTAGAAAAAGTTACTATTATTCACAGCTAAAGTCTTTGTGATATCTATCAAGATCTTCTATAATTGCAAATACAGGCACATAGTATTATAATGTGAGGTATTAGCAAATTATTTGTAGCTATTAATCAGTCCTGGTGATTGAAGGAGAAATACCTATTCCCTGGAAAATAGTGTGAGCGCAGCAACTTGTGGAAATCACATTTGTCAACATTTTCATTTGCTGTCTGGGCCAGGCATTTAGTCCTACAGAATTTGCAGCTTCGAGTGCTTTTAATGAATTCACTGTGTATAGCTAAAGGCTGAGTAAAAAGAGAAGCTGGAGCAAATAGAGAATTACTATACAAAACCTGACTGTCAGTTCCAATTTAGACTTTTCTACTCCAGTTACTCCAAGTTAAGCAGGCACACCTCTGAGCTGCTGCTACAGGCAAGCAATTCCAGGAGTGGTAAGGAGCTTGGTCACTTGATTTCCCAAATATCTTTCTTTTGCTGCTGAGGGAGCATGGCCCACTCTCCACAGCCAAGTTTATCTCTTTGGTAAGACATCAGTATAGTTTAATGTCATGGCCAATTTGTATTGGATCAGTTACATGCTGGCTTAATAGAGGAGAAGTTTTGACATTATTATGAAACATTTACATCATAAAAGTTATGAAAAATCTGGGCTTCCCTGGTGGCACAGTGGTTGAGAGTCCGCCTGCCGATGCAGGGGACACGGGTTCGTGCCCCGGTCTGGGGAGATCCCACATGCCACGGAGCGGCTGGGCCCGTGAGCCATGGCCGCTGAGCCTGCGCGTCCGGAGCCTGTGCTCTACAACGGGAGAGGCCACAACAGTGAGAGGCCCGCGTACCACAAAAAAAAAAAAAAAAAAAAAAAAAGTTACGAAAAATCCTGTCGGCCTAAACTAATTTGACATTTCACTCTGTTCACTGAAAGAGGCCAAATTATGGATTTTCTTTTTAATGTTGAAGGGTTGATTCACTTCTCATTAGTTAAATCTCCGAAGTATTTGGAATTAAGATGTCAGGTTTTATACATGAAGCAAAAGGCATTTTAATTTCTCATTGTGAATATCTCAGAGTTTAAATTACACCTCTAAGAGAAGAAGAGAGTGCTGTGATTGTGCCTTGATTATTTGTATATCACAGCAGAAAGGAGAGAAGAATATATTTCTATTCCTTTGAGACAAATAATAATGACGTGGTTATTGGCAGCAAAGCATCTTTCAGCTAAAGTAGCACAGTAAACCTGTATGCAGTACCTACTCAGAAGACTGCAGGGAGGATCTGGGTATATCCATTAGGGGATTTTATGTTGTAAATCTATGAACTCATCTAGAGCATAGTATATCTTCATAAATTACTCTTTTTTTTTTTTTCTTTTTTTGCTGTATGCGGCCTCTCCCGCTGCGGAGCACAGGCTCCAGACTCACAGGCCCAGCGGCCATGGCTCATGGGCCCAGCAGCTCCGCGGCACATGGGATCCTCCCGGACCGGGGCATGAACCCGCGTCCCCTGCACCGGCAGGCGGACTCTCAACCACTGCGCCACCAGGGAAGCCCCATAAATTACTCTTAAAATCAAGACCTCCTTCGTTCCCAAAACCTCATGGTAAACCACTGCAGATATACTAGAATTTACATAGTTAATTTGCAACAAGTTAGCAAGCATTTAGCAATATAAAATATCCTGAACATAGAGCCAGAGACAGAAGAAATAGAAATGTGTCACTACCCAGGAGAAGTTTAATATCTACTATGGGTTCAGAAATGTGATGTATGTCAAGGTCAATTAAAGGAACCATAAACCAAAAGAATTAGAGGATATGATAGAATCTGTACTATGGAAAACATAAAATATTAAATGGGCCTTGAGGAAAATGTAGGATTGAAGTTTTTAGAAAGATGGGAGAAGGATTTTGAAATGGGATTATTAAATATTAGTGGCTTTCCCTAAATGCCTTAATACTAAGAATTACTTGGGCCATGTCTTAGGACATTTCAGCTGCTAGGACAGAATACTGCAGGCTGGGTGGCTTATAAAACAGAACTTTATACCTAGTACCACAATTCAAGAGGCTGGGAAGTCCAAGATTAGGGTGCTGGCAGATTCAGTGTCCAGTGAGAGCCAGATTCCTTTTCCATAGAGGACTCTCTGTGCAGAGTCCCCACAAGGAGGAAGGGAGCTCCCTTGGGTCTCTTCTATAAGGGCACTAGTCCCATTCATGAGAGAGAGCCCTACGCTCATGACCTAATCAAGTCCCAAAGGCCACACATCCAAATACCATCACACTGGGAGTTAGGATTTAATGAATTTTTCAGGGACACAAACATTCCGTCTACAGCAGAAGGAATGTTAAAAGATAGTATACACACCATACCAGATGAATTGAGAAAGTCATTGGATATACAGAGTGGAGTGGAGGTACATATTTTTAACTAAAACAAAGAAAATAAATCAAAAACCCTTGATCTACTGTCCCATTTTCTGTTTCCTTTTATAGAAAAACTCTGAAAGACTTGTATTCTTCATGAACCTAATCCTGGTACTTCCTCCTATATTCTCTTGAACACGTAAGAAAATCAGCCTTTTCCCCTCTATTTTACTTAAGCTCTTACCAGGTTCAAGACAGGTTTCCATTTGGCCAATTCCCATGTCAATTTTCAGTCTTCATCATTGAGTACCAAATGTCCTGGTCTCTCTGGGTCTGAGTGTTTCCCTGGGTATGTGGTGTCAGTGATAAAATCAGGAGAGTTCTAAGTAAAATGGGACAGTTGATCACCTCCTCTTTTTGGAACTGCTCTCTTTACTTGACCTGAGGGACCACACTTTGATGTTCCTTGTTCTGCATTATAGGCCACTACTTTGATGGCTGCCACCTCTCTGACCTCATTTTCTTTCATCTTCTATCGCCATCACTCAGCTCATACAACACTGGCTTCCATGCTGTCTCTGGACCACTGAGCTAACACCATCAGGGTATTTGTGCTTTTTCTTTACTTTGCCTCTAATGCTCTCATTGTAGTGCCTATAGAAATCTGCTTGACCTTCTCTGTCCCTCCATTTTGGTCTCTGAAGTAATGTCACCTTCACAAAGGTACCACTCATGACTACTGAATATATCACACATTTTTTCTATTGCTTTTGGCTTTTTTTTCCTTCATGAAGTTTATCACCACCTGATTTAATTACAATTATATATTATACATAAATATATTTAACATATTAATATGTATTTACTATAATAAAATAAATGTAACATGAAAACATGTTCTCCAACTAATTTTTTTAGTTTGATTTTATACTATAGATTTAATTTTTTAAACAGTAATAACTTGAATCATATTTTCTTTTTTAAATTTTGTTATTTTGTTAGAAAATTTTGTTAGAAAATTTTCTACTTTTTTTCAAAAAAATTTAAAAGTTCTTTACTTTTATTTATTTGTACCCTCTTTTAATGTGTAATGTTGGTATTTAATGCCTTCTCTTTTATTCTTTCAAAGATCCAGCTTTCATTCTTCTTCATATTTGTTTTCCATTTTGCAAATCTCTATTACTATAAGTAACTCTATTACTTCCATCCACTTTCTTTGGGATTATTTTTTTATTCTTTTTCCAACTTCTAGATTTAGAAGCCACCTGATTACTTTTCAATTTTAAAATTTTTCAATAGAATACCTACAACTATAAGTTTTAGTGTAACTCAAGTTTAGATATATTTTAATAATCCCCCAAATTTAGATGTATTCTGATAATCCCATTTCTCATTCTTAAACATATTTAGTAATTTTTATGATAGCTCCTTTACCTGTGGATTATGTAATAGTTTGTGTTACACAATATATATGAAGTGTTTTTGTCTCTGTTCTTGTTATTCATTCCTGAATTTATTCTTCGATAGGCAGAAATTATGCCCTGCACATTATCAAATCTTTAGTGTTTGTTGACAGCAACCTAATGAGGTAGATACTGTAATTATCCCCTCTTTGCAGATTGGAAAACTGAACAGCATAGGTGGTAAGAAAGACACAAATGGTGGAATTGGTAATTAAACTCAGGAAGCCTGTCTCTAGAGTCATCTCTTAGTGTATTTAATATCATTTTGACTCCTTCATTGATTTTTGGGGGATTTTCACTGCTAGTTTTTCAGATTTTACAGAAATTTTATTATCTCCACTTCTTGTAGAGCTACTTCTCCTTTTTGTTGGGTGTGATGCCTCCATTATTGATCCTCTCATATGGTTTTCAATTTTATTACTGTGACAATTTTATGCTAATTTATGGCCAGGTTTTTTTGTACAGGGGAAACATTAATTGTTTTCCATACCCAGATCGTCAGGAAGAAGACATGATGTCCTGTATTAGCATAGGAGTGGGGTATAGAGGTTTTCCAATCTTTTTTTTTTTTAACATCTTTATTGGGGTATAATTGCTTTACAATGGTGTGTTAGTTTCTGCTTTATAACAAAGTGAATCAGTTATACATATACATATGTTCCCATATCTCTTCCCTCTTGCTTCTCCCTCCCTCCCACCCGGTTTTCCAATCTTTTTAAATAGAGGGGCTGCCCTTTCTGTGCCCCAGCTTACTTAATTGTCACTGGAAGAAGAGTGAGGGAGAAATACTTCTGTGCAGGAAGGAATAGTACTTTATCTAAAGGCCAGTAGCATGAAAAGTAAAATACTTATAGCTCTTTTTAGAGAGTATAGACTTGGCTATTTTTTTTAAATAATCTCTATTTTATCTCTATAAAGTTTGGACTTACACAAGAATTTATGTACTGTTAAATAGAGCTATTTGAAATAAATGGGCCCAATCTGCCTAACAGAATCAAGGTTCTATTTCTCAGAGAAGGCAAACCTTTGGTATTTGATGAAATGATGGTAGACATAGAGCAACATTTACTAAGATGCATCTGTGTGCAAGGTAGCATGCTAAAAAGAGGAAGAAATCTGTCCTATGTGACATGACTCATAACAAATAATAAAAGCAGAGCTGGTACTTTTTTTTCCCAAAATCTTTATTTTTAAACATAATATTATACTTTAGCAGCATCCCCTTCTTTTAGAATCCTCCTTAACACAGGTTTGTATTTGTTAGGAGAAGTTACAAGATACACTACTTATTTTCAAACACACACTTAGGTTATAGATGGTGAAAAGGAAACCGTTTAGAGAAACACTGGGGGGAAAAAACAATATAATTGTAGGATGTGTCCAAATTCTTTATTTGGTAAACAGTTTCATTCCAACATTCTAAAATTCCTTCCGTGTCAAAAATTCTGAAAGACTGGAAATTACTTTTCCTAGCTTGTTTGCCAGCAGGGTTTCAGTTAGAGTTAACTGATGAGAAGAACTTGCTTGAGATGGAAAGTAGAATTTTAAAAAAAGCTATTATTCTTGGTGAAAGCTTAAAGCAGGCATGTGGCATGTGTATATGATAGATGTGATATTTTAACTGGACAGTTCAAGCATGTCCCTAAGAATCATGCCCTCTGGTGCTTTTCAGAAGCAGCCATCACCTGTGGTGCCTCCCTTAAGATTCTTGAACTTTCCGATTTTCTGAAAAACAGATACATCCTCTCTAACGTTTGTTTTCCCAGTCCTTCTAATTGTGGTTTAAGACTCAAACTCTTACTTGAAATACATAGAGTGGCTGATGTATAAATGAAAACTTTTAAGTGAGAGAGGGGAAGTTCAAAATAACATAATGTCAAAACTCCAGTATTAAATTAAAAGCAAGTTAGCGCATAAGGAAACATATTGATGTAAAGAATAATCAAGGAAAAAAAAATGACCATAGAGTGACACATGTGGAAGCTTCAGATAACGGAATTCCCTATCATAGATTTAAAAATTATACTTAAAATAATAGTATGTAAAAAGAGGTAAAAGACAATATTGAAAATGTTGGCCTGAGAATTTGTATATCTAGCACGTTCCTGGGTATTGCTGATGCTACTGATCTGGGTATCACATTTTGATAACTACTGCTTTAGCGGATGCTGTCAGTGTGTGGAACCCTTTCCTGTTATAGAGGATGCAGTCGCAACTTGGATATCAGTTTAATTCACCTTTGTGTGCCCATCCCCCGGTTTATCTTTACTTCAATCTTAGTAATTTATATTGCAGCCTTTTCAGATAACTTGATTTTGCCCAGACATGGAAAAACAAGAATTACTTGGTAATTTTTGTCCCCCTAGAGCAGCCTGTATCCAGTGGCATACTGGTAAAAAAAAACTAATAAATAAAAGCACAGCTCTTTCTCTGAGATAGGACAAATTCTTCAGTGCAATTTACATGCCAGAGTTTCCTGTGATATCATGTTGAGATGGGGATTCCACTTGACATTAAGTCCCTTGCTTGATTCCATTCCCTTTTCTTTCCTGCTTTCATGCTCTTCCCTGTTTCTCTTTGGCTAATTCCCTTAATAAATCAAGTGTACAAGTACATGAAAACTGCAGAAACTGTATCATCTGTAGGCTCTTTCTATTACCTGTTTTTCACCTCTTAGCTATTACTATTCTTGTCTCTTGTTATATCTGATAACTTTTGATTGAATGCTAGACATTGACAAAAACAAACAAAAACAATGCACTGTCCAGTAAAGTATCCATTAATTATATGCAGCTATCTAAATAAACATTTACAATAATTAAAATTAAATAGAATAAAATTATGTTCCTAAGTCACAGTAGCCACATTTCAAGTGTTCAGTAGCCACATATGGCTAGTGGTTATACTTTTGGACATTGCAGCTTCCATAATAACAGAAAGTTTTATTGGAAAGTTCTGTTTTAGAGGCTTTGATTGATACTGTTTTCCTACAGTGAGGGTTTCTATAAAGTCTGATCACATTATTCCAATTAGAGGAAGCAATAATTAAATTTGCATTTAGTTTTTTTTAAGGGATGTCATTTTGGGTTTGCCTTTGTTCCTAGGATGTATCTCATATGTGTTCTCAAAGAATAACCTGGTGGTCTCTTAACTCTATTCTTTGTACTCCCAGGACAGTGGAGTTTTTAAAGGCTCTTTTTAGTTTAGTTGCTCCCTACCTGGTGAATTTTGCTTATATCCTAAAAGCCACAGTCTAAGAAAACAGAAACATCCTTTGTGTGAGGTAGGGAAATAGGACAGATTTGGTCTCACTTCTCTGTAGTTCTTTTGTCTACAGGATCTTGTCCCATTAAGTTTTGACTGCCTTAGCAGCTCTGAAATTCAACTTTCTCTCCCTAGTCCCATGACTCTACCAAAGACTCTGGCTTAAGAGTTCTGGTTGGTTGGCCAGCCCATTTAAGAATTGATGAAAATTTAGAGGAAGAAATCTTCACAGAAGACTGAGCTCACTTCAGAACATTTTTCTTCTCTCTGTTATCTTGGCCTTTCAATTCCTGACTGACTTATATGCCCTTCCATGCCTTTATTTAGTAGCTTAACTATAATAAACCTTTCTTTGTCTTTTCCCTTCCTTCTTACTTGAATTGTTAAATCTTTAGCTGGCTATCTTTCATTGGTTTTGAAAAATTCTTAGGCATCTTTTCTTCAAATATTGCTTTGGGCTTATTTTATTGCTCTTATTTTATCACTCTTATCTTTCCAAATCTCCAATTATCCATGTTAGATTACATTACTGTTCCTTTATATTATTCTCTGTTCTGTATTTAATATCCATTTTTATTTTCTGCTTCCATTCTGAATATTTTCTTTAAACCTGTGTTCCAACACATTATTCTCTTTTCATCTCAGTCTACTATCTTGTTAAACCCACTTTTTTAATTGAATTTTATACTTTCTAGTCCTCTGCTAAATTTTCTGTCTTGTTTTTTATCTTTTAAACATATTAAGCCTTATCTGGATAATTACATCATATGGATCTCTTCTGAGTCTGTTTTTACTATTTTTTTCTTTTTTGTATGTGTTTCTGCTTTATATTAATGGTGTATCTTTTTTCCTTTGTCACTTAATAGGTAATGTAGTACTGAATATCAAAGTAAAAAATTGTAGAAATAATTAAAGGACTGTAATTAGAAAACGGTTTTTATTTACTCTTGTCAGGTGTTAAGGGCAATGGCAACCCCAGATAACCTTAACCTGTTCATAGGAATTTTGATTATTTGAAGTGGTGCTGCTTTTCTTGAAAGTACCAGTATTTTTCTGATTCACTCTTACCTCTAGAACTTAGCATTTTATGTTCTAAAGACAAAGCATAGGGAGTTCAAAATCTTCCTCAGCTTGCCTGTTCCTGGACTTCATTTATACATATATATTTCCGAGAGGTCAGTTATATATAAAGTTACCCTTTCTCACTGATATTAGTGAGAAATTAACTTCAGTTAACACTACTAAAATTGTGTTAAACTAGAATGTATGTCTAAAAAAATTTCTTGGCATTCACAGTTATGAAGGCTTAATTAGAAATAATATAACCAATACTTATTTCTGGTATTAAATATATTCAGAAGAAAGGAGTGTTAAATACTGTCACAAACATTTGTTGCTTGTACATGGTTATCTGCTAGCATATTAAGATGCGTATTTCACTATATTTTATTTATTCCTCTAAAATAGGTCACTAACTGCCAGAAAAAAAGATGTAGTAGTTAGAGAAATATGATACCCGTGTATATAGTACAATAGAGTATGAGGGTAAAATGACTGTTAAAAATATATTTTAAATTTAAAAGCTTATGTAGCTAAATATGCACTTTTTTGTGGCAATTCTCCATAGTTCTTTATATTTCAATGAAATTTTTATACAAGTACATATTGATAGAATTGTTTTTTATTTGTTTATTGCTTACTGTGGAGCCTGGCATTTAGAGAAATACTAGTAAATACCACTGAGCCTTAGAGCTACATCTGAATAAATTACAATTCCTGTTTTCTGGATGCTGATTCTTACACTTATACATGCATGAATCTTTTAATAGTTCTTTCTTGGCATGCTTTGTCCAGTAAAATGCTGTTGGATTGTCTTTAAATTCTTATTTCACAGTCTTACTCATTTTCTTGGTTGTACTATAAATATTTTAGCCCTCCTCCACCTCCCCATATAATTTTTTCCTTGACAATGTTTAAATAATTGCTTTTGATTGACTAGAAAACAATATTCTTCAATATGAAACTATTTTTTTCTTAGTAAAGTAGAAGCTAGAAAGAAACAACATATTTCCCAATAAAATATCACATGGTTAGAGAATGTAAGACTGTAAAATAATGCGAAATTATTTTTGTTTATTATATTGAACCATTACTCCTTTGTATTTTAGTCTTCAAGACTGGTGTTTGGAAGTCTGGCATCAACCTGACTCTTGTAACTTCAAGTATTGTTTATCTTTTCTCTCATTCTCTTTCGTCTTACTTTATAGGCTTTTATAACTTTTTTATCTTGGGATATTTGAAATTTTGTCAGGTTGTGTATCTGTAGGCATTTTTTTAAATTCATTGTGGTATTTAAAAAGCTGTTCATCTTCTTTAAATAAGATATATCATATCCTCTGGGAAGTAGGTTCTTGGGTAGTGGAGGAAATAAAGATTTTATTTTTCTGATTTTAGTGTTGGTGGTTATCTCCATAACTCTAAATAATATAATTATATATTCTTGATTTGCTGATTATAAACAGTTTATTTATTTGCCACTATGAAACATTAAGAATTTATATCACTGACACTTTCTTCCTCTCCATTCCTTGTCCTTTTTATAGATTATATTATATATTTATCACCATATATCACAACCTGCTAATTTTAGACAGTACCCCAACTTTCTGTCCTTTAGTAGGAGGAGGTCAACATACTCACCTCCAAACACTATTTTACCATGCCCTATCCCCATATCTACCCACTTTACTATTTCTTCTATACCACAGAATTCATCAAATTTGTAATCTGGTGAATAAAATCGTATCTTCCAGGGTATGTTCATAGGTCGATTCCAATTTTCAAAGACAACATTCTGGCTATAAATATCATTTACTCTAGAAATGAGATAGTGAGTTTGGATTTATAGAGATGGATATGTGATCCTATGTTTTTATAATTCAGCATCACAAAGAAAAAGATACCTAACGGAAATTTGGAGAAAGCAAGGGAAAGAAAAACTCATAAAAAAACATTGTTAAAATTTAAATTTTATTGAATAGTCAACTTCTTGCTAACATCATCTTGCATTTTTATCATAAGTAACTGAAATTTATTTCCTTTGGAAATCATTACATTTGGAATCTTCTCTTATTTATACTAATTTAGACCGACTTCTTTCTAGGCTTAATACATAACTCACATTTGGAATTAAAAAATCTCTGTCAAGAATGTTTTTATTTGAAGTTTTGGCAGTTATTTTGGATTTTACTTAATCTTGATCAGAGAATATGTAGAATTTTTAATTTCTAGAAAGTGGTATTTCCTTTATTTTAGTATGTACCAACTTATGTAAATTGCTTCAGGAACACTGAATTGAACAGTACTCTATTTATTACCTTTTTTTTTTTTTTCTGAACTGTTTTAGCCTAGTTGAAAACTAATTGCACGGTCTTTTCCCTGGTCATCAGAGAATTATCTGGAAAACATATATGAATCAACTATTTTCACAATAAAAAACAAACGGACCCTTGATTCTTGAAAGAAAAGAAACACACAAAGTGAGCTCTACATTCATCTCAACATTCTATCTAAATGTAGTTTACAAAATACACACAGAGAATTGGAATCCAGACAAATAGCAGCTAATATTACGGGGCAGAGAAAACTGATTATCATTTAGGGTAATTGGGATGGCTAGAATTCACATGCAAGTTACCAGAAATGAGGGATCTGTAAAGAAAGGAAACTCCATAAATCTACAAATAGGTCTCTTTAAATTTTTTGCAGAATAATTAGCTAAACATATTCAGGGCAGAGATTCTGTGGATCATATAGAAATCAGGCATTGAATTTCCTACTATACAGAGTGAGTAAACCTTACTGAATAACATGGGCATTCAGTTGAGCCCTAGAAAGGCACAACTTCAAAAGCAGAGCTACTCTAGTGTAATAGCAGGACTAAACTAAGGACTCTAACAAAGTTTAAAAACAAGCATTGACAAGGTGAGTCTACCAGTAAATTATTTGCCAACAAGGACAAACTTAAAACTCTTGAAAGGACAGCAACAACAACAGAATTTTAACAATAGCATCCACAATGTCCACCATACAGTAAAAATTGCTAGACATATGCAGAAGAAGGAAAATTTGGCTGTACTCATCCTATGTGTTACTGCATGCATTTTACTTTCAGAAATACTATAAATTATTCTATATGTTATTACCATTGCATGTAATAACATGTGCTTAATAAAAATAATAAAACATATTTTATGTTAACTCACATACTGAACATCATTGATGGTCTTCATTTCTTTGAATAGCTCCAAGTTTCTTTCTGGTAATATTTCCCTTCAACTAAGAAATGTTCTTTCTCATTGATTTGTGTAGATCAGTTCTGTGAGTGAAGAATTATTTCAGTTTTTATTTATTTTTAAATGCTTTTATGTTAACTTCATTTTAAAAAAGATATTTGTAATAGCCATTAAATTAGAAGTTGACAAGTTTTTTTTTTACATTTTTTTCTTTCAGCACATTAATGATGTTCACCCATTATTTTCTTCCTTTCATTGTTTCTCATGACAGTTTAGTACTCACTCAGTATTTTGTCATGAATGCATGAATGTAAATATTATTTTCTGAATTCAATTTAATTTTGTTTTCTATATTTTAATTTGATGAATATGTTGTTTATTGTTGTATGATTTTTACCTCATATGTAAAGTTGTATAATATTAATTTAAAGGATATTACAGGATAAATTCAGACTGAATATTGTAATCTCAGTAGAAGCAATAAAATAAAAAAGTAATACATATATCTAAAAAGATAAGATCAGAGAATAAATGAAATCCAAAATATACTTGCTTATTGAAAAAGAAGGTTGAAATCAAGAAAGAAGAAATAAGAACAGGTGAAGCAAATAAAAAAGACAGCTAGATAGTGGACTTAAAATCAAGCATATCAATAATTGCATTTAAAATGGATAGTATTATTTAAATAAAAACGAGCTGTTTTTAGGCTGAGTAAAGAAGCAAGATGCAAATATATTCTGCCAATAAGAAATGCACTACAAACATAAAGACACAACTAAATTAAAGGAAAAGGAATAGAGAAATACGTACAATCAAACATGTAGCATTAGCATGTGAGAATGGCTATATTAATGCTAGAAAAGTAGAGTTCACGAAAAAGTGTAATATCAAAGATAAAAAGCGTCATTTCTACTGATAGAAGTGCCAATTCATTGACGAATTTGAAATAAGCCTAAATGTTTATGCACCTAATGACATTGTCATAATATATAAGGCAAAACCCACCAGATCTAAAGATAGGAGGAAGACAAATCCACGATTATAAACTTTAACAGTCTTCTTTTCTTCCTTCATCAGTTGACAAAAGTCATTAAGAATCAGAAGATTTGAATACTATCATGAAATTTAATCTCCTTAGTGTTAATGTCACATAATAACCAATGACTACGGAATGCTGTCATTAAAAATAGCTTGGGATTTTGACCAAGAGAGACCATAATTCAAGACCATAAAACATGTCTCAATAAATTACAAAGTTATGAGTATTTTCTCTGACCACAGTGGAATTATTGTATTAGAAATCGGTAACAAATAGTTATCTGGAATATCCCCCAGAGATTTAGAAATGAAACAACATACATAAATAACTAGTAGGTTGATTAAATCAAAATGAAAACTTGAAAATATTTCAAAGTAACTGGTAATGAAAATGCGAGGTAAAAATTTACAAAATATAGCTAAAGCTGTGCTTAGAAACTCTAAATGCTTACATTAGAACAGAAGGAAGGTTAAAATTCATTATGTGAGCTTCTACCTTAAAAAGCTATCACAAAAAAACAAAGTAAGGAGAAGAAAGAAAATAATAAAGTTAATTGCAAAAGTCAGTGAAATGAATGTTACTATTTTTAAAGTTAATGAAATTAATAAGAACCTAAATGGAATGATGGGGGTGAGGGGAGAGAGAGAGGAGACACAAATATAAAAATGATAAGTTATAATTATAATATTGGGAATTAAAGAAGGAAGGTCATCTCAAATCCTACAGACACTAAATGGATGTTAAAAGGAATATTACAACAACTTTATGCCAATAAATTATTTAAAAATCTCAGGTAGAATAGATAAGTTCCTTGAAGATACAAATCACCAAAATTAAAATGAGATATGTAAATAACTCTATATCTGTTAAACATTTAGGTAGTTTGTAATTAAAAACTTTCCCACAAAAAGGAAACTCAAGGCTGAGATGACTATACTACTGAATTCTATCAACATTTAAAAAATAAGTAATGCCACACACAAATTTTTTTCAAAAAATAGAACAGGAGAGAATACTCCCAAATAATTTTTGAGGTCAGCATTATCCTTGCAACAAAACCTGACAAAGGCATTGCAAGCAAAAATAACCAAAGACCAATATCCTTCATGAATATTAATGCAAATATCTAGTAATATATAAAAAATATATTTTATATGAATGAGATATTTATCCTTGTATTGCAAGCTTGGTTTAACATCTGGAAATGAACATAATCATCTTTTCAACATAAGAAAACTTGGACAATATTCAACAATATTCATAATTAAAACTATGGAAAAACCCACAATATATAGAAGCTTACTCATCTTGATAAAAGACGTTTAAAAAAATTCTACTGGTAACATTTTAAATGGTGAATGATTGAGTCTTTCTCTTAAAGCAGGAGTAAGGCCAGGAGGCTGACTCTCACCACTTCTATTCACCACTGTACTGGAGTTACTAACCCTAATAAGGCATGGGAAAAAAAAATAAAAGGTATATATATTGAAAAAGAAGATTTAAAATTTCACAGATTGCAAATTTCAACAGTTACAGAAAACTCGATCATATAAATAGAAAATTCTCAGGAATTGAAAGAATGAATTTTACTAGAATCAATAAGTAAAATTAGCAATAATCAAGGTAAGATCTTAGAAACACCTATTCTACTAAGACTGAATCATGAAGAAATAGAAAATCTGACAGACCAATTACTAAGGAGATTAAGTCAGTAATCAAAAAATTCCCAACAAAGAAAAGTCCAGGACAGAATGGCTTCAGAGGTGAATCCGACCAAACACCTGAAGAAGAATTGATACAAGTCCTTCTCAAACTCTTTTAAAAAATACAAGAGGAGGGATAAATTCCAAACACATTTTTCAAGGTCAGCATTACCCTGATATCACATCAGACAAAGATACAAGAAAAGAATATTACAGGTCAGTATTCCAGGTGAACATATTAATAGATGTAAATGTCCTTAACAAAATAAAAACAAACCAAATTCAGTGGTACATTAAAAGTATCATACACCATGATTAAATAGGATTTATTCTATGGAGACAAAAATGGTTCAATATTTGCAAATCAATAAATATGGTACACCACCCTAACAAAATGAAGGATAAAAATTCATAGGGGCGTCTCAATAAATGCAGAAAAAGCATTTGACAAAATAAAACATACTTTCATGATAAAAAACTTTCAACAAGTTGTGTATATAAAGAAGGTACTTCAACACAAGAAAAGCCATATATGACAAGCCCTCAGCTAACATTCTCAACAGTGAAAAGCTGAAAGCTTTTTCTATATGCTCAGGAATGATCAATGCTTACTCTCGCCACTTTTATTCAACATAATGCTGAAAGTCCTAGCCAAAGCATTTGGGCAGAATTAAGAAATAAAAGCCTTCCAAATAAGAAAAAAATAAAATTGTCTCTCTTTTCAGATAACATTATCTTATATATGTATATAGAAAACTTTAAAGACACTACAAGAAAACTGGTTGTTCTAATAAAGGAATTCAGAAAAGTTTCAAGATACAAAAATCAATATTCAAAAATCAGATGTGTTTCTATACACTAACAACAAAATATCTGAAAAATTAAGAAAACAGTCCCTTTTACACTAGCATCAAAACCAATATAACACTTGGGAAAAATGTTAACCAAGGAGCTGAAAGATCTGGACACTGAAAATTGTAGAATGTTGATGAAGGAAATTGAAGAAAACAGAAATTAATGGAAAGATATTCTGTGTTCATGGCTTGGAAAAAATTAATATTGTTAAAATGCCCATACTACCCAGAGCAATCTACAGAATCAATGCAATTTCTATCAAAATGGCAGTGGCATTTGTCACAGAAATCGAAAAAGGAATCCTAAAATTTGTATGGAGCCATAAGAGACTCCAAAGAGTCAAAGCAATCTTGAGAAAGAATAACAAAACTGGAGGCATCACACTTCCTGACTTCAGATTGTACTACAAAGCTACAGTAATGAAAATAGTATGGTACTGGCATAAAAACACTGAGACCAATGGAGCAGAAGAGAGAGCCCAGAAATAAATCAATATATGTATGGTCAATTAATCTTAAAGTAGCCAAGAATATACAGTGGATAAAGGATAGTCTCTTCGATGAATGGCATTGGGAAAACTGAATATCCATATGCAAAAAAAATAAAAATGGCCCCAATCTTAAACCATACACAAAAAATCAACTAAAAATGACTTACAATTTAAATGTAAAACCTGAAACCATAAAACTCCTGGAGGAAAACATAGGAGGTAAGCTCCTTGACATTGGCCTTGACAATGATTTCTTCAACTAGACACAAAAAAACAAAGGCAACAAAAGCAAAAATAAACGTGTGGGCCTCAATCAAACTAAAAAGTTTCTGCAGAGAAACGGAAAGCATCAACGAAGTGAAGAGATGACCTATGGAACATAAGAACATATTTGCAAACCACATACTCAACAAGAGGTTAATATCCAAACTATACAAAGAATCATGTGACACAATACAAAAAACAAAACAAAACAATTAAAAATGGGTAAAGGACCTGCATAAATAGCTTTCCAAGAAAGAAAACATACTGATGGCCAACAGATGACTGAAAAGGTGCTCAATATCTGTACACATCAGGGAAATGCAAACCAAAACCACAATAAAATATCACCGCACACCTGTTAAGATGTCTATTGTCAGAAAGACAAGAGATAGCAAATGCTTGTGAGGATGTGGAATAAAGGGCACCCTTGTACACTGTTGGTGAGAATGTAAACTGACACATTGCTGTGGAAAACAATAGGAAGTTTCTTCAGTAAATTAAAATAGAACCACCATATTAATCCAGTAACCTCACTGGATACGTACCTAAAGTAATTGAAATCAGGATCTTGAAGAGATATCTGTACTCTCGTGTTCACTGCAGCATTATTCACAATTGCCAAGGTATGAAAACATTCTAAGTGTCTCGTGATACACTCAATACATACTCAGTAGAATATTATTCAGCCCTTAAAAAGAAGGAAATCCTGCCATTTGCCATAACATGAAAGAATCTGAAGGGCATTATGGTAAAGTGGAATAAGCCAGATAGCGAAAGATAATTTCTTCATAATATAACATGCATGTGGCATCTTAAAAAAAAAATCAACCTCACAGAAACAGAGAGTAAAGTGGCAGTTGCCAGGTGATATAGGGTTGGGGAAATAGTGAGAGACTGGTAAAAGGGTACAAACTTTCAGTTATAAGATGGATAAGTTCTGAGGATCTAATGTATAACATGATGACTATAGTAGATAAAGCATTGTATGATTTTATGATTGACATTTGCTGAGAGAGTAGAACTTAAGTGTTATCACAATAAATAAGTAAAAAAGTGGGTTTTCCACAGTGGGAGAGGAAGTCCATTAAATTTAACAGAGAGGATAGTTTGCATATCCATCAGTTACCTGAAATTTACTGAGAGGTGCAAAATAGCACAAAGACAATGAAGACAATGATAACCTAAAATAATGTGCTATCATTTTTTTATTGAAAAGCAAAATTTCTCTCTACAGTATCTCCTATTTTTGATCAAAGACAATCTCAAAGAAATATTGTCCTTGATCTTAAAGTAAGGTTGATTTCATTAGATTTGCCCTGATTGTTTACATAGGTGAAGTAAGAATGGGATTAACCATATAGACTTTTAAAGTTTGCTTTGCTATAAATTTTTACAGGAAATCTTAGATTGGACTTCTAAAATCTCTTGAGGCTAGGAAGCCAACCTTAGAACTACCTGCGATATTTTACCTGCAATACTTAGGGATTGGGTAAATTCCTCTCCTCTCAAGACCCCTAAAATATCCTAAATTTCCTGGGCCTTCCTTCCTCACCTGTAAGGTTTAGTAAATTTGTACTGTGGAACCTTGCTAGTTTTCCCAAGAGGGCTTTGCAAGCATTGCTTCCATAATTAATTTGGCTCCTGTGGAAGGAAAAATTGCACCAAAGTTAAACAGGCAAAAATGACTTTATTCAAGGTTATTGAAGTAGAGGAAAGAGACCAAGAGTACCTGGCACAATCCATTCTTTTGGGTCTCTATAACATATTTGCAAGCACCTTCAGGGAAGCCTCAGAGTAAAACAGAAATCTGTAGACAACAAGACTTAAAATGGTTGTGGTCAGGTTATTACTATAATTTGCACAAGTGAAAGATCTGACACAAGTTCATTACACAAATAATTCAGCTGGTAAGGAAATTTGATCTTTTCTATGGCATGCAAAACAAAATAGTTAATGCAGAAAAGTTTAGACAAAATATCTATAAACATAATGATGAAGACTATGTTCAAAGAACAGTAAATATTACATCTAACTTACATATAATAAATGGATGAACATAACCTTTACAGAGAAAACAGTCTTCAGATATAATATCTAATAGTCCTGAGTCTTAATATGCCATGAATATGCCAAGCATTTATAGCTAAAATATGTCAAGATTATCAAGTGAAGAGATCCAGTAAGTCTGGAGTAAGTCTTAAACATTTACATATTAATAAAACTTAATAGGTAAGTGATGTGAGTCACTAATTGAAAACTACTGCCCTCGAACATTCTGGATTTAAATTAAAGAAGTAAAATTCCACCAAATTTAATAATTTAAAGAATAACAAACTATGACTGAAAATACCATATTTTTGTATAAATTCAGGCAAGGCTGCACGAGCCCTCATAAACAGAAACATTGTGAACAGCAAGGAGATTGATGATTCCCTAGGAACTTCCCATATAATAAATAATTTCTGGAATTTTTATATCAATAATATTTTACCCATATAGATTTAACATAAGGAAGACTAAGCCTCTCTTTTGACTTGATAATATTCCCTATGCAACTCACATCATATGAAATAAAATTATTTTTAGCATTTCTCTTTTTACAAGGCAGAAGAACAAATTATTTGTAATTTCCTGGAGGCCCTGGGAGACCTCAGAGACAGTTTTAGGTACAAAATATAGCATTCTGGATTTGATTTGGGGATGGAAAAAAGTCAAAAGTTGTCAAGAAGTTTGAACATAGGATTAAATAGGATCATGAGTTAATGAGTAACAACACTCAGCTACCTATTTAACCAATGGGACAATATTTTTAAAATATATAAAAAATAAAATTTTAAAAAAAAGAAATAACACAACTGTGAAGAAACTTAGATCTCTCAAAAGTTAGACTTTGTTCTCTTAAATAGTCAAGGACATGCTAAAAGTCAGCATAAAGTACAGTTAATTATTCTAAGACACAGTATCTTTGCCTTAAAAGATTACGTAGAATGTAAAGAGAAACGCTTTTTAATCTCTCATCAAGAGAAGACCAATTATTCAAGAAAGTTTTGTCATTTTTACAGAGAGAAACTTAAATTCTAATTTTGCATCAGTATAATTTTTAAGCTAAAGCTCTATTTAAACAATCTTAATAAATCCACTGAACTTTAGCTATCTTTGACCATGGCAAATAAAAATCCCTTTCCACGAATGTTCTACAACTTTATATATTCAATTAGGTCTTGTCATACATTTTCCTCTTTCTAACTCTAGGAAAAAAAAGTCTTATTACTTTAGAATATAACTATTTTCTTTTTCTTTTAACAAAAATACATCCTGTACACCTTGCATATAAAATTGTTCCTCTCTGCCACTATTGCTCCTAGTAGAGTCTCTTTGACATTTATTGAGTATAACTTTTTTTTTTTTTTTGCGGTACGCGGGCCTCTCACTGTTGTGGCCTCTCCCATTGCGGAGCACAGGCTCCAGATGCACAGGCCCAGCGGCCATGGCTCACGGGCCCAGCCGCTTCGCAGCATGTGGGATCTTCCCGGACTGGGGCACGAACCCATGTCCCCTGCATCGGCAGGCGGACTCTCAACCACTGCGCCACCAGGGAAGCCCATTGAGTATAACTTTTAATCACAGTAACTTCTATTTCCCACAGTAACTATGAGGTGGATAATTATAAACTTTCATATAGCAGAATTTTGTAGCAGACTAACAGAGCTCGTGAATATACATCCCACAATTTTTTATAGCCATACACTTTCTTCAGATACAATGTACACAGCCTTTCTGTACCGTAAAAATAGAAAGAAAAAAGTATATATACTTAAAATTACACTTCAGTGTTCTCTTACTAGAAATAATCTAGGTATTTGATGACTACTCATTAATTAATTTAACGTTGAGTCTAAGGTTTCAAGTTACTTAGTGATCTTGGATACTATCTTCAAGGTGAGATAATCACTGTTGAATTAAAGTTTGTCAGAACAATGATTCAATTTGATTAAACACAAATTTATATTTTTATCAATTTAAACATCTAGTATGTGTAATCCTAGCTTATTTGATTAGTAAACATGTACAGATGTACCTGTTTTTGTTGGGAGAATATGCCCAAGTAGAATAAAAATGTATGCTTGAATTGTACTTAACACTGACAACTCAGAAGACATTTTTACTAAAACAATAATATTAAATAAGTCTTATTTGTCAAAGACATGCCTAAAATTATGTGAACTTGTACTCTTAAAATGTTTTGGTGATTTCTATAAGAATACTTTTTTATGTACATTGAAAATATTAATTTCTGGAAATTTTTAGAATATGCAGTTTATGTAAGTGCTTATTTCTAAACCAATCAGAATAGATCTCCTTTAAGGGATTTTATAATCTAATTTGATCATATCATTGGCAGTAAGATAATATACATACATCACATATATAAACATGTACATAAGCATACAGACACAATAGACAGTTTATAGCTTAAATTTTAAATTCACTGATTCACATAAAACAGCTGACTCGTGTTTTTGCCTCACCTTTATTTTTTTGCAGGATTATGTTTCTTACAGATGAGGCAAATTGAGTTTACTCTCTCAAAATGACAGATAAAACATTTAGCTAAAGCATCTCTACTGATATTTCTGAAGGAGACCTTTAAGAATTTCTGTACCATGATGTATAATATTAAGTAGACTATGGACTATATTTTATATGAGAGACCAAGGAGGGATCCGGGGCTGTGTGGGTATCTCCAAAGATTATTTGAATGAAAAAAAAAATCCATCCTATTTCCAGTTATGTTTGTTAGTCTCAGGTGCTAAAAATGTTACGTCTTAAGTTCCTTAATTTTTTTTTTTTTTGCGGTACGCGGGCCTCTCACTGTTGTGGCCTCTCCCGTCGCGGAGCACAGGCTCCAGACGCGCAGGCTCAACAGCCATGGCTCACGGGCCCAGCCGCTCCGCGGCATGTAGGATCTTCCCAGACCGGGTCAGGAACCCGTGTCCCCTGCATCGGCAGGCGGACTCCCAACCACTGCGCCACCAGGGAAGCCCAAGTTCCTTAAATTTTGACTCTAAAGGAGGTTGAGTAAAGCAATGTATGCTGGTGATTGAAGAATAGCTTTCTTGGTTATCTTAGTACATTTGCCAGCCAAAGATTTCCCTTTAGCTTTGGGGGATACTTGCTAATTCCTTGAGTAAAGCCCCCAGTAGGTTAGTGACTCAGGTTTCTTTTTTGATAAATATCCCTGCAGCTACCATTAACTTCATTTATGTACATTAAAGACTTGTGGGGGAGGAGGGAGCATTGCCAGGAACAAGAATTGTCTTAGAGTCAGTGAGAGGCATTAAAAGGCAAAGTTGTATAGGTGTGGAGTTAGAGACATTGAGAAAAGTGAAGAATACAGATGACCTAATTGGAAAGTACATATTTTCCCAGAATGTTTACTGAAGTAGTAGAGTTAAGCAGAAAGCTGTGCAGAGTAGTGGGAGGTCCTAGTGAGATAAAAGGATGTTTAGATAAAGTCAGGTCACAAGGTAGATTGACTCTCAAGTCCCATCACAGATATGGTTTGCTTACTCCAAGAGAGGGTGGTGGGAGAGTAAGAGAAGTGTGTTCCCCTTCTGTCCACTAGGAAGACAGAAGGGTATACATTTATGGGGATGATTGTTTTCCTTTGCCCATTGAGAATTAATTGTGACAAAGTTGGTAGCTTAAAGAAAAATCATTGGGGAAGTGGATTTTTGTACTCTTGTTCCCTTTTGCATTCTAAGGCCAAGACCCATGATTCTTTCTTCTATAATGTTTCTAAGTGTCCCTACCTATAATTTTTGCAGGGAGCAGATTTCCCTGGCTTGTTTCCTTCACATTGTTTAAGTTGTAAAGCCATGAGTTTACATTGTGTTGATTTCGTTTTTTCTGCAGTGGAGTCCTCATGGTATTGAGCTAGTGTATGTGTTTCAGAGATAGCAATATTTCACTAATTTATTTTTTAAAAAATAATATCTCTAATATTTGTTGTAAGCTCTTAACAAAACTAATGTTAATGGTGGATGTGATTCAATTATGGAGAGCAAATCCATGATAGTTCTTTCAAACATAGGCTAATCTATACCTATAACTAGAGTTGAATTTATCTCTTTATTGTCTGCAGTTTTGCATCTTCGTTCAACACATTTTTGTTCTTCTTTATGATTTTAGCCTGTATGTAAGCTTCAGAGGTGTTCTAATTTCTTTGATGGCCCGTCTCCCAGGCTCACCAGCAGCTGCACAAATAGATGTATATCAGGGAGCCCAGAAAAATATATCCTGAGGACCAGCCTGAATTGATTACTGATTTTTTTTCCTATTCTTATATGATTCTGGAAAATCTTTAATAATATCATGCAAATCTGAATGAGACCAAGGCTTAAAGTCTTCAGGTGGGTGCTAAGGTCATTGACCTTTCATCACAGGTGGAGACAAGCCAATAACAGTAGTTAGGATGGAAAATTGGGAAGCACGGGCCTTTAGTGGAGCCAGGAGAAAGTAATGAGGAGTAATAGGGGCTAAAAGTAAACAGGGCAAACTGTAGATTAAGGAGGAGTATTTGGCAAGAGAAAGGGCTGGGAATGATCAGTGTGGAGAGTTTTCAGTGAGGAGAGGATCTGAGTTTGCTGGAGGTGAAGGAAGAGCTGGAGGAGGCCACTGGCGGCGAGAGACAAGCTTGAGTAAAATTCTACCAAACAAAGGTAATCAACTGAATTGTTTCTGTAGTGGTGAAATTTATAATTCACAGGGATTTTGAAGGGTGCTGGAAAGTGAATTGAAATTTTTTTATAACAAGTTTAAACAAACACTGGCAACCAAACCAAGCCAAAAGAGTGCTGAAAAAGTGAATTGAAATTCAGTCTTTACTGTGTGGCCATCAGATGTCTGAAACACAGGGGTCAGGAGCTGGACTCACTGTGGGCTCCCCAAATTGTGGAACATGGGGGCTCCAGAGGCTCCAGTACCTGAGAGCAGAAGATAGGGGTAAATGGGAGGCTTTTGGTATAAAAAGCCCATTGTATCTGATATAAAGTGCAAGTTATGACACCGAACCGTCAAAGACAAAAAACAAACAGCTTGGGAAATGAACCTTATTCTGGCTCCTGCGGTAGGAATAGAACCCCAGATCTGAATATTCGAGTGTCTCAGAGGGTGGTTTTGCCTTAGATTTTTACAAGAAGTTGTAGGAAAGTTGTATGTGGGGTGATTTTACAGGTGGGATTGTTTTGTAATCAGGAAATCTCTGTCAACCAGTAAATGTTTATCGCTGGGTTTGGCTAGTCTGGGGGGGGGTGGACAAATAGTTCAGCTAATCATTTATGAGAAAGAGAACAGGAATTTGAAGGGTCTGTTCCTGGCCTTGTCGTAGATAAACAAGGGGTCATACACGAGTGTTACCTAAGTCATGTGGGGAAAAGTGGTCCTTTGCTGTAAAGCATTTTCTGGAACCTAAAGTTGAGAAAAATTTCTTAACTGTTTCTATTTTCCAAAATTACTGGGCTGAGATAAAATTCAACATTGTCAGTTCATGTATATTTATTGTTTAATATTTAACAATTTGGCAATCTGCTTATTCATTTTACCCTGTTTTTTGTGCTTTCTTTTCTTTTGACTTTACAGAAACTATGCTTTGTTTTCTTGTGTTTTCTGAAGGTTGTGGGGAAGTAATAAATGTTATTTTGAAAGTAGCTATCCCAGCTGCCTTTCAGTATACTAAATGCAAACATTATCTCTCTCTAATGAACAAAGACAATGTAATGTTATAACTTTCAAAATAATGTACTTATCCTACTTTCTTCTGCTAGTACGTTCCTTATTTCTAAGTGTAAGTTAATGTAATGTTCAATCATCGGCCTAGCTTATAAAAATGTTATTGGACTCAAATTTTATTTACTCTATGAAGTCTTTAAAAGGAATTTTCAGTTTATAAGCCATATATACAATAGCATCTTATGCAAGAGAACTGTAGAATTATTTTAATATTTCAGTGCTCTCGTCAGTCTTTTTGTACCATTTTCTTCCTCTGTTGTAACCTCCTCTCACCCATATCCAATGCCAAGCCAGTCCCAGCTACATTGATAATCATGTTTGTCTTCATTCTACTAAATGATAGAACAATATAACTAGAGAATTTTAGGAAATTTCAACGTGCTTATGGTGTTTGTCAATGACAGGGAGCCATTATAGTTCTCATGCTCATTACCAAGGAGCACAGTCTCAAACACATTTTTACCTTACACTGTATATACATTACTCAATCCTCCTCCATTTCATTCCCCACCAACTACCACCCCTCACCAAACAACAGCATTCATCTCATGGCAGGTGTGATGAATAAGATCAGGAAGGACTAATGGAAAGCACCTGTAGTTTCCCAAACTTCCAAATCCCAAGTAAAGATAATTGTTTCAGGGAGGATGATTTTCAGAGGTCTCATCCATTGATTTTATGGGCCCCTGACGTATATCAACCAACAGCATTGAAAAGCCCCCATGTGAATCAAGGCATCCTGATGATTTTAAACCATTGTTAGTAAAAGATACATACGTAGGAAAATTCCAGTCTTCCTTACAAGCATTCAAAGGAAAAGGGGAATTCACATTGTTATTTGAGAACCTTGTACTCAGATATGGAAATATAATGCATTATTATTAATCTATCAAACAAATGTTTATTGAACTTTTACTTTGAGCCTGTGGGTGAACTACCACAATAGAACAAGAGAAAACTCTGAAAATACTAATCTGGGAGAACCAAAGAAAGGCCTTGTAAACCAGAGCAGGTTAACTGCATGTCATTGGCTTTTAAACTCCAGTGGTAACTCTCCTTAATTCATGTTCTCATTCCTTTGTTTTAAGCCTCCTGTGTCACTACAGCTTTTCCACTCAGATACTTTATTATAACTGACATTTTGTTGGTTAGATTAGCTCTTTAAATAATTTTCTTACAAAGGCAAGAGTCCATGGGAAACAGCATTTTCTTCCGAGGTTTTCACATGTGAATGACAATTAGAGCCTAAACTTTCGCCATCAAAATTCCAGTGTCATCTCCACAGTGCTCCATGTCAGAAAATAGCATTCTGAAAGGAGTTGTTGAATTTTTAAAAATTTTTTAGTTTTAATTTTTAAGCTAAAGTATTTTTCCTTAATAGATGCCTTCAGGATTTTTTTTAACTTGTTCAAATTCAATTTTTTTTCCTCCCCAGGATATATCTAGAGAGGGAACTACTTTGTAATTTTTTATCCTGTAAAACACCAAACCCTTTCAAATTTTAGAATCAAGTTTTTCTTCAGCTCCATGGAAGTTGATATAAAGTACATCACCTCTAGAGGTAGAAATGCTGGCTTTGCAACATCTGCGTCTTATTAACTAGGAGGCAGGTTATTTAAAATTCTCTGCAAGTCTATCTCATTAGTTGTTAAACAGATGTAAGACTGTATTGTATAGAGGTTTCTTGCAGATTAAATGAGCTAATGGTAGATGTAAATCATTAATGATTCATACATGTTAGTGGTTATTATTTGTGATTGTTGGCTGTATTCCTGTTATGATTTCTTCAGCTGAAAACTTATAATTCTTAGAATTTCAATCATCTTAAATAAAATGTCTATTACTTTCTTAATCATTCATCTATTATTTTCTTCTCATCTTAAACTTTCCTGTGCAGTACAAGTGAAATTACTGAATGTGTTCTCCAAAATAAAAACCTTTACTTACCTCAAACTTTCATTGCTTCCATATAAGATTTTCATGTTTATTTTATATTTTAAGTTTTCCTTCTCCGTCCTTTTTTCTCCCTTCAGTCCCCTTTCCTTCCAATAGTCAGCTCTCATTTCATCTCTGCTTTTATTTCAAGGTGTTCTTTCTTCATAGCTCCCTAATCATATTTATAGAGAATTTTCTCAAAGATATGAACATCCTCAAGCTCATCAAGGCATTGTCCCCTTTTCTGTAGTTTCTGTTCATAAGCATGTTGGTGTTTCTGTTTTCATTTTTGAGTTCAGAATATCAGTCTGGTGCAAAAGTAGTACGTGTGTGTAGTCACCACCATCCATGTTTGAACAACTTCCTCCTTCCAAATTTCAATAAGGTGGTTAGGGTGATGTACAAAGTTCTTTCTTGTAGGTCAGTATGTAAATTTTGTTCAGAGTCATTTGATGTGTTCTACTGGCCTGAAGTCTCATTTTCTCTTCTCTTCTTGTATTTTTGATTAAACTAGAGGGTAGGATCTAGTTTGAAATTGTCATTTCAGCACTACAGTTCATGAGCCCCTCCACACTCAGCATTGTAAGCTTAGTCTCAGCACTTTTCACAGTGCATTCCCTAAGATATGTAAGCATTTCAGGGAATAAAGAAGCACTGCATATGCCTACTTCTTGCAGTGATGTATGTTGGCAGTGTCCCAATGCCAGTGAGGAAAAAGCTGTTCACAAAGTTTGGGGACAGAACTCATAGCTCTGATGGGATAAAATGATAACTTCTTTGCACTTGAGGCAAAGTGTCATAGTCTTATTTTCTTCTTGACAACTATTCTGGTTTAAGGTTACAGTCGAATGTCATATATTAGGGGTATCAGAATCTTTTCCTGTTTTATTTTTGGATGTCTGTTCTGCTTCATAAGACTGTAGTTGGATGTGATATGTGTTTTGAGGATATACTTTTAAATTCCTCTCCATCAACAACACCATTTGTTTAAATTCTGAATGAAATTGTACATATGTTCTTTATTTTTCTTTAATTACATTAGTACATTAGTACGAACCTGCTGGGGGGTGTGTGTGTGTGTGTGTAAGAGGAGACTTGGTAAGAAGCATATCAAGCCCATATAATCTGTAAGCCCACTAGTCCAAAAGTTTGCCTCTTTCAACATTCCAGAGTAGTATAACTTGATATTCCACAACTAAATATTCCTAAGATAGCAATTATATTTCCTAGGGGAAATTCTCTGATCATATTACAGCAAAGATTATTAAATCTCTCCATATCCATTCTCACCTTTTTCTTTTTAGTAATATGACATTTCTTCCTCATTCCCTGATCAAGATTTAGCTGAGAATGTGCCTGTCCACCAGAGACTTCACTGCTCAGACTCCTTTGCACCTTGCTGAGGAAATGTGAATAAGTTAGAGCTAGTGGGGCGTGGGCAACAGTGATGAAGGTGTCAGGGAGGAAGACATTTTTCCCCTGCCCTTCTGGTGTTTCTCGCTGATCTAAAACTAAATTGACATGAGACAGATTCACAAGATAAAAATCAAATGAAAGTTTAATAACATGTATATATGGGAGAGACCCAGGAAATCTGAGTAACTTGTCAAAAGGACTGAACCCCTCACCTTAAATACCATCTTCAGCTAAAGACAAAAGAGGATGTTGGGGAAGTGGTTTGGGACTTTAAAGGGGAGGAAGGTATTTCACATGAAGATGGAAAAGCAAGTGTTTGGTAAACAAATGTTTGCTGGTCCCTGCAGAGTTAGTGGGACACAGAGAGGGATTTTAATAGACTTTGCTAGGTTCCTCCCTGTCTACACACCTGAATCCTACTATAGTTATCTATGGTGATAGCTCCCTTCCTGGAACAGGTTCTCTCTCTATTTACAGTCTTTAAGGCAGTTAAGGGGAAGGTCAAATTTTCTAGGTGTTTTGGATTTTGATTGTTGTCAACTCGAAATAAGCTGCATACCAAAGAGACATTTTGGGGTGGCAAGCTTTCCCCCCTAAAAACGTAACCTTTATGTATATATACATGTTTCCTCTGTTATTCCTTTCCCTACCCTGAGTATTGGGAACCAGTCCTAGAGGCTTTCAGCTTCAACCCTACAGACACATCTAAAACCCCGGGCAAAGGCAGAGGAGAAGCAAGAAGGGCTGTGGGCCCCTGCATGATCTCATGTTGCCAAGCCCCTGTGCCACAGTAGGCTACGAACCGTGGACTCTTTCAGGAGAGAGAAATAAATTTCCATCTCATTTCAAACTCAACATTTTGGGGTATTTTTATTGTAGCAGCTCTTCCTGTAAATTAATACAAAATACATCTATACAGTACTGTTAATTGGAGAAATACGGCCGCAGTAAACAGTTCATCAAGTTTTACTTACTGCTTTCATAAGATCTGGCTGATGAGTACTAAAATTTCTTCACAGTAAAGCTCTAACGTTTCCGGAGTTTGTGTAAGTGGACTAGCAAAAATGAATGTGTTTCCAGTTGTGGGTTTTTTGTTTGTTTGTTTTAAAATGGAAGCCCAGGCTCCCCTAGTGGCGCAGTGGTTGAGAGTCCGCCTGCCGATGCAGGGGACATGGGTTCATGCCCCGGTCCGGGAAGATCCCACATGCTGCAGAGTGGCTGGGCCCGTGAGCCATGGCCACTGAGCCTGCGTGTCCAGAGCCTGTGCTCTGCAACGGGACAGGCCACAACAGTGAGAGGCCCGTGTACCACAAAAAAAAAAAAAAAAAAAAAAAAATGGAAGTCCATTCACTTTTTTTTTCTTGAGATTGGGATGGCTGATGGGAAACCATTAAATGAAATCCACACCCAGCCAGAAGATCTCACCAACAGCATGATAATATGTTTCAGGAGAAGTATAAAGGGATTAGAAAAGCAAGAAAGAACTAGTAACCTTTCTTCAATGGCATTTTTCATTCTCTCAGAGCTACCATACCCAGAAGGATATTTTAAAACCTGAATTCTCAGCCCTTTGTAATAGCATAAGCATAACTTTTTAAGACTGGCCTGACATTCTGTAATAATTGTTTTTTCCTCCAGTGGAGATGTGAAGTCAATAGCAGCTTCATAGCTTTTTATTAGATGTCTTTTGAGCATGGACTACATGAGTTTCCTATGGAGCTTGACAAAGGAGAAATTTTGGCATTGAGAAGAGCCTCTGGTGTGTTAGAAACAGAAAGCAACATATATGCTTCAGAAATAGCAAATGTCTTGCCTGCCAAACCAACCCTGTGGTGCACATACTTCTGTACTACAGACCTGTCCTCTCAAACTCAAAGAAGAGGGGAAACCAGTAGAGTCCTTTCTGGCTCAGGATGATTACCCTGAATCCCTGTTAAAAGAAAAACCCATGACCTTCCTCTCTCAAGGAAAACTGTATGCCTCACTGTATGATTCTCATTTTAATGCACAGTTCTGTGTCCTTGCATATAAAAACATTATTTGAAGGCTTCAAGAAACAAACAAGACATGGCTATGGGGGATGCTAATTCAGGTCCACCTAATTCCCAAATTAATGTTGCCTCCACTATATTTTTCGTTTAGATATTAATTACTACACAAAGCAATAGAAATCATTTGGCATCTGTGATTTATAAGAAATACATATTTGCCTTTCAGATGACCAAAGATATATTTCTCATGTATATTTGGTCTTCATCCACAGTTCCTGGCTCACAGCTCCTGACACACTTGAGATTTCCTAAGTGAGAGAGTAATAATGTAACTGAACCCAGGTTCGGCTGCTCTCAGCTCATAAGCCAATAATTCGAGAGACAAGTATAGGTAGAGAGGAAAGGTGTTTTAATCTTTAATCAGAAAACCCAGCAATCTGGGGAGAAGGTGGACTCGGGTCCAGAGACCACCCCTGAAGAGTCTGCTCAGCCATGACAGTTTTTTTTTTTTTTTTGCGGTAAGCGGGCTTCTGACTGCTGTGGCCCCCTCCCGCTGCAGAGCACAGGCTCTGGACGCGCAGGCTCAGCGGCCATGGCTCACGGGCCCCGCCGCTCCGCAGCACGTGGGATCTTCCCGGACCGGGGCACGAACCCGCGTCCCCTGCATCGGCAGGCAGACTCTCAACCACCGCGCCACCAGGGAAGCCCTCGCCTTGACAGTTTTTAAAAGGAAAAATGGGGCAGGGGGAAGAATCTCAGTGAATCATCAAGGCAGGAGGTTGGGTTCTGCATCATGGTCCATTGAGTGCAGACTGGCTGACTCTTTCTTCAGATATTATCTTGCCTACATGATATGCCTGCAGGATCACTTAGGGGGGCTGTTGAGGGTAGAGAGCTAGTCATTTTTTAACTGCTTAATTCTTCACTCTTCATTTTATCTAGGAAAAGAATCAACAGGTTAGACAGGGCATGGTGTACATTCAGGAGCGCGTAAGTCAGGAGTTAGTTTCAATTGCTTAGTGATCTCATCCGTATAATTAGGTTCTTTTAAGGAAAGAGGGGAACAGAAATGGGCAAACAGGAAAGGGGCAAAAGAGCTGCTTTCAATAAAAGTGTCATTTGTTATGTCAGTGAGGTGGCTTTTGGGCCCCACTTAAGGATGGGAACTAGTTGCCAGGAAAACCAACCGTGTGACTAGAGGTTGGAACTTTTAGTCCCACCCCAAGACCTCCTTGAGGGAAGGGAGAGGGGATGGAGGTTGAATTATTGGCCAAGGGCCAATGATTTAATCAATCATGGCTATGTGATGAAGCTTCCATAGAAAATCCGAAAGCAGAGGCTTTGGAGAGCTTCTGTGTTGGTGAACCTGTGGAGATACAGGGAGAGTGGCTTGCCTGGAGAGAGCATTGAAACTCATCGTCCTTTCCCCATAATTTTGCCCTAAACATTTATTCCATCTGGCTGCTCCTGAGTTAGAGACGGGGTTCTGGGAGCTTCTAGGTTGGGGAAACAGAATACTTCCAGGTGCCATCTTTCTGGGCCTCAGGTTTTATGAGGACAGAAGCTCCTTTGTTCAGGACCTCACCCATGTATCTCTCTATCTGGCCGTTGATTCATATCCTCTAATATCCTTTGAAATCAACTGATAATCTAATTAATAAACAGATTTCCTGAGATTTGTGAGCTGCAAGGAGGGGAACCCAAGGAGGGGGTCTGATTTATAGCCAGTCAGTCAGAAGTACAGGTAACAACCTGGGCTTGCATTGGAAGTTTGAAGTGGAGGGTGGTCTTTTTGGATGGAGCCCTTCCTCTATGGAATGCAATGCTACCTCAGGGCCAATAGTGTTAGAACTGAGTTGAATTTTGGGAAACCCAGCTGGTGTCTGAACATTGCTTGGTGTGGGGAAACTCATACCTTCACAAACATTGTAATTGGTACTAGAATCATTTTTAGCATCTTATGTACTAAGCACTAATTTCACTAAAGAGAACGAGGAACTTTGTATTAAAGGAATGTAATCAAGAACTGCACAATTATAGACCTTTTTTTCTGACTCTAAACCTTATCTAACAGTTCTGAACTGAAGTCCACAAAAATCATGACATCTTTAAAAGCTTACAGCAGGCAATAAACCTCTTATGAAACATTACAATAAGAACTATCCAGGGCTTCCCTGGTGGTGCAGTGGTTGAGAGTCCGCCTGCCGATGCAGGGGACACGGGTTCGTGCCCTAGTCTGGGAAGATCCCACATGCCGCGGAGCGGCTGGGCCCGTGAGCCATGGCCGCTGAGCCTGAGCGTCCGGATTGGTAAGACAACTTTATACTATATATTTTGCTTCTCCCCTAAAATCCCCAGAATACTAAAAGTCAAAAAGCACAGCAAGAAAAAAAAATCATGACAAAATAGACCATTATGGCATAAAACAGCAAAAACAAATCTAAAATAACACTTTCAAGAACATTTGTTTTGACTTCTCAAGAGAAAGAAGAGTTCCTTCAACATAAGAACACAATACTGACCGAACAAAAAACAGTAACAACAAACAGATGAGGACTTTGTTTTCATAAAGGAATTGTAAGAGACAGAACCTTGGAAGCATCTTGCATCGCTTTTTGTTTCTCCTGATTTTCCTAGCAACAGAGTGAATGCAGCTACAATTGTCAAGCCAAAACTTGTGGTTTTTTGGTCAAAGTCCAGCTGTCAGCAAATGGATTTTGGTTTCAGCTAATAGCCTAGCATTGGAGGCACTTGAAGGTAAAGAGCCAGAAATTAAGCTAAGAGAAAAAGAAGCCTTGAAAGTCAAAGTAAAACCATGAGAAGCTACATGATTGAATCAAAAATCGAATGACAAATAAGAGTATTTTGAAGTGCAGAGGTCTTTACTCCATGCCTGATATTCTTTTTATAAGCAGACATATATTTCTTTCGTTAAATATATAACCTCAGTGACATGTGACAAACTGATACAACAACACCTGTAAATAGCAAGGATTGGCATAATTTAAGACTTAGAAACGATAAACATTTTTCCTCTCCATATTGCATTCTAGGCCGCCTTCTCTTAACTCTATTTTCCTCTTTCAATAGACTGTGTTGCCCCAGAATTCATATGCTGAAACCTAATACCCATTGTGGTGGTGTTTGGAGGTGGGGCTTTTGGGAAGCGATTAGATCACGAGGGCAAAACCCTCGTGAATTGCACTAGTACCTTTGTAAAAGAGACTCTGGAGAGCTACCTCATTCTCCTCTCTCATGTGAGGACACATCTAGAAGGAGACTGCCCATGAGAGCAGGCCCTCATGGGATGTTAAACTGCTGGTGACTTGATGTTGGATTTCCCAGCCTCCAGAACTGTGAGAAGTAAATTTCTGTTACTTATAAGCTACCCAGTCTATGGTATTCTTGCTGTAGCAACCCAAATAGACTAAGATGCCACGGTTAGAAAAATTTTCTGTAGCAATGCCTTAAATCTCCATATCTGTATACTGCACATGTATATAAAAGCCTAGACTTTACTAGGCTTTGAGAAGAGATATCCTCTGAGACACTTATTTCCAATTGTTAACTTACTATTAGATGTCCTACAAGAGCTTTATATTCAACATTTAGAGAAAATGATCCTTTTTCCAAACCTGAGATCCTCCTTTTGTGTTCTTTAAATTAATAATTTCTGCTCTTATACATATAGTAAGGCAATTTGATGGTTTTTTCCTATGGGATTCATATTCATTTATCAATCCATCATCCATTAGTTTATTAATTCACTAATAAAAAACAAGTATTGATCTGCCAGCTACAATTTTAGGTGCTGGAGTTGCAGTAGTAAAAACTTGGGTGGTGGGCTTCCCTGGTGGCGCAGTGGTTGAGAGTCCGCCTGCCGATGCAGGGGACGCGGGTTCGTGCCCCGGTCTGGGAGGATGCCACGTGCCGCGGAGCGGCTGGGCCCGTGAGCCATGGCCGCTGGGCCTGCGCGTCCGGAGCCTGTGCTCCGCAACGGGAGAGGCCACAACGGTGAGAGGCCCACGTACCGCAAAAAAAAAAAAAAAAAAAAACTTGGGTGGAAAAAGTGGTCCTGCCTTTATAGCATTTGCATTTTTGTTGAAAAATATAAATAATTAAAACAAACATGTAAAAACATAGTATGAGATACAATAATAAATGCTATAAAGAAGAATAAACCAAATCAAGAAGCAAAATGTGTGCTGGGGAGAAGTGGGCCTACTCTTTGTAGGACAGTCAAGGAAGAATTCTTTAATAAGATGACGTCTGAACAGATCAATAAAGGGACTGAAGATGCCAGCCATACAGACCACTCTATGAAACAAGAGCATTATAATTAGAAAAGAACATCAGGGTCCTGAGGTAAGAGTATGCTAGACAAGTCCAAGGAATGTTAAGGGGCCGGCATGGTTGGAACTGGGTGAGTGAGAACAGTGGTAGAAGTTGAAATCATGGAGGTATGGACCGTATCAAGTAAGGTTTTGTAGATCATAGTAAATATTGTTTTATCCATTGATATGTATTAAATCACCTAAAATAATTATTAATTTCTTTTGTTCTGTGGACTGATTCAGTTGGGGGTAGAATACTTTTGCCAGTATGGAGGTATAATTGACAGGTCACATTGAGTAAGTTTAAGATATACAATAAGTTGATTTGATATTATACTATTACAAAATAATTACCATCAAAGCACTACCTAACACTTCCAGCCATCACATAATTACCATTTCTTTTTTGTAGGATACTTAAGATTTACTCTGTTAACAACATTCAAGTGTATAATACAGTATTCTTAGCTGTAATCACAATGCTGTACGTTACATCTCAAAACTTAATCTTGTAAGTGGAAGTTTGTACTCTTTGAACAATATCTTCCCATTTCCCCCCACACTTAGTCCTGGGAACCACCATCCTCTGTTTCTCCGAGTTCAGCTTTTTTAGATTCCACATATGTGATATCATATGGTATTTGTCTTTCTCTGGCTCATTTCACTTAATGCCCTCAAGGTTCATTCAAGTTGTCATAAATGGTGGGATTTCCTTTTCTCGTGGCTCAATAATATCCTATTGTGTATGAATATACCACATTTTCTTCATTCATTCATTCATTGACAGACACATTTTCATATCTTGGCTGTTGTGAATAATGCTGCGGTGAATATGGGGGTACATTATCTCTATGAGATCCTGATTTCAGTTCCTTTGGATATATACCCAGAAGTGGGATTGCTGGGCGGTTTGATATTTTTATTTTTAACTTTTTCAGGAACATCCATTCTGTATTCCATAGTGGCTGTAACAATTTTTGTTCCTACCAGTGTTACACAAGTCTTCTTTTATCTTCACACTCTAACCGACACTATTTTTTGTCTTTGCGATGATAGCTATTCTAACAGGTATGAAGTGACAGGTCATTGTAGGTTCTTTTTTTAACATCTTTATTGGAGTATAATTGCTTTACAATGTTGTGTTAGTTTCTGCTGTATAACAAAGTGAATCAGCTATATATATACATATATCCCCATATCCCCTCCCTCTTGAGTCTCCCTCCCACCCTCCCTATTCCACCCCTCTAGGTGGTCACAAAGCATCAAGCTGATCTCCCTGTGCTCTGTGGCTGCTTCCCACTAGCTATCTATTTTACATTTGGTAGTGTATATATGTCCATGCCACTTTCTCACTTCGTCTCTGCTTACCCTTCCCCCTTCCCATGTCCTCAAGTCCATTCTCTATGCCTGCGTCTCTATTCCTGTTCTGCCCCTAGGTTCATCAGAACCAGTTTGTTTTTTTTTTTAGATTCCATATTTGTGTGTTAGCATATGGTATTTGTTTTTCTCTTTCTGACTTACTTCACTCTATAGGTCATTGTAGTTTTGATTTGCATTTCCCTGATGATTAGTGATGCTGAACACCTTTTCTTGTACCATATGTCTTCTTTAGAAAACTATTTGCTTCCTCTGCCCTTTTTTTTTTTTTTTTTTTTTTTTTGCGGTACACGGGCCTCTCACTGTTGAGGCCTCTCCCGTTGCGGAGCACAGGCACTGGACGCGCAGGCTCAGTGGCCATGGCTCACGGGCCCAGCTGCTCCACGGCATGTGGGATCTTCCCGGACCGGGGCACGAACCCGTGTCCCCTGCATCTGCAGGTGGACTCTCAACCACTGCGCCACCAGGGAAGCCCCTCTGCCCATTTTTTAATGGAGTTATTTGTTTGTTGCTGTTGTTGTTTTTGAGTTCTTCATGTATTTTGGATATTAATTCCTTATCAGATAGAAGGTTTGGAAATATTTTCTCCCATTCCATACATTGCCTTCTCATTTTCTTGGTTGCTTCTTTTGCAGTGCAGAAGCTTTTTAGTTTTATGTAATCCTGGTTATTTATTTTTGCTTTTGCTGTTTGTGCTTTTGGTTTCTTAATGAGGAAATTTCTGCAAAGACCAATGTCAAGTTGTTAGCGTATAGAAATGCAACTCTTTTCTGTATGTTAATTTTGTATCCTGCAACTTTACTGAATATATTGATTAGTTCTAGCAGTTTTTTGGGGAAGTGTTTAGGATTTTCTGTCTGCAAACAAAGATAATTTTACTTCTTCCTTTCCTCTTTGGATGCCTTTTATTTCTTTATCTTGCCCGATTTCTCTGGCTAGAATATCCAGCACTATGTTGAATAGGAATGGTGAGAATGGGCATCTGTGTCTTGTTCCTGATTGTAGAGGAAAAGCTTTGAAGCTTTCACTATTAAGCATTGTGTTGGCTTTAGGTTTGTCATATATGGCACTTAATGTGTTGAGGTATGTTTCTTCTATAGCCAATTTGTTAAACATTTTTATCATGAAGGGATGTTATGTTTTGTCAAATGATTTTTCTACCTCTGTTAAGATGATCATATTATTTTTATCTTTCTTCTGTTAATGTGGTGTGTACCATATATTGATTTGTGGATGTTGAACCAGTCTTGAATCTCAGGGTTACATCCCACTTTATTATGATAAATGATCCTTTAATGTGCTGTTGAAATCACTTAGCTAATATTTTGTTGAGAATTTTTACATTTATTTTTGCCAGGCATATTGGTTTGTAATGTTCTTTTCCTGTAGTGTCTTTATCTGTCTTTAATATCAGGGTAATACAGGCCTCATAAAATGAATTTGGAAGTGTCGTTTACTCTTCAGTTTTTTTTTTTTTTTGAAGTAATTGGAAGGAATTGACATTAATTCTTCTTTAAATATTTGATAGAATTCACCAGTGAAACCATCTAGTTTTCTAGTTTTCTTTCCTCTTTTGGGAGGTTTTTTGATTACTGATTCATCCCCTTGCACATAATTTGTCTGTTCATGTTTTCTATTTCTTCATGATTTCATCTTGGTAGGTATATGTTTCTAGTAATGTATTGATTTCTTCTGGGTTATCAGGTTTGTTGGTGTATAATTATTTATAATAGTCTCTCATGATCCTTTGTATTTCTATGGAATCATTGTTACATCTTCTCTTTCGTTTCTGATTTTATTTTTTCTAAATTAGTCTAGCTAAAGTTTTGTCAATTTTACCTCTAAGAAAACCAGTTTTTTAGCTTGTTGATGTTTTCTATTGTTTTTTGGTCTCTATTTCATGTATTTATGCTCAAGTCTTTGTTATATCCTTTCTTCTGCTAACTTTGGTCTTTATTCATTTTTCCTCTAGTTCCTTTTGGTGTGGGATTGTTTATTTGTTATCTTTCTTGTTAATGTAGGTGTTTATTGCTGTAAACTTCCCTGTTAGAACTGCTTTTGCATTATCCCACTGGTTTTGATATGTTCTGCTTCCATTTTCATTTGTTTCAAGATATTTTTTGATTACCCTTTTTATTTCTTCGACTCATTGGTTCTTCAGTAGCATGTTGTTTAATCTCCATATATTTGTAAATTTTCCAAACTTCTGTTACTGGCTTCTAGTTTTACATCTTTGTGGTCAGAAAAGACTCTTAGTATGTTTTCAATCTTCTTAAATTTGCTAGGATTTGCTTTATGATCTGTGATTAGTCCTGAAGAAGGTTATGTGTGTGATGGGGAAGAATGTGTATTCTGCTACTCTGGGATGAAGTGTTCTGTATATGTCTATTAGTTTTATTTGTTCTGAAGTATTGTCCAAGTCCTAGGTTCCTTGTTGATTTTCTGTCTGGATGATTTTTTCATTGCTGAAAGTTGAGTATTGAAGTCCCCTACTATTATTTTTGGCTGTTTGTCTTTTCAAGTCTATTACTATTTGCTTAGTATATGTAGTTGCTCTCATGTTCAGTGCATATATATCTATGATTGTTTTATCTTCTTGATAAATTGACCTCCTTATCTTTATATAATGACCACTTTTCTCTCGTTACCATGTTGGCTTAAAGTCCATTTTTTCCAGTATAAGTATAGCTAACCCTTCTCTCTTTTAGTTTTTACTTTAATGGAATATCTATTAACAACCCTTCACTTTGAGTTATGTGTGTCCTTAAAGCAGAAGTGCATCTCTTGTAGCCAGTTCAAAGTTTGCATCTTGTTTTTTTGTTTTTTGTTTATTTGTTTGTTTGTTTTTTAAATCTATCCAGCCACTCTATGCCATTTGACTGAAGAATTCAATCTATTAACCTTTAGAGTAATTATTTATAAGGGCTTACTAATGCCATCTTATTGCTTTCTAGCTGTTTTGCAGTTTCATGGCTCTTTTTCCTTTTTAAATTGTTGATTTTCCTTAGTGGTCTGCTTTGATTATTTTCTATTTATCTTCGGCATATCTATGGTAGATTTTTGCTTTGTGGTTCCCATGAGGCTTACATAAAACATATATGTATATGTATTTGTGTATATATATATTCTCATTATATTTCCTGCTGATAACAATTTAACTTCAATTGCATTCAAATCCTCTATCCTTCTGTTCCCCCCTTGATGTTTTTGATATCACCATACCTCTTTTTATATTATGTAATCCATTAACAAATTGTAGAAGCTATAGCTATTTATTATACTTTTGTCCTCTAACCTTTATACCAAAGTTAATTAGTTGTCAAACCACCATATTAGAGTATTGGGGTATTCTGAATTTGACTATATGCTTACCTTTACCAGTGTGTTGTATATTTTCCTATATTTCAATGTAATTAATTAGCAGGCTTTTGATTCAGCTTGAAGAATTCCTCTCTGCATTCCTTGTAAGGCAGGTTTAGTGGTGTTGAATTCCCTCAACACTTTTTTTAATTAGGGAAATTCTTCCTTTTGCCTTCAATTCTGAAAGACAGTTTCTCTGGTTAAAGTATTCTTGGTTGGTAGTTTCTTTGTTTTAGTACTTTGATTATATCATCCCATACTCACCTGGCCTGCGAGGTCTCTGCTGAGTAATCTGCTGGTAGCCTTAAGAGGGTTGCCTTTTATGAAAGAGGTTTTGCTTTGTTTTGTTTTTTTCCTATTTTGCTGTTTTTAAAATTCTTTGTGTTTTGTTTTAGACAGTTTTATTATATATTTTGATGAAAATTGTTATGGATTGAAATTATGAGTTTACCTATTAGTTCATGAACTTGTATGTCCAAATCTCTTCCCAGATTTAAAAAGTTCTCAGCAGTTATTTCTTTAAATAGGCTTTCTACTGCTTTCTCCTCTCTTCTCCTTCTGGGACTCCAATGATTCATACATAATTTCTTTTTTGTAGTATTCCATTAGTATGTAGACTTTCTTCATTGCTTTTTATTATTTTTCTTTTGCTCGCCTGATTGGGTAACTTTGGTTGATCTGTCTTCAAGCTCACTAATTCTCTCTTCTGCTTGTTCAAGTCTGCTGTTGACGCTCTCTGTTAAATTCTTCACTTCACTCATTGTATCTTCAACTCCAAAACTTCTGTTTGTTTCTTTTTTGTTTTCTACCTCTTTGCTGAACTTCTCAATTTGTTCTTGTATTGTTTTTCTGATACTGTTAAATTGTTTATATGTGTTCTCTTATAGCTTTCTGATCATTTGTATAGCAATTAGTTTGAATTCTTTGTCAGGCAATTTCTGATTCTTCTTTTCTTTGGTGCCAATTCCTGGGGGCTTACCCTATTACTTTGGCAGAGACATATTTCCCTGATTCTTTTGGGTCCCTGTAGACTTGCATAGGCTTCTGTGCATTTGAAGAAGCATTCACCTTTTCCAGACTTTATGGACTGACTTTAGTAAAGGAAGCCTTTTACCTATGGGTGGGAGCATGATAGATGATGATGTGACCCTGGGTCTACTGGTGCAGAATGAAGTGTTCAGGGATGTATGGTAGCAGTGATTTCAGGGAGGCATGATATTTCTTCAGCTCTGGCCACTGTGTTTCACAGTATCAACAGCTATGTGGTTCTTGGCCAGTACTGCAGAGGATCCACAGTAGCTGTAAGAGCTGTTGTGATTCTAAGTGGCACCTCCAGGTCCAGTAACAAGAGACAAAGGCAGGCAGTGATAGTAGCCAAAGCAAATGGTGTTCACACACTCAGCTGTGGATGTCAGCTGCAAGTGCCTATGTAGCAGCAGGGGCTAGTTTTAGACATAGTGATGGAGGACCAGTGCCAACTGTGGGCTTACAGTTAGGGTGCTCTTCTGTGGCTACACCCACTCCCCTGTGTGTGCACACTACAGTGGAGACCAATGACAGGTATCAGGTGGGTGGCATGTGGGTGCATAGCAGGAGGGGCTAGACCCAAGCACAGACATGAGGCTGCATGGTGATGTAGGGGTCAGCCAGAGGGTGGGGCGCTAGGCTGGTATCTTGTACTCGCACAGCTGCAGAAGCCTGAACTGGCTACAAAAGTGGCTTTCAGTTTAGAGGGGTAGTGGTGTGGGAAGGAACTCAGCTGGCATCTTATACTTGCACAGCTATAGAAAACTTGGATGGCTGCCAGTGTGGGTCCTGGGCTCTGGCAGGGGTCGTGGTGGCAAGGGAGTGTTTTTGTACTTGGGTAGCTGATACCAGTAAATGCAGGTAACTGTGGGGCAAAAGGGGGTGAGTTTTGCAGTGGGACCATGAGGCGGTGCTGGCCATTGACTCCCTCAGAGGAAAAATCTGCTGAGTTTGTCTGCAGAGAAGGTCTATATGAACTATAATAGCTCCCACTGCATGTTTGCTAACAGCCTCTGCTTTTCTTCCTTGTCCCTAGCTGTCTCCATGCATCTCAGCTTTGCTGGTCTGAGTGGAGTGAAACTGAAGCTGAACCTTCGTATAGTGCCCTGCATGTGAGGCTGGAGAGGCTGATCGCTCACCCACCTCTTCTTTTTCTGGTGAGAGAAAAATCTTTCAAGCTGGGAAATTCCTTATTGGCACTGAACAATGATGGCTTGGGGGATGGGAGGCTGCAGGTAAAATGAAGTTGCCTTCTTTCTCTTCTGTGCTAAAACTTCCAAAGTGGACTCTAGAGGTTGCCTGGAGTTTTTGTTCCTGGGTAGCTGTCCAATCATTGATCTTTGTGGGGAGACAGGGAAGGTGGATTCTCCTACATCACCATTTTTTAGGAGGTGGTATTCATGCTCATCGTTTCTTATGTGTGTTTACTCAGATGTCAGGTGGGCCTGTACTCATTCAAAAGTTCATCTGAGCTGTATGTAGATGTCACTTGGCTGGGCTGGTGTAGGCTAATGCTTAGATGCTTATCTAGGACTTTCAAACAAACAGCCTTATTATGTGTGGCTTATTCATGTGTCGTGAACTAACTGTAAGATGGGGCCTGGGTTTAAAAGGAGTGTTGCAAGAACAGGAGTTGTAAAATCGAGCATTCCAAGAAGCAGGCAGGGGAAGCTGCTGAGTTAGGGAAGGGCTATTTCAGGAACTGGCACAGCATCATTTCTGCCTTATTCTTTTGGTCAAACCAGTCATTGAGCCATCTGGAGTCAAGGAGGTAGAGAGATGGATTTAGTTTCTTAGTGGAGAAGTGGCAAGATCCCGAAGATCATGTGAGATGGTAAATATTGCAGGCCCTTGTGGAAAACAGAATGTCCCAGAGTAGGGATATTAGATCTTATTTGGAAGGTATTTCAAATGTACCGGAGGGTTTTTGAGATGGGAAAAGATATAAGATGATTTGTTTTTGTTTTTGTTGTTGAAATACACTTTAGTGGTGAAATGTAGACAAAAATGAGATTAATTAAGAAACTATCAAGCTGTTCTAAGTTAGAGGAATTAGTGACTTGGACCACAGTGTTGAGTGGAGATGGCAAAACAAGGTTGGATTGTGTGTTTATCGGGGATATGATTTGCTGATGGATTAGGCGCAAATTTGGGAGATAGCATGATCTATGATTTTTAAACTATGAGATGTGAGTGCATCTAGATAGTAAGCATACATAAAGAAGAAAAGAGGCTACTGAGACGTGAGTCATTCAGTGTTCAGAGCTTGGAGAAATGAAGAAAATGATGTGGTTAGCCAAGATTGTCACTACTATAACAATCACCTAAGCATTCTTACTGACAAAATTATAGATGATCCCTTCTCAACCCCAGCCCTCCTTATCCAATCCACTTACTTCTGCATTCACAATGATCTTCATAAAGGTGGCTATAGTTAGTCATGTTACCTTCCCATTTAAAATCATTTGCCAGTTATTAGGTTAAAGCTCAAAGATCCTAGCCTTCTTGACATCTAAGACCCTATGGATGTCTCAGGCTCATCTGCAAATATTCTTCTCCTTACTACCTATACTGCCTGCACTAGATTATACTCAGCATGTCCGTCAGGCTCAGTCTATTTGGCCTGCTCATCGCTCTGCTGAGAATTTCACCCCACTTCATCCCTTTATCAATTTAACTCCTGCTCACATATCATTTCTCCACTTAAACGCCATGTGCCCTGAAACTAGATCAGACCCCTTTGCTTTAGCTCTCATAGCTCCCTATACATTGCTTCAAAGAATCAACTATCTAATTGTATTATTCTGCATTGGTTGGATTAATAAATATCTGTTGTGATCATTAAACTTCAACAAAATAGGCCCTATTTTTCTTTGACACAATTTTTGTCCAAAGTCTCATACATGTCTGACACTATTTATTTATAAATAAACTTCTGTATAAAATGTCTTGACCTCTAAAATGAATGTGGGAGCTAAGGCTTAAATAACATAGGAATGTAAAGATGTGTAATTTATAATATGACTTGGTTAATATTCCTGAACTCACAATGCAGCTCCCATCTGTGGAGCTGTCTGCTATGTTAACATAGCAGACCAAATAAATCTCAGAGAAGTCACCCTTCATATTCCACTTCATTGGGTACTAACTAATCCACTTTCTCATAAAACTGGGTTGGTTAGACAGACAGTGTTAGTAGGTCAGGGTTCTCAAGAATACTAAAATCTGGAAATAGGTATAAAAAGATATCTAATTTGATAACTTTATATATATTTATAAATTATTCAATATTTAGTATGCCAAATGTAAATCAGAATAGGAATTTTAAAAGTATATTTTGATGTTTAAAATCCATAGAAAAGATGCAGATTCATAATGTTTTTTAAAAGAGATGTAAACTTCTATATGTCTAACATGTTTGAGGAATCAGGTCTATGAAATAGTAATTGTGAAATCACAGTTTCTCACTAGTACACATCATTATAAATTTTAGGAGTAACTGGTGAGTTGAAATTTAGTCTTTTAACTTAGTGTTATAACAGTGGGGTACTGGTGTAAGAATAGTTCTAAAGCTGGTATTTGTGACCATGCATAGTTTGAAAAATAAGCAATTCTGAATTGTTCATTAAGTGGTGTCAGTACTTTATCTTGGGATGTTGGCTCTCTGAAATGACGAGTCAAGGTTTGTTATAATTTTCTAGAGAGTTTCTGGGTAGGTGTCTTTAAGTAGCTATTGCATAATGATGAATACTGACAGTAGAGTAATAAGAGATTTTATTACAGTAGAAAGCAGCATTTGAAAAAGGAAGTAATTCTGTCATAATAATTTGTGACTGTGGGGTTGCGATTAGCACAGAGCTAGTTTTGTGACAGCAAGTGCCGTATTTCTTTGTGGGCATAAGCTTCCATGCAAAAAATACTTATAGAATATTTTATTTCTTTCAATTTAGTTTTTCTACTTTTTATACACAATTTAATTAACAAGTGAGAATCTGCCCACATCACACCAGCAGAGAACAGAAAAACAGATCTTTAAATGCATTTCAACACCTGACTTTTCAGTGAATAAAGCCGTCCAAATGGTAAAATTGTACACGATTACTTTGTGTTTCAGCCAATTAATTTACATAAGTTAAATTAACAGATCTTTAAAAAGGTATCTTTCTCCTAACACACACCTGCTGGTGGGTGCCCATCTCACAGCTAAGAAGAGCAACAGTTTTGGGTCATGAATTTGAAGTGTGATCATTCATTTGAGGAAAGTTTGTCCCTAATAACCAGCCCACAGTAATTTTTAAAAGTGTTTATTTTCACAACTGATGATTTTCCCCTCTGGGTGGTAATTCTTGAAAATTATGGGTGTTGGCACATCATATAGGATTCAATAAAATGTATAGCACAGCTACATTGATGTATTTATTCTTGATACACGTCAGGATTTAAAGTGCTTCAGAAAGTGCTAACAAATGAAATAAGTGAGTGTAAGATTATATTTTATTTTGCCCATTTTTGTAAGCTAGTAATATAGGCAAATCATTCCCCAGTGACTGGTTACTTTGCACCGTAGTCAGTCATTTTTTATTCGTGCTGTTTTCCAGCGAGAGGATTTTTTTCTACTGCTGTGGAGAGATTATTCAATATCTTCAAATGCAGGGAGGAATTCCCTTGAGCCTCTGTGTTCTATGCTGCCCTTTCTGTTGAGCATCCTTCCTTTTTGTGCCCATTGGCTTGCTCAGAGTCATACTGCTTTACGCCTCAGATCTAAATAAAGTCCCTTGTACGATGAATAATCATGCCCACCATTTTTACAGTTGCTCTTACTTTAACTTAAGAGATCACCCAGACTTTTTTTTTTTTTTTTTTAACTTAGAGGCAGGCTATAACATAAACCTAAAATTCAGGGTATTTATGAGTTTCATAATTCCCATCCTTGGAGGCTTCAGAAATTTCAAAACTAGAAGAAACAGACATAGATTTTTGTCCCATGATTGACAATTGACTGTGTTCATTTTCTCTGCCTTTCTCCTTTTGCATAAACTTAAGGGAATAGCTTGGCTAATCTTGTGACTGACTGAGATAAATAGCACTCCCCTGCTTAGGGTCCTGTAATTCTTTCTACTCGAGGGAAAGTTATAATTTCTTAGCAATACTTCTAAGGTCATGACTTCCTGTTTAGTCTCATTTTGTACCAGTGTCGTAAATTCTCAATGACCCGCTCACAATATTTTACTTTCCAGTCGCCCTAATGTGTGCAGTACTCTAAACTTCAATGACAACTCTGTTTTCTGGCTAGATAGAACTCTTTCAAGGATTGTCTGATTAGTTAAATCTTGAATTGTAAACATTCTAGAAAGCATGGTACATGATTTGCTGCCTCCAGTTGCTCACCAAGTACTAATTTCTTAACTCCTTTTTATCTGGTTTTCTTCCCTACTTCTCTGAACTTATTCTATCAACATAGACTTTCCAATAGTCAGTTTTCTCCTCTTTGTCCCACCTTCTTTGGCTTCACTGTAGAGGGCAACACAATGGGTCATTTCATTCGTTTTAAAAATACTGCTTCCTCTAAATCTCATAATATATAACTCGCCTTGATGCTTCTTCTCAAAATTCTCATGTATAATGTATAAATATTCCTCAGGTTTCTCTTGGAGAATATTCTCTTTGCTAGCTTTTCTGGAGTTTTACTCTGCATTTCCCAATTTGCAGTGATTCCTCAGATATTTCCACTTAAATATTCTGCTTCTTCAAGTTCAACAGGCTTTAAAAATACTTCCCCCTGCACACTCAGAGGAGTTCATCTTCTTAATATTCCAATTCTCAAAGCTGCCTGGAGTTAAAAGCTTTTCTATTTTGATAGCTAATTCTGTCTTCTCTCTTAACTCTTCCATTCTAAAATCCTAATGACTCTATTTCTTCAGGGTTTCTCACATACATATTCTCTTTCCTTTCTTCTAATACCACTGTAGTTACATTAGTTATGTTTTGCCCACATTAGAAAAAAAGGAAAAAAAACCCCTCCAGTTTAACTGACCTTTCCATTTTTGTTTTTTCATTATTACTCTGATAAAAAATTTATCCTCAGAAAATTTAAGTGACTTTCCATTTAGAGAAATGGAAAACATCAAATTAAAACTCCTAAACCTAGCATTCCAAAGTCTAAACAATCTTGTCCCAAGCAACCTATTGTGTTACACCTCCCATTATTGCCTTTCCCAAAGTCGTTAAATCAGTCTAACATCATTCTCAGTAAATCCTGTGTTTTTTTTTGCCTCCAATTGATAATGGATTCATCATAGTCTCTGCATATCTATTCTCTAGGTACTGACTTGGTAATTTTCCCTTATAAAACTTTCTTAGCTTATTTTCAGATTATAGCCCACACTCATTCTTGTCACCCTTTGAGACAAGAATTTATAGTTTATTCCTTTTATTTATCCGCTTGGAGACCTAGTGCACTCTATGTATGAATACTTATTAAATACTAGTTGATTTCACTTGGCTACTAATGAAATGTATCTAATTTGATTAATATTTTTAATTGAAAAAGTATGTATGCTTGGGAATTTGGAATTATTATTAAGGGAGAGAAAATAAGAAACTAAATTTTAATCATTACCACAGGATTTAAGAGAAAAAATACAGACTAAATGCTTTTGTGAATAATATCAGAAAGTGTGTTCAAATTAGCTAACTACTTGTAAAATGTTTTTCTCGCTTCAGTTTGTTTATTTGGCATTTAATGGAATGTAGCAAGATCATACTTTTCACGAATACTTAATTGTCTAGGTGGCAAGGGTCAGTTTCTGAAAGTGGGTAATGTTACATTATCATTTTGTCTTTGGAATGAGCTAATTAGTTGGCAGATCCTGAAGATTCAAGTGAAGTCCCTATAATGGTAATTATTTTCATATAAGCACTCTCTAATTACAACTTTACGCATAATATAGATTAACTGCACTGAAAATATTAAACAGTGAAAGTTTCTTTATTCTCTATTGCTGTGTTCTTTTGTATTCTCTGTAATTGTATTATAATCAGAATTCCTACTGTATGTATACAGTGTCCATGTATTTTTAAACAATGGGATTACCTAAAAAGTACCCTCCCCAAAAGACAAGACATATATTTTATCTATAATTGACAATGCTTTTCCATTAACTGCTTCTTATCCTCTTAACAGCATTGTGAGCTAAGGTTTACTGTTATTGCCCCATGTTAAGGGAAGGCATGGCACTTAGAGCGATTCTGTGATTTGTGTAAGATGGCAAAGTGACTAAATGGCAGACACATTATGTACATATATGAATCCTGCATCAAACTCTCCTTGTCTCTGCCACTTGGATCACTTGTATGCTCATATAGTACACTGTCCTGCCACCTATTCAAACTCTAAAACTACTTAACAGGTAGCCAGCACCCAGTAAGCACTGAAATGGTAATTGACACTCTACATCCCATGGTAATGATGAGCAAACTGAGCTACAAAACTGTTGTCACTCATCTATTGTGACCTCCATAGTTACTGGATGGTATTGCTGTGATGCAAATTCAATTGTAGATATACGGTAGTAATGGTCAGAGGCTGGTCCTATATCCTTGTAATTTTTTTCTTGTTCCACAGTATCCTTTTGATTTGAATAAAGATAAAACACAGTAGAAAGGTCAGTAGAATCAGAAACAACTTTTTTTTGAACATTTAAGTCAATTCCAATGGCCAAGTGTAATTCTGTATTAACTGCAGGAAGCCTAATGATCGGGTTAACAAGTATTTTCATCCATTTAAGTCTTATATAGATATTTCGCATTCATGTTGCACATAGATAAAATTCATAGTCACATTTAAAATCACATTAATAGAGAACAAAATAATAGAACCTTTGGAAATTTATCAGTTTTTAAACTGCTTTTTAAAAAGTAGTTGTATTTTCGAAATGGTTGTAAAGCTCTTCAGTTTCCATTTGGTTAGTTACATACTCATGTGGGTGGGGAGAAGAAGAGAATATTTCAAGAAATTATAACAAAATATCTCTATAAATTTGAAATATTAATTTTAACTGTAATTTTAAATTGAAGTATAGTTGATTTACAATACTGTGTTAATTTCAAGAGTCCAGCATAGTGATTCAGTATTTTTGTAAATTATATCCCATTGTAGTTTCTTGCAAGATAATGGGCATAATTTACTGAGCTATACAGTATATCCTTTTGCTTATCTATTTTGTATATAGGAGTTTGTATCTGTTAATTCCATACCTCTAATTTTTCCCTCCCCCCTTCCTTATCTCCTTTAGTAACCCCAAGTTTGTTTTCTTTGTCTGTGAGTCTGTTTCTGTCCTGTATGTACATTCATTGTTATTATTTTTTGGATTCTACATATAAGTGATATTGTTTAGTATTTGTCTTTCTCTGTCTGACTTATTTCACTAAGCATAATATTCTCTAGGGCCATTGATGTAGCTGCAAATGGCAGTATTTCATTCTTTTTTGTGGCTGAGTAATATTCCACTATATATATATATATATATATATATATATATATATATATATATATACACACACACACTATATCTTGTTAATCCAATTGTCTTTTTTTTAAATTAATTAATTAATTTATTTTTGGCTGTGTTGGGTCTTCATTTCTGTGCGAGGGCTTTCTCTAGTTGTGGCAAGCAGGGGCCACTCTTCAATGCGGTGCATGGGCCTCTCACTATCATGGCCTCTCTTGTTGCGGAGCACAGGCTCCAGACGCGCAGGCTCAGTAGTTGTGGCTCACCGGCTTAGTTGCTTTGCGGCATGTGGGATCTTCCCAGACCAGGGCTCGAACCCGTGTCCCCTGCATTGGCAGGCAGATTCTCAACCACTGTGCCACCAGGGAAGCCCCAATCCAGTTGTCTTTTGATGGGCACATGGGTTGTTTCATGTCCTGGCTATTGTAAATGATGCTGCTATGAACATTGAGGTGCATGTAACTTTTTGAATTAGTATTTTAATTTTTCTGGGTATACACCCAGGAGTGGAATTGCTTGATCATACCATGTTTCATATCACTGGAACTGTGGAGTAGGTAACACTTTGAAACTGGCTTCCTTCATTTAACATATATGTAACACCTTGAGGTTCATTCAAGCTGTGTGTTTCCATATTTTGTTCCTTTTTAATGCTGAGTAGTAGTCCATTGCATAATGTACCAGTTTTTAAAATCTATATACTCAGTTTAAAACATTTGTGTTGTTTCCCAAATAAATAAAATCCAAATTTCCCAAATGAATAAAGATGCTATAAATAGCTGGATACAAGTATATGTGTGAACATGACCTTTTATTTCTCTTGTATAAATACCTTGGAATGGGTTTTCTACATCATTTTGCAGATGTTAGTTTAACTTTCTGGGAACTGCCCAACTAATTTACAGGGTGCAGTACCATTTTGTATTCCCAGCTACAATATATTAGAGTTTTAATTGCTTTATATCATTGCTAGTATTTTGTATTGTCAGTGTGTTTGTGTGTATATGTATGTATTTTGTGTATATTTGTGTGTTAAATACATATAACATATATAAATATATATAAATTTTAGCCTTTCTAGTATGTGTATAGTGATAGTAGTGGTTAAAAGTAGGGAATATCTTTTGACAGTAATCTAACCTATTTGAATTTGTTTCTTATTCTATAAAGTGGAAGTTACTAAACCATTTGTGCATAAAAGATTTGGTGAAAATTAAGTTACTTCATAAAAAAATGATAAGTAGGGGAAATTGTAGCAATTATTCACAATTTAATACACAAACTGAGCTATTTTTGGTGACAAAAGCCTGAGAAAGCAATATATTGGGACCAAGTGATTCAATATAATTTGAAATATTTGTTTTCTAGAAGCAGCATTCAATATAGTACTAGCTTCTATAATCAACAAAGCAATTCTTATGGACCAAAAATGCATTCATCAACTTTGCTAAGGAATAACAAAGATGCAACAGAAGTAGGAAAAACACTTTGTCTTAAAACGCTAGAATCTAATTGGAGAACTAAGCACATTATGTATATGTAAAATGTTAGAGAATGATCTAGGGGTATATGGAATATAGTAGGCTATTTTGTTATGTGCATTTTTTGGAGATGGATCACTATTCTTTGACTATATTTAAGGAAATTACGCAAAACTTTTACTTATAACTGCTGTTAACAATGTAAAGGGTTGCATCACATAATCCCAGTGGATTAAAATATTTGGAGAGTATGGTCTTTCAAGTCTTGAAATAATATCAAAGTTCATTTAAAATCAAAGCAACCGTCAAATGCAAAATTTGAGATACAGCAGGATGATTTCCAGAAATTACTCACAAATACCTTCTTTTCCATACCCATCAATATTTTCATGATACCCACATTTTTACCAAAAAAAGCTTTTATGCTGGAATATATTTGATATAGTATATTCTCACCAACACCCAAGAGATATCTTTAATTATCTGAACCACTTGGTAGTACACCCTCCATGCAATATTTGGAGGTCTTCCATCCCACTTTTGCTACCTTTTAATGGAAAACAGCAACAGCAGCAAAAGAACACAATGGTCATATGCTTACGCTTTGGTTTTATTGCCATAAACTAGAAATTGTGTCAATAATAAATAGACACTAACATCTAACTAGAGCCAGCAATAAGTTCAGACTAATCATTCTAAAATTAATTTTGGCACATACATTTTTTTATTGTAGTATAGTTGCTTTACAATGTTGTGTCAGTTTCTGCTGTACAGCATAGTGATTCAGTTATACATATACATATATCCACTCTTTTTTAGATTTCCTTCCCATTTGGGTCACCACAGATCATTGAGTAGAGTTCCCTGTGATATACAGTAGGTTCCCATTACTTATCTATTTTATACATAGTAGTGTGTATATGTCAATCCCAATCTCCCAATTCGTCCCACCCACCCCTTCCCCCCTTGGTAACCATAAGTTTGTTCCCTACATCTGTGACCCTATTTCTGCTTTGCAAATAAGTTCATCTGTACCATTTTTCTAGATTCCACATATAAGCGTTACAATACGATATTTGTTTTTCTCTTTCTGACTTACTTCACTCTGTATGACAGAGACGTGGATGGACCTAGAGACAGTTACACATACATTCTTAATGTTTATACTTTTTAAATTTTATTTTATTTTTAATTTTTAAATTTAATTAATTTGTTTATACAGCAGGTTCTTATTAGTCATCAATTTTATACACATCACTGTACACATGTCAATCCCAATCGCCCAATTCAGCACACCACCATCCCCACCCACCCATAGCTTTCCCCCCTTGGTGTCCATATGTTTGTTCTCTACATCTCTGTCTCAACTTCTGCCCTGCAGACCGGTTCATCTGTACCATTTTTCTAGGTTCCACATACATGCATTAATATATGATATTTGTTTTTCTCTTTCTGACTTACTTCACTGTGTATGACAATCTCTAGATCCATCCATGTCTCAACAGATGACCCAATTTCGTTCCTGTTTATGGCTAATATTCCATTGTATATATGTACCACATCTTCTTTATCCATTCATCTGTCGATGGGCATTTAGGTTGCTTCCATGACCTGGCTATTGTAAATAGTGCTGCAATGAACATTGGGGTGCATGTGTCTTTTAGAATTATGGTTTTCTCTGGGTATATGCCCAGTAGTGGGATTGCTGGATCATATGGTAATTCTATTTTTAGTTTTTTAAGGAACCTCCATACTGTTCTCCATAGTGGCTGTATCAATTTACATTCCCACCAACAGTGCAAGAGGGTTCCCTTTTCTCCACACCCTCTCCAGCATTAGTTGTTTGTAGAGTTTCTGATGATGCCCATTCAGACTGGTGTGAGGTGATGCCTCATTGTAGTTTTGATTTGCATTTCTCTAATAATTAGTGATGTTGAGCAGCTTCTCATGTGCTTCTTGGCCATCTGTATGTCTTCTTTGAAAGAATATCTATTTAGGTCTTCTGCCCATTTGTGGATTGGGTTGTTTTTTTTAATATTGAGCTGCATGAGCTGTTTATAAATTTTGGAGATTAATCCTTTGTTGATTCATTTGCAAATATTTTCTCCCATTCTGAGTGTTGTCTTTTTGTCTTGTTTATCATCTCCTTTGCTCTGCAAACGCTTTTAAGTTTCATTAGGTCCCATTTGTTTATTTTTGTTTTTATTTCCATTACTCTAGGAGGTGGATCAAAAAAGACCTTGCTGTAATTTATGTCAAAGGGTCTTCTTCCTATGTTTTCCTCCGGGAGTTTTATGGTGTCCGGTCTTACATTTAGGTCTCGAATCCATTTTGAGTTTATCTTTGTGTATGGTGTTAAGAAGTGTTCTAATTTCATTCATTTACATGTAGCTGTCCAGATTTCCCAGTGCCACTTATTGAAGAGAATGTCTTTTCTCCAATGTATATCCTTGCCTCCTGTGCCATAGATTAGTTGACCATAGGTGCATGGGTTTATTTCTGGGCTTTCTATCTTGTTCCATTTATCTATGTTTCTGTTTTTGTACCAGTACCGTATTGTCTTGATTACTGTAGCTTTGTACTCTAGTCTCAAGTCAGGGAATCTGAAGCCTCCAGCTCCGTTTCTTTCCCTCAAGACTGCTTTGGTTATTCGGGGTCTTTTGTGTCTCCATAAAGATTTTAGGATTTTTGTTCTGGTTCCATAAAAAATCCCATTGGTAATTTGATAGGGATTGCATTGAATCTGTAGATTGCTTTGCGTAGTAGAGTCATTTTCACAATGTTGATTCTTCCAATCCAAGAACATGGTATATCTCTCCATCTGTTGGTATCATGTTTAATTTCTTTCATCAGTGTCTTATAGTTTTCTGCACACAGGTCTTTTGTCTCCCTAGGTAGGTTAATTCCTAGATATTTTATTCTTTTTGTTGCAGTGGTAAATGGGAGTGTTTCCTTAATTTCTCTTTCTGATTTTTCATCATTAGTGTATAGGAATGCCAGAGATTTCTGTGCATTAATTTTGTATCCTGCAACTTTACCAAATTCATTGATTAGCTCTGGTAGTTTTCTGGTGGCTTCTTTAGGATTCTCTATGTATGGTTTCATGGAATCTGCAAACAGTGACAGTTTTACTTCTTCTTTTCTAATTTGTATTCTTTTATTTCTTTTTCTCCTCTGATTGCTGTGGCTAAAACTTCCAAAACTATGTTGAATAATACTGCTGAGAGTGGGCAACCTTGTCTTTTTCCTGATCTTAGTGGAAATGGTTTCAGTTTTTCACCCTTGAGAATGATGTTGGCTGTTGGTTTTTCATATATGGCCTTTATTATGTTGAGGTAGGTTCCCTCTATGCCCACTTTTTGGAGAGTATTTATCATTCATGTGTGTTGAATTTTGTCAAAAGCTTTTTCTGCATCTATTGAGATGATCATATGGTTTTTATTCTTCAGTTTGTTAATATGGTGTATAACATTGATTGATTTGCGTATATTGAAGAATCCTTGCATCCCTGGGATAAATCCCACTTGATCATGGTGTATGATTCTTTTAATGTGTTGTTGGATTCTGTTTGCTAGTATTTTGTTGAGGATTTTTGCATCTATATTCATCAGTAATATTGGTCTGTAATTTTCTTTTTTTGTAGTATCTTTCTCTGGTTTTGATATCAGGTTGATGGTGGCCTCATAGAATGAGTTTGGAGTTTTCCTTCCTCTGCAGCTTTTTGGCAGAGCTTGAGATGGATGTGTGTTAGCTCTTCTCTAAATGTTTGATAGAATTCACCTGTGAAGCCATCGTGTCCTGGACTTTTGTTTGTTGGAAGGTTTTTAATCACAGTTTCAATTTCATTACTTGTGATTGGTCTGTTTGTATTTTCTATTTCTTCCATGTTCAGTCTTGGAAGGTTATACCTTTCTAAGAATTTGTCCATTTCTTCCAGGTTGTCCATTTTTTGGAATAGTGTTGTTTGTAGTAGTCTCTTAGGATGCTTTGTATTTCTGCAGTGTCTGTTGTAACTTCTCCTTTTTCATTTCTAATTTTATTGATTTGACACCTCTCCCTCTTGATGAGTCTGGCTATGGTTTATCAATTTTGTTTATCTTCACAGACAACCAGCTTTTAGTTTTATTGATCTTTGCTATTGTTTTCTTTGTTTCTATTTCATTTATTTATGCTCTGATCTTTATGATGTCTTTCCTTCTGGTAACTTTGGATTTTGTTTGTTCTTCTTTCTCTAGTTCCTTTAGGTGTAAGGTTAGATTGTTTATTTCAGATGTTTCTTGAGGTAGGCTTGTATAGCTATAAACTTCCCTCTTAAAACTGCTTTTGCTGCATCCCATAGGTTTTGGATCATCGTGTTTTCATTGTCATTTGTCTGTAGGTATATTTTGATTTCCTCTTTGATTTCTTCAGTGATCTCTTGGTTATTTAGTAACGTATTGCTTAGCTTCCATGTGTTTGTGTTTTTTACATTTTTTTCCCTGTAATTGATTTCTAATCTCATAGCTTTGTGGTCATAAAAGATGCTTGATATGATTTCAGTTTTCTTAAATCTACTGAGGCTTGATTTGTGACCCAAGATGTGATCTATCCTGGAGAATGTTCTGTGCATACTTGAGAAGAAAGTGTAATCTGCTGTTTTTGGATGGAATGTCCTGTAAATATCAGTTAAATCTATCTGGTGTATTGTGTCATTTAAAGCTTCTTTTTCCTTATTTATTTTCATTTTAGATGACCTGTGCATTGATGTAAGTGATATGTTAAAGTCCCCCACTATTATTGTGTTAGTGTCAATTTCCTCTTTTAGAGCTGTTAGCAGTTGCCTGATGTATTGAGGTGCTCCTATGTTGGGTGCATATATTTATAATTGTTATATCTTTTTCCTGGATTGATCCCTTGATCATTATGTAGTGTCCTTCCTTGTCTCTTATAACATTCTTTATTTTAAAGTCTATTTTGTCTGATATGAGTATTGCTACTCCAGCTTTCTTTTGATTTCCATTTGAATGGAAATCTTTTTCCATCCCGTACTTTGAGTCTGTATGTGTCCCTAGGTCTGAAGTGCGTCTCTTGTAGACAACATATATATGGGTCTTGTTTTTGTATACCTTCAGCAAGCCTATGGCTTTTTGTTGGAGCATTTAATCCATTCACGTTTAAGGCAATTATCAATACGTATGTTCCTGTGACCATTTTCTCAATTGTTTTGGGTTTGTTTATTTAGGTCCTTTTATTCTCTTGTGTTTCCCACATAGAGAAGTTCCTTTAGCATTTGTTGTAGAGCTGGTTTGGTGGTGCTGAATTCTCTTAGCTTCTGCTTGTCTGTAAAGCTTTTGATTTCTCCATCAAACATGAATGAGATCTTTGTGGGGTAGAGTAATCTTGGTTGTAGGTTCTTCCCTTTCATCACTTTCAGTATATCATGCCACTCCCTTCTGGCTTGTAGAGTTTCTGCTGAGAAATCAGCTGTTAACCTTATGGGAATTCCCTTGTATGTTATTTGTTGTTTTTCCCTTGCTACTTGCAGTAATTTTTCTTTGTCTTTAAATTTTGCCAATTTGATTACTATGTGTTTCGGCGTGTTTCTCCTTGGGTTTATCCTGTATGGGACTTTTTTTGCTTCTTGGACTTGGGTGGCAATTTCCTTTCCCATGTTAGGGAAGTTTTTGACTATAATCTTTTCAAATATTTTTTCTGGTCCTTTCTCTCTCTCTTCTCCTTCTGGACCCCTAAAACGCGAATGTTGTTGCATTTAATGTTGTCCCAGAGGTCTCTTAGGCTGTCTTCATTTCTTTTCATTTTTTTTCTTTAGTCTGTTCCACAGCAGTGAATTCCACCATTCTGTCCCCCAGGTCACTTACCTGTTCTTCTGCCTCAGTTATTCTGCTATTGATTCCTTCTTGTGTAGTTTTCATTTCAGTTATTGTATTGTTCATCTCTGTTTGTTTGTTCTTTAATTCTTCTAGGTCTCTGTTAAACATTTCTTGCATCTTCTCAAACTTTGCCTCCATTGTTTCTCCGAGGTCTTGGATCATCTTCACTATAATTATTCTGAATTCTTTTTCTGGAAGGTTGCCTATCTCCACTTTATTTAGTTGTTTTTCTGGGGTTTTATCTTGTTCCTTCATCTGGTACATAGCTCTCTGTCTTTTCATCTTCTCTGTCTTGCTGTGAATGTGGTTTTTGTTCCACAGGCTGCAGTATTGTAGTTCTTCTTGCTTCTGCTGTCTGCCCTCTGCTGGATGAGGCTATCTAAGAGGCTTGTGCAAGTTTCCTGATGGGAGGGACTGGTACTTTCTTTTTAAGTAGTTCATCCTCATAGTTAAAAATTTTACAGTGTTCATTTGTACCTTTTATCCAGCTTCCCCCAATGATAACACCTTACACTACTAAAGTGTTTTAGCAAAATCAGGAAACTTACATCAGTACACTGCTGTTAACTAAAAACCATATTTTGGTTTCACCAGTTTCTACATGCACTCATTTATTTTAAAGAGGAGAGGTTATAGTTAATGAAATTTTATTCCATATGTTTATTCATGTAACCATCACCACAGTCAGGATACAGATTTTGTCACAAAATAATACCTTCATGTTATTGTTCCGTAGTCACAGTCTCCCTCTAACCTTAACCCCTTGGCAACCATGGATTTGTTCTCCATCACTGTTAGTTTTGTTACCTTAAGGATTTGTTATAAATAAATAAAATAATACAATATGTAGCCTTTTAGATTGTCTTTTTACTCAGCATAATCCCCTTGAGGTCTATCCAGGTTGTTACATATAACCATACTTTGTACCTTCTTATTACTGAGTAGTATACTTCTGTATCACCGTATCATAGTGTGTTCATCCATTCACCATTGAAGGCCATTTGGTTTCTTTCCTAACCAATTAAATTTCTATGAACATTTACGTATAGGTTTTTATGTGAACATAAATTTTCATTTCTCTAGGATAAATAACCACAAGTGCAATTTCTAGATCTTATGCAGATGAACTTCTAACCTTACAAGAAACTGCCAAACTGTTTTCCAGCATAGCTGTATGTCCCAATTTTTAAGTGGTTTATTGTACATAGCTGTATAAAGGAAAACCCTAATCTACATAGGCACATATTACCTTTACTTTATCTTGGATGGTAAATATGTTAGTTATGTTGGCCAAGATTTGATTCCCAGTAGATATTTTGTTTTATTATTTCAGGTCATTTGGTTAAATATCCTTTAAATACTTTCCAGGCTAACATGATTCTAGGTATATTCTGAGATAAAACTTGAGTGTCAACTGTACATAATGAAAGAAGCAACAGTTGTGCCTATTTTGGCTTTGAGCCTGTAATCACTCAACTTACTTCCATTTGAAATGGTCTTCATTCAGGTACTTTTCCTGTTTGGGTCCCATAATTTTTATAGGACAAGGTTCACAGCATCATATTCAATACTTAGAGGTAACATAGCAACAGACCAAGAGTTTGTCAGGTTGTATGTTACCTACAATTAAACAATTTTCTAGTTTATTTGGATTTGGATGCAGGAAATTTAATCCTCAGGAGGTTATTCCAAGGTGATCCATAGAAAGGCTGAAGGAGGAAGAGAATCTCTGAATCCCTGAAATATTATGCAAATCTTTGAACTGTGAGATTGAATTCTTGTATATGTGTTGATCTTCCCTTAGGACATTTTATTTTACTTTTTCTTCCAAAGTCGTCAGTTTCCCTTCATCCTGAATGTCAGAATATATATATCTATATATATATTCACTATAGTTGGATACATACAAATTCTCCAAAACACGAAAATCAACACTATATAGAGGAACTTTTGCTCATATTTTTTTCGGAGTACTTAGGATATTAACTAGTACATAGAATTATTTTCAAGTTAGGTGTTGGATAGTGATGTACATTGGTTTTCTTAGAGTTTGGGTATCATGAATCTTAATGTTTTGATGCCAAATTCAAAATAAGTATTGTTGTTATTTTTATTACTATCAACTTTTACTCAGTGAGCCCCCAACCCCAGCCCTTTTCAAATTAGTGAGGGAACAGACAGAACTTAAGCTAAATCTTCAAGACAAATGTTTTCTTAAAAAACATATTTCTAGATATGTATCACCTGTCTCTACTGCATGTATTAGCTTAGTCCTTTTGGCTCCATCACAGACATTGTCAGCAGAAAACTGAGCAATCAGTACAAAACTGCTGATGGATGTGCTTCTATATATAAACAGAATTCAACAGAAAAGCAACACTTGGAAGCATATGTATTGCAAAATTTTACATTTTCTCATATTCCTATTGAAATATCCTTTAATATTCAGAAAAAAATGATCATACTTATTGTCTGTATGTGTATATCGGATGGCTCGAATTAACACATGATAAATAGTAATTAAGGCCATAAACGAGCTAGCTCAAGAAGAGTTTAGTGTAGAGATAAAAGGTATATATTTGAATCTAAGAGCAAGAACCACTAAACATATAAGGCTTCCGAAGTAGTCAGAGGCTGAAATCCTTTTTTTCCCAGCACTGATGCCAGAGGAGGATTAGATGGCAGTCTGTTTACCACATCTCTATTACCTAATATCCCCCAATCCCTATTACAAAGTGTCTTACTCAACTAAATAAGAGTGTACTTACTCTGCAAGCTCAGCACCAAGAATTTATGGAATTCAAAGCAGTATGCATATCTTCCAAATGTTTAGAGGTGCCAGTCTAAGATTTTTAAATGTATTAGGTCAATTAGTCCTCACAACAATTTTAAGAATTAGGTCCTAGTATTATCATCATCTTATAGATGAGAGAATTGAGCAGAGAGAGGTTAAATGGCTCTCCCAGGGTCATGTAGCTAAGTAGCAGAGCTGGGATTTGAAAGCAGGTCATCATGATGGCCACACCCTTCACCTTCAGAAAGATCTTTAGGCAAGAAACAACTGAATGTTACCATTAAGTATCCTAGTTGTTAGAAATTCTTTTGGTAATTTCTCCCAACAGGTTCAAACTTCCTATCAGATTTCTCAGCTTTCTGATGTTCCCTCTTTCCTTCTCTGCCTCTATCCATGATTTCTAACTCCCCTCCTTCAGAAATAAAAGCAAAGACATCCCCTACAAAAGCTGTGCCCAAATATTATGTAGAGAAACACAGCTTTCTCCAGTTCTTACTATCAAACTTAGTTGTAAAAGTCTCCTTTTGAATATTCAGTGACTAGGTTGAAGCTTAAAATTAATACTCATAAGAATACCACCCACCTATTTAAGTTTTTAGCAGAGGCTTTCAAAGGCTAGGTGTGTAAAACATTCCATTTTCTATAATCCATTTGCTCATAGACTGAGTCTGCTTCTCTTCTCTTTATATTTTAGTTTCTGAATTTTAGTCATGTTTTGTTTGACTCTCATTGCTAACTCATGGAATCCCAGAATTTTGAGGTTTTTGAAAGCCATAGGCTTTCTTTACCTCCTTGTGAAAGATATCTCACAAGGTTAAAATAAGAAATGGTTCCTTTTCCTCATACAGCTGCAGAAAGATACATGCTATTCAACATTATAGAGCTATTCTTACAGAAATTATTTCTAACGACAGTCTTGAGATGCTCTCAAAATATGAAGGTTCTATCTTTGTTTTATGTGTAGTTTTTAAGCCCTGATAAATCTATAATTTGTTTGGTTGCCTTAAGAATATGTTGTTATTAAAAATTAAACTAAAATCTCTTTTTCTGAAAAGTTTAAGCAGTTATGAGATTTATTTTTTAAATCAAATGTAGATCATTGACACATTATTTTCCTCATAGAAAGAGGCAAAAATCAAAACATATGGTTTTGTATTTTTTATATTTAAACAGATAACTTGATAGTCTAATCTCATTAAAACAAATCAAATATAAATATGGGCATTTGCATTTTATATATTTATATATGTTTTTCAGCTACATTGGTTATTCACATTTATAAATAACCATCTAGTTTGACTATTATTGGTAACAATTGTGTTTGGTCATCCACAGATGATAATCTCTGTTTCCCTGAGGAAAAATACAGATACCTATGAGAAGTTAATTGATATCTGTTGCTGTATGTATGGCTAAGCAAGTTTACTGTTAGTGAGATAATATTCTGGGAGTGAAGATTATTTGCTTTGACAGTGTTTTAGGTTACCTGGGACATTGTACTACTTCTCCCCTTTCAAAACTGACCCTTTAGGAAGTGGCCTGTAGCTTTAGCCCTTTAGAAAATGCTGGGTGCCGGCACTTGTGAGAGAAGGGATGGAATCCATTACTCCACAGTCTTTAAATTAATTAACCAAGTAATTACACCACTATTCCAGGGTCCATTTCCCACTCCTTGAGTTATTCTGGCTATTGTTCAGGCTACAAGCTACTTTATTCTGAGGTCTTTTGTTTGTCTGACATAAGGCTGTTAATTAACCAGCTTTATCGAGTTTTACATTCATTCTGGTTTCATGATTTTTATATATGGAGATATTTTTGTGCCTGTGGTTTGCTCATCATAATCTAATAACTTTTTTAGTACTACAGTGAATACTTAAATTTCGTCTACAATTTCATTTTGAGGAAGAAAGCTCTCTATTTAGGCATCATAAGTTGGAAATGTTTATAAAGCTAGAGAAAGGTGTAATAGTTGTGTTTGTGAAAGGCAAGGAATATCACTATATACCATTCTTAGGGAAAATCACTAATATACCAAAATTAAAATATAATCAGTTTAATCCAAATTATGTAATTGGAATTGCAAACATAAATGGACAGTAGCTACTAAAAATAGTATAAAATAAAGGCTTTATTAAGGTAATATTGGTGGTGGATGATTTTCTCTTAAATGGTTTTTATAAGATTTTATTTTAAGATGATATGTTTATGGTTTCTGCACTTTGCAAACTCAATAAACAGCTCTTTGGATTATGATTTGATATAACAATTTACTGAATAAATGTATTACATATTCCATTTTCTGAGTGCTTTCTCTCTAAGGAATTTAAATCATATTTACAGAAGTAGAACTAATTTTCAAAGTGATCCTTTGAGGAAGCAAAATAGGTAGGAAAAAAAGCTTAGAAAAGCAAAACTCACAGAAATAGGCTAACAGGAAAATAACATTTAAATACATGGTCCCACATTCTACATTTATGCAATGTGGAATAAGGGATTTCATCTTATTTTTACCTGAAATTAATAATATTTATTGGGCTTCCCTGGTGGCGCAGTGGTTGAGAGTCCGCCTGCCGATGCAGGGGACACGGGTTTGTGCCCCGGTCCGGGAAGATCCCACATGCCGCGGAGCAACTAGGCCGGTGAGCCATGGCTGCTGAGCCTGCGCGTCCGGAGCCTGTGCTCCGCAACGGGAGAGGCCACAAGAGTGAGAGGCCTGCGTACTGCAAAACAAATAAAAATAATAATAATAATATTTATTAATAAGTATTGATTTCCTTGTGATTTAGGGATAATATATAAGGATAAAAGAAAAATGTGTAAAATACTAGAGAGATCTGTAAGTTTTAATATACTAAAAACACCATTTATAGTAACTTGTGCCCTATGTGAAATATAAGTATTTGGGAATAGACAACTCTCTTAAGTATAAGTAATAAAGTTGCAATCATTTCTACAGTTCCAATCTACTCACTGGAGTTGTATTTTGTGCTCAGCCTTGTGCTTATTGCTAGAATCACAGGCACGGGATCCAGAGTGGTTGAAATTCTCTATAAAGGAAGGAAGTCTTAGGTAAGGAATGACCACAGTAGAACTGCTGAAACCAGCATACTCCTGTATCCTTCTACATCTACCTGCAAATAACCAAGCATCCGCAAAGGTCATCTGGCTAGACTAGAGCAGGGCATGTGTTATTTCTGCAAAAGAAAGTCTTTGATTTCTGGTGACAAAAATAATTCCTAGATTACTCCCCTGCATTCAATTTGATAGTAGTAGAAAGTATAACATAATTACCTAAGTGAATTTTTAATATATAAAAAAACCCAGATGGAAATATTTCTTGTTAAAGTCCCATTCTAGAAGGTGTAGTTCTTGTTTAATAATAAATATGAGAAATTATAATGTAGGTAGTGCTCCCTGTATGGGTATTTTCAATAAAAATGTTTTCCTCAGAACTTTATGAAGACAACAGTGTAAGGGTTGTCAAAAACAAGAACAAAACCTGACATATATTGAATGTCAAGGTGTCAGCCCATAGGATAAAGTTGAGAAAATAGTGGTTTGTGATTCCAAGGAATCAGGTCTACTGAGAGAAAGAAAAAAAGTCTAAACCAGTTAATCCAATAATTTTTTTAAGTTATTCACAGAGTTACAGAAGTCCTGAGGAAGAAAAAAATAGATAAAACTTGGATACAGGGAATGGTTTCCAGATGAAATGAAATATGCACTGAGTTTTGAATTCTAAATGAGAATTTTGATAGCTATAAGGAGGTCAGGATGGATATAACATGTAACGTAATAATAAATAATCACAGTTCCTTTCCAGCCTGCTTCTTAGATTGCTGTGGTTCTTTGCTGTCTCACCTGCTCTCCCATCTCTCTCCCTTTCTTGATTCAAATAAAATCTCTAATTTGAACAGACCATATTTGGGTGAAAGAGTCACAACTTTCACCCCCTTTCCCTGAGACATTTTTTAGAATATAAAGAAATGACCAGTCACTGCATCCTTGGTCCCCTTTACTGTAAGGACTCTAAGTGTTCACTACTGCCCATTTGTTACCCTTTGCCTTGTATTCACTAAATTTGGGTCAGGCTTCTCTTTTCCCCACAGGTGTCTGTCTTCTTAGACTTTTTTTTTTTTTTTTAATTTTCGAAGGAGGTAGCTATACATAAGGTAGAAAGTCCCAAAGTAAAAGGAAATTCAGCCTCTGACAAATATGCTAAGCTGGAGCTCATAAATCTATTCCAATCTCATCACAATCAGGCAAGATCTTGAATCTACTCTACTTACCCACTGACCCCCTAATTGAGGAATTTAAAATCTCCCAGTTGAAAGCCCCTGAATATGAAAAGATCAATTGGAAACAAGCTGGATGTTCTATCCACCCAGATGTACTTTGGAGACACCCAGATGGCTATTTGGCTCCCTCACCCAAAGTTTACTTTCTGGCCTTTACAATATCACTCAACGTGTAAGGGAGAAACTAATTCCACTCTACTACCAACATCGGTGAAGAAATTTTACCCCTATCTGGAGCAAGAGGTGACTTCTTTGGCCATCTGTCAAAAATAGAGCTCTGGTAAAACTTGTAAATGTGACACAAGGAAGGGAACCACCTCCAACAAGACCTCTTCTTCATTGGCAATTAAACTTTATTCAGCTCTTTTTTTCCCAGTTTTATTGAGAAATAACTGACATACATCACTGTATAAGTTTAAGATGTACAGTATAATGACATATGTATTGTAAGTTTAGTTAATATCCATCCTCTCATATATACACCAAAAAAGGGAAAAATGGTTTTAAATGGTTTTAAATTTACCATACAGCAGTGTTAACTATAATTCATCATGTTGTACATTATAACTCCAGTACTTACCTTATAACTGAAAGTTTGCATCTTTTGATTACCTTCATTGAACTATCCCCCCATCCTCTGCCTCTGATAACACCAAATCTGAAATTTGATCTCTTTTTCTATGAGTTTTCTTGTTTGTTTTAGATTCCACATATAAGTGAGATCATACAGTATTTGTGTTTCTCTGTCTGGCTTATTTCACTTAGCCATAATGCCCTCAAGGTCCATCCATGTTGTTGTGATTGGCAGAATTTCCTTATTTTTCATGGCTGAATGATATTCTATTGAATATACCACAACTTCTTTTTCCATTCATCCACTGATGGATACTTAAGTTACGTTCATGTCTTGGCTATTATATAGAGCCTTCTTTTTTTTTTTTTTTTTTGCGGTATGCGGGCCTCTCACTGTTGTGGCCTCTCCCATTGCGGAGCACAGGCTCTGGACGCACAGGCTCAGCGGCCATGGCTCATGGGCCCAGCCACTTCGTGGCATGTGGGATCTTCCCTGACCGGGACACGAACCCGTGTCCCCTGCATTGGCAGACGGACTCTCAACCACTGCGCCACCACAGAAGCCCCAATGTCTTGGCTATTATAAATAAACTTATAATGCACAGGGGGTGCAGATATCTCTTCAACACGTTGTTTTTGTTTTCTTTAGATGTATACCCAAAAATGGAATTGCTGGTTTATATGGTAGTTCTATGGGGGCAGGAACTCTGTCTAGTTTATGTTGTTGTATAATCAGTGATTATCACAGAGAATATAGGTGGCCAACATACATTTATTAAAGGATGTCTCCATAAATTACATTATTCTCACTCCATGCCTGGCTTAGTCAGTGTATTGATTTTCAGTTGCTACTAAACCAAGGAGCCTAAAACATAGTGGCTATAAACAATAGCTATTTATTACTTCTTCTTATTGTGTATGTTGGTTGAATTGTTTCTTTGCTGATTTCACCTGGGTTCGTTTATACAGATGTATTAAACTGGACGAGTTGCTGGGAAGGAGAGTCTAATATTGCCTTTTGCATAAGTCAGGGAGGAATATACAATCTCTCACCTGGTGTATGTCTCTCTTTTCTGAGAGATAACGGTTGCTTGCTTTAAATGCTACTCCGAGCATGGTTTCTTTCTGTCTGCTCAATTATACATCATTATTCTTAAATATATGCATTTTGTACTCCAAAAGTCAAAGTTACTCTCCTTGTCCTGTAGATTTTCTGAATGACTTTGTTTTTCAGAGAAGATGTTTTTCTCCACTTGGTTAGGATGGGTAGCACCATTTCAGGTTTCTTACATGAAAATAAATTGCTCAGCCAGTTTGGGCAAATCCAATTGGGTTGTTTACATTATATTTTAGCCATACTCCTATCATCATCAGGCTCATAATCATCATTCTCATGTGTTCCCAGGTCTGACCAAGATACATTTACCTTTCTTTATTACACACAAATACAGGTAAACACACACACGTTCTAAACAGTGGGGGGAAAAATGGGAGTCATGTTCTAGAACATTATTTGTATCTGATTTAAGTTACATAAACTCATTTAGATCTAGTTTTCTTATCTTAAATAGGAACGTTGAACTACATTTAATTTACTGGATTCTCTGAGCCAGGCATTAGCATAAGTTAAGCTTTGTAAAGTGTAAAGGGCTACAGAGTGTTTAATTTGAATTATATGGACATATTTATATATGAAATATATAATGTAGACCATAAATATGTTTTCAAAATTTTCTTCTTAATTTAGAATAAACAGTGTTTATAACTTAGCCAGTTCTTTTATTTAAAGAGTTAAGCTGAGATTTATCACAATTTATTATCTATTTTTTCCAGTTAAATTTAACTTTTCTGTAGTTGACTAGAATGAGTAATTGTAGAAGACATTTGACATACTATAAATCATTGTTAAGACAAGTATAGGTGGAGTTTTTATGTGTTTGTTTTCCTTCATTCTTTTTTTATTGAAACAAGACAACACTCAAAATTTATCTGTATCATGTTTGACAATACACATTTAGAGGGAAATTTAATTTACTTCTCTTGTGTCCTTAGTAAAATTTTCTTAGAATAAAAATAGCATTTTTTAGCTTTGCTGTTAATCTCATTGGAGAAAGTGATTTATCTGAATTGTGAAAAATATAGATCAGTCTTCAGATTGTTGACCACATACTACAACAAGGTGAATGTAGTACATTAAAAAATAGCATTGCTCCTCCTCCTCCTTCTTTTTCTATTCTTTCTCTCTCTGCCTCTCTTTCTCTTTTTCTTTCTCTCTCTGTCTCTATCTCGCATCAACCTCTCTTTCCTCTCCTTTACCCACAGTACGGAACCCCAGTAAGCTAGCAGATGAAGCTTTTTCTCAGGGACTTTTATCGTCTCCAGTGATTTCCCACTGTCATTCAACATTCTCTGCTTCACAGTCTTAAATAATAAAACTCATATAAATACAAGCATACCTCAGAGGTATTATGGGTTTGGTTTCAGACCACTGCAATAAAGTGAATATGGCAATAAAACAAGTCACACAAATGTTTTGGTTTCTCAGTGCATATAAAAGGTTTTTTTTTACACTATATTGTAGCCAAATACATGTGCAATAGCATCATGTATAAAAAAAAAGTATATACCTTAATTAAAAAATAATGCTGTTGGGAAAATGGCATGAATAGACTTGCTTGATGCAAGGTTGTCACAAACCTTCAATTTGTAAAAAGCACAATATCTGCCAAGCACAGTAAAACAAAGCACAATAAAATTGGGTATGCCTGTATCAGATTTTTTGATTCTCAATTAAAAATGTCTGTATGTGTGTGTATGCATGCATGCATGCATCCGCGGTGGCGGGTTAGAGCTAGTGGGGTGATTGATAAACCTAAACCCAAATTTTATAGTAGTAACGTTTGCCAATCAATTAAAAAATTCAACTACAAGGAAAGACAAAAGCTTTCCCCTCACTAATAGTCTACTGATTTGTAAAATTCATGTGTTGTAAAGCGTTCAGTAATTTTAGGGAGAAAACTTGGTCTGTTTTTTTTTTTTCCCTTCTTAACTATTACTGCTTTTATAAAGCACTACTACATTAATTTTTGTGCCCTAATTTTCTAGCTCTTCAAATGAGTGACTCACACTCTGCTTTTTTGGTGAATATCACTTCTGTTAGTGTTTATTGTATCACATCAAGTGACACCTATCTACTTCACAGAATACTTTTTTGACACTGAGTTTATTTGGAAGAGACAGTATTAGAGAGTGAGAAATCTCAATTGATTTAGAATTAATTGAACAAGTTCCTTAAGTTTCATTTTTAAAATGTCACTTAAGTTGAACTCTTTTATACTGAAAAGTAATAATAATCACCTAACCTCATCTAACACTCCCAATGTACCGGCAGATGTTCCACAGATGTTCATTTAAAATTAAGAACAGTTAGGCATATGCAACAGAATGAGTTCAGTCCAGTGGTCGTCAGCAATGATGAGATTAACTACGGAGAAAGGGTGGATAGGAATGAATTGAGGGCTAAGGATGGAGTCCTGAGGCATTCTAACGTTCGGAGTTCAGGCTGAAAAGGAGGAGCCTGTAAAGGGACCTCCTGGTTTTCTGCAGATATATAGTGCAACTTATTTTCAATTTTGTAGTCCCACTGAGCAACCATATATTTTTTCTAAAATATATTTAACAATTGTTATGGGTTGAATTGCACCCCCATCATCATATGTTGAAGTTATAGCCCCTGTTACATTGAATGTGACCTTATTTGGAATAAGATTGCTACACATATAATAAGTTCAGATGAGGCCATACTAAAGTAGGATGGACCCCTAACTCAATATCACTGGTGTCCTTATAAGAAGATGGCCATGTGAAAAAAGAGACAAAAAGAGAATGCCAAGACAGAGGCAGAAATTGGAGTTATGCTGCCACACACAGTATTTAATATCTCTGGGTTTGTTGTTGTTGTTTGTTTGTTTGTTTTAAGACTTTTAAAAAAAGTAGTTTCAGTTTAATGTTATAATTTGATGAAGTAAAAGTTCTCCTACCACAAGTACAGACAGTCTCTGACCGATTACGGTCTGACTTACAATTTCCCAACTTTACAATGATGCAAAAATTACATACATGCAGTAGAAAGCATACTTCAAATTTTGAATTTTGATCTTTTCCCAAGCTAGTGACATGTGGTAGGTACTATCTCATGACGCTATCACATGATGTATCAGCGGCTGCGAGTTTCAGGTCCCAGTCCACCACGCCATCACAAGGGCGAAGAACTGATACACTCACAGCCATTCTGTTTTTCACTTTTAGTGTCGTATTCAATACATTACATGAGATATTCAACAAAGAACTGATACACTTACAGCCATTCTGTTTTTCACTTTTAGTGTAGTATTCAATACATTACATGAGATATTCAACACTTTTTTATGGAATAGGCTTTGTGTTAGATGATTTTGCCCAACTGTAGGCTAAAGTAAATGTTCTGAGCATGTTTGAGGTAGACTAGGCTCAGCTATGACGTTTGCTATGTTAGATGTATTAAATGCATTTTAAAAAATTCTATAAAATTATTGAAGAACTTATATTCATTTTATATTTATAAATGAATCCATAAACACAAATCCTTGTGCTGTGTTTTTTGTCTGGCATGAATAAAGCAAATATTTATACCATATCAGTAAAAGAGAGTAACAAAAAAGAATAAAAATAATAAAGAAGGTGGAGCTACCTAATTTGTAAAGTCAGTAATAAATAAATATAAGCAAGGCCTCCAGAAAGCTTTAGTCAGGTTAAATTAGTCGTATAAATTTGTAATTGTGAGGTGGATATTATTTGTGTTTCCTCTTCCAGTGGCTAATAATAATGAGATACTTCCTGGTGAAGTAAAATCATATCATCTATAATATATTAAGCACACAGTTACGAACAAATTTTATAAAAATTATGCTCACTGTTTTTGGTGAATAGATGTGCAATCACTGAGATCTTTGCAAAAGGCTATACCTTCCAGTGGTTTGATTATGGCTTATAATTTAAAGAGAACGTTTCTCTTTAAATGTGTTAGATCACGGTATTTTAACAGTGTGAATAGTGTCTAATGGTCTCCTGGAGCAGAATCATTTCTTATGGAAATGAGTTATTTAAAAAATGTTCCAGGACTTCCCTGGTGGCGTAGTGGTTGAGAGTCCACCTGCCGATGCAGGGGACACGGGTTCGTGCCCTGGTCCGGGAAGATCCCACATGCCGCGGAGCGGCTGGACCCGTGAGCCATGGCCGCTGAGCCTGCGCATCCGGAGCCCGTGCTCCGCAACGGGAGAGGCCACAACAGAGTGGCCCACGTACTGCAAAAAAAAAAAAAAGTGCTCCAAGGAGACTTGGTAAGAGAGTGGAGGAAAGCAGGATGGAGAAGGGGTAAGAACCATCAGGTGATGCTTCTGCTGATGAAGCAGGGATCAGGATTGTAAAAATCACTGCTTTGTTCTCCATTGAGGTGAGGGAGCTGGACTTTCACAATTGCTTTCACAATCCTATGCCAGGCAATTTTGGGTGTGGGAGAGCTGAAATTCCAGGCACAGTTATCTTTGGGGGCATCTGATTCTGTGGGCATCTGACTCTGTGGGCATCTGGTGTACAGAACCATTAAGGGGATTCTGGATGATCTGGTCAAGAGCACTGACTGTAGCTACTAGAAAGAAATTTCAAATAATTGAAGTAGACGTCATCACGACAGGAAATTCATTTCAACTGTTTAACACTGGTAGCAATGAGGTCCTTTTAATATCGTATTTAATCATTACAAATTACTGGCATAAAAGATCATAAGTTCATCGATAAATTAAATAAACAATGAGTAATAAGATGATCCCAATATTGAGTAAGCAGAAGCCATGAGGGGAATGCCAGTAATGATTCCACAAATGGAGATTCTTCTCAGGAGGCCTGAACAGCGCTGTGTCATTGAGAGAAATCATGGCTTAACATAAACTTATACTTATTCATATTAGTTGGCTGAGGAATTAATATGAATGGAGCAAACACTGTATAAAAGGCATTTTATAATCTTTACCTCGTTTCCCTTTCAACATGACCTGTTTTGTAGGTGTCATTTTAAAATTTTGGATGGAGAAATTGGGGGTCTAGAAAATTAAATATTTTCTCTAAGTTTACACTGCTATTGACTGAATTTTGAATTCAGGTCTCTCAGTGTAAGATAGGCACTCTTTGTTTTTTAACATCTTCATTGGACTAAAATTCCTTTACAATGTTGTGATCGTTTCTGCTATATGTATACATATATCCCCATATCCCCTCCCTCTTGCGTCTCCCTCCCACCCTCCATATCCCACCCCTCTAGGTGGTCACAAAGCACCGAACTGATCTCCCTGTGCAATGCAGCTGCTTCTCACTAGCTAGCTATTTTATATCTGGTAGTGTATATATATATCCCTGCCACTCTCTCACTTCATCCCAGCTTACCCATCCCCCTCCCCATGTCCTCAAGTCCATTCTCTATGTCTGTGTGTTTATTCCTGTCCTGCGCACCTAGGTTCATCAGAACCATTTTATTTTTTAGATTCCATATATATGTGTTAGCATACTGTATTTGTCTTTCTCTTTCTGACTTACTTCACTCTGTATGACAGACTCTAAGTCCATCCACCTCACTACAAATAACTCAATTTTGTTTCCTTTCTTGGCTGAGTAATATTCCATTGTGTATCTGTCCATTCATCTGTTGATGGACACTTAGGTTGTTTCCATGTCCTGACTATTGTAAATAGTGCTGCAGTGAACATTGTGGTCCATGACTCTTATTGAATTATGGTTTCCTTAGGATATATGCCCAGTAGTGGGATTGCTGGGTTATACGGTAGTGTTATTTTTAGTTTTTTAAGGAATGTCCATACTGTTCTCTATAGTGGCTATATCAATTTACATTCCCTCCAACAGTGCAAGAGGGTTCCCTTTTCTTCACACCCTCTCCAGTATTTATTGTTTGTAGATTTTTTGATGATGGCCATTTTGACCAGTGTGAGGTGATACCACATTGTAGTTTTGATTTTAATTTCTCTAATGATTAGTGATGTTCAGCATCCTTTCATGTGTTTGCTGGCAATCTGTATATCTTCTTTGGAGAAATGTCTGTTTAGGTCTTCTGCCCATTTTTGGATTGGGTTGTTTGTTTTTTTGTTATTGAGCTGCATGAGCTTCTTGTAAATCTTGGAGATTAATCTTTTGTCAGTTCCTTCATTCGCAAACATTTTCTCCCATTCTGAGGGTTGTCTTTTCATCTTGTTTATGGTTTCCTTTGCTGTGAAAAAGCTTTTAGGTTTCTTTAGGTCCCATTTGTTTATTTTTGTTTATTTCCATTTCTCTAGGAGATGGGTCAAAAAGGATCTTGCTGTGATTTATGTCATAGAGTGCTCTGCCTATGTTTTCCTCTAAGAGTTTTATAGTGTCTGGCCTTACATTTAGGTCTTTAATCCATTTTAAGTTTATTTTTTTGTACAGTGTTAAGGAGTGTTCTAATTTCATTCTTTTACATGTGGCTGTCCAGTTTTTCCAGCATCACTTATTAAGAGGCTGTCTTTTTCCATTGTATATTCTTGCCTCCTTTATCAAAGATAAGGTGACCATATGTGCGTGGTTTTATCTCTGGGCTTTCTATCTTGTTCCGTTGATCTATATTTCTGTTTTTTGCCAGTACCATACTGTCTTGATTACTGTAGCTTTGTAGTATAGTCTGAAGTCAGGGAGTCTGATTCCTCTAGCTCCGTTTATCTTTCTCAAGATTGCTTTGGCTACTCGGGGTCTTTTGTGTTTCCATACAAACTGTGAAATTTTTTGTTCTAGTTTTGTGAAAAATGCCATTGGTAGTTTGATAGGGATTGCATTGAATCTGTAGATTGCTTTGGGTAATAGAGTCATTTTCACAATGTTGATTCTTCCAATCCAAGAACATGATATATCTCTCCATCTTTTTGTATCATCTTTTCTTTCAACAGTGTCTTACAGTTTCTGTGTACAGGTCTTTTTTCTCCTTAGGTAGGTTTATTCCCTGGTATTTTTGTTGTTGTTGCAATGGTAAATGGGAGTGTTTCCTTAATTTCTCTTTCAGATTTTTCATCATTAGTGTATAGGAATGCAAGAGATTTCTGTGCATTAATTTTGTATCCTGCTACTTTACCAGATTCATTGATTAGCTCTAGTAGTTTTCTGGTGGCATCTTTAGGATATGTTAGGTATAGTATCATGTCATCTGCAAACAGTGACCGCTTTACTTCTTATTTTCTGATTTGAATTCCTTTTATTTATTTTTCTTCTCTGATTGCTGTGGCTATAACTTCCAAAACTATGTTGAATAATAGTGGCGAGAGTGGACATCCTTGCCTTGTTCCTGATCTTAGAGGAAATGGTTTCAGTTTTTCACCATTGAGAATGATGTTGGCTATGGGTTTGTCATATTTGGTCTTTATTATGTTGAGGTAAGTTCCTTCTCTGCCTACTTTATGGAGAGTTTTTATTATAAGTGGGTGTTGAATTTTGTCAAAAGCTCCTCTTCATCTACTGAGATTATCGTTTGGTTTTTATCCTTCAGTTAATTAATATGGTGTATCACATTCATTGATTTGCATATATTGAAGAATCCTTGCATTCCTGGGATAAACCCCACTTGATCATGATGTATGATCCCTTTAATGTGCTGTTTGATTCTGTTTGCTAGGATTTTGTTGAGGATTTTTGCATCTGTGTTCTTCAGTGGCATTTGCCTGTAGTTTTCTTGTTTTGTGACATCTTTGTCTGGTTTTGGTATCAGGGTGATGGTCGCCTCATAGAATGAGTTTGGGAGTGTTCCTCCCTCTGCCATATTTTGGAAGAATTTGAGAAGGCTAGGTGTTAGCTCTTCTCTGAATGTTTGATAGAATTCGCCTGTGAGGCCGTCTGGTCCTGGGCTTTTGTTTGTTGGAAGATTTTTAATCACAGTCTCAATTTCACTGCTTGTGATGGTTCTGTTTATATTTTCTGTTTCTACCTGGTTCAGTCTCAGAAGGTTGTGCTTTTCTAAGAATTTGTCCATTTCTTCCAAATTGTCCATTTTATTGGCATATAACTGCTTGTAGTAATCTCTCATGATTCTTTGTATTTCTGCAGTGCCAGTTGTTACTTCTCCTTTTCATTTCTAATTCTGTTGATTTGAATCTTCTCCCTTTTTTCTTGATGAGTCTGGCTAGTGGTTTATCAATGTTATTTATCTTCTCAAAGAACCAGATTTTAGTTTTATTGATCTTTGCTGCTGTTGTTTCCTTCATTTCTTTTTCATTTATTTCTGATCTTATCTTTATGATTTATTTCCTTCTGCTAAGTTTGGAGTTATTTTTGTTTGTTTTTTCTCTAGTTTCTTTAGGTGTAAGGTGGTTAGATTATTGAGATTTTTATTGTTTCTTGAGGTAGGATTTTATTGCTATAAACTTCCCTCTTAGAAATGCTTTTGCTGAATCCCATAGGTTTTGGGTCATCATGTTTTCATTGTCATTTGTTTCTAGGTATTTTTTGATTTCCATTTTGATTTCTTCAGTGATCTCTTGGTTATTTAATAGAGTATTGTTTAGCCTCCATGTGTTTGTATTTTTTACATTTTTTTCCTGTAATTGATATTTAGTCTCATAGCATTGTAGTCGGAAAAGATACTTGATATGAATTCAGTTTTCTTAAATTTACCAAGGCTTGATTTGTGACCCAAGATATGATCTATCCTGGGCAGTGTTCCATGAGCACTTGAGAAGAAAGTGTATTCTGTTGTTTTTGGATGGAATGTCCTATAAATATCAATTAAGTTTATCTTGTCTTATGTGTCATTTAAAGCTTGTGTTTCCTTATTTATTTTCATTTTGAATGATCTGTCCATTGGTGTAAGTGGGGTGTTAAGATACCCTACTGTTATTTTGTTTGTCGATTTCCCATTATGGCTGTTAGCATTTGCCTTATGTATTGAGGTGCTCCTATGTTGGGTGCATAAATATTTACCATTGTTATATCTTCTTTTTAGATTGATCCCTTGATCATTATGTAGTGTCCTTCTTTGTCTCTTGTGATAGTCTTTATTTTAAAGTCTATTTTATCTGATATGAGAATTGCTACTCCAGCTTTCTTTTGATTTCCATTTGCATGGAATATCTTTTTCCATCTCCTTACTTTCAGTCTGTTTGTGTCCCTAGGTTTGAAGTCAGTCTCTTGTAGACAACATATATATGGGTCTTGTTTTTGTATCCATTCAGCCAGTCTATGTGTTTTGTTTGGAGCAGTTAATCCGTTTACATTTAAGGTAAATATCAATATGTATATTTCTATTACCATTTTCTTAATTCTTTTGGGTTTGTCATTGTAGGTGTTTTCCTTCTCTTGTGTTTCCTTCCTGGAGAAGTTCCTTTAGCATTTGTTGTAAAGCTGGTTTGGTGTTGCTGAATGCTCTTAGCTTTTGCTTGTCTGTAAAAGATTTAATTTCTTCTTTGAATCTGAATGAGGTCTTTGATGGGTTGAGTAATCTTGGCTGTAGGTCTTTACCTTTCATCACTTTAAATATTCCCTGGCACTGCTTTCTGGCTTGCATTGTTTCTGCTGCAAGATCAGCTGTTAACCTTATGGGAATTCCCTTGTATGTTATTTGTTGCTTTTCCCTTACTGCTTTTAATATATTTTATTTGTTATAGTCTGATTTATGTGTGTCTTGGCATTTTTCTCCTTGGATTTATCCTGTATGGGACTCTCTGTGCTTCCTAGAGTTAATTGGCTATTTCCTTTCCCATATTAGGGAAGTTTTCAATTATTATCTCTTCAAGTATTTTCTCAGACCCTTTCTTTTACTCTTCTTCTTCTGGGACCCCTATAATTCCAATGTTGGTGCATTTAATGTTGTCCCAGATGTCTCTGAGACTGTCCTCATTTATTTTTAGTCTTTTTTCTTTTTTCTGCTCTGTAGTAGTTATTTCCACTCTTTTATCTTCCAGGTCAGTTATTCGTTCTTCTGCCTCATTTATTCTGCTATTGATTCCTTTTAGAGAATTTTTCATTTCATTTATTTTGTTGTTCATAATTGTTTGTTTGTTCCTTAGTTCTTCCAGGTCCTTGTTAAAACGTTTCTTGTATTTTCTCCATTCTATTTCCAAGATTTTGGATCATCTTTTGTATCATTACTCTGAATTTTTTTTCAGGTAGACTGCCTATTTCTCCTTCATTTGTTTAGTCTGGTGGGTTTTTACCTTGCTCCTTCATCTGATGTATATTTCTCTGTCCCATTTTTCTTAACTTAGTGTGTTTGGTGTCTCCTTTTCACAGGCTACATGTTCGTAGTTCCAATTGTTTTTGGTGTCTGCCCCCAGTGGGCAAGGTTGGTTCAGTGGCTAGTGTATGCTTCCTGGTAGAAGGGACTGGTGCCTGTGTTCTTGTAGGTGGGGCTGGGTCTTGTCTTTCTGGTGGGCAGGGCTGCATCTGGTCGTGTGTTTTAGGGTGTCTATGAACTTAGTATGATTTAGGAAGCCTCTTTGCTAATGTGTGGGGTTGTGTTCCTGCCTTGCTAGTTGTTTGGCATGGGGCTTCTAGCACTGGTGCTTGCTGGCCATTAAGTGGAGCTGGGTCTTAGCGATGAGACAGAGATCTCTAGGCGAGATGTCGGCTATTGATGTTATGTGGTACCGGGAGGTTTCTTGTGGTCCAATATCCTGAACTCTGCTCTCCCACCTCAGAGGCTCAGGCCTGACATGAGGCTGGAGCACCAAGACCCCTGTCAGCCACATGGCTCAGAAGAAAAGAGAGAAAACAGTAAATAAAAAATGAAACAAAAAAAATAAATAACGAAAATTATTAAAATAATAAAATTAAAAATTAATAAAAAAAGAAGTGAGCAACCAAACCAGTAAACGAAGCCACCAGTGATAACATGGGCTAAAAACTATACTAAGATAAACATAAAAATCAGAAACAAGTCAGTCGCAGACAACAAAACCCAAGTGTACAGTTGCTCCCAAAGTCCACCACCTCAATTTTGGGTTGATTCATTGTGTATTCAGGTATTCCACAGATGCAGTGTACCTTAGGTTGATTGTGGGGATTTAATCCACTGCTCCTGAGGCTGCATGGAGAAATTTCCCTTTCTCTTCTTTGCACAGCTCCTGTGGTTCAGCTTTAGTTTTGGTCCCATTTCTGCATGTAAGTTGCCTTCAGGCTTCTGTTCCTGCCCAGACAGGATGGAGTTAAAGCAGTGGCTGATTAGGGGGCTCTGGCCCACTCATGCCAGGGGGTGGGAGGGGTATGGTAGTTATAATTGGAATGTAGGAAGTGCTTGCAGTGGCAGAGGCTGGAGTGGTGTTGCAACAGCCTGAGGTGTGCCGTGTGTTCTCCCGGGGAAGTTGTCCCTGGATCACAGGACGCAGGCAGTGACAGGCTGCACAGGCTGCCGGGGTGAGGGGGAGGCATGTGGATAGTGACCTGTGCTTGCACACAGGATTCTTGGGGCTGCAGCAGCAGTGTTAGCATTTCATGCCCATCTCTGGGGTCCTTGCTTATAGCCAAGGCTCGAGCTCATTTAGGTGGTGCTCTGCCTTCTGTGGGCAGATAGGGAAGGAATCCCCTGTCCTTGGGCACCCTGAAACAATGGTCCCTTGACTGTTAGGCAGGTCCAGAGTTGTTCCCAGACTCCATCCCGGCTAGCTGTGGTGCACTAGCCCCCTTCAGGCTGTGTTCACACAGCCAACCCCAGTCCTCTCCCTGGAATCTGACATCCGAAGGCTGAGCCTCACCTCCCAGCCCCCACCCGCCCCAGTTGGTGGGCAGACAACCTCTCAGCCTGGTGAGTGCTGGTTGGCACTGACCCGCTGTGTGGGAATCTCTCTGCTTTGCCCTTTGCACCCCTGTTGTTGTGCTCTCCTCTGTGGCTGTGAAGCTTCCCCCCAACCCCGTCCTCCCCCTGTCCCCGCCAGTGAAGGACTTCCTAGTGTGTGGAAACTTTTCCTCCTTTACAGCTCCCTCCCAAAGGTACAGGTGCCGTCCCTATTCTTTTGTCTCTCTTTTTTCTTTTGCCCAACCCTGGTATGTGGGGAGTTTCTTCTCTTTTGGGAAGTCTGAGGTCTTCTGCTAGGATTCAGTAGGTGTTCTGTAGGAGTTGTTCCACATGTAGATGTATTTTTGATGTATTTGTGGGGAGGAAGGTGATCTCTATGTCTTACTCCTCCACCATATTGAAGGTCCCCCTCCTTAAGTGCATTTTTGACTTAAGATATTTTCAATTTATATTGGGATATAACCTCATTGTAAGTCAAGGAAGATGGGTTTATTGGGATATAACTTCATTGGAAGTCAAGGAAGATCTGTATTTGTTTTCTTTTTCTTCTTTCTCTTTCTTTCTCTTTCTAATTCTTTACCACTTTTTGTGTAACTGCTGTAGCTTTATTTGCTCCTTATTTTCTATCATTGCAACCTCTTTTCAGGCACATTACACAGAATGCCACATGCAGCTTTAAAACACATGAAAACTATGAAAAAAAAAGAGCCAACACTGCTATTGGTGAGATGAAAAATAATCTATATTAGTTTTCAAATATTCATATTGGTTTCATAACCATACTTGTTTCATCACAAAAATCAGCTGAAAACAGGATGTTGATTCATTTAGATAGTCATGCCAACCTTTTCTCTTTAAAAGAAATTGTATTGATGTCATAAAAATCATTTCCATTCAACTACTGGTGATAACTAACTGATATAATTTGTTAGAAATATCAGAGTATTTGTTTAATCTTAGAATTGGTTTCTGAAACAAACATGCAACTGTATGAAAGGTTCTATTTCTCTCCTTCAAAGGATGAGACTTTTCAGTGAAAGGGATCTTCTCATGTTAAGAGATCACATAGAATTGTTGATTTAACATATTGTGATGTGCTACATCATTCCATAATAGATTTTATTTTATTAGTCTCAACTTAATGAAAGGATATTTTTCACATTTTAGTAACATGGGAAATTTTTAAAGGCTTAAAAACTCTTTTGTCACAGTCTCTCATCTCTTGCAAGAACTATTCTGAATTAGATTCCTCAGAAAAGGCCTAGGATTCCCAGTTGTAAATGCCATTAATCAGCTTCAAAACACATTCTTTATTAGTTTTTCCTGCTTGGGGTTTTACTTTCTCCACTCTCTCATTCTTTCTTCCTGGGATCACCTCCCAAATAAATATCCTGTCTCTAAGTCCCTGCCTCAGGCTCTGCATTTGAGGAATCCAGATAAACATGCCTACAATCAGGGGGTGTTAAAACTCATTAAATTGCTTTTTCCACCAGTTAGAATTATCATAGGTCTTTTTAAACTTTATATTATGTTCATGCTAAATGTCAGTGATGAAATTTCTGATGCTGAACCGTGTATTCCTACAATATCAATTTTCCCCATCCATATAATATTTAGTTAACTGTAACTTAAAATTTAAGATTTTAAAATTATGTTTATAGGTAAAACAAGCCTTTAGTATAATGTTAAAATTAACTTTCTATTGAGTTAGAGTAGTTTTGAATCTTTTTTTTGTTAAACTAGAAGATTCCAAACATGTAAAAAATAATTTAGATATTTATAACAAAATATTAATAGTTTTCAACAGATGTCTTTGAGTTTTGGTACATCAAATAGGGAAGTGTTGATAGATATAAGTAATATATATAAAAGAGTACCTGTATCAGCTTTACCAAATGTTATATCAGTATAACATTACCAATTTGATAAACTGCAAAGAAAACATTTACTTCAAAAATGTTATGTCTCTAGGCACAATGAAGAAAACTAGAAATTATTAAAATATAAAAATTAGATAAATATATTCTAGACCCAAGGAAAATGAAATCTGAAATGATATATCATTTAAAATTTTAGCACAATGAAAACAGTAGATATTTCAAATGAATTAAATGGTAAAAAGGGAAAAAATATAAAAGATTACAACCAAACCATGATTTACTATTATATGGTTTGTAATGTAATAAGCCTATTAAAACAATAAAGAAAAAACTTACAAAAAGAAAAGGAAAGAAAATATCAGTAAACACATAAACATTACCGCACATGCAATTAAAATGGTGGATTGTTAAACAAACAACATTTGTAACATTTATGAGCCAAAATGGTGACATTCTGTAAATTAAGTGCTTGTAAATCATAAAGAGAGGAGAATGCTAACAAAAAAAGGTGTATCAACAAACTCTTTAGCCAAAGATAATTTCCAGTAACAAATAAAATGTTAAAATTTGGAAGTAATAGGCTTTGTTTGAAAATTAAGGTAATTATAAATTATATTTTCCTACTGATAAGACAAAGATTATCTTTCTGTGTAAGTTTTAATAATATATCATGAAATCAGCACCTATAGGAATGCTGTGACTGTAAGTTTGCATAACTTTATGAGCTTATTTTGCCAATATAAAACAGGTGATAAAGATATTCATGTTTTTATCAACAGTTTAACTTGAGGAATTCATTCTACAAGCATAACAAGTGAGGAGTAAAATATTTTATACTATTTATGAAAGTGAAAATTTGGAAATAGACATGTTTAATAGAAAAATTATACAAATACGGGAAATGATATATGTATATGTGGTCAATTAAGCTATGGTTTATAAGGATTTAGATGATATAGGAAGTGGTTTTTAAATAAAAACTGAGAGAGTTAAAGAGAGATGGTGAAAGAGAAAGAAAAAATATTCCAATTTAATAAGAGCATCTAGAGTAAAAGAGGCTGGAAGACCCACAAATCTAAATGCATCAATGTCTAATTACTTGGAATATCATGAGTATATATAATTTTATTTTTAAATAAGTTGTAAAATGAATATGTATAACATTTTATCCACAAAAAGTTATTTTAAAAATGAGATATAGAGAAAGAAATTTCCCTATTGTATTTCATTTTGTTTGATTTCTGGATTACTTTATAATTATGACTTTTATTTTAGCTCTCTATATATCCACTATAACACAGGAAATATTTTGTGAGAAAAATAAAAACCCTTTATATCTCAAGCATAAATGCCTACTTAGAATCTTCAAGCTGATTTCTTCTTTCTAGGAAATGCACATAAGGAAAGAAAATTTAAATAACCGTAAATATATATTTTGCTTTGCTTTGACAGAGCCTAGCATTGGTTTCATAAGCCTGTTGTGTAAATAAAACCTTTCTTTTCAAGTTATTTGATTTGTTTTTTCATTTTCTCTCAGTCATATAAACAAAAGCTTCCTGTCAAAGAATGTCATTTCTACCAGTTTATACTAATCAAATGAAAACTGATACATATGCTACACCACAGGGAGTTTCCTTCTTGCTTTATTTGTACTTTTTTATAATAGAATTGAGGATTATGTGAGGTGTTTGAATCAGCTATTTGCTACCTTGTCTCTCACATTAACTGTTTTACATAAATTGTATTTACTGGGGAGTTATAAATGGCACCCTGTGATCTTTATAAAAACATGAACATCTTCAAACTTTTTCTACATTCCCAACAGAGAGCAGAAATCAAAACATGGATGAATAAAGCATAATCCTTTAAAAATAATATATTAGAAAAGATCTGTGTTCCGATATTTCAAATTCTGACGTTTTCCTAGCAAAAATATTGCCTTTTATATTTACCATAATTACATGAAAAGCAGGTAAATCACAAACACCATATTTAAATTCCATTGATATTCTCCATCTACAAAATGACTTACCGACTTTTTATAACACTATACATTTACCCAAGGCCAAAAAAACATTTTTGTTTCTGCATTTACATATTATGAATTCTCTATTACTTTTGAATTTGAAAATCAAACATGGTGAAATAATTTTGGATAATATCTAAAAATAGCAGATTTAATATAAAATAGGTACCAAAAAGTGGTGGTGAATATATGCCTCATTTAAAAATCTATTGCAAAATACTCCATTTCAGTGATGAAATGTATAACAAAACCATAACTTATAGTATAGTATTTAATCTCTTTTGTTTTTGTTGTTTGTTCATTTGAAGACCGCTTTTTACAGCAGTTTCAGGTTCTCAGCAAAATTGAGGGGAAGGTAGAGTTTGCTCATATACCTCCTGTCCCCACACACACGTAGCCTCCCCCATTATCAGCATTCCTCACTAGAGTGGTACATTTGCTGCAACTGATGAACCTCCATTGTCACACCACAATCACACAAAGTCCAGTAAACATTGGGTTCACTCTTAAAAATTCTGTGGGTTTGGACAAATGTAAAATGACATGCATCCATTGTTATGGTATCGTACAGGGTGTATTCAGTGCTCTAAAAATCTTCTATGCTCTGCCAATTCACTCTTCTTCGTTTTACTCTTGGCAGCTGTTGATCATTTACTGTATCCATAGTTTTCCCTTTTCCAGAATGCAATTTGGACTCACAGTATGAAGACATTTCATATTGGCTTTTTACACTTAGTAATATCCATTTAAGGTTCCTCCATGTCTTTTCATGCCTTGATAGCTCATTTCTTTTTTGGACTTTCATATTCCATTGTCTAGGTGTACTGCAGTTTCTCCATTCACATACTAAAAGACATCTTGGTTGATTCCAACTATAACTATAATTATCCACGGGCAAGTTTTTGTGTGGATATAAGTTTTTTAATCCTTTGGGTATATGACACAAAGTGTCTTTGCTGGATCATATGGTAAAAGTATGTTTAGACACCAAACTGTCTTGTGGAGTGGCTGTACCATTTTGAATTCCCAGCAGTGATGAATGAGAATTACTGTTGTCCACATCCTCAACAGCATTTGGTGTTGTCAGTGTTCCTGACTTTGGCCTTTCTAATAGTTATGCAGAGGTATCTAGTTGTTTTATTTGCATTTCCTTGATAACATATGCTGCAGAACATCTTTTCAAATGCTTATTTGCCATCTCTATATCTTCTTTGGAGAGATGTCTGTTTAAGTTTTTGTACCATTTTTTAAATTTGGGTTGTTTGTTTTCTGGCTGTTGAATTTTAAGAGTTCTTCCTATAGTTTGGATAACAGTCCTTTATCAGATATGTCTTCTGCAAATATTTTTTCTCAGTCTGTGGCTTATATTCTCATTCTCTTTTCTTTCACAGGGTAGAAGTTTTTTAAAATTTTAATGAAGTCCAGCTTGTCAGTTGTTCCTTTCATAGACTGAGCTTTTAGTGTTATTTCTAAAAGGTCCTTATCATACGCAAGGTCATTTAGGTTCCCTTCTATGCTATCTTCTAGGAGTTTTATAGTTTGTATTTTACATTTATGTCTGTGATCCATTTTGAGTTAATTTTTGTGAAGGGTGTAAGGTCTGTGTCTAGATTCATGTTTTTGTTTTTGCATGTGGATGTCCAGTTGTTCCAGCACCATTTTTTGAAAAGACTATTCCTTGTATTGCTTTTGCTCCTTTGTCAAAGATTAGTTGACTATATTTATCTGGGTCTATTTCTGGGCTCTCTATTGCTACATTGATTTATTTTTCTATTCTTTTACCAATACCATACTGTTTTGACTTCTGTAGCCTTATAGTAAGTCTTGAAGTTGGGTAGTGTCAGTCTTTCTATTTAGTTCTTTTCCTTCAGTATTGAGTTGGCCATTCTGGGTCTTTAGCCTCTCCATATAAACTTTAGAATCAGTTTGTTCATATACACAAAATAACTTGCTGGGATTTTGATTGGAATTGCATTGAATCAATAGACCAAATTGGTCAGCACTGATATATTGACAATATTGAGTTTTCCTATCCATATACATGGAGTGTCTCACCATTTGTTTAGTTCTTATTTGACTCCATTCATCAGAGTTTTACAGTTTTCCTCATACAGCTCTCATACATGTTTTGTTAGATTTATACCTAAGTATTTTATTTTGGGGGATGCTAATATAAATGGTATTATATTTTTAATCTGAAATTTCACTTTGTTGCTGGTTAACAGGAAAGCAATTGACCTTTCTGTATTAACCTTGTATTCTGAAACCTTACTATATCGGCTTATTAGATCCAGAATTTTTTTTTTTTTTTTTTTTGCTGTACGCGGGCCTCTCACTGTTGAGGCCTCTCCCGTTGCAGAGCACAGGCTCCGGACGCGCAGGCTCAGTGGCCATGGCTCACGGGCCCAGCCGCTCTGCAGCATGTGGGATCTTCCCAGACCGGGGCACGAACCCATGTCCCCTGCGTCGGCAGGTGGACTTTCAACCACTGTGCCACCAGGGAAGCCCCAGAATTTTTTATGTTTATTTTTTTCTGATTTTCTAACTAAAGGATCATGTCATCCTAAAATGAAGGTGGTTTTATGTCTTCCTTTCCAATCTGTATAGCTTTTATTTCCTTATCTTGCCTTCATGCATTAGGTAGGATTATTAGTAAGATAATTATTAATCCTAATATTTAGGATCATTAGTAAGATATTGAAAAGGAGTGATGATTTTTCTTTTTAACTTGTCAATTGGATGGCTTACATTAATCAACTTTCAAATGTTTAGCCAGCTTTGCATACCTGGGATAAATCCCACTTGGTTATGGTGTGTAATTCTTTGTATACATTGTTTGAATTTTTTGCTAATATTTTGTTGAGGACTCCTGCCTCTATGTTCATGAGAGATATTTGTTTATAGTTTTTGTCTTATAATTTCTTTATCTTGTTTTAGTACTAGGGTAATACTGGCCTCATGGAATGAGGTAGGAAGTATTCCCTTTGTTTCTATCCTCTGAAAAAGATTGTAGAGAATTGGTATAATTTCTTTCTTAAACATATAGTGAAATCACCAGTGAATCCATCTGTGCCTGGTGCTTTCTGTTTTTGAAGGTTATTTGTTATTATCCAATGTTTGCTTAATAGGTATAGGCCAATTCAGATTGTCTATTTCTTCTTGTGTTTGTTTTGGCAAATTGTTCCTTTAAGGAATTGGTCTGTTGCATCTAGCTTATCAATTTTGTGAGCATAGTATTGTTTATAGCATTCTTTTATTATCCTTTTAATGCCCATAGGATCTGTAATGATGTTCCCTATTTTATTTCTGATATTAGTAATTTGTGTCCTTTATCTTTTCAGTTAGCCTGGCTAGAGGCTTATCAATTTTAATAATCTTTTCAAAGAACCAGCTTTTGTTTTTGTTGATTTTTTTCTCTTGATTTCTTGTTTTTAATTTCATTGATTTTTGCTCTAATTTTCATTATTTCTGTTCTTATGCTTATTTTGGATTTTGCTTATTTTACTCTACATTTTTAGTTTCCTATGGTAGAGGCTTAGAATATTGATTTTTGATCTTTTCTAACACATACATTCATTTCTATAATTTTATTCTCTACTGCTTTTGCTCATCTCATAAATTTTGATGAGTGTATTTTCATGTCACTCAAAATATGTTTTAATTTCTGTTGAGATTTTTTTCTTTAACCCATGTGTTATTTAGAAGTGTGTTGTTTAATTTCTACACATTTTGTTATTTTCCAGTTATCCTTCAGTTATTGATTTCTAGTTTAACTGCAGTGTGGTCTGAGAGCAGATATGGTATGATTCCTAGTTTTTAACTTTCTTAAGATGTGTTTTGGTCCCAGAATGTGGACTATCTTGGTGAATGCTCCATGGGATCTTGAGAAGAATGTGTAGTCTGCTGCTGTTGATGTTGTCTATAAGTGTCAATTATATCCAGTAATTGATGTTGCTCTCATTGTATTTTGATAAAATTTCAACCATCTAAATTGAAAGAACCTATTATACTTATTATTATGTATATAAAATGTTTTTGAAACCATTTTGCACATATTAAAAGATATTTTCTTTTTGAAAATTCTGTTTTGTTATCAGGATTAATTATGTTTCATTTTAAGAGATAATCCTCTTTGATTCTGCTGAAAGTAAAGGAAAGTCAAAAAAATTTTAAGTCTATCTTCTTGTTATCTGTATTTTGTTTGTCTGAAAGCCTAGTTTTTGAGGCACAAATAATGAGGGAGCCCTGAGCCTCAGTTGTATATATATTTCATTTTTAACCTTCATTTAAAATTTTTCTCCTTCTTAATGGCTCATGTATTTCTAATTTAACTTACCTTGTTTTATTTTGTTTCTCTGGAAATTTTCAAAAATGCTTTTGAGAACAAGATCAGATATAATTAAATACACATACAATGTGTTCTTATTTTTCTCTATTAATGGGAAAATAGTGTAAACATTGAATAATTCAAAATATTCTAAATAATAAATTTTAGAGTCAGTTTGAGGTAAATGAACATCTGTTTCATTGATGATTTCTCAATTCTTGTTTATTAAAGAATGCAGAGCCAATTGTGAAGCAATGTAGAGGTGCTTTTTATTGTTGTTGTTGTTCTTAATAATCTACCAAAAAATTCTGAGCCAGTTGAGTAACTTCAGAAATTTGGTAATCATCAGCAATAGAAATGTATTTTAGGAAAGAAATTGAAGAACACAGCACCTTGGGGTGTTCTAAATAGCCTTGGAGAAGACACAATTAAAATAAGAATATATGAAAATTAACAGAATTTCAGATCAAAACATGAAAATTCAAGTTGAGGATTTCATTACCAATATATATCAGAGAACTATATGTACACTAACTACTTAAGATTTCAGTCTGGATGTATATTTGAAAAGATAGATGTGTGGTAGTAACAATAGTTACTTTAACTCAGATTATCTTAGTTTAGAGATACTGAGAAGCATTTGAGAAGTTTAAGGAATAGTGGTTGGTGAGTGGGAAAATTGATAAAGGGAAAGGAGCCTTCTGAACGTGCCCCTCAATAATTTTAGCATGTCTATGGTGACGCATTGTAAACAATATTGCTGTTATTATATCTATTATTTCATATGTAGAAACCATTTCCATTTGCCCATAATTCATATGTTATTCTTGTTATTCCTTGCTAGCTTTTCTTAAAATTATTTAACAAAAGGAAAAATTGTAAACGACATTATTATATACCCACAAGGGGAATTTGTATAATGAAACATAATTAGATTGTATTTCTTAGTGACTCAGTCTTATATAAATTAATTTGTGCAAAAAAATTTCAAAACATAGTTCCATTTTTGGAAATAATTACTTAAGAACAAAGCTTAAAAATAAATCAGGAAGCTGCCAGACTCTCTTCCAAATTACCTGTAATTTTTGACATTCCCACCAACAATGTATGAGAGTTTCAGTTGCTTACCTCCTTGTCAGCACTTGTTATTGTCAGTTTCATTTTACCTTATTTTTATCTATTCCAGTGAATGGGTAGTGGTATCTCATTTTGATTTTAATTTGAATTTCCCCAATGATTAATGGCATTGAGCATCTTTTTATATGTTTGCCACCCATAAAGTATATCCTTTTTGTGGAAATGTCTCTTCATATTCCTGGAATTTATCTGATTATATCTTCTTTTTGTTGATTTTAAGTTATTTATATACACTGCCTTCATATCCTTAGTCACAAATGTGATCTGTATACATACATGTATATATGTGTGTGTGTGTGTGTGTGTGTGTGTGTGTGTATGTGTATGTGTGTGTATCCTCTTCCAGTCTTCAGTCTGTCTTTTCATTTTCTTAACAGTGTGAGAGACTGTTGATGCGGTTAATGTTGATGTGGTTAAAACTATCATTTTTTCATGGGTCACGCTTTTGGTGACATACTTAAAAACACTTTGCTGATTCTAAGGTCACAGATATTTTCTCCTATGTTCCATTCTAGAAGTTTTATTATTTTGTGGGTGAAGGTTCAAGTTTTGCATTTGGAGGTTCAATTGTTTCTACACCTTTTGTTGAAAAGAATATTCTTTCTCCATAAAATTGAGCCAAGTTTTCACTTTCATTAAAAATCAAGTGACTATGCTTGTATGGGCATATTTCTGGCCTGTTTTGATCCACTTATCTTAATTTCAGTCCTGTTACCAAGAGGTGGACTGCTTTACCTTTGGTAAAATGGTGATAGTTACATTACCTGTGAAAAAGATAAACTGAGGAATAAGAAAAATTTTAAGCATTTATTTGAGCAAAAACCAATTGAAATCTGACGGCACCAAACTAGAAGTAGTTAGGAGAAGCCCACTGTTGAGGAACTCAGGGAAAGACTCTTATAGAGGAGGGGTGAGAAATAAAGCAAGAACATTATTTGATCACCTATCATTTAATGCCTACTTGACTGTTTGTGGTTGGTTAGTCTTACGTTTACATTTCGTAAGCCAGAAGCATCTAAAGGCTTAGATTTTGGTTTGCTTACATAGGCCTCCATGGCATTAGAGCCATCTCAGTCTAATAGCATCCTTGCTGAGTTAATTTAACACCTACCTCACAAATTGTGAAGATGAAAGGAATTAATGCATAGAACCTCTGATCAGGGGCTAGCATATAGTGAGTGCACATGACATGTTAGTTTGTCTTTCGAAATATCTGGCTTAAAAGTAGCCAGATATCGCTCCATCTCTCCTTTACCCTCTTGAATTCCCAGAGGGCTGTTTATCAGACAATTAAAGGACAAGTAAATAAATCATAAGTCAATATATGTTGAAAACAAATTATTAGAAGAAATATGTTACTAACATTTAAAAAACAATTGGCAGTTTGTGGCTAGAGGCTTCTTGTAATGTTTCTCAGAAAATGAGTTACTCAGCACAGTTTGTGAAATGCTACTCTAGCAGTTATGGTACATAAGAATGATTAGCTTCCAAAACTTTTGCCATACAACATACAGAGAGAAACAAAGATAAAGCCCTCATTCCTTTTTTCTGTCTGTGGAAAGTATTTCTTTTAGGATACACAGAGCTTGTCATTCAGTTGCATCTGGAGAGAACCCAATTCTAAACATAACTTGAATTTTCCTTTGAATATAAAAGAGCCGTTTAATTTACATTTTGTCTTATTTCTGTGTTTCTCAGCACGTCAGGTTTCCACTCATCAAAGTAGGATAATTTTTCATATTTACCATAGTAGAAAATAAGTGTCTCTACTTCTGTTCTTTCCATTACCTGCCTCTAATCTCTCTTCAGCACAACCCTCAAGCGTTATCAGCTTTAGAGGAGAGTAAATTGAAAAATCAAAGAATGATTTTTAAATCTGTGTACAGCTGCACTAAAAAGCGAATTCTGAAAAGGGGCCTCCCTGCACTTTCTTTTCTCTGTTATAAGGTTTGGAAGTAAAAGAATGCCTATGAGAGACAAAGAGACTCAAGCTTTCAGTGGGTAGAGCTCTCTGTTCAGACCAAACACAGACCTCTGGGAGATTGACAGGGGTTTTCACCTCTTCTCTATTCCCCAGTATCCAGCACACCCAGATGCAAGTCCCTTCGTCCCTGGTAAGCTGTCTGTACAGCAGTCTCTCTCAGCAGGTTCTTTTAGGACATATCAGTGGGTCCACAGTTTGGTCTCTAATGCTAAAAGTCTAGGTAAAAAATGATACTGCTCATAACTATTTTCCTTAGTTATTCTAGAAAATTATTTTATGAAAAAAAAGGCATCATCTCATAGTTTCTTCTTATTGTTCTGATTGGGCTTCATTTTCATGGCTTCTTATTAAGAATTTCCACACACACATATGTGAGAAAACATTTAAAAATAACATATCTGTGAATAAGTTATTCTAATACTCATGGTCCTCTTAGGGCAAGTATCAGTGAAAGGAATCCCTAGAATATGGGATTAGTAAATCAGGTAATGTTTGAAAGGGTTACAACTGGTTATGTAAACTCTTAGAAGGCAAATTGACATTTATTTATTGTGATATCATAGAAAAACACCTTCAGTTGCACCCGGAATGAATCAATCACATTTCATTTAGAAACTGAGAATGTATGGAAGTATGCTACATGAGATAGGGGGCATTGTTAAGAGCATTAATGAAGAAGACTAAACAATCTAATACAAGTATTTGCAGAAACTCTAGATTATTTTGAATGAAAAGCAGCACACACAAGAATGAATAACCCACAGCAGTTTTTTAAAATGACTTTATTTAGGTATGATTAACATACAAAAAGCTGTATGTATTCAATGTGCACAACCCAGTGGGTTTGGAGATAAGTACACATCTGTGAAATCATCACCATGATCTATATCCATTACCTCTAAAGATTCCTTCTACCCCCAAAGCAATCTTTAAATACAAGGCAGGTATTTTATATACACTCTTTTCTTGCCTGTGGACACGTGTGCACACATTATACAGCCATTACTTGGCTCTGTGAGATAATTTATTTCCTGAAGTATTAAGAACTGCAACTAACAGTAAATCAAGGCACAGAAGTAAAGATGAATGATTTCAAAAGGTGGCTTAATGGATTAATGAATCAGTATCTTCCTTTATTAATTATACATGGGGAATGTTCAATAAGTTCTGAGTGTGACGCCAGCACAAAGCAGAAGGCTAAAGTTGCTTTTTGGCAAAAAATAATTTTACCTTATAAATTGTGTATATTTACTGTGTGTGTGTGTGTGTGTGTGTCATTCAAAATGATATGTTGAAGTCATAATTCCTGAATCCCGTGAAAATGACTTTACTTGGAAAAAAGGGCATTTACAGATGTAATCAAGTTAAGATGAATCATGCTGGATGAGAGTGGATCCTAAGTCCAAACACTTGTGTCTTTGTAAGAGGAGAAACAGAGACACAGGGAGAAAGTTATGTGAAAACAGGCAGAGATTAGAGTGATGTGAATTCAAGCCAAGGAATGCCAAATATTGCCAGCAACTACTTGATGCTAGGAGAAAGACATGGAACAGATTCTGCCTCAGAGCCACCATCTGATTTCACAGTTCTGGCCTCCAGAACTGTGAAAGAATACATTTCTGCTGTGTTAAGCTACCTAGTTTGTAGCGCATTGCTATGGAAACCCTCAGAAACTAATCTACTTCCTCAGAAACTACTGTAGAAAAAGAAACAATCAAACATAATTGAGAAAAACATTTTAATTACCTGAAATTACAAAATACAGAGCTAACTGTAACCATTATCTGTACAGATTATCTTTTGTTAAAATTTGTCTTTAGTTTTATATATTTTTTATATATTTTTGGTTCTGTGTATGTTTTATGATTACCACATTTGTGGTAATCACATTTATTAATTTCCATCATGGCTTATTGATTTTTATATCAAAAAAGGACTTTCCCTTTATAAAAATATAATTCACTGAAGTACTTTTACTATTTCACTTTTATATTTCGATATTATCTCTCTTCCCTGACTTCCCTTCCCTTCTTTTATTCCTTCTTTCCTTTAATGCGAGAGAAGCAGAGCTTTATGTTTCGAACAACCAGCAAAATGTCTCAGTATTACCTATAATATTTCAACTTTTCTCAAATGATTTAAACTTCCATCTTCATCATATACTACATTATATATGCTATTTACTTACTTTTGGATTTTCTATTCTGTTTTATTGATCTTCCTTTCTATTATTGAAAGATTTTTATATATTTTTTGTATGATTATGTAACATTTTTATATCTGAAGACTTTACTCATTATTACCTTGTCTTTGTCCAGGTGTTCTGAGTTCTTATAAGTGTAATATTTCAAATAAAATTTAGAATTATTTAATTATTACTTAACTATTTGATTTTAGTAACATTGCTTATATAATTAGAAAAATGAAAATAATAGCTAGTATTATATTTCAGCATATATGTTATAAAGTTTGTATGATGTATATAGCTTAGCAAGAAAAATTTAACATGACAGAAGGTTAATTATTCCTACAATCATATGCAAATTAATTCCAATCATACATTTTAGCTAACTGAATTCATAGCATAGATGTTGTTTTTCTCCATGGCAATGACATCCATCTGCATCTCCTCCAATCATTTTAGTACAGGCTTGCATCTCTACACAGAGATAAGCCATGGCAATTATCAAATATGTTTCTACCTCAAAATTGTCTCCATAATTGTAATCATAAATTAAAAAAAATATTATTTTACATTCTTTTTAAAAAATATCTTGCTTAAAAAAAATCTTGCTTTTCTAACTTGACTGTGGAATTCTCTTCATTCTCTTCAGTTTTAACTGCCTTTTAATTGTAACATATGTTCCATATGCAGTTTTTCCAAATCTATTTTTCTATTTTCCTTCACTTTGTTCCTCTTTCTTACTTTGTAAGAAGTACTTTGTAATTTATAAATTTACAGTGTGGAATGACTGAATGATGTCTACTTTTTTAATATATTTCAATACTTGAGATATTACAATGTATGTTTAATTCACCTTTCTTTGATTACTCTTGATTTAGAGCATCTCTTCATTTTTTATCAATCTTTTGAATATTTTCCTCTTTGTAATATCATTTCATCTCTTTTCAATTTTTATTACATTTTATTTTTATTACATTTTTTAATTGAAGTATAGTTGATGTACAATATTATATGTTACAGGTGTACAATGCAGTGATTTACAGTTTTTAAAGGTTACACCCCATTTATAGCTATTATAAAACATTGGCTGTATTCTCCATGTTGTACAATATATCCTTATAACTTATTTTGTACCTGGTAGTTTGTACCTCTTAATCTTTTACCCCTATATTTCCCCTCCTCCTTCCCTCTCCCCACTGGTAACTACGACTTTGTTCTTTGTATTTGTGAGTCTGTTTCTTTTTTGTTATATTCACTAGTTTGTTATATTTTTAAGATTCCACATGTAAGTGGTATCACACAGTGTTTGTCTTTCTCTGTCTGACTTATTTCACTTACCATAATACCTTCCAAATCCATCCATGTTGCTGCAACTGACAATATTCCATTCTTTTTTAAGGCTGAGTAGTATTCCATTGTGTATATATACCCCTTTTTCTTTATCCATTCATCTCTTGATGGACACTTAGGTTGCTTCCATATCTCAGCAATTGCAAATAATGCTGCTATGAACATTGTGGTGCATGTATCTTTTCAAATTAGTGTTTTTGTTTTTTTCAGATGTATACCCAGGAGTGGAATTGCTGGGTGATGTGGTAGTGCTATTTTGAGTGCTATTTTGAGTTCCATACTCTTCTCCATGATGGCTGCAGCAATTTAAATTCCCACCAACAGTGTACTAGGGTTCCCTTTTATCCAAATCCTTGCCAACATTTGTTATTTGTTTTCTTTTTTGGTGGTAGACATTCTGACAGGTGTGAGGTGATACCTCATTGTGGTTTTGATTTGCATTTCCTTGATGATTAGTGATGTTAAGCATCTTTTCATTTGCCTGTTGGCAATCTGCATTGCCTCTTTGGAAAAATACCTATTCAGTTCTTCTGCCCATTTTTTAATTGGGCTCTTTGTATTTTTGATGTTGCGTTGTGTGAGCTGTTTGTATATCTTTATTAACCCCTTAGAGATCATATAATTTGCAAATATTTTCTCCCATTCAGTACATTGTCTTTTTGTTTTGTCAACAGTTTCCTTTACTGTGCAAAAGCTTTTAAGTCCCATTTGTTTAGTTGTGCTTTTATTTCCTTTGCTTTAGGAGGCAGATCCAAAATAATATTTCTACAATTTATGTAAAAGAGTGTTCTGCCTATGTTTTCCTCCAGGAGTTTTATGGTTTCTGGTCTTACATTTAAAGTGTTAATTTACTTTTTGTATACAGTGTTAGAGAATGTTCTAATTTCATTCTTTTACTTGTAGCTGTCCAGTTTCCCCAGCACCACTTATTGAAGAGACTGTCTTTTCTCCATTGTATACTCTTGCCTCATTTGTCATAGATTCATTGACCACACGTGCATGGGTTTATTTCTGGGCTCTCCATTCTGTTCCATTGATATCTGTGTCTGTTTTTGTGCCACTACCATACTGCTTTGATTACTGGAGCTTGTAGTGTAGTCTGAAGTCAAGGAGCATGACTCTGTTCTCCAGCTCTGTTCTTTCTCAAGATAGTTTTGACTATTCCACATCTTTTGTGTTTCCATACAAATTTAAAAATTATTTGTTCATGTTCTGTTAAAAATGCCTTTGGTGTTTTGATAGGAATTGCATTGAATCTGAATATTGCATTGAATCTGAAGATTGCCTTGGGTAGTATGGTCGTTTAAACAATGTTGATTCTCCCAATCCAAGAATATGGTGTATCTTTCAAGCTGTTTTTGTTGTCTTCAATTTCTTTCATCAGGGTCTCATAGCTTTCCTAATACAGGTTTTTTACTTATTTAAGTAGGCTTATTCTTAGGTATTTTATTCTTTTTGATGTGATGGTAAATGGGATTGTTTCCTTAAGTTATCTTTCTGATGTTTTGTTGTTAGTGTATAGAAATGTCACAGATTCCTGTGTATTAATTTTTTATCCTGCAACTTTACTGAATTCATTGATGAGCTCTAGTAGTTTTCTGGTGGTGTCTTTAGGATTTTCTATGTATAGTAAGTATCATGTCATCTATAAACAGTGACAGTTTACTTTTTCCTTTCCCATTTGGATTCCTTTTATTTCTTTTTTTCTCTGATTGCTGTGGCTAAGACTTCCAAAACTGTGTTGAATAAAAGTAGTGAAAGGCACATCCTTGTCTTGTTGCTGATCTTAGTGGCAATACTTCAGCTTTTCACCACAGAGTATGATGTTAGCTGTGGGTTTGTCATATATGACCTTTATTGTGTTGAAGTATGTTCCCTCGATGCCCACTTTGTGGAGAGTTTTTATCATAAAGATGGGTGTTGAATTTTGTCAAAAGCTTTTTCTCCATCTGTTGAGATGATCATATGGTTTTTATTCTTCAGTTTGTTAATGTGGTATATCACATGGATTGATTTGCAGATATTAAAAAATTCTTGATCTCTGGGATAAATCCCGTTTGATCATGGTGTATGATCCTTTTAATGGATTGTTGGATTTGGTTTGCTAACGTTTTGTTGGGGATTATTGCATGTATGTTTATCAGTGATATTCGCCTGTAATTTTCTTTTTTTGCAATATTTTTGTCTGGTTTTCATATCAGGGTGATACTGCCCTCATAGAATGAGTTTGGAAGTGTTCCTTCCTCTGCAATTTTTTGGAATTGTTTGAGAAGGATAGATGTTAACTCTTCTCTAACTGTTTGGTAGAATTCACCTGGGAAACCCTCTGATCCTGGACTTGTTTTGTTATTTATTTCTCTTATTAATCTCTAATAAATAATATAGGCATTATAAAAACTAACTCTTATCTGTCTACTGTGATCCCATTTTTTGGTTTTGTTTGTTGTTCATTGACCATATTTATATCTTTTCTCCTCAAAAAAAAATTTTATAGCTCCTTGGTTTCTAGTCTTGTTAGAAGATATTTTCCTATGCTCAAATAATTTGTATAATATGCTAGGTCTCCTTGTAATGTTTTCATTGCTTTTTAAAAATATTTAAGTATTTTATTCATCTTGATTTTAGTTTTGAATATGATGAAAACTTAGAATCAATTTTTTTTCTTTCAGTTGAATATCTTATGTCTGATACTGTTTTATGGTACTATTTACCATTATTTTCCACTGAATCAATTTTGTATATTCACATATATTAATAAGTTATTTTTGAGAACTTAATTCTAGTTTCTCCATTGAGTTTCATTGGTTTGTATATTCCTACCTCAGTAATAAATTAATTTGATTACAGTGTCTACTTAATATATTTTAATATTATCCTAAGAAAATTCTCTACTAAAATTTTAATAGTGTTATCATTTATTTTCATTTAAATTTTGTTCCAGATACTTTTACTGCACGTTGTCACTTCCCCTTGGCCCATCTCTCATTTCAGTAGCATCTGAATTGGCTAATTCCCTGAGAACTCAGACTTACCTCTTTCTGTTAGACCCTAGACAAAGTCAAGCTCTCATCTAAAGTCTTTCCATTTCTGACTCCAGATCTTTTGCAAGACTGGCAGCCTGTTTGGCCCAAGTTTTGTGCTGCCCTGAATTAATGCCTCCTGGATCCATCCTTAAAGAGCAAGGGAATAAAGATGGTGGAAAACACTACATCCTCCCAGTGGTACAGTGCACAATTCTGAGAAACATTCTTTTCACTTTTCAGGTAACCCCAGTGGATTGAGCCCCCAGTACCCTCAAACAGACACCATGATCACACTTCTTATGGATTTTTTTTCCTTTCCTCATTCACCCTCTTCCTTGACTTTTGCTTCCTAAGATCATCTGCCATATAAACCACTTGCACTCAAATAATTATCTTAGGTTTTTGTACAAATGAATACAAACTAAAATGATTTTTATGATAATTTTAACCTCTTTTAGGATTCCATTGGGATAACAATAAATGACTGTATTAATTATGGGAGAACTGATGTTTTTATGATGATATCCAGATATTCGTTATACACAACTTTACATTTTTTTTAATTTATTTTTTATTTATTTTTGGCTGTATTGGATCTTTGTTGCTGAGTGCAGGCTTTCTCTAGTTGCGGCGAGCAGAGGCTACTCTTTGTTGTGGTGCGTGGACTTCTCTTTGTGGTGGCTTCTCTTGTGGCAGAGCATGGGCTCTAGGTGCCCGGGCTTCAGTAGTTGTGGCTTGCAGGCTCTAGAGCACAGGTTCAGTAGTTGTGGTGCACAGGCTTAGTTGCTCCGTGGCATGTGGGATCTTCCAGACCAGGGCTTGAACCCATGTCCCCTGCATTGGAAGGCGGACTCTGAACCACTGCACCACCAGGGAAGCCCCTACATTTGTTTACTGATACTGTTTTATCTCTGCTAATGGTTTCATTATTTTATTTCATATAGATAGTTTTTCTTTCCTGAGTATTATTTCTTAAGTATCTTTAAGTATTTCTTATATTAACTTCAGTGTTTCCAATAGAATGTTTTTATTCATTTCACCCCTAATATTTAGAATTAAAATGAAGACAAATTTTCTTCAGTTTAGCAACACTAACTTAGGGATTTTCTAGATTTTCATTTAGCAAAACAAGGCGATTTTATCCCTTCTGAAGTTTGTGTAAGGTATTTTATTTTCATCTCTTATTGTATTTGCCAATCCTTCAAAGAAATGTTAAACTCTGATGGTGATAGTTGGCATACTTGTCTAGATAATTATTTAACAGAAAACAATTCATTTTGTCACCATATTACATATTTCCTTTTGAGTATTGGTAGATAATCTTTATTACACTTATTTAATTGCCTTCTAGTCCAGTGATACTTAGGAGTTTTTATTAGACAGCTCTGTTGAATTTTATCAAATACCCTTTTGGCATTTATTGATATGATACAACGATTTCTTTCTCTTCTTTATTTTTGATGTAATTGATTTAATGAGAGGCAGCTAGCCTACTATAATATTATTATGTGTTTGTTTTTTGGAAGATTCAATAAAATACCAGACAGTAACCTATACCATATAAGTGTGGATACTCTCTTAAAAGTTATACATGTTTAAACCAACAAATGATATTTGATGCTATTTACACCATGGCCAATATGCATGGACCTGAAAACCAAGGGATGGGAGTAGGAATGGCTGTTTTCAACATGACTTCTAATGACCAATTTCTACATTTTTTCTTCTCATTTTGTATCTTTAGACATTGTTCATCAAGAGAACTTAATATTCTTAGGGAGGTGCTTCCATTAAAAGACAGAACAATGGTTCTATTAAATTGGTTATTGAAGTCCCTCCTTTGAAAATATGGATTCCTCATGCCATTGAACAAATAGGTCAAAAGCAAGTTACTATGTTATCTGGAGTAATTCATTCTTATTGTTAAGGAACGTGGGATTGGGGCAGTAGGAATATGTCTGGAAGCTAGGGAATTATTTGGGATGACTCTGGTACTTCCATAAGCAGTGATAAAAATTAGTAAACAATTATAGTAACTCATCCAGGCAGGACCCTCAACACTCAGATATTTCATATATAACCATTTAAGTCACCCCATCAGTTACAAATTGCTAGTCAACTAAAGGGGGTATTTTAGAACTGATAGAATATTTAAACAGTAAAGGAACACTGTTATAAATAAGGTTCTGACAAAGTGCAAAAATAAAGAATGTAATAGCTATTCATATTTTTGACCTTACCAAATTTATATATGTTATATATAAACCAATTATCCTTTTCCTTTTATTTTTTACCAGTTATTTTATAGGATTGTTATTGGTGGCTACTTATATAATTTATTCCTTAGGTTATAGAATATGTAGGGTGATTGTAATTAACTAGAAATGGAATAATTCTCATACAGAAAGAACTACGAAGACTGAAATGACCTTGCTCATCCATTTGGGGGAGAGGTTGAGCAGTGTTTGTTTCTTGAGCAGGAGATGCATTATGTTGTTACTGCTGTTGTTGAGTTAAAATTTAGGGTAAGTAGATAGGTAAATTTTAAATGTTGAGTAGACAAAGGCTGTACTGTGTTGTATGTAATCAATTGACATTCGGTACCCATTTCTACTTCCTTCTAGTAAGTGTTTAGGTATAGCAGAGGCTGGATAGGTGAAACAAAACCAACATCTCATCCTCTTTTGCAACATTTATGGTTGCAAATAAGTTTCCATTAAATAGATTCACTTCCCAAGTTTGTGCAATAGACTTTATACAGATTTGTCTATTTCTGTTCTCAAGCAAGGTAGAGACTTGACCGTTGAGAAACCACTTTCAGTGGCAATAGCACCCAGATTCAAAGATCAAATCATCTAAGTCAGCTGCACAAGGCATCAGCATCATGCATAGCCTCTTGATGCCCACGCCTATCCAACACCTTTCCTTATACCTGTTTCCCTGAATTAAATCCCATTTTCTTACACATATAAGCATTATTTCTGTTTTTGTTTGTTTTTACAGTGTTACAGACTCACTGGAGGTATAAAAAGGAAAAGATGAATTGGGGAAGGGGAAGATAAAAAACGTTTTCACCTATGAGAGGAAGAAATAGGGGAGAAATTGGGAGGTAGTGGAAAGAGAATAATGTATTTTATGATGGGAAATAGTATGAATATTGCTTACAAACAAAAGTAAAATCATGTGTCTGATTAAGAGTGCTAAAGAAAGAATAGAACTTATCAACTGAATAAAAAATGCTGGCAAATCTCGTAATTATCCCTCATTTTTCAGTCATTTACATTTTATCTTGAGGCTTAGATGTTTCTAACACTTGATCTTCCAGGCCACTTGTTTGAATCTCAACAGTGAATATTTAAATCTGTAGATTTACTACTAAAATATGTTTTAGGAAAATATTTTTTTCAGCTCTTTGAGTCCTTTTAACTGGATTCGGTTAAGTAAATGCACTTGGGTTGTTCATTTTGATCCTTTCATCTCTAAGGTAAGTGAAAGCTAATTGAATAAAAAAGTATAACAAAGTGAAGTTTAGGTATTAAGATTCAGCTGTAGAAAGATGTGGGTCCATCTCAATGCATAAAATGCAGTTTATGTATTAATATGCAATCACTTTCCTTTTCTTAGAGCATTTACTTTAAAATATTTGTAAATTATTTCTCTGCCCCTTTGAGGTGTAAATCTTTTTTAAAAGACCCCTGCCCATTTTATAGCCCAGGATTGTCTTTGTCAAGTACCTGGGAGCCATCCCTTTGAAATGTCATCATCTAGGAAGATAGCACCCCTTTGTCAGGGTCTTTGTGAGAGGGCAGGATCCTAACTTGGGTGGGTGCTTTTCTCCAAGTTACAAAACAACCTCCTGTCATGAAGGTAAGAGAATACTTTTCCTTTCTGTGAGGCCAGTGAAAAACAAGTAGCCTATGATCTTCCCACTCCAGCTATTACAAACTCTCCAGCCCTTTGTTTCAATGGAGTTGAATCCAAACTGAGTCTGGTATCTTGGCCCTGTTACAATAATCTTGAATAAAGTCTTCCTTTCTTACTTTGTTTTGCTTTAACAGAGGAAATATATGGTAGCATACACTAAATTACAGAGTTTTATATCTTCCATTCCTAAACACTATAGAAATGAGTAAAAATAAATTTTAATTCTTCTTTCTGTGTTTTGTTCCTGAAAAATTTTTGAAAGGTTTTGTTTGTTTGTTTGCTGCTGCATAGTATTTACTCCTTTCCTATTGCCTTGAATAAGCTGGTCTCAATAAGATACAAGTAAAGCAAATTTATTCAGTTTTATAGTTATCCTTTAAAATTGTTCCCTTGTTGCTGTTTGTTTGTTTCGTTGGTTAGTTGTTTGGTTGGTTGGTTTAATTCTGGATGAAATCTCAGGTTTTTGTAATGAGTCTCAGGTAATAAACAAATACAGTTTTTTCTCAAAACTCCTTACTGTCATCGCATACCCAGATTGATGCTTCTTTAGGCTGGAAACTGGTAATAAGTGGAGAAGAATAAATGACTGGTCTCCTCTGTTGTCTGCTTTCCTTCCTTCTCTTCTTGCAAGCTGCTATCTGGGCCCCTCTGGGGTCAGGCCTAATGGGAAAGGACTTACACAACTAGAAGAGATGCAGTCTGGCACATCATGGGCACCCAAGCTTCTGCTTTCTCTTAGAGGATGCTTTTTTGGCTTCCTCAGAAACGCTTTTTCTGGATTCTTTGGACTATAGTTCATTGACAGGGACAGTGCCTCCTTATCTTAGCCTATATGGTCTCTTCCTTACAGTCCCTGTCTTCCAGTGGTCTACTCCTCTCAGTGCAGTTCTTTCGAGGGTGCTTCTTTGTAAAATAACTCACATCGAGATCCCTTCTTCAGTGTCTATATCAGGTTCACAGAAGGCATGTAAGTGTCTTTGCTTGACCAAACTTGCAACGTCCAGGCAGTTCTCAAGGTAGTCCTCCTTTCCTTCCTGCTAGCCAGTGTATTGTTATTCAGATTTTTGCTTGCAAATTAAATAGCAATCCCTGACATCCCTATGTCAAAAGACTTATGCCACATCCTCTATGTGTTTCTCAAAGAGTCAACATCACTAGATTAAACTAGGGGAGAAGCAGCCTCAGTCCTCTTCAAGGATCCATCCACCTTGGTATCTGATAACTCTACAGAGACTTTCTTATTCTGCAGCCTCCCTAGTTTCTTCAGTGTCCCTGGGTCAGTTACGTAGTCTAGCCTAATTAAAACTGTCTAGATGAGTATTGAGTTAAGAGTCTCAAAATCTGTTTCATAATAACTTTGTATAGTTTAAGTGGATACTGCAAAGTCTTCGTGTGTATTTTAGGGCAGTTATATGATTTTCATATTAAACTGTAGAAGAATGCAACTATTTCTCAGTCTTAGGCTTTCTTCTGATATTCCAAGCTAAAAGAAAAGTCACAATTAATCTCCTCTTACAAATTTTTGCTGATGAAAATATGGATTTTGGTGACTAGGTTGCTACATAGGTAGATAGGTGATATTCTGTATCTTTAATTTTTACCTTTTTATTAGCTTAGCACCAAGATGCTAATCTCCTCCATGTCTGCCAATTTGTATTGGTATTTTCCCTAATTTTTATATATTATATTTTTCGACTAAGAAAAAATATGCAGTTATTGTACATTTTCTGTCCATTGTTGTCAACTACTCTTATTTTTGAAATGGTTGTTGTTTGTAATGTTACTGAATGTTGCTTTCTCTTTATTCAACTTTATGTGATATTACTAAATTTACTAATTTTCTGCCTTTTGCATATTTTCCTGCTATACCTTTACCTGTTGTTTCACTTCCCAACATTACATTTCAATCTATTTCATTATGATTCTGTAGACACAATGAAGTCTGGAATGGGGTTTTGTTCTTAAATGGGTTTGTTTACAAAGCCAAGCACATTTGCGATTTTTCTGCTGCTGTCCTCAGGAACAACTTTGTTGAAGCATCTGGATTACAATTTTCTTATATCTATATCCTTTAGAATCCAGATCCTTTGGTGATTTTGCCTCGAATGTTGGCCAGGAAAAGTCTATTGCAAACTTATTGTTTATTATTTTCTATTTAAGTAATTTGAATATTTTTCTTGAATGCATATGGGATTTTTTCTTTGTGCTTGAAATTAAAAGATGTTTTGGCAGTCGTTAATTTGTGTTACCATTTACTTTGATCAACCTTCTAAAGAGTTCTATCTTGAATTATTTTTAAAGTATTTTTTGTTGTTTTTTATGAATATTAATTACCTAAATGTTTGCTCTCTAAAGTCTATGCCCCATTGTCATTGACAAGCTGTACATGTACTCATATATCTTTGCTATTCAATTTCATTTATATTTGCAAAGTAAATTTCAATCATTCTCTTTCTCTCTCTCTTCACTTTGGTTTTTTCTATGGTATCCATCTAGTTTAGGAAATAAGGTAGAGCTTTTAGAAACTTTTCTTACATTAGACATGAATTATCCCTCATGATAGAGTTCAGTCTTATATAATCATATACAACTCCAATTCTAGATTTTTAATGAAGAAGAGAACACTAAATTACATTTTAAATGTTAAGTCTTCACCTCACATGCATTTTCTATCTTTATAAAATTAATCCAATAAAATATAATTTTTTGCCATATCAGATTTTTTATATTCACTAGATAAAATTCAAGTATATGGAAGTGAAAAATTAATTAGGTACATTATAGTAACTACCTTACTTTTTTTGAGTCTCTTTACAGCCCAGAATTAGATATGATAACAATTTACAGGAATTAGTTCATGGAATCCTTTTTATTACATTTAATTTAGATTTATCTCTAAGAAAACATTAAGAACTTTACTAAGTGAAAACTCAAGAATAATGCAAACATTGAGACTATGTAGAAGATAAATGAGAGTGGTCAAGAAACTGCAAAACATAAATTCCATAGTTCGAATTACAGACATTGTAACTGCTCAAAAACATACCATTTAAAATGAATCTTAAGTAAGCCTTAGGTAACAGACTTAAATATGATTACATGGAGAATCAAAAGTTGTTTGCTACTTCATTATTGCCGTCATGTTCACAGTCTATTAAAGTTTCCAAAAAATTTTTAAACGGTTGTGTTCTCCTACAGTTATAATGAAAATCATATGACTGCTTTAAATACATGTGAAAATCTACAGTGTTTGGTGACAAGTTGTTTTCTCCAGATGTTATCCAAATGACAGGGACACTTCATTGTTCACAGTGAGCAGTGCATGTGGCAGTGGGGAGTGAGTAGAAGGGGTGAGAGGATCTGTAAGGGAATAAGAAAGAAGAAAACATTTAAATATTATTCAGCTTTATTAGTGTCTTATATGCATAAAGCTAACATTAAACTCCCACTTTGGCCTACAGAAAGAGACTGAAAGTCCTAAAAATGTCAATTTGCTAGGAACCAAAGCAAGAAAACATTAATTCCGATAACTCGGAAATATATAAAAATTTGTGGTTACAGAATATTGTCCTCACATTCATACATTCATTAGCACATCACTCCTCATAGAGAGTTAAGTTTTTTATATTGTGCTTTTTACACATAAGTGAAATGAAACCAAGAAGCTACATATAAATTGGTCAAAATTACAAAATGAATATTGTGGCTCCATTTGGAAAGTAGTTTATTTTTGGTTTCAAATATGATGACCCTCCCACTGAAATGATACTGCCTTGCCAATATATTCTAGATTTAATAGTTTTTAATCACTTATGTTAAATGAAATTTAATTTACACTCTGATGAATAATACATCATCAATTTCTGAAAGATATCTAAGTACAGGCATCTATGATTGAGAATTTATTCCACAAGCAATTCTGTACATAGAGACTGTGTTTAAGTTCAGATAACATGAGTTTAAATTTCACAAAAGTTAGCCAAAAAATCTTTTAAATAATTCACTAAAAGAATATCAGGAAACCACAGGGAAAGAAATGATACCTCGGACTATACATTTAAAAGCCAGACACATTAAAGCCAAATTCTAATTCAAAATTTTCATAGAACCTGAACAAATGAAGACTATAAAAAGATGCACTATGAAAGTAGATTTTTTTAAAAATTTGATTTGAGAAATGTCCAAAAAATGAACACCAAATTTTATGTAGGTCTATTATGATTTATATTTCATGGAAATAAGTGATGGGGGAGTGTTCAGTTTTATGGAGAGTAGTTTCAGGGCAAACAGACAGTTTTGAGAATCCTCATCTAAAGAACAAAGAGGAGTGCATTAAGATGTGCCTTAGGTCTACATTAAATCGTAGGTCTTTGTTTTTTTATTATTTCTCTATTTCATTTTAAACTATTTTTTGCTTTAAATTAGCCTTAGAACCAGAAGAGAGTTAAAACACTTCACATTTCATATTTGTTCTCCATCAGTATCTTCCATAAAAACTCGTGCAGTTTGCAAATTTATTTGCAGTTTAGTGTGACAAATTCAATCCAGATGTGTGACTCACACTGTGTTCTTTTCACCCTTTATACCCTCATCTCTAATAAAGTATAGCTAAATATTTTGTTGCTGACTCATGAGATCAGGCTGTTCACTAGCCAGTATCTGTATGCTCAGAAATGCTGGCTGAGGATAAAAAATAATGAATCAAAATAAGTAAATCTAAGTCAAGAATGTGGCCTTGTGTGTAGCAACTATATTAAGTTTTTAAAAAGTAGCATATTTGCAGGAATATTTTTGAAAGGATTTCAGATGGTTTTACTTAGCACAGTAGAAATGAGGGACAGTAAAGTTCCTTCTAGTTAAATTGATTTCTTCAGTCCTCATTCATCAAAAGAGTCTACAGTTAAACTTTTGAAGAAAGTACTTGTAGACGTCATGTTAGTTGAATGTTCTAGGTTTTAGAAGAACTGTATAGTGACAGGGATTAGGTTTCCTAATTCTGCCCTATCTTTTTATGTGCCTTAACATAGCGTTAGGGACACACACTAATTTCAGATAGATTTAAATACCATTAAAAAATAAACATCTATCAATTACATGCAATGTTTATACTTAGTATTATGCTAGTTTTCTTGAATAACTCAGTGAAAAAACAAAATACTTCAAAAGATTAGGTAGATTTTGGAGTCATAGTATAGAGTTGAGTTTTCATTGAATCTTTTTTCTTTTTTGCATAGAGTAGGGGTTTAGAGTAGAGATGCTGAGTCAGCAATATGTGTTTGTGTGTAGTTTATGATATCTGTGTAGTAGTTAAAGGCACAGATAAAATGAAAGGAATAAGTTGTAGAACGTGGGAAAAAGGGGAAACCAAAGTAACCAGTGAAATACCTGCTTAAGAAGAAAAATGAGGGAAAAAAATTTTGCAATGAATTTGAAATGGATGGGCTAAAAGAATAGGAGAAGAATTAGGAGAGAATGATGAGACAGATACTAAAAAATAGAAATGATTTTCATGAAAAATAGAATGGAAAACAGTGTTAAATAGAGACAGATAATCAAATAAAATATACCTGTGACTTTTTCCCTTGGAGATTCTTGTGGGACTAGTCATTTTTATAACACAGCTTAGGACATGCTGCATTAGAAGAAATAGAATAAATGTGTACTGATATGAAAACCAAGGTAAATGTGGATCAACTAGGCTATATGTTTTCAATTTTCTCAGTTAAATCAGAAATTTAGAAATAAAGATTTGAATGGAGATAAAAAGCTTTGAAGGAGCTGCTTTGCAAGATCTACTGAGGAATTAAAGAGATGATACCAGAAATGTGGCTTGTCAATCTTTGGAGCTTCTGTCCACACAGGGTGTTTGAAAACATTTGTTGTTATGATTGGAAATGAATGTAGTCCTCATGTATTTGAAGAACAGGCTCACAGTGTGTAAAAGAGGAGGTGAGGTAATTGAAGTGACCAGAAAGATATTTGTGCTAAGACAATGATTTTGTCAAGTTCAAAATTCATAGTGATGTTGAGTTCTCATTTGTAATAATAATAAGTACAAAACACTTGTAATTTATTATACAACTTTGATGTTTTATCATATTTATGCCTCACAACCAAACTTTCAAGGCAAGGAAAGATAAATTTTATTCCTCATTTTAAGGTGAGAGAACTAAGACCTAGAGGTTAAATAATATTCCATTTTTAAGGTCATAGTTCTAGCATGTAATAAAATCACACTTTTTTCCAGGTGATGCACTAAGCCAGAGTTTAACACAGTCAGGGAGGTGTAGAAACTCTGAGTTCATGGTGTGGAAGCCATGTCATCCTTAAAGTAGAAGGATAAAATTCTTTTCTCACTTATATGAATACTTTAATATAAAATTGCTTAACACTGAAAATTAGCTAAGCTTCATTTAAATTAAAACTCTACTTAACTGGAGATAGTTCACTACAAGAATTGTACAGTAGTTGATTTCTTCTATGTAATACCATTCCTAGTGCAACACAGTAGGAGCTGCATCATTAGTTGTCATTTTCTCCTTACTCTTCTGAGTCCTAAAGGGTGGAGAGTACTCAGACAGACACAAAACAAAATGGAACCCAAATAAACTGCACAGTGATTTCTAATAGTTATAAACCCATTTTGACTAATATGACCAACCAAACATTTGGGAAATAACTGCAAGTATTGTCAGAGCTGATAAAAGGTTTTATTTTTCAGCTTGGTAGAATTTCTGCACTAGGTGACAAGCCACAGTTTAAAGATGCATAGTCTACAAAAGTGGCAATATCAGAAAGGAGTAGACAATAATGATAATTATCTGGAGGAAACAGTGAGGAGAATGGCACAGTACTTAGGAAGTAGAGGGCAGAAGATGGCGGATGGAGGTTAAGCCATCCTTTTAAGTTGGTAAATTAGGATTCAAAGAAGGAGTCAATATAAAGACAAATTTATTAAGTGCATAAAAGATAGAGTTACTATACTGTATGTTTTCTTGGTAGGTAAATCTATACTGTATTTAGTGCATAATGCACTGTAACTTCAAAACAATGTTAAATGAATAAGGAGATATGTGAATTACCTATAAGTAATGATTATTGAGTTTCTGCTACGTAGAAGTCACCATGATAGGCATGAGAGGGCATGATACATCTCAGATGTGGTTCCTGCCCTGGAGTTTCCAATGCAGTAGGCAAGAAAAGCCTATTTCTTTTATATAGACTAAAAAGTAACCATTAACTAACTTGCAAAGCAGAATATACTAGAAATAATAAAGTTATCAGATTTGGAGTTTGGAGACATAAGTTTCCTTAGGAAGATCAGGAAAGACTCCTTGCAGGAGGTGATTATTTGTGTGTGTGTGAAATTATTCTAAGCCATCTATTTTATTTATAAGGATACAGTACAACTAGAAAGTACTTTTTAAAATGTCCTACATTAGAAATAACAGAATGATTATTTTTATAAAACATTTTGGTGACTTTAGATCACAATCGTATACATGCCACAGATGTCCTACATGCTGTTTGGTATCTGACAACATGGGCAATTCCTGGCTCACAGCAGACCCACAATGATCATGGAACAGGAAATGAAACAGGTTTTCCTTCTACAAAACTTTCCTTTAATTATTTGGTTAGGAATAATAAATCAAACTATCTCATTTCATTATCTCTCTTCTCTTAAAATTTTTATTAAGGAAAGATTGGTATACATAAAGAACTATGCAAATTTTGATGAATAATGACATGCAAATTGGGAAACCCACTACCCATCTTAAAAGTGAGATTAAGAAATAGTGCCATTTACAGAGGCATAGATAGACCTAGAGACTGTCATACAGAGTGAGGTAAGTCAGAAAGAGAAAAACAAATATCGTACAATATCGCTTATATGTGGAATCTAGAAAAAATGGTACAGATAAACTTATTTGCAAAGCAGAAATAGAGACATAGATGTACAGAACAAACTTATGGATACCAAGGGTGGGAGTCAGGGGTGGGATGAATTGGGAGATTGGGATTGACATATATATATATTACTATGTATAAAATAGATAACTAATGAGAACCCACCATATAGCACAGGGAACTCTACTCAGTGCTCTGTGGTAACCTAAATGGGAAGCAAATCTGAAAAACAGGGGATATATGTATATGTATAACTGATTCATTTTGCTGTACAGCAGAAACTAACACAACATTGTAAAGCAACTATACTCCAAAAAAAAAATTTTTTTTTAATATAGAAAAACAAAAAACAAGACAAAAAAACAAAAGTGAGGTTAAGATTCAGTACTGCTCAGTCTACCATGTTTCTTTTCTGTGTCCCGCCCTGCTGCTTTCTTCACTGAGGTAACCAGTATCCTGAATATTATGATAATCATTTCTTTTCTTTCAATTCTTGTTTTTTTTGTTTGATATGTATCATGTATATTTAAAATATATAATATCCCCAACAAAAGGGGACAGGTTTAAAAGCTTTACATAAGTATTTAAATTATGATATTAAAAAGCTTAACATTCAAATTTAGTTCCCTCATAGTAAATATAACTATTTATACAAATATAATGAATTATAATATTCACAGCTCTCTTATTCTAGTTTATAAAAGAGTGTAGATGGGAGTTCCCTGGTGGCCTAGTGGTTAGGATCCAGAGCTTTCACTACTGTGGCCTGGGTTCAATCCCTGGTCGGGGAACTAAGATCCCATAAGCTGAAAGGCCAAAATTAAAAAAAAAAAATTATAAAAAAGAGAGGAGAAATACTCCAATAAGACAGACAGCTACACACAGACACACACAGACACACACACACACACACACAAATCGGGACAGAATTTGCTCAGTTACAAATGCCCGAGTAATACTATCATACTAACCCATGTGAATGTCATAGTCTTAGCCACTGCTTTCTGTTTTTTGGTGGTTTAGTCTAAAATGCTGCCATCGTTTGATGGATTTGCCTGTGTCACTGCTTCACTTTTGTCTGTCATCCCTACTTCCTCTTTCTTAGTGCTCTTCCTTCCTTGCAGTAGGTCTGTGCTTCCAGTAGAGATCACTTTCTTCAGCCTTTTTGTTTGTAGATGTATTTATTTTGTCTTAGAAGAAGAAGCTGTTTTCTTATTTCAGCACATTTGTCAGGAGGTGATTTTTTAACTCGCCCTTAAATATATTTATTTTTTCCGGGAACAAAATTGGGGGGAAAGTCTATTTAGTAGTAATGGATGCAGCAAAGTGTTAAGGCAAGAAAGACGTTGTATAGCTGTGAAACGGCAAATGACAAGTACTGTATTTTAGCTGGAGAAGGGGATCAAGATAGGAACCTACAGGATCAAAATAGGAACCATACCCAGAGAAAAATTAAATAATTACTCTATACCTTGTATTTTATATGTTACATCACATCTGTTCCTAATAAAATCACAATGTACGATGTAATACAAAGTTCAAATGTGAGAAAATAGATACTTTAAAAATTTAAGCAGTGTGCAGTATATATTAGAGGTATGAGTTATGTTCGAGAGAATCTTACCTCTAAACCTTGCTCTTTCAACAAAGTAACTATTCCCTGAGTTTTAAATATAAGATTAAAACTAGTTTATAGAAGACCACTATGTGTAGGGTTTTTGAATTTCTTGTATAGTCCCTAGGGAGAAATGAAACTTGAACGTAAGCAAAGAAAACTCATTAACAATAGAAGAGGTTTAAGCAGGTTGAGTGGGTGAAAATATATATGGCAAGATGAAGGAAAGAATGAAGGCACAGTAAGAAGAAAAAATACAAAGTGGATGGAGACGAAAGGATTCTGAATGCATCATCTGTCTTTTTGAATAAAAGGGGGTTGACAGAGATAGAAAACATTGTGGCATCAAACATCTCTACTACTTTGCCATCTTGTAAAAATTATTTAAAGTCTTACGCCTCACATTTCATATCTGTAAAATGAAGTTAGTTACGACACCTATCTCAGAATTGTTATGTCATTTAAGTAAATAACTCATGAGAATGCTTTGCACCATTTCTGGCACACGGTAATTACAAAATTAGTTACTAGTATATTTACCATTATTGTCTTTGTATTATCATTCCCCATTATTATTATTTTACTTTTATACCTAGATAAACTTACATTCTACATAATCTTAGAGTCATCAGCATGAATTCTTTACTTCGGTAAATGATTAGATTTGCCTCGTTATCCCAAAATGGTGTGCATTATTTTATTTTCAGAAGAAATCTGTGGTTAATGTAGCAAAAGAAATAACCCAGTTACTTGTCTGCTATAAAGTTAAGAGTTTTTGTTTCTATGTTGGTTCCCCTAAATATTAGTATGTATTTTATTCAGAACTGGAAGCATAAACCTGGGCATCGCTAATCTGGGACTAGTGCTGGGAGCCTTTCTCTGTGTAGCAAGCTAAGGGTTTAAAGACTGTTGTTGGTAGGATACCAGGAAGAAAACTCTCAGAGAAAATTACTTTTTAAGTGGTGCTGTTATCTCCCTACTTTGATGTGCATACTTCTTTGCCAGATGATAGTATTCCCATAGGGAACTACTTCAGGCAATAGGCTTCTACTTACAAAACTACTCTCTTGGAAACAAATGGATCTTTTCCAGTTGAGTAATTTTATTGAGAAAAAATTATAGACACAGTCTCGAACTTAAGTGCACTTAAACTTACATTTTGTGTGTGTGTGTGTATGATGTGCGCACACATACACACGTATATATGAACGCTTAATTTCTAGAAAATTATCTTTTCTGAAGATGAAACTTGAATTTAATTCTATGAATTATTTATTTTGTTGATATTAATATGATATTTACTAATGTTTAAGTTCATTCAGAAATACATATCTGATTAAAATATAATGCAACCAGTGAAATCCAAGAATTAGTGATTGATTACTGGAGGAATAGAATGAGGTATACTTAGGTTCTGGGGTACAGGAAAAGGGATACACAGTTTGGGGATCAAGCAGTAAGAGTCACTGCAAAACCAATTAAGTTACCTCAATCATAATAGACCAGTCATTCACAATTTTTCTATCCAGTATGAAGTCTTAAATGATCAGAGCCGGACCACAGAGTGAAGGACAAGTAATAAATCATTGGCATTTTTTTCTAGCATTGACTCTACATTCCCTCAAAAAACTTAACTAAAAGTATATTCACTTATTCAGAGGCCAAATTCTTGCAATGTTAGGAAAGCTGGAAATTGGGTGTTTCTCTCCAAATGCCTTCAGAAAGGCCTGTATAGTACTCTCCATTAGGAGTGGCTAAGAGTCCCACTCAGTGTTCAACAAATCTAGGTTCAATTCTTGTGTGTGTAATGGGTACAAGAGTAGGGTAATTTCACAGTCTCTTTTATAATTAACTTGGGGTCATGTGACTGGGTTCTATCAAATATGACGTGGTCAGAAATCAAGCATGCCACATACCGAGTGGCCGCAAAACACTTTCCATGATTTTTCCACCATCCCTTCCCCAACTGCAAAAACAAAGGCAGGATGTTGCCTCAGTATGAAGAGAACTGAATATCTGAGTCAGACTTAATACAGAGATGTCTATGAGAAAATCCTGACCCAAATGGGACTGAGACATAAGCAGCATGTAAATTTAAACAATGTTAAGCCATTGAGACTTTGGAGTATATATCAGTTTACGTTAATTACCCAATCTAAAATAGTTCCCCTCACACTCTGACTTTCTGTCCATCACTTTCTAAATGTTTACACTACTTTATATTTTCACCTTATTTACAGTCTTCTGACACTATATGCGTTTTTGTTTGTTTTCTCTTTCCCTAAAAGCAGGGTTCCGTTCATGAGGGTATTAAGTTTGTCATGCATATTCTGCAGCCCAGGAGCACATAGAACAATGCTTGTCTATAGCTAGAGTTCAGTCAGTGATGTGTTGGATAATCAGTCATTTCTGAAAAAGTGAAATATTACTGTTTTTAATATCTCTTTTGTATAAAAAAGAAAAACTAAGACTTAAGTGGTTCAGGCGATTTGCCCAAAGTTATGTCACTAGTAAGTAAAAGAAATGATATTAGTGATATTACATTCTTACACTTAATCACTGCACTGTATTTTATTTGATGAAACTAAGTGCAATCAAGAGGCAGTGAAAAGAAGTAGAAAATATTTATACCATGGGGACAGAGAGAGAAAAATTTTACTCCATCAAAACAGAGAAAATCAAAGAGTGAAGTTTTTTATTGTGAGGGAAAAAGCAATACTTCTGAATAGTTCCTGCGAGAATTAATACATTGGAGTAGTACTAATAAATTATATTCATAATTATTATCCTGAGTCAGAGAACTACAGAAAAGTACTTTATATATTATGTAGTTCCACAGTTCCATTCTATAGATGAATTTCGAGGTACAGTGTAGTTAAGTAACTTACCAGAGGGACATAACAAGTTGCTAACTTAGAACTGAAATTAGGTCCAATATCTAATACACTGCTATTTCAACCACATCATTCTGCCTGGTCAATATACTATGTATATTTTTCTAAAGTTTCCTATCAAAATTGAACAGTTTAAAATTCTCTGAATAACTTACTTAAAAGAATTATCATATTCCCTGATATTGTTGTAGAAATGGGGTATTACAATTCTCTCACAACAAGAATCTTCAAATTAAAAAGAAATGAACTGGGGCTTCCCTGGTGGCGCAGTGGTTGAGAGTCCGCCTGCCAGTGTGGGGGACACGGGTTCGTGCCCCGGTCCGGGAAGATCCCACATGCCATGGAGCGGCTGGGCCCGTGAGCCATGGCCACTGAGCCTGCGCGTCCGGAGCCTGTGCTCCGCAATGGGAGAGACCACAACAGTGAGAGGCCCGCATACCACAAAAAAAAAAAAAAGAAAAGAAAAAGAACTATATGCTATGTATTATTTATAAGTTATGTATGTTAGCATATATTATATATAATATTATGCAGTCTTTCTTGTTGGTAAGAAGACTTTTTTTGTTTTGCCTGAGCTGTGTGGCATGCGGCATGTGGGATCTTAGTTCCCTAACCGGGGATCAAACCCATGTCTCCTGCATTGAGAACGTGGAGTCTTAACCACTGGACCACCAGGGAAGTCCCAAGACTATCTTTATAATCTTCAAATATGTAAGAAATGAAAGGTAATATATACATAATAAGCTTGTATGTAAGCTTACCATGGTCATACATAAAGATATGTAGATTTTAAACATTATAAGCCAATGTTATCATACAGGAAAGAACCAAGAAATGGCAACTCTGAGTAAAAGAAAGAGAATACTACGAAGAATAGTAGCTAGCCTTTATCGGATGCTTATGATATATATGACACTATCTAAGTACTTACTTATTTATCTATATAATTCTCAGAACAATCAAGTCTTAAATATTTTTGTCTCCATTTTAAGAAAAAAAAACCTGATGAATTAAGATATTAAAAACTTACGCAAGATGACATAGCTAAACCATGGCAAAGCAAGGCTATAAACCCAGAAAGTCAGTCCCTAGGGCCTATAATATAAATCATTAGGTTATGCGTCCACTTCAACATCAATACCATTAAAATTGGCTTTGTTTTGGTATAGGTAATACTTTATCCTACTAAACCTAAATTCCTTCTTCTCTCAAACGTGAATAATATTTCCTACACTTTACAGGTAATCCTTGCCTGTAATCTGAGGAATTTTCTTTCTATTTTCAGGTCTTAAATCTTCTGCTCACTATTTATAAAGGGAGTATATGCACAAATATATATGTATGTACGTATTTTCAATTAAGCAGTGAGCAAGAGATTCAGAACTTTGAGGTTAAACAAAACCTCATTTATATTCTACACAAAATACATGGAGTAAAAATGAGCTTTCTCACAGTGCTCTCCCAACCCGTAGCTGTTTTCTTTATTTTGTGTCAAAATCCTGGAGAATGATGACTCTTTCAATTTTAGAAGGCATACGTATATTGTAGTCCGTACAAAATCAACTTCTGTTGACACAACCTTGTAAATGCCTCCACAGGAAGAACGGATCAGATCCCTGTTTCATAAAATAAATTTTGAAGCTTTTAAAAATGTAACTCATGGTAAGAACTATATTTTACATTGTGACATATTCATAAACACACGTGTTTCTAATAAATCAAGATTCATGAATAAAAGATCCTTACTATGTACAACTCATTGTGATCATTCACATTTTATTTTAATTAAATCTCTGACTTGTCTGATCTATTGTACCTTTTAAAAAATTGCTGGTCTTGACTGATTACTTTGATTTAATGATGCACTAAATATTAGAACCTACTATTTGAAAATCACTCATCTATATGATTGACAGTGATAATATATGATTACATTTTTTTTTTAACTTGGGTAATTGAAAGATGGCATCCTCTAACAGAAGTATCACAAAATAGTCAACCCATATAATAATTTCTTTGGACTGAGGATACAGAAATATAAAGGTGTTTTGTTTGTTGATTTTTCTGTTTAGAATAATTCATATTTTTCCTTTGTTGTAACTTGATTACATTTTATTTTGGGGTAATACCTTCAGTCTTGTAATACTGTTTCTCTCTAATTCACAGAAGGATTAGATAGTGTACTGAGCTGTGATTTTTGTTATTTTTTGTAATAAAGGGACCTTTGAGCGACATGTGGGCTAGGTTATGAGAATCAGTGAAGGATTTGAGGCTACGTGGTGTTAGCAGTAGCATATCTGAGCCTACATTAAGCGTTTGTAAGGGTGGTATTGAAGACTGGCTAAGGTCTGGGATCAGGCAAGTGGAGTTCCCATGCAGAATCTAGTTTCATAAAGGAACACAACCTCTGTCAGAACCCCTTCAGAGAAAGAAAGATGGGAAAAACATACCTCCTAAGTTGGTTCTCTTCCCCCTCTTTGATCTCCTGTCAGTACCTCCAGTGGCCAAACCCAAGGGGAAGTCCAATGACAATGGAGTCTGAGTGATGTGTCCCATAGACAGTCTCCTGAGGTGTGTTATAGGATCAAGAAGAATTGAATGTGGATATAAGGGGCAAATGGAGAATAAATTACTACAATCTCAATTTTTAAAGGTGAAATAAGGATTATTGTTATGTTGCAAATAACAAAGATTTCCTAAGGGTCTCCTGGAAGTCCCATTGGCAGTGTTTTTGCAATGATTACATGAGATTGTAAATATAATTTTGATAAGCTTAACTCGTTGTACACACACACACACACACACACACACACACAAATACAAATGTTCTACCCACCTCCCTTTTTTAATTGTGTTTCAGAAAGAAAAGTGATTTAGGATTGTACATGTTTTCTAAACTCAAGTGCGGATCCAAGCAGTCAAGGCTAATCATGCTGAAAGGGAAGCACAAACCTCCCAGCCCACAAACATATTGCTCATCTTTGATAGGAAGTGGCACATTTGCTCTATTCCTAGAAACTCTAGGGAGAGAGAAGAAAGTTTAGTGTGTTGGTAGACTTGTCAAGTGGCTTCTGGAACAAAGAAAGAACGAAAAACAACAAAACCAGGACTCTGTCTTTTTTTCCAGGTTAACTATTCCATATTTCATCCTATAATCCTGTAACTTAATGTACATATTGAAAAACTGGGTAATGTTTCATTATTTTGTCATCTACATAAGGAGCATAGGGCGTATGGCACATGTAGGTTAAAATCAGATTTAAAAATAGCTGAGGTTTGAGAATTTTAAAAAGTAATCAAACTACATCTTATTACTTTTAATATTAGATATTGTAGAACATTTGAAGAGTGAAATATAGTTTGCATAATTCTGTTATTGTAAATCTGTAGTATCTTTCTGAATTTGATTGTGATGAAATTATTTTTATCAGACATAGCGGCTGAGGAGTCCTAGATGAGTAGTAACATTCTCTGTGATTTCAATTCTATTTGTCTGTGAATATCTTTAGCTTTATTAGCTATTTTTATGGTGTTCTCCTTCTTCTTCCACATGTGACAATACTCTAATAAAAATGACTGAACAGAAGAAAAAAATTATATCCTGCATTCCATCATCCAACTGGGGATTTAATATTACATGCAAAAGTTGTTAAAAACCAAAGATATTCCCAGAGTTGCAGAATTGCTTTCACTTTTGCAACAATGAAGTCTTAACTGCTGGATAATCATTTATTTTAGCAATGTTACCTTGAATACCTTCTCAAAATGTCTGTAGATACCAAAAATTAAAATCTACATCAGGATAATTTATGGAAATAGTAAATTGAGATTTATTTTTTCTGCTGTTGATATTTTTCTTTTTCCTTTTTTAAGGAAGTAATTAAGATTGGTTCTAAGTTTTAGTTCATTGCATGGAAGCAGAAGAAATATGGGTGGTATTTATTGGTCTGTGTATTTTAGGATCAAAACCAGAAATTTCCAAGTACTTAGCATCCTTACTCAGTGGGTTTTTGTTGTTATTTTGTTGGTGTTGTTGTTGAAGAAAATGTCAAGTAAATAGAGCCACATTAAGTGATCTGATATTTCTAGAGACTAAGATGTTTGGTGGTTTTTGGTTGCGGGGGGAATTCTGCATGTGGCAGAAGATATGAAACATTCTCAGAAGCATCTCCTCAAAAGTTATGCGACTCTGTGTTCTGTACAGTGTCTGTCTGTAAGGGACCTGCCCCATAGTTTCTGAAAGATATCAGTGGATTATCACATAGAGACAACTTAGAGTAATAATGCATACTGGTGATAACAACAATAGTGACAGGGATTGGCAAAGGATTTGGTCCCTTCCAGTTTCCCAGCTCCTTGTAAACTTTGGATCAATGCATGACCCACGTACATACATTGGAGGTCCTACAAGCAACAGAAATTGTATCTATCATCAGTTACCAGCTGGGGAGTCTAGAAGAATGTAAACTTGTTTAAGAGAAAGAAATGAAAACATACATATATTTATATTTTACCCTCATGTCTATAAAACATTTACTCATACAATGATTTAGAAGGTCCAGCAAAAATATGATCTCATTGATGTAGCATTTCGTATATTTCTAGCGGGATGCAAACTTTTTCTTCATCTGAATTTGGACAATATTCATCTGTACTTCTTTAATCACTGTCGTTCTTGAAGTGATCCTTGGCATTCCTATTTCCTTAATACTCTCTGTCCAGTCCATAGGCAAACCTGTGGATTCTTCCTTTGAAATATGTTTTAAAATCCATAATTTCCTACCACCTTCTCCTCTACCTACACAGTCAAATTACTGTCATATCACAGCTGTTTTCTTGCAATTATCTCCTCATTATTTTTCCAACTTCCATCCTTGTATCCCTGTAGTCTTTCTCTACTGAACAGTCATAAGGATTCTACCTTCACATATCAGTTCATGAACTCCTTAGGTTTTAGAGAATGGCTAGTATGTAATAACAATATTAGCAACAACAGTGACACCAATGGCTAATGTTAATATAACTAATTATTTGCCAGGTGCTATTGTAACATATCTATGTGTTTGTGTTGTCTGTGTGTATATATACATGTTTGTACATATGTACACATATACATATGTCTCAGTGTGTGGTGCTAATATATATGTGCATATATATATGTTTTTTTTGTTTGTTTGTTTTTTTTTTTTTTGCGGTACGCGGGCCTAACTGTTGGTGGCCTCTCCCGTTGCGGAGCACAGGCTCCGGACGCGCAGGCTCAGTGGCCATGGCTCACGGGCCCAGCCGCTCCGCGGCATGTAGGATCTTCCCAGACCGGGGCACGAACTTGCTTCCCTTGCATCGGCAGGCGGACTTTCAACCACTGCGCCACCAGGGAAGCCCTGTGCATATATTTTTGTGTATATATACACACTCATTTATCATATGTTTATGAGTATATGTGAATATATGTATCTATATTTATATATGTGTGAGTGTATACATAATCACACATACATGCACACACTTTGTAGGTGCTCAATGAATAGGTATTGCCTTACTGGCAACTTTATGTCTTTTATTATTTTCTTCTGAGTGCATAGCTAATCCCTTTACTCTATGCCTACTTTGAGGAAAGTTAATTTCTGAATTTTTGTTCCTTTTGCTATAATTGTTTTGTTCTTGTGTATTTTAATCTCACCTCGTCCTTTCAATATGTCTTATGGGTAAAAGATTTTACTGAATACTTACTATGACATGCTCACTCTAAATAGCCTGAGAATGTTTGGAGGTTGTATCACTTAGAAATAATGAAGATATTTAAATGTTAAAATCAAATTATTTTTTTTTTACTGGCAGTGTGATTTTATTAAACATCCATTTATCTTGTAGAGTTAATGAATTTAAATTGATTGCTATCTAATATTTAGTAGACACTCAATAAATAGTAGACAGTACAATTTGAGGAATGGGTGAATGAATAATGAAGAATAAAATCCAGTGTTGCAAGATGTAGAGAACAATCGTGTGGACACCAAGGGGGGAAAGTAGCGGGGGGGTGGTGGTGGCGTGATGAATTGGGAGACTGGGATTGACATATATACACTAATATGTTTAAATGGATAACTAAGAACCTGCTGTATAAAAAAAATTAATAAAAATTCAGAAAAAAAAAACCTCAGGCCATTGGCGATAACATATATGACATCAGTGGTGGCTTTGTGAAGTTGAGATGCTTTTAACTCACTGTTTATGACTTTGGCTATGGAATCAGGGACCCATTATAACAAAGTCTTAGATTTGTTTGTTTGATCTTGTTCTACATGTATTGTTTGGACAGAACCATAACGACCAAAAGAATATATAAAAAAAATAAAATCCAGTGTTGCAGAAAGTCTTACGGTCTAAAACAATAACACAGGAAGGAATTTTTCAAAATATAGTAATAAAAAATAAATAATAAGTAATAAAATAAAATAAGTAATAAAAATAAATAAATAATTTAATCTCAGATGACACAGCTGGAAAGGAAGATTTAATTCTATTAGAATAGTTCTCATTCCATCATTTTTACCTTTCTATAAAGGGATACTCTATTCTAATTCTCCTTCTCTATTTTAATGCAGGATCCATCTAGTTTTAATCTCCATCCACTTCTTTGTCACTGTCCACCTCCAGAAATGGGAAAATAATAGGACATATTTAGCACAGTTTAGGGCCATTGGATTAAATAGCAATGAATACTCTGAGCTCTTGGTTCAGTCAGCCTTAGCAAACTTTTCACTGCATCTTCAGGTAAGCAGCCCAACTCCTTCATTAGTGACCATATGGGAATATAAGACTGATACACCTGTGTGAGTCTGACTTATTAAAATTTAGGAAGATGCCACTCTGTATTCTCAAATTTATTACAAATGAACATAGGTAAAGATATAGGCAGATGTAAAGGGATCTTGTCATCCAGAGGTGCTTCCTGGGAGAGGCAATGTGTGAACAGAGGTTTGAAGGATGACTTGGAAGTAGAAAAATATGACAAGAGCATGAGAAACACCTTAGTACTGTGAAATAGACCACATGCTATATTTAGGGAATGACAAGTGTAGTGCAATACTGCTGAAGTGCCACGTATACAGGGAAGGTGAGTCTGGAGAGTGAAGGAAGCAGCATCTGGACAACATGTGTTACTAAACAAAATAATCCAGAATCTGTTTTGTAATTCAGTCATGGGAAAGTCTGTATGCATGTTAGAATCATCCAGGGAGTTCATCACAATTCAAATTCTCAAGTCTTACTTCTTACCAATGGAAGAAGAATATTTGGGGATGTAGTTTAAACACCAGTATCTTTTTAAATCTTCCACATAATTCTATCGTGTGGCCCGTCCTGATGAATACTGATATATGTGATGGAGAGAAATTACAGACCTTTACATTTTCTAGCAGGCAAAGAGATCAGTGGATATAAAATACTGTCAGAGGGAGGACCCCATGTGATGACACTCTTGGGCTTGGCTAGTAGTGAGGAACTAGATGATCCCAGATGCTGGCAGGAAACAGGCACTGAGTTTTGAAGTAGGGTATATAACAGAAAAGTGTTGCTCATTTTATTTTGCTGGTGCCAACTTTGCTGTTCTGCACAGCTCTGCACAAAAAAAGTGAAAGGCAGTGTAATCAATCCATTTTAGCTTTGAACTATTTGAGGGGAAAAGAAAATATCCAATGAGATTGTCTAGGAGACAATTAGAGATTTCGAACAGGAAAACAACAAAGATCAGGATTGGGAAAGAACTTCGGGAGTCTTCAGCACAGAGATGATACTGAAAAACTTAAGTTGGCGAATTCAGTAATACAAGGGACAAAAAATATACAGTGATAAAGTGAAGTTCACAACTTAGGTGAAAAATTGTGGTAATGAGGTGATAACAAATCTAGAAATAACAGAAGCAGGCAGAGAAATATATAGAAAAGTTTCAATAATACGCTGTAATTATTTTTTTGAAGGATTCATTCACCCATCTATTCTCTCATGCATGACTTGTTCAATTAATAAATTATATTCAATTGGATTTAATGCTCATTCTGAATATTTTGATATTTAAATTAATATATCCATGAAATCAACCAGTTGTCAATTGAGTAAAGTCACAAAACATTAGATTAAGTTAAAAACCTGAGACAATTCCAATGAGTGTTGTAAGAAGGAAGTCCAGGATAATTTATTAGAGTAACGTCAGTTGAAAGTTGAGTATATATTTTTTTTTAACTTTTTTTTTTTGATATACAAAAACTGCACTAAAGCAATGTGTCCAATATGAGATTGGAGATATGTATGTACCTGTGAAACCATCACCATAATGTATGGCCAAAACCTATCTACTGCCTCCAAAAGGTTCTTCCAGCTCTCTTATTTATTATTATTATTATTATTTTATAATAGGGACACTTAAGAGTTACACTCTTTGCAAAGTGTTAATTATTGTTAACTAGAGGCACTCTGCTGTGGAGTAGATCTCTAGAACTTATTCATTTTGTATAGCTGAACCTTAAATCTTTGACGAATATCTCTCCAGTGCCCCCTCCTTCCAGCCCATGGCAGCTACCATTCAACTCTCTGATTCTAAGGGTTTGATTAATTTAGATACATAAGTGATATTTTGTATGTTTTATTTTATATATCATAAGTGACATTTTGAAATAAGCCTACTGTGTCTGATTTATTTCACTTAGCACGATGTCCTCTAGTTTCATCCATGCTGTTGAAAATAGCAGAATTCTCTTCCTTTTTAAGCCTGAATAATATTCCACTGTATGTGTATACCATACTTTATTCATTCGTCCATCAATGGACATTTAGGTTACTTCCGTATCTTGGCTATTTTGGATAATATTGCAGTGAACATGGGAGTGCAGATCCTGATTGCAGTTCCTTTGGCTAAATACCCCGAAGCGGGATTGCTGAGTCATATGGTAGTTCTATTTTTAGTTTTTTGTTAAACCTGAATATTGTTTTCCATAATAGTTACAGCAGTTTACATTCCCACCAGCGTATACAAGTCTTCCCATTTCTCCACATCCTCACCAATATTTGTTTTTTCTTTTCATAATACCCGTCCTAACAGGTGTGAAGTAATATCTCACTGTGGTTTCAATTTGCATCACCCTGATAATTAGTGATGTTAAGCACCTTGTTATATACCTGTTAGCCAATTGTAAGTCTTCTTTGGAGAAATACATATCCAGCTCCTTTGTTGTTTTTCAACTGGTAATTTGTTTTTTTGCTATTAAGTTATAGGTGGTATCTATATTTATCTCTTTGTATTAACACTTTATCAGAAATATGGTTTGCAAATATTTCTCCCATTCTCTAAGTTGCCTTTTCACTCTGTTGATTATTTCCTTTGCTGTGTAGGAACTTTTTTGTTTGAGTTAGTCCCATTTACCTACTTTTGCTTTTGTTGCCTGTGCCTTGGTGTCCATAAAAATCATTGGCAAAGCCAATATTCAGAGGCTCTTCCCCTCTGTTTTCTTCTGGAAGTTTTATGGTTTGGGGTCTTAATTTAAGTCTCTAATCCATTTGAGTTGATTTTTGTGTATGGTGTGAGATGAGTCCAATTTCATTCTTTTGCATGTGTATATCCACTTTTCCTAATACAGTTTATTGAAGAAACATTTATTTATTGAATAAACTTTCCCCATTGTGTATTCTGGCATCCTTCTCAAAGATCAGTTGACTGTATATGTGTGCGTTTATTTCTGGGCTTTATGCGCTGTTCCATTGTCCATATATCTCTTTTATGCCAGTTCCATATTGTAGCTTTCTAATATATTTTGAAATGAGGGAGTTTGATGCCTCCAGGTTTGTTTTCTTGTTCAAAATTGCTTTGGCTATTCACAGTCTTTATGTTCTATATGAATTTGAGGATCATTTTTTCTGTTTCTGTAAAAAATGTCATTAGGATTTTTATATGGATTTCATTGTAACTGTAGATCACTTTGGGTAGTATGGATATTTTCACAATGTTAATAACTCTAATCCATTAACATATGGGGCCTTTCCATTTATTTGTGTCTGCTATAATTTCGTTCATCAGTCTTTTACCTCTTAGGTAAATTTATTCCTAAGTATTTTATTCTATTTGCTGCAATTGTACATTATATTGTTTCCTTAATTTCCTTTTAATATAATTCAGTCCTTCTTAAACTCTTCCAAAAAATGGAAGAAGAGGGACGACTTCCAAAGTTTCTCTGTGTTAAAAAAACTGAGAAAGGCACCACAAGAAAATTTTAGGAAATATCCCTGATAAACATAGACACAAAAATCCTAATGAAATACTGAAAACCTGAAATCAACAGCTTATTAAAATGATCATACACCAGGACCAAATTGAATTTGTGCCTGGAATGCAAGAATGAATGGATCAATGTAAACAAGTCAATCAAGCTGATAGACAACATTAACAGAATGTAGGGTAAAAACAGAATGTAGGGTAAAAACAGAATGTAGATGTATAAAAAAGCCTTTGGCAAAACTCAATACCCTTTTATGATTAAAAAAAAAAACTCTACAAATTAGTTACAGAAGGAAATTACCTTAACCCAGTATAGATCATATATGCAAAGCTCACATATAATATCACTCTAAATAGTGAAAAGGTAAAAAAGTTTTCTCTAAGATCTGGAACAAGGCAAGGATGCCCACTCTTGCCATTTGTATTCAACATAGTACTGGAAATCTCACCAAAACAGTAAGGCAAGAAAAAGAAATAAAAGACACCCAAATTGGAAAGGAAGATGTAAAATTATTTCTTTTTGCAGATGACATGATCTTAAATGTAGAAAACCGTAAAGACTCCAAAAACAAGTTAGAGGTAATAAATGAAATCAGCATACTTGCATGATGCAAAATGAATGTTCAAAAATCAGTTGCATTTCTATACGTTAACATCACCAAGTCGTTTAAGATGGCTATTCTATATGGTGAAAACATTTGTTTTTCAGAAAAATCGGTGTAACTCTCATTCTCATTCTTCCCAAATGTTTTGTTTATTGCTCTCATGTATCATCTGTTATTCCAGCAAAATATGTATCACTAGTGCTTCTCAAAACACCATAGAACTAATTGATCACCACTGCTTATGATGATTACATCCATATGTAGATCTTTTCTTTTCCCAGTGAGCTTCTTTGTTGGTGGGGGTCTCACAGTGTTGCTTTGTGGATAAAATCTGTTCTAATACAAATTGATATTTAAGCATTTGTTATTAACAAAAATATGCTTTTTTACCTATATTAACTCAGATGAAGCTTAAAGCCAACCCATAAGGTAGGTAAGAAACTGTTCTGAGAGGTTGTGATTATACTAAAGTCACAAAATTAGTAAACGATAGGCTTCCTATCTAAGGTATTATAAGGCCCATGTTCTAAGGAGCTTTGCAAATTTTAACATTTCAGCAATGTGATATATTATTTTCAACATCCTATTATTACTGGTGTTGTTACCGTTAATTATGGAATTTTAGTGAATATAGTCATTATCTAACTGAGCACACCTAAAATGAATCTCGTTTTAAAAATGTTATGAGGGGAGAAAATACGTTTTGTTTCAAGTCTAGCAATTTCCAGAAAATTGTAATAAATATGCTTTTTTGTACAATGTATTCTCTCTTCTCTGATAAGGAAACTTCACAGAATAACTGCATTTTGTATTTTGAATATAATTGCATTAAAAGGAAGCTAGTTCCAATTTTCAAATAGGAACATATAGAATACCCAGTCATTGATCCTACAAATGTAGCATCTGCACCTCAATTAAAAATGTACATCCTCCCAGAGATCAAGTATAATTAAGCCATCAGAACGTGGAACCCTACAAAACACAGAGTGTTTTCAACTGCCTAGTCACACAGACATTTTCAAGCTAATTCCAGAGTAATGGAAACCATTGTCCATAGAGATCACAAAACAGATAAGATGACAGAGAGAAAGAGAAAGACACTTGCCATAGAAGAGTTTGGCATCCATAAGATGTGGTCATCAAAGTTACTGTGTTGACTCTAAGTAGAAGAAAGCCAGAGAATCTATTTAACAAAGGGTTGTCATTTGTGTTTCAATCATAAAGATAAATGTACAAACGTTGTAAATTTATTATACTTATTTAAGCGAGAGGTATTTATTTAATTTAAGCCAAACATATTGGATAGAGGGTCTGTTATCAGTTTAATGTAATTACTGTAAATTGAATAGTGACACGATTCTTAAATAGGAAAGCAATGTTGAGAATTTTTCAGGACCTTAGCTGGATGGAGGCTAATGGAGGAAATTCAGAATCACATAGGGCCGAGGCCAAGAAAAAGCCCAGCTTTATGGTTAGCCCCAAGAAAAATAGTCATTAGACAAAAAACCAGGATGATTTTTGGCATTCTGAGGACAGGCATCATGTTTGAAGAAGGTAGTATCTTCTGGCTGATTATTGACAATATTGTTTTTCATATAGATGCATCTTTTTGGGTTGTAGTATGAACTCCAGATGATGACTGTGCTTTTTTTTTTTTTTTTTTTTTTTTTTTTTTGCGGTACGCGGGCCTCTTACTGCTGTGGCCTCTCCCGTTGCGGAGCACAGGCTCCGGACGCGCAGGCCCAGCGGCCATGGCTCACGGGCCCAGCCGCTTCGCGGGATGTGGGATCTTCCCGGACCGGGGCACAAAGCCGTGTCCCCTGCATCGGCAGGCAGACTCTCAACCACTGTGCCACCAGGGAAGCCTGCCTGTGCTTTTAGAGTCAGTTCTACTCTTAGAGGAGGGGACTGGCATGGGCGAAGCAAATGGTCAGGACCTTGCTAGGCAAGGGAGTTGAGAGGGCATTAATGAGGATTTCCTGTGACACTTTGTACAGTGTGTGATTAACAGGCAATATCACTAATTTCTGAAACACCCACTGGAAGGGATAAGGGCCTAGAGTAAACTGTCTGTATTGACCAAGATTGGCTCAAGAAATTTGGTGGAATAAGCCTTATATATTAAAGGCATCAAGGAATGTACATAAACAGGGCTTGGAATGCAAGGGGACCTGCCTAATTATTTGCTAAACCCTCTTGCCTGTTGTGGTAGTGTATCGTTGACCACACACAGAATTTGGAGGCAGTCAAATATAGACTTGAATACAAATTGCTCTGCTTATCTATTAATTGGAAATATACAACCTGGTGCATAGTAAACACACAAGGAATAGTGAATCATTTCATGTTTTATTTTCTCTATAATGTCTTTAGGTCAAGGTCTATATCATATTTTTCTTCTACCCTCAGCACTCAACACAGTGCTTAGCACTTACTGGCACTTAGTGAATGTTTGTTCAATGAAAGTTTCATGGCACACATTATCAATTTTATGATAGAGAACTACCTAGGGCAATAAGACTAGATAGTCCACATATTGAAAAGTCAACTGTGAAGTCTTTCACCCAAATATGTTATCCTAGAGTGTAATGAAGGGAAGTGTTCTGAAAATGAATGTCTTCTCACATGAAGGAAGGGAATCGTATGTTGTTTGTGCTAGTCTCAAACTCATTCATTTCATAGATAAAGGTCATTGGGATCAGAAATGTGGCATAACCTGGGTTGAGTCACACAACTGGTCCTTGTGACAGTTAGGGCTACCTAGCAAGTCTCTTAAAAGCCATGTCTGTTTGCACTAGAAAAATAATACATGTGGTTTTTGTCCGAAGTCAAAACTATGTTGCTGAGTCACAATTGGTGGGGTTTTCCCTCCCTCTGACCGGTTGCTAGGAACGGTGAATCAGCATCCCAAAGGAATATGGTGCTATTGTGGTTAAGTCTGTGAAGTTAAATTTTATTTGGATCTTTGGATACAGAAGTGCCTCTTTATAAGCCACCAGTTGACTTCCCAACCATACTACTCAAACAACTCAGCAATCTAGGTCCACAGCCTCAGAAAAGATCAGGTGAGATTCAGCTTGATCTCTGCCTAGAACGCACCATGAGTGATACAGTTCCAAGGTTTCTCGAACTTTTTGAAAAGATTTCCCAGTGAAACTCAGATACCTCTAGGCTGAAGCACAGCATTTTTCTTTCACAGTATTCAAAAACACAGAGGAAAAAAAATGTCTAACTCCAAATGGAAATGTTGGAAGGAATGCACTTAGGACATAATTACCAAGATTAGGCAAACTACTCCTTTGGTAGTTGCTATATGTCCCTAGACTGTGCTTATTGTAATTTCACTCACTGTTTTGTCAGAGGGAAGAAGCATGTTGTGATGGCACTGGGTAATTGGCAGTGCCATTTCTGTGTCTTCAGTGCTTGCAAATTTATTCCATTCGTTCTCATTATAGATGAAATGAATTATCCTGAAACAACTCTGTGGGGCACTATTCACACCAAGTAATGCTTAGTGAAAATCATGTTTTGGCTCTTGATGTGCTTATTTATATTTCTCAGGTTTTGGAGTAAGCAACCTACGTTTGCTCAAAACATTTCTTTCTGTATTTGTATCTCTTAATTTATAAATATTTAAAACATAGGAATCGGTCAAGTGTTTCAAGTACTGTATAAAATTATATTAATTTGACCAAATTATTTTAAAATAAAATTATTTTTAAATGTTTTTAAAATATATGTTTAAACATTTTTAAATTAAAATATTTCTTACAAAGAAGGCATCTTCCAGAGATGGATGAAATAGGAGTGTTTAGTAATTCTCTTGAAAATATTAAATAGTGTAACACTGAGAGAGAACAGTGCACTTTAAGGCAGCATATCTGAATTTCACCTCTGGTAAAAGTTTCACAGTTGAAACAATGGAATAATGGTACCTCTTATTATTACTGCAAAAAATGTGTTATTTTAATGTTCTGCACATGATCTTCCAATAATAAGTTGCTCATAAACATATACAAATATTAAGAACTCTTTTAACTTACCGTTGGTTTATTTAACAGTTTATCTTTAAGGATTTTGGAAACATTTGGAAATTCTTTTAGGTATTTCACATCCTTCAAACTAACAAAAAACCACAGAAAATAATGTTTATTGTTTATTCTTTGATGGCAGTTAGAAGTTTCTGAGTTAAATCCTTTGTTACACCTCTTTCACTGTGAGGCAACCGGTGTTTAAAATGCTTAAAGAACTTTTTTAACATTTCAGAACTAGGATTGAGCAAAGGTAAAACAATCACAAGACTTGATTCCAAAACCAATGCATATAAATATCATACATGTGAGATTAAATATCTTCAGAAAATAATTTCCACAAAAATTATTACTCCGCAGAACTTTGTAGACCAGACTAGAGTTTAACCTTTTCCTACTTGGTCCTGAGAAATCATAAGATATAAGATATTCTCATAACCGTACTTTAGAAAGGTAACTCTGACAGCACATAGATAGTTAACAGAGGTGAAAGAGGAGAGGAAGAGCAATTAGACTGAGATGATAATTCAGGTGAGAGATAATGAGATCTGTAATAGAACCGTGACAGTAGGATGGAAAGGAGTCTATAGATGTGAGATGTGAGAGAGTTAAGAAATTTGGCAGCATTTAGTAACCAAGATAAGATTTGAGGGATAAGAGGGGAGATGGATGAGTAAAGGACAACTCAAGTGTACAATCTAGGGAATAGGCAGAAGGAAAATAAAAGGAGGAATAACTCTGGAGAGGAAGAAGATGAGTTCAGTTTTGAACATGCCTAGTTTCCGGTGGTGATGGACATATGTGTGTTATAGTCCCCATCTGTTTGACAGTTTGGTCCTGGTACTCAGGACATAGGACGAGAATGGAGATACAAAAGTGGGAACTACTGACATAATAATGGTACTGAAAAACATGATACAGGTGGACCTTCTCAGAGATTCTGATAACAGAGCAAAGTGTAATAACTTGAATAATCTTTACAAAGTAAAGATACAGTAATGTAAGAGGGGTTCAGCAAGGAAACTGGGTAGAAGTGATCATAGAGATAAATAGAGAATCCAGACTTTTTCCTTTTATAACAGAAGCCAGCAAACAACAGCTATGCAGTAATTGCAGATGTTCCAGAGGAACTGGGGAGAAAGAATCAGAGAGGTCAGCAGAGAGTTTTAGAAATAGTTTCATTGTGACATATATGTGGATGATTTATTACAGTGGGACGGAAAACAAGTGTCAGCTATATTTGCTTTTTAATCATTGTATTTATGAATGTTTACAAACACAAAGGTAGAGAGAGTAAACTACTCCAACACTATGCTACACTATAATCTCTTCTTTAAGAAGAAATGAAGAACTGGATATGAAGGATTAAAAAATATAAAATTAAGTCCCAATTTAAAGAACTTTGAAAACCTTCAAAACAAAAACATTTATATAAATTATATTAATAACAGTGTTTCTTTCCCACTTATTACCTCTTCATTTGCACTGTGAAAACGGTTAGAGATACTGGTTTTCCCTCTTTATTGTGTTTTGTAGCACTGTCCATGTCAACAAATCAGCAAAGATTCATCATTTAATTCTTGACTGAAACTCTTATTATTCTGAACAGTACTGCCAAAGGATTAGGAAGCATCTCTCTGAGATAATATACAGTACAAATTCACACTTAGCTTTTTGTAGCGGTGTTGAACCAGATAACAGAAAAAAATATATTCAGGCTATCGATTTACACATATAATAGATCTCCATTCAAACCCTTTAAGCTTTGGCAAGAAATTACATGTGTTAAAATCAGATTAGAAAAACTATTAAGAAGCTACATGTTTTACTTGTATAAAATACTATGCTGACCTTCATGGTTCAGCTGTTCTGCTTAATACTTTTTACTCTGTACGCTCTTAAAGGCATAAAATATCACGTACTGTTGTTTTTTTCACACCTATGCAGCTTTATCAAGTATAGCTAACTCCTCAATTCAGAAGATAATGAGAATCACCCAAAGCCAGTGAGACAGTCACCCAGCAATGTGCATTATGCTGATGTCTGCATTCTTTAACTTCACTCATATATATGATCAGAATCTGTATCTTTGCATGGCAACCATGAATATCAGATAAATATGAAACATTTTTGAAAAATGAAGACTTCAGTCTCACCAACCAAGCTTTAAAAGATGACAGATTTTCATAGAAAACAAAAGGCTGAAAGCTGACACTTCTTGGTACTATATTTAAAATTCATTGTTGAATGATGTATCAGCACAAAAAGGAATGGAGGGTAAAAGAAAGTGTGTTGTGCTGTGTGACATCCAGCTCTGGACCAAAGAACGTGCACCATAAAAAGTAGGGTTGTTTCTAAGGATAGATTCAGGAGGAGATTACCCAGAGTTTATAAGAGGGTGGGAACAGGTAGTCTCAAAAAGCACCATGTGTCTCCCAATGTCAAGTGACAGTAATGCGTTCTCATACTTTAAGCACTTGAATGTTGAAAATTCCTTGAAATTCTACTGTATAAAACAAAAAGCACATAATCAGCAATGCTTTTTCTGGGATGACATTTGATATGTTGAGATATGCTAGAATCTTGATTTTGCAATCCATATATAGTCATCAGCTTGGCTTTTCACTTGAGATCTATATCACATCTTATCACAGTTTCTAAATCATTTCTCCCAAATGTGTAGGAAGCCGCCATTTATATGTATCCCTTCCTTATATACTCTTTAATAGATTAAAGTAATGCCTCCAAAACCAGTATAATCTGTTTCAAGCTGTTCCCATGTTGCTTACCTGCTATGACATTAGTTGCTTTTCTTCTTTTGGCCAGTAGATGGTTTCCATTGGATCTTCCAAAAGCCAAATTCAATAAGGCCTGGTAGAACATTATAAACGCCATTAATTATATTTTATGGCCCAGCAACACAAAATTGCATGTAATTCCAAAATATACCCTCAGATACATTTCATTAATAAGATCTGTTATCTCTGTGTCTTATACAAAACTTAATACCCCACTCTTTTTTTTGCCATTTTAAATGATTTATTTGAAGTAACACCCTGATTGTACATTGGTTATGTGAGTCATTTATTTACAATAGGATCAAATCTTAGTCACTAAGGAATTCGTGTTACTTCATAATGCAATATCATTTAAATAAATACTCTGGGGTAGTTCATAATATGAGTATATATCCAGCACAAAAATGTCTGAGTATGTGAGAAGAACAAGAGCAGAAAATTTAAATTACCTATTTCTAAATGACAAGATCGTGTAACTCTAATATGAAACTTTCTCATAACTTTTTCTGAGAGCGGTGCCACTACAGCAGTGCAAGAAATCTTGAATTTTACCTTCTTTATTTTTAAAAATTTTTTTGATTTAATTAAAAAAATTTTTTTATACAGCAGGTTCTTATTAGTCATCCATTTTATACACTTCGGTGTATACATGTCAATCTCAATCTCCCAATTAATCACACCATCACCTCCACCCCCCCCGCCACTTTCCCCGCTTGGTGTCCATACAATTTTTCTCTACTTCTGTGTCTCAGTTTCTGCCCTGCAAACCGGTTCATCTGTACCACTGTCTAGGTTCCACATATATGTGTTAATATACAATATTTGTTTTTCTCTTTCTGACTTACTTCACTCTGTATGACAGTCTCTAGATGCATCCACGTCTCTACAAATGACCAAATTTTGTTCCTTTTTATGGCTGAGTAATATTCCATTGTCTATATATACCACATCTTCTTTATCCAGTCATCTGTCGATGGGCATTTAGGTTGCTTCCATGACTTGGCTATTGTAAATAGTGCTGCAATGAACACTGGGGTGCATGTGTCTTTTTGAATTATGGTTTTCTCTGGGTATATGCCCAGTAGTGGGATTGCTGAGTCATATGGTAGTTCTATTTGTAGTTTTTTTAAGGAACCTCCATACTGTTCTCCATAGTGGCTGTATCAATTTTCATTCCCACCAACAGTGCAAGAGAGTTCCCTTTACTGCACACCCTCTCCAGCATTTGTTTTTTTAGAGTTTCTGATGATGCCCATTCTAACTGGTGTGAGGTGACACCTCACTGTAGTTTTGATTTGCATTTCTTTAATAATTAGTGATGTTGAGCAGCTTTTCATATGCTTCAATGGCCATCTGTATGTCTTCTTTGGAGAAATGTCTATTTAGGTCTTCTGACCATTTTTGGATTGGTTGGTTTGTTTTTTTAATACTGAGCTGCATGAGCTGTTTATATATTTTGGATATTAATCCTTTGTCCGTTAATTCGTTTGCAAATATTTTCTCCCATTCTGAGAGGGTGTCTTTTCGTCTTGTTTATGGTTTCCTTTGCTGTGCAAAAGCTTTGAAGTTTCATTAGGTCACATTTGTTTATTTTTGATTTTGTTTCCATTACCCTAGGAGGTGGATCAAAAAAGATCTTGCTGTCATTTATGTCACACAGTGTTCTTCTTATGTTTTCCTCTAAGAGTTTTATAGTGTCTGGTCTTACATTTAGGTCGCTAATTATTTTGAGTTTATCTTTGTGTGTGGTGTTAGGGAGTGTTCTAATTTCATTCTTTTACATGTAGCTGTCCAGTTTTCCCAGCACCACTTATTGAAGAGACTCTCCTTTCTCCATTGTATATCCTTGCCTCCTTTGTCATAGATTAGTTGACCATAGGTGTGTAGGTTTATCTCTGGGTTTTCTATCCTATTCCATTGATCTATATTTCTGTTTTTGTGTCAGTACCATATTGTCTTGATTACTGTAGCTTTGCAGTATAGTCTGAAGTCAGGGAGTCGGATTCCTCCAGTTCCGTTTTTTTCCCTCAAGACTGCTTTGGCTATTCGGGGTCCTTTGTATCTCCATACAGATTTTAAGATTTTTTTGTTCCAGTTCTGTAAAAAATGCCATTGGTAATTTGATAGGGATTTCATTGAATCTGTAGGTAGCTTTGGATTGTATAGTCATTTTCCAATGTTGATTCTTCCAATTCAAAAACATGGTATATCTCTCCATCTGCTGGTATCATATTTAATTTCTTTAATCAGTGTCTTATAGTTTTCTGCATACAGGTCTTTTGTCTCCCTAGGTAGGTTTATTCCTAGGTATTTTATTCTTTTTGTTGCAATAGTAAATGAGAGTGTTTCCTTAATTTTTCTTTCAGATTTTTCATCATTAGTTTGTAGGAATCCAAGAGATTTCTGTACATTAATTTTGTATCCTGCAACTTTACGAAATTCATTGATGAGCTCTATTAGTTTTCTGGTGGCATCTTTAGGATACTCTATGTTTATTATCATGTCATCTGCAAACAGTGACAGTGTTACTTCTTCTTTTCCAATTTGTATTCTTTTTATTTCTTTTTCTTCTCTGATTGCCGTGGCTAAGACTTCCAAAACTCTGTTGAATAATAGTGGTGAGATTGGACATCCTTGTCTTGTTGCTGATCTTAGAGGAAATGCTTTCAGTTGTTCACCATTGAGAATGATGTTTGGGGTAGGTTTTTCATATATGGCCTTTATTATGTTGAGGTAGGTTCCCTCTATGCCCACTTTCTGGAGAGTTTTATCATAAATGGGTGTTGAATTTTGCAAAAGCTTTTTCTGCGTTTATTGAGATGATCATATGGTTTTTATTCTTCAGTTTGTTAATATGGTGTATCACCTTGATTGATTTGTGTATATTGAAGAATCCTTGCATCCCTGGGATAAATCTCACTTGATCATGGTATATGATCCTTTTAATGTGTGTTGGATTCTGTTTGCTAGTATTTTGTTGAGGATTTTTGCATCTATATTCATCAGTGATATTGGTCTGCAATTTTCTTTTCTTGTAGTATCTTTGTCTGGTTTTGGTATCAGGGTGATGGTGGCCTCATAGAATGAGTTTGGGAGTTTTCCTTCCTCTGCAATTTTTTTTTTTTTTTTTTTTTTGCGGTACGCGGGCCTCTCACTGTTGTGAACTCTCCTGTTGCGGAGCACAGGCTCCGGACGCGCAGGCTCAGTGGCCATGGATCACGGGCCCAGCTGCTCCGCGGCATGTGTGATCTTCCCGGGCCGGGGCACAAACCTGTGTCCCCTGCATTGGCAGGAAGACTCTCAACCACTGCACCACCAGGGAAGCCCCCTCTGCAGTTTTTTTGGAAGAGCTTGAGAAGGATGGGTGTTTGCTCTTCTCTAAATGTTTGATAGAATTCTTCTGTGAATCCATCTGGTCCTGGACTTTTGTTTGGTGGAAGGTTGTTAATCACAGTTTCAATTTCATTACTTGTGATTGGTCTGTTCATATTTTCTATTTCTTCCTTGTTCAGTTATACCTTTATAAGAATTTGTCCATTTCTTCCAGGTTGTCCATTTTATTGGCATAGTGTTGCTTGTAGTAGTCTCTTAGGATGCTTTGTATTTCTGCAGTGTCTGTTGTAACTTCTCCTTTTTCATTTCTAATTTTATTGATTTGAGTCCTTTCCCTCTTACTTGATTGAGTCTGGCTAATGGTTTATCAATTTTGTTTATCTTCTCAAAGATCCAGCTTTTAGTTTTATTGATCTTTGCTATTGTTTTCTTTGTTTCTGTTTCATTTATTTCTGCTCTGATCTTTATGATGTCTTTCCTTCTGCTAACTTTGGATTTTGTTTGTTCTTCTTTCTCTAGTTCCTTTAGGTGTAAGCTTAGATTGTTTATTTGAGATGTTTCTTGTTTCTTGAGGTAGGCTTGTATAGCTATAATCTTCCCTGTTAGAACTGCTTTTGTTGCATCCCATAGGTTTTGGATCGTCATGTTTTCATTGTCATTTGTCTGTAGGTATATTTTGATTTCCTCTTTGATTTCTTCAGTGATCTATCTCTTGGTTATTTAGTAACGTATTGTTTAGCCTCCATGTGTTTGTGTATTTTACGTTATTTTCCCTGTAATTGATTTCTGATGTCATAGTGTTGTGGTCAGAAAAGATGCTTGATATGATTTCAGTTTTCTTAAATTTACTGAAGCTTGATTTGTGACCCAGGATGTGATTTTCCCTGGAGAATGTTCCGTGTGCCCTCGAGAAGAAAGTGTGATCTGCTGTTTTTGGATGGAATGTCCTATAAATATCAATTAAATCTATCTGGGTTATTGTGTCATTTAAAGCTTGTGTTTCCTTATTAATTTTCATTTTGGATGATCTGTCCATTGGTGTAAGTGAGATGTTAATGTCCCCCACTATTATTGTGTTACTGTTGATTTCCTCTTGTAGAGCTGTTAGCAGTTGCCTTATGTATTGAGGTGCTCCTACGTTGGGTGTATATATATTTATAATTGTTATATGTTTTTCCTGGATTGATCCCTTGATCATTATATATATAAGGAAGTGTCCTTCCTTGTCTCTTGTAACATTCTTTACTTTAAATTCTATTTTATTTGATATGAGTGTTGCTGCTCCAGGTTTCTTTTGATTTCCATTTGCAAGGAGTATCTTTTTACATCCCTTCACTAATACCCCACTCTTTAGTCTCCTTGAAAACACTTTGAAATTGTCTATGGTTTACTTGCCAAATCTTTCTCCCTAGCACTTAGGAACGTATCTGGTATAGAGTAGCTATTTAATACATGTTTGTTGAATTGCATTTTGCATTATTTTGTTACACATTCAGGACTGCACCATGTTTTTTTATGTCACATCCTGTTAGTGTTGTTTTGTAATTGGACAGAATCTCAGAAACAGTGAAGTATGTTTTTAAATAGCATGCCAGAAATGTAGCTTGTTGATAAACTCTTGCTATGATGATCATACTGACAAAAATCTTGTTTGTGATTCAATGTATTTGAATAATAAAGGTTTAGAGTAGTTACAGATGAACATATTTATATTTTTGTATTGTAGATCTCAAATGTACCCTTTCAGTCACTCTTGTAGTTGTGGAGAATATGTATTTCCACTTGATGAGATTGTTAACATGAATGTATTAAAATCTCGAAGAAAGTTTAACTTCACCTTATAAATATCTGGAATGCAAAATAAAGACCTGAGGACATTTCCATATATCAAATGGAATGTTTTAAATATATAGATTTTTCCTCAGGGTTATATATATTTTTCCTCATTATATAAAATAATTTAATATATATTATGGTGCTTATAATAATTATGTATGATATCATTAAAGAATATCAATAAAATCTAGTATGTAATGATGGCCATATATAATTTAATATTAAATTATATATATATACTTGATATAATATTTATACAATTAAAATATAATAATACTTACAGGACAATAATTACACGCCCAGAAATTCTTCTAGGTACCTCATATCCTTTAGTGTATATGATTCCAATGAAAATCATATGGGGTGTATTTTATTTCTATGTATTTAATATACAAGAAAATAAAGTCTAGAGATAAGTACAAATGCAGAGCAACAAGAAGTCTACTCAAGTTTGGGTTTTGTTCTTGAACCTATACTTAACCACTGAAATTCTCATTATACTGACCTATCTGTTGAAATGTATATTTTAGGGAGACATAGAAAATTTATTAGAGGTCATAGCTAGACAGTCAAGGAGGTTGCATAATGATTATAAAAAGCTGAACTTAGGTATTAAACAATCCATAGGTATGTGATCAACATTAAAATCTTTTAATATAACTCTTTGATACCATGCTGAATATACTAAAGATAATATGAACAATTTTGAAGATAATACTCCTGATGAGATCAAGTTTCACAGAAACTTTATGAGCCAGAATGGGTTAAGAAAGGGATTCTTACAGAGAAATTGAAATTGAACTTGATATAAAATTTTACTAAAATACTACCATTTATTCTAGTGATGATTAAAGGATGATCATGTAACAGCTTTCTTTGATTTGGGAAACATGTAAATATATTTTCAATTATGTGATACCATGATTGGGATAACTAGGCTTATTTGAGCAATAAAGAGTTTGATTATACATAAGAAGAGCTGTATTTCGTATGACTATGTCTTATATACAGAAAACGTATGTACATTAACACATTTAATATTTGGATTTCTGATATAGTATTCTTTAAAAATAAGTAATAGAATTCATAGTATTTGATGATTCAGAATTACTAAATTTTAGAGCTTTGGTGTTGGTTCAGTGCTTTATTTTGCAAATGAGGGTACTGACCCAGAGTAGATGAGTAGATGAGCCATGAATAGAATGGGCTTCTTGTGATTTCTAATGAAGTACACTTGACAGCACTATATTAAGGAACAGACCAGTTTCATGCAAAGACAGAGCCAGGTTGTCTCTTGGGGACTGAAAACTGAGAATACTACAGAGTTAATAAGACCTTAGCCATAATGGATCCTGAATCAGTGACTTATATAACTTTGATTGAATAGTATAGCTGAAGAGAAGGTATAACAGAAAGCAAATTTTGAATTGCAATGAATAATACTTTTTTTGAAAAATAATTTGTACTTTTAACATTTTACTTTCATTAAAACATATTTTAAAAGTCCACAACTTTCCAAATATATAAAAATAACAGATTTGGAGTCCAGTTTTTAATTGTTGAGTAAATTGTGCATTTTCGTTTTCTTTCCTTTTTGTGTAGTCATTTTAACTGTGAAGATCCTTGACAGTTGTCTTTAGGAAGAGAGGCTTTACATAGCTTTTGTACATTGGGTGTGTTTGTTCTCTATTAATTTTGTCGTCACTGACTTATAATAACTTGTTATTATGTATGTTTTCAGTAACTTGTTATTGTGCACATGTGGAACAATTTTCCAGTTAGTTGCTCTAGAGTTACCATAGCTTTTTCATCTTTGTTTTGATTGTGATAACTCATGATACAATTCCCTGTAATGATATGTCTTGGAGTATGTTATAATCCCACTTCAAGTACTTTTCCTCACTTGCAAATGTAAAACTTACTGTGCTTGGAACGAGTGAGGTTTATTGAGTAAACAAGCTAGCAATCGATTATAAAGAAGCAAGTTATGTAATAAAATGAAGGCTCTATATTTGTCCAGTAATCTGTGTGAATATGTGCATGTAGGCAAAACTTTTTTTTCTATTCTTATGAGTAAAAGCTATATTTCTACTCACAGTGGTAGACTTTACTATTCTGGAAATATCTTTACACTCTTGGAATTTTACTTGTGGAGCCAATTTTTTAAAAAGTTATATCCTACATTAGCATTTTTTAAAGTTTAAAAAGCTGCTAAATGTTATATATAAAAATCTGGTTTTTGTTACATATATTTGTGTGCATCTATAAATGGAAAAGGCTATTTATCTCCTATACCATGTTCTGGATCAAATATAGCTTATGCCTGAGTATTATTTCACATTGAATTGACTAGTGTTAATGACATTGAGTACTATTATTGTAATGAAAGCATTTTTTAGTGATGAATTATTCCTTTTGATGCCCTTTTATAATGAAGCTGTCCTACTTGCAGAGAAGATTATATGGTTTTATCTGAGCTGATTTTCTAGATTTTTTTAAATAAATAACAAAGGCTCATGAAGACAGTATTAGGTGATATTACACTTATTAAAAATAACTATTCCAAGGCAATATTTGCTCTAGGAGGAGAATACATTCAGTTCTGTAAAATAAAATAATCGGGATTATCCCCACTACATTTCTTAAATGTATCACTTTTATCACAGATTATTTTTTCAAGTAGTTTCATTCATAGTTAATAACTAAAATATGCATATGGTATGGGACAATTATATAAGACAGCAACAAGAATGCCCATCACCTGTCAAAAATGAAGTGCAAGGCAATCAATGTGTTTTGTGTTGGCTAGAGTAGCTGATGAAATAAATAGAAGATGTGTCATGATGTCTCTTTCATCTATAAAAGTAACAGCTCACAGGTTATGCTTCATCAGCTTCAAATGTAGCATGCATAATAAAGGAGGAAGGCAGAGCAGCTCTTTGATTCATTGTGAAAAAGCCTATCAGACCCCCTTTCAAGTGACAGGTTATTAAATAAGTTGAATAATGGAAAATATTCCAGCTAGAATAGAATCATAACCCTGTGTTTGGCACTTGATTGAAAATACAGATGACAGTGCTGTGCCTCCATTTGGTGTGATTACAAATTAAACGGAAAAAGGTAGTATTCCTTGAATTTAGTGACTTTTAATTTTTGTCTTTTACTTCTTTCATCTTTTGTTTTGTATTAGTTAATTGAATCTCAAAAAGAGATGGAAAATGACTTGATTACAAAATGCAAGATGATTTTCATTTCTTCACCATGGAGATGGTCGTTAAATGTGTGAGACATATATGGAGAAACAGTGGGTCTGCCTACATTCATCTTTGATGTACTTGGGGCTCCTCTGCAAAGACATTATCTTCAGGTCCTCTCTCTCTCCCTTGGTCAGTGATTCATTTATTAATTCATTGCTTAATTCATTGATTCATTGCTTCTTCTATAAACCCAATCCACCAAATATTTTATCATGCTGTATTTTATGATGGAATCTCTAAGCCTTAGACTCTAAAATATAAACATGGCCCTTGCTCTTAAGGAGATTATAATCTATGTAAATGTTTAACAATTTTTCAGAGTTGGGAATTACCTAGTATAAAAAAAATGCCGAACTCCCTTCTTCACCCACATACCTTCACTTACAAAATAGGTGAAATATTTTTTACTTCCTTTGCCTAGGTTAGTTGCTACTGAACTGCACTCCAACATCACAGAGTATCAATATATCTCCAGTTGCAGTGTGTATCGGAGTTTGTAGTCATTTCTCGTTATTTAACTATTGTTTTCTGCTAGACCCTAAGGTCAGATCCTGGGATAATATTCATCCCCTTTGTACCATCAAAACCTAGTAGCAAGGTTGGCAGTTTAATAAAGTAGTTAAGATAATCATTTTCCTTAGTATTCTTAATTTTAGAAATAAAAGGTTTTCACATTTGCCACTGGGAAACAGGGAGTCCCCTTCAGGAATGAGTATGCTTCAACTGGTGCAGATATTCACTGCACTGCATCAAGTCCACAATGTGCTTACTCTGAAATACGTCTGAAATAACTGTCACTGCTCTAAGCAGACTTTGGGAAGTGCTGTGATTAAACTGCTAAGGAGAGTCTTCCAGATGTTTGCTGTAGTTTAATGGGCTATACTGCCATTTAATCTCTGATAAACACATTTAGGTACTCATTACAGAAAAACATAGTGCTAATGCTTCATAAATATCATTCTCATTTACAGTTGAGCTAGAGAAGTGATTTGAAATTCAGTTCTTCCATTTTGTGATGTTACTATTTTTCAAGTACAACTTTCTGTTGATTTATGCCACTCAAACTCAAAAGCTTCTGTCAACCAATTGTAAGGTCAAGTATGAATGCAGGTCATCTATATTGGCTTTTGATGGGCCAAAGGATCTGTGCCCTGTGACCTATTTGGTGAGTTATGTTTCCTAAAATCAATTGGGCTGCAGAGATGAGGTGTCATGAAGAAAGTATCCTTTAATTTTTTAGCTTTTTCTGACTAAAGGAAATTTCACGGCAAATGTGAAAGTTCCATTCTGGACATAATCAAACTGTCTCAACTCACAAAATAAACTAGACTAAAACCTCCTTCAGTAGAGTGTTCTCTTTGAATGGATAGAAGGCTTTGGGGGGCATCAAGAGATGTGTGTCCCTTTGTACATTCTCATACCCATTTAATCATCTGGACACAGTGACAGTACTTTCTATTCATTAGAAAATGTCAATTATGCAAGTTGTCCAATTGCTTTCATCTTTAGTGAAGTCTTCATGTTACAGAGCTGGATAGTTTAAATTTTTAATCTGATTTCTGTGAAGTTACATTGAAATTATCCTTTCTATTTACAATAATTAAGTAATTAATATAGTTTAATATATGAGGAAGTAATATCACATTTCACTGAGTGAGTTCTATGATTAATAGGTAATATACCCCAATTATAAAAATGTATGATAATTATAATGCCTACATGGAAACTCACCATTCCAAGAGAACATATTTAAAAATTGACCCCATTACAAGTGTTAATACTTATTGATATAGTGGGTTAGAAACACAACAATTCTTTTACTTCAACTGGATAAAAATGTCTTGGTTTTATATTTCCAGTATGTAATTTATACCAATCAATAAAAAAAGGAATATTTGGCATTCTTTAAAATACCCTGTGAGACTACATTCATATACCACCAACCTCACACAAAAAATGACTACTTATTCTTTGAATTAATTTTAATTTTCAATCTTGGTACCAAATAACACACTTGATATTATTTCATGGGTTCGCTATTTTAGGAGACTTAAATTTGACTGCTTTAACACTTCCACTGACACTTGCTAAGAAAGTAGAAAAAGTGCACTTTTTTTCTTTACTCAAAAACCTTTAGAAATATTCCTTTTGTGAAAAGACAATTATCAGAATATGGCCTTTTTTGTTAATTCTATAGAACTGTGTGATAAAAAATTAAGGAATAGTGTTATCAAAGATCAAAGAATAATTAGAAATCACAACAATAATTTAAGTAACTTTTTTTTTTAACTGACCCTGAAGGCTGACTTTTGCATAACTGATTTTTGGTTGCTTCTTTGCATATTTTTGGTTGATTTATTTAACACACACACCTACAATCATTATTTTTTGAATTTTATTTTATTTTTTTTTACAGCACGTTCTTATTAGTCATCAGTTTTATACACATCAGTGTATACATGTCAATCCCAATCGCCCAGTACATCACACACATACCCCCGCCGCTTTTCCCCCTTGGTGTCCATATGTTTGTTCACTACATCCATGTCTCAATTTCTGCCCTGCAAACCGGTTCATCTGTACAATTTTTCTAGGTTCCACATATATGCGTTAATTTACGATACTTGTTGTTCTCTTTCTGACTTACTTCACTCTGTATGACAGTCTCTAGATCCAACTACGTCTCAACAAATGACCCAATTTCGTTCCTTTTTATGGCTAATATTCCACTGTATATATGTACCACATCTCCTTAATCCATTCGTCTGTCAGTGGGCATTTAGGTTGCTTCCATGACCTGGCTATTGTAAATAGTGCTGCAATGAACATTGGGGTGCATGTGTTTTTGAATTATAGATTTTTCTGGGTGTGTGCCCAGTAGTGGGATTGCTGGGTCATATGGTAATTCTACTTCTAGTTTTTTTAAGGAACCTCCATACTGTTCTCCATAGTGGCTGTATCAGTTTACATTCCCACCAACAGTGTAAAAGGGTTGCCTTTTCTCCACACCCTCTCCAGCATTTGTTGTTTTTAGATTTTCTGATGATGCCCATTCTAACTGGTGTGAGGTGATACCTTATTGTCGTTTTCATTCGCATTTCTCTAATAATTAGTGATGTTGAGCAGCTTTTCATGTGCTTCTTGCCCATCTGTATGTCTTCTTAGGAGAAATGTCTATTTAGGTCTTCTGACCATTTTTGGATTGGGTTGTTTGTTTTTTTAATATTGAGCTGCATGAGCTGCTTGTAAATTTTGGAGATTAATCCTTTGTCAGTTGCTTCATTTGCAAATATTTTCTCCAATTCTGAGTGTTGTCTTTTTATCTTGTTTATGGTTTCCTTTGCTGTGCAAAAGCTTTGAAGTTTCATTAGGTCCCATTTGTTTATTTTTATTTCCATTACCCTAGGAGGTGGATCAAAAAAGATCTTGCAGTGATTTATGTCAAAGAGTGTTCTTCCTGTGTTTTCCTCCAAGAGTTTTATAGTGTCTGGTCTTACATTTAGGTCTCAAATCCATTTTGAGTTTATTTTTGTGTATGGTGTTAGGGAATGTTCTAATTTCATTCTTTTACATGTAGCTGTCCAGTTTTCCCAGTACCACTTATTGAAGAGACTGTCTTTTCTCCAATGTATATCCTTGCCTCCTTTGTCATAGATTAGTTGACCATAGGTGCATGGGTTTATTTCTGAGCTTTCTACCTTGTTCCATTGATCTGTGTTTCTGTTTTTGTGCAGTACCATATTGTCTTGATTACTGTAGCTTTGTAGTATAGTCTGAAGACAGGGAATCTGATCCTCAAGCTCTGTTTTTTTTCCCTCAAGACTGCTTTGGTTATTCGGAGTCTTCTGTGTCTCCATTAAGATTTTAAGATTTTTTTTGTTCTGGTTCTATAAAAAATCCCATTGGTAATTTGATAGGGATTGCATTGAATCTGTAGATGGCTTTGTATAGTATATTCATTTTCACAGTGTTGATTCTTCCAATCCAAGAACACGGTATATGTCTCCATCTGTTGGTATCATCTTTAATTTCTTTCATCAGTGTCTTATAGTTTTCTACATACAGGTCTTTTTTCTCTCTAGGTAGGTTAATTCCTAGGTATTTTATTCTTTCTGTTGCAATGGTAAATAGTAGTGTTTCTTTAATTTCTATTTCAGATTTTTCATCATTAGTGTACAGGAATGCAAGAGATTTCTGTGCATTAATTTTGTATCCTGCAACTTTACGAAATTCATTGATGAGCTCTGTTAGTTTTCTGGTGGCATCTTTAGGATATTCTATGTTTATTATCATGTCATCTGCAAACAGTGACAGTGTTACTTCTTCTTTTCCAATTTGTATTCCTTTTTTTTCTTTTTCTTGGCTGATTGCCATGGCTAGGACTTCCATAACTGTTGAATAACAGTGGTGTGATTGGACATCCTTGTCTTGTTCCTGATCTTAGAGGAAATACTTTCAGTTGTTCACCATTGAGAATGATGTTTGGGGTGGGTTTTTCATATATGGCCTTTATTACGTTGAGGTAGGTTCCCTCTATGCCCACTTTCTGGAGAGTTTTTATCATAAATGTGTGTTGAATTTTGTCAGAAGTTTTTTCTGCATCTATCGAGATGATCATATGGTTTTTATTCTTCAATTTGTTAATGTGGTGTACCACACTGATTGATTTGTGTATATTGAAGAATCCTTGCATCCCTGGGATAAATCCCACTTGATCATGGTGTATGATGCTTTTAATGTGTTGTTGGATTCTGTTTGCTAGTATTTTGTTGAGGATTTGCAGCTATATTCATCAGTGATATTGGTCTGTAATTTTCTTTTTTTGTAGTATCTTTGTCTGGTTTCGGTATCAGGGTGATGGTGGCCTCATAGAATGAGTCTGGGAGTTTTCCTTCCTCTGCCATTTTTTGGAAGAGCTTGAGAAGGATGGGTGTTTGCTCTTCTCTAAATGTTTGATAGAATTCACCTGTGAATTCATCTGGTCCTGGACTTTTGTTTGGTGGAAGGTTGTTAATCACAGTTTCAATTTCATTACTTGTGATTGGTCTGTTCGTATTTTCTATTTCTTCCTTGTTCAGTTATACCTTTCTAAGAATTTGACCATTTTTTCCAGGTTGTCCATTTTATTGGCATAGTGTTGCTTGTAGTAGTCTCTTAGGATGCTTTGTATTTCTGCAGTGTCTGTTGTAACTTCTCCTTTTTCACTTCTAATTTTATTGATTTGAGTCCTCTCCCTCTTACTTGATGAGTCTGGCTATGGTTTATCAATTTTGTTTATCTTCTGAAATAACCAGCTTTTGGTTTTATTGATCTTTGCTATTGTTTTCTTTGTTTCTGTTTCATTTATTTCTGCTCTGATCTTTATGATGTCTTTCCTTCTGCTAACTTTGGATTTTGTTTGTTCGTCTTTCTCTAGTTCCTTTAGGTGTAAGCTTAGATTGTTTATTTGAGATGTTTCTTGTTTCTTGAGGTAGGCTTGTATAGCTATAATCTTCCCTGTTAGAACTGCTTTTGCTGCATCCCATAGGTTTTGGATCATCGTGTTTTCATTGTCATTTGTCTGTAGGTATATTTTGATTTCCTCTTTGATTTCTTCAGTGATCTCTTGGTTATTTAGTAACGTATTGTTTAGCCTCCATGTGTTTGTGTATTTTACATTATTTTCCCTGTAATTGATTTCTGATCTCATAGCGTTTTGGTCAGAAAAGATGCTTGATATGATTTCAGTTTTCTTAAATTTACTGAGGTTTGATTTGTGCCCAAGATGTGATCTGTCCTGGAGAATGTTCCGTGCACACTTGAGAAGAAAGTGTAATCTGCAGTTTTTAATGGAATGTCCTATAAATACCAATTAAATCTATCTGGTCTATTGTGTCATTTAAAGCTTCTGTTTCTTATTTATTTTCATTTTGGATGATCTGTCCATTGGTGTAAGTGAGATGTTAATGTCCCCCACTATTATTGTGTTACTGTCGATTTCCTCTTTTAGAGCTGTTAGCAGTTGCCTTAGGTATTGAGGTGCTCCTACGTTGGGTGCGTATATATTTAGAATTGTTATATGTTCTTCCTGGATTGATCCCTTGATCATTAAGTAGTGCCCTTCCTTGTCTCTTGTAACATTCTTATTTTAGTCTATTTTCTCTGATATGAGTATTGCTACTCCAGCTTTCTTTTGATTTCCATTTGCATGGAATATCTTTTTCCATCCCCTCACTTTCAGTCTGTATGTGTCCCTATGTCTGAAGTGGGTCTCTTTTAGACAGCATATATATGGGTCTTGTTTTTGTATCCATTCATCAAGCCTGTGTCTTTTTTGTGTGTGTGTGTGTGGTATGCGGGCCTCTCACTGTGGTGGCCTCTCCCGTTGCGGAGCACAGGCTCCAGACGGGCAGGCTCAGCGGCTGTGTGTCACGGGCCCAGCCACTCCCTGGCATGTGGGTCTTCCCGGACCAGGGCACGAACCCGTGTCCCCTGCATCGGCAGGCGAATTCTTAAGCACTGTGCCACCAGGGAAGTCCAAGCCTGTGTCTGTTCACTGGAGCATTTAATCCATTCACATTTAAGGTAATTATCAATATGTATGCTCCTGTGACCATTCTCAATTGTTTTGGGTTTGTTTTTGTAGGTCCTTTTCTTCCCTTGTGTTTCCCACTTTGAGAAGTTCCTTTAGCATTTGTTGTAGGTCTGGTTTGGTGGTGCTGAAATTCTCTTAGCTTTTGCTTGTCTGTAAAGCTTTTGCTTTCTCCATCAAATCTGAATGAGATCCTTGTGGAGTAGAGTAATCTTGGTTGTAGGTTCTTCCCTTTCATCACTTTCAGTATATCATGCCACTCCCTTGTGGCTTGTAGAGTTTCTGCTGAGAAATCAGTTGTTACCCTTATGGGAATTCCTGTAGTTTTTCCCTTGCTACTTTCAATAATTTTTCTTTGTCTTCAATTTTTGCCAATTTGATTACTGTGTGTCTCCGTGTGTTTCTTCTTGCGTTTGTCCTGTATGGGACTCTCTGCGCTTCCTGGTCTTGGGGTGGCTATTTCCTTTCCCATGTTAGGGATGTTTTTGACTGTAATCTCTTCAAATATTTTCTCTGGTCCTTTCTCTCTCTCTTCTCCTTCTGGGACCCCTATAATGCGAATGTTGTTGTGTTTAATGTTATTCCAGAGGTCTCTTAGGTTGTCTTCATTTCTTTTCATCCTTTTTCTTTATTCAGTTCTGCAGCAGTGAATTCCACCATTCTGTCTTCCAGGTCACTTATCCGTTGTTCTGCCTCAGTTAGTCTGCTATTGATTCCTTCTAGTGTAGTTTTCATTTCAGTTATTGTATTGTTCATCTCTGTTTGTTTGTTCTTTAATTCTTCTAGGACTTTGTTAAACATTTCTTGCATCTTCTCGATCTTTGCCTCCATTCTTTTTCCGAGGTCCTGCATCATCTTCACTATCATTATTCTGAATTCTTTTTCTGGAAGGTTGCCTATCTCCACTTCATTTAGTTGTTTTTCTGGGGTTTTATTTTGTTCCTTCATTTGGTACATAGCTCTTTGTCTTTTCATCTTGTCTGTCTTTCTGTGAAGGTGGTTTTTGTTCCACAGGCTGCAGGATTGTAGTTCTTTTTGCTTCTGCCGTCTGTCCTCTGGTGGGTGAGGCTATCTTAGAGGCCTGTGGAAGTTGCCTGATGGGAGGGACTGGTGGTGCATAGAGCTGACTCTTGCTGTGCTGGGCAGAGCTCAGTAAAACGTTAATCCACTTGTCTGCTGATGGGTGGGGCTGGGTTCCCTCCCTATTGGTTGTTTGGCCTGAGGCAAACCAACACTGGAGACTACCAGGGCTCTTTGTTGGGGTTAATGAAGGACTCTGGGGGGGGCTCACACAAAGGAGTACTTCCCAGAACTTCTGCTGCCAGTGTCCTTGTCTCCACCGTGAGACACAGCCACCCCTGCCTCTGCAGGAGACCCTCCAACACTACCAGGTAGGTCTGGTTCAGTCTCCCCTGGGGTCACTGCTCCTTCCCCTGGGTCCCTGTGCACACACTACTTTGTGTGTGCCCTCCAAGAGTGGAATCTCTGTTTCCCCCAATCCTGTTGAAGTCCTGCAGTCAAATCCCACTAGCCTTCAAAGTCTGATTCTCTAGGAGTTCCTCCTCCCTTTGCCAGACCCCCAGTTTGGGAAGCCTGACATGAGGCTCAGAACCTTCACTCCAGTTTGTGGACTTCTATGGTATAAGTGTTCTCCAGTCTGTGAGTCACCCACCCAGCAGTTATGGGATTTGATTTTACTGTGATTGTGCCCCTCTTACCATCTCATTGTGGCTTCTCCTTGTCTTTGGATGTGGGGTATCTTTTTTGTTGAGTTCCAGTGTCTTCCTGTCAATGATTGTCCAGCAGTTAGTTGTGATTCTGGTGGTCTCACAAGAGGGAGTAAGAGCACATCCTTCTACTCCGACTTCTTGGTTCAGGGAACAAATCTGTACACCTACAATCTTAATCTATAAATCGAGACTAATGACCTCTTTTGCTTCAGTGTTTTAAAATTTAGTGAGAATATACATAAAAATACCTTATAAATGATAATCCTTGAGAAATATAATGTATCAAAGTACTTAATAATTATTACTAGCTTTTTAAAAATATATGCAGAAAATATGTTCGTAATTTATCTTAAGTCTGTTGATCCCTATTTGTAAAAGGAAGAAATAACTAAACTCATAAATTGTTGGGTCTGGAAGGCGATTTAGTGAATAGGACAATCCGCTCATTTTAAGAATTAAAAACAAATTTAAATGGCATCTTTAGGAAGGTTGGACATGAGTTTCTGTTTATCATGGCTTGATTCATGGGAGACAGTTTCAATTTGACATGTCCCTTTGCTTTCTAGGAATATATTCTTCACAAATGAAGGTTAAATTTGCCATATGGTAAATTATTGTGTGTTCTTTCTTTTTCCAACTGCTGCCCTCTCCATATCTCCTTACTCCATATGTATTTACAGATTATTTGGCAGGGCAGTGAAAAGTTAAACTGATCAGTATTACTGTTATTTGGTAATCTCTGATACTAGTTTTGATAACTAGTCATGAGACACTTATTTGATCTTGGCATTACCAAAAGTTACTGATATGTATTATAATCCTTTACGTATCTTACCTTCTCTTAGCTTAGAAAGCCTCACATCTTTTCTTTATCAACTGGTTCTTGACATTTCCAGAACAGCCGTTATTGCTGATGTAGTTGCAGTTGTTGCTGATATAGTTTTTTTCCTTTTTTTAAGTTGAAGTCTAGTTGATTTACAATATTATATTGTTTGTGGTGTACAACATAGTGATTCAGTATTTTTTTTTTTTTTTTTTTGCGTTATGTGGGCCTCTCACTGTCGTGGCCTCTCTCGTTGCGGAGCACAGGCTCCGGACATGCTGGCTCAGCGGCCATGGCTTATGGGCCTAGCCGCTCTGCAGCATGTGGGATCTTCCTGGACCAGGGCACGAACCCGTGTCCCCTGCATCGGCAGGTGGACTCTCAACCACTGCGCCACCAGGGAAGCCCGTGATTCAGTATTTTTATAGGCTATACTCCATTTAAAATTATTACAACTTCAATTTGCCATACATTGGTAACTACATAGTATTTACATGCTATTAGGTATTATAGGTAATGTAGAGATGATTTAAAGTATGCGGGAGGATGTGTGTGGATTATATTATGTGAATATTCCCCTTATTCTATAAGGCACTTGAATATTCACAGATTTTGTTATCCTCAGGGCTGTCTTGGAACCGATTCCCATTGGATATGGAGGGATGACTGTATAGGATTGAGAATTCTACCAGCCTTTCAAATAAGAAATGATACCTTTAATTTTAAATATTCAGAGCAGATAAATACTGTATTACATGGTATTACCATACCTCTGACATACAACCTAGTAAAATATTGAATATGAAAGAATGCTATAAACCAAACTGATGTATGAACATAGAAAAATATTCCAAATGAAATATAAGTAACTTAATACAGCATCATATTAAAAGAATTGTGTGGTATGATTTAGAAATTTTTAATCTAGGATTGCAAGGATCATCACTGATGGGAAAAACCACTTATGTGCTTCACTACATTAATAGATTAATGCAATTACCATAGATATAAAAAGACATTTGATAATTTCAACACTTATTCTTGATTAAGTTTAAAACTCTTATGCATCTAAAATTAGAAAATTCTTATCTTGAGAAAAAGACATATTTTAGAAATCAACAACACACATGATACCTAATATGGAAACTCTTAAAAACATTTCTATTGAAATTAGGAACAAGATGTGGAAACCTACAGTCATTGGTATAATTTTAATATGTCCTGATAATAGCCAATATGATAAGGCAAAAATAGAGCAAGATGAATATTTAAAAAGAGATAAAATGCATTATTTTCAGATGATGTGATTGCTTATCCCTCACATTCAACGGTATATGTATTGTTGCAGACTTTCAGAAGGCAATTTGTTCATGTCTACTCATATAATAAAAGTACAGTCAGCTTCTATGGGTCTATTTGATAGATACTCATGGAATTAATTAAAAGAGTATATTGACAAATATATTCATTTAAGCAAAAAAAATCAAAGAAAATACTGGATAAATAAATTAATATATCTATTTTATAGAACATTTTGTAGTTTATTAAAAAATGAGTTGCATCCCTGTATTGATGTGACAGATCATTCATTATAAAATGTTGAAATATTAAAAAGTAGATATATATAACCTAAAACCTATATAAAGGGGATATTCATTATATATATATATGATCAGAGATTATATACATTTGAAGATTACATATATAACATACTATATATATAAAGGGGGTATATATTATACATATGATTGAAGATTACATATATATTATATAAATGGTTGAAGATTACATTACATATATAAATGCATATTCTAGAGTAATACAATTTTAGGTTTGATGCAACTGAATTTATGGACACGTTTACTGAAATCTTCATTAGACTAAGATGTATTAGGATTTACACAGTTTTTAAAAATGTTTCCTTCTCTCAAATATCAGTTCTTAAAAATAGAAAGCTTATCAATGTTAGATAAATTTTCAGATGTTGTGGTGAGGGTAGTCCTGGTAAAGTTAAGAATATGTAAATGTTATAGTTTGGATGTGCTTTAATGAAGTGTTGAAGTAATAATAGGGAACAATTCTTGAAATTTTAATCAAAATATTTGTAAATGATTTTATGGAAGCTAGTGCATTGAACTGTTCACAAGTGGCTTTTAGATGATGTACTATTAATTAAGGGTCATATAACTAATTGGTTGGTTCTTTCAACCAAGGGATGAACAGTTTTAGATTATTCGATTCTCCCACAGAAAATGGTTTATCCTGGTTTTCTCTAATTTGCATGCAATATTCAGAAAATATAGCTGCCAACATAACAGGATTTGCATAATACAAAGGCTTGTTTTAATCAACTTTCTTTTATGAAGTAACATATATTTTGACATTATTTCAATAGGGGATTATAGCAAAGAAGCTTCTTAATCACTGTTAATACCTCAAATTATAAAATATAATTTTTATTTTAAATAGTCACTAGATACTATAGCATCTATAAATGAATGCTTCTTTTTTTTGGCAATATATGTTTTATTTATTTATTTTTGGCTGTGTTTGGTCTTCGTTGCTGCGTGCCGCTTCCTTAGTTGCAGTGAGCAGGGGCTACTCTCCGTTGTGGTGCATGGGCTTCTCATTGCAGTGGTTTCTCTTGTTGCAAAGCATGGGCTCTAGGTGCACAGGCTTCAGTAGTTGTGGTGCATGGGCTCAGTCATTGTGGCTCACGGGCTCTAGAGCACAGGCTCATTAGTTGTGGTGCATGGGCTTAGTTGCTCCGCAGTATGTGGGATCTTCCCAGACCAGGGATGGAACCCATGTCCCCTGCATTGGCAGGAGGATTCTTAATGACTGCGCCACCAGGGAAGTCCCAGCTTACATTATTTTTGTTTGTTTCCCATTCTAGCAAATTTTTCAGAGGAATTGAAAACACCTTTTGTATCTAAGATGTCAAAATGTAAAAGACTAAATGAAAACCTCCCAGTATAATTCAGGAAATAGGAAGCTCAAAGGTGTACGGTCTTTAAGAAAAAAGAATGGGCTGGTGGCAATAGAGGGAGGGAGAGAGAAAGAGACTGACTACTTCTAACATAACCTTCAGTTAAGCTTTTAGTTGTCAGTGTGAGAGAGTCAAATGATAAAGTGAAGCATACTTTTCGATGCTGTTTTCTAACTTCATGGATTCATCTGCATTGTACAGACACATCAAGTCCAAAGAACTATAAACTGGATGATATTCTCATTGTTGAAAATAGAATTAAGGGAGAGGGGAAAGGCATTTTTATTATTTATCCAACTAAATAGGAGGTTCATGCTGATATTTTTAAGAATCTCTTTTCCTCTGACTTCAGTAAAGCAAACCATTTATTTGATTCATTGCTGACAAGAGCACTTTTCTGGAGATAATTCTCTTCCTCTGGATACAGAGCAATGTGTTTTCAATCCTTTGTGCAGTTTCCCTAACAACCCAGAATTTATTTTTTACCTGTCACTCCTAGGATGCAAGTGGCTATTTTCTATAACTATATAAGGTTTCAGGGTGCCTAGAGGGCCAGTGGTTAATGTCAATCAAACTATTTCATGGTGCCCATATGTCTAAGGTATTATATGAATACTGGGAAAAGAATTTTAGAAGAAGAAAGGAAATGGTATCAATTGTAGTAAGTTCAGCAAGCCCTGAATACGGTATAGGTTTTTAGCTTGAGGATGAGTTCAGGCTATGTTCAGTTTATGAAACAAAAGCTGATAGAATTCACTTCAGATGTGATAGTGTCTTTGTCAGTTCAGGCTGCTATAACAGATCACCACAGACTGGGTAGGTTAAACAACAAAATTTATGTCTCACAGTTCTGGAGGCTTGTATATTCAAGATCAAGGTGCCAGAAGATCTGGTGTCTGGGGAAGGGCTCTTAATTTACAGAGGGCCCTTTTCTCATTGTCTTATATGGCAGAGAGCAGAGAGAGGAAGCAAACTCTTTTGTCTCTTCTTGTAAAAGCACTAATCCCATCGTGGGGGACTCCACCATTATGACCTCTTCTAATCCTCATTACCTCCCAAAGGCCCCACCTCCTAATACTACCACATTGGAGGGTAGGGTTTCAACATATGCTTTTGGGGGAACACAATCATTCTGTTCATAACATTATGCTAACACAATTTCTTTGGAATTACCTTGTGGTCCCTGTTCCCCTCTTGTTGGCTTACTCATGCCATTGTACCCAGAAGCTTGCAGAGAGATATGAATATTGAGTTTAACTGTCAAACGTATTCCTATTCCATTTGCATCTTTAAGGTTACTATTGAGCTTAAACACGGTAGCCATATGAAGTTTACTGTGTGTGTGTAACATAATCAGGTATGCAGAAGCACAGAACATTTCATTTGTGATCTCTTGCTGGAAAAGGCTGCACGTTCTTTAGAGGAGGACCATTAAATAACTGAAAAGTAGGAGTCTGACAATTTGTGTTTTACCTCTAGCTCCACACTATTTTGTAACAATATGACTATTTTATATAAAGATCTGTATCAAGTAAGAACATGACCCAGTACAAATTGTCCTTGAATTAAATATTTCAAATGCCTTTTCTACACTGTCAAGAAAAAACAGGCAACATAGCAGGTCTTATCTACCTGGAAGATACATAACATATGTCGAGATTCATAATACCCCATGTTCTGATTCTATGATTATGAAGCACCATTACAATAAACTATTTTTATGCGGTAAACAAAGAAAAATAAATACAGGTTAATTTAACATATGTATGATCCATATTATTTATTTCTCAGAACAGATTAATAAATTGTCATTCATCACACATGTTGGCAATGTGTAGTGGGAAGTATAAGAACTATGGTATATAATAGAAGTAAATGTATTCAATGAAAAAACATTGTTGAATGAATATAAGCCCTAATGAAATAGAATGAGCTCAGAAACTAGGAGGCTTACATTTGAGTATAGGTTCTTAGACTTGTTTCCTGCCTCAATATGTACCAATCATTTAATCCTTCAAGATCTTATTTTCCTCTTTTTGCAGTGGAGTTTGGTCAGATTATTTCTAGAACATGTTTTATAGTACTACTCATGATTATAACTGCACAAATGAAAAATCCAAGCCTAGAATACTATACCTTAGACAAATGTGAAGAGACTATTTTGACATGTTTTGTTGAATATCATGCTTACAGCTCAAATTTTCAAAAACTAAAAAAGTCTGTTAAACCAGCAGCCAGATCAAGATATAGAATATTTCCAGTACTATCGGAGTTTCCTATTGTTCCATACAGTCACTACACCCCAAAGCTAAATAACATGATGACTTTTATCATCATAGATTTGCTTTTAAAAATGCAGTACACCTGACTTTTCCACTTAACCTGATAATTGACATTCATCTATTTTTCTTTTGCATATACAGTTTTTCATTCTTATTGCTGTATGGTTCTGATTGTATATCTATCTACAATATATCTATATCTATATAACAGAATTGTTACCGACCAGGGTTCTTGGCCTTCATAATCAATAGAAATGGATTAGAGGCCAGACAAGAAATTCAGGCAAGGCTTTATTGGGGCCCTTGCTGCAACAGGGGGGAAACGAAAACAAGCAAGTTCCCTTGCTTGCTCGCTCCCCGAAGCGGGGTGAGCTGATTCCTTATATGGGGTGAGGGTAGGGTTGTGTCCAGGGGTTGGGCTGGAGGGGTAGCTTAGGTGGTGTGCCCACCCCTTTAGTGGTGGTGGGTGCAGGGGCCATGTGCAGTACCCTGCTTTTGCTCCTGGCTCTTCAGAAGTGGCAGTTGGTCTTTTTGGTCTTTCTGTGTCTTGTTGTCCATAATTTGCCCCAACTGTGCGTGCATGCAGTTATTTTTAGTTCCTTATAATTTCTTTGTATTTTGTTGCTGGAGGAGACACTTGTCCAGGTGCAAGCATTGCAGCACTGCAGCAAAGGGTTCTAGGTCCCAGCCTGTCTTAGAATGAGATATAATGACAAGTATATATATGTTTAGGTGTGTGTGATCCATTTCAGTGTTGATGGAGGTGTGGGTTGTGACCACTTTGGGTCATTGTGAAGACTGTTGCTGAGACTATTCTCATATCTCTTCTGCTAGGAATGCTTTTTGGATCATAGAATAATTAAAGCCTTAGTAGATAATGCTAGATAGTTTCCCAGTAATGTTTTGTCAATGCATACTCCCATCAGAATTATATGATATAGTTACTTCACATGATTGTCAAGAAATAATAATATTGACTTTAAAAATTGTTGTCATTCTGGTATGTGTGCCAATATTTCACTGTGGTTTTGCTTTGCATTTCCCTACTGCGTAACAGGGATGAAGGAATTTTTATGTTTATTGGACGTTTTATTTTCCTCTTTTGCAAAATGTGTATTTAATTCTTTAAGTAGTTTTTAAATTATTGGTATTTAGAAATTCCTTATGAATACTAGTCAGTTGTTAGATATGTGTATTATACATAAATATATGGTCCCATATATTTTTATTTTCTTAATGGGTATCTGAATGAACAAAATTCATTACATCAAAAAAATAAAATAACATTTTTCTTCAAAATCTGGGCCAGTGGTTATGGTAGTCAAGCTGTATATTTCCATTTTATATCCACTAAAGAAGAGAAAGTAGCAAATATATTTTATTATTCTAACAGTTTTTTTAACTAAGATTATTTCATTGTTTTGTTAAATAATGTACTTATATATTATCACTGTATACTTTAAATCACTAGAAGAAACACATTTATTTCATAATAAAAGCAAAATTTCATTTGATGCGAGGAGTAATAAATGAATTATTAATTGCAAAATTACTTTCTCTCAAGTCGTACCCTGAAACTTGATGAGCAGGGTATTATCAATAAATTAAGTAATTTGAACAAGACAATTAGAGTTTTTCAAACTCTTATTTGATAGTGCAAAGTACAAAAATCAATTTATTTCAAGAACTTTAGATAATTATAGGTCTCGGGCTAAGTTAGATGCAGAAATAATTTTTCTGTACATTACATAAGTAGCATAAGCCTGTCAGAAAGGCTTGATATCATATTAGTAACCTCTTTAAAATATTTTTGTTTTTATAATAAATGTTAATCTAGAAAAAATGTAAAACCCTTTATATAATACTGAATTCAACCCATGGTGCTTTGGGCTAAAGAGAAAAGTCCTTCAGCCACCTATCTTTTAGGTGAGTGGTAATTCTTAAAAACTAAACCTACCAGAGAGTCTTATTAAAATTGATTCTGAATAATAATCTACGTACTTTCATCCCTAGTGTTTGACATGTCTGGTATATTTGACATCTCTGAACTTTGCATTGACCAGGAGACAGCTTAACTTCTCATCCTCCAAACTGCACCCTTTCTGTCCTCTATTAAGAACTAGTTCAACACCTTCTTTAACAAGCCGACAAACCACATTCTCAAAAAAGGGTCATTAATATCAAATTATATTTACTAATTGTTAATTCAACTAGAAACTCAAAACTCTACAAAGCAACTTAATGAGACATAATATTTTAGGAGTGTCAGACTGAGAACACAAAAATGACATTTTGTGTAGTATGTGTGTTAGTTGATTACATAGATTTAGATAATAAACTTGAGAGTTTAGTGATGACACAAGTTAATGTAAATAACATATCTGTGTATATATCACATTGAGAATATTTTTCATCATCTACTTGTTATTTAAACTATAGTAGTGATCACTTCTCTCCTTTTTTCTCAACTTGCCATTCTCTTATTCATTTATCTTCTCTGCCTGAACAATTTCAACATAAATCCATTCGATGGGGCAGATTAGAGGCAAACATCTGTGTCAGAAGTTGGGGATGAGGCACCTGGCTTGAAACAGCAAATTAGAATCCAAGCAAGGTGAAGGTAGAGTCCACGCAGGGGACTGCTTAGCATAGAGAGTCAGAGCACATATGGGGATGATCCAGAACAGATGTCACCGTCCAAGCAGATTCGGCAGGAAACCCATAGTGAGGTGGTTGTAGTTTAAGCAGGGTGATGGAGGCACCTTATGGGGATAGAGTTGGTGATGAAGGGAGATTCACCGGGAGATTGATCAAAAGAGTAAATATATTAAGAATAAGGGATCTAAGTATATCTCTTTCAGAGAAAGATGTTACAAATATGAAAAGGGAGAAAACTAGATTAAAGCCTGTAATATTGGACTGTGATTGGAGGTACAGGTCTAAACTCATAGTTTTAAAATATGTAGATACATATAGAAATAAACATAGGTGGAAATTGCTGTGTGTATGCATATTTCTGTCCAATGATAGAACGTAGGAGCAGCAACACCATCGTAGTGATGAGTATAGCTAGCACCTAAACCTTGGCCTCTAAAGAACATAAAAAGGGACAAAGCTTCCTCTGAAAATGACTGATTGAGTGGCTGGGAAGGGTAAGTATAAGATGAACCTAGGGTATCTTTTTATATCAGAAAGCAATAAAGTACTCAAAAAAACAGTGGGGACATGTCAAGAAGATACAGAAGCAGGCTTGAATGTCCTCCCATTGGCCAAATCTTGGACAATCTGAGCATCAAAGAAAATTTTCAATAATGGCTTTAACCCATTTAATAAAATAGCTACCTATGAATTAACACAGATACAAATAAATTAATGAATAATTGATATGTGAATGAGAACCGGGATATAACAGATGACAGTGATAATGGGAATTAACATGTTAGAGATTTTAGAAGGGGAAAGAAGGTATATGTATTTTGAAGAATCAAAGAGTGACTACAAATTCTAAAATTAATACTAAAAATTTTACAGAAGTTTATCCTAATGCTATATTAATACTATTATTTATGGAATATTTTGTCAGGAACTGTGCTTAAAGTATTTTAACTTACATATAATTTTGTCCTGTCAAACAACATAGGAGGTTAGAGTTTTCACCATCTTCCTCATCTGTAAAGATGAAGGAAGTGAGGACTAGAAATTGAAGTGTTTACATAATATGGCAGAGTTATTCCATTATGGTTCGCTGCCCTGTATTGTTCTCTATCTCAAAAACATCATTTGTAGCTTTTAGCTACTACTTTTTGCTCTGTTTGTAAGGACATACCAGCTGAGAGGTTCCCTATTTGTAAATTGCCTTTTTGTAGACCTTTGTTAGAATATTGAGAAATACAAATAAGTCTGGGTAAAGAAAACCATCTCTGTCTAATGTTGTCATTATTATAGTAAAACCTGTGTTTGAGACTTTACTTTTTAGAGTTCCTTGTTTGACTTACTATATAACTGGATTGGGGAACCGAAAAATGATTTATAACATGTTTTATTGTACTTGATTCTCCATGAATAGATCAGTACAAGTGTTACTTTTGCTGATAACGTTTTCTATTTTTCTATTGCCTAGTCTTTGAGAAAAGGGATTGTTGAATATATTGAAGAAAAAAAATACTTTAAAATCTCAAAATATGTTTCCCCATGCAAAGCATGGCAAAAATTAAATCTTTATGTACTGTGGTTAAAAGTAAATGACCACCTAAGGTAGATGTGTGGATGTTAATATTCTAATATTCTGGTATGTCTTGTAACCTCTTCTAACATTTTCTTCCTGTTAAATGGAACTTGATCAGAAATGTAACTTGAACATTACTGTGTATTTGCATGTGAACTGGGTTTATGTTGTGTTTATTTGTGGTTTGCATGGAAGAACTAAGTGCCTGGTAAAGTAGTATTTATACAAAATAGAAAAAAATGTAATTAAAGGTTGAGGAAAATTTCATCTAAATAATAAAGATGGAAAGAGTTTCCTCATGATTATGGTGATAAGGTTTTAGTCACATTGAGACTGAATGTCTTTCGTGCTGTTTATTTCTAACAAGCTACAAGTGTGAACTTCTTGGATAGGTGAAACAGGATTGAGCTGGAGGTGATGACAGTTCTGTGTTTATAAGGTATTCATAACCAAGAAACTGAGATGAATGTATTCTTGGTTAATGCTAAGATATTTCACTATATCATAGGTATGCTTTAATATTCCTTTCATACAGAGAATACTGATTCGATCTTTTAAAGTAAATATGCCAGTAAACCATTTATTAATCTGAGAATAAATGGACACTTGTGTTTAGACAAATTAATAAGCACCTAAGGACCTTCCAAATTTCAAAAAGCAAGAAGCTATGATACTCATATCTTCCTCTAGGTAATAAGATTTGATATATTTTCTTCTAGACATTTTGGCATATGTCATTTGCCATCAGTATGAGATAGGTAAGTAGGTAGATAGATACATAGATTAGATAGATAGGTAGATAAGATTAGATAGATTAGATTAGATAGATAGAGCTATCTAGTCTAATCTAATCTATAATGACTTTTGTTTTTTGCACACCCTAGTTGGTATTGATATAATCTGCCTTTTCTTTTCATGTTAGCCATTTTAGTAAATGAATAACAATACCATATTGTGGTATTAATTTGCATTTCACTGATGTCAAAGTTAAGCTCTATTTATTGACTTCTTTCATATCATCATGTGTGAAATTTCTCCCTGAGCCTTTTATGTATCTTGCTGTTGCATTGTCTACTTTTAAAAATAGATTTTCGGTAGCTTTTATGTTGTGGACCTGAATACTTAGATATATGTATTGGAATTTCAATTAAATTCCAATTAACTTCCAATTAATTTCATTGTATCCAATTTATCAAAACTTCCTGTATGAGTAGCTAACTCCCATATTTTAAAATATTAATAAGCATATAGTATTCCTCATTAAATTAAATATACATAATGACTGAAACAGTCACTAAAAATGTTTCAAATTGCTTTTCCTTCACTTTTATCTGTGCGAAGTATGAAATGGACTAGATTATATCATAGAGCAGAGCCACTGCTAAATTGGCTCTTTTCTCATATAATTAAGCCAGATAATGTGTTGTAGATTGTAAAGCAGGGTGACTGAATGTGAAATCAAGGTTTCAGAGTTCCTGGAATGTTAAGTAATCACATTTAGTCTCCTCTTTCTCTATTTCTTTCTCTTTCTTCTTCTCTCTCACACACACACATACATACATCACATATGTGTTATATATCTTTTCAAATGTACACACATATATTTAGGAGAGGCTTTATATATAAATTATATCTGTAAAATTATAGTAATATATTATAATACAATAATATAATTATTATATTATATATGAATATATATAATGTCTCCCCTGAACTCAAACTTCATGTGTCCAATTGCCTGCTAGACAGGTCCTCCATCCAGCCGGATACCCAGAAGGCAACTTAATCTCTCCATGTCTAAAACAGAAATGTTGATTTTTTTTTTTTCCTACTCCTCCCCTAGTCTGTCAAATCCTTCACTGTTTTCCATTAGCAGTTGACACTTACACCCTTTCAGTTGCTTAAGACCAAATCCTGTCACTTATTCTGATTCTTCCTTTTGACTCTGTTTCTAAAATTAAGTTGTAAATTTCCTCAATTTTCACCTTTTACACAGCCATTGATCTAGGCTAACCAATATTTATCCCCACCAAGATTACAATAAGAGCTTTTTAACTGGTTTCTCTGATATGCTCCTACTGCTCGATGTTTGCCGAGCAGCCAGAGGGGTCTTTCACAAAGGTGAATCACATCACATCACTTATTTGCTTAAACTCTCCCATAGTATCCCATTCCACTAAGAATATGATCCAAATGCCTTTCCCAAACTGATCTGATGCACTGCTGGACTTGGACCTCATCTCACTTAATCTGGACTGAGTGGGATTGTCTTACCTCCTCTCCGGAATGCTTGGCATCATATAATTTGCCACCAGAGGAGCTTGACTGATTCCCTTTATCCCAGTAGCTCCTCGCTTTCTGTCTCCTCTATCAGGAAACCTGAACTGCTTAATCTTTTTTATCTTATTCCCAGATTTTGAGACCCTTATCTTTCCCTTCTTGTCTTCTAGGGATCAGAAACAAGGTTATTTACATTTTCTCTCTATTCCACTTTCCCTTATTGTTATGGCATGTATTCTTTGTTTGGTTCCCTTTTTAGTCTTCTTTGCTGATTCTCGAGAACTTATTATGGAATTCAAAATAGAAAATTGTTGTCACTTCTGTAAAGTTTTTTTCTTGTCTCTAATCTGTTTATCCTACAACAGATGGAGGCCTATCTTGATCTTGAGTCCTTCCTTGGTTTATTAGCCAGATTTCACTGTTAGTTAACAGTCTAAAGCAATGAAACCTGGTGGATAATGCAAGTCTAAGCACAGGATGATCCGTTGCTTACCACTCCAGGGTTTATGTGGATCAGTGAGACTCTTGCCAATGGGTTCCTAAAAGAATAACTGCTCTGCATCTCCCATTGGCTAAATTGGCATCCTCCTTTAAATGTGAGAATTGATCCTAATCAATGAATAAATTGCCCAGCCTAGTATGACTAATAATTGTTGGAATCGAAAGCCTGGTCAATCAAGAACCACCATATGTAAAATTCATGTTAAGTTACATTTTTAAAATATATTAGGTTGTATCATGTTTCTTAATTTCAATGTAGAATGAGTATGGATTTCTTTTCAAGTATAAACATACCAAAGTTTATTTTATATTTGAGCCAGTCAGATATTTAGCAATATACATCAAAGAAGTGAAGGCTTCCTATGTTTATTATTTCAATATGATGTCTGTTCTAATAAAGTAGAAGAATGCATATGATAGATCATATAGTAGAAATTCTCTAGTTCCACAGTTTGGCCTTAAATATATACATATATTTATAAATTAATCCAAAACACATTGCCATTGTTCCAATTCTTGAGTATGGATTTTGAGTGCTTTAAAAATAATTTACCAGTCTGATAAGGGGTTAATATCCAAAATACATAGAGAATTCATACAACTCAGTATCAAAAATCAAACAACCAGATATTAAAAAATGGGCAGAGGACCTCAATGGTCATTTTTCCATAAAAGATATACGGATAGCCATCAGGCACATGAAAAGATGCTCAACATCTGTAATCATCAGGGAAACACAAATCACAACCACAGTGAGATATCACCTCACACCTGTCAGACTGGCTGTTGTGAAAAAGGAAATAACAAGTTTTGGGGTGATGTGGAGAAAAGGGAACCCTAGTACACTGTCAGAGGAAATGTAAATTGGTATAGCCACTAAGGAAAACAGTATGGAAGTTCCTCAAAAAGTTAAAAATAGAATTAACATATGCTCCAGCAATTCCACTCCTGGGTATTTAGCCAAAGAAAATGAAAACACTAACTTGCACCCCAATATACATAGCAGGATTATGTACAATAGTCATGTTATGGAAACAACTATACATCAATAGGTGAATGGATAAAGGAGTTGTGGTATGTATATGTATGTATATATATGTGTTTTTACACACACACACACACACAAAATGGAATACTACTCAGCCATAAAAAAGAATGAAATTTTGCCATTTTCACAAGATGTATGGACCTGGAGGGTATTATGCTTAGTGAAATAAATCAGACAGAGAAAGACAAATACAGTATGCTTTCACTTATATGTGGAAACCAAAAAAAAAGCAAATGACTATAACAAAACAGAGATGGACTCACAGATACAGATAACAAACTAATGGTTACCGGGGGGGGGGGGGTTGGGAAAGGGCCACGGTAGGTGAAGGCGATTAAGAAGTACAAATTACTAGGTATAAAATAAGTAAGTTATAGGGATACAGGGATTATAGGCAACATGTTATAATAACTTTATATGGAGTATAATCTGTAAAAGTATTGAACTGCTGTATCATACCCCTGAAACTAATATATTATAAATCAGCTACACTTCAATAAAGAAAAACTTTTGAAGAAGTGTTTCCAGCTATTGATAATAGAAAATACATTTATTTTTGTTTTTTATAAATACACAAATTTATATTATACTTTTATAATCACATATATTATTAATATCAATACAGTCATATTCATATTATTTTTTTAAATTGAAGTATAGTTGATTTACAATGTTGTATTAGTTTCAGATATACAGCAAAGTGATTCAGTTTTTTGTTTTTGTTTTTTTTTAATTTTTAAATTTTATTTTATTTAGTTTTTTATACAGTAGGTTCTTATTAGTCATCAGTTTTATACACATCAGTGTATACATGTCAATCCCAATAGCCCAATTCATCACACCACCATCCCCACACCCCTGCGGCTTTCCCCCCTTGGTGTCCGTATGTTTGTTCTCTACATCTGTGTTTCAATTTCTCCCCTGCAAACCGGTTCAGCTGTACCATTTTTCTAGGTTCCACATATATGCGTTAACATACGATATTTGTTTTTCTCTTTCTGACTTACTTCACTCTGTATGGCAGTCTCTAGATACATCCACATCTCAACAAATGACCCAATTTCATTCCTTTTTATGGCTGAGTAATATTCCATTGTATATATGTACCACATCTTCTTTATCCATTCGTCTGTCGATGGGCATTTAGATTGCTTCCATGACCTGGCTATTGTAAATAGTGCTGCTATGAACATTGGGGTGCATGTATTATTTTTGGTTTTAATTAGAATTTGGTCTTGAGTTTTTTAAGCACAGCAGAATACCTCTCTTCTTTCTTAGGATGAACCATTTTTCCTTGAAGAGATGTTTCAAGTAGATTAATTGCAGCAATCTAGTTTAAATCAGTGCACCTTCATAACTCTGATGTTTAATGTGATTTTTAGTTTTGTTTATGATGCTGACCACAAACATCCAACTAAAACAATACTGTGTGAAATTCAGACCTAATGCAGCAAAACACCAATAAAGCTAAGTAAAAGTCAATTTTTAAAGGATATAATAGTTATAAGGAAAAAGAGAAAATCAGATTTGCAGTCAATTGAATTGGGCAGATATTTTCTCTACATCATAATCTAATTATCACTTATTGTTTCATTATTAAGTTTTATACCTATGAAATGAACAGAAAAAAATCCTTAAAAATCTCCTGGTGTTGTTAGGATCTTAGGGTTCCTGTACGTGGTAGTATTTTATGGTGCTTAAGAAGCCAGACCTTGGAATCGGAAAGGCAGAAAATCCCAAATCTGGTTCTTACAATAGGTGTGACTTCCTTAAGTCATCAAAGCCTCATTTTCCTGTTGCAAAAATGGGAATAAGTGTAACTATGACATTAGAGATTACGGTTTTATAAAACATCATTATATGTGACAGGCATTCAATAAATCATAGCTATTAAAAATTACTTTATAAACTTGTAAACAACTATAAAGTATAAGATTGATAATCACTATCATTATTTTATTCAGGAACTAAGATGGAAGTTACACTTAGAGTGTTGTTAATAAATGTGCAAAAAGTGACAGCTTATGGTTCAGCCTAATTTTTCTTCTTTTCATCTCATTCTTCTCCATTGGAAAAGATGTGCATTTGTTTAATAACACATATCACATTTTCTTCATAACAGACATTAAAATTGCTAATGATACTTATGACACAGAGAAGTCCCTATTCCATAAAGAATGCTGTATAACTCAAATAAATCTTATCATAAGCAGAGGTGACAAACTTAAAGGCAGTAATGTACAAGTATTTTAAACGTATAATTATGGTTCATGAGCAGAGTTCTTGTCTTAATTTAGTTGCCTGATTCTGCTTCTTATCAAAACAGGATTACGGTTATTGTCAATGATAACTTTGCCTCAATAAATCTTAAATTGGGTTGTATTAGAAATTTAAATCTGATTATTGCAAGAATAATTTTGAGATAAAAGATACCAGGATATTTTAAATGTCATATTTCAATACAAAATGCAGTATATCTTAAAAATATAGTTTTTACTTTTCAAGAAAATTATGTGCCTTTTAAATAACTCATTGTATATTTTATAATTATAATAATTACATTTCACTTCTTAAAAAATTGATTCTAACCTCTGGTAATCCATTTAAAAAATTTTTGGAAGACAATATTGTTAAAGACCTTGGCAGCTAACACCAGATTCTGTATTAAATCTAAGCCTGGATCTTTTGTCTGTTTTAATGTCTTGGTTTTGATTACAGTATTTTGGTGTTTCAAGGTTTTTGTCTTTTAAAAACGTAAAGACACAAAGTGATATCATTCTTCCCCATAGAGTGTGTCTTTCTCTGGTAGACAGTACAGCTGACAGCCAGAATGAAGTGCCTGTGAGCGAGCCTCATTGACATCTAGAGAAGCCAAGGTTACCTTTCTCCCATGTGCTTGTACATGTAAAAGAATTGTGAACAAGACAAATGTTGTCTTTGTTTTAAGCCATTATACTTAGGGGTAGTTTGTGTTACATAAAAATTGATAATAGAAACAATCAGCAACAAATAAATAGAATATATAAATTTTTTGAAAAGCTTTTTTCATATAACATACACATGTTAAAGTCTAGGAATAAAGTAAAGTATTGAGATAACTTCAAATTATTAAAGTTGACTCCAAATTAGTCTATAGATCTATGGCAATTTCTATCAATGTACCCAGTTGTTTTGTAGAAATTATCAAACTGATTCTAGCATTTAAAGATAAATTTATTGCATAAAGGCCATCTTTAAGGCAATGAACAAAGCCTGAAAATTTATACCACTAGTTTATCAATATTTGTACATAAAGCTATGGGGATTAAGACTGTTTGGTATTTGTTACTGGTGCGATGATGGAAAAAAATAGATGAATAGGGCTTCACTGGTGGCTCAGTGGTTGAGAGTCCGCCTGCCGATGCAGGGGACACGGGTTCGTGCCCCGGTCTGGGAAGATCCCACATGCCACGGAGCGGCTGGGCCCGTGAGCCATGGCCGCTGAGCCTGCGCGTCCGGAGCCTGTGCTCCGCAACGGGAGAGGCCACAACAGTGAGAGGCCCGCTTACCGTAGGGAAAAAAAAAAAAGAATAGAACATAAAAGAGCATCTGGAAATAACAAATTCATTGTCACCTATTTATATCTAAGTTGACATCATAGTGCATTGGAATAAGGATGGTCTTTTTAACTGAAGAATAGCTGATTTACAATATAATATTGGTTTCAGATGTACAACATAGTGATTTAATATTTTTATAGATTATACATCAGTTAAAGTTATTACAAAATAATGGCTATATTTCTCTGTGTTGTACAATATATTCTTGTAGCTTATTTATTTTAGGCATAGTAGTTGATATCTCTTAATCCCTTACCACTATCTTGCCCCTCCCCACCTCTCTCTCCCCACTGGTAACCACTAGTTTGTCCTCTATATCTGTGAGTCTGTACTGTTTTGTTGTATTCATTCATTTGTTTTATTTTTTAGATTTCACATGTAAGTGATAATACAGAGTATTTGTCTTTCTTTGTCTGACTTGTTTGGCTTAGTGTAATACATTCCAGGTCCATCCATGTTGTTGCAAATGGCAAAATTTCATTCTTTTTTATGGCTGAGTAATATTTTGTTGTAGATTTACATACCACATCTTCTTTATCCATTTATCTGTTGATGGGCACTTAGATTTCTTTCATGTCATAGCTATTGTAAATAATGCTTCTGTGAACATTGCGGTGCATGTATCTTTTCAAATTAGTGTTTTCTTTTCTTTGGATATATACCAAAGAGTGGAATTGCTGGGTCATATGGTAGTTCTATTTTTAATTTTTGAAGAACCTCCATCCTGTTCTCCATAGTGGCTGCAACAATTTAAATTTCCACCAACAGTGTAATAGGGTTTCTTTTTCACCACATCCTACCCAATACTTGTTATTTGTGTTCTGTTTGATGATAGTCATTCTGACAGGTGTGAGGTGATATATCATTGTGGGTTTGATTTACATTTCTTGGATAATTAGATTAACAATGTTGAGCATCTTCTCCTGTCCCTGTTGGGCATTTATATATTCTTTGGAAAACAATGTCTTTTCAGATCTGCCCATTTTTTAATCAGATTGTTTGCTTTTGATATTGAGTTGTATGAGCTCTTTACATAATTTGGATATTAACCTCTTATCAGATATATCATTTAAAAATATTTTCTCCCATTCAGTAGGTTGTCTTTTCATTTTGTTGATGGTTTCCTTTGCTGTGCAAAACCTTTTAATTAAGTCCCACTTGTTTATTTTTGCTCTTAGGAAACAGATCCAAAAAAATATTGCCAAAATAAATGTCAAAGTGTGTTCTGTTTTCTTCTAGGCATTTTATAGTTTCATGTTTTACATTTAGATGTTTAATCCATCTTGAGTTTATTTTTGTGTATGGTGTTAGAGAATGTTCTAATTTGATTCTTTAACATGTAGCTGTCCTGTTTTCCCTGCACCACTTATTTATGAGACTGTCTTTTCACTATTGTATATTCTTGCATTCTTTGTTGTAGATTATTGACTATAAGTGCATGAGTTTATCTGGGCTCTCTATTCTGTTCCATTGATCTATGTGTCTGTTTTTGTGCAAGTACTGTGCTGTTTTGATTACTGTAGCTTTGTAGTATAGTCTCTATACCTATTTATCTCTATTTATTAAACAAAACCACAGAAAGACTAGAAAGACTCATATCTAAATCCTTTATATCCATTATAAATATGCATGTATTGGTATACATTGATACACACATATCAAAAGACTCAAATCCATAATATATTTTAAAACTCTTCACACAAATAACTTAAGCAGACAAACTAATAAAATGATGGATAAGGAATTTCAACAGGCATTTCATACAACAGAAAAAAAACATGATAAATAAGGCTTTGAAATGGAACTGAATTTTATGAGTTATTAGGGAAATGTAAATTAAAACCACAATGCAAATTATTATACACCCAAAAGAATGACTGAATTTTTAAAAGGCAGACAATATCAAATATTGATAAGATGTAGGAAAAATTGAATTATCATAACTGTCACAGCAAAGTAAGTTATACTAATAACTTGAATAAAACATTTGGCCTTACCTACAAAGCTAAACCCATATTTACTCCATAAGTCAGCAATTCAATTCCTAGTTAAACACCCAATGAAATCAGGTATATATGTTCTCCAAAATGAAAATAACTGAAGTATCCATCTGTGTTATAGTGTGTAATTGTGGTATATTCATACCATAGAAAACTACATACATCTCACAGATAAAATATTGGTGGAAAGTGGCCAAAAACAAATAAGTACCTACTACAGGATTCCACAAAACTCGGTTCCACGTTTTCTATATGTATGTTATAATTCAATAAAAATTCTAAAGGTACAAAGAATATTTCTGATTCTGAGATTGCATATTCACCATGTTATTTCAGAGGGTACAGACCTTAATGATTATATATAAAGATATTTTTTATTAATTCATATTTGACACAAACTGAATCATAGTTTAAATAAATTTGAGGCAAGCAGTACTGGTGAAAATGGTAAATGAAATAATAAAGCATTTCTCTCAGTTCAGTTTATCTTCTGTCTATATCCATTTCTGAATGACTATAATTGATTGTTTATGTCACATACAGTGTTTCATGTTTTTCAAGCACTACTCAATCACAGTAGGTGGGTATTATATCCATTTTATAGTTGAGTACTTTTATGGACATTAATGAGCTCAATTTTACACCAGTAGAAAGTTAAAGAATTTTGGATCAAGCCCAGTTTGATTGTGTAGGAAGGCAAAATTATCAAACCTGGTTCTCAGTATCACCTTTCCTGATGGACCTTTTATTACTTATTTGACTGCCTGAAGTAACAGCTTGATCTCTACAACCCAAAGATATGTTTGGAAAAGACTCCATAGGATCTCTTTCATTCATGGGGCAGGAGTATAAGTCGATCAGTTTCATAAGTAGATCAGATGGTGGTTAAGTGGTAAATAGAAAGTGGTAAATCAAGATGGACCCATGATTTTGATACCTAGCCTGAAATAAATTTCCATTTTATGTAAATTAGTTTCAACTTCTAAGTCTAATGATATGTACATTCTTTATGACAGTTTAATTAGCTGTTTTAGATCTCAGCCTAAATCATGTTTTCAATCTTAACTGCAGACACATAATGAAATAAACAACAATGTTTTTATGTAACTAATGGGAAAAATCTTAGCTTAGATAATTGTGTCTTCAGGGAAAATATGTTCACTAAGAAATCAGAGAGGATATGAGTCTTGAAGTTCATAAAAAGAACTGCAGTATTAGTAGACTTGGTAAAATGATGTTCCATAGGAAATTAGGAAAATTTAGAATTTGCTTCAACTAACTGTGTTCCTGCCCACAAAACCAACATGTAATGCTGAAATGCCAGTTGACATTTTCAGTCCGCAACTGGTCAACCTTAGGACCCAGATTTTTCTTGGGAAGAATGGGAAATTGTTCATCAGGTGTATCTGAAGGATGGTAGGAATAAATCATCTGATTTTCATAGGACAGGAGAAAGCATAACTATTTCAAGGTCTGTAAGCTTCTAAGTGGCAGAACCAGAATTAAAACTGAGATTGATCAAACACTACCTTTGTTACAATTACTACACCAATGGCTTTCAAACTATTTTTAACAGTTGATTTTTTATTGAATTAGACAGGGCCAAGTTAACTTATAATAAAAATTGAGCTACACTGGTTAAAGTTGGGATGACGAGTAGTCCATTTATTTTTTCACAACAACCTCACCTAGCCCTGTCCCCAACAGTGATCTCCAAAGCACTTCTACTGAATGAACCCTAGCCTTCTCTGGAAGTGTTTTAAATATCACTGCGTTTAAGATGCTAGGTGCCACATTAATATATCAATTTTCCCTATGGACATATTGTTAATAATGGACATTCCCATGATTACATTAGAATGAATTAACTTATTAGATGGCTAACTGAAAACAGAAGAAAAGTAAATATTTATTATTCTTTAGTAACAATCAGACTATTCTGAAATATATGTGAAAGTTTTGGCTCGGTTGTAAGGATTAAATGACACAGTAACTGCCCTTAAGAAACTACAGAGACCTAAGAGCCCATTGTAAGGGTAAACAAAGTAAAGGTACATGCTGAAACACTATTAGCAATAAGGAGTTATAAAGCAGTTGTTCTGAACTCTTTCACTTATGTTTTTCTTTTAGGTCAAAGTATTACAGTATATGGTCAAGTGTGATAAGTGCTATAAATAAGAAAGTGCAAAATATTAAAAACTTAGAAGTAGGTGATAGTACTTTTCCAGGTAAGCTCATTAGGAAGACATTCATGGATGTAGTGATGTATAATTTAGGCTAAGTAGAACAGAGAAGGAATTGGAGGAAGTGGGGAAACAGAGTAGACCAAGGCATCACTGATTATTCTTATTTTTATTTCTCATAATTCTCAAAATTTATTGTAATATAGTGCTATTCACTTAAGATAATCGTATTTCTTAATATTTGTATTACTTCTGGCACCACAAAGAGAAGCTAACATTCTTATCATTTCCTCTGATGTTTTCTTCCATCAATAATTCCTTGAAGTTGATCAATTCAAATATTCTTGGCACTCTTTTTTCTTAAAGCAAAAAATTTTTATGGGGGTACAGTGGTGAAACCAATCATATGATAAAACCTCTCAAAATCTACCCTACTCCTTGCCCTTGAGATTAGGAAACCGCTCTAGTCAGAAGTGCCCAGGATTGTGGACCCCCAGGAAACAGCATGGAACAGAAATTGCTGATAAATTGGAATGAACCTCCTCAGTCACTTGTCACTGGAGAGTCACCACTGCAGCTAACAAACCCTTCTAACTAGGCAATCTGGCATTATGTCTTCAATATTTAGCCCCTGAAAGTCATAGATGGGATATTCTCTTGTAACTTAGACACTGCCCAGTCATCTGTAAAGAGAGAGGATCAGTCCTTCATGGGTCATTTTGCCTATAATCCATTATTGGAAAAATTCCTGGCCCTTCTCATGTATCTCCAGTCTGACCCTTGTGATTTCCTTGTCGTTTTCTCACACATATCTGCTCAACCCAGGAGATTCTAAGGCATGAGTGATTACACAATAGTTTCACCAACATTGTCCCATACATGACATTTCTATGATTAATTCCAAGACACTAGCACAGAAATGAATAATACAAGTAGCCATGTCCACCTGGGGTATGAGGGCTTCTGAAAATCATTTATCCCAATATACTCTACTACTCTGTGATCTTCTTTGTTTTATTCTTCTCTCTATTGGCTACATTACCTAGCTTAGTTTCTGGCAAGCAGTGAATAAATATTTTTTTTAGCAAATGAAGTTGTTTTGAATAAATACTGAAAGAAACAGCTCATTTACTATTTCATGTGTTACCAGTGTATTAACCAGTGTATGTTAAAGTTGTGTTATGGATTAATGAATATATTTAGTCTTATTTAAAGGTATGAATATAGTTCAATGAGTATAAATTATTTGAGAAACATACTTTATTCAAGTTTTCAAATTGCCCAGATTACAATGCAATATATGCCACAATTTTGGCTACATTTCCTGGTGAAAACATTATAAAGTAAACATTTAACTATATTTTAAAAAATCATTTAGAATAGTCATATAGCACTCTTAAAAAGAGAGGATTAAATGTTAAGCAAAAATTGTGCCTCTGTTGAGATCACTACCTTAGGGAGATATTTCAGTTTATATATCGATTGTTATCAATAAATATTTACTAGATGGATGGATGGTTGATTGAAAATACATACATAAAATCTTTTTTTTTTTTTTGCGGTACGCGGGCCTCTCACTTGTTGTGGCCTCTTCCGTTGCGGAGCACAGGCTCCGGGCACGCAGGCTCAGCAGCCATGGCTCACGGGCCCAGCCGCTCCGCGGCATGTGGGATCTTCCCGGACCGGGGCATGAACCTGTGTTCCCTGCATCGGCAGGCAGACTCTCAACCACTGCGCCACCAGGGAAACTCTGTAAAATCCTTGATAGGGAGAGTGTAGTAGGCTGAAAACTGTTCAGCAATTTCTGTTAAAAGGGTGCATGTAATCCAGAAACAGGAGAATAAAACAGATTTGGGGGTGAGTGAATTCAAGGTTAGTAGATTTTTAGCATCTCATGTAACATGTGGTAGACTTGAAAGACAAGGACAGAACAAGACATAGCTCTTCTCCTCCTCTTCCTCCTCATCCTTCTCCTTCATCTCCACTCTTTACTTTCTCCTCTTTATTTATCTCTTAAGCCCATCTGCAACTATCACCAATTGTTCAAAATAAGCAAGAACTCACATAAACAAATTGGAAAACTGTTTGAGAATAATGAACAAAACTATTTTGAGCAAGGGGTTGGGAGTTATCAAAAAGTAAAATTAGTTACAAAAGCTATGAATAAGCAAATTTGAAGGATAATTTACTGGGGGGGGTTTTTTGGGGTTTTTTTTATATCTTTATTGGAGTATAATTGCCTTACAATGGTGTGTTAGTTTCTGCCTTATAACAAAGTCAATCAGTTATACATATACATATGTTCCCATATCTCTTCCCTCTTGTGTCTCCCTCCCTCCCTCCCTCCCTATCCCACCCCTCCTGAAGGATAATTTAAAGGATAGGTATTCTACAAATATAGCTGTAATGCATATATCTTTATTCACATTTTATTTCTTTTCCTTCTTTCATTTCTTCCTTCCTGAAGAAATTATCATGTTAGAAAAAAGTAAGCGTGGACCTCCAGGGGTCTAGAGGACACATCTAGAAACCATTACTCCAACCCTTAATTTTCTTTGAGGTTTAATAATTTCCTTATAAGTTCATGTGAAATTTACATTTTACTCCATAATACATTGATTTGTTTTAACGTAAAATAACATAACATAATACATTGATTTGTTTTAATGTAACATTAAAAATTTTGAGTTTTCTTAGCATTTGAATAACAAGGATCATTTTTAATTTGTTTTGTTTTCCTGCAGCTTTCATAGATCCCCTATATACTGTCATATGAGGAGTATTTAGTAGGCTAATTTGAGAGGAATAATGACAGTATAGGATATTCATAAAGCACTTTAGAGAGTAGAAATTGAATGATACACTGAATATTATGCAGTACTGAAACTAAAAATATGAAAAGCAGCTCTTATATGAAAGCACTTGGTACAATCTCTGGGTACCAGCATGAAGAGTGATGGGATATACGCAATAATTATTTGAGCAAAATAAATGTGAAACAATAAAGGCCATCCTTCCTTTGGTAAATTTATCACCATAAAGTAATTCCATAAAATGCAGACCATAACATTAATACTCCACTGAGGAATTTTTGTTTTTGATGAAATGATACTGTTAAGGCATAAATTATTGGTAAAGAGTCTGTAATAATGTATTTAACAACATTTTGTGCTTCAGGGGATCCCTCAAGCATGTAATAATTAGATAAGTCCACATGATTTGAAATAATTTGCATTGGATTTTGTTGAAATGACTTCCTTCAGGATAAGTAAAATGAGCTATAGGGACACATCCCCCCATGAAATACTTTTCCAAGGAAATTTGCCAATTAGTTATTTGAGTAATTATATAGGAAAAGACAACATTAGCCACATACCTTTCATCATACAAGTAAACACATATACGCACACACACTCTTTGTCTTTTCCTATATGTGTGTCTGTCTATATACATAGACGTAGATATAAACATAAATGCTTTCTCGGGGCCATTATTCAGTTTTGGCAAAACTTTTCTAATCTTTTCTAATCTAGGGACATCAGTTTTCAAATGTTAATAATGTTTACCTTGTGTCAAATCTAGTTCTACTTTATATTTTGAAACTCCCAAACATTAACCTTCTCCTGATGCAAATATCTTTTTCTTTTACTTTCCAAGTAGTGAATATTCACTGGTTTCCTGGCTGCCTCTCAAGCCAAATGGTTTCTATATCCTTTACCATCTCAACTTCTGTTATAGTCTACCCTAAAAATGTAAACTTACTTCAGATATTTTTATTGGCCTTCTATTGTTTTTGCTCTCATTTCTCTGTCTTTGGTCAAACACATTCACTCCCATTGCTTCAACTCTCATAAAAAGCATGACAAACTAATAAATATTATCTCCGTGACTTTTTTTGAACTCCATACCGCAGTTTCCTGATATTATACATGTCATGTATATAACCCTTTATTATACATATATAATATAATAATAATATATAATCTTGTGATTTATGAATAAAATCAGGTACTTATCCTGCTGTTCATATATGGAGAGTATTTGAGGGTAACCAAATGGATGCTGATGAAAAATCAACCTTCTAGAGAAATCACAGCTAATAAATGCTAATTAGTCATCAAGAGCTGCTAACCATTGTGGGATGTTGATGTGGAATATTATAGAAGGATCAGGCTAATGCACTTGAATTTCTCATCAATGCTAAGATTATTAAACAATAGGCAAACAAATATCATGTATTTCCTGATATGATATAATATGAATTAGACAGTACTACCCATGGCATATTCTTTCCAAACATTGAACATGGATCACACTTTTAACTCTATCAGTTTAGAAGAAAGACTGGGAGAGAAAAACATGCTAAATGACACTGTAAAGATACAGTCAGCTGAGCCCAGAATATGGAAAATTCTTTCTGACAACTGACATGTTTTCTTAAAGTAATGCCACAGGGGAAAAATGAAACAGACTAAAGAGATGTAAGCCAAATATACTACATAGATTTCATTTGGATCTAAATTCTAAAAAATAAATAAAATTAGCTAAAAATAATATTTATAAAACTATCAGTAAAAATTTAATGGAGGGCTTCCCTGGTGGCACAGTGGTTGAGAGTCCGCCTGCCGATGCAGGGGACACAGGTTCATGCCCTGGTCCGGGAAGATCCCACGTGCCGCGGAGTGGCTGGGCCCGTGAGCCATGGCTGCTGAGCCTGAGCGTCCGGAGCCTGTGCTCCACAACGGGAGACGCCACAACAGCGAGATGCCCGTGTACCGCAAAAAAAAAAAATTTAGTGGAGATTATTTTTAGCTAATAATAAGGAATTACATTTAATTTTGTTTGTTAATCATTTTGATACTGTATTTTTTAAAATTCCTTATATGTTAGTATATACTGTTAATAATTTCATTTAATTTTGTGTATAATGTGCTTTAAAATACTTCACAAATAAAAGGGGTGCAATGAAGTAAGAAAGGCATAATGCTGTTTTATTGAAACTGGATAATGAGGTCATGATGATTCATTATACTATTCTCCTTGTTTCTGTTTATTTGAAAATTTCTATAAAAACATGAAAAGAGTTGAACAAATTCTAATTTATTTTTCTTCTCTATGTATTCTAAAAGTGTTTTGTTTGCTCAGTTGCATAACAGTCCTGTCCTGTTCTGTGTATGTCTAGGTAGATTTAAAAATAACTGCTCAAAAACAGATATGCCAGCATATGTGAACTTTTGATAAGCTAAATCTTCTCTGAGAAAATTTTCTAACCTTTTAAATGGGGTTTATTATCCCTAGGTAGTTGTGAGAATAAACTATACTCAGAAATATATAGAGTCTAACACAGAAGGTGATAATAAATGCTACTTCTGGTCTTCTTCACCCCTTCTCCTACTTCTGGGTCAGGAAGACTTATATCCATTTTACATACAGGGAACTTGTTAACTGAAAGATTATATGAAACTGTTGAACTCATAAAGTTTTACTGTGTCACCATGCTAACAGTTCGTAGAGTTCATCATTGTTCATTTCCAAATCCTTCATGAACACCTTTCCAAATCTCTTAAATTCTATCTACTTAATTTTCTTTCTGCAAGTCTGAAAGCACCAAGAAGTCTCATTTTCTATGTGGAAAAGAAAGCACAAAAAAGAGGTACATTCTAAATTTTCTTTCTCTCTGAAATATTCCATTTTAGCTAACTAATTTCGCCACTACATCAATACTTTTTCATTTGATTAATCATTATGTCCACTTTCACTATTTATGTTTTCAGTCTCTACTTCTGGCTGTATTAGTTGCTTTAATCATTTCATTCAGTCTAATATACTTTGAAGAACATGTAGAAACAATACAGATATGTTTTTAAATTTCACACCACACAATCATTATAGCTCTGTATTTTTCTTTCTCTCATGTTTTATCTTTAGTTTACCTGTGGTCTTGGAGCCTTTGAATGCAAGCTTTATCAGATACAATAGAGAAAAATCTGAAGTTACTGCCAACCTTGTCATTCTCTCATTGCTGTGCCTGTGCTTTCCCTGTCCTTATGGTGATAGACTTGCCTCTGTGGATAAAGCTGAACATATAAACTGGGATGGGTCAATTGTTACCCTCAAAATAACTCTGATTCAGGCTGAGCTCATTTGTTATCTGGACCAATCTGAATAATTTCTTGGCATGTTTTTCTTACTAGAGATGGCAAGGAAGTCTTTCCTTTTGCTTTGATAGAAAATATATAATCCAGAACTGCTTTTAGCACTGTAGTAATGTGTGTGCTTCTTGAAGATTATGTATTGAACAAAATGAAGACCACATCCAGAAAGATGGAGTGATGAGTAGTTGGGGGTGGGGGCAGGAGAGAGAGAGAGGGGAGGGAGGGAGGGAGGGAGGGAGGGAGGGGAGGAAGAAGGGAGAAGTAGTGTACAAGCCTTCATGTCCTTAGTTTTGTTTATCCTTGATAGAAGCTCAAATCTTTTGTTTGGACTGAAGAAAAGATTTTTGATATTTACTCGTTTATTTAAATTGGAGTTTTGTCACTTACAAATAGATACCCAACTATTGCACAAGAATCTCAGTGTATTTGTATATTGGATATTAGGGGAAAAAAACATTTGGGAAAGAAATAATATCCACACAGAATTATGGTACATTTATTTATTATTTGTTCATCCAGCATATATTAAGCATATTTTTGTGCCAGGGACTAAGCCTTTCTGGAAATATAATCAATCCAGGTGTACAAAGATCTCTGCCTGCATAATGCTCCCAGTATATGATAGGAGACTGGCAATTTTACAGATCATTACAATAGAAGGTGGTGTATTCTTTAGGAATTATATTCAAAGTGCTAAAGGAACACATAAAATAATCAATACAACGCTGTAAGTTCCAAGTTGCCTGTTGAAAAATTATTTAATCTTCAAATATTTAAGTAATTAACATGACATTTGGTAAGGTATACCAAATTCAGTAGTATACGCTAAATATTCACTGTAGAACATGAAGAAGTGACTAAGTTCCATGTTGGAATCAATACAGTGCTGGATGAGAACAACATGATTAAGCCAAAACACTAAGGTGATTCAGCCATGCTTACAGATTAACATTACTTTTAGAGCTTTAAATAAATATCTATACCTGGGACCCATTCTAATTGATTGTGTGAACTAATCTGGGGTGTGACCTGGGCATGGCTATTAGTTAAACTGCTGCAAAATAATTCTGTTCAGCAGCCAGGCTGGATCATCACTGACCTAAATTCCTAGGAGGCCCAGATAGTTTAAGTTATTTCTTGGGAATTTAGCAGAAATATGTGAAAGGGATTTGTCTTCTCTATGTCTGTAGTATTGGGAATTTCAAGGCAAGTGCATGGAAATTTCCAAGTACAGGAAGTCAAACATCTGACATTTATCTTTTGTCCATACTGATCACCATAATGAATGGTGAAAAAGGAGTGGAGAGTTGAATTTCCAAAATATTTCAATAATAACAGTAAAAATTGTATGTAACTAATGAAAATGTGTAGAGTAAAATTGGTATTGACTTGGTAACTATATATATTATTTTATGTTGCAAGTGTATCATTTTTCCATCTTATTAAATAAGTTTTCTGCTCATCTGAAAGGCTTATTAAAACACAAATAATCACCATTTACATCTTAGAGTTTCAGTATTCAGGTAGTGATGTACACTGGTATGTGATTTACATAAACACTAATAATTCTTTTACATTGACTTCGCTCTAGACTTGAAAAACAATACTGAACAATTTTTTTAATAGAAATGAGCCTGTAAAGGTTTCATTGAACTGAAATTCCATGTGTCTAGTAATGTTACATACCAGGGAAAAGTGAATCACATTTTCTAAACTTTATCTTGCTGAAACAAGCCTAGAGGATGAGCGATAATACCTGTGCAATATAATGAAATGAAAGGAAAATAGTGAAATGTTCTTCAAAAATACTGTAGAATGTAGTGTCACATATTTCTTGAAACTCAGATTCAAACTTAAGGTGAAAATTACTTGGATAGAAAAATGATAATGTACGTCCTTCAAATATCCTGTAATATAAACTATAGATGGAATTGTGTACAGTAAATTTTATGGAAAAAAATAATTTAAAAACAAGAGACCTAGAGAATGGGTATGAATAAAAAAATCGCTAGGTATAGATATCTGTCTTTCAAACCATTTTGATTTTATGGTCACTATTAAATAATAATTACTATATGAAAGTATATTGAATATGAGGCATAAATCTAAGTACTTTAAATGTATTACTTTATTTCATCCTTAATAAATACTATGAAATGCTCTTATGATTAAATGATGTTCTTAATATTATTATCAAATGCTTAATTATGAATGAACATTTCTAATATATATCTGCTTATCTGCAAGGTTTACTGTATTTTGGTTTTATGTTGTTTTTAAAATCTAAACTTGTGTTTGTGTGGGTGTGTATACATTAAAAGATTGCATTTGTGCTCATGAGGCTTGAGTGACTTACTGATATGAATTTTTTAAATGTATTGGAAAGTTTAGGAATTAAAGTGAACTAAATGTGTATAAAATGTTCATTCCCTTTTTCTCTCTAAATATCTATCTGATTGTACATCATTATGGATTCACATGCTTTTATTATTTAATGATCACTAGAAATATTCATTTTGATGCTCAGTTTGCACCAAATGTGACCAATAGGACCTCTGTCAAGTAGAGTTCATTCTTTTTACATGATGCCATTCGTCTTTGAGTGCTTCTTGCCTAACAACATTTATCAGTTTTATTTGCATTTTTTTCGTGCCATAGAACTATATTCAGCTATATCTTCAAAGCACGGGCTTTCTCTAGCTGCAGTGAGCGGAGGCTACTCTTTGTTGCGGTGCATGGGCTTCTCACTGCAGTGGCGTCTCTTGTTGCCAAGCACGGGCTCTAGGTGCACAGGCTTCAGTAGTTGTGGCTTCCAGGTTCTAGAGCACAGGCTCAGTAGTTGTGGAGCATGGGCTTAGTTGCTCCACGGCATGTGGGATCTTCCTGGACCTGGGCTCGAACCTGTGTCCCCTGAATTAGCAGGCGGATTCTTAACCACTGTACCACCAGGGAAGCCCAGAGTCCTAGTTTTTTAAAGTGTCAAATGGCGGTTGCAAACCAAGACCTGGGTGCTAGGTGTCCTAATTGCTCTTGGAATATCATAGCTTTTAGAACTTTTCAGTGGACAGATGTAGGATATATTTTTTAAATAAGTTTTATATTTTAGAACACTTTTAGATTTACAGAAATATTGCAAAGATAGTACAGTTTTTATAAACTCTGCACTCAGTTTCCCTTATAATTAACATCTAACTTTAGTATATTTGTTATAATTAATTACTCCATATTGAAACACTGTTATTAACTAAAGTCCACATCCTGTTCAGATTTTATTATTTAGTGTACCTGTTCTGTTCCAGGATCTCATCCAAGATACCATATTGTATTTAGTCTCATGTCTCCTTAGGCTTCTCTTGGCTGTAAGTTTCCAAGGCATTTCGTGTTTTCAATGACCTTGAAAGCTGTGAAGAGTGCTGTTCAGGTATTTTATAGAAAGTTTCTCAGTTAGAATTGCCTCAATTAGAGTTAGAAAGTCTGATGTTTTTCTTATGATTAGACTGAGGTCACGGGCTTTTGGAAGGAAGACCAGAGGTGAAGTGCCATTTTTAGCACATCACATCAAGGGTATGTAGGATCCTGACGTTGTTGCTGTTAACCTGATCCTCTGGTTGACGTGGTGGTTTGTCAGGTTTCCCCACTGTCCAGTTACTCTTTTTCCTCATTTCTATACTGTACACTTTGGAGAGAAGTCACAATATGAAAGCAACACTTGAAGATTGGGGAATGAATTTCCACCTCCAATAAGGCAAATTAACTACATAAATTTGATTTTATTCTGCATTGGAAATTTGTGTCTTATCCCTCATTTGCTTCTTTCCTTATTCAACAACTTATTTATAGTAGTAAATACTCATGAATATTTATATTCTAATTTGGGTTAGAAGGCAATGCTTATATATTTTGTTCAAATTGTTTGGGAGATCTTTCAGTTGGTTCTGGTTCCTTAAATTCCACATTATGTGGAATTTTGTTTTGTTTTTAGAACTCTTTTTGGCACCACAAGATTTTTTCCAGGCTCATTTGGTATATTTCCTGCCTTAGTCCTAGAATCAGCCATTTATCCAGAGTTCTAGTTCCTTATTTTGGAGGTTTGGAGTTTGGACTTAGAAACCAAAATCTGGGCAATAGGTGAAAAGATGATTAATTTCATGTATCAACTTGACTGGCTTAAGGGATAACCAGATAGCTGGTAGAAATATTTCTGAGTGTGTCTGAGAGTGTCTCCAGATGAGGTTAACATTGAATGGGTAGACTGAGTAAAGAAAGACCTTTTCCAATACAGATGGATGTCATCCAATTCATTGAGGCCCTCAATAGAACAGTAATGCAGAGGAAGGGTAAATTTGCTCTCTGCTTGAACTGGGACATAAATCTTCTTCTGTTCTTGGACATTGGTTCTCCTGATCCTTGGACATTTGGACTTGGTCTTACTTATACCATTGACTTCCCTGGTCCTAGGGCCTTTGAGTTTAAACTAGAACTACACCACGAGCTTTCCTGGGCCTCTAGCTTGCAGATAGCAGATGGTGAGACTTCTCAGTCTCCATAATTGTGTGAGCTAATCCCTCATTTTAAATCTCTTTCTGTATGTCTATGTATATCCTATTAGTTCTGCTTCTCTGGAGAACCCTAATACAGGTTTAGTTAGTAAACATAGTTAGTAATATAGGTTTAGCTTAGTAAACCCTAATATAAGTTTACTCTTTGCTACTGAGGTATCTTTAGGCCCCCTTATCAGTGTCAGTGCAGGAAAAATATATGCGTATATACTAACCTATGTATATATACATATCTATATTTATAGAGACCTTATGTCACCATATATACCGATATTTATCTAATGGGATACTGATGTATCCCATTCTAATTTATTACCACTTCATTCATTTTGGCTCCTTCCTGTTGCTTATCTCTAAGCTACCACTACAAAAGTGAGGAAACTGTTTTTTCATCATCCACCTTCCATTTACTTTAATTCTAGTAAACATATGTATTCAGAATTGTTAACTCATACCTGATGGGATATACCTTTTTCAACTCAAGTTCAGTGATTTTGTATAGTTTATTTTTCCCCCTTTGGTTTTCTAGTCTCCACTCATTTCCGAGGTTACTTACCTCAGAACATTTCCCCCACCCCATTCAGTGAGGTTGCTTCATATATTTGTAATAAAGTTCAATTGTTTTGTCACATTCTGCATTCCATTCTGGGAGTCACTGACCTACTAAATTATTATTTTTAAGATTTTTGAGTATTAAGGTTCACACTTTGTGCTATGTTGATAAATGGATTTTGAAAAATGAATATTGTCACTTATCCAAAAATATAGTATTATACTTAATAGATTCACATTCCTAAAAACTCCCCGGTGCTTCATATATTAAACCCTACCTTCCCTTTCCCCAAATCCCTGGCAACACTGGATTTATTGTCTATGTAGCTTTGGCTTTTCCAGAGTGTCATCTAATTGGAATCAAAGTGTATAGCCTTTTTAGCCTTTTACTTATAAATATTCATTTAAGATTCATACTTTTTTTGTGGCTTGATTGCTCATGTTTTTATCACTGAATACATATTCTATATGTTGGATGTATCACAGTGGATTCTCCACTTATCTACTGAAGGGCATCTTGGTATCTTTTATTTTTGGCGGCTGTGAAAAAAGCTGCTGTAACATTTGCATGCAAGTTTTGTGCAGACATAATTTTTCAAGTCAGTTGGGTAAACACTGAGGAATGCAATTAATGAATCACATGTTAAATGTATATTTACCTTTGTAAGAAACTTCCAAATGCTCCCAAAGTGGTTGTACTATTTTGCATTCCCACAAGTAGTGCATGTAACTGTTCCTTCACTTCTGCACCAGAAATGATATTATCAGATTTTTGGTTTTTGGTTAATCTAATAGGTGTTTAATGATATCTTGTTTTAATTTGTAACTCCCTAATGGCATTTTATGTATAGAATCTTTTCATATGCTTATTTGCCATCTGTATGTCTTCTTTGGTGAGTTCTCTCTTCAGGTTCGTTACTATTTATTTGGGTTTATTTGGGTTTATTTGGGTTTATTAGATATGTGTGTTTTGACAGTCTTTTCTCCCAGTATGTGGTTTTTCTCTTCATTCCCTTAACTGTTTTTCACAGAGAAAAGTTTTCACTTTAAGAAATCCATCTATCAACTTTTTTTCATGAATTGTATTTTGGATACTTTATCTAGAAACTCATACCCAACTCCAAGGTCACTTAAATTTTCTACTGTGCTCTCTCCTAGAAGTTTTGTGGTTTTGCATTTTCTTTTATTTATATTCTCTATTTATTTTTTGTGAAAATTGTAAATTCTGAGATTAGATATATTTATTATATTGGTATTATTTTATTATCATTATTACATATCAATATTTAATATTCCAGCACCATTTGTGGAAAAAACTTTTCTCCATTGGATCATCTTTCTATGGGTCTGTCTCTAGGCTTCCTATTCTGTTTTATTGAATTATGTATCTATTCTTTTGCTAGTACTATGTTGCCTTGATTACTGTTAGAGGAGGTCATTGGGAGGACATGACCACTGGTTGACCAAGAGCTGAACCCAGGCAATAAGAGACTCCTTACCCTTTCTCCTATAGTTGGAATGTACATTCTGCCCACCATTCCCGTAGCTGGGCCTGTATCAAAAACATAGACTTGAGAAGGTGCTGCCGAGACCGTGTGGACTGAATATGTTACTGAACCCAGTTAAAGTCTCTATATAAACTTTTAAGATTCTGGTGGGTGGGTGCAGAGATATACTCATCTTGGTCACCCAAGATAAGCCTTGTATGCAAGTTCCCTTGTTTACTAAACCTGCCACCTACCAATCTGGAGTGGGTTTCCTCTTTCTTAGGTCTCTCCTTCCCCTCCGTGTATGGGGACCAGTTTCAGATTTCACCTGGGGAACGCACACGTTTTTGAAACAACAAATACTGCAGTTTTATATTAAGTATTGGAACTGAGTAGTATGAAATCTCCAAGTATATTTTTCTTCTTTTCCAGTATTGTGTTGATTATCTTAGGTCCTTTGCATTTCTGTATTAACTTAGAATAAATTTCTCAATATCAACAAAATATCTTCCTGAGATATTGATTGGGATTGTATTGAATCTATAAGTCAAGTTGGGAAGCATTGACATTTTTAACAGTACTGAGTCTTCCAGTTCATGAAATATCTTTCCATTTATTTAGATCTTGCTTTCTCTCATTAGACCTCTATAGTTTTTTACATAAAGAATCTTTACATAATTTGTTAGATTTATACCTAATTATTTCTCTTTTTTGGTTCTATTATAAATGATATTGTATTTTTAATTTCAGAATTTGTTCAGTTAGTATATTGTACATAGAAAGTAACTGACTTTTGTATAATAACTTTGTGTCCTGTGACCTTGCTGTACTTGATTATTACTTCCAAGAATTTCTTTGTTGATTCTTTGATAATTTCTACAAAGATTATCCTGTCTGAGAACAAAGACAGTTTTATTGCTTCCTTCCCAATCTGTATACATGTTATTTCCTTTTCTTAGCTTATTGAACTAGGTAGAACTTCCAGTACAAGGTTGAATAGAAGTGTTGAGAGAAGACACCCTTGGCTTGTTCTCATCCTTGGGGGGAAAGCATTAATGTTTCACCAGTAAATGTGGTGTTTGCTGTATGTTTTTATGGATGTTCTTTAGCGAGTTGAGAAAGTTCTTTTCTACTCCTAGTATGCCGAGTTTTTATCATTAATGAATATTGAGTTTTATCAAAAGTATCTTTCTGCTTCAATTGTCAATGTGGTAGATATTATACATTGATTTTTGAATGTTGAAACAGCCCTGAATACCTAGAAAAATCTGACTTTGGTGTAGTTTATAATTGTTTTAAAATATTACTGAATTTCATCTGCTAACATTTGGTTGAGAATTTATTGCATTTACTTTCATGAGAGGCGTTAGTCCATAGTTTTCTTTTCATGTCATAAGTCTCTCATTTGGCATTAGGTTACTGATTGATGAATTCATAGAATGAGCTCGGAAGTATTCCTTATGATTCTATATTCTGGAATATATTGTGGATAATTGGTATCATTTTTTCCTTAAATATTTGGAAGAAATCACCGGTGAAACCACTTAGATGGGATGCTTTGCTCTTTAGAATGTTACTGGCTATTAATTCAGTTCCTTTAATAGATATTGGCCTATTTGGATTATTTATTTTTCACTGTGGGTTTTGGTAGTTTGAGTCTATCAAAGATATGTTTCATTTCATCTGAGTTATCAAATTTGTGGGCATAGAAGACTGTTGAAAATTTTAATTATAATAGTGGATTTGTCTATTTTTCCTTGAATATATGTTTTTCCTCATGTCTTTTGTCTCTCTCTTGTTAGGTGTATAGACATTAAGGATTTTAATCTCTTCTTTTTTTTTAACATCTTTATTGGAGTATAATTGCTTTACAATAGTGTGTTAGTTTCTGCTTTATAACAAAGTGAATCAGCTATACATATACATATATCCCCATATCTCCTCCCTCTTGCATCTCCCTCCCACCCCCCCATCCCACCCCTCTAGGTGGTCACAAAGCACCAAGCTGTTAATCTCTTCTTGAATTGACCTGTTTATCACTCTTTAATGTCTACCTTTATCCCTAATGACTTTCCTTGCTCCAAAGTCTAATTTATCTTAAATTACTATGGCTACTCCAGATTTCTCTTGATTAGCATTGGCATGCTATACCTTTCTCTAACACTTTTCTTTTAACCTATATGAAACTTCATATTTAAGTTGGATTTTCTGTAGGCAATATATAATTGTGTCTTTTTAAAATTCATTCTAACAATCTCTGTTTTATAATTGTATTAATAGTATTTAGACCATTCAGATTTAAAGTGATTAATGATTTAGTAAGACTAATACTACTATGTTTGTAACTGTTTTATGTGCCTTGTGTTAGTTCTTTGTCTCTTTTCCTTTTGTTTTCTGCCTAATCTGATTTGACGTAATATTTTATATGATTTAACTTAATCTCCTCTCTTAGACTATTGGTTGTATTACTTTCACTATCCCTTTTTTTGCGTGTGTGTGGTTCCCCTGTAGTTTACAATATACATTTTAACTAATCTAATCCACCTTCAAAAAACACATACTGCTTCTCTTGTAATGGGTGTACCTGATAACAAAATATTCCCAATCCCTTCCTGCCTCATTCCTTATGGCATTTAGTCATTCCTTTCACTTATCCATACCCTATAATCACACAATACATTGTTACTTGTTTTACTTCAAAGAAGCAATTATCTTTTAGATTATCTTAATTAAGAATAAGAAAAACAAAATATTTTATTTATATTTAATTCTTCCATGACACTCTCTCTTTCTCTGTGTGGATCTGAGTTTCTGACATATATCCTTTTCTTTCTCCGTGAAGAACTTGTAACCTTATTTGCAGGACTGCTCAAAATGAATTCCCTAAGTTTTGTTTAAAAGAAAGTCTTTGGACTTCCCTGGTGGTGCAGTGGTTAAGAATCTGCCTGCCAATGCAAGGAACACGGGTTTGAGCCCTGGTCCAGGAAGATCCCACATGCTGTGGAGCAACTAAGCCTGTGAGACACAACTACTGAGCCTGTGCTCTAGAGCCCATGAGACACAACTGCTGAGCCTGTGTGCCACAACTACTGAAGCCTGTGCTCCTAGAGCCTGTTCCCCAGTAACGAAGAGCAGCCCCTGCTCACCACAAATAGAGAAAGTCTGAGTGCAGCAACCAAGAGAAAGTCTGAGTGCAGCAACCAAGAGCCAATGCAGCCAAAAAAAAAAAAAAAAAAAAAAAAAATTAATTAAAAAAATGTCTGGGAATGTTTTAAAAAAAAAGGAAAGTCTTTATATCTCCTTCTCTTATGAAGGATTAGCTTGCTGTGATATATATTACTCTACTCTTTTCTTCCTTGTATGGTTTCTGATGAAGAGTCAACTGTATAAAAAAAATCTCCCTGTTCCTCTATAATTAAGATAATGCTTTTTCAAGATCACTGATTCTTTCCTAGGCCATGTTTAGTATACTGAAGGGCTCATTGATAGCATTCTTCTGTACTGTTACAGTGTTTTTTATTTCTAGCTTATTCTTTTGATTCTTTCTTAGAATTGCCATCTCAATCCTTACATTTCTCATCTGTTCTTGCATTATTTATTTATTTTTCCATTAGAGTCTTTATTATATTAATTATAGTTATTTTAAATTCCCTGTCTGATATTTCTAACATCTGTGTCATATCTGTTTCTGATGTTTTCTTTGTGTCTTCAGACTTTGTTTCTTCTCGACTTTTTAGCATGTCTTTTAATTTTTATATTTTTCTTGAATGCCAGGTGTGATGAAAATCGATTGAGGTAAATAGCCTCAGTGTGAGCATTTATGTCATTCTGACTAGGAGTTGAGGTGTTTATAATGTTTGCTATACCTGTAGGCACATTTGAATTCCTAGCCTATTCCTGCTTTGGTCTTCCCTGTTGTCTTTGAGCTTCCCTAAGAACTACTTCTTAGATGGAGTCTTGTAGATCTTTACTGTAATCCCTGTTACTGTACAGGCCCTCTGCTGGTGTGGTGATCAGGTATGGGGAAAGAAAAGCATTCTATAATATTATGATTAAATCTCAGTGTTATAATAGAACTGTGCCCTGAACTGTGGTTTTTAATAAGCATTTCTTAGCTCCCTCCCCCCACCCTCCGTGAGACAGGAAGGACAGATATTTGGGGAAATATTCTCTCCCCGAGTCCAATAAGGCTCTGACAAGGTCATTTTTCCTTGGAGAGTAGGCCTTTGTTATGGAGAAAGCTCTAACCTAGTTCACAATGGTTACTTTCCCCCTTCCTCTGACAAACTGATAATGGGAATGGCAGCTCTTCACCACAAGAATCTGGTTGCTTCCTTGGAGATAAATCTACAGAAGTTTCTGCCCTCTCAATACTCTAAACCCCAGGAGTTTCTCACCTTCACCCTCATGCTGGTCTATATTCAGACTCCACCAATTCTTCAAAATGTCCTTTTAACTCTCCCTACCAATCGTAATGGCTCCAGCTGTTCCTTCCCCTGGTAAACAGCTGTGACTCCTTCGATTTGTCTGTCTTTCTGACTTTCAAAGTGGCAGTTAGCCTTTGCACCCTCAGTCCTCTGGTGAGTCCAAGATAGGTCATTGATTCTCAACTTGCTCAGCTGTTTCTGGCTGTAAGAAAGAGAGTAAAACTTCCAAGTTCTTTACATATTGAAGCTTAAACCAGAAATTCCTTGATGTATATGTTTTAAAATCTGGGCTTCAATTAATATTTCCAATTTAAATACGGTATGCAACATTTTTCATACCTTTATTGATTTTATGTTTATCTTTCTTTTGTCTAATATGGAACATTTCTTTGATTAGTAACATTATTTCATAAGTATGTACGGATGTATGTTTTCCTATGATATGCTTAAAAGAATTTTAAAGGTGTAATACTAACATTGTAGTTTAAGATTCCTTAGTAATTCCTTTTGTCCTTAGAGTATGCCCCACAAAGAGTGTTTAGTCAGTATACTGTATTCAAATTTATTACAAAACACTTATTGTCTTTTCGTAGTTATGTTAACTACCTGATATATAGTCCTGTTAATTTTCTCTCTCTGTTTTATTTTTCTTTGGTTAAATTTTTTTAGGCTTAATTTTTCCTTAAAAATTTGAAATTTATAGTTTTAATATGTAAAACTGACATGGTCCAAATATAAAAACTTTGAAAAAATGGTATATTCAGGGAAATATTACTCCATTTGCATCTCCTTAGCTCTGTCCTCCCCATTAACAAATCATTTTCAGTATTTTGTACTTTGTCCTCTTTTGTGAGACTATATATTTTTCATACTGTCCCTTATATTTTAAACAATTTTAGCAAACTATACAATGTATCTGTAACCTGCACTTTTAAATTAACAATATGCTAGAAATAAACCCACAATGAACATCTTATTTCTTTTTATAACTAATTAGTTCTTTTAACTGTGATAAGTATGTGTGTATTGTAGTGTACCCAGCTAGTTACCTATTATGGTATTGAAATTGCAGATTTTTTCCAATCTCTGCTATAATATGTAATGATATAACAATATACTTACATATTATATTGTTTTATATTTACAGAATTGAATCAAACTCTATTTAATAGAGGTTCTAACATTTTGAAATATTCCCACAGCATATAAAATTCCTCCTTTCTACAACCTGCCAACAGAGGATGTGTTTGGTCTTTCTGATTTTGTCAATCTGATAAAAGAGAAATGGTGTCACTGTGTAGTTTTATGTATTGGTGTTATTATTAGGTTAAACATAATTTCATGTTCCTAAGGACCATTTTCTTTCCCCCAGTTAACTTCCTTTTGCCCTTTTATTCTGTCAACTTGTTCTTTCTTTCTCTATCAGAGCATTTTACATAATGGGACTTTGACTATGATATCAATGGAAAATATTTTTTAGTTCTTCCTTCCACTACTGATTTTTCTGCAGTTCCATTTTTATTGTTTTTATTTTTAGGTTGGTGGTACACCAGAATTAACACAACATTGTATTACACAACATTGTAAATCAACTATACTTCGTTAAATAAGTAAATGAATAAATACTGGAAGGTTCCATGAGCACGTAAAAAGTAGCTGGATTTTCTACTATCTGAGTTCAAAATTAGATGTTTCAGTAAGAGCCTCTTTATTGATTGCTATTCAGATGTTTTTCATCTTTACTCAATATTGTATCAATTTTATCTGAAACAAAATAGTGTGCTGGAAGTATAGTAAAAAGTGCTCCTGGGATCAATATTTACTGACAGAAATGGAAACAGTCAGAATAGGCCAAGGAAGTAGTTGAGCTGTCATGCAGTCTCTACAAAGACTTCAGCCAGCAAACCTAAGGGGAGCACTGAAGCTGGGATGGGCCTTCAGAGTTCTCCCATGTTACATCCGTGGGTCAGGCATTTATATTCTTACATTGATGGGTCTCTGGATGTCGTCTGTCACCAGAAACAGGGCTTTTCTTAGGAGAGCCAACTCTCTCCAGCCAAGACAATTTCCAGAAAGGGCTAACAACTGGGAGTTGGCAACTGGCAGCATTCCAAGCAGCTGAGGGAAAGGTCTCTCAATCCTGAAGAGAGTTTCTGGGCAGTTTCTGTATCTTCTTCCTTGTATATCTTCCAGTGTCTTCTTTTTGAAGGTGGCTGCAGATTTTTTAGTGCACAGCTACCAGCAACTGTTATCCATTCATTGTGAGTTATAGTTATTATACTATAAATATATTATTATTAAATATGTATTCTTTTACATTAGCACCATGCACTTTCTTCTTAACTTATATATGATTATTTTTATGCATTTCAATGTCCTCCATGTTGTACACTAAACAAGTATTTTTTTTTACATCTTTATTGGAGTATAATTGCTTTACAGTGGTGTTAGTTTCTGATTTATAACAAAGTGAATCAGTTATACATATACATATGTTCCCATATCTCTTCCCTCTTGCGTCTCCCTCCCCCCTACCCTCCCAATCCCACCCCTCTAGGTGGTCACAAAGCACCGAGCTGATCTCCCTGTGCTTTGCGGCTGCTTCCCACTAGCTATCTATTTTACGTTTGGTAGTCTATACATGTCCATGCCACTCTCTCACCCCGTCACAGCTCACCCCTCGCCCTCCCCATATCCCCAAGTCCATTCTCTAGGAGGTCTGTGCCTTTATTCCTGTCTTACCCCTAGGTTCTTCATGACATTTTTTTTTCTTAGATTCCATATATATGTGTTAGCATATGTTATTTGTCTTTCTCTTTCTGACTTACTTCACTCTGTATGACAAACTCTAGGTCCATCCACCTCACTACAAGTAGCTCAATTTCATTTCTTTTTATGGCTGAGTAATATTCCCTTGTATATATGTGCCACATCTTCTTTATCCATTCATCTGATGATGGACACTTAGGTTGTTTCCATCTCCTGGCTATTGTAAATAGAGCTGCAATGAACATTTTGGTACATGACTCTTTTTGAATTATGGTTTTCTCAGGGTATATGCCCAGTAGTGGGATTGCTGGGTCATATGGTAATTCTATTTGTAGTTTTTAAAGGAACCTCCAAACTGTTCTCCATAGTGGCTGTATGAATTTACATTCCCACCAGCAGTGCAAGAGTGTTCCCTTTTCTCCACACCCTCTCCAGCATTTATTGTTTCTAGATTTTTTGATGATGTCCATTCTGACTGTTGTGAGATGATATCTCATTGTAGTTTTGATTTGCATTTCTCTAATGATTAATGATGTTGAGCATTCTTTCATGTGTTTGTTGGCAATCTGTATATCTTCTTTGGAGAAATGTCTATTTAGGTCTTCTGCCCATTTTTGGATTGGGTTGTTTGTTTTTTTGTTATTGAGCTGCATGAGCTGCTTGTAAATTTTGGAGATGAATCCTTTGTCAGTTGCTTCATGTGCAAACAAAGTGGAAGCAAAGCTATACAGACAAAATCTCACACAGAAGCATACACATACACACTCACAAAAAGAGGAAAAAATAATAAATCTTGCTCTCAAAGTCCACCTCCTCAATTTGGGATTCATTGTCTTTTCATGTATTCCACAGATGCAGGGTACATCAGGTTGATTGTGGAGATTTAATCCGCTGCTCCTGAGGCTGCTGGGAGAGATATCACTTTCTCTTCTTTATTCTCACAGCTCCCAGGGCTCAGCTTTGGATTCGGCTCCACCTCTGCGTGTAGGTCGCCTGAGGGCGTCTGTTCTGCGCTCAGACAGGACGGGGTTAAAGGAGCAGCTGACTCGGGGGCTCTGGCTCACTCAGGCCGGGTGGAGGGAGGGGTGCGGATGTCAGGCTAGCCTGTGGCTGCAGAGGCCAGCGGAAGTTGCACCAGCCTGAGGCGCGTCGTGCGTTCTCCCGGGGAAGTTGTTCCTGTATCCCGGGATCCTGGCAGTGGCGGGCTGCACAGGCTCCTGGGAGGGGAGGTGTAGAGAGTGACCTGTGCTCGTACACAGGCTTCTTGGTGGCGGCAGCAGCAGCCTTAGCGATTCATGCCCGTCTCTGGGGTCCGCGCTTTTAGCCGCGGCTTGCGCCCGTCTCTGGAGCTCCTTTAAGCAGTGCTCTTAATCCCCTTTCCTTGAGCACCAGAAAACAAAGAGGGAAGAAAAAGTCTCTTGTCTCTTTGGCAGTTCCAGACCTTTTCCCAGACTCCCTCCCGGCTAGCTGTGGTGCACTAACCCCTTCAGGCTTTGTTCACGCGGCCAGTCCTCTCCCTACTTATCCAACCAAAGCCCAAGCCTCAGCTCCCAGCCCCGCCCACCCCGGCGGGTGAGCAAACATCTCTGGGGCTGGTAGTGCGGGTCGCCACTTTCCTCTGTGCGGGAATCTCTCCGCACCCCTGTTGCTGCGCTCTCCTCCGCGGCCCTGAAGTTTCCCGCCTCCGCCACCCACGGTCTCTGCCGTGAAGGGGCTTCCTAGTGTATGTAAATTTTTCCTCCTTCACACCTCCCTTCCACTGGTGCAGATCCCGTCCCTATCCTTTTGTCTCTGTTTATTCTTTTTTCTTTTGGAAAAAACGTGGGGAGTTTCTTGCCTTTTGGGAGGTCTGAGGTCTTCTGCCAGCGTTCAGTAGGTGTTCTTTTCCACGTGTAGATGTATTTCTGATGTATCTGTCTACACAAGTATTTTTATTACTGTTTTATACAGTCAGTATTTTTATTAAATTTACAACTATGTGAAAACTTTCTATTAATCATATATATTCTTTATCTTCAATCTTTGTTCCAGGTTACATTTCTTTCTGAGTGAAGGATAGTATTTTCCATTATCTTTAGAGCAGGTCTGTTGCTGGTGAGTTTCCTTTATTTAGTTTGCCTGAAAATGTCTTTATCTAGGCTTCATTTTATCTTTAAACTCTTGAAGCAAAGGTAATATAATTCTATAGTGTTCTGGTGTCCATTCTTTCTTTTGAGAAGCCAACTATCACTTTATTGATATTCTTTTCAAGTTCCTCCCTGAGGCTATCACTGAACCCCTTCCTTTCAGATTGTGGTCTTTGGCTTTTATTTTTAGCAATTGTCATATTGTCAGACTTCCTCTGTGACAGGAAGTGTATTTTATTAATATTTTTGAAAGCCTTTCAGCCGTTATCCCATTTGAATTTTGCTTCTGCCTAATTCTCACTCTCATCTCCATCAGGAACACAAAGAACATGTCAGTTAGAGCTTTTCATGCTATTAAATAGGTCTTCTATATTCTTTCCTGTATTTTCCTTCTTTTGTTTATGTATTGTGGATATTTTCTTTAAAACCATAATCAGTTTTACAATTTTTTTAATTTAGTGGTATCTAATCTGGCATTAATCTACCCACTAGGTTTGCAATTTCAGTACTTTTTAATCTCTATAATATCCCCAACTTATTTTTTGAACAGTTAAATTTTTTTTCTGCCAGAATTCTTGGTACTCTGTTTTTTATTCGTGAAAATAATAAGCATAGTTATTTTGGCCTGTGTCTGCTTTCTTCATATTCATTCGTGTGACTTATTGTTTTTATTTTTTGTTTTATATGTATATATTTACAGCAATTTTAGGTTTACAACAAAACTAAGAGGGAGGTACAGAGATTTGTCATATATCCCCTGCCCCCATGCATGCATAGCTTCCCCATTGTTAACATCCCCTACTAGAGTGGTACATTTGATAAAATTGATGAACCTACCTTGATACACTATAATCACCCCAAGTCCACAGTTTACCTTAGGGTTCACTCCAGATGTATACATTATATAAGTTTGGAGAAAAGTTTAATGTCATATCCATCATTATAGTATCACGCAGAGTATTTTCACTGTTCTAAAAATTATCTGTGTTCCACATATTCATCCCTCCCTCCTCACTAACTGCTCTTGGATTTTCTACGTAGACAATCATGTCATCTGCACATAAAGACAGTTTTATGTATTCCTTCTAAATCTTTATACCTTTTCCTTCTTTTTCTTGCCTTATTATATTAGCAAGCTCTTCCAGTACAATGTTGAAAAGGAGTGGTGAGAGGAGACATCTATGCTGTACCTGATCTTAGTGGGAAAACTTTGAATTTCTCACCGTTAAGTATGATCTTAGCTGTAGGGTTTTTGTGGATAAATTATCAAGTTGAGAAAGTTCCCCTCTGTTTTTAGTTTATTGAGAATTTGTATTATGAATGGGTACTGGGTTTTATCACATGCTTTTTCTGCATTTATTGATATGGTCATATACTTTTTCTCCTTTAGCTTTTTGATGTTATGAATTGTATTAATTGATTTTCAAATACTGAACCAGCCTTGCATATATGGAATAAATCCCACTTAGTCATAATGTATAATTCTTTTTATGCATGGTTGGATTTTATTTGCTAAGATTTTTTGAGGGTTTTTGCATCTATGTTCATGAGCAGTATTAGTCTTTACTTAGTTTTCTTGTAATGTCTTGTCTGCTTTTAGTATTAGAGTAATGCTGCCTTCATTAAATGGGATAAGAAGTATTCTCTCTGCTTCTGTCTTCTGAAAGAGATTGTAGAGATGATATAATTTCTTCCTTATATATTTTTTTAATTAACCAGTGAAGCCATCTGGACCTGGTACTTTCTGTTTTAGAAGGCTGTTATTGATTCAATATCTTTAATAGATATATACCTATTAACGTTGTCTATTTCTTCATGTGTAAGTTTTGGCAAATTATGTCTTTCAAGGAATTGGTTCATTCTAAGTTATCAAAATTTTCAGCATAGAGTTGTTCATAGTTTTCCTTTAATGTATTTTTAATTACCATAGCATCTGTAGTGTTGTCCTGTTCTTTATTTATGATATTAGTAATTTGTATCTTCTTTTTTCTTCATTAGTCTGTCTAAAGGCTTATATACTATACTGACCTTTCCAGTGAACCTGCTTTTGATTTTTGTCTAATGCTGCTGGATAAAGTTTTCAGTAAAAACCACAAAAGGCAGAAAAAGATTGGAAGACATTCATTTCTAATTTTTATTATTTTTTTCTTGTGCTTACTTTGGATTTAATCTGCACTTCTCTTTTAGTTCTAAGGTGGAAGATACTTCTTATCTAATAATATGTGCTCAGTGTTATAAATTTCCCTCTATGAACTGCTTTCACTGCATTCTACAAATTTTGATAAGTTGTGTTTTTATTTTTATTTAGCTAAAATCTATTTAATCTCTTGATATTTCTTCTTTGACCTATGTGTTATTTAAGAGTGTGTTGTTTAGTCTTGAAGTAGTTTGAGATTTTCTCTGTATGTCCAGAATGGCATCTATCTTAGTAAATGTTCTGTATGAACTTGAGAATAATATGTATTCTGCTATTGTTGGATGAAGTAGTCTATAAATGTTTATTATATCCAGTTGATTAATGGTGTTGTCGAGTTCAGCTATGTCTTTACTGATATTTTGCCCACTGAATCTGTCCATTTCCAAGAGGGGAGTTAAAGTCTCTACTGTAATAGTGGATTCATCTGTTCCTTCCTGCAGTTCTATGTGTCCAGTTTTGGCTTCACATATTTTGACACTTACCTTTTAGGCACATAAACTTCAAAGGTTGTAACATGTTTTTGGTTATTTGATCCCTTTCTCATTATAAAATGCCCCTCTTTTTCCCTGTTGACTTTCCTTTCTTTGAAGTTTGTTCTATTTGAAACTGATATAGCTACTCCCACTTCCTTTCGATTAGTGTTAACAAGGTACATCTTTATCCATCCATTTACTTTTAATCTATACATGTATTTATTGTTAATAGTGGTTTTCTTGTAAATGAAATATATTTAGGTTTCTTTTTTGATCCACTCTTAACAATCTCTATCTTTGTGCATTTAGATCACTGATGTTCAAAGAAATTATTAAGGTAGTTGGATGCATATCTACAATATTTGTTAGTTTGCTATTTGTTGCCCTTGTTCTTCTTTCCTATATTTGTCTTCCAATTTTTTTCTGCCTTTTGTGGTTTTAACTGATTAATATGATTCCATATTCACTCCTTTCTTAGCATATATGTTATACTTTTTTTCCTCCTTTTTTTAAGTGGTTGCCCTAGCATATACAATATACATTAACATCTAATCCAAGTCCACCTTCAAATAACACTATACTACTTTACCAGTAGTACAAGCACATTTTTATAACAAAATAATCCTAATTCCTTCTTCCCATATCATTGCTGTCATTCATTTCAATTATATATACTTGTGTAATAATATATAAATATATATTCATGCATAATTTAATACATTGTTACTATTATTTTGAACAAACTTTTTTTTTGCGGTACATGGGCCTCTCACTGTTGTGGCCTCTCCCATTGCGGAGCACAGGCTCTAGACGCGCAGGCTCAGTGGCCATGGCTCACAGGCCCAGCCGCTCCGCGGCATGTGGGATCCTCCCGGACGGGGGCACGAACCCGCGTCCTCTGCATCGGCAAGCGGACTCTCAACCACTGCGCCACCAAGGAAGCCCGAACAAACTGTTTTCTGTTAGAAAAAGTAAGAAAAAAAGTTTGTATTTTACATTTGCTTATTCTCCAGTGCTATTCCTTTATTTATATATATCTATGTCTCACCGATGTCATTTTCCTTTGTTGTAAAAAAAATTTTTTTTAACATTTATTGCAAGGCAGGTCTAGTTGCCACAAATTTTCTCAATTTTCGTTTGTCTGACATGTGTTTTATTTCTTCTTTATTTTTGAAGGATAATTTCTCAGGGTACATAATTTTGTGGGGTTTTTTGTTGTTTTTGATTTTTTCCTCTTAACTATTTAAATATTTCGCTCCATTCTCTACTTGCTTGCATTTTTTCCTCTAGAAATGTGGGATGTAATTCTTTGTTTCTCTATAGATAAGGTTTTGTTTTGTTTTCACTTCCATCTTCTTTCAGGATTTTTTCTTTATTTGTTTTCCAGTATTTTGAAACTGATATGCCTAGGTAGAGTATTTTTGACATTTTTTCTGTTTGGCATTCTCTAAGCTTCCTGGATCTTTGGTTTTGCATCTGACATATACCTTTTGTGGTTGTCTTACTTGTAGTGGATATTCTGTTATTTTTTTTGACCCTTTTTTTTTTTTTTTCAGTTTTGGAGGTTTCTATGATGAAATGCTCAAGGCCAGGGATTCTTTCCTTAGTTGCAACCACTCTACTAAGCCCAGGCCAAGGCATTCTTCATTTGTTACATCTTTACAGTATTTTTTTTTTTTTTTTTTTTTTTTTTTTTGCGGTACGCGGGACTCTCACTGCTGTGGCCTCTCCCCTTGCGGAGCACAGGCTCTGGACGCGCAGGCTCAGCGGCCATGGCCCACGGGCCCAGCCGCTCCGCTACACGCGGGATCCTCCCAGACCGGGGCACGAACCCGCGTCCCCTGCATCGGCAGGCGGACTCTCAACCACTGCGCCACCAGGGAAGTCCTACAGTATTTTTGATCTCTACATTTCTTTTTATTTTTTTCTTAGGATTTACATCTCTCTGCTTACTTTATCCATTAGAGCCTTTAGCCTATTAATCATGGTTGTTTTAAATTCCTGGTCTTATAATCCTAACATCTCTGCTATGTCTAGTTCTGTTGCTTGCCCTGTCTCCTCAAATTGTATTGTTTTGGTGGGGGGGGGTTGGTTTGTTTTTTGATATTCCTTGTAATTGTTACTAGCTGGACATGATGTACCAGGTGAAAGGAACTGCTCCAGTTAGACCTTTAGTAATATGGTGATGAGGTATTGGGGGAGTGGAAGTGTTCTCTAATCCTATGATTGGGTCTCAGTCTTTTAGTGAGTCTCTGTCTCTGTACTGTAAGCTACACATGTGCTAGTCAGTTTTTGTTCCCCTCCTTAGTGGGACAGGATGGCTAGAGTGTGCTGAAATTGGGTAGCCTCCTAGAGCTGGATATTTCTCTTACCCCAGGTCAATTAGGCTCTGATAATACCCCCCTGATTAAGATCTGGTTAATTAGTTTCTCCTGAAGGCCGACCTTATTAAGAGGAAGGGAATGCCCTGGTGTATTTCAAAATAGTTCCCTTTCCTCTCCCTGTGCTGGAAACACAAAGGGATTTTTGTCAGATATTCACTGAGAGAACCCAGTTAAAGCTTCAAAGGTGTGGAGAGCTCCCGATCACTGGGTCCCTCTGAATTTTTTAACACTCAGTGTAGTCCCCGCTGAGCTTCCAGGAATTTGTCAATTACAGTTCTCATTTCCCTACCAGTCATTGGTTATCGGTATGTTTCTCCTGTGTTGTGATTTTCTGTAATTGCCTGTGTTTCCAAATTTTAGGCAGTGGTTTGCTCTGTGTCCTCACTTCTCTTAAGAATGTAAGAGTGGTTGATTTTCAGTTTGCTTAGCCTCTTGTTAGGACAGCTTGTCAACTGCTAAGCCTCAAACAGTCTGGGTTTGGGTTTATAAACGTTAAATTATTAAAATTTATAAAAATGTGTATGTAAGTAGCTATGAAGGCCAAAGAGGACAAAACTCAGAACTTTTTTTCCTTATTCAGCATTTGTAATACATTTGACAGCTACATATAATTTGAAAGACAGGAAATTATTTTAAAGAAATGGAAGATAGTGGTAAAAACATTTTATTTCCTTTTATGTTTCAGATGTAACACAGTAGTATTAAAAGTTCACAGTTTGGAATTTGGGGGAAATACTCAAATGCTAGAATAAGAGTCTCTTACACATGCACACACACACACACACAAGAAAATCAAATTTGGTAGAAATGCAAGCATGGTCAAAATCTTAAAGAGTAGAAAAGCATTTTTTTCAGAAATCTAAGTTTCACATCTCTCTGGCCAGTTGGCCCAGCTGACCCCTGGTCCCCACTGTGAAACCCTCTCCAGGCTGAAGCCAAGAGCGAGGCACCAGGGGGACAGGGCAGGCAAACACTCTCAACCCATGCATGGCTGACCCCAGCCCTTGCCTATAAATTTATGCTGGGAAAAGACCCCTCTCCCCATCTCATCCTCCTTTTTCACATAGCTCTCCACTCCCCTCCCTGCGGCCTTCTCTGAGTCTTGTCTCCCAATCTGGTCGGGAATCTGCAAGGGAAGCAATATTTTTTCTTTTTTTTTTCTTCTTCTTTTTTTTTTTTTATTGGAGTAAAATTGCTTTACAATCTTGTGTTAGTTTCTGCTGTACAATTCGTTGTTCTGTATATAAGACTGCTCTTATAAACCTTTGATGTTTTGTTACTGTAGACAGATTCTTTCATATTTATTTGTAAGATTTAGGTCAAATGCTAGCTCTCAGTCTCTTATTCTCCCTGTGACCCCTGTGCTGTTGTTCCAGTGCCTTATTTTTCTCAGCCATTACTAAAATATGTAATCTGACTTCCTGCCAGAAAAAAAATGTATTAAAAGTAACTGGTGTTCTTAAAGTCCAGTGGAGATTGCAGACGTAGGAGCAGAGGAGAATTGAAGCATTGAGACAGAAACTTTGATTAAATACTTTGCTCTCCTAATATCAACTAATATTTTTATACAAATAGTCTAATATGACAGAAATAGTAGAAAAGTGTGTTCAGGGTTGGAAGAACTATTGATTTCTGCCCATATTCTAACCTTATATAACATGCAAGGAAATTTCTGTTGAGTCTTTATGTTAACTCGTCCTCCCCAAGGGAACTGTGTGTAACCTGATTGATTGGAATGTGATCTTTAGTAAAATGTGGCCAACTTTTACTAATTTGTTTCAAAGAAGGATCTGAAACACCCCTTTTTTTATCACCTCCTTCACTCAAATATAACATTCTCTCTATTTTGTTCTCTCCTGGACTGGACACAATCTCCCTCTATCTATACTAATCACAGCATTCCTGAGGCTCTGGGTGGTAAATTTGATCTACTATTTTATAAGGGCTCTTGATAATTCAAAGGCAAGATTTATGGTGAGGACTTAAGTAAAGTAAAAGGTATAATTTGCCTCATCCAACTGAGATTTTACAGAGCCTCTTTCATATGAGGTTACCTGGTTTTTACATGGATTAATAGAGTTGATAATTGTTTCCCATTTGATTATATGCACTACATTACAAAAATTTTGAGGAGTCCAGAGGTGATTTCTCAGAATACCTGATATTTATAGTTGGAATGGCTCTTTGAAAGACAGTAAGAAAACATTATATCTAATTTGTTTTTATCTTAAAAGGAAACACTTAAATGCATATTCATTGCAGATGTTGTAATTAGACTTAATCTATATATAATATTGGTGATATGGACTGCAGAATTTCATATGGTTTTTTTTTTCAGTGTAAAGCTGCTATTAGCTATGGCATAAATAGAACAATTTTAATGATTTAATTAAAATTGCACTTGAGTTGTTGAGTTTTCTTCTTCCTCAATGCTCACAGGTTTCTTGGTATTTCTAGTGGAACTTTAATTATACACACCTGTTTGTCAGTATTATTTACCTTAGCACACACTATGTCTCAACATCAACATGATTGCCTTTAAGTGGGATGCACTTTTAAAAAGTCTAATATGTCTTAAGATAAATTTCCAAATATTTTGGATTCTTTTACACTCCTGAAGTGAGATTTCCTTTGTCACATTTCAGATTATCTCAGTGAGCACAGTTTGAGGACAGAAATGCTTTCAGTCTTAAAGTAGAGTTCTACAAAACATCATGTAAATTATTTCTCATTCCAGATATTCATGATAGTATACCACTGACATAGAAATGACTATTCTCAAGTTTCTTTATTCCTGATGAATTTTGTGATTTAAAAAATGACGAAGCAAATAGACTTTATCAACCTAAAATAACTTCAACCTAAAATAAATGAGGACATTTTAAAAAATTCTCCATGCTTTTTCTTGTGATACACAAGATGTTTTCAAAGTGTTTGTGTTACAGGAAAGAACAAAAATGTGAGGAGGTAGAAAATGAATATGTTTATTAGATTTAATTTAATTAAACGAGCAGTTTGCCACATTAAAACTGTGATGTGTGTGCTTTTTTTGGATACTGTTCATATAAAACTATAATTGGACCACAAGACAAAGGGAGGGATTTGGGGTCCAGTGCAGCCAAATCAGCTCCTGATAAACTTTCTCAGTTGGATGGACTTGAACCAAGAATTTAGACATCTCAGGTACACTTTTTTAAATTATTCAATTTATTTAAACTAAAAAAAATTTTTTTTAAGTAGTTCACTCATTTCTCCCACCCAACTCCCCATGCCCCATATCTGGCAACCGCCAATCTCTTCTCTGTATCGCTGAGCTTAGTTTTTTGCTTTGTTTTATTTTTAAGATTCTCCATATAAGAGAGATTGTACAGTGTTGTTTGACTTGTGTCACTTAGCATAATGCCCTCAAGTTCTATTTGTATTGTCCCAAATGGCAAGATTTCGTTCTGTTTTTAATCTGAATAAAAAAATGTGTACTTCCAAAATTAATGAACTTAGTTTTCTCTGAGACTGAGAGGACTGAACTGACAGTTTTGAGTTTTGCTTGAGATCACTTAAAATGTCACTCAGAAATATTCCCACAAAAGAAAGAAAATGCACGGGGAAGATTAAATTCACACAGAGAAAAGCCACTGAAATAAAGCCTGGCATGAGAAGTTATTTATTTTAAACATTATATCTTTATATTGAAATATGATGTGAAATTTGTGTTAAAATGGTGAAAGGTGAATCAACATTGATAGCCAGCTGAGAAAAAGAAAGGATTGTAACATATTGATGGTCCCATAAAGTTCAGTTAGTAACATCCCAGTTTTAAAAATGTTTGAAATCTTTGCTGAGTGTCAGTTGAATCTCTAAGAAAGATACAAAACCATCTCATAGAAAAAGGGAGACTTTCAAATTAGCCCAAGCTGAATATAGTCTGAATAGAAATACTAAACAAATCTGGGGAAAAAATGTACTCAGAAGGAATGTCCCTCAGCTGCTGAAGCAAAAGAAAGGCAGAACTAATTTGTCAGAAGCAAAACAAGGCTGGTAAAGAATATCAGACCCTTTTTCTGCAGTGTCTGCAGGTTCATTGCACAGATCTTGCTTACTTGGGAAGAGTAGATTTCATTTGTGGGACAGATTATGTGTATTATGTAATGGCTTGGTCTGCTATATTGACTGGCTTCTATTAAAATTCAGTTCATCAAATTTGTCACATTTCTGTTTTAGCTAACAAGAGCAAGTCTCCACAATCTGATCAGTATATAGTTAACAAACTGCTGACGTTTAAAAAAAAAAAAAAGGCAACATAGGGAAAAATCAAAACTTGCAAAAGAAATCAAACAACTTATGGTATCTATGGAAGGAAACTAAAGTAATAGAAGAGCTGTTTCCCCATGTTAGCTATTATGAAGTTTTTGCTAACACAAAGTAAAGAAGATACATTTCAAAATTGATGTAGATTTATGTACCCTTATGTTTCTTCAATTTAACTTATATTTGTACCAGAATTACACAAATTCTTACATAAGTCTTTCCATTGCTCTTGCTTTCCTCCCTACATGACTATTTCCCAGAGGTAGACTTTTAGCCACTTCTTTTGGCATTTATCTCTCTACCTCTAGACAACATGTTTATAATTTTAGTGCTTTGTATTTTAGATTTAGGTATTACGTAGGCACTTACCACTGCTTAAGATAAAAATATAACTCTTTGTCCATTACACCTCAATAATATATATACACATAGGATATGTATAACACTATCATGTTAAAATTATGAATGAAACCATGATATGCATAGCTGAGCCATGTGGCATACTACTTGGCATATATGACATATGTGTGTCTATGTGTGTGTTTATTTAGTAGAAATAATAATTACATTTCTTGAGATACAATGCTAAACTCATTCTTGAAACAAAAATAATTGTGAGTTTTAAAATTTTGGGGGGGAAATTTTAAAAATTTTTTAAAATTTTTTTGGGGAAAAATACTTTACAAATACACTTATATGTAAGTGTATTTGTGAAGTATTTATGGCTATGATAAATGAAATTTATCAAGTAAGAAGCATATTGCATAGGGTCTACCTTTTTTGTTTGTTTTGGGTTTTTTTGTTTTGTTTGTGTTTTTTTTGCGGTACGCGGGCCTCTCACTGTTGTGGCCTCTCCCGTTGCGGAACAACAGGCTCCGGACGCACAGGCTCAGCGGCCATGGCTCACAGGCGCAGCCGCTCCGCGGCATGTGGGATCTTCCCGGACCGGGGCTCGAACCCGTGTCCCCTGCATCGGCAGGCGGACTCTAAACCACTGCGCCACCAGGGAAGCCCCGAGTCTACCTTTTTAATATTGCACTACATTAATAATTTTCTCATTTCAAATACTCACCTTTATCCAGTCAACACAAATATCAAATTTATACATTTTATACAATATATTTTTGACTAAAGATTCATAAATTTATTGATGAATCTTTTCTATCAAATGTTAAAATTTTAAACACTATTAACTTTTACATATGTTACAATTTGTGACCTTTGAAATGATCTGAAAATTATTTTAACTGATTTTTAAAACAGGAAAAAACAAAAGTTCTTACTCTCATGACCAAATATTTATAAATATGTTTGTAGGAGAAATTTTCTCCCTCTCAAGACAATTATCTGGTCTTAGTCTCCCATACAGTAATTCTATTTAGCATTTTATTTTTTAGAGTTTTTCCAAAGAAACTTTTCTAAAACATATATTTTTTTCCCCTTGTTCCCTTAATGAATGTAATATTTTCCCACACTTAAAAACTATTTGGTATTACTCCTTCAACATTTTGCCTCTTTAGCATTAAATCAACATTTAGTATTTCAAGCAAGCATTATCTTATTAATAGTATTATGAAGAGTGTTATATAATTATTTTTCAGTCTTCAGCGGGCCAAGAATTAAAGGTACAATTTGTAATTTAATAAATTTAGCCAAATAATTTGGCTGTTCACTTATTATTATGTAACGCGTTTGGCTGTTAAGATAATTTCTTTGGTTCCACAACGAGATTATAGAAGTTAATAGTTCTCTCTAATTGTCCAATCATTATAGCTGTATAAAGTCAAGAAAGTATCTTATATGGGGAGTAACCTATTTTATTATCTATTAGACCCATTGTTCATTGATATGATTAGAAAAAATTGTACAATTATTTAACAGGTGATGTATTTTTTAAAGAATACATGATACAGGAATGAGCTTTTTTATGTCCAATATGCTCTCTGATGTGAGGGGAAAAAAAGTATTTTTCCTTCAGAGATAGAAAGGTGATTATAATAGCTTCTCTACATAAAGAATGTAAAGCTGGATTAAATTTCTAGGTGAGCAAAGCCTAAATGTGATTAATAATCAAGTTGGGAAATTTGTAATGTGATGGAGTGGAACACACCCTAAAATAGATGAAGTTGTAGAGAAAATTAATGGTCACACAGAGGAATAAGTTTTTCAGCCCAATAAAGATTTACACTTGACATCTAAAATAATTTAGCTCTGATAGATTAGATATAGATTTCTAATCCAGGCTGCCAATTTTGACAAATTCCTTTGGATTTAATGGAAAAGTCACTTGAAACTGTAATGACAAAATTTAACACACTTTAGGAAGAAAGTGTAATTAGTTCAGTAATATATAATCTTTACTTGGTAAGTCAGTGGCCACCATGTTGTAATATAAACCTTACTTTTTCTGATGAATTCAATCCACTGTTGGTTGACTCTGTGGGTGCAGAACACATGGATATATAGTGCCGACTGCACTATGCCATTTTATGTAAGGGACTTGAGAATCTACGGATCTTGGTGTCTCCAAGTGTCTTGGAACCAATGTCCTCCGGGTAACAAGTGGCAACTGAATTTTTATTTGCAAATGATGTTCTCCACTTCTTCCTTGCAGAGTTCTTTGTAGCCATTTTTTTAATTTGAAAAAGCTAATTTTCTTGCTCAAATTTCTAATACATTGATTTTTTTTCTTTTTTTTGGCCAGCAGAATCTCTGTTCTGATAGGGACATGTTAACATCTCCCACTATAGCCCTGAATTTCTCGCTTCTCCTTGTAATTTTGCCACTTCTTGATTTTTATATCTGAGGGCTCTATCATTGACAATATTCAAGGACTAGTTGTTTTTTTATATAGTTTGCCTTATTACTGTTGTTTTCATGGTTAACTTCAAGTTTATGTGTACTTATAACTTTAACTTATATTCTGATATTAAAATTCTATTTGGTCTCAAACTTAAACATTCTTTTATATTTTACAAGCACTGTTGTATTTATGTAATAGCAGCCATCTATGTACCTTGTTTAAGAATGAGATAAAGTGCATGTATGTATGTCACCAAAAGCTGAAATAAGTTTTATGAACATTTTATTGATGTAAATACATAACAGAAAATGAACATACAGCTGTATACTTTGATGAATTTTCACTAATCAAACACACCTGAGCAGTCAGGACCCAGTTTAAGACACCTGATGTTACCAGCTGTAGAAACATAGCTCATGCTCCCTTCCAGTTAATACCAGCCTCTTCCTCAAGGGCAACCACTATCTTAACTGCTAACAGCATAGATTTCTCTTTCCATATTTTTCATTTTATGTTAATAGAAGCATATAGCAAATGTTATTTGTGGTTTGGTTTCTGTTACTTAGTAGTATGTCTGTGAGATGTGTCCATGTTATAGACTGAATGTGTCCTCCCAAAAATTCATATGTGGAAACCTTAACCCATAAAATGACTACATTTGAAAATAGGGCCTTAGGAGGTAATTAAGATTAAATGAGGTCAAAAGGGTCGGGCTCTTTTTCAATCGAATTAGTGTTCCTCTAAAATGAGAAACCAGAGAGCTTTTGCTCTCTCCGCCATGAGAGGACACAACAGAGCAAGAAGAGCACTCTCACCAGAAACTGAATCCTGAGAAAACCTTGATCCTGGACTTTTCAACTTCCAGACATATGAGAAAATCAGTTTTTGTTGTTTAAGCCACAGTCTGTGGTCAGCCCAAATTAAGAGAATGCATATTGTCATGTAAATTTAGATTGTTATTGCTGTAGATTATTCCATTATGTGAAATGCCACAATTTATTCCCTTGATGATGCATTTCAGTAGTTTCCAGATTTTAGTAATTATGAATCATGCTTCTATGAGCATTTTTGTGCATGTGCACTGGTAAACAAATGTACACATTTTTGTTTATATATGCATGAATGAAAGCTGAGTCATGAGCTATGCATTAGTTCAGCAGAGGACTCTTGTTTGTCCATATTCTCACCAAACTTGGTATTATCTCTTTCACTTTATCCTCACTGGTTGACATTAACAGTGTCATCATGAATATTTGCATTTTCTTGACGAAGAATGAAGTTGAGTTTATTTTCATATATTCAGTGACTAGATATCCTCTTTTGAAAAATGTCTGTTCAATTACTTGCCAATTTTGAGTTTCTTACTTATATTCTCAACAGTGACATTTGTTGCATTTGCAAATATCTTCAATCACCCTATGGGTTGACTTTACTCAATGCTGTTTCTCTTGATAAATAGACATTTTTAGTGTTAATATAGTTACAGAGGTAATTTTAAGTTAATGATAATATCTTTTTGTGTGATAGTAAGGAAATATTTGCCAAATCCAAGGTATCAATATGTATTGCTATGTTTTCCTCTAACCTGCTCTGCTGTTTTAACTTTCATATTTGCATTTTCCCTTCTTGAATTTATTTTCACTTAAAATGGGAGTACGGATCAAGACAGTTTTCTTTTTTTCCATTTGAATATCCATTTGACACAGGCAGTTTATTGAAACATAACTCATTTCTCTACTTTAGTGTTGTCATAATTAGGTGAACATTTATGTATGGGTAGATTTTGGAAATCTCTATGATATTCTGCTGGTGAGTTTGTATATCCCAGGGCAATGCAAACACTACACTTCCTGATTAATATATTTTATAATAGGTCTTGGTATCTGGTGGTGTAAGTTGTATAGTGTTGCGCTACTTCAAATCCCTGTGGCACTTTTACCCTTAGAGTTTACAAATGAATTTAAGAATCAGCTTTTAGCACCTCCCCCATCCTTCACAAATCTATGAACACACACACAGACAGAGCTATGATTTTGATTGGGGTTGTATTATATATATATGGTTTGCTCTGGCTAAATTTGAAATTTTATTCAGTTTCCCCTGTCCTTCAATTTTTTAGTTCATTAATTTTACTCAGTAATAATTTGTAGTTTAGAATATATATGTTTCCACATGATTTTGGTTTTGGTGTATCATTACAAACACCATATAACTTTGTTAACTTTTAAATTTTTGATCCATGTTTACTTTTTAAATTTTTGAATGTTTCTTTACCTTTGTCTTTTTTTTTAATTGGAGTATGGTTGCTTTACACTGCTGTGTCAGTTTCTGCTGTACAGCAAAGTGAATCAGCCATATGTATACATATATCCCCTCTATTTGGTTTTCCTTCCCATTTAGGTCATCACATAGCACCGAGTTCCCTCTGAACCTACTGTATACAGTAGGTTCTCATTAGTTATCTACTTTATACATAGTAATGTATATATGTCAATTCCAATCTCCCAATTCATCTCACCCCCCTCTTCCACTTTGGTATCCATACATTTGTTCTCTACATCTGTGTCTCTATTTCTGCTTTGCAAATAAGATCATCTATACCATTCTTCTAGTTTCCACATATGTGTGTTAATATACAATATTTTTTCTGACTTACTTCACTCTGTATGACAGTGTCTAGGTCCATCCACATCTCTGCAAATGACACAATTTCGTTTCTTTTTATGGCTGAGTAACATTCCATTGTATATACGTACCACATCTTTATCCGTTCCTCTGTTGATGGACATTTAGGTTGCTTCCATGTCCTGGCTATTGTAAATAGTGCTGCAATGAACATTGGGGTGCATGCATCTTTTTGAATTATGGTTTTTTCTAGGTATATGCCCAGTAGTAGGATTGCTGGGTCATATGGTAATTCTATTTTTAGTTTTTAAGGAACCTCCATACTGTTCTCCATAGTGGCTGTATCAATTTACATTCCCACCAACAGTGCAAGAGGGTTCCCTTTTCTCCACACTCTCTCCAGCATTTGTTGTTTGTAGATTTTCTGTTGATGCCCATTCTAACTGGTGTGAGGTGATACCTCATTGTAGTTTTGATTTGCATTTCTCTAATAATTAGCGATGTTGAGCATCTTTTCATGTTTGTTGGGTATCTGTATGTCTTCTTTGGAGGAATGTCTGTTTAAGTCTTCCACCCATTTTTTGATTGGGTTGTTTGTTTTTTTGATATTGAGCCGCATGACCTGTTTGTAGATTTTTGAGATTAATACCTTGTCACTTGCTTCGTTTGCAAATATTTTCTCCCATTCTGAGGGTTGTCTTTTCATTTTGTTTATGGTTTCTTTTGCTGTGTACCTTCCCTCAACTTTGATTCTTGACATATTCCCTCTCTGCCTTTCATTAGATATAATTTTAATTTCTCTTGTTTCCCTTTCTTGATTCATAAACTATAGATTATATGTTTATCATTTCATTGTTTTAGTGCTCCTCCTTAGATTTTGTTAGAAAATATACTCTAACTTCAAAAAGTTAGTTATTTAGCATTAATACCCTTCTTTTGCCCAGATTTTTTTTAATGTTCTTGAACTCCCCATTGAACATTGCTCCAAATTGCTATTCTTTTAGATGGTATTATATATCTCTCTAACACAAAATACGTGAATATTATTATCATATAGTAAATAGTTAAATAAATTTAAAATAGATTTTATAAGTTTCTATGGCTTTTGTTTTATTTATTCCTAAGTCTTTCTTTTTTCTTCAGTTGACATCATGATGAACTATATTGCATAATATGTGTTTAAATTGAGATTAGTGAGTGGTAATGTATTTCAGCTTTTATATATAAAATTTTATTCATCTGTCTTCACTCATATGGTAATTTGACTATGTAAAATCCTAGTTTAGAGTTATTATTCCTCAGCATTCATACATATTTTTCAATATCATAGAGAAATTATATTTCCAGTGAGAAAACTCTTCCCTGTATAATTGTTCATTTGAAGGTAGTCTGTACTATGTCTGAACCGTTGATAGCTTTTAAGAGTACCACTTTAGCTTTCCTGTTACTCAATTATACTATAATATGTCTTGGTTTGAATGTATGTATTAAACTCGTTTGGTATTTGAAGTACTTTTTTTTATCTGCAAACCTATGTGTTTCCACAATTCAAAGAAGTTTTCAAAAATAATCTTTTCCAAAATGGTTTTCTTTTATACTCTATATTCTCTTTTTTTTTTCTGGACTACTTCTTAGAATATTCAACCTTTCCATGTTACATCCAGATATTTTACTACTTTTATAATTTTGTCTTTCTGTACAGTGTTACAAGTGCCTTCCTTTGTTCTATATGTAATTTACTGATGTTCTCTCCTCAACTGAATCCAGTCTGAAGTTCCAGTTAAATATTTGTTGTGTATTTTATTCCCACATTAAAAAAATTTTTCCAGATATTAACAATTTGCCTTATTGTGTGTATATATACATATACACACATATGTATTTAATTTTGTGTATTAACCTCATGTGCTGCAATCTTGCTATAATAACTTACTAATTACAGGAATTTCTTTACTGATTCTTTTGGATATTCTACATAAACAATCGTATGATCTGTGAACATAGTTTTATTTTTTTCCTTGTTAATCTCTATACCTTTTATTTCCCCTTCTGTCTTATTGCATTAGCTAAGGCTTCCAGGATGATGTTGAAAAACAATAGTGACAGAAAGACTTTCCTTGCTTGTTCCTGATCTGATTAGGAAAGACTTGAGCTTATCATTATTAACTATGATATTAGAACTGTAGGATTTTTGTAAATATTCTTTATCATTAAAGAAAGTTTCCCTGAGCTCTAGTTTACTGAGAATGTTTGTTATGAATGTGTGATAGATTTTTGTCAAATGCTATTCTGTAACTTTTGGTGTGATCGTGTGTTATTTTTTCTTCTTTAGCCTATTAATATGATTAGTTACGTTAATTTTTGAATGTTGAGCTAGTCTTGCATACATGGGAAAAATCCCAGCTAATCATGGTGTATAATTCTTTTGATACATTGTTGAATTTGATTTGCTAATATTTTGTTGTGGATTTTTTGCAACTGTTTTCATGAGATATTGTTTGTATTGAGTTTTGTTTTTATAATATCTTTATTCATCCCTATTGTCGCATATTGCAGAATGTCGTTCCTTTTAAGTTTGAATAATATTTCATTATGTGTATATATAACACATTTTCTTTTTACATTCATCTACTGATAGACATTCAGGTTTTTGGCTATTATGAATAGTGCTGCAGTGAACATAGGAGCACTAATATCTCTTTGAGATCCTGATTTCATATATTGTATTTTGGATAAATACCCAAATGTGGAACTGCTGGATCATGTGGTGGGTCCTTTTTTTTTTTTTTTTTTTATTTTTGAGGAACTTTCTTACTGCTTTCTAGAGCAGATGCACCATTTTACATTCCCACCAACAGTGTATAAATGTTCCAGTTTCTTCACGTCCTGCCAACATTTTTCATAATTGCCATCCTGAAAGGTGTGAGGTGGTATATCATTGTGGTTTAGATTTGCATTTCCTTGATGATTAGTGACATTGAGCATGTTTTCATATTCCTGTTGGCCATTTGTATGTCTTCTCTGGAGAAATGTCTACTCAAGTCCACAGTGGCCATTTGTATGTCTTCTCTGGAGAAATGTCTACTCAAGTCCACAGCCCATTTTTAAATGTTGTTTGTTTTGCTATGGAGTTATAGCACTTCCCTATATATTTTGGAAATAAATCCCTTATCAAATATATGGTTTTGAAGTATTTTCTCTCATTCTGCAGGTTGTCTTTCACTCTTGATTATTTCTTGTGCTGTGCAGAATTTTTTTATTGTTTGACATAGTCCTACTTGTCTATTTTTGCTTTTGTTGACAGTGCTTATGGTGTCATATCTATCAAAGTATTGTCAAGATCAATATCAAGGAGATTTTTCCCTTCGTTCTCTGGAATCTTATAGTTTCAGGTCTTGCATTTAAGTCTTCAATCCATTTTGAGTTGTTTCTTTGTGTATAGTAAAACATCAGTCCAATTTCATAATTTTGCGTGTTCCTATCCAGTTTTCCCAGCACCATTTATTGAAAAGACTGCCCTTTGCCCACTGTGTATTTTTGGTACCCTTGATGAACAGTTGACTGTATATGTAAGTAATTATTTCTGGGCTGTCTGTTCTATTCCTTTGGTCTATATGTCTGTCTTTACGCTGGTACCACACTATTTTAAGTACTATGGCTTTGCAATATATTTTTAAATTAGGAAGTGTGATGCCTCCAGCTTTCGTCTTCTCTCTCAGATTGATTTGACTACTTAGGGATCTTTTATGATTCCATCTGAATTTTAGAATTGCTTTTTTTCTATTTCTGCAAAAAAGACTGAGATTTTGATAGGAATTTTGTTGAACATGTAGATTGCTTTGGGTAGTATGAACATTTTAATAATATTATGACTTCCAATCCATGAATACATGATGTATTTTCATTGTTTGTGTCTTCCTTAATTTCTTTCATTAATATTTTGTACTTTTCAATATAGAAGTCTTTCACCTCCTTAGTTAAGTTTATTTCTGAGTATTTTATTCTTTTGATGCAATTTTAAATGGGATTGTTTTCCTAATTTCTTTTTTGGATAGTTTCATGTTAGTGTGTAAAAACATAGCTGATTTTTGATTGTTCATTTTGTATCCTCCCATTGTAATGAATAAGTTTATTCTGATATTGTAATTTTTTGTGAAGTCTTCAAGGTTTTCTATATATAAGATCAGGTCATCTGCAAACAGGAACAATTAAGGTTATTGTGTAACAAAAATTGGTCCATTTGGCTACCTTTGAGAGAGAATGGCAATTGAACCCTTGGGAGAAGCATGGAGATGACTGTTGTGAGGAAGGAGAGTGATACAATGGTAGCTGGAGAGAGAGATGAAGTCACACTTCAAAATAAATTATGGGTTAAATCTCAAGAGAAATTAAAAGTATTTTATCTAAATAAAAATTAAACTGATCAAAAGTTGTGAAACATAGTGAAAACAGTACTTGGGGGAAACTTAGAGCACTGAATGTATGTGTAATAAAAGAAGAAAAATTCAATAAGAGCACTTTAAACATAAAGCAAGCAGAAGGAAAATAAATAAAAACAGCAAAAATCAATAAAATTGAAAATGAAAAAATAGAGAAAAGTGAAAAAGCCAGTTTTTTTAAAAAGATCAATAAAATTAATAAATTCTACTTTGGCTAACTAAGAAATAATAGAAAACACAAATTATGAATGTCAGAAATAAAGATTAGGTCATCATTACTGACTTGTGGATATTAAAGGATAACAAAGAAATATTATGAGCACATCTATGCCCATATATTTGATAACTTATATAAAGTGGATCAATTTCTTGAAAGATACAAACTACCAAAATTTATGCAAGGAGAATAGATAACTTGGATGTGCTTATATCTATTTAAAACTTGAATCATTAATTAATAACATTTCACAAAAGAAAGCACAAAGTCTAAATAATTCTATTGGAAGGAAAGAAAATATTTTCTTATGTTTCAAAGATTTTATTAATTCATTAATTAATGAGGTAACTGGTAGATGTTACAACCAGTTCATAGGAGAATTTTAAAAACATACATATTAACATCTTTCAGGAAGGCTGAAATGATTTACAAAACAGTGATCAGTGTCCTTAGGGTAATTTTTTGTGTGTCTCCACCAGACACAATTTGTATTTTTATGGACAAGAAACATTTTATTCCTATTAGTGTTCTACAGATTTCATAGATTTAAAATGGCTCATAGTCAATGAAAGGCAGAGATAACTTGGAAGGGTACACTCGATGGGACAGTAATCATTTTTACCCATTTCAGTGTCTTCACAAGTTTTCTGACACCTGCTACCAATGAATGGGGTAGGAGCTCTTTAAAAAAGCTAAAATTAGTGATAAAATATAAAGTTATATTTTCTTCATATATTTTGGAAGTAATATATACATTTTGCAATCTTAATGAAGTCACCTTCCAAGGCTAGTACTAACGCCTAACATTAACATCCATCTGAACAGTCCTGCATTAATGCACTGCAGAACTGAATGTGATTCACTTCACCCAGATCTCCCAGAACCTGAAGCATTAATGTGCAGAGGCCCTCCTGCCAGTACTGCCAGGATCCTAACTCTGATGAAGTGAGAAGAATAGCTCTACCCAACTTAAGTTCCAATCTCATTTATATGAGGAGACACAAAACCATAGCTCCTCAGGTTTACAACATCTTGAAGAATGGCCCTTTTGTTTAAATTGTATTGCTTTCTCCCTAGGATTCAAATTTAGGACCCGTAAGATCCAGTTCAATGGTCATATGAGTGACAGGGAACGGAAAAGAGATACAGATTTTTTGATCTTCTTGAAAGCCTCCTGTTTGTGATATTATTATATCCATTCATCTACCCATTCATTCAGCCTTCTAATCTCTAATACTAGGGTAATTTTAGTATTAAAGCTGTCATAGGGAGAAGCTTATCACAAATTAGCAGAAGATTCCCAAATCCTATCATCTGATACCTTTCCAGGGAGGTCTGTCTACTGATCCAGGGAATCAGCATGGTATCTTGTAGAGGTAGCAGGGTTCTGGGGTGAAAGAAACTCAACTTGTTAGTTCTCGTTCTCTTCAGGCACATTATCCTTTGTAAAATAAGGGGATTGATTACACAACTTTATGAGATTGTTGTGATAATTAGGGATGTACTTGACAAATAATGTTCAATCGCTGAATGCAGATTCCTTTACTGCCCCATATCATTAAGGTAGGTCTCCTATTCAGTTCAAGTGCTGGTAATACGTAACTCTCTTCCTCACACTTACATTCTTATTTTATTTCCAATAAGTTATTCATGAAAATTTTATGCTCCAGTTCATTTTAACAGATGTACTAGAATAATATCCTTTATCTTGGTATAATTATTATGATTAATTTGTTATAGTAAGTATAATTATAATAATGTTATAAGCACTGTTAACCTTTTTATAACTCAACTCTTTGGGCTATAGTTAATTTTTCTCTACTTTTTCTGTACACTCATCATTAAAAATTTCCTCTAGTCCTATAGTATTATTTTTTGAGGTATCTGAACCAATCATTTAAGAAATAAATTATTTCTACACAATCTCTGCCAGATATTAGAAGCAAAGGAAATAGTTGCTAATGCAACCTTTGAAGCCATCGTTGTCCTAAACAAAATCAGATGTACACTACAAGAAAGGGAAACTGCATACCAATATATCTCATGAACATAGATTCAAATGTTCTTACAAAATATTAACAAGTTGAATCCAAAAGTGTACATTTTAAAATACATATTAATTTACCGACACTCCAAATTATTGCTTGTCTCAAAATCATTCTTATTTTTCCCTCAAAGGTATACATGTTTGCCTAAAATAATGTTATGAGAGTGAGGAAAACAACAAAGATGACAAAATAAAAATTAAATATTTCCTCACTTGTGGGTAAGTTTAAAATACCTAATTTTTCTAAGACTTTTTAAAGCAATTCAGTAAACTTATTTGCCACTAGAATAAAGGTCAAATAATTACTGCTGTTCTATTTGGTTCCATGATAATTCACTTTAAAAAACCCCATGAACATAAATTATTAACAAACATGACTTAGGGATCAAAACATCTAAAAATGCTGTTAAACTTTTGAATTAAATGATGTGTTTAGAAATTGATAAAAACACTTTTGCATATACTGAATAAAGGAAATTTTAGTTACCATTATCTTCACAGGAGGTTACCAGGGGCATTTTGCTCTAAGGAAACTGATGTTTATTAAGCATCTGTACAGGCCTCAGGAGAATCATTATAACTTACTCTCCCCACCAAGCCAATTAGATAATATCTCAAATGCAACAGAAGAGGAAATAGCAACAGAAGAGAAAATAGTGGATTAAGTATATGTCATAAAGTCACACAACTAAGTATAGGGTACTAATGATAACTTAGAAATAATAGCATCAAATGAGAGTTTGGTTCCATCTAATAATGGAGATTTGGAGATAGCATTCAATGTCGAGGAATTATGACATACAGTTTCTTCTAAATTAAAGCTTTTTTGATTTGGAATGTTTTCAAATGCAAGCAGCAGAATATTTGGCTCATGGTTGCTTAAGCAAATAGCATCTTCCCTCTCCTCCCTCTCCCTCTCCCTCTCCCTCTCCCTCTCCCTCTCCCTCTCCCTCTCCCTCTCCCCTCATTGGCATATGCATGCATGCATGCATGCATGCGTACGCACACACACGCATACACACACACAAAGAGAAGGAGAGCAGTCCAGAGCAACTGAAGATGTTTAACAATATTCTGTGGAAATTGGCTCCTATTTTTCCATTCTACCATCCTTATGTGGAATCATTTTGCTCTTGGCCCCTCGGTCCTACACTATATTAGACATTATATTTATGTTCAAGGAACGGAGTGGGTGCAAGGGCAATGAAGCCAAGGTTTGGCCTGCTTAGTCTATTTTTGTTTTGTTTTGTTTTAGTAAGGAAAGCAAAATCTGAGAAGCTTTACTAAGCACTACCACCTGCTACTTCTTTTTTCTTTTTATAAATATTGGCTTACAGCACTGTGTGAGTTTAAGGTGATCAGCATAATGATTTGACTTATATACACCATGAAATGATTATGATAATGATATTTGTGGTGTTTTTGATGATAGTCATCTGACAGGTGTGAGGTGGTATCTCATTGTTGTTTTAATTTGCATTTTTCTGATGATTAACAATGTTGAGCATCTTTTCATACGTTTGTTGGCGATCTGTATGTCTTCTCTGGAAAAATGTCTACTCACATACTCTGCCCATTTTTAGTCAGATTGTTTGTGTTATTTATGTTGAGTTGTGTAAGTTCTTGTAAATTTTGCATTTGAACCCCTTATGAGATATATCATTTACAAATATATTATTTCATTCAGTAGGTGGCATTTTTATTTTGTTGATGATTTCCTTCAGTGTGCAAACAAGTTTTTTAGTTTGATATGGTCCCATTTGTTTATTTTTGCTTTTGTTTCCTTTGCCTGAGAAGACATATCCAAAAAAATATTACTAAGACTCATGTCAAATAACTTACTGCCTAAGTTTTCTTCTAGAAGTTTTATGGTTTCAGATCTTATATTTAAGTCTTTAATGTACTTTGAATTTATTTTCATGCATGGTGTGAGAGAGTAGTCTAGTTTGATTCTTTTACATGGAGCTGTCCAGTTTTCCCAACACCATTTATTGAAGAGGTTATCTTAGCCTCATTGTATATGTTGGTTCCTTCATCATAGATTAATTGCGTATATGAGTGTGAGTTTATTACTGGGCTGTTTGGTTCCATTGATCTATGTGTCTGTTTTTGTTCCAGTACTATACTGTTTTGATTACTGTAGCTTTGTAGTGTAGTTTGAAATCACAAAGTGAGATAACAACTTCGCTCTTCCTTCTCAAGATGGTTTTGGCTATTGGGTTTTTTGTGTTTCCATATTTTAGAATTATTTGTTCTATTTCTGTAAAAAATACGATTGGTATTTTGATAGGAATTGCATTGAATCTGTAGATTGCTTTGGGTTGTATGGTCATTTGAACAATACAGATTCTTCTAATACATGAACACGGTAAAGTTTCCATCTGTTTGTGTCATCTTCACTGTCTTTCATCAGTGTCTTATAGTTTTCTTAGTACAGGTATTTTATATCCTTAGTTAGATTTATTCCTGGATACTTTACTCTTTTAGATGAGATTGTAAATAGAATCGTTTTCTTAATTTTTCTTTCTGGCAGTTACTTGTTAGTGTTTTGAAATACAACAGATTTCTGTATATTAATTTTGTATTCTGCAACTTTACCAAATTCAGTGATGAGCTCTAGTAGTTTTCTGGTTGCATCTTTAGAATTTTCTATGTTTAGTATCATGTCAACTACAAGCAGTGGCAGTTTTCTTTCTAATCTGGATTTCTTTTATTTCATTTTCTTCTGATTGCTGTGGCTAGGACTTCCAATACCATGTTGAAGAAAAGTGGTGAGAGGGATCATCCTTGTCATGTTCCTTATCTTAGAGGAAATAATTCATCTTTTCACCAATGGCTGAGATTTTTATCTGTGGAGTTGCCGTATATGGCCTTTATTTTCTTAAGGTGTATTTCCCCTATAACCACTTTTTTGAGAGTTTTTATCATGAATAGATGTTAAATTTTGCTGAAAGAGTTTTCTGAATCTATTGAGATGATTTTTATTCCTCAGTTGTTAATGTGGTATATCGAATTTATAAATTTGCATATGTTTAACCATCTTTGCGTACCTGGGAGAAATCCCACTTGATCATGGCGTATGATCCTTTTAAGGTATTGTTGAATTCCATTTGATAATAGTTTGTTGAGGATTTTTACATCTGTTTATCAGTAATATTGGTCTGTAAATTTCTTTTTTGTAATAGTTTTGCCTGATTTTTGTATCAGAATCATGCTGGTCTTGCAGAGTAAGTTCAGAAGAATTCCATGCTCTGCAATTTTGGGGATTAGTTTGAGAAAGAGAGGTGTTCACTCGTCTCTGAATGTTGTAGAATTCACTTCTAAAGCCATCTGGTCCTGAACTTCTGTTTGTTGGGATATTTTTAAATTACTGATGAAATTTCATTATTGGTAGTTGATCTGGTCATATTTTCTGTTTTTTCCTAGTTCAGCCTTGGGAGATTTTACATTTCTAGAAATTTGTCCATTTCTTCTAGGTTGTCCATTTTATTGGAGTATAATTGTTCATAGTAATCTCTTAAGATCCTTCATGTTTCTGTGGTGTTGATTGTAACTTCTCCTTTTTCATTTCTGAATTTATTGATTTGGACAACCTCTCGTTTTTACTGGGTAAAGATTTATCAATTCTGTTTATCTTTTCAAAGAATCAGCTCTCACTTTCATTGATCTTTTCTATTGTTCTTTTAGTCTCTATTTTATTTATTTCTGCCCTGATCTTTATAATTTCTTTTTTTTACTAAATTTAGGTATTAGTTGTTCTTTTTCTAGTTCCCTTGAACTAGAAAACTAGTTCCAGGTTTTGAACTGGAACTTGAACTAGTTCCCAGGTGTAAGGCCTGGTTGTTTATTTGAGATCAGCTTGTATCACTATAAACTTCCATCTTAAAACTGCTTTTGCTGCATCCCACGGATTTTTGAATTGCTGTCTTTGTTTTCATTTGTCTCCATGTATTTTTTATTTTTTCTTTGATTTCTTCAGTGATTTATTTTTTGTTTAGTAGTATATTGTTTAGCCTCTACATGTTTGTGTTTTTTTGCTTTTTTTTCTTGTAGTTGATTTCTAGTCTCATAATATTGTGGTTGGAAAAGATGCTTGATATAATTTCAGTTTCCTTATATTTACTGAGAATTGTTTTGTGGCCTAGCATGTGAGATATCCTAGAGAATGTCCCATGTGAGCTTGAAAAGAATATGTATTCTGCTGCTTTTGGTTGAATGTTCTATTTACATCTATTAAGTTCAATTGATCTAATGTGTCATCTGAGGTCAGTGTTTTATTACTGATTTGTCCATTGATGTATGTGGGATGTTAAAGTTCCCTATTATTGTGTTACTGTCAATTTCTCACTTTATGTCTATTAATATTTGTTTTATGTACTTAGGTGCTCCTATGTTGGGTGCATTATGTTTACAGTTGTTATATCTTCTTGGATTGATCCCTTGATCATCACATAATGTCCTTCTTTGTCTCCTGTTACAGTCTTTGTTTTGAAGTCTATTATGTTTGATATAAGTATTGCTACCCCTACTTTCCTTTCATTTCCATTTGCATGGAATACCTTTTACCATTCCCTCACTTTCAGTCTCTGTGTGTCTTTAGATCTGAAGTGAGTCTACTGTAGTCAGCATATACATGGGTCTTGTTTTTGGATCTATTCAGCCACTCTGTGTCTTTTGATTGGAGCATTTAGTCAATTTACTTTTAAAGAAATTAATGCTAGGTACGTACTTATTGCCATTTTGTTGATTGCTTTTGGATTGTTTATGTAGTTCTTTTTTATTTCTTTCTTCTTTTGTTCTTCTTCCCTTGTGATTTGATAATTATCTTTAGTATTTTGTTTGGATTCCTTTCTCTTTTTTGTGTGTGTATCTATTATGGATTTTTCATTTGTGGTTACCATGCAAATTTATATAGAGCAGTGTGTGTGTGTGTGTGTGTGTATGATTATTTTAAGTGGCTCATGTCTTAAGTTCAAATGCATTGTAACAACTCTGAATCTACTCCCCTCCCATGTTTACTGTTTTTGACATCCTATTTTACAGCTTTTTGTTTTGTGTATACCTTAACTACTTATTGCAGATATAGATGACTTTACTACATTTTTCTTTTAACCTGCCTACTAACCTGCCTACTTTACATGCTTGATTTACTACTTTTGCTGTATATTTGCCTTTAACAATGAGCTTTTTTCTTTCATAATTTTTATTTTTCTAGTTGTGGCCTTTCTTTGATTAGAGAAGTCCCTTTAACATTTCTTGTAAAGCTTATTTCCTGGTGTTAAACTCTTTTAGCTTTTGCTTGTCTGTAAAACTTTTGATCTCTCAATCAAATCTGAATGAAAACCATGCTCTGTAGTGTGTTCTTAGTTGTAGGGTTTTCCTTTAAATCATTTTAAATATATTGTACCACTGCCTTCTGGCCTGCAGAGTTTCTGCTGAAAGTCAGTAGATAACCTTATTGGAATTCCCTTGTACATAACTTGTTGCTTTTCCATTGCTGCTTTTAGTAGTTTATTTTTTTGTCATTTATTTACAGTGTGTCTTGGTGTGGTCCTCTCAGCATTGATCATGTTTGGTACTCTCTATAATTCTGGGAACTGGATGTCTGTTTCCTTTCCCATGTAAGAGAAGTTTTCATTTATTATGTCTTCAAATATGTTCTCGGCTCCTTTTTCTCTTCTTTGCCTTCTGGGACCCCTATAATGTAAATATTAATAGCTTAATGTTGTCCCAGAGGTCTCTTAAACTGTCCTTATTTCTTTTTATTCTTTTTTTTTTCCTGTTTAGCGTCAGGGATTTCCACTACTTTGTCTCCCAGATTGCTGATCTGTTCCTCTATGTCGTCCAATCTGATGTTGATTCCTTCTAGAGTATTTTTTCTTTCAGTTATTGTATTCTTCATTTCACTTTGGTTCTTTTTTATATCTTCTAATTCTTTGTTAAAAACATGTAACTTCTCATTCTGTTCATCTAATCTTCTCCTAGGTTCTTTAAGTATCTTTATAATCATTACCTTGAAGTCTTATTAGGTAGATAGTTTATCTTCTCTTATTTTAGTTATTTTTCTGGGGTTTTATCTTGCTTCTTCATTTGGAACATATTCCTCTGTCACTTCATTTTGCCTGATTTGCTGTTTTTATTTCTATGTATTTGGAGGTTTGTTTGTGATTCCTGATCTTGAAGAAGTGGCTTTGTGTAGAAGATATCATATGCATCCAAGCAGTGAACTCCCCTTTTGTCACCAGAGCTATGTGCTCTAGCTGTGCACCCTCTGTGGGCTGCATGGGTCCTTCTCTTGTGGGAATCTGAATACTGTGGGTGGTCTGGTATGTGTGGCAGGCCCCCAGTTTGTTTGGTTGCCAAGTTCTGCCTTGTGCTGAGGCTGCTGGTACACAAGGCCAATTCATGAGGTAACTCACTGCAGAGTCCCGAGGGTCACAGGTCTATTGCTGGTCCACTGGTGGGCAGAGCTGAGTCCTGGGATGGATAGTTGCAAGGCTGGATTTCCTGGATCTAGTGTCAGCCCGCTGGTGTGTGAGGCCAGTTCCTGAAATGGCTGTCTATGCAGTCTGTGGGGCTCAAATCTGGTGTTGGTCACTGTTGAGTGGGGCTGGATCCTGGGGCAGCTGACTGAGGGATCCAAGGTGTCTTGAAGCTGGTGTTGGCTTCCTGGTGGGTGGAGTTGGGGCCTGGGGGGGATTCCAGGGCTGTTGTTGGCCTACTGATGGATAGGGCCAGAGCTCAGGGGGTCCCTGGGCTAGTGCTGGCCTGCAGGTAGGTGGACTGGGTGCTAACATGGCAGGCTGCAGTGCTGTGGTGGTCTTGGAAATGGTGTCTACCTGCTGGTGGATGGGGCTGTGAATCAGGTGATCCTGGGGCTGGTACCTGTCCACTGGTGATAAAACTGGGTCCTGTCACTCGTGCTGGCCCACTGGTGGGTGTAGCCAAGTCCTGTGGTCTCTGGCTGATGTCCTAGGCCCTGTGATGGATGGGGCTAGTTCTTGTGGCCATTGTGGGCTCAGGCAGTCTTAAGACAACTGGCCTGCTGATGGGTGGGACTGTTTCCCCATCCACTAGTTGCTTGGTCTGAGCTATCCCAGTAATGGTTCTGACAGGTTGGTGGGTAGGGCTGCATTCCAGCACTAATAAGCTAGGGGGAGAATTCCAAAATGGTGTTTGCCAGCAATAGTATCCTCTTAGGAGAACAAGCCCCAAAAACTGGCTGCCACCAACGTCTATGTCTCCAGGGTGAGCTCTAGTTGCCTCTCGCCTCTCTGGGTGTCTCCCCAGAATCAGCACATGGGTCTGACCCAGGCTCCTTTCAAATCATTACTTCTGTCCTTGGTTCTGGAGCATATGAGATTTTGTATGTGTCCTTTAAGAGTAGAGTTTCTTTCCCCCATGGCCTTCTGTATCTCCCCAAAATAATCCCTGCTAGCCTTCATAGCCACATGTTCTGGGGGGATTGTCTTCCCAGTACAGGACCCCTGGGCTGGGGAGCCTGATGTGGGCCTCTTGCTCCTCGTGCCTTGGAGAGAACTTCTGCAATTTTAATTATCTTCCTGTTTGCAGGTTGCCCACCCAGGTATGTGAGACTTGACTCTACTGCATCTCTGCCCCTCCTACCTGCTTCATTATGGTTCCTTCTTTATACATTTAGATGCAGGTTTTTTCTAGTCCTCTGGTCTTTCTCATCAATATTTTCTCTGTAAATAGCTGTAATTTTGGTGTGTCCATGGGAGGAGATGAACTCAGGGTCTTCTTACTCCACCCTCTTGGCCACTCTCACCTGCTACTTGTTAATACATGAATATTTGGAGACAATTTTCCATGAGTCTCTTATGATTTTGCATGTTTGCAAAGGCACCAACAGTGTTTTGTTACATAAAATCGTTCAAAGGTATTTATGGAGGAAATAGCTTTGGGAAGTAGAATCTCCCAGCAGAGCAGAGGGCACGTTTGTGTGTTATCCAATAAAATCAATATAATATTATATCTACTTCTGGGATAAAGGACAGTCATATTTGATTGCAGCTTTTATAAAAGGTTGAGGTTTCCTAGGCTCAGAGTGCCTCTTCTGTAATGCAACCCACTGTGTGTTCTGGGTTCTCTTGACTATTACTGTATTGCCCGTAGGAGTTGAGGCTTGTGGAATCTGTGAGAATGACTCTACCTTGGCACCCTAGCAACCTTGCACATTTCTATGTAGACCACATAGGCAAGACTTGACTTCAACTTGACTAAGTCTTTGCAGAATGCCCTGTGATCCTCCTGGGACATGAGATCATGATGTTCGTGAAGAGCTGTTAAAAGGCCATTTTCTACTTGCTTCCCATTTCCCCTGGGATACTGTCATGAGACATTTGTTCTTAGTCTTCCAGTTTCTGATGAGCTATGAGGCTGTCTGCATTGCCTCCTTAGGGTACTGCTGCAGACTCTGAGACTGCTTAGCTACAGCATGACATCAGATCCTCTGCAAAAGGGGTTCCCAACACTCATGCTGTATAGTCATGTCATCTGTTTCCTTTTGTTTCAGTGCTATCCTAAGGGACAGATGACATAGACACAGGCACCTTTACTTCTCTCTTTTTGCTACCTATGTATGTGATGAACAGTCATAATTTTACAAGGGCTTTCCCTTTTGTTATTGGGCAAGTTTTACAGCCTTGCATTGGTAAAGAATCAGTACAAGAAAAGGATACTCTGACTACTGCTATTTTGTGAAAAATAATTGTCCTTTTTCTTTGATCCAGAAGATTTGTGTCTTCTACCAGCATCCAATAAACTGTGACAGGCACATTTGTTAGTTTGCAAATAGTGTAAACTATCAGATCTTTCAGAGTTCTTGACGATGATATTGACTAGAATTGTGTCATGGATATAACCCCAGCTGGATGATGGCTGGGAAGAAATGATTGTATACATAGCTTGAGTTCCCACCCAACAACATCTACCATATAAAGCTAAACTCCTAAAAATATAACAGAAGATATCAATATAAAGGCCTAATTTTAACTAGTTGCATACTTAAGACCTAGAGTAAAGTTCATAACTTGTCATAGTCTCCGTAGCCAACCTACTCCTATAGTTTACTTATCTCTTTGCTTGAAGCCTTTTTTTTTCTTTTAAATAAAGAAACCCTTCTTAAACTACATAAATAATTGACTGTTTTCAATGAACAGAATCTAGAGGGGATCAGGAAATATGTCTCAGAGCATTTAAAAACACTTTGGGTTCTTTCCTCTATACTTAGGAAGTCATTATCGGTTGAAGTTGGGAGCACTTAAACTGTTTTCAAGTTTTAAAATACAGATGTTAAAAAAAAATTATTAGTTTACAAAACGATCCTTTTAGGAGTTGAATGTTATTCAGTGCTAATTATAACTTTTAATGATTGTAAAGTGCCCCGGGAGACTTTAATGAAGATTGCAAGACTACATTTCTACTATAAATTTTCTTTTCCCATACACAGAGTAAGGATAAAGAAAATGTGTTTGAACACCCAAAGGACAGAGCTAATTGCATAAAGTTCACTAAATGTTAACAGTTTCCTAGTGACCCAGGAGTCATGTAAGGGAATCACAAACACGTGTTCTGAGAAATCTTTGGCAGAATTAGTTCTCTGGAGTTTAAAAAAAAGGGCTGAGAAAAATTTAAACAATGATATCTCTTGCTTAGCCTGTAATAGATGTTACTTAAGTCAAAAGTACTGGGGAGAGACTATAATCTGTGATTCTATTAGGGTAACTTCCTGCTTGTTTCTAATTGACTTGCTGAAAACTGTGGTTTGCCAACAGTATACTTCTAAATTAAAATTGTTCACAAAATCTCAAAAGCCAGGGTCATTGGCATTGTAAGTTATATAATTAGTAGTCAAAGTACTCTTCCCTGAAAACATTATTTCTGGACTTAAAATACTTTATCTGAATTGCTTCCTAAAATGCTTCATTTGCACTCAGTCATTTAACATTTCTTTCTGCAATTCTTTGCTCTCTTGTGGTTCCTGCAGTTCAAGAGGCTAAGTGGTGCCATTTCTCTTAATTCTTGTCGGATGTGAGCATCATGTTACAGACGGAAGAATAAAGTGTTCTTCCCTTTGGAACTAGAGCAAGGCCCTTTGCAAGGTAAGTTATCTCTTCTACAGAATTAAATGGCTTATCAAGTTAAGTAATTTATCTCTAAAGCTGATCACTTCAAGTAAGTAATGTTTATCTCTTGCTTTATTTCACCATTGATACTTAAGATCACAGATGGGGTTTCGATTGTTTAAAATATCCTTAGGATATCCCAAAGAAGTTTCTGTGGGATAGAAACTTTCATTTTAAATCTATAAAATTATATTGGTGTTTTTGGAGGAAAGGAGAACATGATTTATGGATGGGTCAAATGGGTGTAAAGAAAAATGTCTTCCATATTCAAATATTAATCCATCTGTGAATCCTCACAGAGATTAAAGTCCAGACTGGACATGACCACTAATTCCAAAAAAAACAAAAAAAGTGGTTTTATCACTACAAGTGCTCTTGGCCTTGTTCTTGTAAGAGGTTTCAGGCATTTTGTCAATTTTCCAAATCAAACCAACAATTACAATACAATAATGGTCACAGTTTAATGAAGACCTAATTGCCAGGAACTTCTCTAAAGCCCATCCCATACTCCTGGGCATATATCCAGAGAAAACTATAATTCAAAAAGATACATGCACCGCAGTGTTCATAGCAGCACTATTTACAGTAGCCAAGACATGGAAGCAACCTAAATGTCCATTGACAGATGAATGGACAAAGAAGATGTGGTTCGATACATATTGTGAAATTTTTTGTTCTAGTTCTGTGAAAAATGCCAGTGGTAGTTTGATAGGGATCGCATTGAATCTGTAGATTGCTTTGGGTAGTAGAGTCATTTTCACAATGTTGATTCTTCCCATCCAAAAACATGGTATATCTCTGCATCTATTTGTATCATCTTTAATTTCTTTCATCAGTGTCTTATAATTTTCTGCATACAGGTCTTTTGTCTCCTTAGGTAGGTTTATTCCTAGATATTTTATTCTTTTTGTTGCAGTGGTAAATGGGAGTGTTTCTTTGATTTCACTTTCAGATTTTTCATCATTAGTGTATAGGAATGCCAGAGATTTCTGTATCCTGCTACTTTACCAAATTCATTGATTAGCTCTAGTAGTTTTCTGGTAGCATCTTTAGGATTCTCTATGTATAGTATCATGTCACTGTAGTGAGGTGGATGGACCTAGAGTCTGTCATACAGAGTGAAGTAAGTCAGAAAGAGAAAAACAAATACCGTATGCTAACACATATATATGGAATCTAAGGGGAAAAAAAAGGTCGTGAAGAACCTAGGGGTAAGACGAGAATAAAGACACAGACCTTCTAGAGAATGGGCTTGAGGATATGGGGAGGGGGAAGGGTAAGCTGTGACAAAGTGAGAGAGTGGCATGGGCATATATACACTACCGAACGTAAAATAGCTAGTGGGAAGCAGCCGCATAGCACAAGGAGATCAGCTCGGTGCTTTGAGACCACCTAGAGGGGTGGGATAGGGAGGGCGGGAGGGAGGGAGACACAAGAGGGAAGAGATATGGGAACATATGTATATGTATAACTGATTCACTTTGTTATAAAGCAGAAACTAACACACCATTGTAAAGCAATTATACTCCAATAAAAAGGTTAAAAAAAAAACAATGGTAATAAATACTCAAAATTCGTTATCTCCTTATTTTACTGCATTTTACTATAGGTTATGCTCTTCAGGTTTTTACATCTATTGTGTTTGTGTAGTCAAAATACTACAAAATGGTGGGAAGTAGAACACTTCTTCCCAACTCTGTATTCAGGGACTTCATATTGGAAGCTTGAACTCAGTCACGATGGTAGTATAACACCATAGAAATCAGCAAACGCTACAAATCAGGACTTGATATATTGTTTTGTCAGTTGTTTCTAGACTTAAAAAAGGGATAGAGAAAATGCTAATAATGCAGATTAAACTTAAAAGTAGGTAATGTCTATAGCCATAAAAAAGAAAAGAAAAGAAAAAGAACATGTTGTATATATACACAATGGAATACTACTCAGCCATAAGAAAGAATGAAATAATGCCATTTGCAGCAACATTGATAAACCTAGAGATTATAACACTAAGTGAAGTAAGTCAGACAGAGAAAGACAAATACCATATGATATCACTTATATGTGGAATCTAATATATGACACAGACATACTTAATTACAAAACAGAAATAGACTCACAGACGTAGAAAACAAACTTATGGTTATCAAAGGGGAAAGGGGGTAGGGTAAATTAGGAGTTTGGGATTAGCAGATACAACTCCTATATATAAAATAAATAAACAACAAGGACCCACTATATAGCACAGGGGACCGTATTCAGACTGTAAAAAAAAAAACCATAATGGAAAAGAATATATGTATACATGTATAACTGAATCACTTTGCTATACACCAGAAACTAATACAACATTGTAAATCAGCTATAATTCATGGGAAAAAAAGACTGTAATAGTGGACTAGATTTGTGAATTGATCCTTATATATAAATTGCACATTTCACTTTCTATAATTTCTACATTTATAGTAAAGTATGAAAATTGAGATTTTCTATACTTCAAGCAATTCATTTGCTACAATTAATTTAAAAAAAAATCTAAAATAATGTCTGGAGAGCTCTTCCTGGGCTGTGTAGGATAACTTTATCACTGAGTATGTGGTCTATGATAGGCAGGTTTTCCATAAAAAATTCATCATTCCAATGTCATGAAAACCAGGAAGCAGGCATAATGATAGTTGTACGCTATTTAACTGCTCTATTTCTTTTTCATTTTTTTTTCTTTTGGTTTTCTGAGAATAAGTGTGGAGAAACTGTGACTATTGATTAGGGGTAAATGTCAACATCCTTTTATTAGTCTGATGTGTAGACAGACGATTGTATATGGAAAAGGTAGGCTTCCTTGAGAAATTGTGAACAAAGTCAAAAAAATATTATTCCAATTAAATGTAATTGATTTAAATTATTATGTAATGATATATTTATAAACAATATTTACACAGATTAAGAAAACTATTTTATTCTTTCACTCCTCTTGAAATTCTGACATGATGATTTTATAACTTGCTTTAGTTAAAACTAAATGTTGTTTTCAAAATTTTTTCAAGGTTAACATACTGGCAAACCTATCAGTTTTTAGAAAATTCTATGGATAATCATAGAATGCAAGACTAAGAAATCTATGAAATATAATTTGTATGATGGAAACTTTTGTTTTCTGAAAGCTTCTGTTCACTACCTGTTGTATCATATATTTGATGATGATGAACACCTACGATTTCTAGAAAATGACATAAAAGGTACTCTTCCTTTTTCATTATATAGAGGGCATTCCTGTAATTTTCCTTCTTTCTTATAGTTTTATTCCTTTACCTTCTTACCAGCTCCAAAGGTGTTTTTTCATTTGCTTGTTTACTTGTTGGGTTTGTTGCTCTATGTGTTTGTGTTATTGTTTTTATCATTCCTCTCATTAACTTTATTCCACCTAAGTGTGCTACAAAGTCAAAACTAATTTTCTAGATTCCATCCTAGAAAGCTGACAACATCCTTTTAGTCCTTTGTGGGTATGTTAGGTTTTTCACATTCATCAGAAGAGAGCATTTACATATACACCCTATTATATTTAAAATAGATAACTAACAAGGACCTATTGGATAGCACGGGAAACTGTACTAATATCTTGTAACCTATAAATGGAAGATAATGTAAAGAAAAGAATATACATATATATGTATAATTGAATCACTTTGCTGTATATCTGAAACTAACACATTGTAAATCAACTATATTTCAATAACAATTTAAAAAAATAATTTACAAATACCTTTTTCTATGTAATATATACCATGTATCAGAGCATAACTTGATGCATTTCTAATTTTAAAGACTCCCTGGACTTCCCTGGAAGTGCAGTGGTTAAGACTCCATGCTTCCAATGCAGGGGACATGGGTTCAATCTCTGGTGGGGGAACTAAGATCCCACATGCCACACTGTGCAGCCAAATTAAACAAAACAATACAAAGAGACTCCCTTTTCCTCAGGAGTAGAATGAAATAAACAAAAAGAGGAATATAGAAACACAGCCCTATCACACTCAAATGATTAGAAGGAGACCTTCTCTTTGTACTCAGAATCTAAAGGTAAAGAAAAAGAGCTTAACATTAACAGTGCTCTTCTGCATAGCTTTTTAATTTTGTTTTCTGGAATGGGCTGCACTTGATAGGCTAAAAATAAAGTATGGCAATATTGCATTATTTTCAAATGTGTTCTCTCTGATTTTACTGTCCCTAGTCGTAAACATATATCAGAAGGTATTTCTGTAATTAGAAAAAAATTGGGTTTACTTATTAAAACATCCAGTAGAGTCTAATAGATATTTTCTAAAAACTCAGTCTCGAATACCAGGCCAATAATTTGCCTTTCCACAACTCAGTTCTTTCCTTTGGTTCAGGAATCATCAGTGGCAAAGGAAGAGTGGTCCACTCTGCCATATTCCCTTTCCACCCCATTTTCCCTTCTTATTATTCTAGGGTCTTGGCTGTGAGAGGACAGAAAGAGAGGTGCTAAGGTTATTTTATTTGCCTGTTGCTGTATTAATTATCTCTTTGGATGATATTTTCTGGCCATGTGCCTGCTGTTGTTGCAGACACTCCTGTGGTTGCTTCACTGCATTTATGTTTACTTTTCAACCCTCTACAGTGACATACTGCCCAATTCTCTGACTTGGGACATGACCTCCCCCATTGTGATCTGTGACAGCACCCTCCCTCTCACTGTGTGTTCTGTGGTCTGCCACACAGAATTTCTTACTTCTGAAGTTCCTCCACCCTGGTAACCCCTCCTAGGTTGGGTCCCTTCATAATGACTCAAGCCTTCCATTTCCGTGGACTTCACTTAGTCCATAGAATGCTACACATCCTAGTTCTGCTAAATGGTCAAAGTACAAATTTCCAAATGACAGTCTCTTTATTCCATGTTTGCAAACTGTTGCAGCTTGCATTTAGTCTTTATATTTTTCACTTGATAAGCAGAACCAGCAGCTGTGCTCACACAATTCCCAGCTTCCAGGGTACAAATATCCCTCTGTACTCAAAAGTCTCTCACTCTATGTGGTGGGCCGAATAATGACCCCCTCCCCAAAGATATATATGCCCTAATTCTCAGACCTTGGAAATGTGTTAAATTATGTGGCAGAAAGGACTTTGCATATGTGATTATATTAAGTATCTTGAAATGGATAGATTATCCTGGATTTTCCAGGTAGGCCCAGTATAATCTCCAAGGTCCATGTAACAGGGAAGCAGAAGGGTAGAGAAGGAAATGAGATGCAGGAAGCAGTGGTTGGAGTGTTGGGGACAAGGAATGCCAGCAGCCTGTAAAAATAAAAAAAGGCAAAGATATTTCCCCCTATAGCCTGCAGAAGGAATGAAGCTCTAGAGATACCTTGATTTTAACCCTATAAGACCCAATTTAAATTTCTGACTTGCAGAACAAAACAATAGTTAATTTGTGTAGCTTTAAACCACCAGTTTTTAATTTGTTGCAGCAACAATCGAAAACAAATACACTAAACTATTCAAGAAGCTATATGAAGATGGTTCTCTAGTTTCTGCAGCCCAGCAATTCTGTAACTCAAGACTGAAATCCTGGCTTTCCTTCTTGAAAACTATATATATATATATACCCATAATTTGGAAAGTAGAGGAGAAAAGTCAAAACACTCTCATAAAATTTATCAGTGAATCTCCTTCTGAATTTCTGGTCTTAAGTTTGATGGAGTGATAAAGATTAAGTTTCCAATTTCATCTGTTCTCTCCCTTGGTGATTCTGGCATAGATGTGTATCACACTTCTCAGTAATCTTAGGATGTGTGTAAATCAGATTCCCAGCAGCAAATAAATGGCACATTCAATATTTTTCATAAAGAGTTTAATAACAGGACAACTGACAAGTGTGTAGAAAGAGTAAAGAAAATCATAAAAGGTGGTGCAGAACCCTGAGGCTCTGACACCCTTATCAAATGAAGAGGAAGAATTTATCAGAAACTAGAGAAGAAAGTTAATGAGAGGCTGCCTTGAGAAGGGATGTGACCTTCCCTTGAAGTTGCAGTCATTCCAAAGTGACCCACACACCTTCCTTTCTTATACTTTCCATATCTGCCAGTGTCCCCCATTGGCTAAAACCGAACAGGAGCCAGAGGGCAAAAGAATCCAGTGTTTTTCATGTGATGTAGAGAGATGAATGGAGAAAGATGGAGAAAATTGGAGAGCAGTTATTGATGAGCAAATGAGAGACATCTCACACAGAAACCTTGTGAACATGTTTTCCAAGCTTTAGGCCTTCATCCAAAATTCTGGAGAATAGGAAAATCATGGTTCGACAACATGTAACAAATAATTACATGGAATAGGAAATGTAATAGAAGTATAAATGAGTCACTAAGGACACACAGAGGGGAAATTAAACTCCATTTGGAGATGCAAGATAGGTCTTTTTAGATTAAAAAACATTTGTCATTTGCAGTGATTATATACAGCTGTACTTCAAATGGATCATAAGAAGGGGATCATTTTATAGAAGAAAGTTTCTATTAGACCTCATGACTAAAACAGAAAATAAAGTATGAGATGCCTTGACTTTTTTATTTCATTCCTGACATTTCTGGCTCCAAATAAAATTGTATTATTTTAATCCTTCTAAAGAGGAGAGTCTGACTCCACTTTTGACACTTGAATGCTGACCACTTTTAGACCCCACTCCTCTCTTCCCCTCTTGCCCCACATGTGGACAAGCAAATAATGCCTGCTTGTGGCCTCCCTTACCACTGATGAGAAAGTTCAAACCATGGGAACTGCAGCCCACAAACCCTTCAGCCTGCTCCCCCTGCACAACCACAAGGAAAACCAAAGCCCCTCCGACCATTAAGCCATTTCTGGCCAGCTTAAATGACTGTTCTTCTCTTCAAAAAAATTTCCATATATAAGTAAAAAATCTTTTCATATCCCGTTAGTGTACGTGTGGTGTCATCGTGTGGACACATTAATTATGGATGGAATAGAGGTAACTCTTGTGCTCTGGGGACAGCCTGCAAAGCACAATAGTAAAGAGAAGAATTGGCTTAAAACCTTATCTTTAAAAAGATAAGTGATAAATTTTAATTAAATATATGCTTTAATGAAAGAAAATCACTAAATAATAATTGGTCCTTTATTCATCTGTGAGATATGCAAGAGACTTAAACACACTCTTTAACCATTGTACTGAGAATCAAAATTGTAATTCCATTTATTCATTCCATGTTTCCAATTACCGAATGCTTAATCAGCCTTGTATGTCCGAGATCTTGCCCTCACACCTGGCTATCCCATCCATTTACTCCCCAGCCCTTCCTTGTTCTGATATGGTGCCAGAAATACCGTCTTTTTATCTGCTCTTCAATGGAGTGGTTAATAATTCAACTTTCTTCGCTAAGGATACCTAAACTCTCTCTGCTAATTGCTCACTTGTTTTATGGTAAGGTCAGGTTCATTATAAAAGCAAACTTGATTCCTAAATGACATGCTGAAACGTGGGTAAGGAGTCAAGGAATGGGTTAGATTTTTTTTATGTATGTAGACCTCTGTTTAAAACTGACACGACCCCAGCTATTTTGACAGCTACAAACTCAATCACAATATTTTTCTGAGTGAGAGCAATCCTGGGCCATCTGCTTCCAACACTGACTTCTTTCCCAACCTCTAACCCTTACCATATCAGGTCCTCCTTCCATTTCCTTTTATGTTAGCTTATGCTAACTTCTATTGCTACACTGTTTACACTCTAGCAGTCTGAAAGTTTGAGGGAAAATGATGCTTTGGACCTCTTGCACTAATGCCATTGTAAAATGGTCACTTTGATTACTAAATTGCTTTTCAGACCTATGAAAGTCGTCTATTCCTTTTTCTTTATTTTTTCTCTGGGTTCTCATTTTTAACATAGGAACGGTAGCCTTACTTTACGTCAGCAGACTCTTGCTTGGTTTCACTGGTCAATATTATTACAGTGTTTTGAACGCTTTAAAGATTCTATAACCGTTGGTGCTGATTTTTAATTTTATGTCCCACAAATGGACACAGTTCATGTTATTTTCACGGAAGATATCTCATGGTATTATAATTTAAATTACTGCAAGTTTTCCCATTTCTTTCCTATAGTAGAGTATGATACTCAGTTATCATCAATGACAAGTAATGAGACCGAAAATGTGAATTCATGTTAAATGATCATCCTGTTTAAGAGTACCAGAGAATATCTCACATAAATCCCATTGCCTTATATATAGCTCAAAGGTGTAAATAAGAAGATCAGGAAAATGTATTCCACGAAAGCCAAAGGAAGACAATTATATAGTGAGGAAATTTAGCTCTACATCAGAAGCACACAGGATATGAAGAAGAATGTTTATGTAATAGGTGTTCAAATACACAAATATTTGTGAATAATGGAAAAAGCCTTTCTAGAATTTTTGTTCAGTAGTATAAAATGTGGAAAAAAAACTGAAACAATCTATTTGTTTATACTGAATTTAGTATAAGGGAATTTTTTTTAAACCCCAATAAATCCTTATTTAAATAGTTCAAACAGCCATTCCCAGGATTTTAGGAACTTGCATCTCCTCTCTGTTTTATTACAATGCCTAATCCTTTTTAAAAGCTATATCAGCTTTTCCTATTTTATAAATTGAATAAAAGTTCACTTATATATATATATATACTATAGTATATACTGTATATACTATATATATATATACTATAGTATATACTGTATATACTATATATATATATATACTATTTATATAATAAAAAGTTCACTTTACAAATAGATAGCTAGTGGGAAGCAGCCGCATAGCACAGGGAGATCAGTTTGGTGCTTTGTGACCACCTAGAGGGGTGGGATAGGGAGGGTGGGAGGGAGATGCAAGAGGGAGGAGACATGGGGATATATGTATATGTATAGCTGATTCACTTTGTTACAAAGCAGAAACTAACACACCATTGTAAAGCAACTATACTCCAATAAAGATGTTAAAAAAAAAAGTTCACTTTACAAAGTTCCCTTCAGGTAACTAGATATATCTTAGTGGGTCCCAACATATGATTTAAGAACATACTGTATGAAACACTGAAAGTCTAATGATGAAGTTATTTGTTTCTGTTTTCTCTCAATTCTTTTTTTTAAGCCGATTGTTTTGTTTTACTTTTATTTTCTTTTTCAAACTCACTTATTTGCAGTGAAGTAACAATTCTGAAGGTGTCCTTTCAACAGTGGCTTGAAAATGTATAATATCAGGAAGCTTAATAATTCAGCAGAGCAGAAAACATTCCATTAATTCTCACAGAAAAGGAAAACAACAACAAAGTTTAGTGAGGGAAGTTTTTCTTATAGGAAGCTATTAGAAATCCTTTCTTGTTGATGAAACTTTTCTAATTCATTGGCAGCTTTCTTAAATTAATCTGATATCATGTGTTGGCAAAGAAGAACACCTTCAGAATTATAGTTTCTAGAATATTACATACGTGTATATATAAATATATGGAATTTTATTAATACAGACTGTAAACTCAGTTAATATAGTGCCATTGCTTTTCTTTTATATTCTTTGTCATGAAACTGCCTTGTACTAGAATGAATGCCTCATATATTTGGGTAGTTAAATAGATGAGCTGCTTCATCTTGACCTTTGGAGAGGCTGTACTAAATTGGGGGCTCATTTCATTGCTTTTACCATTTACAGCCCTGTCTTCCAATGGCAAGGGTGTTCAAATGTTTTCTAATCACGCACGTACCTTTACCAAAAGGTCACAATACTAAAATGCTATGTATCAGGGATGGAAATTATGTTTCATTTCTCCCATACAAGAAATTCTAATTAGAAGTGCACTACATTCATTCTCTTGGGTCAAAGTTGGCCATGAGTATCATAGCACTGCATTGAGGACTATAGCGCGCGCGCGCGCGCGCGCACACACACACACACACACACACACACACACACACACACACACAGAGCAAGCAACATATTCTCTAGACCTTTATTGACAATATCATTTCTTTCAATATTTTGTACCTTTTTTCATGGACTTTGAAATACCCTTTCAGACTGTTCTTCAGAAGGTCTTTACTGCACAGCTAAGAAAGCAAACCAAAAAAACATTATGTTATTTTGTGGGTCACCTCTGGAGCTCATTTCCCCAAAGGAATATGCCATTCTACCATTCTACTCAATTCCACAAAACAGTAACAACAAAATCTGAGCAATATATATCTGTATGCTAGAAGCAAAGAAGAGCAAGTCCCCAGCCCTGACAGGAGGTTGATCAGAACACAATCTTGGAGAAAGCTAGGCAGAAGAAACATTTAGAAGGCAAAATGACACATGCACTAAACAGAACAAGAAACTTGCTGTGTAAGCATAAGGGAATAATAGATTTATTTATTTACTTATAGCTACTTACCTTATATAAACCTCATTTCTCTCACTTAAGACTAAATTTTTGAAGATTATTTTATAGATTGCTTATCTGTCACATTCTTCTTATCATTCGTAAAATATTTTCTTGTGTAGCTCTACCACAATTTGTTAAGCCTCTCCTTACTGACGAATATGTATGTTGTTTCAGCCTTTTACTATTCTAAAAACAGAGTAAATGCTGTATGTGTGTGTGTACACACCCATTTGCATGCATGTGCCTATATTTGTGTAAGAAAATTTTCCAAAATTAGATTTGCTATGTCAACAGCTAGATGACTTAAAAATGTGTGAAATATTGCCAGATTTCCTTCTGAGGATATTGAAACAAGTTAGGTTTCAACCGATGATTAATAAGTGCATTTCTTGCACTTTGGCTGCTAATGTCTACTCTTATCCATTTGATCTTTGTCAGTATCTTAGGAGAAAGTTATTAGCATACCATTCATAATATGTACACACACACACACACGCACACCCACACCCACTATTGTGCACTTTAGAAAAAACAAATTTGTCTTCCAGTACAAAACTATTCATTGTCTAAAGTTTACCCTCCCAGGTTATGAGGTTCCACTTCTATGCATTAACTTTGAGCTATTGTGTAACTTCCAACTCTGTAAGTTGTAGGTAACTGGGAGATATGTAGATTCTGTCCTGTCTATTAATGATTTAATTGACTTGCCACTACCAAAAATTACCTTTGTCTTAATATTCCTTTATCCCATATTAATTTAGGCTCTTTATATTTTTCCTTTGAATCAGTTAAAATATCTGCCTAGTTCTGTCATATCATTGAGTAAAACAAATGTTTTAACCTGATTTATATTTCTATATGAGTCATGATTTTATCTTATAAAAATTACATCTTAAAAGTATACAGGTATACAGGTATGCCATATAGTGTATGTGTGTGTGTATACACGTATCATACCTATCTATCCGTATCTATCTACCTATTTATAATTATGCATATTTTAATCATTTATATCAAAGAAACATTGCACTGGATGGAGTTAAACAGGCAGGGAAGACTTTAAGATTATAGAAGTAGGGATAAAAGCTATTGCAGTAGGGGAGAGGGATTTAACTCAACTCCATTGAAAGAAGAGGTTAGAGTGTTTTTAAGTGCTAGAGTCAGATAGTGAAAAAGTACTGCAGGGTGGACATTAGGAGGAAATTTGGTCTATGTGATTAGGCCCACCTCTGTCTGCAAATTTGTGCTTATTGAAGTTAAGCCCCTACCCTCCCATAGAGACTAGGAGATAGAGGCCCTAACTTTCTTGATGATTTCAAGGGGTGGTTCCCAGGTCCTTGAGAACATTCCTCAGGTGTGAAACTGATGAGAGGCTGGAAGAAATTTTACATCTGAAAGGAGCAGGGAAAGAAAATACAGTATGATGTTTTCTAGAGTAAATGCTCTAGGACAAGGGAATTCAGGGACCTAGGGTCAGGAAGGAGCTGTCTAAAGTTGAGTCAAGCTGAGGAAAACATTAAGGCAAGCTTGGTCATTTGTCAGGTTTCACACAACAAGCTAATAATAAAACTTAATTTTGACATGGCTCTCTGAATTTCTTTTCAGTACTCACCCTTGTTGCTAACATTCGTCATTCTCTTCCACTGCCCAGCATTTGACCTCCATTTCTGTGTTGACAATTCTGCATCTCCCATCACCTAAGCTGATAATACTAGTTCTTTACTTTCCCAGCTTTTCATGTTTGTAAGACTTAGCATATTCTGAAGGTTGCGCAAGTCAGATATGTCCATCCCATGATCTAAATCACAACGGAGGTGAACAAGCAGGGACTTATCATAACCCATCTTAGGAAGCATGGCAGCAGGAGCCGCATCTAACTGCGAGTGGGTATGGTAGCAGAAGTACTAGCTGAGGCAGTTAATGCTCAGGAGGTGGTACAAGCTTTCAGGAATAAATTCAAGGGTTATTTGGCATTATTTTTAGCATTTCTCTTAGGTATGTGACCCCCAAAGTTCGTTCTTTTGTTCTTCAAAAACTTGAGTCACTTACCTCTTTTAATAATTCCCTTACCTGCTTTAGTTAGCTAGAGTATGTTTCCAGTTCCTGCACCTAAAGTGCCAAGGCTATTCTGCTTAGCAATTGCTTCCACAGCAATAAGATGGTAACAAATTTACTCTTTAAGAAGGAAAGAAAAAGAATCTATATACCCTCCTTTATATATCATTACCTTAAGGGAGGTAAATCCAAACACATGAATTCTAAATTTTTTTGTTTTATTTAACACATTTAGTTTTTGTGATTTTTACTTTTTCAGAATGAGTTTTTTTATCTTGCTTTTATAGGTAAATCCTCTAGTTATATTTACTAAGGAAATAACAAAATGCCAGTCTGCGTTTACTAGTCTATGAGTTGCTCCAATTTGTTGGCATATTTTCAAAATGCAAAGGACATGAGATTTTTAGTGGAAAGCAAAATTGTTCACACTGTTGGCCCTTGTCAGATGAATACTTCAAGTGAAAACATTCAGGCAAGCTTCAAAGTTGTAACTATGAGTAATCCTCCTGATGACTCAGCCATTTAGCACTTACTCGGTTTTCTAAAGAGCCAATAGAGAGACTATTTGAAAGGAATGCACCTCTTCCTTAATTTTATTTTAATTACCTAAGTACCTAAGAGGCTTCAAAACATTGACCCATCTATATTACCTAGCTTGAACTCTGTCTGCACCACTATAAAATGCTTCTCTTTGCAGCATTTGTTTTTCTGTTGATTTTTAATTTTTTAAATTTCAGTAAATTATGCATAACATAGAATTTACCATTTTAATCATTTATAAGTGTACAGTTCACTGGCATGAAGTACATTCACATTGGTGTGTAACTATCACTACCATCCACCTCTAGAACTTTTTTCATCTTGCAAAACTGAAACCTTGCACTTTTTAAACAATAAATCTGCATTCTCTGTTCCACTCAGCCCCTGATAACCACCATTCTGCCTTTTTTCTCTATGAATTTGACTATTTTAAGTACCTCATATATGTGCGTACAGCATTTGTCCTTTTTGACTGGCTTATTTAACTTAGCATAATGTCTTTAAGGTTCATGCATGTGGTAGCATGTCTCAGAATTAATTTCCTTTTAAAGTTGAATAATCTTCCATTCTATATGTATACCATACTTCGTTTATTCATTCAATTGTCAATGTACACCTGGGTTGCTTCCACCTTTTGTCAATTGTGAATAATGTTGCTATAAACATGGGTATAAAGATATCTGTTTATGTCCCTGGGTTTAGTTATTTTGGATGTATACCTAGCAATGAGATTACTGGATCATATGGTAATTCTACTTTTAGTTTTTAGAGGAACTAACTTACTGTTTTCCATAATGGTTGCAACATTTTAAAATATTCTCACTACCAGTGCACAAGGGTTCCAATTTCTCCACATCCTTACTAATACTTGCTATTATTACTTCAAAAAATAATAAGCATTCTAATGAGTATGACATGGTATCTCATTGTAGTTTGGATTTGCATTTGCCTAATAATTAGTGATGTTGAGCACCTTTTTATGTTCTTTTGACTATCTCTGTGTCTTCTTTGGAGAAATGTTTATTCATCTTTGATTATTTTTAATTGGACTGTATTTTGTTGTTATTGTTAAGGTTTAAGAGTTTTCTATATATTTGGATACCAGTCCATATTTGATATACAATTTACAAATATTTCCTTCCATTCTGTGGGTTGCCTCTTTACTCTGATGATAGTATTCTTTGCACAAAAGTTTTGAATCTCGATGAAGTCCAGTGTGTCTATTTCTTCTTTTGCTGCCTGTGCTTTTGGTGTCATATACAAGAAATCATTGTCAAGACCAATGTCGTGAAGCTTTCCTCTTATGTTTTCTTCTAAGAGTTTCATAATTTTAGCTCTTGAGTTTAGGTTCTAGATCCATTTGAATTCATTTTTGTATATGATGTTATGTAAGGATCCAACTTGATCCTTTGCGTATGGATATCCACTTTTCTCCAGCACCATTTGTTGAAAAGACTGTTCTCTTTCTCAAGATTGTTTTGTCTACTTGGGGTCCCTTGAGATACCCTATAAATTTTAGAATGGATTTTTCTGTTTCTGCAAAAACGTTCTTGGGATTTTAGTAGGGATCGCATTGAGTCTGTAGAGTGCCTAGAGTAGTATTGGCATCTTAACAATATTGATCAAGCACGGAGTGCCTTTCCATTTATTTATGTCTCTAATTTCTTTCAGCATTGTTTTGTAGTTTTCATTTTGCAAGTCTTTCACCACTCTGGTTGATTCCTAAGTATGTTATTCTTTTTGATGCTATTGTAAATGGAATTAAGAAGGCTATTTTGTTCACTTTGAGGATAGACTTGTAACCTTATAGAAGTTTTGTATTTCTAAGGTGTCATGAAGTAAATGGCAAAATTGGAAATATAATTCAGATACTCTGCTTTCAACTCCAGTTCATTTTCTGTTACCTTCTAACACTAAATCCTGAAATATTATTAATTTTATGTACGAGAAAGTGGTAGTTGAAATATTAGTCATTTAGCATTAGGAGGACACTAATGATGTAAAGTTCTCCAAAATTCTGTGAATTTGCTACAAAGAAACTTTATGAGAGAATTCTAGTAATTTTTCTACATGGTCAAAGTGTTGAAGCAGAGTTCAAAACAAATAAATGACCTAGCCAAGTTCATATTGTAACTTTGAAGCCCAAATAAATTAAAAAGGTAAACCAATTAACCCTGTGAATGAACTCTGTGGCATCATCTGAAAATCGAAGACAGAATTTGAAAGCTAAAATCCAAGCTTTCTAAAGTTGAATGCAGTATGTCCCTATTGATAAAACCCAAATGTTTTCTGAACGATACAATCAGGTATTATTGCCTTCCTGGCTTGAGAGTTTATTAGTTATTGCTGGAATGTGAACAATTAATGCTACTGCAAATATGCAACATCACAATATAATTGATTTTATTTATCTCAATACTCAAAGTAATAATATGCAGCTCAATAATAAAAGCATATTAGGAGTAAAATCTTTAGGACTTCCCAGAACCTATTAGTGACTAATGAAATGTGTTTTAACAGTTATTCTGTTTTTTATAAATAAGATATTAATTGTCATCTATGAAATTGTCAAATATTTCTGTAACTGATCAAATGCCATGTTTGCAATTGTTTGGTGAGAGTTTTTCTTAGTAAAGCTGGCTGGAAATTAAATTGGTCTAAATTTTGTGAATGTTAACATGGTAATATGAGTCAAGAGCCTCCTTAAAATCCAGACTCTATCTGACTAATAATTTTGTAAAAGAAAAATATAGGAATACTATATTGATTTCATGAATTGTCCATTGAAGGAACCATATTGAGTTCTTTATAATAGCATAAACTGGAAACTCAAATTTTGAAATAGACTACTATGCTATTATTTAAAACAATGCTGCTGAAAACATTGACAGGATTAAATGGTAAAAGTATAACTTCAAGTAAAAAAAATTAGGATGAAATAATACATAACCAGATTATTCCATTTTGTAAAATAAGCTAAAACAAACACACCACATACTATGAACACCCACATGAACACACACTGGAGGGAACAGAGCTGAAGGAAACATTTAAAAATATGAATGCTGATTATCTTTATATATTAGCATTACAGTTTATAATTTTTAAAGTAATTTTCTTTAAAAATTTGTTTCTAAAAAAATCACATCTTATGTGACGATCTAAAATTTTATATTTATATATTTTATAAGTGAATCCTTTATGTTTAAAAGTAAATCTTACCGGGGGAAAGGGTGGAGGGAAGGGATAGTTAGGGATTTTGGGATTGACATGTACACACAGCTATATTTAAAAAGGATAACCAACAAGGACCTACTGTATAGCACAGGGAACTCTGTGCTCAATGTTATGTGGCAGCCTGGATGGGAGGGGAGTCTGGGGGAGAATGGATACAATGTATATGTATGGCTGAGTCACTTTGCTGTGCACCTGAAACTATCACAACATTGTTAATTGGCTATACTCCAATATGAAATAAAAAGTTAAAAAAAATAAAGCTATCACAAAATAAAATAGAAAAAGTAAATTTTTCAAATTTTGTCTCAGAAAATCAGCAAATCTTTTCATATATTATGTATAGTCACTTTATAGCAGTTTTCCTAGTAAATGAATAAAGTGTATATTTTAAAAATAAGGGCACATTTTCTGACAACATAAAACACAAAAAAAGCATATGTTTAATCCTCTTTCCCCATCTAATTATTTCTATTCTACCTTAGTGTTTTTCTTTAAGGTTAGTTTGCTACATTGGCAATACCTGTTTTCATACTCTTTCTTTAAATATATAATTTTTAAGAGATGAGCAGGCATTGTGCTATTTATTTTCCACATTGAATACTTTTGTTGATAGTTAATAATTCACCAATTGTGGTTTCTCTCTTTGAAGGGGGTTTTGGGATTTCCCTGAAGGACTGTAACCGCGGTCCCAGGATTCAGTATTTTTAAATTGAGGTTTCTGTACTATCCATGCAGAATGGAACTTCTGAATATTTAACAAGGAGAACTGATAAGCTGCAAACTGAAGTAATATAATAGCTTTTTAAAGGTTTTTTTTATATATAATTAATTATCTTTCTTCGTGTCATATTTAAATGTAGGACCAATCTGAGAAAAAAGTAAAGTATTTGAGGCACTTCTGTGTATGGGGAGAGGGGAAATGGAACAGAGATTAATTAGAAACAATTCAGTGAATCTTTAAAACAAATTATAGTCCTTGGATATTGTTGACTGAGGCAGGCCTCATTCAGATGGAGTCTGTTACTCCAAAAGCAAATAGAAAACTGGATGCTAAGGAAATGATCACAAGCTGGAATTCTGAATTAACCGCCATCCTTAAAGTTCCAGAGTAAATGTCTGTAATTTTGTGCACACCAAGACACTTCACAAAATCAGCATGTGAGAGCTAGACAGGAACTCAGGCATCCTGTGTTTTTCTTGTAGATATGGAAACTGGGGTTCAAGAAAATAACCTGCATTCTTTAGCATTAGCGTTCTAAAGAAAAACAAAGTTTTATTTACAACTTATCTTTGAAGTTTAACTATAAATCTTTATGAACATAATCGTTGTTGTCCCCGAGAAAATTATATCTTACTTGAGTCAACTGAGATACAGGCAGTTACAGCAATAGTTACTCATTACCATTTCAGTTCTATCTCAGTATCCAAATTGAAAGGCAAAGCATAAACGACTGCTTGTGTTTGAGGAAAGAAGCACTCGTCTGAGCAACTATTCAGAGACCAGATATACAAACTGACAACGGTCAAACCATATGTACAAAACAGAACTCTGACCCACAGTCTGCAGCAACCAATTTTAACAACTGTAGACTAAAAACAGTCAGGACTTGGTCCTTAACTACTAGCTTTCCTAATCATTTGCCGTTACTCCAATTTAGAACCAATCAGAGAAAAACAAATATGCTCCCTTACCCAATCACGTAGGACGTCTCCTCTCCAGCTCACCCATGCAAACAACTTCCAATCAGAGCATAAGTGAAGCCTTCCCTTTTTTCCACTATAAAGCTTTTATACTACCCTGCCTGCATTTGAGTCTCTCCCAAGTGCAAACAATGATGGCTGACACCCTTGCTTTAGCAAACTCTTAATAAATAGCTTCTGCGTGTTCTCATTTGGGTGGTCTTTGCTTATTGCCACAATATATTTAAATGACCAAATAGTTTATTGTCTAATTGTAACCACTGGTGAGAGTGAAATAAAAATGAGAGTGAAATAAATAAAATGTTATTAATAGAAACCTCAGTATTCTAGATATAGTCTAGGAGTTTCTGGATAAATTTGGATGGTTAATCTGATCCAAGAAAAACAACCAGAGACAGAGAGCAAACCCATATTGTGCTTGATTGGATGGGATTAGACATCTCTCTTCTCCTTTTTCCTTTTCACCAATTCTGTTTCTCCGTTCTTTCCTTTCTACAAGTCCCTAGCCCTCCTTTTCTTAGAGTCATTATGTATACTTTAAAAACAATCAGCTGTTTTTACGGAATAAAATTAGATAATCCATTATGACATTAAAATCTAGTTGTATCAACCATTTTATTAACAAGATCAATTCATTTGTTAACAACAAAAGTGTTTGCAGTTAACTTTTTTGGTAAATATGGAGTTGGTAGAGTCCAATCAAATAACAAGAGTGAGAAAAAGGTGGAGAGAGAGAAATGAAGAGAGAATGATTTACAATTGTTGTATGAGTGTGTGTGTTACAGTTGGCCACTCCCCTTTTGCACTTTGAGCTCACGGTAATGGTGCATTTCTATTATTTTACTTTATTTTGTTTTCTATAATTCCTTTAGACTACATTGAAAAAAAGGGATAGACAAATACTTATGCTCTTACTACTTAACCATGTGAATCTTCTCCCACTGTTTGTGGTAATAAAAAGCTAGCCATACATTATTGCTGGCTATAGCACATGTTTGAGTTAATGAGGAGATGATTACTGTCTAAATAGCTCATTCCTGTTAACTTCTCTATAGTTCTCTTCAATGCAAAGGTCATCAGCACATTCTGACATTCTAATTAGTTACAGGGCTGAGTTTTCCAAAAGCATCAGGATCAGCAGGAGGAACTGCCAGGGTTTGACTTTTCCAGAAATAAACTCCCCTTAATTAATCATTGTGTATCATAGCAATTAAAAGTTGGGAACAGGGGCATCTGAATGATTAAGCAGAGTACAGCCACATGGTGGTTAAGTTGAACCATGATCTGGTTTCATTCCAACTTAGTCAGGATTTTTGGTTTATTTTATCACTTGTACAGACACGAAGTGTTTACCTCTTCAAGATATTGCAGGATACTCAGAATAATTTATCAAGCAATATATATAAAATGGCCATCACCAAAGAGCAATTCCATATTTTGTACCTTTTTAATGTATCAAAATGTCCATTATTCTGCAGGAAATAAAAGTCAATTTTCAAATACTTCCTGTCTGTACTAACAGTTATTTGTTGAAGAGAACATGTCTTCTCTATGAATTTTCTTGTTAGCCTACATAACATAAATTTGAAGCTATAATTGGATTATGAATGGAGTAACTAAAGGAAAGTGGTGTTTTACTGTTACCAAGCAATACTGGAAAAAAAGAGGAAATTAACACCTCACAGAGATTTTATTTCTCAAAGCTTTTATAGCATTGTTAAGAGCCTAGTTATGCCAGGCTCCAGCATACAGGCAGGATAATTCCTGTTTAATAAGAGAATGGCTGATTTATCCTAAACTTGAATAGTAAAATACAAAAGGACAATCCCTGTCAGGCACTTGTCTTGACACAGAGGTATTCTTCATAATTGTCATTGTACTGCAAAGATCTGAAAGCTGATGTGTTTCTACTGCAGATATTCTCAAGCAGCACAAAAAATACCTTATCCTTTATGTATTATATTATTAGAATATACAGAAATCTGCAAGATTCTGCCCCAAGTCCTTATTTACTGCAAAGATGCTGTTTCCATATTTAGCACCAAGCATATCATAGAAGAAATCTCACTGTTAAGTCAGCCTTTTTGATAGTTTATTTTTCCCTGTTGGCTTCTAAATAGTTTCAAAACGGAAAAGAAAAATTAAAATTTAGACATTACAGGTTAGAGAATATTGCAGATGACAGATTTTATTCTCTTCTACAAGCTGGCACAGCTCCCACAATGTGGGAGCTTTTGCGGTCAATACTTAACGCATTTTGGACCAACTTCCCTTCTAAATTATACCATGAGCAAATCACATTAACTTTTCAAAACTATCCAGTTAATTCAAGGTCAGGAACCCCTGGTATTTATTGCCTGATACAGCATGGTCGGGCACACTGGCAGGCACACAGTCAGTATACTGTCTGAGAATTGAAAGGGAATTTAGCAAGTAATGATTTATCTCCCACTCCATGCCCCCCCCTCCAGGGAGATTTAAAATTCCATAATATGATTTCGGAGGATCCTTGCAGGTCTCTAAATGGACTCAGACTACATATATTTTATGAAGTAAGTAATATTGATTTTTAATGAGAGATATGACCTTTCTTCTCTAATGTATCTGAGATCTTTCAAGATTTTCATCCTCAAAAGCGACAGATATACTTCAAGGAGATATTAGGTTCAGACTGTTTCAAAAATGAAAACTTGCCCTCAAATGGATATCCTATGACCTTGAGTCCATGTATACACTTTTCAGGGTATGTAATTTGATAAAGCTTTGTTTTTGCTATTTATTGAATAGTATTGGTAGCTAAAAGAGCTTCCTAAAATATGTGGTGTTTCATAGAGTTTAGGAGCTGCATATTTTATTCCTTAGAGTAAGAAATGAACAAAAAAATGTGTGCTTAAAAGTAAGTTTTTGAAAACTGAAATTATTCTCTTACAGATTATATTTTATAATCCAGAGTTTTTAAAAAAAGATATGCATGCATAGATCATTCTATCAAATATATATAAATGCAGTTTTATTTCTTAGATAGTTTATCCTTATATGAAGTTAATAAAAATATTTTTCATTCCTTAGAACAAGAAATGAAAAAAATGGCTGAAAGGCAGTATTTAAAAAAATTGAAATCTGTAATATGTGTATATATTAATCTATTTATTCACTTATCCACCTGTCTTTGTTTTTAGAATTTCTATTTATGTGTGATAATCTGGGCGCTTCAGTGGGCTTTGTATGTCTAGATGTGAGTCTCTTTTCTTTCGTGCTTATCAACACTTGATGAGACCATTCAAAATAAAGACTCATTTATTTACTCAACTCTTGCAAATAATATTCTTTCTTTATTTTTCCTATTCTCTTTTTCTGGAACTCCTTTTATTCACATGTTAGAGAGCATGGATCTATAAATTTTGCTTTTTATTTTTACTTATTTCTTTTGGTAAGACACACTCATGTCAGACTCTAACTCAATGCTAGTGACACAAATATACAGTTAACTGAAATGATTCTGTATCCAGTAAAGATAGTTATTGTAACAACATCACATTTCTGCTACAGTAAAGACAATTTCTGTGGTAGCAGTAGCAGAAGTTGTGGCACTATCAAGCTCCCAGGGCAAATGTGTCAATAAAACAAGTTATTATGTCTACTAGTTTCCTTTATGGAACAGTTATACAACCAGATTTTAGACTTTGTTGTTTTTTAGCTCACCGTAGGATTTAATAGCTTATCAGATAATTCTGTGAGCTAACCAATGTTCTTTAATAAATTTATTTTTCTGATGAAATCAGTGAGAAACTGTTTCTATTCTTCAAAATCATGAAACTTGACTTTTTCAGATGCCAACGCCTAGTGCAGCCCTGTATGTCTCCCTAAGTGCTTCAGTGGATATGAGTGATTTTGTCTATAGAGTGAAATAGGAAAGAGTCAGTTTCCCTGATACAACTATTGAGCAAACATACCTTCAATAATTCCCTTTCAGCAACTTTTTCAGGCGGAACTGTATGTATGTAACACCTTGCCTAGAGCCTCTGGGGTTTCACTGATAACACCAGCCCCACTTCTTCAGAAGTTACTGATGGATGTGGTCTAACAGGAGCTTCCTTTCTCTACTTTGTTTTCCCAACTGATGCCTATCTACCAGTTTGTTTTTTTTTTACATGCAATAGTTTTATTTTAGACATGCAAGGAAAGGTATTTCAGAATCTACTAGTTTAAAGCAAGCAGCTGTATACAAATAACAAAAGAAGCAACATCTTGTTACAGCTGGGCACACAGCATCCAAGGCAAACAGGCATAAGACAATGCATATTTATGCAGCATTAAAACCAGATGAATGACATGTTGTAGGGCTAGGGGAGGGATAGAGGCCAAAAAGGGAAACAAAAGACCTATGTTTCCCAATGCTATCAATGTATAATGCTAAATTTCTCATTTGACCGCCCACCCAGGTGCTTCAAATGTCATGTAATACAGTGAGAATGGTAAGAATGGAAACAACTGATCTGCATACCTGCCTAATACACATTTTCACAGGTCTTCTTTCAATGGTAAATCAGTTTGAGCATCTTTTGAATGTATTGTTTAATGATAGGTTACTGAACTCGGGCTTTAATCTCTCTAGACATAAACAATGAATTATTTGGTAATTTCCCCTTTGTAATAATATATGTTGCATGTTTTATTAAAAGTATACACAAAAATGATCAATATTAAAGATTTTCATATTCAGAAATATGAAACCATATTTAACAAATCATTAAGTATCTAAATGCAGACTTAATTATAAAAACATAACTAGTAAAATATTAGTATTTAAACAATATTAGAATCTTAACTATATAAAATAAAGCTCATATTAATACTTTGAAAGGATTACTTACTATTGAACAATAGATATTGCAGAAGAGACTTTTCTGACATAGCTTTCTAATAGTTCTTAAAGGGATTGCTTGATATTGTATAGCACAAATGTGATTCAATAAATGTGGCATTATAAATTTCTTAGAAACTGTGAAGGTTTTACCTTAAATATTATATAATCGTACAGATTTCACTTGTATTATTTCCAAATACACTTTTATGTGATACATTAGGAAACATTTGCTCATATAGACTATACAGAAAACATGAACTCTCCTGTTCATGTAACCTCCTCTACAGTCTTCTTTGCAATTTTATTTTTTCTTGTATTTCTAAACAATAGTGAGGTTCCAGATGAGTTGGGCATTGTTCAGTCCACCATCATGAACCAGATGTCAAGGCAATTATTTTAGAAATAATCATATTGCATGGTTAGATGCCTACTGAATTCACTTCCCAACACATCTTCCAAATATAGATTCCTGTCTTTAAGATCTCTATTGTGCTTTGTACATCAGTTTTAGAAGAAAGAGGTAGTAGGAACTTAACTCCTCCAAATGTAGTATTGAGTTAAGAAAAGAACAAGTATGGAGTGATGATTAAGCCTATAAGAAGGTAAACTTAAGAGCAGATATCACACATTGCCCTTATATCTCATAGGATACTGTCATCCATCAAAAGATTAATCCTGCTGACTCTGTATTTTGATTGTCAAAAGCTTTTGAAATCTATACCATCTCTAATCATAAAAATTCAGTCACCTTTCCTGAATTTACCACTTGACATTTAGTAGATTACTTTGCATTGAGTCTAGTGATAAAGTTATGTCAAGAAATGATGCAAAAATTACCCTATCCTGTTATTTTAGATTTTACGATGATGAGGTGAAGAGTGTAAATATGGTTATAATTGGAAAAACTGCCCCTTTGTGAAGACCCTGTGAAGCCCATTGGCAGGAAATGTTGGTCTTGAATTTAATCAATAATAAAATAACAAAATTTACATAGTTTACAATTCAATATTTGTATAATTTGTAGAAACTGGCAATTATGTAAAAAATAGTCCCTGAATTTAACCAAAGGGGCTGACATCCATAAATAAACATGAAAAAATAGAGCAACAAGGATAGCTTCTTAGACCCAGCACAGATACAGAATATGGCCTGGAATTAGCTGGTTTCAGGGAAATCGGTTTTATTTATAGAACTGAAGAATATAAGATTTCTAAATGTCACTTAGAATTTATCATTTTATTATTTCACTTAGCATATTCATACTATAGGTAAATTGTGTCCCAGGATCTGTCCTCAAAAACAAGAAAGTGGAGTGTGGTTAAATAAGTTACTATTTTTCATCATTAAAATAATAAATTCATATTTACTCAGAAAAACATGCTAAAGGAAGAAAAGTAGGTTTTCAAAATCAGACTTTCAATGTGATCCCATTTTGGCCATATATGTTACTAAAGAAAAAAATTGGAAGAATATCTGGTGACTATTAGTAGTTTTCATCTTTGTGTGGTAAATTAATAGGTTATGATAATATTTATTTTGATTTTTAAATTTTTATACAATAAATACATATTATTTATAAAATAAGATATAATGCATATTTTAAATGTTACATTTTGGTAGAACCCCAGGTGGCTTCTTCCAAGTTTATTTTTTCATGTCTCACCTTGTCTGCGTCTTTTTTTTTTTTTTTTGCGGTACGCGGGCCTCTCACTGTTGTGGCTTCTCCCGTTGCGGAGCACAGGCTCTGGACGCGCAGGCCCAGCGGCCATGGCTCACGGGCCCAGCCGCTCCGCGGCATGTGGGATCCTCCTGCACCGGGGCACGAACCCGTGGCCCCTGCATCGGCAGGTGGACTCTCAACCACTGCGCCACCAGGGAAGTCCATCTGTGTCTTTTTGATTTAGGGTTTTGACCATTTGGGCTGACGATCCTTGTGAAAAGCAGTACTCAAAGGCTAGTGTCCCATTTGTTAATTCACGCTGTAGATAAAGCCAGTTTTAATTTACTAGAACTTTACTAGTATGACATGGAAGGAGAAATTCTCTCTTGGGATACTTGAAACAGAATCATAAGGAGTTCACAAATAGTAAGAGTCGCCAAAACAGGTAAATTTGAAATTCCCACAGTCCATCTCACTAATCTTAATCCTTAAATTTTCTAGTCCAATCATGAAAACAAACTCCAAAACTTCTTTTTCAAGGGTAAACATGAAAGAGTGGTAAATGTGCAAATTTTGTGTTTATGGTTCCACGTATTACCAGGTTGTCTCTATCAACAGTATATCTCTTAATTAAGAGAGATTCATGACATAAGCTGTTTCACTTTTTTAAAGGAAATGGAATTTCCATAAATTGGCTGCATATTCTTGGTATATATTGTGCACTTATAGGGAAAGAAAGAGAAAAGAAAAATCCAACACATTTTTTAAATCTATCAAAAATATTTACTTTCCATAATACTCAAGAATTGATGTGTTGCCCTATTCCACCTGTAACTACAGATTTTTTTTCCATTTTAAAGATGACTGCTGCATATAAAAGAAGTATTTACGGTTATCCTTTATTAGAAATAACTAAATTGGAGTTTTGTGATATAGACTTAATTATGGTGCTCTCTAAAGATTCTATTCTGGCATTGAATGCACAAAGAGAAAAAGTATAAGTAAGAAGTATTTTTTTCCTTTTTAAAAAAGTGGTATTAATAGTATAGCAGAACCAAAAAAGATAATTTTTCTGATCATTATACATTTCCTGCGTGGTAATATTTCTAGTACCTTGCCTTTATATATTACAATAGTTATATTTATTGGCTAATATGACTAAAAGTAAAGGAGCCTATATACTATCTCAATTAGGAATAACATGATTAGTGTTAGCCAAATTCTGGATGAATCCATTCTAATTTTATCATTCTACGAATTTTGTTGCAGAAGTATTGAGATTACTGGACAAGATCATAAGCTTTAGAATCAGATTTATGTATTTCGAGTCACAGCTCTGAAATCAACACTTAATATGTGTATAATCTTGGGCAGCTAAACTCTCTAAAATTCACTTTCTTCTGTAAAAACTGAGAGGAGAATAATGTCCCAAGGGTTGTTGTGAAGACTAACTTAAATAAGTTTTTAATGCACTTTATACAGTTCCTGACAGATAATTGTTTGATTCACTCATTTATCAAATATTTTTCTGAGGTTAGTTTGCGCCAGTCACCGTTTTAAGGCAAAAGAGAGGACCAAATAAAAGTCTGCTTTTATAGACCTCACATATTAATTGTGGGAAGATGAACCTATAAAGTATAATGTATAAAATAGTAGATAACCAGTGCTACAGAGAAGAAAGCAAACAGAGCCAGGAAAGTGAGATAAGGTATCTATGTAATTTTAAGCAGAGTAGTCAGAAAATACTTCACAAATAAAGTGATATTTGAACAACTGTCTGAAAGAAGTAAATAATATTCTTTATATTTAATTTTTAAAATATAATGGTCCGTATATTTTGACTTGAAAATTCTGAGGAAACACAGAGAATCAACTCTTTTCTGAAATTTCCTATTTGTTTTCTTATTAAAAAATTTTAAATATGTATATATAAATAAAATTATCCACAAATGTCTCAATAAACTTGTCTCTAACACTCTACTTTATGATATGTATTATTCTGTTTTTGATTCAGACCTCTTTTTTTTTAACATCTTTATTGGAGTATAATTGCTTTACAGTGGTGTGTTAGTTTCTGCTGTCTAACAAAGTGAATCAGCTATACATATATATATGTATATATATATATGTATATATGTGTATATATATATATATATATATATCCCCATTTCTCCTCCCTCTTGTGTCTCCCTCCCACCCTCCCTATCCCACTCCTCTAGGTGGACACAGAGCACCGAGCTGATCTCCCTGTGCCATGCGGCTGCTTCCCACTAGCTATTTACATTTGGTAGTGTATATATGTCCATGCCACTCTCTCACTTCGTCCCAGCTTACCCTTCGGCCTCCCCATGTCCTCAAGTCCATTCTCTACATCTGCGTCTTTATTCCTGTCCTGCACCTAGGTTCTTCAGAACCATTTTTTTTTTTTAGATTCCATATATATGTGTTAGCATACAGTATTTGTTTTTCTCTTTCTGACTTACTTCACTCTGTATGACAGTGTCTAGGTCCATCCACCTCACTGCAACTAACAATTTTCTTTCTTTTTATGGCTGAGTAATATTCCATTGTATATATGTGCCACGTCTTCTTTATCCATTCCTCTGTGAGTGGACACTTAGGTTGCTTCCCTGTCCTGGTTATTGTAAATAGTGCTGCAATGAACATTGTGGTCCGTGACTCTTTTTGAATCTCAGGGCATATGCCCAGTAGTGGGATTGCTGGGTCGTATGGTAGTTCTATTTTTAGTTTTTTAAGGAACCTGCATACTGTTCTCCATAGTGGCTGTACCAATTTAGATTCCCACCAACAGTGCAAGAGGGTTCCCTTTTCTCCACACCCTCTCCAGCGTTTACTGTGTGTAGATTTTGTGATGATGGCCCTTCTGACTGGTGTGAGGTGATACCTCATTGTAGTTTTGATTTGCATTTCTCTAATGATTAATGATGTTGAGCATCCTTTCATGTGTTTATTGGCAATCTGTATATCTTCTTTGGAGAAATGTCTACTTAGGTCAGACTTCTTCTTACTAAAAATCTCAACACTTCCTCTGTGGAGAAGCATTTCTAAATGCAAATGCCATACATTTCCTTATTGTTCTTTGATTCTTATCAGAATTATACTTATGCATTCATTTTATCTCTGTGCTCAATCATTTTTCTTCTTTAATTTTCAAAAAGTAAGAAAATAGGAATAGACAGTACATTAATCCTTAAGGAATTAACATATCAGAGACTGCGTGTGACAATTTGTAATGTGTTTCCACAGTGTCGACAGAGACCCTTCAGAGTATTCACAAATTAAATAAAAATTCAAGCCACCCTAACATTAACATAGAAAGAAAATAGGTCTACATCTATATTTTGTGTGCTGACTCACACAAAACTCATCCTCAGTATATCCTGAGGCTACCTGCTGGGATGAGTTTTTAAAAAGTGGGAGTCTGATGCCACAGTTTTATATTCTTGAACCTATTCGAGGGCAGTAGCATGGTATTGGTAGAGTTGAGACTGAACCCAAGATCCTAAAGTTGTAAGTCAGTGCTTTACCACCATACCAGGCTTCCTGTAACATTATGATTTCCATTGATAAGCTTGAGATCTTAAGCACTGACTGAAAGTTAAAGCACTGAAGTGATCTGTGAAAAAACTACTTGTACCAGCTGGGTATGTAGTACATTCTCAGACTTCCACACACTCCATGCAGGAACGTTTTTTAAATCTTCTCAGGAAATAAGTTGATGTGCCTTCATCACTTCAGAGATGAAAGAATCACAATATGCATTTCTAAGTCATAAACGGAGAAGGTGATAGACTTACATTCAAGCATTTCTACTCTCCCTGTACCTTTTTGTAACCTGGATATAAAGGCAAACATTCTAAATCTCTACATATATGTACAACTCAAAAAGTAATTGTGAAGCTTGATATTTTATTGAAAAAATTCTGAATTTTTCCCACAGAAAAGAAGAATAGTTCAAGAGACTATAAAAATAACATGGTAATGGTCTTGAATGTCCAAAATTCCTCTGAGTGAACTGGATTCTGAGCTCACATGTCTTATGCTTAATTTGATTCCACCTCTCCCCACCCTCACCCCAAGTGTCCACATTTCTAACATTCAGAGTCATGAATCTTTGCAAACTGATGCCTGACTACATTTTTAGTGCTCTTTCACTCCTTATAGCCATAGTTCGATTTTGAATTGTTTTCGGAGGAGATATGCTGCTCAGTTGTTGGGGAGGAGGAGGTGTTACTATGCCACCTTAAACAACAAAAACACACACATACACACACACACCTCTCACTGCTTGTTAGATGCTTTCAATGTCCCAAAAAACATATTATTATTTAAATTGTGTATAGAGTTTAGTTAATTCAATGACAGCAAAAGGTAAGCATTTTTCTTCATTTTATAGATAGGAAAATTGAGTTCTTACATATATCTCAGTATGTTTGGTTAGAGTCAAGATATGAATCTAATGTGTGTTTATAAAAGGTCAGTGCAACTCTGCCATATTGACTCTCCGTTCTTTAAAATTACATAATTTTATATGTTGCTGCCTTAATTTTTTTAATACATAATATATTTTTAAAAAGTTTAAGACTTAAAAAATGAAAATAGCTATTAGTATGATTGTCCATCTAAGTACATTTTAATTTTGGATAAGAATCCTTGGATGCCGCCAATGTTCACAAACTCTAGCTAACCAATGCACACAGACATGATAGGAAGATTGGTTCCCCAATCTCATAAAATACACAGGAAGCAAAAGGGGTTAGGCAGTGAGAGCATAGGCCACAGGAGTATTCTGGATAGATAGAGTACCACTGGTTCTGCCACTACTATATAAATGCCACCACGGACAGCACCCTCGACAAGATGCTTATTGTTATAAACATCCTGTTCTCATTCCTGATTTTAAGTGGAAAACATTCAGCCCTTCACCATCAAGTCTGAAGTTAGCTGTTGGTGTTTCATAGATTTCCTTTACTCTTGAGGAAATTACCTTCTATTCATGTATATTTTACAGAGACTTGCTTTCAGGAATTGATGTTGGATATTCTCAGATGCTTTTTCTTACATTTTTGTAATAACCGTATGGATTTTAATTTTCAGTTTGCTATTATGGTGAATGACATTGATTGATTTTTCCACTATTAAATCCAAACCTATGTTCCTGGTATTAAACCGCACTTGATTATGATATATTATCCTTTGTATATATTGCTGGATTTAGTTTGCTAAAACTTTGTTTAGAATCTTTGCTTCTGTGAATATTAGTCTATAGTTTTCTCTCATTGGAGTGTTTTTGTCTAAAATTGGTATCAGGGTAAATCTTGCCTCAAAGAATGTGTTGGAAAATATTTCCTCAGCTTCAACTTTTTCTGGAAGAATTAGTGTAGAATTGGTAGAATTCCTTACATAAATATTCTGTAGGATTCATTTGCAAAGCATTCAGAGTCTGATGCACAGTGTATTTCAATCTCAGATGGGAATTGCTGCTGTCTTAAGTCTTAAGCTCACCTGGCCTGCCATGCCATATTAACATTCGTATCTCAGACACCTTCATTCCTAGGTCTGCTTATCTGAGACACTGGGATGAAGTCTCCCTCAGTTACCTCCCGAGGTTTCTTTATGTGGAGAGGATGGGGATGGGAAAACCTTAAAGATAATCTTCCCCCCTGTACTGGATATGTCTGTATTCCTATAAAAATTCTTCAGCCCTTTTCTAAAATGCAGTTGCATTACTTAAAACAGGGTGATCCTTTTTGATCCGGATTTTATGATTTATTAGGCCAATCCAAATGACCGCTCAGTCTAGGGTTAAGTGTTTCTCAGTAATAAGGCAAGACCTTCTTGAGTATTCTACCCATTTCCTTGAGAAATTCTCAAGTTTTTTGCGGGGGTGGTGGGGGGAGAACAGGCTCTATTCCTGGCCCTGAGTGCCTGACGCTGTTCTCTAATATTTTCAGAAGTTTGTACCCTGCTTTTGGTAGTTGCCTCACATATGTTCACTGATTAGTACCTCCTGATCTATGCATATCTCCAGAATTCTCTTTCTGTTCAGCTCTCTCTTCCTCAGCCCTCTTCCTGTGAACTCTAACCATCTTGATCTCTGTGGATCTCCTCTTCTTTCCTCATTTCAGAGTATCTACCAGGCTACATCTGAGTTTCTTCCACCAGTATTTCAGCCTGTAAACTCTCTCAAGGCAGTAGGCTGGGACAGTCATAAGGTTCCCAGGCTTCTTCTGTATTTCTCATGGGTCACTATTCATTATTGTCTGCGGTTCAGCATCTCTAAAACTACAGTTTTTTATATTTTGTCTAATTTTTTTACTTATTTCAGGCATAGGGTAAGTCATGTCCTTGTTATTACATCGTTGGAAAAAGGAGGATTCTCATTTAAATGGTTTTAGTATTTAAAATGTAAAAGGATATAGCACAAAAACACTCATTGTCATTTTTGTTTTATTTTTAAATTGAAATATAGCTGAGTTACAGTATTATATTAGTTTTAGGTGTACAACATAGTGATTTAGTATTTTTATAGATTATACTCCATTTAAAGCTATTACAAAATAATGGCTGTATTTCCCTATGCTACACAATATATCCTGGTCATTTATTTATTTTATACATGGTAGTTTGTACCTCTTAATTCCCTATTCCTATTTGTCCCTCCCCCTTCTGTCTCTCCTCTGGTAATTACTAGTTTGTTCTCTATATCTGTGAGTTTGTTTTTGTTTTGTTATATTCCTTTGTTTATTTTTTAGATTTCAAATATATGTGATATCATACAGTATTTGCCTTTCTCCGTATGACTTATTTCACTAAGCATAATACCTTCTAGGTCTATCCACATTGTTTTAAGTGGCAGAGTCGTTGTTGTAAGTGGCAGACTTTCATTCTTTTTTATGACTGAGTAATATTCCATTCTATGTCTATATATCTATATATCTATATATCTTATTCTTAAACCAATCATCTTTTGAAGGTGTTTGGGTTGCTTCCATACCTTGGCTATTTTAAATAGTGCAGCTATGAACACTGGGATGCATGTATCTTTTCAAATTACTGTTTTTGTTTTCCTTGGAGATATACCCATGAGTGAAATTGCTGGATCATATGGTAGTTCTATTTTCAGTTTTTTGAGGAACCTCCATAGTGTTTTCCATAGTGGCTGCACCAATTTACATTCACACCAACAGTGTACAGAGGTCCCCTTTTCTCCACGTCCTTGCCAACCTTTTTTATTTGTAGACTTTTTGATAATAGCCACCCTATGTCTTTTGATTGGAGCATTTAGTTCATTTACAAATAAAGTGATTTAATTTTAAATTTAATTAAGATTTAAATTTAAAGCCATTAAAATTTACATATAGTAAGGTATATATCTCTGAATTTACCTGTGTATCTCTTCTTCCACCATTTAAGAATTTATACAAAGATTTAGATATAGGAGAGAAAAATCAAAGCTCGTATTAGGCAAGGAGTTTGTATCGTCAGGTCAGAGGTCAGATTTTTTTAGGCTAATATAAAGAAAGTATGATTTAGAAGGTGTGTTGATAGTCCTGATCCAGAACGAATTGATTGAAAGGTGCTGTGCAGTTGGTAAAATATTTTGATACGGGACAAATATTGCTCAAACTATACTCTCCAACTTGGTAGGTAATTTTGAGACTAGTAAAGGAAAGAAACCAAAGCAGTTCAGATGTTAAATAACTCTATCATTTATTAAAATAAATGCCACTCATTATTATAAGATATACAGTATTTCAGAGGGTGCTTGATAGAACACTGAATATTCTAATATCCACTGTTTGGGCTTGTTTTGATTGTCCCTGGATAACCAATTTAAAAGATGACAATTATTAGAAGTTAAATTATTACAAGAACACTGGTTAGCTCATTTAGTTGGGTGAGGCCAATTTAGTTAATATTTAGGCCCTTGGATACATATTGCTAACTTATCAATATCTGAGCCTCCTGTGCTTTGAGGCACATACAGGAACACATTGACTTGAACGCTTCTAGTTTTACATGGGCCTCTGACTAGTTCTCGACAATATGGCAAGTGAAATGATGTGTGTTGCTTCTTCTTCAAAGTATTTAAAGTTCAGTATGAGACTCTCTACATCTCTCATGTGTTATCAGGAAATCGTAAAGAAATCCTTGGTTTAACATGGTAGGGTCAAACCTTGCAGTAATACGTAGTCAGTTCTAACTAATATAAACTCATACGCTCTAAAACTGTGATATGGTCACATATAAGATGATATTAGTATGTAAATGTTTTAAATATGGTTATAGTCAGTGTAAATCAAAAGTCATAATTTTAATTAATACCTTGAGTAGTATATAAAATTGGAAATCTATTTGTTTTCATTTCTGCATAATGGAGAAAACAGTCAAGAAATGTTTGCTGTAACATCTTTAATTTATACTCTTCCTGACACTTAATGTTAATATATACAATCCTATAACATTATTTCCATTTTTAGTGAAAATATCAATGCTGCCATTCATCTCTCAGAGTGTTCTGTGTTGAGCACACAATCCATGTTTTTAATTGGGAAGGTGAAGATGTTATCACTACAGAGAGGTTTTTCCCTAGAAAAGTAATATTAAAATTAGTGATTTTATCAATTTGGCTTGGATTTAGCTCTGTGTAGCAGAAAACCTTACTTAAAGTGGTTTAAAATAGAAATTAATCATTTTTGTGAATAATCAGTTCCTGTCGACTTAATGATGAATTGATTGGTATCTCTAATTCTGTTATCCTTTTATTGTTATCAGTAGAATCCTGCCGCAACTCTGAACAATAAGGCATCATTCAACAAAGGCAGAATGGAGGTAAGTGTGTGTTGGAGGGGTGGGGGAAGAGTGGCATCAACCATTTCTGATCCCTCTCCTCAGAGATTTTTTCGAACACTTTCCCTTTCTCTACCCCCAAACTTTTCTATCCATTATTGCCCTGAAAATTATGCCTATTCCCATCCATAGTAAGACTGGAAAAAAGAGCATTTACAGTTCCTGGACTCTTTTTTTTTTTAATTGATATATAATTGACCATAACATAGTGTTGTATAACATGTTGGTGATACATTTATATATTCCAATATAATTACTACGGTAACATTAGCTAACACCTTTATCATGGCACACTTTTATCATTTCTTTTTTGGGTTGAGAAGAGTTAGTCTCTTAGCAGCTTTAAAGTTTATGATATAGTATTGTTGACTATAATCAGTATGTTGTGCATTAGCTCCCCCGAACTTATTTACCTACTAGTTGTAAGTTAGTACTCTTAAAACAGCATCTCCCTAATTCCCCCAGCCCCTCGTCACCTCGTCCCCATTTCTCTGTTTTCACAAGTTCAGTTTTCTTTGAGATTCCACCTATAAATATTACCACACAATATTTCCTTTCTCTGTCTGACTTACCTCACTTAGGATGCCTTCAAGTTCCATCCATGTTGTTGGCAAACGGCAGAATTTCCTTCTTTCTCAGGGTTGGATAATAATTCATTGTATATATACCACATCTTCTTTATTCATCTGTAATTGGACCCGTAGGTTGTTTCTATAGCTTGGCTAGTATAAATAATGCTGCACTGAACATGGGTGTGCAGATATCCCTTCGAGGGATATTGATTGAAATTGAAATTGATTTCAGTTTCTTTCGTTATATACCAAGGAGTGGGATTGCAGGATCATATGGTAATTAAATTTTTAATCTTTTGTGGAACCTCCATGGTGTTCCAATAGTGGCTGCACAATTTACATTCCCACCAACAGTGTTCAAGGGTTCTCTTTTCTCCGCGTCCTTACCAACATTTGTTTTTTTAGGTTTTGTCCCTGCAGGTTTATTGAGATATAATTTTTATATATCACTGTATAAGTTTAAGGTATATGTCATAATGGTTTGACTTACATATAGTGTTAAATTATTTACTGGTATAAGTTTATAGTTAGCATCCATCATCTCATATAGATACAATACGGAGAAGACAAAACAAGAAAAAATAATTCCTTGTGGTGAGAACTCTTAGGATTTACTCTCTTAACAATCGTCATATATACGATACAGCAGTGTTAACTAGAGTCATCATGTTGTGCATTACATCCCTAGTACTTATTTATGTTGAAACTGGAGGTTTGTAACTTTTGACCACCTTTCTCCTATTTCCCCTCTCCCTACCCACTGCCTCTTCTGGTGACCAAAAATCTGATCTCACCTTCCTTTTTTTTTTTATGATTCCACATATAAATGAGATCATACAGTGTTTGTCCCTCTCTGTCTGACTTATTTCACTTAGTCATTCTTGGCTCCGTCATCATAAATTAATTGACCGTATATGTGTGGGTTTATTTCTGGGCTTTCTACTCTGTTCCATTGATCTATGTGTCTGTTTTTGTGCCTATACCATACTGTTGTGGCTACTAAAGTTTAGTAATCTAGCTTGAAATAAGGTATTATGATGCTTCCAATTTGTTCTTTCTCAGGATTGCTTTGGCTATGGGAGCCCTTTGTAGTTCCAAACAAATTTCAGGATAGTTTGTCTATTTCTGTAAAAAACATTGGAATTTTGGTTGGGAATTCATTAAATCTATAGATCACTTTTGATCATTTTCAAAATATTAATTCTTTCAATACAGGAACATGGATCTTTCCATTTTGGGGGGTCTTCTTCAATCTCTTTTTATCAATGTTTTATCATTTTTAGTGTGCAAGTCTTTCACCTCCTTGGTTAAATTTACTTCTAAGTATTTTTATGCTATTATAAATGGGATTGCTTTCTTAATTTCTTTCAGGTAATGTGTTGTTAGTGTACAGAAATGCAATCAGTTTCTGTATGTTCATTCTGTATGCTGCAATTTTACTGAATTTATTAGTTCTAACGGTTTTTAGTAGAGTTTGTCATCTGCAAACAGAGAAAATTTTACTTCTTCCAAGCAAATATGCATGCCTTTCATTTTCTTGACTAATTATTCTGGCTAGGACTTCTAGTACTGTGTTGAACAGAAACTTTCTAGTTCATGGAAACGTCAAGTGAGTTTGAGATTTTTCTTGTTTCTGAATGTGTTTATCAATATAAACTTCCCTCTCAGAAATCCTTTTGCAACATCCCATAGGTTTAGCTATGTTATGCTCCCATTTTTGTTTGTTTCAAGATATTTCTTGATTTGCCTTTTAATTTCTTATTTGACCCATTGGTTGTTCAGGTTTATATTTTTTAATTTCCACAGATTTGTGAATTTTCCAGGTTTCCTCCTCTGATTGATTTCTAGTTTCATATCATGTGGTCAGAAAACACACTTAGAATGATCTCAATTTGTTAAGACATATTGTGTAAAGATCACCTCTCATGTGATCTTTCCTGGAGAATGTTCTGTGTGCATTTGAGAAGAATGTATTTTCTGCTGTTGTTGGGTAGAATGTTCTTTATGTGTCTGTTAGGGCATTTCATCTAAAGTATCATTCAAATCCATTATTTCCTTATTTAATTTGTCTGGATGATCTCTCCAGTGTTTAAAGCCAGGTATTGAAGTACTCTACTATCATTGCATTGCTGTCTCTTTCTCCCTTCATTTCTGTTAATGATTGTTCAATATATTTAGGTGCTCTGTTATTAGAGAGTATGTGTTTACAATTGTTATCTCCTTCTGATAAATTGACCCCTTTAGCATTATCTAATGACCTTCATTGTCTCTTATGATAGTTTAACTTAAAGTCTCTTTTCTCTGAAAAGTATAGCTACCCTATTCTCTTTGGGCTTCTATTTGCTTGAAATATCTTTTTTTCATCACTTTACTTTCAGCTTGTGAGTATATTTAAAACTGAAGTTCGTCTCTTGTAGGCAGCATATAAATGGGTCTTGTTTGTAATACATTCAGTCTTCTGTGTCTTTTAATTGGAGAATTTAAACCAGTAATATTTAAAGTTATTATTGATAGATAAAGACTTCCTATCATTATTTTGTTCACTGCTCTCTGATCGTTTTGTAATTCCTTAGTTCTTTTCTTCCTTTCTTGCTAATTTTTTTCCTGTTAGTTGGTGATATGCTTTGACAAAGCAAAGGGGTGCTTTGCTTTGACTCTTTTCTCTTTACCACTTGTAGGTCTATTTTAGGTTTTTGCTTGGTGGTTACCATGAGTCTTTAATAAATCAGCTTATAGGTTTATAACCATCTATTTTAAGCTGATAACAACTTCATTGCACAAGAAAGTTTTACCCATTTACTTGCCACCCCCACAGATTTTTAAATTTTTATTTCATTTTGGAGCATAGTTGATTAAAAATGGTGTGTTAGGTTCAGGTGTAGAGCAAAGTGATTCAGCTATACACATACATGTATCTATTCTTTTTCTAATTTTTTTCCTATTTAGGTTATTACAGAATATTGAGCAGAGTTCCCTGGGCTCTACAGTAGGTCCTTGTAGGTTATGTATTTTAAATATAGCATTGTATACATGTCAATCCCCAACTCCCAATCTATCCCCACCCAATTTATGTTGAGTTCCCAATTTTTATCTTTTTATATTGTTTCCATTAATATAATATTGGAGATATACCTATTTTCAAAGCTTTCTTCTGTTGACCTATATGGTAGATTTCAAAGTGACTTATACACTACCATGGCAGTATGAGAGTATTTTGAATTTGACTACGTATTTACCTTGCCAGTAAATTTTATATTTTTGTATGTTCTTGTGTTACTAATTAGCGTATTTTTGTATTACCTTGAAGATCTTTCTTTAGCATTTCTTGTATGGCACCTGTATCTGGATGGACATCTGTCACCCTGGATTTAAGAAGTTTTTAGCCATTATTTATCTGAAGTTTCTTTCCCTTTCTCCCTCTCTTCTCCTTCTGGGACTCCCATAATGTTTCTGTTGATCTGGTCCCAAGCTCACATAGGCTTTCTTCACGCTTTTTCCTGCTAGTTTCTTTATTTTCCTCTGATTAAATGATATCAGAAAATGTCTTCAAGCTCACAGATTTTTTTCTATTGCCTGATTGAGACATTTGAAGCTGTGTATTGAATTTTGCATTTTATTTATTGTATTCTTCATCTCCAGAATTTATTTTTGTCTCTCTTTTTTATGAATTCTATTTTTTATTGAATTTCTTATTTCAGTCATGTATTCTTTCCTGAGTTCATTGATTTGTCTGTCTGTGTTTTCCTGAATCTTGCTGAGCTTCTTTAAAATTGTTTCAGTTCTTTCTCAGATAATGTGCAGATTGTATCCTTGGGTCAGTTGTTGGAGTATTACTGATATCTCTGCATTTGAGGGCACATTCATCTCTTTCAGTCTTTCTGGATTGACTTTAGTAAGGAAAGACATTCACCTGGAGGTGGCTGTAAGGGTGCTAGCTGGGTGGGATGCAGCATCTTTTGTTCCTGGGAAGTCACAGTGGCATAGTCCCCATGCCACTCTGCTGGTTGAGATTGATGTTGGCCAGATGGTGGGGGGGGTCTTCTTGGCCAGGGCTGCAGAGGACGTGCAGGTCGGAATGGCAGCTAGGGCTATTCAGATCTTCAGATGCTGAGGTCTTCCTCTTCTCTCCTTTTTGTTTTTAATTTTTTTTTTTTTTTTATGTTCGCCCATGGGAGGTTATATCCAAGGGGATCCTTCTTGGAGAATGGGTTGGCATGCTGAAGCTCAGAATCCACAAAGCAGTATTGGAGCCAGGATCCTAGCATCAGGCATATGTGGAACTAGCACAGTGCCTGGGTCCTGATGCACAGGTGCATTTGCTATGACTGTGGCACTCGTGTTTAGGATAAGGGTGTGTGCAGATGTCCTGTAGAACCAATACCTGGATTTCAGGGGTTTACCACTGTGAATCCAGCTGGTGAGAGTGGGGGGATTGCAGCAGTGTCACATGCCCTGGGATGAGAAGTTGCAGTGGTGACTTGGACCCAGAAGGCAGGGTGCAGTAATAGCACTGCTGGGGGACAGTAGTATGTCAAAGTCACAACTCTGGTCCCAGGGGTCAGTCACAGGATAGCAGCAACACAATTCACATGGTAGTCTGTTAAAGCTACATGTCAGGACCTGGGGTGCTGGGCATAGAGCAGTGGCAGCGTGGCTCTGGTAGTGACAGTTCAGAGCCACAACTTAGGACCTGGGGGTAGGGTCCAGAACGGTGGCAGCTCATTCTCAGTAATAATGTGTCAGCACCTCAACCTGCCATGGGGGTAGGGCTCTGGGTAGTGGCAGCTCCCCTGGCAAGAATGGGCCACAGATGTAACCTGGAACCCCAGGGGGTGGGGCTTAGGGCAGCAAGAGCCCTTCTCAGCAATGACAGTTTAGCATCTCAATCTTGGATGAGGGGTGGTGTTCAGGGCAGTAGCAGCAGCCTTGGCAATGACTACTCAGAGCTGCAACCTGGAAAGTGGTCGGTGGGTGGTAAGGAGGCAGCAGCATAGTCCTGATAATGGCAGTTGAAGCATGACTTGGGACTCAAGGAGTGAAGCCCAGGGCAGCAACAGCAGCTCCTCCAATAAAGATTTAGCACTGCAACCTGGAACCCAGTGGATGGGGCTGAATCGATTGTGATTCTGTATTTATTATCTCTGTGTTCCTATTAGTCTTCCTATTTTTATCAGCAGAACGCTGACACAACTCTGAAAATGAAGGCGTTATTCAACATAGGAATTAAGAATGGAGATGTGTTGGGGGCCGGGGTAGGAGTGATATCCATCCTTTCTGATACCTCTCATTGGAGATTTTCCAGAACCCCTTGCTTTTGTACCCCACCCCAAACTTTTCTATATATTACTGTCCAGAACAGTATCAAAAACCTACTCACAGCTGTAATAATGCTGGAAATAAGAGCATTTACATTTCCTGGCTCTCTTCTAAAAGCCAGTAAGGGAAAAGTTGGTTGGGACATGTTTTCTGATCAGTCAAGTTAGAATATCTGCTGTAACTATTATTCAAACATTCATATGTCAGTCTCTGTAATAGACACCACTTAATCTGCTGGAAGCCATTCAGTGTGAGAAGTTTTACCTGGTTGCACAAATGGGCAGAGGCTTAAAGAATTTCTTGCCCAAAGATACTCGCCCAAAGTTACTTGCCCAAAGTCACAGAAAGTGTAATGTATATTGATGAGGAGCCAGTGACCTCCAATACTAAAATACTATTTCAAACTTTAGCTCTCAAGTCTCAAACTTTAGCCATATTGGAATACAGAGAGTTTCTACTTAAAGGAAATTTTATATATACATGCCACCTAAAACTTAGTGTATTGAAGTATTCTTTTTCTTAATGTACTATGCTAGCTCAAGTAGGCTTATCATGATCGAAACAAAATTTTAAAAATCACATTATTAACACAAAAAACATCAGACCCTCTTGCTGTGGTACTCATGAGAACTTCATTCTCTGACCTTTAGGCAGAGTAATAATATGTATTTCTTCAGGGTTTTTCAGTTTCCATCATGATCAGATCATAGCCACATTTCAGTCATAGCTATTCTATCTCTTATTGCAGGTCCTTCATAAACCTATTTGTCTGCTGTATTAGTTTTTCTGCAAACTCAGTTAAGCTTATACACTGAAAATTGCACTTCTAACACTACGAAGTATTTCATCTCTCTTCATACAACAGCTGCTTGGGTGCTAGTGTCATTTAGGGTTTCTCTCAAGTCTAACCCAGAAAAGATGCATTCTGAAGATTGATCTTTGGATTCAATAGTGTTTGAACAAAAGACACTTCCCGTGAGCACGCTAAACTCAAGGAGTAAGTCAACTTAGGTGGCCAATTACCCATTGTGTAAGAATGAGGATAGGAAAAGTATGAATCCTATACAGCATGATCTCAGAAGAGTAAGAAAAATGCCTTAACCAAGCAAATATCTCTTATTTGTGAAGGGTTTTTTATAGACTGATCAATACTTACAAAGAGATGTTAGTTTCTTTTGTTCTGAACTGGCTGATAATGTTCATAAGTCAACGAGAAAATCACTTAGTGCAACTCTCTACACTGTTTTAATATCCCACATTTCCACATTTCCCACATATTGATTATAGATTTTTGGAACTGGATAATAACAACATGAGCATTTGGACAGTATCATGCAGCTGAAAGTTTCCAGCACTTGTACACAACCTAAATCTCAATTCCCTTTCCCTTCCAGCCTCATTCATTACTCAATCAATGTATTTTGACACTATTCACTTCCCTTCTTTTGACCTTTACACGTGTCCATCGGAATTCTTCTCTCTCCCTCATTCATTACCAATATTGTTTATTGAACATATAATATGTGCCAGTTATTGGGCTAAGATTTAAGTATAGAAAAATAATTTAAACAGGAAAACTCACACATGGAGGAGGAGGTTTTAGGTTCAGTTAAGTGTCATAAGTGAAATCATAAAGGTTTGTATGAGGTACCTATGGGGTAAAAGAAAAGAGTACTCAAGTAGTTTTAGAAGAGAATCGATGAGATATCGTATGGGGATAACAAATGATCTGTGACTTACTCCTCTTTAAATTTTCCTAGGTTTATTGAAATATAATTGACATACAACGTTCTGTAAGTTTAAGATATACACTGAATTAATGTAATACACGTGTTAGAAAATAATTAACACAGGGTTAGTTAACACCTCCATCACCTCACATAATTACATTTCTCTTTTGTGGCAAGATCACGTAGATTTACCTTTTTGCAACTTGCAAAAATATAACAGACTTATTAATTAAAATTACCTGCAGTATATTAGACATCCAAAATGTGTTTGTCTTATAACTAGAAGTTTGTACCTTTTGACCAATCTCTGCCATTATCCCCAGGCAACAACTACTCTAACCTCTGTTTCTATGGGTTCTTTGTTTTTGTTTTGTTTTGTTTTTAGATTCTATATGTAAGTGCTGGTATATTTTTCTTTCTCTGTCAGACTTATTTCACTTATCATAACGCCTTCAAGGTCCATCTACGATGTTATAAAGAGCAATATTTCATTTGTTCTCATGGCTGAATAGTATTCTATTATTTTTTATCCATTTTTTCATTGATGGATACTTAGGTTGTTTCTGTATCTTGGCCATTGTGAATAATACTGCAATAATCATGGGAGTTCAGATAACTCTTCGAGATCAACTTTTTATTTCCTTTGGATATATATGCCGAAGTGGGATTGCTAGATCATATGGTAGTCCTATTTTTAATTTTTTGAGGAATCTCCGTACTATTTCCATAGGGGCTGTACCAATATACATTCCCACCAGCAGTGCATAAGGGTCCTCTTTTCTTCACATCCTTGCCAACACTTATATCTTCTCTTTTTGATGATAGCCTTTCTAACAGGTGTGAGATGATATCTTATTGTGGTTTTGATCTGCTTATCTCTTCTGATTAGAGATGTTGAGCATATTTTCATGTACCTGTTGCTCTTTGTATATCTTCTTTGGAAAGATATATATTCACTTCCTTGTGCCCTTTTTAAATTGTATTGTTTTTCTGCTATTGAGTTGTATGAATTATTTACATATTTTGAATATTAAACTCATCAGATATATGATTTATAAATATTTCCACCTATTCAATAAATTGACTTTTCATTTTGTTGATTGTTTCGTTTGCTGTGCAGAAGCTTTTTGGTTTGATGTAGTCCCACTTACTAATTTTTGTTTTTGTTGCTTGTGCTTCTGTTATCATATACAAAAATCGTTGCCAAGAGCAATGTCTCAGATCAGTTTTGCTAAAGGAGTTTTATGATTTTAGGTTTTATGTTTGAGCCTTTAATCCATTAAGAGTAAGGTTTTGTGAATGGTGTAAGATAGAGGTCCAATTTTACGTTTCTGCATATGTTTATCTAGTTTTCCTAAAACTATTTGTTGAAAAGACCATACTTTCTACATTTAGTATTCTTGGCTCCTTTGTGAAATGTTAGTCAATTGAATATGCATGGGTTTATCTTGGGGCTCTTGATTCTGTTCCAGTGGTCTATGTCTATCTTTATCCCAGTATTTTACTTTTTTATTACTATAGCTTTTTAGTATAGTTTGAAATGAAGAAGTGTGATGCCTCCTGCTTTTTTCTTTCTCAGGATTGCTTTGGCTATTAGAAGTCTTTGTGGTTACATAACAAATTTTAGGATTTTTTTTTTTTTTTTAAGGAAAAATAGCATTGGAATTTTGATGGTACTGCATTGAGCCTATAGATGGCTTTGGGTAGTGTGGACTTTTAAACAATATTAATTTTTCTGATTCCTGAACATGGGCTATCTTTCCACTCTTGTGTCTTCAACGATTTTCATCAAAGGCTTGTAGTTTTCAGCATACAGACCTTTCACCTCCTTGTCTAAATTTATTCCTAAGGATTTTTATTGTTTTTAATGCTATGAAAATTGAATTGAATGAGATTAGTTTCTTTCTTTCTTGATGGTTCCTTGTTGTTATATAGAAATGCAACTAGTTTCTGTACACTGATTTTGTATCCTGTAACTTTATTGAATTTGTTGATTAGGTCTTACAGTTTTTTGGTGAAGTCTTTAGAATTTTCCATACATAAGATCATATCATACACAAATAGAATTTTCTTTCTTTCTTTATTTCTGTTTTGATTGTCCTTCAGATATTTTTCTTGCCTGATGGCTCTGGGTTGGACTTCTAGCACTATATTTAATAGGTATGGTAAGAGTGGCACACTTGTCTTATTACTGATCTTAAAGGAAAAGCTTTTAATCTTTCATTGTATGATGAAGTATGATGTTAGCTGTGGGATTGTCATATAGTACTCAGGTATGTTGATTCTATACCTTTTTAAAATCTATTTATCATAAAAGATGTATTTGTCAAATGCTTTTTCTGTATCTATTGAGATGATAATACGATTTTTATTTTTCTATTAATGAACACATTTATTGATTTGCGTATGTTGAAACAACCTTGTATCCCAGGGATAAATCCACTTGATCATAGTGTATGAGTCTTTTAATATGCTATTGAATTTGGTTTGCTAATATTTCATTGAGGATTTTTACATATATAGTAATCAGGTATATTGGTTTGTAGTATACTTTTCTTCTAGTGTCCTTATTTGGCTATGGAATCAGGGCAATGCTGTTCCAGTGAAAGGATTTTAGGAGTGTTCCCACTTCTTCAAGTTTTTTGGAAGAGTTTATTTAAGAAGAATTGGCATTAGTTCTTTTTTAAATGTTTGGTAGACTCACCAGGGAAACCACGTGGTCCTTGGCTTTTCTGTCTCGGGAGGTTTTTGAATACTCATTCAACCTCCTTACTCATTATAGGTCTATTCATATTTTCTATTTCTTCATGATTTAACCTTATGAGGTTGTATGTCTATAGAAATTCATCCATTTCTTTTAGGGTAATCAAATGGTTGGTGTATAATTATTCATGATAATATCTTATTAACCTTTGTATTTCTATGCAGTCAGTTTTAATGTCCCCCCCCCCTTTCAGTTCTCATTTCTATATATTTGAGGGTTTTTTCTTAGTCTAGCTAAAGGTAGTTAATTTTATTTATTGTTTCAAAAAACTGGTCTTAAGTTTTATACTTTCTTTGTTTTTGGTCTCTTTTTCTGCTCTGATCTTTCAGGGTCTAGATTAGTTTGTTCTTGTTTTTCTAGTTCTTTGAGGTATAAAGTTAGGTTGTTTAGTAGACATCCTTCCTTTCTCTCAGTATTGCTTTACATTTCCCGCTTAGAACTCCTTCTGCAGCATCCCATGTTTTGATATGTTGTGTTTTTATTTGTGTTGGTGTCAAGATACTTTTGATTTCCCCTTTGACTTCTTCTTTGACTCATTGGTTATTCAGGATTGTATTGTTTAATTTCCACGTACTTGTGAATTTTCCTGCTTTCCTCATTATTGATTTGTAATTTCATACCATTGTGGTAGGAAAAGATACTTGGTATAATTTTAATCTTCTTATGTTTGCTAAGACTTGTTTTGTGACCTATCAGGTGACATATTATGGAGAATGCTCCATGCGCACTTGAAAGTGTATTCTGCTGCTATTGGATGAAACGTTTTCTTGTCTGTTAGATCCACTTGGTAAAGTCTATTTCAAGTCCACCATTTACTTGTTGATTTTCTATCTGGATGATCTATCTATGTTGAAAGGTAGATTGACGTTCCCTGCGATTATGGTGGTGGTGTCTATTTCTCCCTTCAGAGCTGTTTAGTTGCTCAGTATATTTAGGTGCTGCAGTGTTGGGTTCACATATATTTATGATATATTCTCTTGTTGAATTGACCCCTTTACATATACAATGACCTTATCTGTCTCTTGTTACCATTTTTGGTTTAAAATCAATTTTGTCTCTTACAAGTACAGCTATTCCTACTCTTGGTTTCCACTTGCATGCAGTACCTTTGTTATCTCTTCACCTGGAGCCTATAAGAGTCAGCCTTAAAGCTGAAGTCAGTCTCTTTAGGTAGCTTATAGTAGGGTCTATTTTGTTTTTAATCTCTCCAGCCACTCCATGTATTTCGATTGAAGAATTCAATCCCTTTACATTTAGAATAATTATTGATAGGTGAGCCCTTACAAATGTCACCTTATTAACTGTTTCAGGCTATAGGTAGATCCCTTGCTGCTGCTTCTTGCTGCGTTTCTTTGTGATTGGTGATTTTCTATTGTGGTATGCTTCAACTGCCTTCTGTTTATCTTTTATGAATCTACTGTAGGGTTTGTTTTATGGTTTCCATGAGCCTTACAAACAGTGTTTTGTGACAACAGTCTGTTTTATCCTGATAACAATTTAAGTTCAATTGCAATCAAAACTTGACTTTTTAACACCCCCTTTTATGTTTTTGATGTCACAATTTACATCTTTTTATACTGCATATCCATTAACAAATTGTAACTATAATTATTTTTATTGAATATATTTGACACATAACATTGTGTACATTTAAGGTGTAAAATATATACTAATTTGATACATTTATATAATGTGATATCATGGCCATTCTTGGCAATTCAGCACCTTTATCACATTACATAATTATCCCTTTTTTAGTAGTCATAATAATTAAGTTCTAGTCTCTTTGCAGGTTTGATAAATACATATGATATTGTGGTCTATATTCATTATACTGTGCATTAGATCTCTACAGCGTAGCTGTTACTCATTGCAAATTTGTACCCTGAAACATCATCTGTCTTACCCACCCCCACCAGTAATCACTATTTTACTCTCTGTTTTTACAGGTTTGACTTTTTTAGATTACATATATTATTGATATCATACAGTACTTGTCTTTTCTCTCTCGGACTTATCTCACTTAGCATAATGTGCTCAAGGTCCATCCAAATGGACCAAAAGGTGTATACCTGTAGCAAATGGCAGGTATACACACACACACACACACACACACACACACCACATAAAGTCGTCTTCATCGTTTATCTGGCAGTGGGCATTTAGGTCGATTTCATATCTTGACTATTGAGACTAATGATGCGGTAAACATGAGCGTGCATATATCTCTTGGAAATCCTGTTTTCATTTCCTTTGCATATACCCAGAAGTGGTATTGCTGTATCATATGGTAGATCTGTTTTTAATTTTTGAGGAAACTTTATATTGTTTTCCATAGTTGTTGGATCAATTTATATTCTCACCAAAGTGAACAAAAGATCCCTTTTTACCAAATTTTTTTCCAGCACCTGTTGTGTCTCTTCTTCTTGACGGTAGCCACTGTAACAGGTGTGAGGTGATATCTCATTGTAAGTTGGATTCGCATCTCCCTGATCATCAGTGATGTTCCGCACCTTTTCATGTGCCTGTTGTCCATTTGGATATCCTCTTTGGGAAAGTGTTTACTTAGTTATTCCACCCAATTTAAATCAGGTTGTATATTGTTTTTTGGTTGTTGTTATTGAGTACAGTTGACCCTTCAACAATGTGGGGGATAAGGGCACTGCCCCTCTGCATAGTGGAAAGTCTGTGCTCTGCATAGTGGAAAGTCTGTGTATAACTTAGAGTCGGCGCTCCATATATGTGAGTCCGCCATATCCACAGTTCCTAGGCATTAATGGGTTGAACTAATCATGGATCGTGTAGTACTGTAGTAGTTACTACTGAAAAAAATCCATGAATAAGTTGACCTGCACAGTTCAAGTTTCAACTGTATATGAGTTATTTATATATTTTAGAAATTAACCCCATTACCCAATATATAGTTTGCAAAGCTTTTCCCTCATTCGGCACACTGCCATTTTATTTTGGTAATTGTTTCTTTGATTTTTGCTGCTGTTATTTGTGCTTTTAGTCATATCCAGAAAATCTTTGCCAAAAACAATATCAAGGAGCTTCTTCAACACATTTCCTTCTAGGAGTTTTAGAGTACCAGGTCTTACGTTTAAGTCTTTGATCCATTTCAAGTTAGTTTTCATAAGTGGCGTGAGATAGTCATCAAATTTCATTGTTCATCATGTACTTACCCAGTTTTTCTGCACCATTTGTCAAAGAGATTCTTCTTTCCCCAGTGGGCGTTCTTAACTCCCTTGTCAAAATTAGTTGACTCTGAGGACTCTATTTTATTGCATTGGTCTATGTGACTATTTCTGTGCCACTACCATACTGGTTTTAGGACTATAGCTTAGTAGTGTACTTTGAAACAGGAAGAGTAATATATCCAGCTTTGGTTTTATTCTCCAGATTGCTTTGGCTATCTGCGGTCTTTTGTGGTTCCATAGAAATTTTAGAATTGTTTCTTCTATTTCTCTGAAGAATTCCTTCGGTATTTTGATGGAGCTTACATTGATGTGTAGATATTATGGATAATTTCACAATATTAATTCTTCTGAGCCATGAAGATGGGATGTCTTTCCATTTGTTTGTGTCTTCTTCAGTTTCTCTCATCAATGTCTTCCAGTTTTCAGTGCACAGGTCTTTAACCTTTTTGGATAAATTTATATCTGTCTAGGTATATTTTTCATGCTATTGTGAATAGGGTAGTGTTTTTCAAAAGTTTTTTCAGTGTATAGAAATGCACCTGACTTCTGTATGTTCATTTTGTACCCTGCAACTTTACTACAATCACTGCTTAGTTCCCACAGTCTTTTAGTTGAGTCTTTGGGGTTTCTCTATATAAAATCATGTCATCTGCAAACAGTGACACTTTTCTTTTTCTATTGGATGTCTTTCATTTCTTTGTCTTGCCTAATTGTTCTAGCTAGGACTTCCAGTAGTACATTGAACCGGAGTGGTGGGAGTAGACAGCTTTGTCTTGTTGCTGATCTCAGAGAAAATGCTTTCAGTTTTTTCTCCAGTGAGTATAATGTTAGCTGTGGTTTTGTGATATATGGCCTTTATTATGTGGAGGGATTTTCCTTCTTATACCTAGTCTATCGTGTTTTTATAATGAAAGAATTTTGTATTTTGTGAAATGGTTTTTCTACAGTTATTGAGATGATCATGTGATTATCTTGCATCGTACTGGTGTGATTTATTTGTGTATTTTGAACCATTCTTATATCTGAGGGATAAATCCCACTTCTTCATTGTTTATGATCCTTTTAATGTGTTCATGAATTGGTTTGCTAATATTTGTTGGGAATTCTCGCACCTCTATTCACTAGGGATATCGGTCTCTAGTTTTCCTTTGTTGTGATGTCCTTATCTGGCTTTGGGATTAGGGGAGTACTGGCCTCATAGCATGAATTTGGATTTTTGGGTTGAGTTTCAGAACGGGTGGTGTTAAGTCTTCTTTAAATGTTTTATAGAATTTGACAGTGAAGCCAGCTGGTCCTGGTTTTCTCTATGTCTTCCTGATTCAGTTTTTATAGGTTGTGTGTGTGAAGCCCATGGCCTCTAAAGTGTGGTTCGGTTCAGATGTTTTCTTGATTTTCTGTCTTGGTGATCTCTCCTTGCTCACAGTGGGGTATTGGAGTCCCCTGATAGTACTGTATTGTTTATGTCCCCTTTCAGACCTGTTAGTATTTGGGTGTTGGCAGCTTATATATTTATAATTATTGTATCTTGTGTTGTATTATCTCCTTCCTCATTATATAATGACCTCCTTTGTCTCTTGTTACCATTTTTGGCTTGGAGTCTATTTTGCTTGATATAGATATCACTATGCCCCCTTTCTTTTGGTTTCCATTTGCTTGGAATATTATCATCTTCTCTTTGGGCCTTTGTGTGTCTTTAGAGTTTAAATTGGTCTCCTATATCCAGCACATAGTTGCATCTTATTTTTTTTTTTTTAAATCCACTCAGGCCCTCTATGCCTTTTGATTGGTCAGTTTGATCCATTTACATCAAGGTTGATTATGGATGTGTAAGGACTTACTACTGCCACCTTATCTTTTGCCTTCTTCTCATTTTGTGTCTTTATCCTTCTGTTTCAAACTACCTTTATAAATTTTTGGGTTTCCATGGCGATTTGCTCAGTCACCCCTATTTTTATGTCTTAGGTCTCTATATTTTCGCTTTGTGCTTACCAGGAGGCTTACATAAAACATCTCATACGTACAACAGCCCTTTATTCTGCTGATAGCATCTTATCTTCATTTGCCTGCAAAGGTTCCACTCTTTTACTCCTCCCTTTTTCTCTATGTGATTTCACAAATTATGGCTTTTATGTTATGAATTCAGTAATATTGCAGTAGTGTATTTTAATGCTTTTTTCCCTTTAACCTGTTTGGTATAATTATTTAACCCACTGTTGTCAAACGGTCATGGTTTTCTAATTCCGACTATTACCCTTTTCAGTGCTTTATGTTCTTTCATTTTGTGTGTGTCTCTGCTTAGTGCCTTTTTGTTTGTTTGAAGAACTCCCTTCAGCATTTCTCTCCATGCAGGTCTTGTGGTGGTGAACTCCCTCAGTTTGTCTGGGAAAGCCGTTATTCCTCCTTCACATCTGAAGGGTAATTTTGCCAGATAAGAGTATCCTGGCTGGCAATTTTTCATCTTTTAATATTTTGGATATGTCATTACACTCTCTCCTAGCCTGTTGCTGAGAAATCTGCTGGTAGTCGAAATGGGGGATCATTTTGTAAGTTACTTTTTTCCCCCCTTTGGCCACTTTTAAAATTCTTTATCATTGATTTTTTTTTTACAGTTTCCTTATGATGTATCTTGAAGAAGGGCTTTTTTATCCACAGCCAATAGAATGCCTTAGTATGTCCAGTTCCTTCTTTGGTAAGTACTTAGCTATTATTTCTTTAACTAGACCCTCTGCCCCCTTCTCTCTTTTTACCTCTGGTATACCCATTATTTTCATTATCTTGGTTTTCCTAATTGAGTCTAATAGCTCTCATAGAATTTCTTCACTCTATTCAAATCTTAGTTCTCACTCCTCTTCGGTCTAAATCATTTCTAAATTCCTGTCATCTACTTCACTTTCTCTTTCTTCCATCTGATCTCCTCTAGCACCGATGCATTCTTTCTTATAATTTCAATTATCGTGGTAAAGTATTCCTTCTAGTCATTAATTATCCTTCTAGTCATTAATTATCCTTCTAGTCATTAATTATATGAGTTTTTTGAGTTTTCTTGTAGCTTGTTGAGTTTCTTCAAAACAGCTATGTTGAGGTATTTATCTGTTGGACTGTAGTATTCCATATCTTTGAGTTCAGGTGCTGGAGACTAGTCATTTTCTTTTGGTGGTACCATGATTTTTCCTAGTGTATCATTAACTAACTGGTGGTACCATGATTTTTCCTAGTGTATCATTAACTAACTGTGCCTTTGCTGTAACATGTAAAGTAGCAAACACCTTTCTTAGTTACAAAAATCTTCGTTTCCTTAACATTTTAACATGCTGACAAAACAAAACTTCCTTTTATTTACCAGAAGGTGGTGATATAGCCCAAGTTTTTGACTTCTCACTGGCCCAGACTGTCCCTGCTACTACATTTGGGAGAGTACATATAAAAACGAAAGGCATTGCAGAGTTGCGGGACGTGTGGGCTTAGCACCTGGGGCTTCGAGGGTCCCCAACACACCTGTTAGGGGAGTCTCTGATTGATTGCAAGACTCTCAGAGGTCTCTTGCTGGATCTCCTGCTGAAATCCTGAGCAGATAGCAGGTAACACTTGCCTTGAATGTTTTCCTGTCTGCCTTCTTTCCTCTCCCTCTCCTAGTCAGTCACAGAGGCCCCTTCTCAGAAATCTGCATTCTGCCTGAGAGGAACCTCAGGGTACCTCCAGCTATAACGTTTGCAGGTGCTTGCACTTTTCACTTCCTCTGCCAGAGAAGCAGCTGCTGTCACTGCTGCCACCATTGCACTCACCAAGTGAGCTCTGGGGAGAGGGGTCTACTCCGGCCATTCCTCCCTTTGTCTGCCTCCAGACTTGTTTCTATCCTGCTCAGCTGGTTTGCCAAGTTCTTCTGTTAGACTGGCGAGAGCACCACAAATTCCCTGAGTGTCTTTCCACTTTTGTACTCTCCAGATTATGTTTTTCCTGTGGTGGTACTTGAGGGTGAGGCAGGCTCAGGACTTGGAGCTGCAGCATCTTTAGATGTCCACTGGGTGATCTCTCAGGTGTCCTGTGCAGAGGTCCTTTGGTTTGGTTATGTTATAGACGTAGACGTCCAGTTAGTTGTAAATCGAAAGGAAGAGAAAAAAAGAAAAACATTTCATGCCATGACGGTGACATCCAACTACAGCTATTTTGATACGTTTGTTCTTTAACCTTTATATTAAAGTAGTTAATGATATTAGAATAGTTAACGTATCCCTAGATTGAAATACTAGAGTATTGTGAATATGACTATATGCTTACCAGTGTATTGTATATTTTCATGGTACCTTCAGCTTGATGAACTCCTGTCGGCATTTTTTGTAAGGTAGGTTTAGCGTTCATAAATTCCCTCAGCTTTTTGTTTCTTAGGCAGTCTTTATCTCACTTTCATTTATGAAGGATATGTTTGCTTGGTAAAATAGTCTTGGTTGGCTGCTTCTCTCATAGTACTTGGAATGTATCATCCGTTTCTCTCTCTCCTGGCCTGCGAGGTCTCTACTGAGAAAGCTGCTTGATAGCCTGATAGAAGTACTCTTGAATACCTTAAAAAATTATCTTCCCTTTGAATCCTTTCTTTGACTTTTGACTGGTGTTTTAGCATAATGTGTCTTGGAGAAGATCATTCTGGGTTAAAGTTTGGGGGTCACCTATTAGCTTCACATACTTGGATGTCCAAATCCCTTCCCAGGTTTGTGAATTTCTCAGCCCTTATTTCCTTAAAGAAGTAAGTTTCTATTCCTTTCCTCTTTTCCTTCTGGGGCTCTGCTGTTATCTTGATGTTGTCCTGTCAGTCCCATAGACGTTCTTTTTCTTCTCTGATTGGACAATTGATCTATCTGCGGAGTCTTTGTCAAGTCTGCTGTTGAAAACTCTGTTGAATTCTTTCATCCACTCATTGTATTCTACAGCTCCAAAGTTTCTGCTCAGGTCTTTTTTACGTTTTCTTTTGGTGGAACTTTTCATTTTGTTCATGTACATTTATTCTGTTTTTATTAAATTGCTTACCTGTGTTTTCTAATAGCTCTCTGACCATCTTCATAATAATTACTTGAATTCTTTATGTCCCTCGTAGCCCTGCATAGGCATCAGCACATTTGAAGCAGCAGTTACCTCTTCCAGACTTCATGGATCCAGACTTCATGGACGGACTGTGGTAAGAGAAGACTTTTACCTGTGGACAGAAGTGTGGCTTAAGCATAGTATGAGCCTGACTCAAGTGGTGCAGGGCTACAAGCGTGGGGTGTGTTTTGGCATTAGATCCGGTGGTTTGCAACATCTCAGGCCTCTGTGGTGCACAGAATCAACAACTGTGGTAAGCACTGCAACGCAGCGGGGTGTGTCCTCAGTGGCACCTCTGAGTTCAGCAGCTAAGAACTGGGGCAGGCAAATGGTGGTGTCCAGAGCCAGTGTGTGCACACACTCAGCTATGGGGGACAGCTTAAGGGGCCCACATCATTGGTGGGACCAAAGCATACAGCAACGATTGGGGCCAACTACAGGCTCACTGGCAGCTGCAGGGGCCCTGGCTTAGGCATGCTCTCTTGTGGGTGGGTGGATACTTTCTACTCCTGGACTTGCACGGTGGTGGGTACAGAGGCTTGTCCAGAGTGCATGCCAGGTGGTCTGCAGTAGGGGTTCTAGCCTGGTGTCTTACACAGAGCCCTGGGCTGACGTCAGCAAATGCAAATAGCTGTGGGGTAAAAGCAGGTAAAATAAGAGAGAGAGTTCTCTTTGGGGTGACGTTGCTGGCCCCTTTAGTATCGTCATCCTAGAGAGCAGGTCACTGTGATCCACCATCACTCCTGCTGCATGGCTGCTAGTGGTAGCCACCGTTTTCTTTCTTGTTGCTAGTCATCTCTATATATCTTGGCTTTGCTAGCTTGCATGGGGTGAAACCATAGAAAGACCTTCACTGGGTGTCCCAAAAGCCTGGGGAAGCTAATTACTACTCACCATGCTCTTCCTTTTGCAGCAAACTCTTTCTAGATGGGAAGTTCCCTCTTGGGGCTAAGCAATACCAGCTTGGTGGAGGGATGATGCAGGCAAGATGAAGCTGTCTCCCTTCTCTATTTAGTCATGCCCTTCTTCTGGTTTTCTGTTCTGCTGTGTTGCTTTTATACACGGACTCCGGAGCTCTGCCAGTCTTTGTGGACAGCTCTTTCTTTGTTGATCTTTGTCAGGGGACAGAGGCCTGGTTCTTCTGCATCTCCATTTTGGTCTTTAGCCTATAATTTATTCTTGAAGAAGATGAAAAGAAAAAGTGTTTACCAATCAAAAGGAGTAACCTGAGAATAGGATACAAAGTATGAAACTAACATGTTTGGAATTACATATCCTGATGATCAACATTCTATCTAGAGAGCTTTGTATATTTACTGATAAGATAACCAAATTTGCAGTATATCTATTTTACTAAAGAAAGACCTTTTTGCAGAGTTACACACTTTATTTTTAAATATTTTTATGCTTATATTTGATGTAATATTTTCTTCAGAAATCTTTAGTATTTAATGCTGACACCTGCAACTGGCTTTATATTAAGGCCACAGAAAACATTTTCATCCCTTTTTCAGATATCATTGCATTTATCTGTACCAACCACTATGCTCAGAGCACTATCTTTCAACTCCATTGGCCTTCCTTCTTTGAATTCTAACACAAAACCTATTTGGGGGCTATTGCCTATGCTGTTTCTATGCCTTGAATGTTTGTTTAGCTCCAGAATTTTTGTACGTCTAGCTCTTTCACATTCAGTTCTTCTCACCTTATTATTACCTATTTCAGATCACTTCCCTCATGATCCAAGTATATGCAACTCTGACATCTCCCAGACATCTTATATCATTTATTTATTCTTAGTTGATAATCTTCATAGCACATCACTATCTATCTGAGATTTAACTTATGAGTTACATTTTCCTTCCCCCTCTTAAGCACAGGAGTCGTAAGAGTAGGAACGATGGCTTCCCCATTTGCTATTGTGACTCCAGCAACCAAAATAGGACCTATGATGCACCTCTCTTCCCAAACCCTCACAACTCCAATTTAACCTTCTACTTGGGCTCACTGCCAGCTTGGTACCAGTGCAACCTCAGCTCTACAAGACACCCTCTGTTTGGAAGACAAACAGAAGATCTTTTCTACTATGTTTGGAGTCAGCACCACAACATTGAGAGAGCGCCTCAAGGCATAAGAAATGGAGTAAGTTACTACAACATTGATGTGGGAACCTGCAAAGTCTACATGCATTCTGTATAATGTGTCTGATGGCCCTGGACCACTATAAAGGAACTGGCATTATAGCCTGAGGCCTACTGTCCCCAGGCTGAGAGACTATTAGGAGACTCGACTCAAGTGTCAGGCAGCCTCTTCAGCAAGGGTTCCTGTTTCTACCCAATAAGCTGGGGAAAAAACTGCCTTCTACCCAACACAATGTCCTTCAATAACTATCTCAGACTTTAAGCTGGCTTTGTAGGCTAACAAAAGCATAGTAGAGTCATTAAAAAGTTTCTTCATCAACCAGAGAGAGAGAACTCAATCCAAAAACAGTGTGCACAGTACTAAAGAAAGAAAGAACTGGTGCTGATTGATTGATTGATAGAAGACAAAATTAGATACAGAAGATATTAGGAAATGTAAGTGGAAGGCCAACTGGCCCGAGGCAGGGGACCGCAATGCATCAGACCGAAACTCTCCGGACCACCCAGTTCCAGGGACTGACCTGGGGACTTTCCACCCAGCCCAGCCTTCCCGCCTTTCGAGGGGCGGGACTAACGGTCCCAAGACTCATGCAACCGGCACCAGATATTGCCACGATACCCGAAGAGACCACCAAATAAGGAATACCCTGCGCCCTCCCAGAGTCACCACACCCCTTTCCCTTCTTCCCCTATAAAATCTTGCCCAACCCTCGCCCGGGTGCGACTTCTCTGGCCCCTTGCTCTCGGACCAGTGAACCTCGCCCGGGAGCGCTCCCTAAGAAAGCTCACTTGAAGCTTTCCTCTGTTTTGCAGTGCCGTTTGTTAAGATCCAACCTTACATTTGGTGCCGAAACCCGGGAGGGGTACCAAGCCCCGCGGGTTACCGCGCGGGCCGCTCCTCCCCCAGGAGACAACCAGGGAACCTCTGCTCATCCACCCGATCCGGCAGAAAACGGGGTAAGTCCCGCTCCCTTGTTCCCTCCGACTCACAGAGTCCCTGCCCACCAGACTCCCTGTCCTTAATTGCGGCCGCGTCAGGGACTCCTCCATCCTCTCTCCGGGCCTCGGGCAACTGTGGAGACGTCCCAATCGCCCTCCGACCTGCCGTGAATTGGAGACCAGGGACGCCTCTCTCCCTCTCCATTCACTCAGGGACAGACTGGGGGTCATGGGAACCTCACAATCAAAACCAGATCCTAAGACGCCCCTGGGGTGTCTCCTAGCCAATTTTACAGCCCTCGGTTTCTCCCAAGATCTCCGTCGCCGACGGCTTATTTTCTATTCCATTATGGCCTGGCCACAATATCCTCTAGACAATCTCTAGACAATCAATCCAAATGGCCTCCTGAAGGGACTTTCGATTTTAACATCCTCCGTGATCTGGATAATTACTGCCGCAGGGCGGGCAAATGGTCCGAGGTCCCCTATGTTCAGGCCTTCTGGTATTTACGCTCCCGCCCTTCCCTCTGTGTCGATTGTTCCACTTTCCAGATCCTTCTTGCCAAATAGACAGCTCCTACATTCAAGCCCCTAATTTCCTTTGACGATGACCCTCTCCACTCGCCAACCCACCGGAATCTCCCACCTCTCCCCCTTCCAGAGCTCCTCTCCAACCTCCACCCTACCCTGAAGCGGTCCCTCCTCCTCCGGAACCGGCTCCGGCCCCTCCAACTGCTCCCCCGCCTACCCTCAACGGTTTCTCCTCCCACGCCCTTTGCTTCACCAGTGGTGCACATACATGCTCTCACAACTCCCAAGATCCAAATGCCCTCTGAGGGAGGTAGCAGGAGCGGAAGGATTAGTTAGAGTTCATGGTCCATTTTCCCTCCAAGATCGCTCTCAAATAGAAAAGCGATTAGGCTCCTTTTCTGCCGACTCTTCCCGCTACATCAAAGAATTTCGCTAGCTCTCTCAAGCTTACGATCTAACCTGGCACGACATCTTTGTGATCCTATCTTCTACTCTGACCCCTGACGAGAGGGAAAGAATTCAAACTGCTGCCCGAAACCATGCAGATCAGGTTCACCTTACCGACAACTCCATGCCTGTCGGAGCGACTGCCGTACCTGGCACCAATCCAGGCTGGACTTATCAGGATGGCCAAGATGGCCACCGTAAACGTGACCTCATGATCCAATGCCTCCTGGCTGGCATGCAGGCTGCTGCTCATAAGGAAGTGATAACCCAAGAACCCAACGAAAATCCAGCTATCTTTCTCAATCGCCTTACAGAGGCCTTAACTCTCTACACCCGGCTGGACCCCGACACCCTGGCAGGGACAGGGGTCCGCAAAAGGCAACCCCGCCGGGGGCCTGCTTCAATTGCAGAAAAGAAGGCCACTGGGCTCGCCAATGTCCCAATCCCTGACCTCCTTCTAAGCCCTGTCCCAGCTGCGGGCTAACGGGCCACTGGAAGAGTGACTGCCCTACGACTGGCCCTCCCTCAGCGTCTCCATGCAGGGGGCAGGCCGACCCAACGGCATTACCACTCGAACTGCTGGGATTGGCTGACGACTGATGGCGCCCAGACTCGAAGACCCCCATCACCCTCGCCGAGCCCAGGGTAACGCTACAGGTAGTGGGTAAGTCCATCTCTTTTCTGGTGGACACGGGGGCCACCTATTCGGTCCTGCCTACTTACTCCGGGTCAGTTTCTCCTTCCCACTCCAGACCGGTCCACTCCCATGTCATATCGAAGGACTCCCTTTTACTCATTCTTTCGTAGTCATACCATCCTGCCCAGTTCCCTTGCTAGGCCGAGATGTCCTTTTCCACTTAGGGGCCTCCCTGCAGCTGGTTAGACTTGACCCTAAGGTCCCCTCCTCCCAACTCCTGCTTCCTCTTCTCGGCCTGTCTCTAGAACCCTCCCCCTCCTATTCCCCCTCTTCCAATCACACCGAACCCAATCAATCCCCAAGTCTGGGATACTTCTAAGCCCATAATAGCAACACACCATTCCCCCGTCCTCATCCACCTAAAGGACCCCTCCAAATTTCCCATCTCTGAGACTCACCTTAGGGGCCTACAACCTATTATCACCAGAATCCTAAACCAGGGACTCCTTATCCTCACTGACTCTCCCTGCAACACCCCCATCCTACCTGTCCGCAAGGCTTCCGGGGATTATCACCTGGTCCAGGACCTGCGACTAATCAGTGAGGCCATAATTCCTCTCCCCCCAGTAGTACCAAACCCATACACCTTGCTCTCCCATATCCCCCCATCCACAACCCACTTTACGGTTCTGGATCTCAAAGATGCCTTTTTCACTATCCCCCTACATCCCGACTCCTATTTCCTCTTCGCCTTTACCTGGACGGATCCAGATACTCATACTTCCTTCTTCCCCAGGGCTTCCGCAACAGTCCTCACCTCTTCAGCCAGGCGTTCGCACGGGACCTCACTTCCTGCTCCCTTGCCCCCAACACACTCCTTCAATATGTAGATGAATTCCTCCGTTGTAGCCCGCCTCTCAAGACAACACACTGCAGATCTTCTCAATTACCTTGGCTCTCACGGTTATCGGGTCTCCCCAGCCAAAGCTCAGTTTTCTGTATCTTCTGTAACCTCCCTGGGGCTCCACCTTACCCCTACCACAAAAGGTCTAACAGCCGACCGCACCCGGACTACCCGTGAACTCCAGCCTCCGGAAACAGCGGAACAAATTCTCTCCTTTTTGGGTCTTATAGGATTTTTCCGACACTGGATCCCTAACTTTGCTCTCCTTGCTAAACCCTTGTATCTAGCCACTAAAGAAACCCCTCAAGGACCCCTCACCTCTCCTTCTGCCGTTCGACAGGCCTTTCTCATCCTCCGTAACGCTCTGATATCTTCTCCTCTCCTTTCTCTGCCCAACCCAAACGGACCTTTTCACCTTTTTGTGGATGAACGGGCCAGAATAGCCACTGGACTCCTTGCCCAGCCTGTAGGGCCTTCCTACCGCCCCGTGGCTTACCTCTCCAAACAGCTAGACCCAACCATGCGGGGATGGCAACCATGCCTTCGGGCCCTAGCAGCGGCAGCCGAACTGACCAAACAAACATTCAAACTGACTCTGGCCCACCCACTAACTGTGTTTTCCTCCCACCAGCTGGTCGACCTCCTAGGCCACAAGTCTCTCTCCCTCCTGGGCCCCTCCCGCATCCAGGAGTTCCACCTACTATTCATTGAAAACCCAGCTATTTCTCTTGATCTCTCCCCTCACCTGAACCTGGCTTCCCTCCTGCCTATCTCTGGCACCAGGACCTCCCCCTCCCACTCCTGCCCCCAAGTCATAGAGGCCCTCAGCCCGCCGAGAGAGGGGCTCTTTGACACCCCTCTTTCAAACCCGGACCACACCCTCTTCGTAGATGGCAGGTCAATACTCGGTCCTGACGGATGCCAACGGGCAGCCTATGCAGTGGTAACTATCTCAACTATTATCAAGGCTAACAGCCTCCCAGAAGGGACAACCTGTCAAAGAGCTGAACTGATAGCACTCACGCGGGCCCTCGACCTCTCTAAGGGCCAAAGGGCCATCTTTCTCCCTATGGTCGCAGGCATTTCCCTTGCCTCCTCTCTCGTTGCTGCAGGCATCGGGGGAGGAGCCCTAACACACAGTGTCTCAACATCCCGGGACCTAGAACAAACTCCAGCTAGCCATCAAGGCTTCTGCCGCCTCCATCACCTCCAGCGCCAGATCACCTCAGTAGCCCTCCAAAATCAACAAGCCCTGGAGCTCCTGACGGCCGACCAAGGAGGTACCTGCCTCTTCCTACAGGAGGAATGCTGCTATTACATCAATGAAACAGGACTCATCGAAGACAACGTAAACGCCCTCTATTGCTTAAGAACTCCAACGCAAACCCCAACAGTCCGCCTCCCCAACTGGTGGCGATCCACCCTCTATACCTGGCTAACAGCAATCTTAAGCTCCCAGGTGCATGGAGGAAGTCTCTAGGGTGGCCACAAACCAAATGTTCCTCGGTCCTTACACCTTGCTTCCTACAGAACCCCCCACTGGTCTCCCCTAAGCCTTGGACCTCTGGTCGCCCGACTCCCCTTTCGACGCCCCCATTCAGCATGAAGTAGCCAGAGATCAGAATGCCGCCCCATTACACCAAAGATGTCAGGATGTAATAAGGCCAACTGGCCTGAGGCAGGGGAACACAATCAGATTCACAGGTTGCATCAGACTGAAACTCTCCGGACCACCCAGTTCCAGGAACTGACCTGGGGACTTTCCACCCAGCCCAGCCTTCCCGCCTTTCGAGGGGCGGGACTAACGGTCCCAAGACTCATGCAACCGGCACCAGGTATTGCCACGATACCCGAAGAGACCACCAAATAAGGAATACCCTGCGCCCTCCCAGAGTCACCACACCCCTTTCCCTTCTTCCCCTATAAAATCTTGCCCAACCCTCGCCCAGGTGCGACTTCTCTGGCCCCTTGCTCTCGGACCAGTGAACCTCGCCCGGGAGCGCTCCCTAAGAAAGCTCACTTGAAGCTTTCCTCTGTTTCGCGGTGCCGTTTGTTAAGATCCGACCTTACAGTAAGTAGCTCAAACAAAGCTTTCTAAGAATAAAAAAAATATGATACGAAGAATAAAAAAATATACCACAGAAAATATCTTAAAGCAATGGAGGAAAAATCTAAACATGGAGGTTGCAAGAAGTAGAAAATAACAAAATTGGAGGATAGCTCCAATACTCAGAAGTTAAAGAAGAAACTCAATAAATGAGAGAGATGCAAAGAGTACATAAGTAACAGAATTGTCTATTATTAAGACATAGAAAGTCCAAAATCTATACATTCAAAAGCCATTAAAGGGAAACTAGAAAGGAAGGGAGGAAGAATAGACTTAGCTTAATATATACTACTTCCAATACTAATGTATTTTAGTCATTATCTCAAAGAAAGGGGACCAGTTCAGTAGACCACAAAGTATGGGAAAGGAGGACCTGATATTAATGACTCTGGGTATACTGTTTATACATATGTATGTTTGTGTAGGAAGATCAAGAACAGAAAGGATCAAAATTAGAGACAAGCCATTTTCTCGACTCATAATCAAAATTAGAAATACATAATAAAAATTTACCCTGTAAAAATATGACCTGGAAAAAAATAAAAATTTACCCTCTAAAAATATGACCTGGAAAAAAATCTAAACTGCTTGAAAATTAAGAAAAAAATGAGCCAAAACTTTAATGGAAATAGAAATTCAAATAGAAATTACAAAATAACATGAAAAAAACCCCAGGATTTTTGATGATAGGAGATACTCCCTTTTCAAGCAAGTGACCCCTTTACCAAATAGGCATTTCACTTATCCACATCAGTCATAAAATTTGTTATGTAAAGTTGTGTTGTGCCTGAGAAAAATTACAAATGTCTACATGTCATGAGCCTTTGCAACTGCTAACAGAGTCAACAACAGGACTGGTAAATCCTCAATGCCAAAGATCTAGTGGTTATCAAAATATTCACACCGGAGTACGTGAGAGAAGAGAGGGCCTGACCATGATAATTGTGCCCCATGTGGACCTTTGCTGGGAGACAAATTCCGTAGGGCATCAACATTCATTCCCCAGGGTGCTGCTCATATGTTGTTGGTTACTACATGCTTATATGTAAGTAGATCAATATAATAACATCAAGTCAAAATATTTTCATTTTAATAAGGAGCTTACTCAAATTATGGAAATAAATATAAGAACTTCAGACAACAATGGCCAGAGAGATCTCTTTCTTACAAGAAGACTTTTAGAAAACTACAAATAAGTGTCTGTTAGTGGGCAGAGGCTCAGTCAGCCTATTCACATCTATTGTCTAAAACATATTTCACCAGAGTGTTAGACGAGCCTAAATGGTAAAATGTTGAAGAAGCTGAAAGATCATCTGATGAATGCTGTTATCAATATGCAGTCTTTCTGTGATGTAAATGTGGAGATAGAAATTAGATACTGAGGAAAATATTAAAATTAATGTTGAGTCCTGGTTCTGATTTTTTTTTAAGTGTTTTCATGAGGTTCCCAAATGCTCTCTTAATAGCCTCTTACGATTTGGTTACTCTATAGTGGCTCTGAGGCAGAGAATGTAAAATAGTGACAGACAAAAGAGAAAATGAGTCACTAAGGAAGCTGACACCTCATTCGCTTTAAAAAAATTTAGTCTGCTTTTCCATGAATACCATTAAAGCCCAAAGAAGACTAAAAGGTCTTGTCACATTCCAGGCGGTGAAAGCAAATGAAATAACCCAACTAGTTCAAAAATGCAGGCTTTACCAGAGCTGAATCAAGACTAATTTAGCAACCTAGTAAAGATCTATAGGCCACCTGATATATTTTTTTTGAAGAGGGATTGATTTTTCATATATTTGAGCAGTTTAACCTCCTGTAATTCATAGCAAATTTCCAAGCAAAACTATCTAAACATAAAGCTGACCAAGTAAGCCTCTGTTACCTACTATGTGCAGAGCAATGTAGGAACTAAACTAGGAAAGACACACATATATACAAACAAGAGAAATTTTGATTGAGGAAATAAATTGTATGAACATAAAACAGCCAGAGAATGTAAGTAAATGTGAGAGTGGAAAATGTTCAATGCAAATATAATTCAAAACCAGAAAATAGAAACAAGGAAAGCCATTAGTATAGAGGCAAAAGAACTGGTCTCGGACTAAACAAGACAGTATTCAGTTATCTTCTACTTACTTGATGGATGACCTTGGTCAATTCAAGAATCTTTCAATCCCAGTCATTCACACACTAAGAGCAAGTAATAAAATCTGCCTCATAGGTTTGATGGAGGGATTTAATGAGGCAACAAATATGAATTTGGCTTAAAAATTGTTAAGTTTCCAATAAAGTGAAAAGTCTTGCCAGGAAGAGTCATTTTACTCTAGAGTGGATATTGCTGTTCTGTTTACATATATAGTTCCAGGAGATAACGGGGCAGGGCCTTTTTACATCATCTCTTTCTACAGCTTCACTTTAGAGATAATTAAACTGTGGCCCACAAAAATTAAATTTTATGCCTAAGTTTTTTTAAAAGCTCCTGGGACACAGCAATAAGTGAAAACATGTAGCTGTTATTATTTCTCAAATTTACTTAGCAGGTTTTTGCAGAATTAACACTTCATTCATTTTTCTGACATTATAGGTACAGAGAAAATTCATACCCCTACCCCTTGAGAAGCTCAACTTCTCTATTCATTGTCCTCTGGCCTAACGTAATATAATAACTGTATTTTAATGGTGTGGTGGTAGAAATAGGAGATGAAAGGTCACCCAGTTTAGAAATATATGCCATCACATGTCTAAACAGACTCTGAATTTAGATTTCATTACAATACTTTTCAGTTAGATAAAAACTATCCCTTTACATGTAATCTAGAAATTCCTCTTGCCACTGAAATCATAGCCTTCTATTTTGTTTTTAATTTCTTAGTCATGGGCAAAAATTATTTAAAGCAAATTGCATTATGAAAAAATAATGTTCATAATGTTATTCTAATTTTCGGATGATGTTTGCTTAAAAGACCACACCTGTCTGCTATTATTAATAACTATGCTCTAATAGTCATAGATTAGACTTTAATTATATAACTCGGAAATCTTGGGGGTAGCTATCAAGATGGCGGAGTAGTACGACATGACCTGTATATATGCTGTCTACAGGAGACCCATGTCAGACCTAGGGACACATACGGACAATGAGGTGATGGGAGAAAGATTTTCCATGCTGGAAATCAAAAGAAATCTGGAGTAGTAATACTCATATCAGACTAAATAGACTTTAAAGACTGTTACAAGCGATAAGGATGGACACTACATAATGATCAAGGGATCAATCCAAGGAGAAGATATAACAATTCTACATATTTATGCACCCAACATAGGAGCACCTCAATACATAAGGCAAATGCTAACAGCCATAAAACGAGAAATGGACAGTAACACAATCTTAGTGCAGGACTTTAACACCTCACCTACACCAATGGACAGATCATCCAGACAGAAAATCAATAAGGAAACACAAGATTAAATGACACATTAGACCAGATAGACTTACTTGATACTTGTAGGATATTCTGTCTGAAAACAGAAGAATACACTTTCTTCTCAAGAGCACAGGGAACGTTCTCCAGGATAGATCACATCTTGGGTCACATCAAGCCCTGGTAAATTTAAGAAAACAAATCATATCAAGCAACTTCTCTGACCACAATGCTATGCAGTTAGAAATCAATTACAGGAAATAAATGTAAAAAACCACAAACACATGGAGGCTAAATAATGTGTTATTAAGTAACCAATGGCTCACTGAAGAAATCAAAGAGGAAATCAAGAAATACCTAGAGACAAATGATGATCGAAAACCTATGGGATGAAGCAAAAGCAGTTCTAAGAGGGATGTTTATAACAATACAATCTTACCTCAGGAAATAAGACAACCCTCAAATAAACAACCGAACCTTATACCTAAAGCAACTAAAGAACAAATTAAACCAAAGGTTAATAGAAGGAAAGAAATCATAAAGATGAGAGAAGAAATAAATGAAATGGAGACAAAACAATAGCAAAGATCAATGAAACTAAAAGCTGGTTCTTTGATAAGATAAACATTTAGCCAGACTTAGCAAGAAAAAAAGGGACAGGACTCAAATCAATAAAATTAGAAATGAAAAGGAAGTTAAAACTGACACTGCAGAAATACAAAGGATCATAAGAGACAACTACAAGCAACTATATGCCAGTAAAATGGACAACCTAGAAGACATGGACAAATTTCTTAGAAAGGTACAACCTTCTGAGACCAAACCAGGAAGAAATAGAAAATATGAACAGACCAATCACAAGTACAGAAATTGAAACTGTGCTTTAAAAGCTTTTGACAAACAAAAATCAAGGACCAGATGACTTCACGGGCGAATTCTATCAAACATTGAGAAAAGAGCGAACATGCATCCTTCTGAAACTCTTCCTAAAAATTACAGAGGAAGGAACAGTCCCAAGCTCATTCTATGAGGCCACCCATCACTCTGATACCAAAATCAGACAAAAATATCACACAGAAAAGAAAATTACAGGCCAACATCACTGATGAATACAGATGCAAAAATCCTCAACAAAATACTAGCAAACAGAATCCAACAACACATGAAAAGAATCATACACTGTGATCAAGTGGGATGTATCCCAGGGATGCAAGGATTCTTCAATATCCACAAATCAATCAGTGTAATACACCACATCAACAAATGGAAGAATAAAAACCATATGATCTCAGTAGATACAGAAAATGCTTTTGTCAAATTTCAACACCCATGGATGATAAAAACTCTCCAGGAAGTGGGCATAGAGGGAACCCACCTCAATATAATAAAAGCCATATACCACAAACCCACAGTAAACATCATTCTCAAAGGTGATAAGCTGAAAGCACTTCCTCTAAGATCAAGAAGAAGACAAGGATGTCCACTCTCACCACTAATATTAAACATAGTTTTGGGAGTCCTAGCCACAATAATCAGAGAAGAGAAAGAAATAAAAGGAATCCAAACTGGAAAAGAAGAAGTAAAACTGTCACTGTTTGCAGATGACATGATACTCTACATAGAAAATCCTAAAGATGCCACCAGAAAACGAATAGAGCTCATCAATGAATTTGATAAAGTTATAGGATACAAAATTAATGCACAGAAATCTCTTGCACTCCTATACACTGACAACAAAAGATCAGAGAGAGAAACCAAGGAAATAATCCCATATACCATCACATCAAAAAGAATAAAATGCCTAGGAAAAACCTACTTAAGGAGGCAAAAGACCTGAACTCAGAAAACTATACCATACTGATGAAAGAAATCAAAGATGACACAAACAGATGGAGAGATATACCATGCTCCTGGATTGGGAGAATCAACATTGTGAAAATGACTATACTACCCAAAGCAATCTACAGATTCAATGCAATCCCTATCAAATTACCAATGGCATTTTTCACAGAACTAGAACAAAAAATTTTACAATTTGTATGGAAACAAAAAAACCCCTGAATAGCCAAAGCAACCTTGAAAAAGAAAAATGGAGCTGGAGGAATCAGGATCTCTGAATTCAGACTATACTACAAAGCTACAGTAATCTAGACAGTATGGTACTGGCACAAAAACAGAAATATAGATCAATGGAACAGGATAGAAAGCCCAGAGGTAAACCCACGCAAATATGGTCACCTTATCTTTGATAAAGGAGGCAAGACTATACAATGGAGAAAAAACAGTCTCTTCGATAAGTGGTGCTGGGAAAACTGGACAGCTACATGTAAAACAATGAAATGGAAACTCCCTAACACCATAGACAGAAATAAACTCAAAATGGATTAAAGACCTAAATGTAAGACTGGACTCTATAAAAACTCATAGAGGAAAACATAGGCAGAACACTCTATGACATAAATCATAGCAAAATCAGTTTTGGCCCACCTCCTAGAGAAATGAAAATGAAAACAAAAAGAAACAAATGGGAACTAATGAAACTTAAAACATTTGGACAGCAAAGGAAACCATAAACAAGATGAAAAGACAACCCTTAGAATGGGAGAAAATGTTTTCAAATGAAGCAATGGACAAAGGATTAATCTCCAAAATAGACAAATAGCTCATGGAGCTCAATATCAAAAAAACAAACAACCCAATTTCAAGACGACATACAGATGGCCAAGAGGTACATGAAGAGATGCTCAACAGAACTAATTATCAGAGAAATGCAAATCAAAACTATAATGAGGTATCACCTCACACTGGTCAGAATGTTCATCATCAAAAAATCTACAAACAAATGCTGGGGAGGGTGTGGTGAAAAGACAACCCTCCTGCACTGCTGGTGGGAACGTAAAAGGTACAGCCACTTTGGAGGACAGTATGGAGGTTCCTTAGAAAAACTGAAAATAAAGCTACCATTGATCCAGCAATCCCACTCCTGGGCATATATCCAGAGGAGACCATAATTCAAAAAGATACATGCACCGCAATGTTCATTGCAGTACTATTTACAATAGCCAGGACACGGAAGCAACCTAAATGTCCATCAGTAGAGGAAAGGATAAAGACAATGTGGTACATATATACAATGGAATATCACTCAGCCAAAACAAATAACGAAATAATGCCATTTGCAGCAACCTAGATGGACCTAGTGATTGTCATACTGAGTGAAGTAAGTCCTAAAGAGAAAGACAAATATCATACGATATCACTTATATGTGGAATCTAAAAAACAGTGTACAAATGAACTTATCTACAAAACAGAAATAGTGTTAGAGATGTAGAAAACACACTTATGGTTACCAGGGGGTAAGGGAGGCAGGGATAAATTGGAAGATTGGGATTGATATGTACTATATATAATATATATAACTAATATAACTGTATAACTAATAAGACCTACTATATAGTAAAGGGAACTCTACTCAATAGTCTGTAATGACCTATATAGGAAAAGAATCTAAAAAAAGAGTGGATATATGTATATGTATAACTGATTCACTTCACTGTACACCTGAAACTAACACATTGTAAATCAACTATACTCCAATAAAAATTAAAAAATAATAATATCTACATGTGAAATGATTCTCACAGAATATCTACTGAATGCTGGCAGAAGACCACAGACTGCTGAAAGGGCAAGAAACTCGGCACATAACCAGGGAGGAAAAAAGAAAGTTAGAAAGGAATTGGGATGGGACTTGTGGCCCTGGGAGAGAGCTGTGAAATACGGAAAGTTCCTGCCCCCTGGGTAGCCCCTTAGCTGGCTAGGAGATTGGCCTGGACAGAAAGGGAGCTTCAGATCCTTGAGGGAGAGCACAGCAGCCAGTTAGTGGCAGCCAGAGCAGAGCAAGAACTGCACAGATGGTCAGTGTCACCACCCTGCAGTCCCCAGCCTGACTCACTCTTCTGGAGCGGGCCACATGCTGGAATTTGGGACTTGGAGATCAGAAATGGGGAGAGGACTGGGGTTGTCTGTGTGGAGACAGACTGGGGATGCTGGAATCCAGTGTGACCACAGCTGAGCTTTACATGGAAGAAGCCGGGGCTGCCTTAGAGGTCAGTTGCCATTGTTTGAGGGGTGCACGAGGGGAGAGGCAGGACCACATTGTAGTCTTTTTCCCTGGGTGCACTCGCTCCCAGAGGGCAGGAGGACACTGCCTGAACAGGCTCCAAGGGCTGTCATTAGCCACTACCCGTGCCCACCTGGACCCTGGGACTGGTCACAGGCCCCCCTCCACCTTCCTCCCGGACCCTTGGAGTGATCACAGGCAGCCGCCACCCTTGTGGAATACTGGAGTGGTCAGGAGCCGCCGCCCACCCAAACTCCAGGAGTGGTCGTGAGCCACCTCTGCTCCCATCCCATACTCCGGTGGTGCACCTGAGCTGCCACCTCAGCTGAGAACCCCAGAACTGGACACCAGCCACCACATCTACATACCCCTTAGCAAGGGATAATGACCAGCACATGCTGAGGAAAGAGGCGGCAGATATACATAGTGAAAATAGCCCTCGCACCAAATATACTAAACTCACAAGCTACACAGGGATGCCCGCACATATAAATAGCCCTCCAAGGCCATGGTAGATAATTGTTTCTCCTAAACTCACAGAATAAGAGAAATATAAGTAAAATGAAGAAGCAGAGGGACCACTTCCAGTTAAAACACCAAGAGCATTCCCCTAAAAGAACAAACAATGAAGCAGACCTCTTCAGTCTGACACTGAATTCAAAACGGGGATAATGAAAATACTGAAGGAATTAAGAAAGACTATTGACAGAAAGGCAGAGTTACTGTAAAAAGAAACTAGAAAGAGGAACCAAGAAAAATTAGAAAACTCATTTGCAGAGATGAAAACCGAGCTAAAGGCTATGAAGAGCAGAATGAATAATGCAGAAGAATGAAAAGTGACCTGGAAGATAGAATAATGGAAATCACTCAATTGGGACAGAACACAGAAAGCCAAATTAAAAAAAAAAAAAAAAGAAAGCAATATAATAGACCTATGGGATAATATGAAGTGTGCCAATGTACACATAATAGGGATTCCAGAAGAGGAAGAAAGAGAAAAGGGGATCGAAAATGTATTTGAAGAAATTATGGCTAAAAACTTGCCAAACCCAAAGAAGGAAACAGATATCCAGGTACAGGAAGCATAGAGGATTGCGAACAAGATAAACCCAAACAGACCTACACCAAGACATACTATAATAAAAATGGCAAAAGTTAAAAATAAAGAGAGGATTCTAAAGGCAGGAAGACAAAAACAAAGAGTTAAATATAAGGGAACCCCCATAAGGCTATCAGCTGATTGGTCTACAGAAACTTTGTAGGCCAGAAGGGAGTGGCAAGGTATAGTCAAAGCCCTACAAGGGAAAAATCTGCAACCTAGGATACTCTACCCAGCAAGATTACCATTTAGAAGAGAAGGAGAGAGAAAGAATTTCTCAGACAAGCAAAAACTAAAAGAATACAGCAATACTAAACCTATCCTAAAGTAAATATTGAAAGGTTCTCTGGGATTTCCCTTTAAGTGATCAAGACTCCACACTTCCACTGCAGGCGGCATGGGTTCGATCCCTGGTTGGGGAACTAAGATCCCTCAGGCCATGTGGCATGGCCAAAAAATAAAAGATAAAAGACAAAGAAAGGTCTTCTCTAAATAGAAAAGAAGTAAGAATCTATAGGAAAGAGAAAATTACAATTGGAACATAAATCACTTAAATAAGCCAGAACAAAGATTAAAAAAGAAATCAAAAAGTTTTTCTGTGAAAGTGATGATAACCACAGTGAACAACAAAAGATGAACATGAAGATGTAAGAGGACATCAAAATCAAAAAATGTGGGGGAGGAGAATAAGAAAATCAGACTTTTTTTCCCAGAATGTGTTTGAGCCTATATGACTACCAGTCTAAGGCAAGTAGATATAGGAAGGGGTTAACACACTTGAAAAACAGGGTAACCACAAATCAAAAACATACAACAGACTTACAAAAACCAAAAAAGAAGAGAACATAAATATAAAACAAAAGAAGATCATCAAGCCACCAAAGGAAAAACAAAGAGAAAAAGGAAGGGACAAAGAAGAAATATAAAATCAATGGGAAAACAAGGTTTCAAATGGCAATAAATGCATATCTATCAATACTTACCTTAAATGTCAATGGACTAAATGCTCCAATCAAAAGACAGAGTGGCAGATTGGACAAAAAAAACAAGAGCCTACAGTATGCTGCCTACAAGAGACCCACTTTAGGGCAAAGGACACACATAGATTGAAAGTGAGCAGGTGGAAAAAGATATTTCATGCAAATGGAAATGACAAGAAAGCAGGGGTCACAATACTCACATCAGACAAAATAGACTTTAAAACAAAGGCCACGGAGAAAGAGAAAGGACACTGTATAATAATAAAAGGATCAATATGTGAAGAAGGTTTTACACTCATCAACATATATGCACCTAATATAGGAGCACCCAAATACATAAAACAAATACTAAGAGACATACAGGGGAAAATTGACAGGAATACAATAATAGTAGATTAACACCTCACTCACATCAACGCACATGTATTTCAGACAGAGAATCAGTAAGGCAACAGAGATCCTAAATGATAAAATAGAACAGTTAGACTTGAGTGGTATTTTCAGGACACTACATCCCCAAAAAAGAGAATACACATTCATTTCAAGTGCACATGGTACATTCTCTAGGACTGACCACATGGTAGGGCACAAAACAAGCCTCAACAAATTTAAGAGTGTAGAAATTATCTCAAGCATCTTTTCTGACCACAACAGCATGAAACTAGAAATTAACCACAGAAAAATAAGTGCGAAAACAGATGATTATATGGAGACTAAACAACACGCTACTAAAAAACCAATGGGTCAATGATGAAATCAAAGAGGAAATTAACAAATTCCTTGAGACAAATGACAATGAAAATACAACCATACAAAATCCATGGGATGCAGCAAAAGCAGTTCTTAGAGGGAAGTTCATAATGAAATAGGCCTTCCTCAAAAAACAAGAAAAATTTCAAATAAACAACCTAACCTACCAGTTAAAAGTATTAAAAAAACAAAAACAAAACCTAAAGTCAGCAGAAGGAAGGAAAGAATAAACATGAGAGAGGAAATAAATAAAATAGAGATTCAAAACATAGAAAAAAATAACAACACTAAGAGCTGGTTCTTTGAAAGGATAAACAAGATTGAGAAACCACTGGTCAGGCTCACCAAGAATAAAAGAGAGAGAACCCAAATAAATAAAATAATAAATGAAAGAGGAGACATAACAACTGTCACTGCAGAAATACAAAACAACCGTAAGGGAATACTATGAACAATTACATGCCCCAAAATTTGACAACCTAGAAGAAATGGACAAGTTTCTAGAAACATACAGCCCACCAAAACTGATTCAAGGAGAAATAGGTAATTTGAACAGACCAATCACTAAAAATGAAATAGAATATGTAATTAAAAACAAACAAACAAACAAAACACACTCCCTACAAACGAAACTCCAGGACCAGATGGCTTCACAGGCAAATTCTACCAAACATACAAAGAAAAACATACTGATCCTTCTCAAACTCTTCCAAAAGATTGAAGAGGAGGGAACACTCCCAAGGCATTCTATGAAGCCACCATCACCCTGATAACAAAATTGGACAATGACACCACCAAATAAAGAAATTTACAGACCAATATATTTGATGAATATAGATGCAAAAGTTCTCAACAAAATATTAGCAAACCAAATCCAACAACACATAAAAAAAAAATCATACACCACGACCGAGTGGGATTCATCCCAAGTTCACAAGAATGGTTCAACATATGCAAATCAATCAATGTGACACACCACCTCAACAAAAGAAAAGAAAAACCACATGATCATCCCAATAGATGCAGAAAAAGCATCTGTTAGAATTCAACATCCATTCGTGATAAAAACACTTATGAAAGTGGTTACAGAGGGAAAGTATCTCACCATGATAAAAGCTATCTATGACAAACCCACAGCCAAAATAATACTCAAAGGTGAAAAGCTGAAAGCCTTCCCACTAAAATCTGCAACAAGACATTGTTCACTCTCACCACTTCTATACAACATAGTATTGGAAGTCCTAGCCACAGTGATCAGAAGAGAAAAAGAAAAACAAAAGGTATCCAAATTATAAGGGAAGAGGGGAAGAGGTAACACTGTCATTATATACAAATGATATGATACTATATAGAGAAAACCCTAAAGACGCCATACAAAAACTACTAGAATTGGTAAACAAATTCAGCAAGGCAGCAGGATACAAGCTTAACATACAGAAATCAGTTGCATTTGTTTACGCCAACAATGAAATATCAGAAAGGGAATGCATAAAAACAATATCTTTTTAAATTGCAACCCCCCAAAATAAAATACTAAGGAATAAACCTCAGCAAGGAATGAAAGACTTACACACTGAGAACTATAAAACACTAATAAAGGAAATTGAAGATGATTCAAAGAAATGGAAAGATATCCCATGCTCTGGGATTAGAAGAATTAGTATTGTTAAAATGTCCATACTACCCAAAGCAATCTACAGATTTAATGTGATCCCTATAAAATTACCCATGACATTTTTTTACAGAACTAGAACAAATAATCCTGAAATTCATATGCAACCATAAAAGACCAAGAATTGCCACAGCAATCCTGGGTGCGGTGGGGGTGGGGGGAAACAGGAGGCATAACCCTCCTAGACTCTAGACAATATTATGAAGCTACAGTAATCAAAACAGCATAGTATTTGCACAAAAACAGACATAGGGATCAATGGAACAGAATAGAAAGCCAAGAAATAAACCCACACACCTATGGTCAATAAATCTTAGACAAAGGAGGCAAGAATATACAATGGGAAAAAAGACACTCTCTTCAGCAAGGTGTATTGGGATGGTTGGAAAGCCATATGTCAATCAATGAAAATAGAGCACACCCTCTCACTGCAAACAAAAATAAACTCAAAATGGCTTAAAGACTTAAACATAACACATGACACTATAAAACTCCTAGAATAGAATGTTTTGCCTATATTCTCTGATATGAATCCTCCCAATATTTTCTTAGGTCAGTCTCCCAAGGCAATAGAAATAGAAACTAAAATAAACAAATGGGACCTAATCAAACTTACAAGCTTTTGCATAGCAAAAGAAACCATCAACAAAATGAAAAGACAACCTAAAGAATGGGAGGAAATATTTGCAAAATGATGTGACTGACAAGGACTTAATTTTCAAAATATACAAACAGCTCACACAATTCAACAACAAAAAACCCCCAAAGAATCCAATAGAAAACTGGGCAGAAGACATAAAGAGACATTTCTCTAAAGAAGAAATACAGATGGCCAATAGGCACATGAAAAGATGCTAAATATTGCTAATTATTAAAGAGATCAAAACTACAATGAGGTACCACTTCACACTGGTCAGAATGGCCATCATTAAAAACTCTACAAATAACAAATGCTGGAGAGGGTGTAGAGAAAAGGGAACCCTCCTACACTGTTGGTGGGAAATTAAGTCAGTGTAAACACTGTGGAAAACAGTATGGAGGTTCCTCAGGAAACTAAAAATAGAATTAACTGTATGATCCAGCAATCCATTTCTGGGCATATATCTGGACAAAACTATAAATCAAAAAGATAGGGCTTCCCTGGTGGCACAGTGGTTGAGAGTCTGCCTGCCGATGCACAGGACACGGGTTCGTGTCCCGGTCCGGGAAGATCCCACATGCCGCGGAGCCGCTGGGCCCGTGAGCCATGGCCACTGAGCCTGTGCGTCCAGAGCCTGTGCTCCGCAACAGGAGAGGCCACAACAGTGAGAGGCCCATGTACCGCAAAAAAAAAAAAAAAAAAAAAGATACACGCAGCAGTAGTATGTTCATACCGTAGTTATGTTCATAGCAGCAGTAGTCACAATAGACAAGACATGGAAACAACCTAAGTGTCCATCAACAGATGAATGGATAAAGAAGATGTGGTACGTAAATACAATAGAAAACTACTCAGACATAAAAAAGAATGAAATAATATCATTTGCAGCAACATGGGTGCAACTAGAGATTATCATACTAAGTGAAGTCAGAAAGAAAAGACAAATACCACATGATATCACTTACATGTGGAATCTAAAATATGGCACAAATGAACCTATCTATAAAACAGAAACAGAATCACATACATAGAGAACAGACTGGTAGTTGCCAAGGGGGTGGGAGATGGATGGATTGGGACTGTGGGATTAACAGATGCAAACTGATATATATAGAATGGATACACAACAAGGTCCTACTATATAGCCCAGAAAACTATATTTAATATCCTGTGATAAACCATAATAGAGAAGAATATGAAAAATAACGTATATACATGTATAACTGAGTCACTTTGCTGTATAGCAGTAATTAACACAACACTGTAATTCAACCATACTTCAATAACAGACACTTCATATGAAAAATAAATTTGGAAATCTTGCAAAATCTATTTGAAGATTTTCATATCTAGTTATTCAATTAAGTTTTGCCTTAGCCAAAGTTTACAAATCCTATTAATTCTATCCAAAAATGGCAGGAATCTCTTGTGATTCTTTGTATTTTTATGTTATCAACTGTAATGTCTCTTTTTTTATTTATAATTTTATTTATTAGAGCACTTTCACTTTTTTCTTGGTAAGTCTAGCTAAAACTTTTTCTATTTTCATTATCTTTACAAAAAACAGCTCTTAGTTTCATTGATCTTTTCCATTGTCCTCTCAGTCTCTATTTCTGCTCTGATTTTTATTATTTCCTTCATTCCACTAACTCTGGGGTTTATTCTTGTTTTTGGCGGGTTCCTTGAGGTGTAGAATTAGGTTTTTTTACTTGAGGTTTTTCTCGTTTACTGATGTAGGCATTTATCATGATAAACTTCCCTCTTAGAACTGTGCTTGCTGCATCCCATAAAATTTGGCATGTTGTTTCCATTTTCATTTGTCTTAAGATTTTTTTTTAATTTCCCTTTGATTTCTTCTTTGACCCATTGGATTTTCAAGACCATGTTGTTTAATCTCCATGTATTTATGAATCTTCCGTTTTCTTCATGAAACTAATTTCTAGTATCGTAACACTGTGGTCAGAAGAGATATGTGGTATGACTTCAATCTTCTTAAGTTCAAGACTTGTTTTGTGGCCTAACATGATCTATCCTGGAGAACATGTTTTTGAGAATATTGTGCTTTCTGCTACTCTTTGATGGAATGTTCTGTATATGTCTGTTATAGATTCATCTAGTCTAAAGTGTAAATCAATTAAATGTTTCTTTATTGATTTCTGTCTGGATGATCTATCCATTATTTAAATTGGAGTATTGAAATCTGCTACTATTTTTATATTGCTGTCTATTTCTCCCTTCAGATTTCTTAATATTCACTTTGTATATTTAGATGCTCCTATTTTGGGGTACATATTCACAAATGTTTTATCTTCGTAACGAATTAACCCCTTTACCACTCTATAATAAAGTGCCTCTTGTTACATTCTTTAGCTAAAGTCTACTTTGTCTAATATAAGTATAGGTACTCCTCCTTTCTTTGGGCTTGCATTTGCATCGACTATCTTTTTCTATCCCTTCACTGTCAGTCCACACGTGTCCTTAAAACTGAAGTGAGTCCCTTGGAGGCAACATATAGTTGGGAATTGTTTTTTCAATCCATTCAGCCACTCTGTTTTTTGATTGGAGACTTTAGTCTATTTACATTTAAAGTGGTTATTGGTAGGTAAGTACTTACTACTGCCATTTTGTTAACTGTTTTCTGGTTGGTTTTATTGCTGCATTGTTCCTTACTTTCCTTTTCACTTCCTTTGTGATTTGATGATTTTCTGTAGTGGTACACTTTGATTCCTTTATCTTTTGTGACTCTACTATAGGTTTTTGTTTTGTAGTTACCATGACACTTTCTTAAAAAGTCTTATAGGTATAACAGTCTATTTTATACCATTAACAACTTTATTTTGAACACATACTAAAGCTCTACAAACTTTACGCATCTTATGTTTTGATGTCGCAATTTCCCTCTTTTTATATTTTGTATCCATTAATAAATTATTGAAATTATATTTTCAATATAATACTTTTCAGTACATATATACTTTTGTCTCTTAAATTTTACACTATATTTATAAGAAATTCACCCACCATCATTACCATATTAGCGTATTGTGAATTTAACTACATATTTACCTTTACCAGGGCATTTTATACTTTCATGCTTCATGTTATTAATTAACATCCTTTCATTTCCACTTGAAGAAGGCTCTTTAAGATTTCTTATAAGGCCAGTATCATGGCCTTCACTTCACCAATTTCCTTTACTTTTGTTTGGTGGAAAACTCTTTATCTCTCCTTCAATTCTGAAGAATAATATTGCTGGGTAGATTTCTTGGTTGGCAGTTTTTTCCCAGCACTATAAATATATCATCCCACTTCATTCTGGCCTACAAGGTTTCTGCTGAAAATTCCTATGACAGTCTATGAAGGCTTCCTTGTAAGTAACAAGTTGCTTTTTTCTTGCTGCTTTTAAGATTCTATGTCTTTAATTTCCAAGATTTTAATTATAATGTGTCTGGTTTGTGTCTCTTTAGAGTCATCTTTTTGGTTTTTTTTTTGGTATTCTGTGGGCCTCCTGGATATAAATGTCAACTTCTCTCCCCAAATTAGGGAAGTTTTCAGCCATTATTTCTTTGAAGAAGCTTTGTGCCTCTTGCTCACTCTATTCTCCCTCTGGGACCCCTTTAATACATATAGTGGACCATTTGATGGTATCCCATAAGTCCCTGTAGGTATCTTCACTCTTTTTCATCCTTTCTTCTCTGACAGATTGAATTCCACTGCCCTGTTTTCAAATTTACCAGTCCTTTCTTTCTTTTAATCTAGTCTGCTACTGAACTCTACTATTATCTAATTCAGTTGTTATATTCTTCAGCTCTGTGATTTCTGTTTGGTACTTTAAAATATTTTCTGTTTCTCTTTTGATATTCTCAATTTGTTTATGAATGGCCTTCCTGATCTTGGTGAGCATCTTTTTTTTTTTTTTTAATTTATTTTTGGCTGCGTTGGGTCTTCGTTGCTGCTCTGGGGCTTTCTCTAGTTGAGGTGAGCGGGGGCTACTCTTAATTGTGGTGCACAGGCTTCTCATTGTGGTGGCTTCTCTTGTTGCAGAGCACAGGCTCTAGGGTGTGTGGGCTTCAGTAGTTGTGGCACACAGGCTCAGTAGTTGTGGCTTACAGGCTCTAGAGCGCAGGCTCAGTAGTTGTGGCACATGGGCTTAGTTGCTCTGCGTCATGTGGGATCTTCCCAGACCAGGGCTTGAACCCATGTCTCCTGCATTGGCAGGTGGATCCTTAACCACTGCGCCACCTGGTGAGCATCTTTATGACCACTAATTTGAACTCTCAGGTAAATTACATATCTCCATTTCATTAAGGTCTGTTTCTAGAGTGCTGTCATGTTATTTATTTGGAACATACTCCTCCATTTCTTTATTTTCCTCAACTATCTGTTTCGGTTTCTGTGCGTTAGATGAAACATCCACTTCTCCCAGTGTTGACAGAATGGTCTTCTATTGGCAATGAACTTTGACAATATACCTGGCCTGTGCTGCTAATTGTCTCTAAACTTTTGTGATTGTTCAAGTCACTCCCTTTGTTCTTAGAGGTACCTAGTAGTTAAGGATTTGCTAAAGCACCAGTGTCCCAAAGGGGAGAATTACATTCAGCACCTTGCACAGGCTTAGAAGCTGGACCCTCAGGTAGCTGCTGAGAAAGTAGTAGCTAAGCCCCTTCCTGGAAGAAACTGGGGGGTGGGCACTTTTGCCTGCTCCCTCTGTGCTGGACTTATGTATGAAGCCACAGAAGTGGTGCTCCTGCACCCTTTAGAACTGCTTCTTGGTTTTCCACAGTCCTGTGGGACTACTAAATGCAAAACTCATTGGCTATCAGTGCTAGTGATCCAGAGGGCTGACTCTCAGATGGCTGCCACAAAAGATTTGGCACCAGAATTATGTACAAGCTCTTTACCAGAAGATATTGGCAACTTGGTTTTATTGTTGGAACTGGTTGGAGGGAGAAAGTGGGGGATGTGTTCTCCAGCTGCTCTGGTCCCTATGGAGGACCGAAGCCAGCCCCTAGATGTATGCTTAGAAAGCTGGCCCTCAGTCAACAGCTTTTAAAGAATGCAGATAAACCCCTTTCAGGGAAAGATTGGGAGATGGACATTTTTGTCTGCTCCTTTTGTGTTGATCCCTGGGCAGACAGCCAATTAAAAACTGCCTCTTTGTTTGCTACTATTATCTATCAGTATATACCATCTACAAATGATTTATACATATATATAATATATAAATATATATCATTTATACATATATATATGTTTGCAAATAAATGACATTATACATTAAAAACCGTAAAGATTCCACCAAGAAACTGTTAGAACAAATAAATTCAGTAACGTTTCAGGATACAAAATTAATATACAAAAATAAGTTGTGTTTCTATACACTAATAATGAACTATCACAAAGAGAAAGCAAGAGAACAATCCCATTTAAAATTACATCAAAAAGAATAAAATACCTCAGAGAATTTAACCAAGGTCAAAGGCCTGTACATTGAAACCTATAAGACATTGATAAAAGATACAAATAAATGGAAACATATTCCATGCTCATGTTTTAGTGAATTAACATTGTTAAGATGTCCATACTACCCTAAACAATTTATAGATTCAATGCAATCCCTATCAAAATTCCAATGGCATATTTCACTGGTATAGAACAAACTATCCTAAAATTTGTATGGACCCACAGAAGACCCCCAAATAGCCAAAGCCATCCTTGGAGAGAACAAAGCTGGAGGCATCACATTTACTGATGAAAAACTATATTACAAGACTATGATAATCAAAACATTAATGTATCAGCATAAAAACAGACACACAGATCAAACGAACAGAATAGAAAGTAAAGAAATTGACCCACACATAAATGGTCAATTAATTTATGTCAAAGGAGCCAAGAATATACAGTGGGCAACAGATAGCCTCTTCAATTAATGAGGTTGAGAAACCAGACAGCCACATGCCAAAGAATGAAATGGGACCACTATCTACATCATACACATGGAACAACTCAAAATGGATTAATGAGTTGAATAACTCGAAATGGATTAAAGAGATATCAGCTTAAACCTGTTAGTATGGCTAATACCAACAGACAAGAGATAACAGGATGGCTATTATCAAGAGACAAGGGATAACAAGTGTTGCATAGGATGTAGAGAAAAAAGAACCTATGTGCACTGTTTATGGGAATGTAAATATTTGCAGCCACTATGAAAAACAGTATGGATGCTCCTCAAAATTTAAAACTAGAACTACTATATGATCCAGCAATCCTACTTCTGGGTGTTTATCGAAAGGAAGCAAAATCACCATCTCAGAAATCTATCTGCACCTCCAATCTGCCAGCACCCCCATATTCACTGCAGCATTATTTACAATAGCCAAGAAATGGAAACAACTTAAGCGTCCATGGATGAATGTATAAAGAAGATGTGGTATATATACACATATTACTTAGCTATAAAAAAAGAAGGAAACCTTGACATCTAGGACACCATGGTTGGACCCTGTAACTTAGCATAACTTAGACGTTATGCTAAGTAAAATAAATCAGACCGAGAAAGATAAATATTGTAAGGTATCACTTATATGTGGAATCTTAAACAAACAAATAAACTCATTGATACAGAAAACAGGTTGGTAGTTGCCAGAGATTGGGAGTAGAGGGTAGGCAAAATGGGTGAAAGTGGTCAAATGGTACAAACTTCTAGTTATAAGATAAATAAATCCTGGGGATGTAATGTACAGCATGATAAGTATCATTAACAATACTGTATGTATATGTGAAAGTTGCTTAGAGTGTACACCCAAAAAGTCCTCATCACAGAAAAAAAAATTTAACGATTGTGGTGATGCTAGTTAACTTGAGTTAATAATTTTGCAATATATACATGTATCAAACACATATAACTAATACCATGTTATAGATCAATGATATCCCAATTAAAAAAGGATAAAAGGCATTAGGAGGTACACACACACAAACACATACATACACACACGTATATTAAACAATTTAAAATTTATTTTCAAGGAAAAAGAAACTGCCCTGAGAAGGTAATGTTCTAATTTGATATCCAGAGAAGGATCTTGCCCCAAACCATGGAGCTAATTTAATTGATAGAGTTAGGACTCAAACCCACATTTTCTGATCTCACTTCTAGTGTTTTTTACACTACAATGCTAGAACAGCATTTCCCAACCTGTGATCCAAGGAGCAGTGATTTCTGGAGCTGACAAGAGGAATTCTGTGAATGAAAAAAAAGGAATGGAATATTCATAGGCAATAAATTTGAAGGGTTGTTTTAACTGATTTCTGTAAAGAACAGCTTCCCAGAGTCTTTTAAAGGGCTAATGTGCATGATGAAAATACTTATAGACATAACTCTGTAAACTTGTTTAACCAGACACCTTGCCATCTTATTAACATTGCATAAAACAGTTTCTACTAAACTCAGCTTTAGAAATGCTGTTTTAGTGGAAAAATTGTCTCCTAAATTTGAACTATCTGTATTTATGCAGAATTCTCAAAGGAAACACCCAGCAGCCTAATTTAGTTTCCTGATGTATATTATATTTCCCTTTTTTTTCCTTTAAAAATAATCTAGTTCCACTATTTACAATAACCAGGACATGGAAGCAACCTAAGTGTCCAGTAACAGATGAATGGATAAAGAAGATGTGGCACACATACACAATGGAATATTACTCAGCCATAAAAGGAAACAAAATTGAGTTATTTGTACTGCAGTGGATAGACCTAGAGTCTGTCATACAGAGTGAACTAAGTCAGAAAGAGAAAAACAAATACCATATGCTAACACATATATATGGAATCTAAAAAAAAAAAAAGGTTCTGAAGAACCTGGGGTAGGTCAGGACAGGAATAACGATGCAGATGTAGAGAATGGACTTGAGGATATGGGGAGGGGGAACGGTAAGCTGGGACAAAGTGAGAGAGTGGCATGGACATATATACACTACCAAATGTAAAATAGATAGCTAGTGGGAAGCAGCCGCATAGTACAGGGAGATCAGCTTGTGGCTTTGTGACCACCTAGAGGGGCAGGATAGGCAGGGTGGGAGGGAGACGCAAGAGGGAGGGGATATGGGGATATATGTATACGTATAGCTCTGTATCACTTTGTTATACAGAGGAAAATAACACAACATTGTAAAGCAATTATACTCCACTAAAGATGTTAAAAATATAAGAAAAAAATACCAAAAATAGACAAATAAATAAGCTAGTTTGAGATAGCAAACTAGCAATCTCAAAGAGCACAAACAATTGAATGTTATGGATATCAAAATAGGTCTCCACAAGACGGATAACAATTTTTATGAGCTGGAGAACTATCCCCTAACTATAGCCGACATCCTGTAAGCTGATGATTATTGAAGAATCTCCTGATATTTATGTTAGTCATAGCTGTTGTACAGTGTAGCTGGGTCAGCTTTCTATGAACAACTGGAACTTGCGTCTGTCCTCAATGTTCAGTTCATGATATCTAGCTGGATGAATAAGAATATAGGGAAAAAGAACTATGATGAAAAAATTCCATTTGCTACTCCAACTAATGGGATGACACAGTTCATTCAACAAGCATTAATTTCATTCTTTGTTTTGGTTACTGTCCTAGAGAATATCTTAAGGAGTATCGTGTTGTTGCCTTTCCTAGAGAGAGTGAAAGAATTGGACTACCTCTCACATACATAAGCAGCCACTACATACCATTTATATTATTTATAAAAACAAAATGACAATTGTTGGGCTCTTTATTTTACTAAGAATAATCACGAATTCTAATATAGAAAAGAAAAACTACTATTTTGAAGCCACAAGACCCAGGGTCAAGTTCTGAATACAGTTTGCAGTAGCCACATGTTACCCTCTCTATGCCTCAGTGGTAAAATAGTAAAAATAATGTCTGTCCTGAAACACCAATGACATGTTTTGGAAATTAAATAAATGTGTACCAGGTAAAGTATAAAGCCCTCAAACATTTTAAATACCATTAAATATGCTTTTAACTTAAAATTTCTCTTATGATATTGCGATTGAAAACTTTGAAGTTACCACAAGTGAGTAAAATGTATCTACATAAATTCTGTTCTATTCATATCAGCTGTAGTGGCATCAAAGTTCATAAATTGGAAAATGAATCTTGATTAGAATAAATCTTGAAATACTATTAAACTATTTTTTAGATGTAGTTTAGCAAAACACGGGGTGCTTTGCTCTGGTGTTTCATTTTATTTAATTCCATTCTAATGATATTTTTCTTATTTGGAAATCTAATGGCAAAGTCTTTCTTGCCTGAATAGCTATTCATCTGAAAAAAATATTTTTGAAATCACTGTCTAATCCTGAATCACACAACAGTAGGTTCCAAATCATAAACATCTCATGTGGAATAAGTTATTTTCTAGGTATCAGAATTTTCTTTCAAAATACAATTTTCATGACAAATTCAAAATCCAATCTACTGGAAAAACAGCCACTGCCAACACGCAAAACAAGACATTTCTGTAAAACTATGCATTATTTTTACACTAAACTCAAAGTTATATAACCTTCAGGCAACATTGCCTCAACACTGGCTAGGTACAATATGTATGTAAAAATATATCAGGATTTCCCATCAGGTAGTTGTGTGTGTAACCAGAAAAGTTGTACTATAGAATCATGACAGTATTAACTAGTTTTAATGTCTAATAGAAACATTATTCCAGCTAAATGTAATTGGTAATATTCGTACAGAACAACTGAAAAATGACGTAATGACAAAAAGAGACAATTTCAAATTTATAGAAAGCAACACCCTTAACTCTTAATTTCTTAATCCAATGCTACGGTTGGTGACCATTGGTGACATTTTGAAAGAGTCAAAGATAATACAGTATTTTACACTTGCCAGTTGTTTCTAAGGTTTTTGTTTTTGTTTAAAGATCTCCGGTTTAACTTTTTAAAAATAAAGTTTCTTTAATTTATGATACTGGGAAATTATTAGAAATGCAAGGAAGAAAACTAATTTTTAAATTCGTACAAAGCTGAAATCATCAATACCAAATTTACACACTTTTAAACACATTTAAACAAATTTGACATCATACTGAATAAATCATTTTATCTTGCATTTAATTGTTTTCCTACAATTAAAAGTTTTATATAAAGTTTACAATGACTGCCTGTAGTCATTTGAATATATTCCGTCTTATTTATTTATTATAAGACATTTAGTATATGTTAATTTTTCCTTTTCCTAATTAGTATGTGTGTTAAGTTGAAATATCTTCTTATCCTTTGTGAAATGGATGTACATTTGCATTATGGAGTTTATCGTTTCAGGTAAATTTTTTTTCAGTAATGCAAATACAGATAGGAAGTATTTCATTTTATACAAAACCCTATAACAGCAATCACAACAAAAGTGAAGAAAACAACCCTGAAATGTATGAATTTCATACCTTTGAAGGCATGGAAATGCCTTCAAAGCTATGAGAGTGTTAATTTTTCTCTAATGCTTCACTTTGAACTATAAGTTTCCTGGTCCAGTTGAATGGAAGTCAATGTGACTACTGGCAAAGCAGCAACTGTAAAGGATTTAGGCCAAAATGTAGCTTTTATAACGTATTTTTCAAATAAATCACTTCCCTTAGAAGACTGATATAGAGGAGAATAAAAACTGAGGACCAAAAGGTAGGAATGACTTATGAAGTCATGACATTTGGGGAGTTAGGAGAGAGAGTGAACCTCCATTTAACCTCCTCTCAGGCTCTCATGTGTCCTAAAAAAAAAAATTGCCAAGGCAGTTTCATTTAACCAGCTGATTTTAAATTGTTCCTTGAGGCTGATTTTGTAAAACTTTGATATTTTATGGTTGTACAGTTTCATGAGCACCATAAATGCCACAAACCTCAGAAATGGCATATCAACAGGAACACCTCTTCTTGGAATCAGGATGAAGCTAAGTTACTGACTCCTGAAATCTTTTAACAGAATTACTCTGGCTTACATTTCACCAGACTACCTAACATGACCATTAGTACGGTATAGTATTACCCTGAGTACATTCATTATAAACCTTCATTACTTAAATGTTTCCTTTATTTCTGAGCCAATAGTCTGTGAGCTATTTATAGTACAGCACTTTCAGGTGTCTACTAATTTAAAAGCTTAGCAATACATCTGTGAGCACAATGAAGTTACTCTTCAGAAGGCTCTGATCACATAGGCACTGGGGACTCACACTCCAGAGATAGAACAATTATTATTTTTGTACGAGGATACTAAATACTTTTTTTAAATCTAAAATCTTACTGTTGTGAAAGGCCAGTGATTGCACAATGACCATCAGATAACACTGGAAGAGCAGAATGGACCAAAGTGTCTGGGTCTCATGTATTCTAGTACAGTTAATATGATCCATACTTAAAAACACTCAGAAGGTGGCATTAAAAAGGCATAATTTTCATTTTCATTCTTGAAAAAATAACAGGGATGCTGTTGTTGTTTTTCAAGTTTTAACATTTTCCTTTTAGTATCAAATCCCTTTTTCCACATTGTGTATTTTTTAAAGGAATTGTAGCAAAGCATGTGGTAACCATAATGGATGCAGTTTTCTTTATTATAAGTAAAATCACTCCCGCTGATATCTTAAGGACACTTCAGCACTTTCACTTTCCATGAGAGAGCAATAATTCCTTATCCTAAACCTTAGTACTGCCACTCAGGACAAGAAGACAGTCTCTAGATACACCTGCAATGTTTTCGTCAAGTTAAGCTTTTCAAAAGATGATATGGATTTCACAAATACATCCTTGTCGTTTGTGTTGAGAAGCAAAGAGCTCACACAAAAAGGCTGAAACAGGAATCATTTTAACCTCAAGCAGAAAGTTATTATCATCTCTATCTAGTATTCTAATTAAAGAATATCCAAGAGAAAACAGCACTAGTGGAGATAGTAATGAACATTTCAGATTAGCTTTCAAGTGCTGCATGTTGAAAGAATAAAAATAATGAACCTGAGGCACATCCTATAAATTCTCTAAAGTTATGTCACCATTAGTCAATATAAGTAAAACGAAGTATGAGAGTTGAGTGTCCTTAAGCTGATAACTCCAAATTATTTTGTCCTAAAATATATGAGAACAACGTATAGCTTTGAATTTTACATTAGTGAAATAGGGGAGTGAAGAGTAAAGCACAAGATAATGGACAATGCCTAGCCCTTGTCTACTTGCCTAGGAACATATAACTGAACTGGCATTCCTAGCCAATTGTCAAATAGTAGGTACGTAAACTAAGGCACAGTAAAAAGCGTTTACTGGGTGGGTAATAAGAAAATCAGCAATCATAATTACCAACAACGACTGTAACAACAATTCCTCTTTATTAAGAGGCAGATCTTTGTTTAGAATTAGCCATCTCATTTAATCCTCTCAATAACCCAGCAAGAAAATAAAATTAACCACATTTTACAGATAAAATCAGTAGGTTCAGTATGTGCTCACATAACATAACTAGTAAGTGACTGGAGCCAAGATTAGACCCCAAGCCAGTCTTACTATACTTTTAATCCAAGTACACCAAGCTGATTTTTTAAAAAAGAATAGCATTTGTATCAAAGCACACAATGTATTCCTAATTAAGTTGATGATTACATAACCCTTTGAGGTTACACAATAACTATTATTCCTATTTAGAAAAGATTCAAGACATTTAAAGAAGTTGAAATGGTTTTCAAAGCCACAGAACTGGTGACAGCTGAGACAGGATTTATACTCAAGCTTTCCAATTCCAGATATAATGTTTCAAATATTCCACCTTGGGGAATGCTTCTGAACAGTGGTTCTCAAATTTTCTTTAATAAACCTCTTATTCTTTCAAAGATCTGGGGCCTATCATGGCAAAAATAAAAGACACAATTTTCCAAAAAATGGGATGTATATTCTTGCTGACATTTTAATAACATATTTAATGTTTATGATAGGATTTTATGATATAAAAATCACAATAATGTTGGTAATTCAAATTGATTGTTGTGACTTTAAAGTATAAGTAAATGTATAGTTTAGTACTTCCTTAACTATGTAATCATATTGTTGAGTATGCATTTTACTACTATGTTAAATACATATAACAAAAGAAGTATACTGGAAATCATACTTATATTTATTATAGTAATATAGTTTCCAAATAACTGCATGTTACTATAGCTTAGTCACTGCAGTACACACTTCCTGTACTTATTATTGTTTGATCCTATGAATAACTTAGTACGTAGATATTGATGTCCCCATTATCTCAAAAGTAAACTGCTAACAAAAGAAACTATGTTACTGAATGTCATACGGCAAGCAAATGGCAGAACCAACTGATGCTCTTAACTATCACACTATACTCTGAAGGCCAAGATAGAAGTCATCTATATATAGACAATGATATCTCAATACTTGGAAAGGGTAATAACTGAAACAATGTAAATTTCAAAGGAAAAATTAGTTACTATATTTTGAGAGTAGCAATTTTTGCCTTGCTGAATAGAGACAAGAAGAAGAAGCCATAAAGAATTATGTAGAATGACAATCCATTTATGAAATTTACTGAAAAATATGTAAAGCAAAACCTTCCAGAGTTGAAGGGAGAAACAATTCTACAATAGTATCTGGAGACTTCAATACCACACTATCAATAATAGATAGGACATACAGTAGAATGGTGTCAGCAAGATGGTAGATTGGGAGGTCAGACTTCATCCTCCCACAAAAATAGTGATTAAACAACTGCCCCCTGATGAAAGTATCTCTGGAATAAGTCCAGATTAAAATTAAGAAGCTGAAGCAACCCAGTGGGACACCCAAACCAAGGATGGCTGTGCAGAAAAACACAGGAAGCATTTTACATCTGTCACTCCATTCACTGTCCCAGAACAGCTCAGCACTAAGAAGGATACCCTCAATATCCTCAGCTGGACCTCCATCATGGGGAAAGGAAGGAGAGGAGGACCCCCCACCATCTTCACCCACACAGACCCCAGTGGACAGAGCTGTCCAGAGTTCATACTGCCACAACCCTCCAAAACAGGAGTCACTACTGCACAAATCCCCACCACCACCAAGAGCTTACTACCAAGAGGGATCCCTCAGCCATGATGTTACCACATCTAAGAAAATGAGAATAGGAGAATCCCAGCATACCTCACTTCACTATCAAAGAACTCAGAAGCCCTGCAAGTATGGCAGAGACACACAGCCTTTTAGTGACCAAGGACCCCTGCAATCTTCACAGTCACTGACTTCAACTGGTGGAGCTGGCCAGAGTCCATGCCACAGTATCGCCCGGGAGATGGAGCCACTTTTGCAATCCCCGGGGCCAGAGCTTTTGCACACCAAACAGCCAGTGCCCTTGCACTAACCCCAAATCAGTCTGTAAAGTCTGGAAGAGGTGACCACTCATTCAAATGAGAACTATCAAACTCTTAGAGGAAAACATAGGCAGAACACTCTATGACATAAATCACAGCAAGATCCTTTTTGACCCACCTCCTAGAGAAATGGAAATAAAAACAAAAATAAACAAATGGGACATAATGAAACTTCAAAGCTTTTGCACAGCAAAGGAAACCATAAACAAGACCAAAAGACAACCCTCAGAATGGGAGAAAATATTTGCAAATGAAGCAACTGACAAAGGATTAATCTCCAAAATTTACAAGGAGCTCATGCAGCTCAATAACAAAAAAACAAACAACCCAATCCAAAAATGGGCAGATCTAAATAGACATTTCTCCAAAGAAGATATACAGATTGGCAACAAACACATGAAAGAATGCTCAACATCATTAATCATTAGAGAAATGCAAATGAAAACTACAATGAGATATCATCTCACACCAGTCAGAATGGCCATCATCAAAAAATCTAGAAACAATAAATGCTGGAGAGGGTGTGGAGAAAAGGGAACACTCTTGCACTGCTGGTGGGAATGTGAATTGGTACAGCCACTATGGAGAACAGTATGGAGGTTCCTTAAAAAACTACAAATAGAACTACCATATGACCCAGCAATCCCACTACTGGGCATATACCCTGAGAAAACCAAAATTCAAAAAGAGTCATGTACCAAAATGTTCATTGCAGCTCTATTTACAATAGCCAGGAGATGGAAACAACCTAAGTGTCCATCATCGGATAAATGGATAAAGAAGATGTGGCACATATATACAATGGAATATTACTCAGCCATAAAAAGAAACGAAATTGAGCTATTTGTAATGAGGTGGATGGACCTAGAGTCTGTCATACAGAGTAAAGTCAATCAGAAAGAGAAAGACAAATACTGTATGCTAACACATATATATGGAATCTAAGAAAAAAAAATTGTCATGAAGAACCTAGGGGTAAGACAGGAATAAAGACACAGACCTATTAGAGAATGGACTTGAGGATATGGGGAGGGGAACAGGTAAGCTGTGACAAAGCGAGAGAGTGGCATGGACATATGTACACTACCAAACGTAAAATAGATAGCTAGTGGGAAGCAGCCGCATAGCACAGGGAGATCAGCTCGGTGCTTTGTGACCACCTAGAGGGGTGGGATGGGGAGGGGGGGGAGGGAGGGAGACGCAAGAGGGAGGGGATATGGGAACATATGTATATGTATAGCTGATTCACTTTGTTATAAAGCAGAAACTAACACACCATTGTAAAGCAACTATACTCCAATAAAGATGTAAAAAAAAAAGAATACAAGTAACATTGAAACATGTTACTTGTATTGTAACATGTAAACAAGGAAGTAACATGAAAAACAAGGAAACATGACACCACCTAAGGAACACAATAAATTTACAGTAACTGATGCCAAAAAAATAGAGATCTATAAATTGTGTGAAAACAAATTCAAAATAATGGTTTGAGGAAGTTTAGCAGGTTGCAAGAGAACACAGACAGAGAGTGAAATTAGAAAATCAATATATGGAAAAAAGAGAAATTCAACAAAGAGAAAAAAAGAAATTCTGGAGCTGAAGAATACAATAAATGAAAAGTATAATATAGAGATTCAGCAGCAGACATGATCAATCAGAAGAACAAATCTGTGAACTCAAAGAGAGATCATGCGAAATTATCCAGTAAGAAGAAAAAACAGAAAAAATGAATGAAAGAGTGAAGAAAGCCTACATGAATAATGGGACACTATCCTGTGAAACAATATTTGTATCACAGGAGTCCTAAAATGAAAAAAAAAAGGGGGTGCAGAAAACTTATTTAATAGAATGGTGGCTGAAAATTCACCAAGTCTTAGGAGGAAAATGGTCTCCAGATTCATGAAGTCCATGAAACTCCAAATAGGATCAACTGGAAGATGACTACACCAAGACACATTATAATAGAATTGTCAAAAGATAAGGACAAAGAAAAAATTTGAAAGCATCAAGAGAAAAATAACACATTACATACAAGGAACTCCTGAATAAGGCTATGATTGGATTTCTAAGCAGAAACCATGCAGGCCAGGAGAGAGTGGGATTATATATTCAAAGTATTAAATGAAAAAAAATTGAAAATCAAGAATACTATATCCTGCAAAATTCTTTTTGAAAAAGAAGATGAGATAGTCTTCCCAAGACAATAAAAACTGAAGGATTTGATCATCATTATAGCTGCCTTGCAACAAATGTTTAACCAAATTCTTAAATTGAAAAGAAAACATGGCAAATAGCAATGGAAAATCATGTGAAAGCATAAATCCCACTAGTAATGGTAAATATATAGACAAACACAGAATAATGAAACACAGTAATGGTAGTGCATAAATTACTTTTGATCCTAATATAAAAGTTAAAAGATAAAAATTTGCTAATGGATAAACAGTATAAAAAGAAGCAAACATTACAGAAACACACAGTGTGAAGAAAGAGTAGAAATTTAGAGTTTTTGTATATTATTAAAATTAAGATGTTATTGCTTTATTGGTGTGTTACATCAGCATTCAGGGTAGTATGAGTCCTTCCTCTTTTTTCTCCTTTTTGATTAACAACTAACTGAACATTCTTAACTGAACGAAACTTCTGCAAATCATACCACATACTCAGGAGATTTCTATCCACCTGTACATCTGAAAGGGGACAGATTGAATCTCAGTGGGAACTGTGGATCCAAGGAAGCTAGTGAATCTGCCCTAACCCCACTTGCCACAATCAGGAAAAACGGAAACTAGAGAGTACAAAACTATACAGATACCCATGGATGAGAGAACATTTGTGGAGGACCAGCCTGCCTGAGGGAAGGATCTGACATACAATTCGAGTGGGACAGAGACATGCTTGGATGCACAGGAGAGGGAGGGACTTGCTAAGGAGGCCCACCTCCCCAGGGTGACACTGCAAGGGGATTGGCTTTTGGCAGTGGTGATATCCCCCACAGAGGAGGTAGAAAGCAAAAGTGGTGAATGACTGCCTGGCTGCCCCAGTTGTTCAGGTTGTGGCTGGAGAGACCTGATTTTTCTGTAGCAGGACCCAGATTTCTGAGGAGGGACCCCAATGACTGGGAGGAGGGAAAGGAAAGAGAAGGATCCAGATAAGAATATAAAAGGGCATTAAAGGAATGCATTTCCTGCTGTCTCCTTTGGGACATTAGTTGGAGGTCCACCCATGAATGCCTAGGAGTAACCCACTCATGTTTTTCCCTCACTGGGACCATGGGTCCCCTCAAAGCCCCAGGTGCTAAGCCCACACCTTCCCCCACCCTGCCGCTGGCACCGTGTGCATGCTCACAAGTACATACATCTTAGATAGCCAGACCAGGTAGGAGAAACCACAAACTTGAGCTATAGTGCCGCCTGGAATTTGTATATTGGAATACAAAAGAAAAGTTTCTAGTAACCAAACTCTTGAATTGAAAGAACCAAAGCAGACATAAACTTTTTGTAAGGAGGGTGTCTGCTACTTCAAGTGTGAAAGCAAAAGCACACACCTCAAACACTATGAAAAATAAAGGAAATATTGTATCACAAAAAGAAAATAATTTTCCAGCAACTAAACATAAATACACAGAATATTGTGATCCAAATGATAATAAAAGTTTCAAAATAGCTTTTATATGAAATTTTAAAACTACATGAAAAATCAGCAAGGAAATTCAATCAACTCAGGAATAACATTAATTAACAAAAAAGTTCTTTACTAAAGAGAATGAAATTATTAAAAACAATCATACAGAAATTCTAGAGATGAAGAATTCAATGAATGAAGTGAAGATTGCAATAGAGAGTATTGGTAACAGGGCAGATGAGATGGAGGAAAAAATAAGGGTTTTGGAAAGGAATACAGAAATAATTCAGGTAGAAGGGGACAGAGAACTAAGATTGTTTTTTAAATGAAGAAACTGAAGAAACCCTATGAGAGCTATGGGACTTAGTCAAAAAGGCATATCTAAGAATAATTGCTATATAAAAAGGGGAAGAGAGGGTGAAGGGGGCAGAGATTTTATTTAAAGAAATAATAGCTGAGAAATTCCCAAACCTGGGGAAGTAACTGGACATACAATTCCACAAAGCTAATAGAACACTCTATTATCTCAATGCAAAAAGACCTTCTCCAAGGTACATTATAATGAAACTATCAAAACTCAATGATGAAAAAGAACTTTAAAGGCAACTAGGGAAAAAAAAATAATGTAACTTACAAATAACTACCAATAGGCTATCTTAAAGTATTGGAAGACAGAAATTGCCAGCCAAGAATACTTTATCTCACAAAGTTATCCTTCAGATATGAAGAAGAAAGAGAGCTTTCCCAAACAAAAGCAGAGGGAGTTCATCGCCACTAGACTTGACTCGCAGAAACACAGAAAGGAGTTAGTTCTTCAAGCTGAAATGGAAAGATGGTAATCTGCAACATGAAAACATATGAAAGTACGCAACATTCTGGTAAAGGTGAAAATAGTATTAGAAAACTATATTAGGATGGTGTGTTAGCCACTTAACTATAGATGTTAAAGAAAAAGAACATTAAAAATAAATGTAGCAACTATTATTAATGAAAACACAGAATAAAAAGGTAAATTATGACATCAAAATATAAAAGGGGATGAGGGACTTCCCTGGGGGTCCGGTGGTTAAGACTCCATGCTTCCACTGTAGGGGGCATGGGTTCGATCCCTGGTACGGGAACTAAGATCCTGCATGCCACGTGGTGCTGTTAACTAAATACATACATAAGTAAATAAATAAACAAATATATAAATAAAGGGGATGAGTAAAAGCATGGAGCCTCTATATGTAAAACAAGGTAAGTGCTGTCAACATACAGTGGACTGTTTTGTCTAAGTCTCACGGTAACCACAAAGCAAAGATCTACAGTAAATTCATGATACACACAGAAAAAGGAATGACAGAGCATACCACTATGGAAACTCACCAATTTACATAAGTAGGCAGAGACCTAAGGAAAAAGAAACAACAGCAACACAAAACAACCAGAAGGCAAAGAATAAGATGACAGTAATAAGTCCTTACCTATCAATAATCACTCTAAATGTAAACGTATTGAATTTAGCAACCAAAAGTCACACAGTTGCTGAATGACCCAACTATATGCTGCCTACAGTAGACTCATTTCAGCTTTACAGACACACTTAAGCTTAAGTAAAAGGATGGCAGAAGATATTCCATGCAAGGGAAACCAAAAGATAGTAAGGATAGCCATACTTACTATATCAGAAAAAATGGTCTGTAAGCCAGAAATGGTAACAAGAGAAAAAGGTCATCAAGATGGCATAAAATGAAAAATATATGCATCCAACCTTGGTAGATATATATGTACTGAACACCTAACCATAGTAAGCAAATGCTAACGGATCTGAAGGAAGAAGTTGACAATACAATTGAAGGGACTTTACTACTCCACTGTCAGCAATGGATAGATCATCCAAATGGAAAAATCAAGAAAATGTTGAAAATGAATCACACTTTAGACCAAATGGTTTTAAAAGAAACATATAGAACTGTCTCTTCAACATCAGCAGAATACACATTCTTCTCAAGTGCATGTGGAACACTCCCCAGGATAGATCATGTGAAAGGACACCAAACATGTTGTAGCAAATTTAAGAAGACTGAAATCATACCAACAATCTTTTCTTACCCCAATGTAAGAAACTAGAAATCAACAAAAAGAGGACAGCTGCAAAATCTATAAATATGTGGTAACTAAACAGCACCATTCGGAACAACCAATGGATAAAATGAAAAATCAAAAGGGAAATTTTAAAAAATTATCTTGAAACAAATGAAAATATAAACATCAAATATGTAATGTCAAAATAGCAAATCCTATGGGATGCTGCCAAAGCAGTTCTGAGAAGAAACGATAAACTTTAAAAAGTATAAACTTTATCACTATAAAGTGATAAATACACATATTAAGAAATTAGAAAGTTCTTAAATAACCTAACTTTATATCTCACGGTATTAGAAAAAGAAGAAAAAATTAAGTCCAAAGTTAGCAGAAGGAAGGAAATAATAAAGATGAGTGGAAGTAAGTGCGACGGAGACCAGAAGAATCAATAGAAAGGATCTAAGAGCTGATTCTGCTAAAAAGTAAATAAAACTGACAAACTTTTAGCTAGACTCTATTAAAGAGAGATGGGAAGTATGGAATGGAGAGAAAGGGAGAAGACTCAAATAAATAAGAAATGAAAGAGATGACATTACAACTGATACTACAGAAATGTGTAGGATCACAATTGACTACTATTAACAATTATATGCCAACAAATTAGATAATCTAGAAGAAATGGATAAATTCTTAGAAACATACAATTTACCAACACTGAATCAGCAAGAAATAGAAAATCTGAACAGGATAAAAACAGATTGAATCAGTAATCAAAAAACTCCCAATACAGAAACCCCAAACAGAAAACTGTAGGACCAGACAGCTTCACTAGAGAATTACGCCAAATATTTTAAGAATTAATGCTAATTTTTCTCAACCACTTCCAAAGGACTGAACTCCAAATTGATTCTACAAGGCTGTATTACCCTGACAATCAAGCCAGATAAGGACACTACAAGCAAACTATAGACCAATATCCCTGATGAATATAGATGCAAAATTTTTCAACCAAAATATTAAACTAAATTCAAGAATACATTAAAAGTATTATACACAATGACAAAATGGGATTTATCTCTGGGATGCAAAGTGGTTCAACCTACACAAACGGATAAATGTAATAAATCACATTAATGAAATAAAAGATAAAAATTGCATGATCATCTCAACTGGTGCAGAAAAAGCATTTTACAAAATATATTATCCTTTTATGATAAAAACCTTCAGTAGGTTGGGTACAGAAAGATCTTACCTCAACATAATAAACACCATATATGACAAAACCACAGCTAACATTATAATTAATGGTGAAATATTGAAATCCTTTTCCCTAAATTCAGGAATAAGAATGCACACTCTCATCTCTCTCATTCAATGTGGTACTGGAAGTGCCAACTAGAGCAATCTGGCAAGACAAAGAAATAAAAGAAACCCAAATTGCAAAGGAAGAAGTGAAATTGTCATTATTTGGAGGTGATATGATTTTATATAATGAAAATCTCAAATACTCAACTGAAAAATTTTTGGAACTAATCAATGAATTCATTAAAGTTACAGGGTATTAACTCAACATATGGAAATCAGTTGCATTTCCATATAATAATAATAAATAACTGAAAAGAAATAAAACTACCCCATTCACAATGGCATCAAAATAATAAAATACCTAGGAATAAATTTAACCAAGGAAGTGAAAGATCAGTACAATAAAATGTACAAGACTTTGAGGGAAAACACTGAAGAACACACAAACAAAATGGAAAGACATCCTGTGTTCATGGATCAAAAGGATTAATATTGTTAAAATACTACCAAAGCCATCTATAGATTCAATGCCATCCCTATCAAAATTTTGATGACATTCTTCACAGAAATAGAAAAAACAATCTTAAAATTTGTGTGGAACGACAAGAGACATCAAATATTCATCACAATCCTGAGAAAGAACAAAGACAGAGGTATCACACTTTCTGACTTCAACCTATACTACAAAACTATGGCATAAAAATAGACATCAACCAATGGAACAGAATGAAGAGCTCAGAATTAATCCCCCAGAAATATGGTCAACAGATATTCAACAAAGGAGCCAAGAACACACAACGAGGAAAAGATAGTCTCTTCAACAAATGGTGCTGGGAAAACTGGATACACATAAACAGAACAATGAAATTGGACCTTATCTTGTACCACATACTAAAATTGCATCAAGGACTTAAATATAAGACCTGATACACTAAAACTCCTAGGAGAGGGCTTCCCTGGTGGCGCAGTGGTTGAGAGTGTGCCTGCCGATGCAGGGGACACGGGTTCGTGCTCCAGTCCGGGAAGATCCCACATGCTGTGGGGCGGCTGGGCCTGTGAGCCGTGGCCGCTGAGCCTGTGCGTCCGGAGCCTGTGCTCTGCAGCGGGAGGGGCCACGTACCACAAAAAAAAAAAAAAAAAAAATACAAAAAACCTCCTAGGAGAAAACTTGGGGAGGAAGCTTCACAACATCGGTCTTGGCAATAATGTTAGGTATAACATGAAAAGCACATATAGCAATAGTAAAAATCAAATGGGACTACATCAAACTTAAAAACTTCTGCAAAAATTTAACAAACCAGAAGGCTACCTACAGATGAGAAAAAATCTTTTGCAAACCATATATTGGGTAAGTGGTTAATATCTAAAATGTATAAAGCACTTATACAACTCATTAACAACAACAATAACAACAATTTGCTTGATAAATGGTCAGAGAAACTAAATAGACATTTTTCCAAAGAGGACATCCAAAGGGCCAATATCACTAATCATCAGGGAAATGCAAATGAAAACCACAAGGAGATACCACCTCAAAATTGCTAGAATGGCTATCATCAAGACAAGAAATATCAATGGTTGGTGAGGGTGTAGAGAAAAGGGGACCCTTCAGTACCACTGATAGGAATGTAGGTAAATTGGTGCAGCCACAATGGAAAACAACAGAGGTTTTTCAAAAAATTAAAATTAGATGTATCATTTGATCCAGCAATTCACTTCTGGGTATATACCCAAAGGATATGAAAACAGGATATCAAAGAGATATATGTATTCTCATGTTTATTGTAGTATTATTCATAATAGTCAAGATATGGAACAACCTAAGTACCCATCAAGTGATGAATGGATAAAAAAGATGTGGCATATATATACAGTGGAATATTAATCAGGCATGAGAAAAAGAATATTCTGCCATTTGCAACACCATGAATGGACCTTGTGCACATTATGCTAAGTGAGAAAAGTCGGACAAAGACAAGTACTGTATGATATCACTTATATGTGGAATTTGGAAAAGGCAAACTTGTGACACCAGAGGGTAAAATGGTGGTTACCAGGGGAATAGGATAGATGCTGCTTAAGGGTACTGACTTACAGTGAGTAGTAAATAAATCTTAGAGATCTAGTGCACAAAATACAGACAATATTGTACCTTAGTTATCAAACTTGTTGTGACTAGAACGTAAGCATTCAAGCACTAAAAAGAGATGATAATTATGTAACATAATGGACATGCTAATTACAGCTACAGTGGCAATCATATTACAATATGTAAATGTATCAAATTAAAATATTATACACCTTAAACTTGCACAATGCTGTATTTCAAATATATTTCAATTAAGAAAACAAGTTAAATGCTATCAACTTAAAATAGATGATTATAACTTGAAGATATTTTATGAAAGCCTTGAACTAGTCACAAAGGACAAAATACTGTAATAGATGCACAAAAGATAAAGAAAAATTAATAAATAAATCACTACAAAAAATCATCAAATAGCAAAGGAAGACAGGAATAGATGAAAAGAGGACAAAACAACTACAAAAGAGACAAACAACAATAAACCAAATAGCAATAGTAAGTCCTTCCTATAATTAAGTTAAATGTAAGTGGATTCAACTCCCTCATCAGAAATCATAGAGTTGCTTAATAGATCAAAAAACACAATTCAAGGATATACTATCTATAAGATATTCACTTTATCTTAAAACACACAGGCTAAGAGATGGGAAAAGATATTCTATGCAAATGGTCAACAAAGGAAGCAGCAGTGACTACACTTCTATCCAATAAGATAGGTTTTATGTCCAAAACTGTCTCTATAATCACAGAAGGTTATTATATAATGACAAATTTGGACAATTAAACCAGAAATTTAACAAGTATTAACATACATACACCCAATATCAAAGTACTTTAATATATAAAGTAGATATTCAAGATGTGAAGGGATAAATAGAAAGCAGTACAATAATAGTCAGTGAATAAATACCCCACTTAAAATAAGTCACAGAACATGGAGGCAAAAAAATCAATAAAGAGACAGCTGATTTGAAGAACATTATAGAGCAAATTGACCTAGCAGACACATAGAGAAATTTCAGTCCAAAAGTAGCAGAATACACATTGTTTTCAAGCACACAAAACATTCTCAGGATAGATCATATGTTAGGTCACAAAACAAGTCTCAACACATTTAAGAAGACAGAAAGCATAACAAGTATCTTTTTGAGTCACAATGGACAAGACAGAATCTCCCAGAAAAGTACTTGTAACCTTATCTGGTGCCCCAATTTTTGCAGCAGTCACCTGGGACACCTCTACATGGCCTGGCTCTGGTGGCTATCAGGGCTTATGTTCACAGTTTCCACAGGACTGTAAACAATGAAAAAAAGAGTCCTTAAACAGCTACAAACCCTAGGGTGCAGCAAGAGGCAACAGATCCAGGAGCTTAGTCTCTCTGTGAAGGATGTCTATTAGTTAATCATAGATGCAGGGACAGGCTTCTAATTAAATATGTAACCAAGGACTGACCATAATCCCTTCTAGAGACCTCAGAAGGCAGGTGCTATCATGGAGCTCTCGCTCTGCTTCACTGTAGAATAGCAGCATCTCCCAAAGGGGAGCTCTTACATGCATCTGCTGTCCTGGCATTTACATCAGGTGACATAGTTTTCATGGCTGCCATTCAGGGGATGCCCTTTGACCACCTGGTTCTGGTGGCCACAGTGGCTTTTGTTTTTGTGTCCCATAAAACAGTAACAATTGGAGACAGTTTTTAGCCAGCTACTACCCCCAAAGCACTACACAGACAACAGACTGAAACACACCCCCATTATTACTGGGAAAGAGGCTTATTTCTTAGTTCTGGAGCTTTGGCCTGAGGGGCAAGCTTCAGGTTTGGCATACACTTAGGGGCCTATGAAGCTGCTCTCAGGGAATGGCAAAGCAGATGCCATCTTTGGGATCACCCTCTGATATCTCTGAGAAAAGAGTTTATCCAACTGAGTGGAGATCCTATTCATTTGTGACTGCCACCTAGGGGAAACCTCTAGATTGCCTGGCTCCTGTGACTGCTTATGCTTGCAGCCCCATAGAATTGTATGTATTTGCATACCTTAAAAGCTACTGACTAAAGGTCTGGCTTCCAATCAGCCTAAATCTAGGTGCCAACTAAGATCCTCCCTTTTGGAATACTGACAGGTCTTGGCACACTCTCAACAGCTAAGAGCTATTAAAACATAATAGGCTGCTGGAACAGTCTCAAAGGTTTGAGAGACAACCAAGAACTAGGGCAGGGCTGAATGACAAGGTTCATCTTCTACACAAGGCCACTTCCTCAAGACTAGGAAAGTTGTTGTATCTAATACATAGTAACAAACAGAGAGTCAAGCAAAATGAAGAAACAAAGGGATATGATCCAAAAGAAGAGAAACATAAACCTCACGGGAAAAAAACCCTTAATGGAACAGAGGTAAGTAATTTACCTGATGAAGAGTTCAAAGCAATGATCATAAAGATACTCACTGAACTTAGGAGAATGAACACTCTGAGAACTTCAACAAAGAGAGAAAATATATAAAAAGAAAAAAATGAAAGTACTAAACAGAAGTCACAGAGCTGACAAATACAATAACTAAACTGAAAAATATAGTAGAGGGGTTCAGTGTCAGTCTAGATGAAGCAGATGGAAGGATCAGTGAACTTCAAGACAAGGCAGTGGTACTCATCTAACAGAGCAGAAAATAGAAAAAAAAGAAAAAAAAGTGAAGAAAGCTTAAAGGAATTATGAGACAACACCAAGTGGAATAACATTTGCATTATAAGGGTCCCAGAAGGAGAAGAAAAAGGAGCAGAAAAATTATTTGAAGAAATAATGGCTGCAAACTTTCCTAACCTGAGGAAGATAATAGACATCCAGAACCAGAAAGCCCATAGAGTTTCTGACAAGATGAATCCAAAGAGATCCACTCCAAGACACATCATAATTAAAATGCCAAAAAGTAAAGACAAGGAGAGAATCTTAAAAGAAGCAAGAGAAAAACAATCTGTTACATATAAGGGAAACCCCATAAAATTATAAGCAGATTTTTCAGCAGAAACTTTGCAGGTCAGAATAGATTGGCACAATACAGTTAAAGTGCTGGGGGAAAAAATCAAATCATTATTGAGAATTGAAGGAGGGGTAAAGAGTTTTTCAGATAAACAAGAGCTAAACAGCTGATTATCACTAACCCAGCCTTACAAGGAATATTAAAGAACTTATTTAAGCTGAAAAGAAAGGGTGCTAATTAGTAAGAAGAAAACATATAAAAGAATAAATCTCACTAGAAAGGTAAATATATAGTAAAGATAGTGGATTTATCACTAATAAAGCTGGTGTAAAGGTTAAACACAAAAAATACTAAAAATAGCTATAACTATAAAAATTAATTAAGGGATACACAATATAAATAGATGTGAAATGTGACATCAAAAATATAAAACATGAAAGAGGGAGAGTAAAATTATTGAACATTAGAATGGGATCAAACTTAAGATGTTATCAAGTTAAAATAGACTGCTATAGATAAAAGTTGTTATATGAAGCCTCATTGTATCTACAAAACAAAGTCCTAGAGTAGATACACAAAAGATAAAGAGAAAGGAATATAAGCGAGCCACTAAAAAAGTCATCAAATGACTAAGAGAGCTAGAAAAGAAGACTCAAACATAGAAGAACTCCAAGCAGCCTAAAAACAATTAACAAAATGGCAACAAGTATATACCTATCAATAATTGCTTTAAATGTAAATGGACTAAATTCTCTAACCAAAGACACAAAGTACCTAAATGGGTACGTAAACAAGACCCATCTATATGTTGCCTACAACAGACTAACTTCAGATATAAGGACATGCAAAGACTGAAAATGAAGGGATAGAAAAACATATTACATGCAAATGGAAACAGGGGTACAGCTGGGGTAGCAATACTTATATAAGACAAAATATACTTAAAACAAAAATGTAATAGACAAAGAAGAACAGTACATAATAATAAAAATGTAAATCTAATGAGAGGATATAACATTTGTAAATATTTATGTACACAACAAAGGAGCACCTAAACATAAAAAGCAAATATTAAGAGACCTAAAGGGAGAAATGGACAGGAAAACAATAATAGGGGACTTTAATACTCCACTTACATCAATGAATAGATCATCTAGACAGAAACTTAATAAGGCAACATTGCCCTTAAATGACACATTACACAAGATAGGTTAACAGATATACACAAAACATTTTACCTAAAATCAGCAGAATATGCATTCTTCTCAAGTGCACATGGAACATTCTACAGGTTATAATATGTTAGGCCAGAAAACAAGTCTTAATACGCTTAAGAGGACTAAATCATATCGAGCATGTCTCTGGCCACAATGGTATGAAACTAGAAATCAATTTATAAGGAAAAAAACTGGAAAATTTACAAATATGTAGTTGCAAATATGTGGATATTAAATGACATGCTTTTGAAAAACCAAAATGGTTCAAAGAAGAAATCAGAAGAGAAATTAAAAAATACTTTGAGAGAAGTGAAAATGGAAATATGACATATCAAAATTTATAGGATGCAGCAAAAGTGGTTCTAAGAAGGAAGATCACAGAATAAATACCTACTTCAAGAAACAAGAAACAACCTAAATTTACACCTCAAAAAACTAGGAAAAGAAAACAGTGAAGCTCAAAGTTACTAGAAGATAGGAAATAATAAAGATCAGAACAGAAATAAATGAAATATAGACTAAAAAGACAACAGGAACGATGAAACTATGAATCTGTTCTTTGAAAAGTTAAGCAAATTGACAAACCTTTATCAAGACTTATCAAGATTACCAAGAAAAGAGAATCCTCAAATAAAATAAGAACTGGACAGCTACATGTAAAAGAATGAAATTAGAACATTCTCTAACATCATATACAAAATAAACTAAAAATATATTAAAGACCTAAATGTAAGACCAGATACTATAAAACTCCTAGAGGAACTCATAAGCAGAACCCTCTGTGACATAAATTGCAGCAATATTTTTTTGGATACATCTCCTAAAACAAAGGAAATATATGCAAAAATAAACAAGTGGGACCTAATTAAACTTTAAAACTTTTGCACAGCAAAGGAAACCATCAACAAAATGAAAAGACAACCTAGGGAATGGGAGAAAATATTTGCAAATGATATGACCCATAAAGAATTAATATCCAACATATATCAACAGCTCATACAATTTAGCATCAAACAAACAAACAAAAAAAAACAGCCTAATTACAAATGGGCAGAATAACTTAACAGAAATTTTTCCAAAGAGGATAAGCAGATTGCCAACAGGCACATGAAAAATGCTGAGCATCACTAATTATCAGGGAAATGCAAATCAAAACCACAATTAGATATCACCTAAAACCTGTCAGAACGGTGATCAACAAAAAACACAAATAACAAATATTGGCAAGGATGTGGAGAAAAAGCAACCTGGTACACTGCTGGTGGGAATTTAAATTGGTGCAGCCATATATATATATATATATATATGAACATTAATTTGAAAAGATGCATGCACCCCAATGTTCATAGCAGCACTATTTATAATTGTCAAGATACGGAAGCAACCTAAGTGTCCATCAACAGATGAATGGCTACATATACACAATGAAATACTACTCAGCCATAAAAAAGAAGGAAATTTTGCCATTTGCAGCAACTTGGATGGAGCATTATGCTAAGTGGAATAAGTTAGAGAAAGAAAAATACTATATGATATCATTTATATGTGGAATCTAAAAAATACAACAAACTAGTATATGTAACAAAAAAGAAGCAAACTCACAGATATAGAGGACAAACTAGTGGTTACCAGTGGTGGGGGTGGGTAATACAAGGTAGGAGAGTGGGAGGAACAAATTACTAGGTGTAAAATAGGCTGCAAGAATGCATTGTACAACATGGGGGATATAGCCAACATTTTGTAATAACTTTAAACTGAGTGTAACCTTTAAAAACTGTATAAAAATTTAAATTTAAAAAAATGGAAGAGAGGTTATAACTAATACCACAGAAATACAAAAGGTCATGAAACTACTATGAACAATTTTACAGCTAAATATTAGACAACTTAGAAGAATTGAATAAATTTCTAGAAACATACAAACTTCCAAGATTGAATCATAAAGAAATAGAAAATTTGAACAGACAGATTACTAGTAAAGAGATTGAATCGATAATCAAAAACATCCCAACAAATACAAGTCCAGGACCAGATGGCTTCACTGGTGAATTCCACCAAACATTTAAAAAGGAATTAATACAATCTTTCTTAAACTCTTCCAAAAAATAGAATAGAATGTTACCCTGATACTAATGCCAGACAACGATGCTACAAGAAGAGAAAAATACAGGTCAATATCCCAGATGAATATAGAGGCAAAAATTCTCAATAAAATATTAACAAACTGAATTCAACAATACATTTAAAGGATCATACACCATGATTAAGTGGGATTTATTCCAGAGATTGGAAGATAGTTTTAACCCACAAATTGATTAACATGATATACCACATTTACAGAATGAAGGATAAGAATTATATGATCATCTCAATAAATGCAGAAAAGGCACTTGACAAAATATGACATCCATTTATGATAACAATAACAAAAAAAACCTCTCAACAAAATCGGTATGGAGGGAAAGTATCTTATCATAATAGAGGATAAATATGACAAGCCCACAGCTAATATCATACTCAAAGGTGAAAAGATGAAAGCTTTTCCTAAAAGATCAGAAACAAGACAAGGATGCCCACTCTTGCCACTTTTATTCAACATACTATTGGAAGATCTAGCCAGAGCAAGTAGGCAAGAAAAATAAATAAAAGGCATCCAAATTGGAAAGGAAGAAGTAAAACTGTCACCATTTGCAGATGACATGTTACCATACATAGAAAACCCTAAAGACCCCACAAAAAAACGTTTAGATCAACTAATTCAGTAAAGTTGCAGGATATAAAAGCAACATACAGAAATCAGTTTCATTTTCATATGCTAAGAATGAAATGTCTGAAAAAGAAATAAAGAAAACTCTCCAGTTTACAATAGTTAAAAAGCAAAATACCCAGGAATAAATTTAACCAAGGAAATAAAAGATTTGTCCAACAAAATGTACAAGATTTTGTTGAAAGAAATTGAAGAAGACACTAACAAGTGGAAAGACATCCCTCATTCATGGATCAGAAGATTTAATATTGTTAAAATGTCCATATTACCAAAAGCTACCTATGGATTCAGTATAAGATCTATCAGAATTCCTATGGCATTCTTCACAGAAATAGAAAAAACAATTCTAAAATATTTATGTAAACATAAGAGACATAGAATTGCTGAACAATCTTGAGAAAGAATAGCAAAGCCTGAGGAATTGAAATCTTTACATTAAAGACTTGAATGTAAGGCCTGAAGTCATGAAACGCCTAGAAGAAAAGACAGATGGTAAACTCCTTGGCAAAGATTTTTTTTTTAATCTGACCTCAAAACCTAAAGCAAAAATAAACAAATGGGACTACATAAAACTAAAAATCTTCTGCCCAGCCAAGGAATCTATAAACAAAATGAACAGGAGAAAATATCTGCAAATCACATATCTCATATGGGTTAATATCAAAATATCTAAAGAACTCATAAGACTCAAGAGCAAATAAACAGTCTGATTAAAAAATGGGCAGAGAATGTGAATAGACTTTTTTTTAAAGAAGACATACATATGGCCAACAAGTACATGAAAAGATACTCAGCGACACTAATCATTGGGGAAATGCAGATCAAAACTAGAAAGAGCTATCACCACACACCTGCTGGAATGGCTATTATCAAAAAAACAAGTATTGGCAAAGATGTGGAGAAAAGGGAAGGCTTGTGCACTGCTGGTGGGAATGTAAATTGGTACAGCCAATATAGAAAGCAGTATCGAGGTTCCTCAAAATATTAACAATATGATCCAGCAATTCCACCTCTGGGTATTTATCTGAAGAAAATGAAAACACAAATTCTTAAACATATACAAACCCCTATGTTCATTGCAGCATTATTTACAACATACAAGATATGGAAACAATCTAAGTATCCATTAATAGATGAATGGATTTTTAAAAATCTTGAAATACTATTCAGCCATAAAAAGGAATGAAATGTTGCCATTTGTGACAACATGGATGGACCTTAAGGGCATTACCCTAAGTAAAATAAGTCAGACAGAAGGACAAATACTGTAGGATCTCACTTATATGTGGAATCTACAACACAAACACAGAAAATAACCAACTTCATAGATACAGAGAACAGATTTTTTCGCCAGAGGCTGGTTGTGGGGGGAGAGAAATAGGGGAAGAAGGTCAAAAGATACAAACTTCCAGTTTTAAAATAAGTCATGGGGATATAAACTATAGCATGGCGACTACAGTTAATAACATCGTACTGCTTTTTTACAATTGCTAAGATAGTAAATCTGAAGGGTTCTCAATACAAGAAAAAATATTGTTAAAACCATGTAAGGTGACATGCTGACTAGATTTATTGTGATGATTTTATAGTGTATACACATATCAAATCATTGTGTTTTATACCTGAAACTAATATAATGTTTTACGTTAATTATACCTAAACTTTTTAAAAAGAGAAAGAGTTGGCAGAGGGGGAAGAACTAAAGAAACGTTTCTCAAATGGAGCAATACAAATGGCCAACAGGAATAAAAATGTGCTCAATGTTACTATTTATCAGAGTGATGCAAATATTGTTGGGGAAACTATACATACACATGCAAAAGAATGAAGTATCTCACATCACATACAAAAATCAACTAAAAATGTATCCAAGACCTGAATGTAAGAGAGCTGAAAGTATAAACTTCTTAGAAAACATAGTGATAATTCTATAGGATGTTGGATTTGGCAATGGTTTCTTACGTATGTCAGAAAAAGAGATAAACTGGATTTCATCAAAATTAAATTTGTTTGGTCTTCAAAGTACATCATGAAGAGAATGAAAAAACAACCTATAAAATGGTAGAAAATACTGCAAATCTTGTACCTGACAATGGTCTAGTACCTAGACTTTATAAAGAACTCTAGTACCTAGACTTTATAAAGAACTCTTCTATTCGGCAACAAAATGACAACCCAAATAAACAAAGGAGAAAAGGCTTGAATAGGCATCTTTCCAAAGAAGATATACAAATGTCCAACCAGCACGTGAAAAGATCCTAAACACAGCTCTTCATTTGAAAAATGCAAATCCAAACAACAATGAGATATATCACTTCATACTCAGTAGGATGGCTATAATCAAGAACTCGGATGGGGAAAAAAAACAAGTCTTGGCAAGGAGAAATTAGAACACTTGTAGATTGCTGGTGGGAATATAAAATGGCAAAGCTTCTGTAGAAATCAGTTTTGTGATTTTTTAAAAAATAATTTAAACAAAAATTACACAATATCCAAAAATTCTTCCTCAGGTATCTAATATCATTTTTAAAAGATAGTCAAACATAAACTTGTATACAGATGTTTATATTAGCACTATTCACAATAGCACAATAATGGAAACACTCAAATGACCATCAAATGATGAAAGGAAAAACGTTACATACCTTTAGTGTAGGATCTTATTCAGCCAGTAAAAAATGAAATACTGATACATGCTATAATGTGAATGAAACTTGAAAACTTTACGCTAAGTGAAAAAAGGCAAACAGAAAAAAAAATCACGTATTGCATGATGCCACTTATATGAAATATACAGAATGTGTAAATCCATATAGACTTAAAGCAGATTAGCAGTTTACAGGGATTGGGAGAAAAATGAATAAAGAGTGGACCACTTGATGGGTAAGGAGTTTTCACTTGGGGTGATGAAAATGTTTCGGACCTAGATAGAGGTGATCATTTTACAATGTAGTGAATACATTAAATGCCAGAGAATTGTACATTTTAAAGTGGTTAATTTTATGTTATGTGAATTTTACCCCAATTAAAAAAGAGTGAATCCAGAATAGTCTTACTAATGTGGTCAGATAGTGAGAAGACTTAGAAATTTTGTTTCTTTTATATGCATATGTGATATGTATATTTCAAATTGTATTTTATCTGATTAAAGAGTTAAATATATTTAAGGAAATTTCATTCATTTCATTCACAGACCGGAGTCCTTCTACCATGTATTCCTAATGTTACTCTGAGCTTAGATTCCCTGAGTATCTACTGGATGCTTTACTTAAATTATGTTTCATAATCTTTAAAATAAGAAAGAAAGGTACATATTTCCTATATCTTAAATGAGCAAACTGAGGCAACAGGAGTAAAATAAATTTTCCTATGTTTATAGCTACTAATTGTCTGCATCTTAATTCAAACTCACGTGGACCCATTGCCTATAACTGTCTCCATATTGGCACTCTGCTTTTTGTCACTTAGTCATAAGCAAACTATATAGCCTCTTCTACACTGTATCCAGATGTAAAATAGCAATGTTGGATTAGATGACTACATTCAACAGAATTCTGTAATTAATTATTCTTACTGGCTTTCAAACCCTCTTGGTGGCTGTGTGATACTGGGAATAAACAGTACCATCTTATATTTCATAGGTTTGAAAAAATGAATAGTTTATATGGTGGTGCCAAGATGTGAGCTGCTTTATAGCAAGTGTTACGCAAAGAATGCCAAGTTACCCCAAAGTTCAGAGAATGAGCAGCCTAGTAATAAGTATAACTCTACTGAAGACAAGTAGTTGATATAGTTCATATAGTTTTCTATGAAATGTTCTAATGTTATTAACAGTAGGCAATTTAAAAGTTGGGTATTAGAATATTTTACCTTCTGACATTAGCTCAGATGTTGGGGTTGAGTTCATCCAAACTACTAACGTTCTGAATTTATATGAGTTTTATAGTATGTAAAATTATAAACTGTTAGTTATGTTTTTATATGATATATATTTATTTACTAGAAGAGATATATACTATATTAGTAGTCTCTGAAGTGCTCTTTGAGTAACTCTCAAATCTTAACAAATAATACAGATTGTTCTCATTTAAAGTTTAAGAAGGAATATAAAGAACACAGAAGATTGCATTATGTACATCTACTTCCTTCAATTTTTAGTGAAAATGACTATATATTAAGGCAATGGAATTGAACAAACTACTAAATTTCACATAATTGAATTTTAATATGTGAAGACTACATTATATATGATAATAATTAAACCAATGGTTGTCCCACTTAAAAATATGGACAAATTTTATATATATATATATATGCATGTGTTTATTAATGTAAACACTTATACAAATAAGAAACAAATTTGATAATTGACAGAAATTTACTAGAAGATATAACAAATGAATTTTGTAAGTGAAAGCATATATTGTTCCTGATATTATTTTTTTTTAATCCATTCTTTTCTAAATGAATGTATAGGCTTAATGTAATTTTTCTTATACTTTCAGGCAAAACTGTGGGGAGCTTTTGGGAGGATAGAGGAGACATTTGAAAATTTTCATGCTTTTCTGAAAAAATAGGCAAGAATATCCAGATGCATTTTGACCAGGAAAAGGAGGGTTGTGACCTATTAGTCAAGAAATATACTATAAACCTGCTGTAATTATTACAATGTATTACTTATGCAAAAAAAGTCAAATTGATAAAAGTAGAAGATTGGGCACCTAGAAAAAAATTCTTCCCCAACAGCAAAAGTAGCATTTAAAATTAGTAGAGGAAACAGGTAAGTTATTCGGTAGAAGCTACTAAGAAACCTGGCTATAATTTGGGAGAAAATAGTATTTTTCACACTTCATACTTTATATTGACACTATTTTCAGCTAGATTAAATGTATCAATATAAAAAAATGGCTTGAAGCAAACAGTTATGAACATTTAGTTATTCATATGGTACTGAGGTTTGCAAGTAGTAAAAGTATATGAAAACACTTCTGGTTTCCAGTCTGGCATGTAAGGAGTTTGGAAGTCTCCATTCCATCCTAACAAAATATAAAAAGCTGAATATATATATATATATGGTTATGTAAAATGAAATAAATGACAGCAATAAAATATGGTACAGGAGGGAGAGAGGAGTTAGGATAATTTTGTTATTATAAGGTACTTTTACTACCTATGAAATGGTACAATAATATCTATGTGCATGTAAATATATAAGCATATTTTTCTGATGAAAATATATAAATATTTATATAATAAAGTGTTATTTGATATATAGAAATACATATTAAATATAGAAATTTATATTTTCTCATAAAACTGATAAAAAGTATATATATATGTAACATTGTATCACTTCATTGGTAGTGCAAATACCGTGTGTGTGTGTGTGTGTGTGTGTGTGTGTGTGTGTGTGTGTGTGTGTGTGTGTGTGTGTGTGTAGAGACAGACAGAGAGACGCAGGCCCTGTTTTCCCGGCTCCTGCTCTCAAGTCAAGCTTTGATGAGGCACCTTCCCTTTGCTGGGCCTCAATTTCCTGGTCTGTACAGCATGAACATTGGCCTGGATAACCTCTTGAGGTCCTTTCCTACTCTTAAAGGAGGGGACTATCAGTGAACAGGTAGAATTGAAATTAAAAACACAATGTCAATTACCTTAGCACCCTAAAAAATGAAGTTCTTAGTATTAATCTAAGAAAATGTGTATAAGAAAATGTGTATGAGAAAAACTATAATACTCTGATGAAAGAACTTAAATGAGAAATATATGGAGAAATATTCCATGTCTATGCATAGGATAACAATATTGTCAGGATGTCAGTTCTTCTCAACTTGGTTTATAGATTCAATGCACTCTCAATCAAAATCCCAGCAAGTTAAATTTGTGGATATCAACAAATTAATGCTAAAGTATAAACAGAGAGGCAAAAGACCAGAACAGGCAACACAATATTGAAGCAGAAGAATAAAGTCAAAGAACTACCTGGCTTCAAGACTAACTAGAAAGCTATAATAGTCAATATGATGTGGTGTTGGCCAAAAAATAGATGAATAGAAGAGAGTGGAGAGCTCAGAGATATACCCTCAGAAATACAGTTAACTGATCTTTGACAAAGGGTAAAGACAATACAATGGAAAAAGATAGTCTTTTGAACAAATAGTGCTGGAACGACTGGATACCGACATAAAAAAAAAAAAAAAAAGAATCTATACCAGAACTTACAACCATCCGAACAATTCAAAGTGAATCTCAGACCTCAAAGAAAAACATAAAACTATAATATTCCTAGAAGATAACATAGGAGAAAATCTACATAACTTGGGGTTTGGTAATGACCTTTTAGATACAATACCAAAGGCATGATACATTAAAGAAATAGTTGCTAAGCTGGACTTCATTAAATTAGAAATTTCTGATTTGCAATAGACAATTGCAAGAGAATGAGAAGAAAAGCCACAAACTGGGAAAATATATTTTAAAAATAACAGTCCATCTGATGAAAGACTGTTACCTAAAATATACAAAGAACATTTCAGAGTCAACAATAAGAAAACAGCCCAGTTAAAGAAAGGGCCAAATACCTTTACAGACACTTCACCAAAGAAGATATACAGATGACAAATAAGTACATGAAAAGATTTTCCACATCATTTGTTACTAGGTAAATGCAAATTAAAACAGTGAGATACCACTACACACCTATTAGAAAGGCCAAAATCCAGAACACTGACACTACCAAATCTGTCATGAATGTGGAGCAACAGAACTCTGATTCATTGCTGGTGGGAATGCAAAATGGGATGGCCACTTAGGTGGAGGACAGTTTGGAAGTTTCTTACAAAGGTAATCATGTTCTTACCATGTGATCCAGCAATGAGGCTCCTTAGTATTTACCCAAGCAGTTGAAAACTTATGTCCACACAAAAACCTACTCATAAGTGTTTATTGCAGCTTTATTCATAATTGCCAAAACTTGGAAGCAAACAAAGTGATCTTTAATAGGACTGATATATAAATTGTGTACATCCATACAATGGAATATTATTCAGTGCTAAAAAGAAATGAGCTATCAAGCTATGAAAAGATGTGGAGGAACCTTAAATGATTATGACTAAGTGAAAGAAGCAATCTGTAAAGGCTACATACTGTATGATTTCAACTAGATGACATTTTAGCAAAGCAAAACTATGGAGAAAATAAAAAGACTAATGGCTTCCAGTGGATAATGTGAAGGGAGAAGTTAACAGAAAGAACACAAAGGCCTTCTATGGCAGCAAAACTATTCTGTCTAAAACTATAATGGTAGATACATGTCAATACATTTGTCAAAATCCACAGAAAGTACACTACCAAGAGTGAAACCTAATATGAACTATGGACTTTGGGGGATAATGATGCGGCAGTGTAGGTCCATCAACTGTAACAAATGTACCATGAGGGATACTGATAATTGTGAGGGCTATGCAGTTTAGGGGCAGGGGGTGTATGTGAAATCTATGAGCGTCTGTTCAATTTTGCTAGAAACTAAAGCTGCTCTCAACATAAAGTTACTTTAAAAATTGGAAATATTCAATCAAAAACTGATGAAATATATACACTACACTACGAAACATAAGGTAGATAGCTAGTGGGAAGCAGCCGCAGAGCATAGGGAGATCAGCTAGGTGCTTTGTGACCGCCTGGAGGGGTGGGATAGGGAGGGTGGGAGGGAGGGAGACGCAAGAGGGAAGAGATATGGGAACATATGTATATGTGTAACTGATTCACTTTGTTATAAAGCAGAAACTAACACACCATTGTAAAGCAATTATACCCCAATAAAGATGTTAAAAAAAATTGATGAAATAACTACTAAAATTACAACATTCTATATGGTAAACATTCAAAATAAAATTAAATGCTAATCCATGTCAGAAAAAAAATATAATGACCCTCCAGGAATCATCCATATGTGAATCCACTCAGTATTCCTCATGTAAAAAAGCTAACATGTACCATAGGCAATATAATATCCATGTGTTGATAAATCACGTTTTATGTACATAGCACTAATTTTGAACTCTACGTTTAACAAAGCAAATTCAACAGCTATTACATATGAATTATCTAATGGTGTGCTATTTTTAATTATATACTAAGGGAAGAATTATCCTAAATACATTAAAATGATTATGTATTTATAAAACAAATTTTAGAAGGAAACTCCATTCTTTCTCTGTCTCACTCAATGTGTGAAGGTATCAAATCTCTCTCTCTCTCTCTCTCTCTCTCTCTATATATATATATATACACACACATATAAAATCACCTCAAATATATATGTTTAATATACATACTTTAAAAAATCACCCAAAAATTTAATCTCTGTTCATTTCCTCACAAATCTGTAGTTTTAATATTTGGGCAATTCTCAACTAGATGTCTCTTTCCTGCTTCCCCTGAGGTCAGTAGGGCTCATGCCTGCTGCTGGCAGGTTCACTGTAATGGCTGATCACATGCCATCTCCTTCACAAGTATGGATGTTGTGCAGAACTTTTGGCTGGGACACCTAGTTATGCCTCTCCACATGCTAGCTCACATGGCAACTGGGTTCCAAGAGGGTCAAAGCAGAATTTGCAAAGCCTCTAAGGCCTTAACTCAGAAGTGACACGATATCACTTACAACCACGTTGTAACGGTCAAAGAAATTCACATGAGCAATCTAGACACAAGGAGCAGAAAAGGTACTCCAAATATTGAGTAGAGAAACAGAGAAGTCACACTGAAAAACAATGTGTCTATAAGAGGTATTAGTCATGGCAGGCCAATGTCATAACAAATGATTCTAGTAGACTGAACATTTTGGCAGTTCTTAGTGAGGGTACAGGTTGAAAAGATTTGTAAAGCTCTGCTTTGGGCATGAAAAAGGTGAGAGGTTAATAAATGGTAGAAAGGAAATGAAACCTTTGACCAAGATGCTTATCTATGGATGCCATGCCATACCTATAAATAGGAAATTTAATTTTATCATCTTGACCATATTTGCACATATTAGAAAGCAGATTCCTTAGTTCTGATCTCACTATCTTTCAGTCAGCCTATTCCACTCATTGATACTGAGAGTGTTTCCACATATGGATTATTGCTTGGGATCATCGGTGATGTCATTCATTTGAAAAAGGGTAGGATGGTTTCAGGTCTTATTCTATATGGTACTATCTACTCATGATGCTAAAAATGAAATAAATAGATCAATTGATGGAGAGAAGAAGAAGAGAAAAGAAAAAATTAAAAAAGAATATGCTTACGAAGAAAATGACATATACCAAAAACTTGCTAAAATATAACCCTGCTAATTAATACATACTAATTTGTTTTAGTTTATTCCCCAAAACTAAGTATTCCCCAGAGACAACAATAGTGTTTCTAACAAATGTTTTCACCTTGGGTCATCAACAATGTCAAAATAATGTGCTAAATTTTCATGAGGTGCTTGGGGCAGGAAGCGAAGATTTTCCAAAAAAAAAAAAAAGTTACAGATCAAATGATGCTGACAGCTAAATCAAACTAGTAGGATGACCCAAATAGAAATAGTTATTGCAGACAAATAATTCATGTATATGTTACATATATATCAACTACATATCTATTCACACATACATATTTTTATGTCTTTTAAAATATATGTATATACTTTTACATATATACATAAAACTTATGTTAAACAATGTTATTACTAACACAAGAAAATGTCACCATCATCCAAAAACCAAAACAAAACAGAATTACACACACACACACTTTCTAGGATGCATCAGCCAAACACTCCTTCTGATAGTTATATATATGTATTTATATGACTAGACACAAAGTAAAACCCTTCATCTTAGGCACAGATGGATTTATCAGTCATTGAGTTCAACCTTAACTTTTCATGTACTCTTCATTTTCTGTTCTTCCCTATGAAGTTATTTCTCTCCTCCCAGGGGTTCAGGGTATTTTGTATCTTTGATGCTTTCCTCCAACTTTAAAAAGAAAGTCCCATTATCATAGGAATAAACTGGAGGCAATATGCTCAATGATCAAGGTATCAGATACTATAAATACCTTGGCACTGAATAGCGCCTTCTGGCAGTGGTTCATACCCACAGGAGACTGAATCTGTTTCCTCACTATCGTATTTATGTCAAGCATCATGATATTAATGGGAAACACTTTGTTAACCTCTATGTTCTCTTGATAATTTCAGTCTTTCCCTTTTACTGATTCAAACTCTCTAGTGTTAATTCAGGTAAGACTGTTAACTAGGTATATTTTATGTTATTCAAAACTCATAATATAAGCATGCATATGCACTCAGATATTTCAGGTTGCTTATACTTTGACCTCTGAGGAAAATGTTTTGAAATGTAAGGATTGTATGTGATGTTAATATGATAATAGGACATAAAATAAAAATACTAACAGAAATCAAATACTCAGATATAACCAGTATATATTTCTATTAAGAGTATAAATGGCTTGATGTGAAAGAGGTTTAATACAGTGATTATTTAAAGTGAAAACGCTGCATGGAACAGAACTGTGTAAAGACAGTTCCATGGATAACTTTCCAGTATCTATCCTTTAGGGTATGCCACCATTGGTACTTGACTTCACACTGACCCAAACAAGTTTTAGTCAACAGAGAAGTAAATGTAAATCATTTGGGGGCCTAAAATAAGCTGGAATATGACAGAGATTGTGGTGTTTTCTATCTAATTTATCTCTGCCTTTCTGGTACTCAGACAAACTGGACACTTTCAGTTCTTTGAGAAACTTTTTAGCCTTCTCATTAGTTTAATGAAAAACACAATCAATGCGTCTGCATTAATCTCAGCTTTCATAAAGCATACCATTTGCTCCATTTCTTGTTTAAAAACTCCCAAACTTATTCCCTCCTCATTTCACTCATAGAAGGAATGACATAGTTACTTTCCTGGATACCCTGGCATATATAATCCAGGGAATGCGAGAAAGTCAAACACTTTTTATCAAGGCTTTTATGAGGATCATGGGCCATTTGAAAATTTGATTAGAACTACAGTCACTACACATAGAAGAATTGAAATACACAATTTTCTGTGTACCATATACCAAATCAAGGAGCTAATCGATCCCATAAATCATATTCATAGACCTTCTAGGGTACATGGGTGAAAAAAATTACCCATTTTGATAACCGAATATATATATGTATTTTATATCTACATCTATATAACTATACCTTACATTTGATATAAAATTGTTATTGGATAGTTCTACAGAACAGTAATAAATTTCAGAGAGACCCCCAAAACTCTCTTTTTACCATTTGTTTTAAGGAAAAAATGATCAACTTATTGCCATCTTACATTAAATCTACCCACAACTAGAGGAAGTACAATATATTCAAAAACACACACACACACGCAGAGTGGGCATCCTTCTCTAATTCCTGATCTTAGAGGAACTATTTTCAGCTTTTCACAATTGAGTATTATGTTAGCTGTGGGTTTGTCATAGATGGCCTTTATTATGTTGAGGTATGTTCCCTCTATGCCCACTTTCTGGAGGGTTTTTATTATAAATGGATGTTGAATTTTATCAAAAGCTTTTTCTGCATCAAGTGAGATCATAAAAAGCCATATGGTTTTAATAAGATCATAGTGATCATACGGTTTTTATTCTTCAATTTGTTAATGTGGTGTATTACGCTGATTAATTTGCAGATATTGAAAATTCCTTGCATCCCTGGGATAAATCCCACTTGATCCTAGTGTATGATCCTTTTAATGTATTGTTGGATTTGGCTTGCTAGTATTTTGCTGAGAATTTTGTATCTATGTTCTTTGGTGATATTGGCCTATAATTTTCTTTTTTTGTGGTACCTTTGTCTGGTTTTGGTGTCACGGTGATGGTGGCCTCACAGAATGAGTTCTGAAGTGTTCCTTCCTCTGTAATTTTTTTTCCTCTAAAATCAGGAACAAAACAAGGATGCTCACTCTCTCCTTTTATACAAAATAGTTTTGGAAGTCCTAGCCACAGCAATCAGAAAAGAAAAAGAGGGCTTCCCTGGTGGCGCAGTGGTTGAGAGTCCACCTGCCGATGCAGGGAACACGGCTTTGTGCCCCAGTCCGGGAAGATCCCACATGCCACAAAGCAGCTGGGCCCGTGAGCCACAGTCGCTGAGCCTGCGTGTCTGGAGCCTGTGCTCTGCAACAGGAGAGGCCACAACAGTGAGAGGCCCGCGTACCGCAAAAAAAAAAAAAAAGAAAAAAAGAAATAAAACAAATCCAAATTGTAAAATAAAACTGTCACTGTTTGCAGGTGACATGATACTATACATAGAAAATCCTAAAGATGCTACCAGAAAACTACTAGAGCTCATCAATGAATTCAGTCATGTTGCAGGATAGAAAAATAACACACAGAAATGTTACATTTCTATACACTAACAATAAAAGTCCAGAAAGAGAAACTAAGGAAAACTTCCCATTAACCATCACATGAAAAAGACTAAAATACCTAGGAATAAACCTACCTAAGGAGGCAAAAGATCCATACTAAGAAAACTATAAGAAGCTGATAAAAGAAATTGAAGATAACACAGATAGAAAAATATACTGTGTTCTTGGATTGTAAGAATCAATATTGTTAAAATGACTATACTACTGAAGACAATCTATAGATTCAATGCAATCCCTATCAAATTACCAATGGCATTTTTCACAGAATAAAAACAAAACAAATTTTTAATTTGAATGGAAAAACAAAAGACCCTGAATAGCCAAAGCAATCTTGAGAAAGAAGAACAGAGCTGGAGGAATCAGGCTCCCTGACTTCAGAATATACTACAAAGCCATGGTCATCAAAACAGTATAGAACTGGCACAAAAACAGACATATAGATCAATGGAACAGGATAGAAAGCCAAATAAGCTCATGCACTTATAGTCAATTAATCTACAACAAAGAAGGCAAGGATATACAATGGAGAAAAGACAGTCTCTTCAATAAGCGGTGCTGGGAAAACTGGACACCTATATGTAAAAGAATGACATAGAACATTCTCTAACACCATATAAAAAAATAAACTCAAAATGGACTGAAGACCTAAATGTAAGGAAGGACACTATAAAACTCCTAGAGTAAAACATAGGCAGAACACTCTTTGACATAAATCACAGCACTGTCTTTTTGGCTCCGTCTCCTAGAGTAATGGAAATAAAAACAGCAATTAAAAATTGGGATCCAATCAAACTTAAAAGCTTTTGCACAGCAAAGGAGACCATAAACAACCCCAAAAGACAACTACAGAATGGGAGAAAATATTTGCAAACAATGCAACTGACAAGGGCTTAATTTCCAAAATATACAAACAGCTCATACAGCTCAATATAAAACAAACAACCCAATCAAAAAATGGGCAGAAGATCTAAATACACATTTCTCCATAGAAGACATACAGATGGTCAAAAAGCACATGAAAAAGATGCTGAACATCATTAATTACTAGAGAAATGCAAATCAAAACTACAATGACCTCACACCTGTCAGAATGTCCATCATCAAAAAGTCTACAAACAATAAATGCTGGAGAGGGTGTGGAGAAAAGGGAATCCTCCTACACTCTTGGTGGGAATGTAAATTGGTACAACCACTATGGAGAACAGTATGGAGGTTCCTAAAAATCTAAAAAGAGAACTACCATATGATCCAGCAATCCTGGGCATATATCCAGAGAAAATCATAATACAAAAGGATACATGCACCCCAATGTTCACTGCAGCACTATTTACAATAGCCAAGACATGGAAGCAACCTAAATGTCCATTGACAGATGAATGGATAAAGAACATGTGGTATATATACACAATAGAATACTACTCAGCCATAAAAAAGAATGAAATAATGCCATTTGCAGCAACATTGGTGGGCCTAAAGATTATCATACTAAATGAAGTAAGTCAGAGAAAGGCAAATATCATATGATATCACTCATATGTGGAATCTAACTTAAAAAGTGATACAAAGGAACTCATTTCCAAAACAGAAACAAAGCTACAGATATCAAAAACAAACTTAGGGTTACCAAAGGAGAAATGTGGTAGGGAGGGATAAATCAGGAGCTTGGGATGAACATACACACATTACTATATATAGGATAACCAACAAGGACCTACTGTATAGGACAGGGAACTCTACCCAATATTCTGTGATAAACTATATGAGACAAAAATCTAAAAAAGAATTAATATATGTATATGTATATAACTCAATCACTTTGCTGTACACCTGAAATTAACACAACATTGTAAATCAACTACACTCCAATAAAATTAAAATTAAAAAACATACATTCACCCAATGTTCATAGGAGCACTATTTACAACAGCCAAGAGATGGAAGCAAACAAAATGATCACTGGCAAATGAATGGATAAAGAAGATGTGGTGTGTGTGTGTGTGTGTGTGTGTGTGTGTGTATACACACACACAAATACATATACACACAATGAACTATTACTGAACCATAAAAAAAATAATGAAATAATGCCATTTGCAAGTACATAGATGGACCTAGAGATTATCATAGTAAGTGAAGCAAGCCAGACAGAGAAATATATTATATCGCTTATATGTGGAATCTAAAAAAAAGATACAAATGAACTTATTTACAAAACAGAAATAGACCCACAGCCATAGAAAACAAACTGACCAAATGGGAAAGGGGGGAGGGATAAATTAGGAGGTTGGGATTAACATATACACGCTACTATATATAAAATAAAAATTTAAAAACTACATGCAATAAACAAAGTCACACATACTTGCAGCCAAGCATATTTTAAGATATTAAATTTCATATTTTCCTCTCAATTCTTTTCTTTTTATCTTATTGTAAGTAACATTTTTGATTGTCTGCCTTAAGGATTGTAGTGGCATTGGGATAAGTCCTAAGAAGGGACCATGGGAAGCAAACATAATCTGAAAGAATAGACTTTTCCCAAAAGCTTGAACCGAGTGGAGGAGATGTGTTAGGTATTCTAAAAAGGCATTGCCTTTGAGAATCAGGCAAGCAACTTGGGGGAGATTTCCAAGGACTGGAATGGGCCAGCACTCTGTAAGTCTCAGAAATGATTGGAATCCACACCCTGCTTCAAGGAATAATCCTGAGGAGGTTTGGAAGACCTCTTAGACAACCATCAACCACTGCATTTAGGAAGGCAGAATCTAGGCTTTTGGATAGAATTGGAAGAAGTTTACCCTATCCAAGCCTGGCACAAAATTGGCAGGGCTTCCAAGGGATGGAGAAAGATGAGGTAGAGAGTGTGTTAAAACTGATGCCATCTTCTGATGGTGCTATTCACTGTGATAGGGAACAGAAGCAAAAAAGTTGTTTGTAACATGGGAATAATATGGTGACTCTAAGTACAATTAAAATATCATTCAGCCAAGAAGAGACTTCTCACAAGCAGGTAGATTTATGGAGCAAAAGATCAAAGATGACTCTGGAGATGTCATTTAGGCAACCATCTTCCATCATGTCCAAATACCCAGGACAGTTTGATTCAGAAAAATGCTTATAGTGTCTGGCCTTAGGCAGAACACTCTATGACATAAATCACAGCAAGATCCTTTTTGACCCACCTCCTAGAGAAATGCGAATAAAAACAAAAATAAACAAATGGGACCTAATGAAACTTAAAAGATTTTGCACAACAAAGGAAACCATAAACAATACAAAAAGATAACCCTCAGAATGGGAGAAAATATTTGCAAATGAAGCAACTGACAAAGGATTAATTCCAAAATTTACAAGCAGCTCAGGCAGCTCAATAACAAAAAAAACAAACAACCCAATCCCCAAATGGGCAGAAGACTCAAATAGATATTTCTCCAAAGAAGATATACAGATTGCCAACAAGCAAATGAAAGAATGCTCAACATCACTAATCATTAGAGAAATGCAAATCAAAACTACAATGAGGTATCACCTCACACCAGTGAGAATGGCCATCACCAAAAAATCTACAAACAATAAACGCTGGAGAGGGTGTGGAGAAAAGGGAACCCTCTTGCACTGTTGGTGGGAATGTAAATTGATATAGCCACTATGGAGAACAGTATGGAGGTTCCTTAAAAGATTAAAAATAGAACTACCATATGACCCAGTAATCCCACTACTGAGCATATACCCCGAGAAAACCGTAATTCAAAAACAGTCACGTACCACAATGTTTACTGCAGCACTATTTACAATAGCCAGGACATGGAAGCAACCTAAGTGTCCATCGACAGATGAATGGATAAAGAAGATGTGGCACATATATACAATGGAATATTACTTAGCCATAAAAAGAAATGAAATTGAGTTATTTGTAGTGAGGTGGATGGACCTAGAGTCTGTCTTACAGAGTGAAGTAAGTCAGAAAGAGAAAAACAAATACCACATATATATGGAATCTAAAAAAAAAAATGGTTATGAAGAACCTAGGGACAGGACAGGAATAAAGACGCAGACATTGAGAATGGACTTGAGGACATGGGGAGGGGGAAGGGTAAGCTGGGAGGAAGTGAGAGAGTGGCATGGACTTATATATACTACCAAATGTAAAATAGATAGCTAGTGGGAAGCAGCGCATGGTACAGGGAGATCAGCTCGGTGCTTTGTGACCACCTAGAGGGGTGGGATAGGGAGGGTGGGACTGAGATGCAAGGGAGAGGTGATATGGGGATATAGGGATATGTATAGCTGATTCAATTTGTCATAAAACAGAAACTAACACACCAGTGTAAAGCAATTATACTCCAATAAAGATGTTAAAAATCATTAAAAAATGTTTATTACAACACTATCATAAAATATTAATTTTAAAATAGCATAATACAGGGTTCTGAGCATGCAAATTTCCATTCTCCATGTAACATTTTCTAAGAAACAAAGGTTATAAGCCCTCAATACCTATATTGTTAGTAGACTTTTTTAAGAACTTAATTTTTGTTTTATTCACTAAATATCTCAGTAAGATAATTATCTAATTTCAATAAAATAACGCAAAATTTTCATTCATAACCATTTCTCCACAGAGGAAAACGTATGCATATATCTACATAGACATACACACACACATACAAGGAAAAGAACAGAATGAAACTTATCAAAGGCATTGCCTCGATCATCTTTTGCTTTTTTTGGACATCACCACAGCCATTATTAAAGCCAAGATCAAAATATACTGGCAGTTACCAGATAGAGTTCAACAAGTTCAAGGGAAGTTGGTGCTACACCATAAACAAGTCCTGTAGTTTTCCAAGTATAGATTTGCTTAGGAAAAAATCATGTATGTGGTATTCCTGATGTATAAATAGGTAGGGTTGCATGTTTATTTAATCCAGATGTAGAGATTTTGACCTGGCCTCTTTAACCAAGATATTAAAAGTTCAGGAGCACTATAAGTACTGCTGTATATAGAGAGTAATGTACATATTGAAATTGCACAAAAGTGACAGAGCAATGACAGCACAATGTTTTTTCTATCTGTAAACCATCAGTTTTTTATAAAAACAACATTCAGCTGCCAATACTTTAGCATTTATCTTCCTTAATGTAAAATCAATATTTCAATGGAAGCTAATTAAACTGGACATTAACTAACAAAAACATTTTGTCTTTTCAAGTGACTTGGAAATAAAAGGATATTCAAGAACAAGTCAGCTATGAGTAAATGCTAATTGGCCTGCCGGCAGTTTATTAAACTGTTACATGGAAAAGGTGATTTATTTGATGATACAATTTATTAATATTAATTCTGCTGCTAAATTGGCAGAAACTTCCTTACACTCAGCTAGTATAAGTAGTGAATGAAGGATCTAGCTTTGAATATTTGGGGAAATGAGGATCCACATACTTAAGAAAGGAGAGTATAGTTTGTCTACTAGAAAGGATGGAACCCTCTTGACTGAAGTGAAACAGGCCAGAGAAAAGAAAAACACTGTTTTTGCCTCGATTCTTCTTTTATGAAGACCTCACTCATCCACTGCTCCCATACACATATGTTGGCATGTTGACAGATGTGGGAAGATGACAAAATATGAAAAATTACTAAATAGCAGAATATCCACTCAAATATGAATACAGACTCAAATTTAGACAAAATTAAAGTGAATATTCAAATAGCACTACATAATTTTTTTATTCCTAAAAAGATTGATAATATCTATTTTTATCTAAGATGTAGGAAATTACCTCTATTAGTTTCCTATTGCTGCTATAATAAATTACTATAAATTGTGGCTTAAAAATAAAAATTTGTTGTTTTACAGTTCTGAAAGTCTGAAGACCACAACAGGTTGCATCAGGCTATAATGTCAGCAAGGCTGCATTCATTTCTGGAGACTCTAGGAGAGACTCTGTTTGCCTTTTCTAGCTTCTAGAGGCTGTGTGCACATCTTGGCTCCTGGCCCCCTTCCTCTGTCTTCAAAGCCATTAGTATTGTATCTCTGACTGTTTTCCCCCCATATTTACATCTCCCTTTGAACACACCAGAAAGGTTCACAGCTTTTAAGGACAAGTGGGATTAGATTGAGCCTACATGGATATTCCAGGATTATTTCTCATCTTAATTTCCTTAATCTTAATCACAACTGCAGAGTCCCTTTTGTCATGTAAAATAACATACAGGTTCTGGGAATTAGGGTATGAACGTGTGTGTGTGTGTGTGTGTGTGTGTGTGTGTGTGTGTGTGTGTGTGTGTGTGTGTGTGTGTGTGTGTGTGTGTGTGTGTGTGTGTAGAGGTAGTCTTTATTCTGACTATCACAATTACATTTCTTCAAATGTAATTTTTGATGCTTCTATATCAGGAACATTCAAGAAACTTCTGCATACTTTGCTTACTGTGTCTCACTCTAAAGTGGATGACAAAGGGACAAAGGAATCTGTAAAGTGTGACCCTGAGAAACCCACATATCTGCTGTCACTGCTGATGAAAGAGTGAAAAAGATTCCAATTCCCCTTCCAAATCTCAAAATAATGCTTCTGAAGGACAGACCATAAATCACTTAGAGAACTCTGATGAACACAACTCTTGGAAATGGAGTTTCTAAGCTTCCAAACTTTGGGGAAAAAAAACAAAAAATTAGAAAGATATAGAGATACATGTGGTTAACACAAAGGAAATATATCCCTTGACAGTTGAATTAAATTTAAATCACTAATGTAGGTATAAGTCATGGCTCAGAGTACTAAAGGTTTCTTTTTTTTTTATTGGAGTATAATTGATTTACAATGTTGTGTGAGTTTCTGCTGTACAATGAAGTGAATCAGCTATATGTATACATATATCCCCTTCCTCTTGGAACTCCCTCACCCCCTTATCCCACCCTTCTAGGTCATCCCAGAGCACCGAGCTGAGCTTCCTGTACTATATAGCATGTTCCCACTAGCTAGCTATTTTACACATGGTAGTGTATTTATGTCACACCTAATCTGCCAATTCACCCCACCCTCCCCTCCCCCCACCGGGTCCACATGTCCATTCTCGACGTCTACCTTTCTATTCCTGCCCTGCAAATAAGTTCATCTGTACCATTTTTCTAGATTCCACATATATGCATTAATATATGATATTTGTTTTGCTCTTTCTGACTTACTTCACTCTGTATGACAGACTCAAGGTCCATCCACATCTCCACAAATGACCCAATTTCATTTCTTTTTATGGCTGAGTAATATCCCGTTGTATATATACACCACATCTTCTTTATCCATTCATCTGTTGATGGACATTTAGGATGTTTCCATGTCCTGGATATTGTAAATAGTGCTACAATGAACATTTGGGTACCTGTGTCTTTTTGAATTAAGGTTTCCTCAGGGTATATGCCCAGTAGTGGGATTGCTGGGTCATATGGTAGTTCTATTTTTAGTTTTTTAAGGAACCTCCCTACTGTTCTCTACAGTGGCTGTATCAATTTACATTCCCACCAACAGGGCAAGAGGGCTCCCTTCACCCTGCATCCCCTCTAGCATTTATTGTTTGTAGATTTTTTGATGATGGCCATTCTGACTGGTGTGAGGTGATATCTCATTACAGTTATGATTTGCATTTCTCTATTAATTAGTTCTGTTGAGCATCTTTTCATGTGCCTCTTGGCCATATGTATATCTTCTTTGCTGAAATGTCTATTTAGGTCTTCCATCCATTTTTTTAACTGGGTTGTTTTTTTGATATTGAGCTGCATGAAGTGTTTGTATGTTTCGGAGATTAATCCTTTGTCCATTGCTTCATTTGCAAATATTTTCTCCCATTCTGTGGGTTGTCTTTTCATCTTGTTTATGGTTTCCTTTGCTGTGCAAAAGCTTTTAAGTTTCATTAGGTCCCATTCTTTTATTTTCATTTTTATTTTCATTACTCTAGGAGCTGGGTCATAAAAGATCTTGCTGTGATTTATGTCAAAGAGTGTTTTTCCCATGTTATCTTCTAAGAGTTTTATTGTGTCTGGTCTTACATTTAGGTCCGTAATCCATTTTGAGTTTATTTTTTTGTATGGTGTTAGGGGGTGTTCTAATTTCATTGTTTTACATGTAGTTGTCCAGTTTTCCCAGAACCATTTATTGAAAAGGCTGTCTTGTCTCCATTGCACTTCTGGCCCCCTTTATCATAGATTGGGTGATCATAGGTGCATGGGTTTACCTCTGGGCTTTCTATCTTGTACCATTGATCTATATTTCTGTTTTTGTGCCAATACCATATTGTCTTCATTATTGTAGCTTTGTAGTATAGTTTGAAATCGGGGCGCCTGATTCCTCCAGCTCTGTTTTTCTTTCTCAAGATTGCTTTGGCTATTCGGGGTCTTTTGTGTTTCCATATAAATTGTATGATTTTTTGTTCTAATACTATGAAAAATGCCATTGGTAATTTGGTAGGGATTGCATTGAATCTGTAGATTGCTTTGGGTATTATAGTCATTTTCACAGTATTTATTCTTCCAATCCAGGAACATGGTATACTTCTCCATCTGTTTGTGTCATCTTTGATTTCTTTCATCAGTGTTTTATAGTTTTCTGAGTACAGGTTTTTTGCCTCCTTAGGTAGGTTTTTTTCCTAGGCATTTTATTCTTTTTGATGTGATGGTATATGGGATTATTTCCTCGGTTTCCCTTTCTGATCTTTTGTTGTCAGTGTATAGGAATGCAAGAGATTTCTGTGAGTTAATTTTGTATCCTGCAACTTTACCAAATTCATTGATGAGCCCTATTAGTTTTCTGGTGGCATCTGTAGGATTTTCTATGTATAGTATCATGTCATCTGCAAACAGTGACAGTTTTACTTCTTCTTTTCCAATTTGTATTCTTTTTCTTCTCTGATTGCCATGCCTAGGACTTCCAATACTATGTTGAATAACAGCGGTGAGAGTGGACATCCTTGTCTTGTTCCTGATCTTAGAGGAAATGCTTTCAGTTTTTCACAATTGAAAATGATATTTGCTGTGTGTTTGTCATATATTGCCTTTATTACGTTGAGTTAGGTTTCTTCAATGCCCACTTTCTGGAGAGTTTTTATCATAAATGGATGTTGAATTTTGTCAAAAGCTTTTTCTTCATCTATTGAGATATCATATGGCTTTTATTCTTAGTTAATATGGTGTATCACATTGTGTTGCATATTGAAGAATCCATGCATCCCTGGGATAAATCCCACTTGATCATGGTGTATGATCTTTTTAATGTGCTGTTGGATTCTGTTTGCTAGTATTGTGTTGAGGATTTTTGTGTCTATGTTCATCAGTGATACTGGTCTGTAATTTTCTTTTTTTGTGACTTCTTTGTCTGGTTTTGGTATCAGGGTGATGGTGGCCTTGTAGAATGAGTTTGGAAGTGCTCCTGCCTCTGCAGTTTTTTGGAAGAGTTTGAGAAGGATAGGTGTTAACTATTCTCTAAATGTTTGATAGAATTCGCCTGTGAAGCCATCTGGTACTGGACTTTTGTTTGCTGGAAAGTTTTTAGTTACAGTATCAATTTCATTACTTGTGATTGGTCTGTTTCTATATTCTAATTCTTCCTGGTTTAGTCTTGGAAAGTTGTAACCTTTCCGAGAATTTGCCCATTTCATCCAGGTTGTCCATTTTATTGGCATATAGTTGCTTGTAGTAGTCTCTTATGATCCTTTGTATTTCTGCGGTGTCAGTTGTAATTTCTCCTTTTTCATTTCTAATTTTATTGATTTGAGTCCTCTCCCTTTTTTTCTTGATGAGTCTGGCTAAAGGTTTATCAATTTTGTTTATCTTCTCAAAGAACCAACTTTTAGTTTTATTGATCTTTGCTATTGTTTTCTTCGTTTCCTTTTCATTTATTTCTGCTCTGATGTTTATGATTTCTTTCCTTCTACTACCTTTGGTTTTTTTTTTTTCTTCTTCTTTCTCTAGTTGCTTTAGCTGTAAGGTTAGATTGTTTATTTGAGATTTTTATTTTTTCTCGAGGTTAGCTTAAATTGCTGTAACTTCCCTCTTAGAACAACTTTTCCTGTGTACCATAGGTTTTGGATCATCATGTTTTCATTGCCATTTGTTTCTAGGTATTTTTTGTTTCTTCTTTGATTTCTTCAGTGATCTCTTGGTTATTTAGCAGTGCACTGTTTAGCCTCCATGCATTTGTGGTTTTTACAGTGTTTTCCCTGTAATTGATTTCTAATCTCATAGCATTAAAGAAGAGCTTTTTTTAGTTATGTTTGCAATTAAAAAATATTTCAGGAATTAAGGGTTAATGTGCCTCAAATTATTAAAATACCAACGTGCATATCTATGTGTGTGTGTGGTTGTGTGTGTGGTTCTGTGTATGTGTCTACCAGTTTATTTTAGATAATGTCTGTTTGTGAAACTTTAGTTTTGAGAATTATACTTCTAAGAGGAATTATAACATAATGCTATGAGTTTACTAAATAACTTCATTTTCCTAGGTATAGAGCAAAGCTGCCTTTTATTTATTTATTTATTTTTGGTTGCATTGGGTCTTCATTGCTGTGCATGGGCTTTCTGTAGTGGCAGTGAGTGCTGGCTACTCTTCATTGTGGTGTGCAGGCTTCTCATTGCAGTGGTCTCTCTTGTTGCAGAGCATGGGCTCTAGGTGCACGGGCTTCCGTAGTTGTGGCACGTGGGGTCAGCAGTTGTGGCTTGCGGGCTGTAGTGCGCAGGCTCAGTAGTTGCGGTGTGCAGGCTTAGTTGCTCCACAGCATGTGGGATCTTCCTTGACCAGGGCTTGAACCCATGTCCCCTGCATTGGCAGGGTGATTCTTAACCACTGTACCACCATGGAAGCCCCAAAGCTGCCTTTTTGAACCACCTTGCATCTCAGTAGGCTCATGTCTTTGATTCTCAAGATTAGAAGCTCAATTACGTTTAGTAAATAAAAGTGACTTTAATTATTTTTTTCACCATTCATAACAGGTTACAGACCGATGTGTTCAAAATCGGTCAGTTTCAAAGAGGATGGCAGGTTTGGATGCACTGGACTTTAAATGAAGGAACAATAAAGGCTTGTATTGTTAATCCATAAAGATTTGGGGATTTACTTGATACCACAATATAGCAAACTCTATCCTGACTACTATTGAAATATTCTGATTTTTTAAGGTATTGCTGAGCACAGGAAAATTAATAGTAGTAAATATATCTAACAGTTGTCATTTTACATCCTTCCTACTTTTTTTCTTCATTATCTACTCTCTGCACAGCACAGTGCTAAGCACAGATGGGCCATGTTAGAAACTGTCCTCTCTGCAAAATTACACATTTTATAAATACCTAAAAATGTTTTGCTCTGATACTGTGAAATAACATATCACACACATATATACACATATATATATATATAGTTTCATAGTCATATATTATTTTATATATATTTCTTATAACTTATTAGATGTTTACTGTGGGAACCTCAAATAATTTCATAAGAAATAGCTTATTAATTCCTTTGGTACAAATGTGAGACAGGCACAACCATAATACCCATTTTATAGATAGTTATGCAGAAGCACATAAAGACTAAAACACTAGCCCGAGTCTATGTCCCTTGTTCTGACCCTCACATGCTTTCTATTTTTCAACTTGTATAAGCTTATTCTCTGGTATCTATGTGACATTTGTGAAATGAGAGAAAATCATCTCTCCTGGGAACAAAATGACATTGACAAACTTGGCAGAGACTTGACTGCCATTTCCCCAATTTGAATGACTTTTCTTTTCTGACACAGAAAATGCAGTAGTTGTAAATAAAAAAAATAAAAAAAAGCTTAAAAGAAAATTTCCTGAAAGGAAGAAAATAGTTTTTTATTTAAAAAAAACAAGGAGAATCACAGGAAATATAAGGTCATCAAAATTACTGAGAAAAAAATAGAGGATTTTCTTTTTCTTTTTTTTAATAAACAAATCTGAGTTGTCTCTAAAGGTATAATTAACTGAGATGGAAAAGGGAAAACTGCACCAAACCACAAGTAGGTCAGGTCAGCTCATTTGTGGTTCTCAGCTGCACGGGCTCTGACAGCTGGCTGAATATATATGTATATATGATATACGTAAAGGCTGTAGTGATTTATTGGTCTTTCTTTCCCTACTGTCTGTGATATAAAAACATGGAAAGGAAAACCAATAGTTTTTCCTTCTTGCTTAGGAAAAACCTACATTGGGGACTTGAGTGTAATTATGAAATGCAGTTAGCTACACCCAAGTGCATAAAACACATTGCTAATTATATTTAAACACAGAGAAACTATGACGGGTGAAAGAAAATTTTGGTACTTTCTGGCCCTATAGATATTTTTACCTAAATTTTACTTCATATACCAATTAATTTTTAATGTTGTAAAAATTAAATATAACTCTCCTCCTCACTAAACACTCATAGACAAGATAAACACAGAAATATCAGCATTCCTCCTCTTTAAAAAATCCTTTTCAAATTTTGCAAGTAATAAAATTCTAGAAAAGTGAAAGTAATTCAGACATAAGCAAATTCTACCATGCTTGATTCATGAGACTCATTTGTCCCATTTAAAGGACACTCAGAAGAATAATTAATTACACCTGCCTCCCCTAAGTAACCCATTATTTGCAACATTCTGTTGGGGGAGCATGCATAATGTTATCCTCTGTTTTAAAAAAACTAAATCCTGTACCCTGAACACACTTGAAATATTTTTTATTGAAGTACAGTTGATTTACAATATTGTAATTGTTTCAGGTGTACAGCAAAGTATCCAGCAAAGTGAGTTCTTTTCAATTATAGGTTATTACAAGATAGTGAATATAGTTCCCTGTGCTATACAGTAAATCCTTGTTGTTTATCTATTTTATTTTTGGTAGTGTGTATTTGTTAATACCATACTCCTAATTTATCCCTTCCCCTTTGGTAACCACGAGTTTGTTTCCTGTGTCTGCTAGTCTGTTTCTGTTTTGTATATAAGTTCATTTGTACTATTTTTTAAATTCCACATATGAGTGATATCATGTAATATTTGTCTTTCTCTGTCTGATTTTACTTAGTATGATAATCTCTAGGTTCACCCATGTTGCTGTAAATGGCATTATTTCATTCTTTTTTATGGCTTAGTAATATTCCACTCTTTGTATGTATGTATGTATGTATCTATCTATCTATTTACCACATCTTCTTTATCCAGTTATCTGTCAATGGACATTTAGGTTGCTTCCATGTCTTTGCTATCATAAATAGTGCTGCTATGAACATTGGGGTGCATGTATCTTCTTGAATTAGAGTTTTTGTCTTTTCTGGATATATGCCCAGGAGTGGGATTGCTGGGTCACACAGAAACTCTCTTTTTAGTTTTTTAAGAAACCTCCATATTATTCTCCATAGAGGCTGTACCGATTTACATTCCCACCAACAGTGTATGAGGGTTCCCTTTTCTCTACACCCTCTCCAGCATTTATTATTTGTAGACATGTGGATGATGGCCATTCTGACCAGTGTGATGTGATACCTCATTGTAGTTTTGACTTGCATTTTCTAATACTTAGCAATGTGGAGCATTTTTCATGTGCCTGTTGGCCATATATATATGTCTTCTTTGGAGAAATGACTATTTAGGTTTTCTGCCCACTTTTTGATTGGGTTGTTTATTTTTTCTGTGTTACTGAGTTGTATGAGCTGTTTGTATATTTTGCACATTAAGCCCTTGTTGGTTGCAACATTTCCAAATATTTTCTCCCAGTCTGTAGGTGTTCTTTTTATTTTGTTCATGGTTTCCTTTGCTGTGAAAAACTTATAAGTTTGATTAGGTCCCATTTGTTTATTTTTGCTTTAATATATTTTGCCTTGGGAGACTAACCTAAGAAAACATGCTACAATTTATATCAAAGAGTCTTGCCTATGTTCTCTTCTAGGAGTTTTATGGTGTCATGTCTTATATTTAAGTGATTAAGCCATTTTGAATTTATTTTTGTTTATGGTGTGAGGGAGTGTTCTAACTTCATTGATTTACATACAGCTGTCCCACACGTGAAATATTTTCTCTGAACTTCGGGTTGTAAGTTTTTAGTATTCTGCATTATGTCTGTTATCCTATTCTTGTCACTCTTCCTCCAAGAAACTTGCCAATCCACTTCTACTCAGCAGCCTCTCTCTTCTTTTTCTCATGTCATTTCAGTTTTTGCAGACCCAGCTCGTGTACCTAACTACAGTCTCCTTCCTACTTCAAATCTCTGCAAATGGGTTTCTGATCCCACCATCCAACCAATGATGTAGATGATTTTCATGCTAAGGCCAATGGAAAATATGGCTCATTACTACCTAAAACTGGCCAGAGGTGAGACTATTATACTCTGTCTCTCATTCATTACTCTTTTTCTTTATATGGCTTCCAAAAAATTACATTTTGGCTTCTCCATTTCTTTTCTTTCAGTGATCTTATTCCCCAGCCAATTTCTCCAGAGAAGCTACAAATAATCTCTTTTCCACATGTCCTTACTCCCTTTGAAATATTTACATAAAAACTATAGCCTGATACAATATTGTAAAGCAACTAAACTCCAATTAAAAATAAAAAATAATTTTCTAATTAAAAAATAAAATAAATTTTAAAAACCTATAGCCTGAAGACTATAAAATTTATATATTCAAACAAATAAACATACACATACTTTTATTAGCACTTAATCATTATTGTATCATGTGCATATCAAACTCAACACACTTAAAATTGAGTTAATATTCAAAAAGCACATGATAGATATTGGCCCATAGTAAGCAAATACTTCTTAAAAAATAAAATTTGCCAACAACTATAAGGCAATAAAGTGGACAACCTAGAAGAAATGGACAAATTCTTAGAAACATACAATCTGCTAAGAGTGATCCAGGAAAAAAGAGAAAATATTAACAGACATATTACCAGTAATGAAATTGAATCAGCAATTTAAAAACTTCCAGGAAACTAAAGTCCAGGACAGGACCAGATGGCTTCACAGGTGAATTCTACCAAACCAAACATTTAGAGAAGTGTTAACATCTTACCTTCTCAAACTATTCCCAAAAATTGCAGAGGAAGGAATGCTTCTGAACTCATTTTATGAGGCCAGCATCACCCTGATACCAAACCAGACAAAGATTATCACACACACACACACAAATTTACAGGCTAGTATCACAGATGAACATAAATGCAAACATCCTGAACAAAATGTTAGTACACCAATCCAGTGTTACATTTAATAGATCATACGCCATGATCAAGTGGGTTTTACCCCAGAGATGCAAGGATTTTTCAGTATCTACAAAAATCAATGTGATACACTGCATTATCAAATAGAAGAATAAAAATCATATGATCATCTCAGTAGATGCAGAAAAACCTTTTGACAAAATTCAACATCCAATTACGATAAAACCTATCCACAAAATGGGCATATAGAGAACATATCTCAACATAATAAAGGACATACATCACAAAACCACAGCTAAAATCATACTCAACAGTGAAAAGTTGAAAGCATTTCCTCTAAGATCAGGAATAAGACAAGGATGCGTACTCTCACCACTTTTATTAAACACAGTATTGGAAGTCCTAGCTACAGTAATCAGAGGAAAAAAAGAAATAAAATAAATACAAATTGGAAAGGAAGAAGTAAAACAGTCACTGTCTGCAGATGACATGATACTGTACATAGAAAATCCTAAAGACACCAACAGAGAACTACTAGAGTTCATTAATGAATTTTGTAAAGTTGCAGGATATGAAATTAATATACAGAAATCTGTTGCATTTCTATACATTAACAATGAAGTATCAGAAAGAGAAATTAAGGAAACAATCCCATTTAACATTGAATCAAGAAGAATAAAATACCTAAGTAAAGATATAAAAGACCTGTACTCAGAAAACTATAAGACATTAATGAAAGAAATTAAAGATGAAACAGACAGATGGAAAGATATATTGTGTTCATGAACTGGAAGAATTTATATTGTTAAAATGACCAGACTATCCAGGACAATCTACATATTCAATGCAATCCCTAACAAATTACCTATGGCATTTTTCACACAACTAGAACAAAAAAAATTTTGATTTGTATGGAAACACAAAAGATCCTGAATAGCCAAAACAACCTTGAGAAAGAACAGAGCTGAAGAAATCATTCTCCCTCTCTTCAGACTATAGGACAAAAGTAAGTAATCAAAACAGTATGGTACTGGCACAAAAACAGACACAGAGATCAATGGAACAGAACAGAAAGCCCAGAATAAACCAACATACTTACATGGTCAATTAATCTACGACAAAGGAGGCAAGAATACACAATGGAGAAAAAACAGTCTCCTCAATATGTGGTGCTGGTGAAACTAAAGAGCTACATGTGAAAGAATGGTTGTAGAACATCTTATACCATATTAAAAAATAAACACCAAATGGATTAAATACCTAAATGTAAGAGGAGAAAACATAAAACGCCTAGAAGAAAACATAGGCAAAACACTCTTTGACATGAATTGTAGCAAAAAGGGGTTAACATCCAAAATACATAAAGGCTTATACAACTCAATATCAAAAAACAAACAGCCTGACTATAAAAGGTCAGAAGATCTGAATAGACATTTTTCCAATGAAGACATACATATGGCCAACAGGCACGTGGAAAAATGTTCAACTATGTTAATCATCAGAAAAATGCAAATTAAAACAACAATGAGATATCACCTCACCCCTGTCAGAATGGCTATCATCAAAAAGACCACAAATATCTAATGTTGGCAAGGTTGTGAAGAAAAGGGAACCCTCATACACTGTTGTTGGGAATGTAAATTGGTACAGCCACTGTGGAAAACAGAATGGTGGTTTCTCAAAAATCTAAAAGTAGAACTACCATGTGATCCAGCAATTCCACTCCCGAGTATATATCCAAATAAAACAAAAACACTAATTCTAAAAGATACATGCACCCCAATGTTTATAGCATTACTTACAATTGTCAAGAACCTAAGTGTCCACCAACAGATGAATGGATAAAGATGTGGTATATTCCATTGTGTGTGTGTGTGTGTGTGTGTGTGTGTGTGTGTGTGTGTGTATGGAATACTACTCAGCCATAAAGAAGAATGAAATTTTACCATTTATAACAACATGGATGCACTTCGAGGGTATTATGTTAAGTGAAGTAAGTCAGATAGAGAAAGAAAAACATCGTATGAAATCACATGTGGAATCTAAAAAATAAAAAACTAGTGAACATACAAAGAAAACACTATAGATAAAGAGAACAACCTTGTGGTTTCCAGCGGGAGAGGGAAAGGAGGAAGGGCAAGATAGGGGTAGGGGGTTAAGAGGTACAAACTATTATGAATACAGTCAGTAAGCTACAAGGACATATTGTACAACACAGGGAATACAGTCAACATTTTATAACTATAAATGGAATACAACCTTTAAAACTTGTGAATCATTATATTGTACACTTGTAACTTATATAGTATTGTACAACAAATATATCTCAATAAAAAAATAAATTTGCATAGTGAAGTGTTTAAAGGTATGAACTTTATAGTTGGCCACACAAGATTTGAATAATAACTTTACTGAGTATAATATCATAATGCTTGATACTGTTATGGTATTTATGAATATTAAATAAATACTTATACTGTGCAGCACACAGAACATGCTTAGATATGTTACTGCTGTTAATAGAATTTTAAAACAAACTCTATGCTCTATTTAATTTTCCTCCTAGATGTCCTTGAAATCTATCCCACTTTTATCATTCTCACTAACAATTTTTTAGTTCAAGCCCTTATATCTTGCTTGTATTGCTGAAATATCCTTCTAATAAGACCCTCACCTTTCAAGTTCAGTTTTCAAAAATTCCAAGAAAATATTCTAAAAGAACAAAATTATTCATAGCAGTTTATTTAAATTCATTCATGGTTTTGCATATCCTTACTGAATGCTTTTAAACCCCTGTGTAAAGTATTCAAGATTTTCTTCTACTTCTCCAGAGCTACCTCTCATCAGTACTACTTTTACATTCTATGCTACAACCATACCCAGTTACTTTTAGTACCCCTGATGGATCATGTTCACTGTTATATTTGGGCCCTTTGACATGAAATACTTTCTATCCTGCCTCAAGTTTATCTTGGTTTGCATAGCACATTATTTTCTTTCAAAATTCAGACAAGGAAACCCCTCAGTCTTTTTCTGATGCTTCAATCTGATTTGCTTAACCCCTTTTCTGTGGTTCCATAGTATTCTGAGTATTTCTTGATCATAGCATATAGTAGTCTATATTTTAATCAGTTTACTTGCCAAAAGTACAGGGAATATGATTTGTTGTATTCTTCATGCCCAGTTCAGTGTCTGGTTTACCATCTGGCAGTAAGACTTAGGAAAGAAAATGAGTAAAGTGATAGAGAATTCAAGTATCATCAATTTTAAAATAAGGTAAAAAATTACTTATTACATTTCCCTGTATTCTTTTTGGCATATAAGTCAATAATAATTTATTAATATTTGCAACTTTGCTATTTTTGAATCTTTTATTTGTTTTTTTCCCCATGGCAATGAGGTCTAGCAGGTTGCAACAATGATATACACCTGTGATGGCATCACAGGCTTAGGAAGTGGATTCAGGGAAAAAGGTCAGTTCATTTCTCTGAAGAATGCTATAATAATGCCTTACAATATTTGTCTTATTATCACTGATTCTCCCACTCACAAACAGTACCACACTGGGCAGAACCAAAGAAAGTTGCTAAAAGGAATAATTCCTCCTTGGGAACTAAGGAAATTGACCAATAAGAATATTCACACATATAAATACCACATAAATTTCAGTAAGTTCTTTAAAATGCTTATTCTGATATCCTATCTAATTGATACATATCAGGTTTTAATTCTGGCACCAACAAGACTTAAAGGTATTAAAGAAAATATCCAAGATATTCTAAAAAGTTTCAATAAATTTTCTAAGTGTGTTTACCCAACCTGTCAGGAATTATGTGTGAGAAATCTCCTAAACTTTATCTTTACATGCAGAAAAATACAGTTGAAAGAGAACAAATAAGGAAGGAAGCAGATAGGACAGTTTTTAGCAGTAGCATCACACAGGACCCGTCGGAAAGAGCAAGAAACTGCACAAAAAAACTAATTTAAAATTGTCAAGTGGCCTTTGTTCTTTAAAGGAAGCAATTTCCTTGTAATTGTCCAAAGGTCTCAGGTATGGAATTAATATGGCTCAAATAGGACCCTTTTTTCCTGCTTTCATTAAAGAACCTAAAATTATTTTGAAGGACATTTTAAGATAATATGTCCCTATATGAATTTAAACTTGAGAAAACGGATTTTGTGCTATTCTGTTAAATGTTCATAGCATTTAACACAATTCCTGGGACATTTTCTCTAAAATAAATAAATATACATCCAGAACCTTCCAAAGGGGGGATAAAGTAAAGAATTCTAAAGGGACTTGAAAATGTAATACTAAAATAATTATTCTATAAGTAATTGAGGACTTCTAGAAGAGATATACTGAGGGTATTTTCTAAGTAGTACAAACTGATTGTATAAGTTAATACAATACATTGATTTTGGATATGATTATGTGCAGAAACAAGAAAAATAAAAACAAACAGAAGTAAAAATACGGAAAAGTGTATTATTTAAATATAAATTCAGGAACACCTGTTCTCTCAGGGACAAAAAGCTGCAAGACAATGACTTCCATTCTAGTAATAAAATAAGCTAGTCTATTAAATCATTGGTTTTGAGCCCAACAGATATCTGAGGTCACAAGGTAAGCATGCTAACTGAAGTCCAAAGGTTGATAAACATCTCTGTGGAGATTAGGCATACAAACAGATTCATCTTTGTCAGAACATGAATAGGAGTCCATCATGGAAGATAGTAAGAAGAAACAGATGAATTTTTTTTTTAATCTTATAGAGAACTAGTATGACATTTTAAAGTCACTGGAAACCTTGACTACAAAGTTAATCTGCACCTTATTATTATTTTTCCCCAAGGTCTCATGAGAAACAATAATGTAGGGTTGGAGAATTGATAGACTACTGCCCCCCATGGTGCACGTCTGCAGGGCTTGCCAAGATTTAAAGGGGAACAGGAAAACCTGAAGATCCCTAGAAGCACTAGAAGACTCTAAGTTAGTATAAGGTAACTGGTGAGTACCAGGGAGGAAAGTCATCAGCATACTGACCTTTCTCTGCTACAAAGCAAAGATTATCATGGTAACAATTCAAGAAACATTCCCTTATGGCTCTGATACAGGAAGGGGACTAATAGTACTTGTGAAATATAATGCAAGCACCTTCTTCATAACAAAGGCATAATCTCCAGAGCCTGATTCCACCTGGGGACAGGGCATTTCTCCCATTCTCGCTCAGTGTAGCCTTGTGAGTGGAAAGTTAAGAAACACTTGTTAAGGTCACAGCCAAGGACACATAGACTCATTAAAATAATGAAATTTGGGCTTCCCTGGTGGCACAGTGATTGAGAGTCCGCCTGTCGATGCAGGGGACATGGGTTCATGCCCCGGTCCGGGAGGATCCCACATGCCCCCACACCTTACCACCAAACCAGCAAGACTCCAGTGTAGTAACAGTGGACTATAGACCAAAGAGCTATGAAACACAGATCCACTTGGAGTATAAGTATTTAGGGAAGTCCAAAGTTAACAGGGGAGACAAAAACCATAAAAACTAGATGAATTTGAAGTCCCTGGCTCTCATAGCTAACATTACAAAATAGCCCAACTCCTAACTAGATTTACATAAAGACCTAATTATACCTCAGTCTCTGTTACTCAGTAATCATGCCCAGCTTTGAACAAAAACAATTATAAGCCATCCTAAAAGGCAAGATGAGGCAAAGCAAACATGAGAACCAGACTGAAATATGACATAAAACTATTATCACAAATCTAATTTAAATATCATTTATATGTTAAAAAATGTGCACTGTACAATAAAATATAGGTAATCTAAAAGATAGAAACTCAAAAAAATCTAAAACACTTTAATTTTTTAAAAAACATTGTAAAAAAGTTGAAAAATACCTTAGATAGATTTATAAATAAAGTAGATATGTCCAAGGAAAAAAATCAGTGAGCTTGAAGATAGGTTAACAGAAACTTCCCAAACTGAAATACAAAAAGAAAAGCTGAAAAAACACAACAGACAGAACATCCAGAAACTAAGGGACCATTTCAAAAGCTTAACATAAACACGACTTTCCAGAAGAGAGAGAATAGAGCAGAACAAATACTAGAACTAATAATTGTAAAGAGTTATCTAAGGTTAGCAGACATTTGGTCCTTTCCAAAATGTCCATATTTATCCACGTGAAAATGTCCCTAAAGTTTGGTCCTATCTAAAATGTCTGTGAGCATTTTTGGTTCATTCCAAATGGTTTTGGACAGAACCAAATATCAAGGACTTTTCACATAGACCAAATGTCTTATGGACATTTTGGACAAGTCTAAATATGATTAAATGTTAAGTACTTTTTGGCATTGCCCAAATGTCTTATGGATGTTTTGGACAGGATCAAATGTCCTGCAAGTATTTTCCAAAGTTAACAACAAGCATCCAACTACAGTTCTACAAGGAACATCAGGCAGAATAAGTACCAAAAAAATTCTGCATTAGGCATATCATGAGCAAACTGCAGAAAACTGAAGACAAAGGGAAAGTCTTAAAAGAAGTTGAACAGGTAACAAAAACCACGCTACCTATACAGAAAAAGAGGAAAAGAATCGCAACCAACTTTATGTCAAAACCACGCAATCAAGAAGAAAGTAGAGTAAAATATTTAAAGTGTTGAAAGAAAAACATCCACCAATTTAGAACTCTATGTCCAGAAAAATTATTTTTCAAAAATGAAAGATAAATAAATCCTTTCTAGAAAAAACAAACAAAAAAGGGTATTCAAGGCTAGCAGACCTGTCCAGAAAGAAATGGGTTCTTTTTAAAATTCCCATGGAGAAGGAAAATGATATAGATCAGAAATTTGTATCTACATAAAGAAAAAAATAGCACTGGAAAATTAATAAATGAAGATAAATATTTTATTTCTCTATTCTTAAATTTATCTAAAATAACTATCTGTTTAGGTAGTAATAAAAATATATTGCGTATTCATAACATGTGACTAAATGAAATGAATGATGCTATGTTACAAGGGACATGTGAAGTAGTATTGTGTTATTTTAAGACAGACTTAAAAATAGTTAAAATATATATTGCAAAATCTAAATCAACAGCTAAAATTACTATATAATTGATATGCTCAAAAAAGAAATAAATGAAATCATAAAATAATTAAAAACCGAAGAATGTAGAAATAAAAGAAACTAGGAGTAAGTTAACCAAGATAAAGCAGTTACAAGCATGGCAGACATTAATTCAACTACAGCAATTATCACTTTAAGTGTGAATATCTAGATAAACTGATTAAATACAGAGATTCTCAGAGAATATGAAAATCAAGACCCAACTATATCTGTTGTCTAAAGAAACCCACTTCAATTTTAAGGACTCTATAAAGACTCACATATTAAAAGAATTGAGAAAGATGTACAATGCTAATACTAATCAAAGAAAAGCTGAAGTAGCTGTACTACATTCAGACAAATCTGACTTCAGGACAAGGACAATTATGGGGATTAATATGAAAATTACATAATGATAAAGGGGTTAATTCCCCAAGAAGCCACAACAATCCTAAGTGCATATGCACCTAACAAAACAACTTCAAAGTTCATGAGGCAAAACTGCTAGAACTACAGCGAGAAATAGACACATCCACTATTATAGTTGGAAATTTTAATACTCCATTCAATAATTGATAAATCAAGCAGTCATAAACTTACTTAGGATGTATTTGGCTTGAACAGCATTTTGAAAATGATTCAATAGATATTTATAGAATACTCCAAAAGGCTTGCAGAACACACATTCTTCTAAAGCCCATGTAACATTCATCAAGATAGACCATATTTGGGCCACACAACACACTGCAACAAATTGAAAAGAAGAGAAATTTCTTTTAAAGTAATATTAAAGAATAGAAAAGATTATTAAATCTTTTCTCAGGTCACAGTTGAATTCAACTAGAATCAAGAACAGATAGTTGGAAAATCCTCAAATATGTGGAAATTAGGCAATATACTTGTTATGATGTATGGTTTAAAGAAGAAATTTTAAGAAAAATAAAAATATTTTGAAGTATAATGAATATACAACTTATAAAAATTTGTGCAATGTAGTAAAAGCAATGCTTAGAGGGAAATTTATAGCGTTGAATGAATATATTTTTAAAATATCTAAAATCAATAATTAAGATTCTACTTTAGGGAACTGGGGAAATAATAGCAATTTAAATCTAAACAAGTAGAAGAAAATAAAAATTGGAGGAGAAACCAATGAAATTAAAAGCAAAAAAATATTGGCATAATGAACAAAATTAAAGCTGTTTCTTTAAAAAGATCAATAAAATTGATAAACTCAACCAGGTTAATTAAGAGAGAAATACAGGAAATACAAATAACCATTATCAGAAATGAAAGAAAGGTTATCAATAGTGATCCCATGGGCACTAAAAGTATAATAAAAACTTACTATTAACAACTCCATGCCCGCATATTTGGTAACTTAAATCAAATTAACTTAATTTGGATCTATTCATTGAAAGACACAAACTACCAGCACTCAAATTAGGAGAAGTGCATAATAAGACTAGACCTTTATCAATTACATAAAGTCAATTATTAATAACCTTCAAAAATAAAGCCATAATTATCTTCCAGAACACAGAAGCAGAGGTAAAAGTTTCCACTTCCAAACTCATTTTGTGAGTTTAACATTACTCCAAATACCGAAACTTGATAAAGACATTGAAAAAAACATACTACAGACCAGTATCTCTCATAAACTTATACTCAAAAATCCTCACAAAGTATTAGCAAATCCAATCCAAAAATGTATAAAAAAATTATACATCTCAATCAAGTGAGATTTCTTCCAGGTATGTAAGGGTGATTCAATATTTAAAAATCAGTATAATTCACATTATGGGATAAGGAAGAAAAATTATATGATCCTATCAATTCAGGCATAAAAAGCATTTAACAAATTCCAACACTCATTCTTCATTAAAACTCTCAGCAAACTAGAAATAAAGAACTTCCTCAACTTGATAAAGTACATCAACAAAAACCTACAGCTAACAGTATACTTAATGGTAAGAAACTGGACATTTTTATCTTAAGGTCAGAAAGTAGGCAATTATCTCTATTGAATAATCCTATTCAATAACACACTGGATTTTCTATTTGTGCAATAAAACAAGAACAGAAAATATAGCACATATGGATATGAAAAGAGATAAGTCTGTCTTCATTTGCACATGACATGATTATCTATGTAGGAAATCATGAAAACATTATAGTACTGGTGAAAGAATAGACCCATAGGTCAATGGAACAGAATAGAGATGTCAGAAAAAGACATACAAACATAGTGAACAGAGCTTTGACAAAGGAACAAAGACAATACAAAGTAGAAATGATAGACTTTTCAATAAATGGTGCTGGAACAAGGATGTCCATATGCAATGAAATAAAAACAAACAAAAAAACCAAACAGACACAAACCCAAAGGTACAAAAAGGAAAAATAAAATGACATAGACAGTGACCTTACACTTTTTATAAAAGTTAACTCAAAGTGGTTCATAGACTTTAATATACAACAAAAACAAAAAATTCTGGAAGAAAACATAGGAGACAATCTATGTGATTTTGTATCTAAGATTTCATTATTTAACTCAACACCAAACTACAAAACATGAAAGAAAAAATGACAATTTGAGCTTAATTAAAATTAAAAACTTCTGCTCTGTGAAAACAGTACCAAGAAACTTGAAAGAGAAGCCACTTATGTGGAGACAACATTTGCAAAATACATACAAATATACAGAGAACTCAAAACTCAACAATAAAAACAATCCAATTAAAATACAGACAAAGAATCTAAAAAAATAAGAGTGGTTATATGTACATATATAACTGATTCACTTTGCTATACACCTAAAACTAACACAACATTGTAAATCAACTATACTCCAATAAAAATTTTTAAATAATAGCACAATAAAAAATATGGACCAAGTATCAGAACAGGTATCTCACCATAATGTATACAACATTTACAGCATATGCCAGAAAGCATATAAAAAGATACTCAACAACATATGGCATAAGGAAATTTTAAATTAAAGCAACAGTGAAATATCACTACACATCTATTAGAATGGCTAAAATCCGAAATACTAATAATACCAACAGCTGGTATGGATGAGAAGCAACAAAAATTCTCATTCATTTCTGCTGCGAATGTAAAATGCTACAGGCACTTTGGAAAACAGTTTGGCAGTTTCTTAATAGGTAAATATAGTCTCCCATATGATAAAACAGTATCACTCCTAGGTATTTACCCAACTTACATGAAAACTTATGTCCATACAAAAACCTGCAAACAAATGTTTACAGCAACTTTGGAATCACCAAAAAACTAGAAGCAACGGAATCAACTAAGAGGACCTCCAATAGGTGAAATGGATAAACTAACAATGTTTTAATCTATCCAATGGAATACTATTCAGCAATAAAAAGGAATGCCATGGAAATATCAAGCCATGCAAAGCCACTGATGAGTTAAAAATGCATACTGATGAGCAAAATAAGCCAGTCTAAAAAATCTACCTACTGTATGATCCCAATTATATAGCATTCTGGAAACGGCACAGCTACAGAAACAACAAATGATCAATAGGTTCCAAGTGTTTTGGGAGTGGGATGAATAGGATTGAATATGTAAAACATAGGAAAATTTTTAGGGTGGTAAAACTATTCTGTATGATACTGTAATGATTGATACATTACACTATGAATTCGTCAAAATCCATAGAATTTACAACACAAAGACTGAACTTCATGTATGAAACAAAAATCAATTAGGATGTTGGGAGGTCCCGTGAAGGAATGTGAACTATTACAAAAACAATTTAACTATATTATAAATGTATGAAACACTCTCACTGAAGTGGGTGGGGGAGAAAATTGCATGTTCCATTCACTTTCAAGTTACTTAGGTTAGCAAGAATAAAGGCAAAAGAAGCTGTTCATAAGAATTGAATTCTAGTTGTACTTTTCTTGCCTATGGGGATATAGGTTAAAATTTTTGATACCACTGTTATCACTTTTGGAACGGGAGTTCACATACAAGCAAGGAGGAGAGGCTAGAACGATCTATACAGTAGGGAATTAGAACTGGAGATACCAGTATGAATCATCTCTAGCTTATATAGAGAAATATTTATAGATATATGTATATTTATGGGTTAGTACACACACATATATTTCTTTGCTCTATCAGCCAAGATGCCCTAGAAACAATGATACTACAGAAATGACAAGCACATCTAGCACCCAAATCTTGGTTTCAAATATCATCCTCCAATAAAATGAACTGAGCTCCTGGAGAAGTGGCTGATTCTAGGACTGAATAGGAAGTGTACCAGATGTTCCTGAATCATCCTGTAGCACCAGAAAGTAAGAGAGTGCTAAAACAACAAAACAACTCCTCCAAAACACACACAATAATGGGAGGGGGTAAGTAAATAGGATTAGAGAAGCCAACTGAAAGACTTTCCAATGGCAGAAAACTGGAATATTTTGAACCATAAAATCAATAAAATAGTATTGGATGCTAACCAAAGTATAAAATAAGTATCCATGAATCCATACTGATACAATTAGATGATTAAATTAATAAATGGGGCAGAGATAAGAGACTTATGTCCCATGAATAAGGATTCCAAATAATTTATGTAGATAATCCAGTACCACAGAGGTAAAGCCTAACTCCCCACTGTTTAGGTATGGACTGTAGATGGTGAACTCCTTTCAGATAGTACAGTACTGAAAAATGGTGATAAAGAGCAACTTTAAAGTAGAGAAAGCTGACAAACACTAACTCAGGCAGGTGATTAGGATCAACATCAGCAGTCATTACTTACCTTGGTATTGTGCTCTGTTGATATGATGTGTTGAAAATGACACTTTTACCTCAGTGGTCTTTCTTGTATAACACCAGTCTAAAAATGAGAAAAATATTCAGTTATAATTGAGAGACTTTCTATGAAATATTTGACCAGTATTCTGAGACTTTCAAGTTCACTGAAAACAAGAAATGTCTGGGCAACTGTTACAGCCTGGAGTCGCCTAAGGATACATGATGATTAAATTCGGTATGCTATTTTGGATGAGATCCTGGAACCGAGAAAGGACATTAAGTGCATGTTAAGAAAATCTGAATAATACATAGACTATACCAAATCATCAATACTGGTTTTTAATTCTAACAAGTGTATCATACAAATGTTATGATTTTAAATATAAGGGAAACTGGGTGCAGAGTTTATGGAATCTGCTTCCACTCTCTCCACATTATTTCTGTAAATTTAATTTTGTAGTAAAAGTTCTCAACAGTAAAGTTGAAGTATAGGTTTTTCACATGTAAGCAGAGATAATTTGTCTCTAGTACATGTAAACCTTGGAGATATTGCAGGTTCAATTCCAGACAACATCAACTTAAAGTGAATATCTCAAAAAAAAAAAGGCACACAAAGTTTTTGGTTTCCCAGTGCATATAAAAGTTATGTTTACACTTCACTGTAGTCTATTATGTAGACTATTATATGTGCAATAGCATTATTAATTTACAAACCTTCATTTTAAAATATTGTTAAAAAATGTTAATGATCATCTGAGCCTTCAACAAGTCTCAATAGTTAACATTAATGAGCAGTGACCATAGACCACTATAACAAATATGGTAATAATGAAAAATGTTTGAAATATTATGAGAAATTTCAAAATATGACAAAGAAACATGAAGTCAGCAAATGCTGCTGGAAAAATGGCACCGATAGACTTGCTATATGCAGGCTGTAAAAAGCACAATTTGTGAAGTGCAATTAAACAAGATATACCAGACCTGCACTACATGAGATTTTAAGGGAATCTATGAGGCTTTATAACAAGTATGTTTGTAAAATATTTGATATCAAGAACTTTTTATTTGAAATGATTGTTGTAAGACTCGTACATTATAAATAAAGTGGTAAGTATCAATTCAAGCTAAAGACTGATAAATTAAGACTGCCTATTTTGTTCTCTAAAGAAATCCCTAAAAATAACAAAAAGCAAGACAGTTGAAATGTCAACAGAGGAAACAGAATGGCATAACAACAAAATTTCTTTGATTTTAAAGAAAACAGTAAAGAAAGGAGAAAGAAAAAATGGAACGTATGTAACATAATGACAAACATAAAACCAAACGTACCAAGAATTATGTTAAATATAAGTGAAGTAAAATCTCTAATTACAAGCAAAGATAGCCTAGCAGGATTAAAAGAGCAAGGTGAAGCTGTAAGCTCTTTAAAAGAAATGAATTTGAAGTATAAAGACACTAGCACATTGAAAGTAAAACATTGGAAGAAAAAGTATAGACAGCTGGTTTCGCTTTATTAATTACAAATTAGAAGTCAAATTTAGAAGTATTAACAGACAGAAAGAAGGTAATTGTATAATAAAAAAAGGGTCAGCAAAGAAAATTAAATATCCTCAAATGTAAGTATATCTAATTAAAAGCAATTCAAAAATACATCTACTTAATACCCTCATCCAGCATTGTATTTCAGTTTCCTTTCTTTTTAATAGATTGAACTGCATTAAAAGTTACTACAAAATAATGGCTATAATTTACTATTTTGTACAATATATCCTTATTGCTTATATATTTTACATATAGTAGTTTATACCCCAGCATAATCTCTTTTGTTTTTAACCATCTTTACTGGAGTATAATTGCTTTACAATGGTGTGTTACTTTTTGCTGTATAATAAAGTGAAGCAGACAAACATATACATATAGCCCATATATCTTCCCTCTTGCGTCTCCCTCCCACCCTCCCTATCGCACCCCTCTGGGTGGACACAAAGAACCAAGCTGATCTCCCTGTGCTCTGTGGCTGCTTCCCACTAGCTATTTTACATTTGGTAGTGTATATATGTCCATGCCACGCTCTCACTTCATCCCAGCTTACACTTCCCCCTCCCCGTGTCCTCAAGTCCACTCTCTATGTCTGTGTCTTTATTCCTTTCCGGCACCTGGGTTCTTCAGAGCGATTTTTTAAAAAATTTCATATACATGTTAGAATATGGTATTTGTTTTTCTCTTTCTGACTTACATCACTCTGTATGACAGTCCATCCATCTCACTACAAATAACTCAATTTCATTACTTTTTATGGCTAAGTAATATTCCATTGTATATATGTACCACATCTTCTTTATCCATTCACCTGTCAATGGACACTTAGGTTGCTTCCATGTCCTGGCTATTGTAAACAGTGCTGCAATGAACATTGTGATACATAACATTTTTTTTTTTTTTTTTGTGGTATGCGGGCCTCTCACTGTTGTGGCCTTTCCCATTGCAGAGCACAGGCTGCGGATGCGCAGGCTCAGCAGCCATGGCTCACGGGCCCAGCCGCTCCACGGCATGTGGGATCTTCCTGGACTGGGGCACGAACCCATGTCCCCTGCATCGGCAGGCGGACTCTCAACCACTGCTCCACCAGGGAAGCCCCAATACATGACTTTTTGAATTATGGTTTTCTCAGGGTATAGGCCCAGTATTGGGATTGCTAAGTTGTACGTTAGTTCTATTTTTATCTTTTTAAGGAACTTCTATAGTGTTCTCCATAGTGGCTGTATCAATTTACATTCGCACCAATAATGCAAGAGGGTTCCCTTTTCTCCACACACCCTCCAGCATTTATTGTTTGTAGATTTTTTGATGATGGCCATTATGACCAGTGTGAGGTGATACCTCATTGTAGTTTGACTTGCATTTCTCGAATGATTAGTGATGTTGAGCATCCTTTCATGTGTTTGTTGGCAATCTGTGTATCTTCTTTGGAGAAATGTCTGTTTAGGTCTTCTGCCCATTTTTTGGATTGCATTGATTGTTTGATATTGAGCTGCATGAGCTGCTTGTATATTTTGGAGATTAATCTTTTGTCAGTTGCTTCATTTGCAAATATTTTCTCCCATTCTGAGGTTGTCTTTTTGTCTTGCTTATGGTTTCCTTTGCTGTGCAAAAGCTTTTAAGTTGCATTAAGTCCCATTTGTTTATATTTCCATTTCTCTAGGAGGTGGGTCAAAAAGGATCTTGCTGTGATTCATGTCATGGAGTGTTCTGCCTATGTTTTCCTCTAAGAGTTTTATAGTGTCTGGCCATACATTTATGTCTTTAATCCATTTTGAGTTTTTGTGTATGGTGTTAGGGAATGTTCTAATTTCATTCTTTTACATGTAGCTGTACAGTTTTCCCAACACCAATTATTGAAGAGGCTGTCTTTTCTCCATTGTGTATTCTTGCTTCCTATATCAAAGATAAGGTGACCATATGTGTGTGGGTTTATCTCTCAGCTTTCTATCCTGTTCCATTGCTCTATGTTTCTGTTTTTGTGCCAGTACCATACTGTGTTGATTACTGTAGCTTTTTAGTATAGTCTGAAGCCCGGGAGCCTGATTCCTCAAGCTCTGTTGTTCTTTCTCAAGATTGCATTGGCTATTCGGAGTTTTTAGTGTTTCCATACAAATTGTGAAATTTATTGTTCTAGTTCTGTCAAAAATGCCATTGGTAGTTTGATAGGGATTGCATTGAATCTGTAGATTGCTTTGGGTACTATAGTCATTTTCACAATGTTGATTCTTCCAATCCAAGAACATGGTATATCTCTCCATCTGTTTGTATCATCTTTAATTTCTTTCATCAGTGTCTTATAATTTTCTGCATACAGGTCTTTTGTCTCCTTAGGTAGGTTTATTGCTAGGTACTTCTTTTTGTTGCAATGGTAAATGAGAGTGCAAAAATTATTAATTTCTCTTAATTATTAATTTCTTAATTATTAATTAATTTCTCTTTCAGATTTTTCATCATTAGTGTATAGGAATGTCAGAGATTTCTGTGCATTAATTTTGTATCCTGCTACTTTACCAAATTCATTGATTAGCTCTAGTAGTTTTCTGGTAGCATCTTTGGGATTCTCTATGTATAGTATCATGTCATCTGCAAACAGTGACAGTTTTACTTCTTCTTTTCTGATTTGGATTCCTAAATTTTATTTCTTTTTCTTCTCTGATTGCTGTGGCTAAAACTTCCAATAGTATGTTGAATGACAGTGCTGAGAGTGGGCAACCTTGTCTTCTTCCTGATCTTAGTGGAAATGGTTTCAGTTTTTCACTACTGAGAACAATGTTGGCTGTTGGTTTGTCATATATGGCCTTTTTTTATGTAGAGGTAAGTTCCCTCTATGCCCACTTACTGAAGGGTTGTTTTTTTTTTTTTATCACAAATGGGTTTTGAATTTGTCAAAAGCTTTATCTGCATCTATTGAGATGATCATATGGTTTTTCTCCTTCAATTTCTTAATATGTTTTATCACATTGATTCATTTGCATATACTGAAGAATCCATGCATTCCTGGGATAAACCCCACTTGATCATGATGTATGATCCTGTTAATGTGCTGTTGCTTCCTGTTTGCTAGTATTCTGTTGAGGATTTTGTCATTTATGTTCCTCAGTGATATTGGCCTGAAGTTTTCTTTTTATGTGACATCTCAGTGTGGTTTTGGTATCAGGGTGCTAGTGGCTTTTTAGAACGAGTTTGGGTGTGTTCCTCTCTCTACTATAATTTGGAAGAATTTGAGAAGGATACGTATTAACTTTTCTCTAAAAGTTTCATAGAATTTGCCTGTGAAGCCATCTGGTCCTGGGTTTTTGTTTGTTGGAAGATTTTTAATCACAGTTTCAATTTCAGTGCTTGTGACTGCCCTGTTTATATTTTCTGTTCCTTCTTGGTTCAGACTTAGAAGGTTGTGCTTTTCTAAGAATTTGTCCATTTCTTCTAGGTTGTCCATTTTATTGGCATATAGCTTCTTGTAGTAATCTCTCATGATCCTTTGTATTAAGGCAGTGTCAGTTGTTACTTCTCCTATTTAATTTCTAAATCTGTTGATTTGAGTCTTCTCCCTTTTTTTCTTGATGAGTCTGGATAATGGTTTATCAATGTTGTTTATCTTCTCAAAGAACCACCTTTTAGCTTTATTGATCTTGCTATTGTTTTCTTCATTTCTTTTTCATTTCTTTTTGATCTGATCTTTATGATTCCTTTCCTTCTGCTAACTTTGGGGTTTTTTGTTCTTCTTTCTCTAATTGCTTTAGGTGTAAGTTTAGTTTGTTTATTTGAGATATTTCTTGTTTCTTGAGGTATGATTGTATTGCTAAATATTTCCCTCTTAAAACTGCTTTTGCTGCATCCCATAGGTTTTGGTTCATTGTGTTTTCATTGTCTTTTGTTTCTAGGTATTTTTTTTTATTTCCTCTTGGATTTCTTCAGTGATCTCTTGGTTATTAATCATGTATTTTTTAGCCTCTATGTGTTCGTGTTTTCAGTTTTTTTTTTTTTTCCTGTAATTGATAGCTAGTCTCATAGCGCTGTGGTCAGAAATGTACAAGATACGATTTCAAATTTCTTAAATTTACCAAGGCTTGATTTGTGACCCAAGACATGATCTATCCTGGAGAATGTTCCATGAGCACATGAGAAAAAAGTGTACTCTGTTGTTTCTGGATGGAATGTCCTATAAATATTAAGTCCATCTTGTTTAATGTATCATTTAAAGTTTGTGTTTCCTTATTTTCATTTTGGATCATCTGTCCACTGGAAAAAGTGGGGTGTTAAAGTCCCCTAACATTATTGTGTTACTGTCAATTTCCACTTTTATGGCTCTTAGTGTTTGCCTTATGTATTGAGGTGCTCCTGTGTTGGGTGCATAAATATTTATAACTGCTATATCTTCTTCTTGGATTGATCCCTTGATTGTTATTAGTGTCCTTTTTTGTCTCTTGTAATAGTCTTTATTTTAAAGTGTATTTTGTCTGATATGAGAATTGCTACTCCATCTTTCTTTTGATTTCCACTTGCATTGAATATCTTTTTCCATCCCCTCACTGTCAGTCTGTACGTGGCCCTAGGTCTGAAGTGGTTGTCTTGTAGACAGCATATATACGGGTTTTGTTTTTGTATCCATTCAGCCACTCTATGTCTTTTGGTTGGAGAATTTAATCCATTTACATTTAAGATATGTATGTCTTTATTACCATTTTCTTAATTGTTTTGGGTTTGTTATTGTAGGTCTTTACCTTCTCTTGTGTTTCCTGCCTAGAAAATTTCCTTGGTTGTAGGGTTTTCCCTTTAATCACTTTAAATATGTCCTGCCACTCCCTTCTGGCTTGCAGAGTTTCTGCTGAAAGTTTAGCTGTTAACCTTGTGGGGATTCCCTTGTATGTTATTTGTTTTTCCCTTGCTACTTTTAATATTTTTTCTTTGTAATTTTTGATAGCTTGATTTATATGTGTCTTGGCATGTTTCTCCTTGGATTTTTCCTGTATGGGACTCTCTGTGCTTCCTGGATGAGATTGACTATTTCCTTTCCCATATTAGGGAATTTTCCAACTGTAATGTCTTCAAATATTTTCTCAGTCCCTCTTCTCTTCTTCAACCCCTATAATTTGAATATTGGTGCATTTAATTATGTCCCATAGGGCTCTGTGTCTGTCCTCAATTCTTTTCATTATTTTTTCTTTATTCTTCTGTGCAGTACTTATTTGCACTATTTTATCTTCTATGTCACTTATCCGTTCTTCTGCCTCAGTTTTTCTGCTATTTATTCCTTCTAGAGAATTTTTAATTCCATTTATTATGTTGTTCATCATTGTTTGGTGTTTAGTTCTTCCAGGTCTTTGTTAAATGTTTCTTGTATTTTCTCCATTCTATGTCCAAGATTTGGATCATCTCTACTGTCATTGCTTTAAATTATTTTTCTGATAGACTGCACGATTTCCTCTTCATCTGTTTGGTCTGGTGGGTTCAGACCTTGCTCCTTCATCTGATGCATATTTCTCTGTCTTCTCATTTTGTTTAACTTTCTCTGTCTGGGGTCTCCTTTTCTCAGCTTGCATGTTCGTAATTCCCACTGTTTTTGGATTCGGCTCCAGTGGGTAAGGTTGGTTCAGTTGGTTTTGTTGGCTTCCTGGTGGCGGGGACTGGTGACTGTGTTTTGGTGGATGTGGCTGGATCTTGTCTTTCTGGTGGGCAGTACTACGTCCATTGGTATGTTTTAGGGTGTCTGTGACCTTATTATGATTTTAGGTAGCCTCTCTGCTAATGGGTGTGGTTGTGTTCCTGTGTTTCTGGTTTTTTGGCATAGGGTGTCCAGCACTGGAGCTTGCTGGTCATTGAGTGGAGCTAGGTCTTAGCAATGAGATGGAGATCTCTGAGAAAGCTTTCGCCATTTGATATTACATGGGGCTGGGAGGTCTCTGGTGGACTAATATCCTGAACTCAGCTCTCCTACTTCAGAAGCTCAGGCCTGACACCTGGCTGAAGCACCAAGACCCTGTCAGCAACTCAGCTCCAAAGAAAAGGCAGAAAAGAAAATTGAAATAAAATAAAATAAAACAATATAAAATAAGATAAAAATTTTTTCATTATTGAAAAAAATTAAAAAGTAATAAAATAAAAAGAGAAAAGAGAGCAACCAAACCAAGAAAAAAACCCCAAATGATAGCAACCACTAAAACTATAGTAAAAAAAAAAAAAAACAGAAGACAGACAAATACCCTAGGACAAATGGTGAAAGCAAAGCTATACAGACAAAATCACACAAAGAAGCATACATATACAAAGTCACAAAAAAGGAAAAAGGAAAAAAATATACATAAATACATAAAAATGTGGGAGACTTTCAAGACGGCAGAGGAGTGAGACCTGGAGATCACCTTCTTCCCCAAAAGTATATCAGAAATACATCTACATGTGGTACAACTCCTACAGAACACCTACTGAATGCTGGCAGAAGACCTGAGACTACCCACAAGGGTCCAAGCTTTAAATGATACATTAAACGAGATGGACTTAACCGATATTTATAGGACATTCCATCACAAAACAACAGAATACACTTTCTTCTCAACTGCTCATGGAACATTCTCCAGGGTAGATCATATCTTGTGTCACAAATAGAAAATATAAACAGACCAATCACAAGTACTGAAATTGAGACTGTGATTAAAAATCTTCCAACAGACAAAAGTCCAGGACCAGATGGCTTCACATGTGAATTCTATTAAACATTTAAGGAAGAGCTAAGACCTATCCTTCTCAAACTCTTCCTAAATATAGTAGAGGGAAGAAAACTCCCAAACTCATTCTATGAGGCCACATGACCCTGATACCAAAACCAGACAATGATGTCACAAAGAAAGAAAACTCCAGGCCAGTACTGCTGATGAACATAGATGCAAAAATCCTCAACAAAATATTAGCAAACGGAATCCAACAGCACATTAATAGGATCGTACACCATGATCAAGTGGCATTTATCCCAGGAATGGAAGGATTCTTTACGCAAAGAAATCAATGTGATAAACCGTATTAACAAATTGAAGGGGGAAAACCATATGATCATCTCAATAGATGCAGGAAAAGCTTTTGTAAAATTCAACACCATTCATGATAAAAACTCTTCAGAAGGTAGGCATAGAGGGAACTTAACTCAACTTAATAAAGGCCATATTTGAAAAACTGACAGCCAACATCATTCTCAAGGGTGAAAAACTGAAACCATTTCCACTAAGATCAGGAACAAGACAAGGTTGTCCACTCTCAGCACTATTATTCAACATAGTTTTGAAAATTTTAGCCACAGCAATCAGAGAAGAAAAAGAAATAAAAGGAATCCAAATCAGAAAAGAAGAAGTAAATCTGTCACTGTTTGCAGATGACATGATACTATATATAGAGAATCCTACAGTTGCTACCAGAAAACTACTAATCAATGAATTTGGTAAAGTAGCAGGATACAAAATTAATGCACAGAAATCTCTTTCATTCCTATACACTAAGAATAACCTGAAAGAGAAATTAAGGAAACACTCCCATTTACCATTGCAACAAGAAGAATAAAATACCTAGGAATAAACCTTCCTAAGGAGACAAAAGACCTGTATGCAGAAAACTATGAGACACTGATGTAAGAAATTCAAGATCATACAAACATGATGGAGATATATCATGTTCTTGGATTAGAAGAATCAAAATTGTGAATATTACTACCCAAAACAATCTACAGATTCAACGTAATTCCTATCAAACTATGAAAGGCATTTATCACAGAACTAGAAAAAAAAAATTCACAATTTGTATGGAAACACAAAAGACCCCGAATAGCCAAAGCTATCTTGAGAAAGAAAAACAGAGCTGGAGGAATCAGCTTCCCAGACTTCAGACTACACTACAAAGCTACAGTAATCAAGACAGTGTGGTACTGGCACAAAAACAGAAATATAGGTCAATGGAACAGGATAGAAAGCCCAGAGATAAACCCACCCACATATTGTCACCTTATTTTTGATAAAGGAAGCAACAATATACAATGGAGAAGAGAAAGCCTCTTCAATAAGTGGTGCTGGGAAAACTTGACACCTACATGTAAAAGAATGAAATGAGAACACTCCCTAACACCATACACAAAAACTCAAAATGGATTAAAGACATAAATATATGGCCAGACACTATAAAACTCTTAGAGGAAAACATAGGCAGAACACTCTAGGACATAAATCACAGCAAGATCCTTTTTGACCCACCTCCTACAGAAATGGAAATATAAACAAAATTAAACAAATGGGACCTACTGAAACTTAAAAGCTTTTGCAAGACAAAGGAAACCATAAACAAGATGAAAAGACAACTCTCAGAATGGGAGAAAATATTTGTAAATGAATCAACTGACAAAGGATTAATCTCCAAAGTTTACAAGCAGCTCAGGCAGCTCAATATCAAAAAACAAACAATACAATTCAACAATGGGTAGAAGACTTAAATAGACATTTCTCCAAATAAGATATACAGATTGCTAACAAACACATGAAAGAATGCTCAACATCACTAATCATTAGAGAAATGCAAATGAAAACTACAGTGAGGTATCACCTCACACAAGTCAGAATGGCCATGATCACAAAATCTACAAATAATAAATGCTGGAGAGGGTGTGGAGAAAAGGGAATCCTCTTGCACTGCTGGTGGGAATGTAAATTGATACAGCCACTATGGAGAAGAGTACGGAGGTTCCTTAAAAAACTAAAAATAGAACTACCATATGACCCAGCAATCCCACTACTGGGCATATACCCTGAGAAAACCATAATTCAAAAAGAGTCATGTACCACAGTGTTCATTTTAGCTCTTTACAATATCTAGGACATGTAAGCAACCTAAGTGTTCATCAACAGATGAATGCATAAAGAAGATATGGCACATATATGCAATGGAATATTAGTCAGCCATAGAAAGAAATAAAATTATTTGTAGTGAGGTGGATGGACCTACAGACTGTCATACAGAATGAAGTAATTCAGAAAGAGAAAAATAAATATCGTATACTAATACATACATATGGATCTTAAAAATAAAATGTTTCTGAAGAACCTAGGGTCAGGACAGGAATAAAGACACACATGTTGAGAATGGACATGGGGACACAGGGAGGGGAAATGGTAAGCTGGGACGAAGTGAGAGAGTGGCATGAACTTATATATACTACCAAATGTAAAATAGATAGCTAGTGGGAAGCAGCCACATAGCACAGGGAGATCAGCTTGGTCCTTTGTGACCACCTAGAGGGGTGGGATAGGGAGGGTGGGAGGGAGACAGAAGAGGGTGGAAATGTGGGGATATATGTATACGTAAATCTGATTCACTTTGTTATAAAAGAGAAACTAACACACCATTGTAAAGCAATTATACTCCAATAAAGATGTTAAAAAAAATTGGAGAGCAACCAAATCAATAAACAAATCAGTGATAATAAGCTCTAAATACTAAACTAACATAAACCTAAATCCAGAAACAAATTCGTTGCAGAAAAAAAAACCCAAGTCTACAGTTGCTCCCAAAGTCCGACTCAATTTTGGGATTATTTGTTGACTGTTTAGGTATTCCACAAATGCAGCGTACATCAAATTGATTGTGGAGATTTAATCCACTGCTCCTGAGGCTGCTGAGAATTTCCCTTTCTCTTCTTTGTTTGCACAACTCCTGGGGTTGAGCTTTGTATTTGGCCCTGCCTCTGCATGTAGGTCACCTAAGGGCGTCTGTTCCTGCCCAGACAGGACAGGGTTCAAGTAGCAGCTGATTAGGGGGTTCTGGCTCACTCAGTCAATGTGGGGAGAGAGGGGTACGGAATGCGGGGCGAGCCTGCGGTGGCATGAGATTACAACAGCTTGAGAAACTCTGTGTGTTCTCCCGGGACAGGTTGTCCCTGGATCATGGGGCCCTGGCAGTGGCAGGCTGCATGGTCTCCTGGTGGGGGAGGCGTGTATAGTGACCTGTGCTTGCACACAGGCTTCTTGGTGGCTGCAGCAGCAGCCATACCATTTCATGCCCATTTCTGGTGTCTGTGCTGATAGCCGTGGCTCACACCCATCGCTGGAGCTCGTTTAGGTGGTGCTCTGAATCCCGTCTCCTCACGCACCCTGAAGCATTGGTTTCTTGCCTCTTAGGCAGTTTCAGACTTTTTCTTGGACTCCCTCCCAGCTAGCTGTGGCGCACTAGCCCCCTTCAGGCTGTGTTCACGCAGCCAACCCCAGTCCTTTCCCTGGGATCCGACCTCTGACCTCTGAAGCCTGAGCCTCAGCTCCCAGCCCCCACCCGCCCCGGCCGGTGAGCAGACAATCCTCTCGGGCTGGTGAGTGCTGGTCGGCTGTGATCCTCTGTGTGGGACTCTCTCCGCTTTGCGCTCTGCACCCCTGTTGCTGTGCTCTCCTCCATGACTCCAAAGCTTGCCCCCTGCCACACCCTGTCTCCACCAGTGAAAGGGCTTCCTAGTGTGTGGAAACCTTTCCTCCTTCACAACTCCCTCCCACTGGTGCAGGTCCTGTCCCTATTCTTTTCTCTCTGTTTTTTCTTTTTTCTTTTGCCCTACCCAGGTACATGGGGAGTTTCTTGCCTTTTGGGAAGTCTGAGGTCTTCTGCCAGCGTTCAGTACGTGTTCTGTAGGAGTTGTTCCACATGTAGATGTACTTTTGATGTATTTGTGGGGAGAAAGGTGATCTCCACTTCTTACTCCTCCATCATGTTGAAGCTATCCCCCAGCATTTTCTCTTGAAAATTATTTAAAAGTCTCAGATATTTGATATCTTTTTAAGATGAATGATATTGTATGACATATATTTGGTTAGAAACTTGATTATATCATCTATTTTATATGCATACATACATACATTTATATGCATGGAAAGATAGATACATATCTACTTTGCTTCTTAGCATTGAATATATGTAGTTTCATAAAGGATGACACTGAAACTCTTATTTATGTCTTCTTTATGCTCCCATAGCCTGGAAACTTATATTCTCCTGTCTCTGTCTGCAACAAAACTCGTTTTGGTTAGTTTTAATTTCTATATACCAAGGGAGCACAATGTGCTTAATTATAAAATGATAAAAATTTTTGTATTTGTCTTTTTACTTTCTAAATTATTCTATTTTCTATAATCTTCTTTTCAGGGAATATTTTATTATTCTTTATATTCCCCAAACCTGGAACTGTTGGCAAAATAAACACTTGTTAAATGAATGTTAACTAACATGTAAGAATAAGTTCTATTTGCTATGAAAGGAAACTGAACCTCATAGTTTAGAGGTCCTAAAAATATGAGATTTACCTTTCTTTGATTTCTAAAAGTAAGTACCACAGAGATACTCTTCATCTCAAATAAATTAAGGAAGCATTTCAAATAAATTAATTCATATCTCTATTCCACAAATACATTTATGGAGTACCTCCAAGGTTTTAAAACATGAAAAAATTATAGGAGACAAAGGGTCTAATTAGGTGGTTGGGAAGTATTAGCATATCATGGAATAATATATTACACAGAAGTTAAATTTAAATTGAGAAAAAGATAACTATGGGTGTCAGAAAAGACCTGAGGTGTGAAAGAGCCACTAGAAGAAGAAAGTTGAGTGGAGTCTAAAAAGGAAGAAAGAAGTGACAAGGATATTTCAAAAGCTGCACAGTGGAAAGGGAGAAAGTTTATTTGTAAAGATAACAATACTGGGTAATTGATGCATCACTAAGGACCATAGTCTATATAAAAATAATTTTGGATATCATGAGAAACATAGTATGTGGAGAGATTAAAAATTGATTCTTGGAAGTAACACTGAGGAATTTTGATATGATACCAGAGAAAGCTTCTTATGTTTTGAAGGGTAAGTGATTTCACCAGAGTTCAACATAAAAAAATAAACACTGAGCATTGGAGAAACTATTAACTCTTAGCCAGCTTCAAACACTGCAATATTTACTCATATTAAAATTACTCTTTGTTTCTGAGAAAGATCCATTGCAAATAGAGATTTGTAAGATTTAATCCTGTGTACTGAAGCTTTGGTAAGAGAAAAACTCTAATAGATTAAACAGGATCATTATAAGTCAATTTAGTTGCAACTGGGTGGAAAAGATGACCCATTTGTAGTGAGAGAAGCAAGAATTAAACTTGTAAACAATCTAGAGTTAAGCACCAAATGGACAGGAAAAAACAATAAATCTTTTTATCATTTCTCCAGCTGCAGAAATTTAGAATGAGTTTATAGTAAATGCTCTAGTTATATTGACAAAAGCAAAGTATGACACAAGAAGGTCAATTTGACATAAAATTTGCTGAAAGCACAGATTTGCTTCCACCTTGTAGTTCTGCAGTTCATTAAATTTAAACACTGAACAAATCTCAGATTTTAAGATAAACATTACTTCTGCACACGGTATTTTAACGTTATATCATACATTTAAAATGCTTTCAATTTGGCTGTAATTGGCTTACTTAAACATAGCTGAGCATATGAAGCTCTAAGTTTTTTCTCAATTAGTTGATGAAGCTTCTGTTCCCAATTCTCTGTATTATATAGCTGTTTTTCAATGTGACTTAAAACTTACATGTACAGGACATAATTAAAACATGAATAAGAGAAAATCTGTAATAATATGAATATAACCAGTTGCTTAGGTTTTCTTAAAATTTAGTATCAGGAATATTTAGAATTAGGGATGTTCACCCTGATGGCAAAATACCATCAGCCTGTAAAATATATTGTACAACAAACACAACCCTTTGGACTCCAAGTCAAGTAACTTTTAAATGAGAATTTCTTATAAAAGAAGATACTGAATATTTTCTCAATGATTTGATGAGATTTTAAAAAACAGGTAATTTGAACTCTCTTCCAAATTTCCCATTTTCCTAAAAATATGTATTAGTTCACTTTAAACTGAATCTTAAATAAGAAGTTGTTTGTGAAAATGAGAGCAGCTGCTGCTTTTCCAATGCTTACTACTAGCTGATCCAGTTATATATTAATAAGAACTTTGCTGTTCCTAAAATACATATTCCATATTATAAGATGAAACAATTATATTAAATGGTTAGTAAAATTTGAGAAACAAAAGTAATATATTTCAAAATACAACAATAACTAATACTTGAAAATATTTGTTTTATATGAAGATAAATGAAAACCACATTTTTTCCTAATTATCAACTCTAAACTTTAACATTATTTATATTGTATATTCATTGATTTTTTCCACTTAAAAAAATTTTTTTGTTCATTAATATTCAGGTGAAAGCATAGACAATTTTATTTGCAAAAGAGTTTTGCAAAAAAGCACCTTTTGCCAGTTAAGAAAATGAAAAGACATTATTTACATTACAGATACTTGGAAAATAAAAGGCTCCAAGAATGTTCTGTGCTTATGCTCTGATTTCTGAGTTTACTTCTTTCATATGTTAAAGTCAATACCAATTATACTGATACAAATTTTAGTACTCCCTTCCCAGTTCATCTACTTCAACACTCAGAATGACTGCATTACCATTTTCCCTATCACAGGGAACTATGCATTACTGAATCAAACCATTTCCTGATGAGGCTTTTTTTTTCTATTTGGCAATTTTAACCTCAGTTGCAGAAAAAAAGAACAATCTTAAAATGTTGCTTGAGAATAAGCTGAGGTATTTATTAATTCATTTTATTAAAATTATAATTCTGGAAATGAGTGTGCTGATATCCCATCTCTATCATCTGGATCACTGATATCTCAAATTCTTTGCTAAATGAGTAACTCTCCCACTTACACTAATTACCATAATTTTGCTCTTCAGCATATCAATTTATTAAATTTCTCCAATTCTAATATACTTTGCATGCACAAATGTGAATGTGGGACACATGTTCACCAACCTGTGACAAATGTCCAGCATTGTATAACAGCTTGCATTTTGATGGTCAGGTTTGTATCCAAGGTGAACCACTGTTGATCTCTTTGACCTTGGCTCCTCATAGTGACAGGAGACCAAGAACTTAGATGCAAAAGTGGAGAATCTGTCAAAAGTGGTGCCCATTTTGTTTTTCATTCATATTGTGTTAGTAAAACATGGAGTGAGAAATGTTCACACACTTGTGTTCATAATCCATCGGATTTCTAAATTATAAATCTCAGGGTAGAAAAGGCTAACAAAATATTGTTTCATACTTGTACAACAGAGGTTATATGATTTGCTGTTTCTTTAAATTATAATCCAATTATGTTTAGTCTATTATGAAATCTCAAAATAATAAGCATAAGAAAATTACAATATCATTCTTACCATGGAAAGTTTCCTTTTGTTGAAAATATGTCATCAAAATGTTAAATATAAACTTGTAATGGAGATGACTTGATTTTATAGTGCACTGGTTTAAAAGGTTATGATGTATGCATACAACATAATAAAGTGGTTTTTTTAAAGCATGAGGTAAATTATTTTGATATAGAAAATAATATCAGTAAGTGAAAATACTGACATAAGCATTAAAATATTGACATAAGCACTAAAATATTTTTAAAGAATGAATACAGGAAACTTAAGTTTATATATGAGGAGAGGATGTTGGAGGGAAGAAGATTTTTTTCTTTTCATTCTAAGCATGTCTCTTCTGCTTTGAATTTTAAAAGATGTGTATATATTATTTTGTATTAAGAAAATCAAAAGATTACATCTGAGCATTGGGATACCAGAAATGTCTAGTTTTACCTTTTAAATTTTCTGAATTTAAATATCAATGCATGCCCTATAATATATAGTAAATTATAAATTCAAAAATGTCATCTCACACCTCTTTTTATCATGGAAAAACTAAAATTTTACACTTAACACTGCCACTAGCAATGCTATTTCAGTTTACTAAAGTCTTTGTTTTAATGAGGAAGACTGCTTCTGGAAAAAAATATAATAATGAATCATTTACTGTAAAATCTTTTGTAGATATAGCAAACAAAACAATAATATCTTAGTGGACTGCAGGTTTTTTGTCTTCTTCATAGTTTCCTCTACATACAGGAAATGTAAGGAGATCTTTTATATAAAAAATTGTATTAGAAAATGACTAAAGCTATTATCATATAAAAATTTTAAAGGTTATTTAAATTAGGGTATTGATTTTACTAGTGACATTTTAAAATATAATGTTGAAAGCAAAACTTTTCAAAATCTAAAATAAAATTTTTAATGGTAGAATTTCAGGTACTATGACATAATATGGTCAAAATCCTACATTCAAATTGATGCTTTACTATTATTTTTTATAAAATCTTATGTTAAATGCTCAAATTGGTGGAGCATATTGGTGTGTGAGGTAATATGTTTATAAACTGACTTTCCCTCACATTAAATTTTTTACTAATTCAGGATAAATTGAGAGAATAAAAATAAAATACAATTTTCTTTAATTCAATAATTTAATAACAGCAATAATAATAATGTCATCTAACACTAAGTACTTCAATATGCCAACATCTATTCTAAGCACTGTGTGTCAATTAATCCATTAAACTTGCACAAACTCAAGGTGAGTCTAGGAGTTAGATAGCATTTTTTATCATCGACTCCCTTGAGATTAGTTTTCTTATATATTTTTATTTCTTATAGCAGATAAAGAAATTAAGTTCTAAGTAGTTAAAGTGATTTCTATGGTAACATAAGTTACAATCATAACAAATACAGGTAGTATGGTTCCAAAATCTATGTCCTTTAACCAAACTCTGCTCTGAAATGCAAAACAATATAAATCATGGTGCTTTTTCAAAACAGAATATATAAAGAAGTATAACTTAAATGTAGTGTATTTTCCTACCCTCCCATTTCTGTTCTATTGACATTGTATATATTCTTTATAGTAGCACTCCCTAAAATTATTTTTAAAATAAAACATCTTAGCACCTGTATTATAAGAAGAGCACAAATAATTGTTGTTTCTTTTTAAAATATCACTACTACTCTAATACTACTCTACTACACTAATATCCACTTCAGTAGATAGGCATTTTAAAAGTTCACTTTAACTCCTGTTTCAGGAATTTTTGCATTGGTCAAAACAGGGGAAGAAAGATGACTATTAAGGCTGGTATGGTAATTAGAAAGAGGTGATAGTGACAGGAACTAAGTGCCAGTGACAGCACAAGTGATGTAACTATAAAGGATGGCATAGATGACTGGATTCTGGTGTCATTCATGGGGTCAGAGCACAATAGTGTAGACACAGGTGACAGAGCTATAAGTAGATGATAAATATTATTTTGTGTATTTGTGTGAAACATCCATGAACAGGTGACCACTCTGGAGATGATACAAGCTTGAAGGCTTAGGAGTGAGACTATGGAAAGACTTAGGACTCATAAAGAAATGGGTGGCAAGTAATGCTATTCAGGTGGATTGTATTTGGCAAGAAAATGGACTCAAGAAGAAAAAGATGGCTTAGGAAAGACATGAGTAACAACAATATTTAAAGACCATAATGTAGAATTCTGTACCCTGTGAAATTATCCTTCAAAAGTGAAGGAGAAATACTTTCTCAAACAAAAATTGAGGGACTGTGTTGCTAGTTGACCTGCCTTGCAAGGGATGTTAAAAATAATATTCTTTAGGGCTTCTCTGGTGGCACAGTGGTTGAGAGTCCGCCTGCCGATGCAGGGGACACGGGTTCGTGCCCTGGTCTGGGAGGATCCCACATGCTGCGGAGCGGCTGGGCCCGTGAGCCATGGCCGCTGAGCCTGCACGTCCGGAGTCTGTGCTCTGCAGCAGGAGAGGCCACAACAGTGAGAGGCCCATGTACCACAAAAAAAAAAAAAAAAAAAAAAAAAAACTAAAGAGAAGGACTATATTAGAGGTTAAAAATTTGGATGTATATAAAGAAGGAAGAATATTGAAGAAGGAATATGTAAAAAATTTTAAAAACTTTAATTTTTCTTATTCTTAATTGATCTCACAGATAATAGCTTGTTCAATAATAGAAATAATGCATACGATTATGTATGCTTATGTATATATATATATTTATGTATACTTATGAATAAGATAAATGAATAAGAGCAATGACACAAGGGAAAAAAGTAAGGAATTAGGAAAGTTCGTTATTATAAGTTGCTCACACTACCTTTGAGGGTACAGTGCTATTTTGAAGTGGACTTGGTTTAGTTATAAATGTATATTGCAAACTTAGGACAACCACTAAGAAAAGTATATAAAGAAGTACAATTGGTATGCTAAGAAAGGAGAGAAAATGGAATCATATATAATACTAATTTTAAAATAACAAAATATGGAAAAATAGTGGAAGACAAAAATAGAAACAAGTAACAAGTGTTAACAAAAAAAAAACCCAATAACAAATAGGGTAAATATGACTCCAACTATATCAATATTATTTGAATGTCAATTGTCTAAGTGCACCAATTTAAAGACTAAGATTGTCAGAGTACATCAAAAAATGACCCAACTATACGTTGTCTAAAAGAAACTCACTTTAAATATAACAACAGTAAAAGATTAAAGTAAAAGGATGGAGAAAATATACTCTATTAATTAAAAAAAAAAGCAGTAGTAGATATATAATTTTCAGAGGCAAAGAGGGGCATTACATAATGAAAAAGGAGTCAATTCTCCAAGAAATGGCAACTCTTAATGTGTATGTGCATAAGAACAGCAAAAAACTATGTGAGGCAAAAACTGATAGAATTACAAGGAGAAATAGGTAAATCAACTCTAGTAGTTGGAGAATTTAAAAGCCCTCTCATAAATGGTCAGATCCAGCAGGCAGAAAATCAATAAGGATATTGTTGAACAGCACCACCATCGATCAACTAGATATAATGAATATGTATAGACTGCTTCCTCCAACAACAGTAGAATACATATTCCTCAAGTCACATGCAGCATTAATCAACATAGACACACCTTAACACATTTGGATGAATAGAAATAATACATTGGCTGTGCCATAAAACACAACTTAACACATTTGAAAGAATAGAAATAACACATTGCCTGCTCTCAGACAACCATGGAATTAAAGTAGAAAGCAATAACAAAGATAACTGGAAAATCCCCAAATACATGGAGAGTAAACAACACACTTCTAAATAACATGTGTCAAAGAAGAAATCTCAAGAGAAATTTTAAAATATATTGAACTAAAAGAAAATAAATATACAATTTACCAAAATTTATAGAATTCAGCAAAAACAGTGCTTACAGGGAAATTTATAGCACTGAATGCATATATCAGAAAAGAAGAAAGATACAACATAAGTAACCAAAATTTCCACCTTAGAACTAGAAAGAGAAAAATAAATTAAATCCAAAGTAGGCACAAGAAAATTCATAATAGAAGTAGAACAGAAAACAATAAAATTGAAACTCAAAAGAGAAATATCAATGAAGCAAATGCTTTTTCTTTAAAGAGATAAGTAAAATGAATAACCCTATAGACAGAATAACTAAAAAATAAAAGACTCAAATTATTGTACTAAAATGAGAAACAAAAAAGGGGAAATGATTATAGGTACCATTATGAATAAAATGATAATCTATGAACAACTCTATGCTCACCAATTTGATAACCTAAATGAAATGGACCAAGTCCTTGAAAAGCACAATCTGCTAAAACTCACAGAATAGGCAATCTGAACTGCAGTCTACTATCTACTGAAGAAATTGAATCAAAAACAACTTTCCAAAACAGAAAGCACCAAGCCCAAATGGGTTCACTGGTGAATTCTAACAAAATTTTAAGGAAGGAATTATACAAATTCTCTACAATCTCTTTCAGAAGATAGAAGCAGGTAGAATACTTCCTATTTCATTCAATGAGGCCAGGATTATTCTAATACAAAACACACACACACACACACACACACAAATATTACAGAAAAGGTAACTATAGACCATTATCTCTCATGAACATATATGGCAACAAAATATTAGCAGATCAAATCTAAAAAAAGATAAAAAGTATTATACACAAAAACCAACTGGAATTTATCCCAGGTATGCAAGGCTGGTTCAACATTTGAAAATAAATTAATGTAATCCATCACACAACAGAATAGAAAAATCTCATGATTAAATTAGTAAATGTAGAAAAAGCGTTTGACAAAAATCAAATAAAATTCATAATAAAAACTATCAGAGAAATAAAAATAGCATGGAACATTCACAACTTGATAAGGACTGTCCTCAAAAAACCTACAGCTAACATTACTTAATGGTGAGAAACCCAAAGCTTATCCACTAAGATCAGTTACAAGACAAGGATCCCTTCTCTCATCACTCCTTTTCAACATCATACTGGAAGTCCTTTACAATACAATATGGCAAGAAAAGAAGAACAAAAAGGTACATAGATTGAGAAGGAAGACATAAAACTGTCTTGTTTGTAGGTGACTTGATTGTCTATATAAAAAGCATGAAAGATTTGACAAAGAAACTCTCAGAATTAATGAATGACTATAACAAGGTTGCAGAGTAGAAGCTTAATATACAAAAGTCAATTGCTTTCCTATAAACAAACAGTGAACAAGTAGAATTTGAAACTGCAAACAAACAAATCTTTTTACATCAACAACCAAAAATAACATACTTAGGGATAAAACTAACAAAATATGTACAAGTTCTATATGAAGGAAACTGTAAAACTGTGATGAATGAAATCAAAGAATAAATTGATGGAAAGATATTCTATGTTTATAAAAATGAAGACCCAATATTATCAAGATGTCAATTCTTTCCAAACTGATGTATAGTTCATTGCAATCCCAATCAAAATTACTGCGTGTTACTACATGGACATCAACAAACTGTTTCTAAAGTTTATATGGAGAGGCAAAAGACCCAGAATAGCTAACACAATATTGAAGGAATAGAACAAAATTGGAAGAATGACACTACTTGATGTTAAGACTTAGTAAAAAGTTAATCAAGACTGTAGAGTATTGACAAATGAATAGACAAATAGATCAATAAATAGAATAGATAGCCCCCAAATAGACTCACATGAATATAGTCAGGTGATCTTTGACAAGTGAGTAAAGGCAATCCATAGCAGAAAAGATAGTCTCTTCAACAAATGGAACAACTGAATATCCACATGTGAAAAGAAATGAAGAAGAATTTAGACACAGACCTTCCACCTTTCAAAAATTAACCCATGGAGAAGGCGGAAGATGGCGGAAGAGTAAGACGCGGAGATCACCTTCCTCCCCACAGATACACCAGAAATACATCTACACGTGGAATAACTCCTACAGAACACCTACTGAAGGCTGGCAGAAGACCTCAGACCTCCCAAAAGGCAAGAAACTCCCCACGTACCTGGGTAGGGCAAAAGAAAAAAAAAGAAAAACAGAGACAAAAGAATAGGGACGGCACCTGCACCAGTGGGAGGGAGCTGTGAAGGAGGAAAAGTTTCCACACACTAGGAAGCCCCTTCGCGGGCGGAGACTGCGGGAGGCGGAGGGGGGAGCTTCGAAGCCGCGGAGGAGTGCACAGCAACGGGTGCGGAGGGCAAAGCGGGGAGATTCCCGCACAGAGGATCGGTGCCGACCGGCACTCACCAGCCCGAGAGGCTTGTCTGCTCACCCGCCGGGGTGGGCGGGGCTGCGAGCTGAGGCTCTGAGGCTCGGGTTTCGGTTTCGGAAGAGGACTGGGGTTGGCGGCTTGAACATAGCCTGAAGGGGTTAGTGCACCACAGCTAGCCGGGAGGGAGTCCGGGGAAAAGTCTGCACCTGCCGAAGAGGCAGGAGACTTTTCCTTCCCTTTTTGTTTCCTGGGGCGTGAGGAGAGGGGTTTAAGAACGCTGCTTAAAGGAACTCCAGAGACGGGCGCGAGCCGCGGCTGAAAGCGCGGAATCCAGAGACGGGCGCAAGCCGCAGCTAGGGCGCAAGCCGCAGCTAAAAGCGCGGACCCCAGAGGCGGGCGGGAGACGTTAAGGCTGCTGCTGCCGCCACCAAGGGGCCTGTGTGCGAGCACAGGTCACTCTCCACACCCCTCTTCCGCGGAGCCTGTGCAGCCCGCCACTGCCAGGTTCCCGGGATCCAGGGACAACTTCCCCGGGAGAACGCACAGCACGCCTCAGGCTGGTGCAAAGTCACGCGGGCCTTTGCCACCGCAGGCCCGCCCCGCACTCCATGCCCCTCCCTCCCCGCAGGCCTGAGTGCGCCAGAGCCCCCAATCAGCGGCTCTTTTAACCCCGCCCTGTCTGAGCAAAAAACAGACGCTCTCCAGCGACCTAAACGCAGTGGCAGGGCCAAATCCAAAGCTGAGCCCCGGGAGCTGTGAGAACAAAGAAGAGAAAGGGAAATCTCTCCCAGCAGCCTCAGGAGCAGCGGATTAAATCTCCACAACCAACTTGATATACCCTGCATCTGTGGAATACCTGAATAGACAACCAATCATCCCAAATTAAGGAAGTGGACTTTAGGAGCAAGATCTATGATTTTTTCCCCTTTCCTCTTTTTGTGAATGTGTATGTGTATGCTTCTGTGTGAGATCTTGTCTGTATAGTCTTGCTTCCACCATTTGTCCTAGGGTTCTATCCGTCCATGTTTTTTTTTTAAATTTTTTTTCTTAATAATTAATTTTAATAACGTTATTATACTTTACCTTCGTTCTTTCTTTCTTTCCTTCCTTCCTTCCCTCCTTTGGACAACGAATCATCCCAAATTGAGGAGGTGGTCTCTGACAGCAAGATTTATGATTTTTCCCCATTTACCTCTTTCAGTGAGGGTGTATGTGTATGCTTCTGTGTAAGATTTTGTCTGTATAGCTTTGCTTCCAACATTTGTCCTAAGGTTCTATCCGTCCCTTTTTTTTTTCTAAATAAGAATTTTTTAATTCAATAACTTTATTATACTTTATTTTATTTTTACTATATCTTCTTTCTTTCTGTCTTTTTTCCTTCTTTCCCTCCTTCCTTCCTTCCTCCCTCCCTCCCTCCTTTCTTTCCTTCTTTCCTTCTTTGCTTCTTTCTTTCTTTCTTCCTTCCTTCCTACCCTCCTTTCCTTCTTTCTTTCCTCATACTTCTACTAATTCCCTCTACTTTTTCTCCCTTTTATCCTGAGCCATGTGGATGAAAAGCTCTTGGTGCTCCAGCCAGGAGGCAGGGCTCTGCCTCTGAGGTAGGAAAGCCAACTTCAGGACACTGGTCAACAAGAGACCTCCCAGCTCCACATAATATCAAACGGCAAAAATCTCCCAGAGACCTCCATCTTAACACCAGCACCCAGCTTCACTCAACGACCAGCAAGCCACAGTGCTGGAAAACCTATGCCACAACTAGCAAAACAGGAACACAACCCCACCCATTAGCAGAAAGGCTGTCTAAAATCATAATAAGGCCACAGACACCCCAAAACACACCACCAGACGTGAACCTGCCCACTAGAGAGACAAGACCCAGCCTCATCCACCACAACACAGGCACTAGTCCCCTCCACCAGGAAGCCTACACAACCCACTGGACCAACCTTAGCCACTGGAGACAGACATCAAAAACAGGAGGAACTACGAACCTGCAGCCTGCAAAAAGGAGACCCCAAACACAGTAAGATAAGCAAAATGAGAAGACAGAAAAACACACAGCAGATAAAGGAGCAAGACAAAAATGCACCAGACCTAACAAATGAAGAGGAAATAGGCAGTCTACCTGAAAAAGAATTCAGAATAATGATAGTAAGGTTGATCCGAAATCTTGGAGATAGAATGGACAATAGAATGGACAAAATGCAAGAATCAGTTAACAAGGACCTAGAAGGACTAAAGATGAAACAAGCAACGATGAACAACACAATAAATGAAATTAAAAGTACTCTAGATGGGATCAATAGCAGAATAACTGAGGCAGAAGAACGGATAAGTGACCTGGAAGATAAAATAGTGGAAATAACTACTGCAGAGCAGAATAAAGAAAAAAGAATGAAAAGAACTGAGGACAGTCTCAGAGACCTCTGGGACAACATTAAACGCACCAACATTCGAATTATAGGGGTTCCAGAAGAAGAAGAGAAAAAGAAAGGGACTGAGAAAATATTTGAAGAGATTATAGTTCAAAACTTCACTAATATGGGAAAGGAAATAGTTAATCAAGTCCAGGAAGCACAGAGAGTCCCATACAGGATAAATCCAAGGAGAAATACGCCAAGACACATATTAATCAAACTGTCAAAAATTAAATACAAAGAAAGCATATTAAAAGCAGCAAGGGAAAAACAACAAATAACACATAAGGGAATCCCCATAAGGTTAACAGCTGATCTCTCAGCAGAAACCCTACAAGCCAGAAGGGAGTGGCAGGACATACTGAAAGTGATGAAGGAGAAAAACCTGCAGCCAAGACTACTCTACCCAGCAAGGATCTCATTCAGATTTGATGGAGAAATTAAAACCTTTACAGACAAGCAAAAGCTGAGAGAGTTCAGCACCACCAAACCAGCTTTACAACAAATGCTAAAGGAACTTCTCTAGGCAAGAAACACAAGAGAAGGAAAAGACCTATAATAACGAACCCAAAACAATTTAGAAAATGGGAATAGGAACATACATATCGATAATTACCTTAAATGTAAATGGACTAAATGCTCCCACCAAAAGACACAGATTAGCTGAATGGATACAAAAACAAGACCCTTATATATGCTGTCTACAAGAGACCCATTTCAGACCTAGAGACACAAACAGACTGAAAGTAAGGGGATGGAAAAAGATATTCCATGCAAATGGAAACCAAAAGAAAGCTGGAGTAGCAATTCTCATATCAGACAAAATAGACTTTAAAATAAGGACTATTAAAAGAGACAAAGAAGGACACTACATAATGATCAAGGGATCGATCCAAGAAGAAGATATAACAATTGTAAATATTTATGCACCCAACATAGGAGCACCTCAATACATAAGGCAAATACTAACAGCCATAAAAGGGGGAATCGACAGTAACACATTCATAGTAGGGGACTTAAACACCCCACTTTCACCCATGGACAGATCATCCAAAATGAAAATAAATAAGGAAACACAAGTTTTAAATGATACATTAAACAAGATGGACTTAATTGATATTTATAGGACACTCCATCCAAAAACAACAGAATACACATTTTTCTCAAGTGCTCATGGAACATTCTCCAGGATAGATCATATCTTAGGTCACAAATCAAGCCTTGGTAAATTTAAGAAAATTGAAATTGTATCAAGTATCTTTTCTGACCACAACGCCATGAGACTAGATATCAATTACAAGAAAAGATCTGTAAAAAATGCAGACACATGGAGGCTAAACAATACACTACTTAATAATGAAGTGATCACTGAAGAAATCAAAGAGGAAATCAAAAAATACCTAGAAACAAATGACAATGGAGACACAACGACCCAAAACCTGTGGGATGCAGCAAAAGCAGTTCTAAGGGGGAAGTTTATAGCAATACAAGCCCACCTTAAGAAGCAGGAAACATCTCGAATAAACAACCTAACCTTGCACCTCAAGCAATTGGAGAAAGAAGAACAAAAAAACCCCAAAGCTAGCAGAAGAAAAGAAATCATAAAAATCAGATCAGAAATAAATGAAAAAGAAATGAAGGAAACAATAGCGAAGATCAATAAAACTAAAAGCTGATTCTTTGAGAAGATAAACAAAATAGATAAACCATTAGCCAGACTCATCAAGAAAAAAAGGGAGAAGACTCAAATCAATAGAATTAGAAATGAAAAAGGAGAGGTAACAACTGACACTGCAGAAATAAAAGAGATCATGAGAGATTACTACAAGCAACTCTATGCCAATAAAATGGACAATCTGGAAGAAATGGACAAATTCTTAGAAATGCACAACCTGCCAAGACTGAATCAGGAAGAAATAGAAAATATGAACAGACCAATCACAAGCACTGAAATTGAAACTGTGATTAAAAATCTTCCAACAAAGAAAAGCCCAGGACCAGATGGCTTCACAGGCGAATTCTATCAAACATTTAGAGAAGAGCTAACACCTATCCTTCTCAAACTCTTCCAAAATATAGCAGAGGGAGGAACACTCCCTAACTCCTTCTACGAGGCCACCATCACCTTGATACCAAAACCAGACAAGGATGTCACAAAGAAAGAAAACTACAGGCCAATATCACTGATGAACATAGATGCAAAAATCCTCAACAAAATACTAGCAAACAGAATCCAACAGCACATTAAAAGGATCATACACCATGATCAAGTGGGGTTTATTCCAGGAATGCAAGGATTCTTCAATATATGCAAATCTATCAATGTGATAAACCATATTAACAAATTGAAGGAGAAAAACCATATGATCATCTCAATAGATGCAGAGAAAGCTTTTGACAAAATTCAACACCCATTTATGATAAAAACCCTGCAGAAAGTAGGCATAGAGGGAACTTTCCTCAACATAATAAAGGCCATATATGACAAGCCCACAGCAAACATCATCCTCAATGGTGAAAAACTGAAAGCATTTCCACTAAGATCAGGAACAAGACAAGGTTGCCCACTCTCACCACTCTTATTCAACATAGATTTGGAAGTTTTAGCCACAGCAATCAGAGAAGAAAAGGAAATAAAAGGAATCCAAATTGGAAAAGAAGAAGTAAAGCTGTCACTGTTTGCAGATGACATGATCCTATACATAGAGAACCCTAAAGATGCTACCAGAAAACTACTAGAGCTAATCAATGAATTTGGTAAAGTGGCAGGATACAAAATTAATGCACAGAAATCTCTGGCATTCCTATATACTAATGATGAAAAATCTGAAAGTGAAATCAAGAAAACACTCCCATTTACCATTGCAACAAAAAGAATAAAATACCTAGGAATAAACCTACCTAAGAAGACAAAAGACCTGTATGCAGAAAATTATAAGACACTGATGAAAGAAATTAAAGATGATACAAATAGATGGAGAGATATACCATGTTCTTGGATTGGAAGAATCAACATTGTGAAGATGACTCTACTACACAAAGCAATCTATAGATTCAATGCAATCCCTATCAAACTACCACTGGCATTTTTCACAGAACTAGAACAAAAAATTTTGCAATTTGTATGGAAACACAAAAGACCCCGAATAGCCAAAGCAATCTCGAGAACGAAAGAAGGAACTGGAGGAATCAGGCTCCCTGACTTCAGACTATACTACAAAGCTACAGTTATCAAGACGGTATGGTACTGGCACAAAAACAGAAAGATAGATCAATGGAACAGGATAGAAAGCCCAGAGATAAACCCATGCACATATGGACACCTCATCTTTGATAAAGGTGGCAGTAATGTACAGTGGAGAAAGGACAGCCTCTTCAATAAGTGGTGCTGGGAAAACTGGACAGGTACATGTAAAAGTATGAGATTAGATCACTCCCTAACACCATACACAAAAATAAGCTCAAAATGGATTAAAGACCTAAATGTAAGGCCAGAAACTATCAAACTCTTAGAGGAAAACATAGGCAGAACACTCTAGGACATAAATCACAGCAAGATCCTTTCTGACCCACCTCCTAGAGTAATGCGAATAAAAACAAAAATAAACAAATGGGACCTAATGAAACTTCAAAGCTTTTGCACAGCAAAGGAAACCATAAACAAGATGAAAAGACAACCCTCAGAATGGGAGAAAATATTTGCAAATGAAGCAACCGACAAAGGATTAATCTCCAAAATTTACAAGCAGCTCATGCAGCTCAATAACAAGAAAACACACAACCCAATCCAAAAATGGTCAGAAGACCTAAATAGACATTTCTCCAAAGAAGATATACAGACTGCCAACAAACACATGAAAGAATGCTCAACATCATTAATCATTAGAGAAATGCAAATGAAAACTACAATGAGATATCATCTCACACCAGTCAGAATGGCCATCATCAAAAAATCTAGAAACAATAAACCCTGGAGAGGGTGTGGAGAAAAGGGAACACTCTTGCACTGCTGGTGGGAATGTGAATTGGTTCAGCCACTATGGAGAACAGTATGGAGGTTCCTTAAAAAACTACAAATAGAACTACCATATGACCCAGCAATCCCACTACTGGGCATATACCCTGAGAAAACCAAAATTCAAAAAGAGTCATGTACCAAAATGTTCATTGCAGCTCTATTTACAATAGCCCAGAGATGGAAACAACCTAAGTGCCCATCATTGGATGAATGGATGAAGAAGATGTGGCACATATATACAATGGAATATTACCCAGCCATAAAAAGAAATGAAATTGAGCTATTTGTAATGAGGTGGATAGACCTAGAGTCTGTCATACAGAGTGAAGTAAGTCAGAAAGAAAAAGACAAATACCGTATGCTAACACATATATATGGAATTTAAGAAAAAAAATGTCATGAAGAACCTAGGGGTAAAGCAGGAATAAAGACGCAGACCTCCTAGAGAATGGACTTGAGGTTATGGGGAGGGGGAAGGGTGAGCTGTGACAGGGCGAGAGAGAGTCATGGGCATATACACACTAACAAACGTAGTAAGGTAGATAGCTAGTGGGAAGCAGCCGCATGGCACAGGGATATTGGCTCGGTGCTTTGTGACAGCCTGGAGGGGTGGGATAGGGAGGGTGGGAGGGAGGGAGACGCAAGAGGGAAGACATATGGGAACATATGTTTATGTATGACTGATTCACTTTGTTATAAAGCAGAAACTAACACACCATTGTAAAGCAATTATACCCCAATAAAGATGTTAAAAAAAAAAAAAAAGAATGTGCCTGCCATTGCAGGGGACACGGGTTCAAGCCCTGGACTGGGAAGATCCCACATGCCGTGGAACAACTAAGCCCGTGTGCCACAATTACTGAGCCTGTGCTGTGGAGTCTGTGAGCCACAACTACTGAGGCCACATGCCACAATTACTGAAGCCCACAAGCCTAGAGGCCATGCTCTGCAACAAGAGAAGCCACCGCAATGAGAAGCCTGCGCACCACAACAAAGAGTAGCCTCTACTCACTGCAACTAGAGAAAGACTGTGCATAGCAATGAAGACCCAGTGCAGCCAAAAATTAAAATTAAAAAAAAAATGAAGGAGAAATAAAACCTTGTAAGAAATGTTAAAAGTTGTTCAGAAAGGAGAACAATATAGTTCAGACAGAATATACATAAAGAAAGGAAGAGCATAAAAAAAATGAATAACTGAAGGTAAAATACAAACTTTTATTTTTTATTCTTAACTGATCTAACAGACAATAGTTTACTCAAAGTAATAGCAATAATATATTCAATTATGTATGATTATGGATAATGTATTTGTGTGTGCTTATGAATAAGTATGAATAAGTGAAATTAGTTATACCAATGACACAAGGGATGAGATGAAGAATTTGGATTATTCTGATCCTATAAGGTACTTGTACTACTAGTGAAAATGGTATAGAGCTATATGAAATTGGAGTCGAAAAAGTTGTAAATAAATGCTGCTAACTCCAGGGCAACCACTAAAAAAGTAAATATATATATGTATAAATACATATGTATACATATATATATATATAAACATATATGCTAAGAAATGAAAAAAATGAAATGAGAGATAATGGAATCATACTAAATGCTCAATTATAACAACAAAAGCAGAAGAAAATTGGAAAACAAATATAGGAACAAAGATCAAAGGCAACAAATAAAGAAACTAACAAATATTGTAGATATTAATCCAATTAAATCAATATTTACTTTGAACATCAATGATCTATATGCATGAGTTAAAAGATTGTTAGAGTGGATCTAAATACAAGACAAAAATACATGTTGTCCATACACAGAAAAAAAAACATTATAAAGACAGAGATTGAAATAGGTGGAAAGAGAAACATAGACTGTTTTAACACTAATCAAAAGAAAGTGGGAGTAGCTATATTAATCTCAGATAGAGCTAACTTCTAAGAAAGAAAATTTATCAGGGAACAAATGGGTCACCCATTTTTTTATATGCTCCGAATAACAGTGTGTCAAAATATGTGAGGCAAAAACTTGACATATAGAACTTAGGGGATAAATAGATGAACCTACTATTACAGTGGACACTTAATACTACTCTTTTAGAAATGGACACATCCAGCAGGCAGAATATCAGTAAGGACATAGTTGAACTAAATAACACCATCAATCAACTGGATATAATGGACATCAACAGACTACTTTATCCAACAGTAGAATACACATTCTTCTCAAGTTCACATGGAACATTAGCCAAGACAGAGAAATTATGAGCCATAAAAGACACCTTAACACATCTAAAAGAAATCATACAATGTCTGCTCTTAGACAACCGTGAAAGTAAACTAGATCAATAACAAAAAGATACACTGAAAATCTGAAAATACTTGAAGACTACACAACACACTTCTAAATAACACACAGGTTGAAGAAGAAATATCGAGAAAGTAAAATTTTTTGAACTAAATAAAAATGAAAACACAACTTATCACAATTTGTAGAATACAGTGAAAGCAGTGCCTAGAGGGATATTTACAACATTGAATGTGTATATGAGATAAGAGGAACAATCTAAAAATCGATCATCTAAGCTTCATCTTAGAACTAGAAAAATAAGAGCAAATTAAATCCGAAGTAGAAGAAATAAATTATAAAATTAGAGCAAAAATCAATGAAATTGAAAATAAAAAATCAATAGAGAAAAATCAATGAAGCAATAGGCTAAAGAAGGAAAAGCATATGATGATATCTGTAGATACAGAAAAAGCATTTGACAAAATCCAACACTCGTGCATAATACAAATTCTCAGTAAACTAGGAACGGAGGAGAACTTTCTAAAATTGGATATTTAGAATATTTACAAAAATCCATCAGCTAACATCATAGTTAATAGTGATAAGCTCAAAATTTCCTACTAACTTTGGGAACAAGGCAAGGAAACTTCTTTTCATCATCATTCTGGAGTCTTAGATAATGCAATAATAAGAAATGAAAGATACAGATATTGCGAAGGAAGAAATAAAACGCTTTTTGTTGACAGATAACATGTTCACTTATGTAGAATATCTGTAAGAATCAACAAAGAAACTACTGGGACTAATATATGATTATAGCACGTTTGAAGGATACAAACTTAATACACATAATTCATTCACTTTTCTTCATACTATCAATGATCAACCGGAATTTGAAATTTAAAATGCAATGCCATTTAAATTGGCACCCCCTACAAAAAAAAGTACTTAGGCATAAGTCAATATGTACAAGATCTATATGAGAAGAACTATAAAATCTGTTGAAATAAATAAGAGCTAAATAAATAGGGACATATTCCATGTTCATGGATAGGAAGACTCATTATTATCAAGATGTCAGTTCCTCCCAGCTTTATCAATGGATTCAATCCAACCATATTCCCAGCAACTTACTTCATGGAAAGCAACAAACTGAGTCTAATATTTATATGGAGAGGTTAAAAAGTCTTAATAATCAACACAATACTGAAACAGGAGAATACAATTGGAGGACTGATACTGCTCAATTTCAAAACTTACTATAAAACTGCAGTGATCAAGAGAGTTTGCTACTGTTGAAAGAACAAAGAAATGAATGAAGTGGAATAAAGAGCAGAAATAGATCCACCTAAGTATTGTCTACTCATTTTTTAAGGTTTTTTATTCTTCCAGTTTTATTGAGATATAATTGACATATAACACTGTGTAAGTTTAAGGCATACAACAAAATGGTAGTCAAGTAATCTATGACAAAGAAACAAAAGCAATAAAATGGAGCAAATATAGTCTTTTCAACAAATGGTGCTAGAAAAACTGGACAACCACAAAGTAAAGAATGATTCTAGACACAGAGTTTATACCTTATGCAAGTGTTAACAAAAATGAATTGAGTCCATTCCATGAAAGAACTGAAAGTTGGGATTCATTAAAATAAAAATTTCTGCTCTGCATAAAACACTGTCCAAAGAATCAAAAGACAAGCCACAGACTTGAGGAAGATATTAGAAAAATACATATCTGATAAACATCTGTTATTCAAAGTATACCAAAATAACATTTAAAGCTCTGTGATTAGAAAACAAACACCCCAATTAAAGGATGAGCCAAACACCTGAACAGATACCTCACCAAAGACATACAGATGGCAAACAAGCATATGACAAGATGTTCCACAGCATATGTCATCAGGGAAAGGCAAACTAAAACAACAATGAGATACCACTATACACAACTATGACAATGGCCAAAATCCAGACTACTAACACCATCAAATGCTGACAAGGATATGGAGCAATGAAAACTCTTAACGCACTGCTTGTGGGCATGCAGAATGCTACAGTCACTTTGGAAGAGAAGTTGGCAGCTTTTAAAAAAAGCAAAATATTCTCTTGAGAATATTTCCCACAATTGCACTCCTTTGTATTTACACCAAGGGGTTGAAAGTATATGTCCATACAAAAACCTGCACATGAATGTCTATTGCAGCTTTATACAAAATTGCCGAAACCTGGAAGTCACCAAGATGTCTTTCGGTAGGTAATAAACAGCTTATCTTTTTAACCACTGAATAATATTCTATCAAGCCATGAAAAGACATGGAAGAACCTTAAATGTATATTAGGTAGTGAAAGAAACCAGTCTGAAATGCCTATTGATGATAGCCATGATTCCAACTATATGCCATTCTGGAAAAGGCAAAACTATGAAGATAATAAAAAGATCAGTGGTTCCTGGGGTTTGGGAGTAGGGAAGGATGAATAAGCTAATACAGATCATTTTTAGATATCGCAAGATATCGTAATGGTGGATATATGTCAGTATACATTTGTCCAAACCCATGGAATATATAACACCAAGAATGAAGTCTAATGTCAACCAAGGCTCTGGGTGATAATGATGTGCAATGTAGTTTCAATATTGACAAATATACCACGGATAAGGGATGTTGATAATGGTGGAGGTTATGTATGAGTGGAGGCAGAGGGTATATGGGAAATCTACCTGCCAGTCAATTTTGCTGTGAACCTAAAAAAGCTCTAAAAAATAGTCCTTTTTTGAAAGAAGGTTTATTGTCGATCCTTGGCTTAAATAGAGGAAAAGAAGAAAAGGAAAACTAAAAATATACAGAGCACTGGGGTAACACTTCCAACCAATTGTGGATATCAATGAAAACAGTCCTTGTGACTTAGGACTTTTTATTTCAGTTGACAGAGATGGCTAATGCTGTTCATTGTACTTTTTCCCCCCACACATATGAAGAGATACACACTGCTATCTAAAGAGAGCATAATATACTGAACACACTGAGATAATATTTTCTCCAATATATTCTGCAATTGTCATTTTTTCTTTAGTCTCAGGTTATTAAATAGCCTAAGAAGAAACCAGGTATTAGATTCAGATAGACTTACATCTAAATCAAAATCCTACCACATCAAACACAAGAAAAAAATTTTTGAGATAGTTAAACACTCTTATCTTTACTTCCCTCCTTTTACTGAGTGGATAGTAGTAGTCTGCATGACAAGACACATTTTCTCATTTTGGGAACACAGGAGAAGTGAGACCAGTTTAGTAATACTGAAACAATTTTAACTTTAAAACAAACTAAAACCTTGCAACACTCTCATTTATGGGTTACAGTGTGGGTTCTTCTTCTGATGTTGGTGTGGGTTGGCATGGATTTGATAACACATTCAGTTATCTTATTAGAATTAATTAACCATTTACTATGGACCAGGAGATAAATTAGGCTTTTTTTTTTCTTTTGTAATTGCATGAAGATCTTATAGCAGGAAGTCTAGTGCTGAAGTACAAGAAGGAAAGATTTTGGGTCAAGACAAACCTCATACACAACTGCATGTATCATTTAAGTCTTTCCCAATAGCAGGGATATTGTTGGCTATATTTAACAAGATGAGACACTACTGCTTGTAAAAGTTCTGTGAAATTAGATGAAAACTAATTCACTCTGTCATTTATCAAAACTTTTGCATACACATTTTGTAAGATCATAAAAAAACTAATTTTTAATATTTGATATTTTAAGAATGACACTTCATCTTTCCTAATCACCTAATTTACTTGCCCCAAAATAAAAGCATCCTTCATTTCCACTTCCTTTTACATAACAATATAAGAAAAGGAAATGTGAGAATTCTGAGATTAGTTATAAACTAATTTATTCTTAGAAGACCTACTATTTACTTCTGATAATTCTTTTACTAGGTTTGGCTTAGAAGTTGTTACCCTGTTCTTTCTATTATCTCTAATCCAAAGTGATCAAGATTTCCAGGTACTAAAAACACAAGTATAAATTATTATATTCCATTTAGTTGCAAAATCAGCAAATGTTTGACTTTCTACTTAAAGAACACCGTATAAATCCTGCTAACACTTGATGGTTTTCCATGACATTATCAACTAGTGGTTAAAATGCTTATAGTTGGATAACTACAAATGTGGACAAATCAACTTCCAAGGTCAGATACCTTTCAGTGAACTCCCCCAACATATCTTTTGTTATTGAATAAAAAAAAGGATGGACATAATCTGAGAAATTTCAATGTTTTTCCTCCATGGAATGATGCTTATTTAATTGCATTATTTTTAAAGTTTAATTCAAATTTTTATTTTTGCCTTGTCATGAAATGATGTTCCTGGTCATAACAACATGTCCTGTTCCTCAAAAATTTTACAACTGTCTTCTAAAATTCTTTACATTCCATCATATTTAGGGAGTATCAGTTGTTTTTGCCTATTTGGGTGGGACACTGATACAATAAACTGTGAGGTTTGCTGAGGAATTCCAGTTCTCGTCATGGGGTAGCTTATATTTTGAATTAAGCTTTCTACCAAAAGCAAAAATAAAAGCTAGAAGTTAAAAAAAAAGAAAAATATATGAAGGCACTAGGGAGCAAATAAAATAGGCAGCAACTGAAGGATATAAGAGTGTTGAAAGAATAGACACCCTTTTTTTGGAGGCATGATTGAGTCAGTTCATAGGAACATCAGAGAATAAAGCTCAAACAGAAAACACAGACCCACTGGAATGAGGAATGAGAGGAGAAAGTTGATGTAAAATGTGGAGAGTGAGGCTTTGAATGAGGAGCTGCCTTGTGGGAGCCTAAAAGTATGCATAAAAGTCATTTAATACATCTGAAAATTTCCAAACTCCTACAGGTGTTCAGAGGGCAATGCCAAGGAGCCTCCTGTAGAAAAGGAGGTGGGCAGCTAAAATGCCATGCATATATTTAAAGAGCTGTCTGGTCCTAGAGAGATAGTATTCTAATTCAGGTTCCAGATACTTAGTGTAATTAAAAAGTAAGGTTTTCCTACACCCTAAAAATAAAGGGGAAAATCCATAATTAATAACAGATTAAAAAAAATACCTCTCAAAAAGGAGAAAGAAACCTAGTTTTACTTTATTAGCCTGCCATGAAAAAGAAAATCTCTTAGGAGAAAAATAAGATCTACTAAAGCACCTAAATTTATGCATTCACAATCTCAGAAATCCAGTTAAAATGACTTTGGCCTGCTAAATATCAGAATCAAACAAACTAAGAGAAACAATTAAGAGAAGTAGAATGGTAAGTGTTTCATGTTTGAGAAATAGGAAGAAAATTTAAAATAACTATAAAATATAGGAAAAATAAATTGTTAAAAATGAAGAATTTTAGTAAAGAATTAGAATAAAAACTAAAGTTGGTATTCTTGAATTGCAAAACAGTATCTGAAATCACCATTTTATTGAGTGGTTTTAATTAAATCTTAAATATTGCAAAAATAGGATTAAAACAGATTAACACATAATAATTGAAATTTAAGCACAAAGAGTTAAGACTAAAAAACTCAGCAAAGATTGAAAGGCATGTGGCATACTGTCAAAGTTTGTAATGTGCATAATTTGTGTGCTGGAAAGAAAAAATATACAGAATGAGGAAAAACATTTGTTTGGAAAAGAGTACCTGAGAAGTTTATAAAATTTATAGAAGACAGAAATCCACAGAGTGCACTCTGAGCAAATTAATCACACACACACACACACACACACAACCAACAATTAAAGTGTGGAAAATGGCAAAAGCATTAGAGAAATTAATATACAATGTTAGCATAATATAATGTGAAGTATTATATATATGAAGTAATTATTTATAGAAGGTAATATATTTTATGCATATACAGAAATACACATTAATGCTTGGCATAATTAAACAGCATGTGCTCCAGTGTTTATAGTACTAACATGACGGCATTGTATTATAATTATACACTGAAAGTGTACTAAAAAATCTTCTAAGTTATCAGGGAATATGGGGGGGTGAGACATATGCTTTTCATATAAGCAATAATAAAACTGGTGGTTGAGTTTTCAACAAAAATATAGAAACCAAAAAGACCAGAAAAGTTCAAGACACAATTCTGCAGGTCCTAAAATTTTGCTTGGGGAGTAATAAAGTGATTAAATTGACAAAATTAAAAAAAATAGAAATGAGAAAAAAACACAATCACATTTTAAGTTCTAAAATTTTAAAGCACGCAAACACTTTTATATGAAACTTTTTTTTTTCAGAAATGACAACATTCACAAATAAAATCATATGGGGAAAGATTTTTTTTCTATTGAATACATTTAATACTATCACCACTGGCCAAAGACTTTATAAACTAGTAGTACATAAACATAGTTAAGAGTTTTAACTATATTAAAGATGGGGAAATATTTTTTAAAATAATTTTTTTGGTAGATATCTGTAAAAGAAATTGCTAAAAAACCCAACAAAACTAATAAAGAAAAAGTAAAAGGTGATATTTAAGATATTTCAGACATTAAAGTTTTACGGCCATGAATTTGGCCACTTAGATTTTAAAAATACTTGAAAAATAAAACACATCAGAAATAAAGAAGAAATAAAATATTTAAGTAGTTCTGGATCAGCTAAAGTAGTATTTGAAATTTTAAATTTCCTCCAAGAAAACTCCAGTTATTATACCTACTTCGTAAAAGCATATCAAGAGATTTTTCAAACCTTATTTTTGTATTAATAGGCACAATTTCACCATTAAGAGAAAAGATTCTTTTAATCCATCTATCAGCATGATTTAGTAAAGCTCACTAAATATAAAGATAAGTAACTTTAAAATGCACAACATGGGGGATTTAGTCAATGAAGATTACCTTTCATGCAACCCTATTTGTGAGCACCATATAATTAAAAAGGATCTGGCCTACTCATCAGGAAACCCGTATTCCAGTATTAGAATTTCACTGTCTAGCTGTGTTACAGAGGAAGGCCCATAACTTCTCTGGGTTTCAGCTCACTGACTTTTAAAGTGTAGTGATTTGACTAAATTGCCTTTACAGTCATTTGTTGGTAAGTATTTTAGGTTACCATGGTGTTTGAACAATTTTAAAAACAGTTTGAACATCTGTATCCATAACACAATATACCATAATACAGTTAAATGTAAAAGGGTCAATTATATATAAAGAATACTCGTGAATTTTAAGAGCCCACCTTAAGAATCTCTAGTTATCAAAATATGCTTACATTTTTGGATGCTGTTAGGAATTCATGTTTTATTACATATAGATGGAAAGTAGTGAAGTTAAAGTATTTACAAGACTATCATATTTATTACCTGTTGACTGTTCACATAAAATAATATTTTATTAGGTATGTTGGATATATTACACTATCTGCTTAAAATATCGTAAATTTATTTTTAAGAAAAAATTACATTTGTGAAGTGCATGAGCTCATGACGTTAATTTTGGTGGTTATATATAATACAGGTTAAGCAAGAAAATTTATCTTGCTTATGGAATTAGTTCTGGCTCATTATATCATGTTAAGTTTTCTCAGGAAACCTAAATAACAGAGATGTCAGATCATCTAAAGGCACAGATGTATAAAATATTCATTTCTATGAGCATCCCAATTAACTTTGAAATCTGGGATTCAGATATTAAAACAGAAACCACTTTTTAAAAATTATACCACATGTTGCTTTTCTACTTTGAAAACTATTCCATATTTCTCCAAACTTTAAAGGACTATAATCTCAACAAACTTATAATTATTACCAAACTGATAGATGAATATTATGTACAGTGGCTCTCATACAGTATTTTCCTTCCTTTAGGAGCAATCTATCTAGTTTTAAGACAAAAAGTTAGCTGGTTGAACTAGTACCTTGAACTACATCCCCTTTCCATCTCACCTTTTAATTTGTATGTATAATTAGCAGGTTTTTTTGTTTGTTTGTTTGTTTTTTTATGGTGCACGGGCCTCTCACTGTTGTGGCCTCTCCCGTCGCGGAGCACAGGCTCCGGACGCGCAGGCCCGGGGGCCATGGCGTACGGGCCAAGCCGCTCCGCGGCATGTGGGATTCCCCCGGACTGGGGCACGAACCCCTGTCCCCGGCATCGGCAGGTGGACTCCCAACCACTGCGCCACCAGGGAAGCCCTAATTAGCAGTTTTGTTGGTGACATTCTGAGCTATGTCACTAGTCTCTCTATGGATTTGCAACAAATGTCCTATAAGACAGATTCCATCCTGGCTATAGTTATTATACATTCTCATACAACTTTCCCAGTAGTTGTAGAGTGGTATCTAAAGTGATAACAGTGGCAGCACTTAGTTATACAGATAGGAAAGAATAGGATGCCCCAAATATAGATGTGTAAGAATAGAATGCATTCAAATTTTTGGTATAACAATCAATAATCATTTGGACATATAATGAGCACACCTATTTCCTGCTGTGAAATATAAGTACTAAATAATGAGTGCAATAATAACAATTTTGTAGAAATGCACAGCATTTTCACATGATGCCTAATGCTGACAAAAAATTTATTAGCATGTTTTGCATGCATTTGTATTCAACGTTGTATTTTTTGTATGTACTTGTATATGATGTTGTATTACTGTATTCTATGAAACATTCATTTAAAAATCACTAAATTATACAAATTATGTTTAATTTCTTCATCCCTATTTGATAAATTTTGAAATTTTTGAAGTGATGCTTCCAAAAATAAGTTGGTAATTGGGACAAGTAAATTTTAGGCTTGGAGTGTTAAAGTGGATAAATGTCAATCAGTTTATGTTCTAATAAATTTGTTAAGACATTTTTTGTGACCTAACATGTGATCTAGCCTGGAGAATGTTCCATGAATGATCTAAAAGAATGGCTGTTATTCTGTTGTTAGGTAGAAAGTTCTGTTTGTGCTTGTTAGGTCTATTTAGTGCTATTCAAATCTGCTGTTTCTCTATGGATTTTCTGTCTGGATGTTCCATTCATTATTGAAAGTAGGGTATTTAGTTTTCTACTATTATTGTATTGCTGTCAATTTATTCTTTTAGATTTGTTAATATGTGCTTTATATATTTGGGTGATCTGATGTTGGGTACATATATTAATTATAAATAAATGATTTTTTTACTTCTTTAGTTCCTTAAATTTGCATAAAAGTATAGACGTGTTCTTCAACTAAAGATACCTAAGGTGCAGATCATAAAGATTTGTTTCCACACGTATCCAAATTAATTTTAAAATATAAGCTTGAGACATGAAACATACAGAAAACACTTTTATACACTAAACATTATTTTGCTTTTCTAGTTTTAAAACTATTCCAATATTTTTTCCAATTTTGAAGAACTATGAACTTAGCAGCAGTAACAAGAAAACTTGTGAAACCTCTAAAGGCTTTGTAATTCAATAGGTTAGGCTGAAACATCAAGTGGATTCAAGAAGTAAATGATTCTGGTGAATTATGAGGCCAGAAATGTCTTTTGATTCATTTTATACACCACTGCTCCAACTTGTTTTAGATTCCTGAATGGTCCCCTTTAAGAAGTGAACCTTGCTATTTTCATTTTTTGTAAAGTACTTAGATATAATGAAAGAATATTTAAAAGGGAGTAAATACAAGCTACATCTTACTAACACACTTAAAACCTGAGCATCAGCATTTTCCAGTAATACCAACTGAGGTCATAGTAATGTGACATAGGGGAGATATTTTTAGATGTCAACAATTCATTCCTATAGTAAATGGCATTAAGATGGACAGCTTTTTATTTTACTTTACCCCATCACAATATGACACTTTCTATTGCAGACTAATTGTAAACAAATCTTTTAAATAATTCCAAAATCTCCAAATGACATATTCTTAAATTCCTTCAAATTTTCAAAAGTAAATAGATTATGCTTATCTTTGCATCTTAGAGAATTGTATCACAAAGATAATATACTGACATAAATTTCACAGGCAGAGCAAATTCTCTGGCTATTGAATGAAAACATCCTTTATGTTTTTGTTACCATTACATGAGTCCTAGGTAAATGTTTCTTCTCTTCTTCTCCCAACCCCCTTTTTGACTCCCTCGACAACTATATTATTACTATATTCTAGTCATATTTCCACTAAAAACATTAAGAAACATAGAAGCAGCAAGATTTGGAAATATGAAATAATTTTTTTAATATTTTCTTTCTTCTTTACCACCCTCTCCATAGATGTTATACTTCATTTATTAAGGACATACATTTCTTAATAACATTTAAACTGTGTAATGGGATGTTCAGTTTAATGCATAAATATACTCTCAGAAAACCTGGTCAATTAGAATGGTGGGAAATGGTGCTTCCCTAAGGCTACTGAGAGCATGATTTTAAATGAAGCATGACAACAGCTCAAAAACGTGGTACTGAAAGCTCTCAATAAAAACATAATTTAAAGATGAATATGTTATAGAAGAATAGTGTTGTTTAAATAGGGGTATTTCATTAGAAAACAAAGGCTTAGGCAACAAGCCAAAGAATTAATTTCCCAGAGCAGTATTCTTGTGGGTTTTTTTCTCCATTGCAATTGCTGGATACGATCATATAGGTTTTAATGTTAACGTTTAAAGATTTTATTGGATGATAAAATTTTGCTGGAAACTCTACTGCAGATTTTAAGTTTAAAGTAGAATTTATTTGGTAGCGTATGTAGGAGTGTGATCTGAGATAGGAGCACCACGATTATGAGTTATATATGCTGTCCAGGGAGGTGGGAGTAAGTACTGTGTGGCTTTTAAATATAATTTACTGTTTTCCAAGTTCCCAGCTCAACTGTGGTCAGGTATAGCAAACTGGTGAAGCTAGAAGAAAGGTTAAGACAAAAATGTAAAATCATCTATATCCAAAATCAGTAGTTACGGGATACACACAACAAAAAGATGTAAAATACAATGTAAAAACAGTAACATGGGGGGGGTTAAAATGGCAGGGTTGATAAAAAGTGTTTGAACGTAAGAGGTCAACATTCTAAAATAATCATATATATATATATATATATATTGCTATATATAAACCTCATGGTAACCACAAACCAAAATTCATAATAGTTACACACAAAAGAGAGAAAGGAATCTGAACATAACACCAAAGACAGTCATCAGATAAGGGAAAAGAGCAAAAGAAAACAAAGGAACAAAAGCAACTACAAAAACAACCCCAAAACAATTAACAAAATGGTAATAAGTACATACCTAGCAATAATTACTTTAAAAGTAAATGGACAAAGTGCTCCAATCAAAAGACACAGAGTGGCTGAATGGATACAAAAACAAGACCCACATATATATTTCCTACAAGAAACTAACTTCAGATCTAAAGATACACAGAGACTGATGATAGTGAGAGGACGAAAAAAGGAAATGAAAATAAAGTCAGGGTAGCAATACTTGTATTGGACAAAAAAGACTTTAAAACAAAGACTGCAACAAGATACAATGAAGCACATTACATAATGATGAAGGAATCAATCCAAGAAGAATATATAGCCATTCTAAATATATATGCACCCAATATAGGAGCAACTAAATACATAAAACAACTAACAGACATTAAGGGGAAAATTGGCAGTAACCCAACATTAGGAGAATTTAGCACCCCACTTACATCAGTGGATAGGTCATCCAGAAAAAAATCAATAAGGGAACACTGGCCTTACATGACACATTAGACCAAATAGAACTAATAAATATATATAGGACATTCCATCAAAAGACAGTAGAATGCATATCTTTTCAAGTGCACATCAAATATTCTCCAGGATAGATCACATGCTGGGCCACAAAACAAATCTCAGTATATTTTAAAAAACTGAAATCACATCAAACATCTTTTCTGACCACAAAACAATGAGACTAGAAATCAACTACAATAAAAAAAAAAACTGCAAAAACACAAACATGTAGAGGCTAAGTAATATGCTACTTAACATGAAGTAATCTAAGAAGAAATTTGTAAAGCCTGGAGACAAATAAAATGAAAACAGACTGATCCAAAAATCTATGGGACACAGCAAAAGCAGTTATAAGAGGGAAGCTTATAGTGATATGTCTACCTCAAGAAGAAAAAACAACCCCTCAAATAAAGAACTTAACCTTACACCTAAAGGAACTAGAAAAAGAACAGCAACAATAACATGCAAAGTTTGTAAAAGAAATCATAAAGATCAGAGCATAAATAAATGAAATAGAGACTTTAAAAGTCATAGAAAAAAAATCAATCTAAGAGTTGATCCTTTGAAAAGACAAACAAAATTGATTAACCTTTAGCCAAAAATCAAGAAAAAGAGACAAAATCAATAAAAGGAGAAGTTACAAGTGATACCATAGAAATACACAGGATCATAAGTGATTACTATGAAAAATAATCTGCCAATAAAGTGGATAAGTTAGAAGAAAGAGACAAATTAATAGAACGTACAATCTCCCAAGACTGAACTAAGGCAAAATAGAAAATATGAATAGCAATTACCAATAATGAAATTGAATTGGTAATAAAAAATCTCCCAAAGAAAAATGTTCAGGAACAGATGGTTTCACACGTTAATTCTACCAAACATTTAGATAAGAATTAACTTGTATCCTTCTCAAACTATTCCAAAATATTGCAAAGGAAGGAAATCTTCTGAACTCATTGTACAAGGCCAGCATCACCCTGATACCAAAGCCAAAGCCACCACAAGAAAAAATTACAGGCCAATATCACGGATGAACATAGATGCAAAAGCCCTCAATGAAATATTAGCAAACCAAATTCAACAATACATTAAAAAGATCATACACCATAATCAAGTGGGATTTATCCCAAGGATGCAAGGATTTTTCAATATCTGCCAATTCAGTGTGATATGCTACATCAACAAATTGAAAAATAAATAGCATATGTTTGTCTCAATACATGCAAAAAAAAAAGACTGATAAAATTCAACATCCATTTATGATAAAAACTATCAAAACATATAGAAGGACATACTTTACTGTAATAAAGGCCATATATGACAAACCCACAGCTAACATAATACTCAACAGTGAAAAGCTGACAGCATTTCCTCTAAGATCAGGAACAAGTCAAGAATGCCTCTTTCACCACCTATATTCAACATAGTATTGAAGTCCTAGCCACAGCAAGCAGAAGAAATAAAAGGAATCCAAATTTGAAAGGAAGAAGTAAAACTGTCAGCATTTATAGATGACATGATACTATACGTGGAAAATCCTAAAATTGCCACCAAAAAAAAATGACTAGACCTCATAGATGAATTCAGTAAAGTTGCAAGATAGAAAAATTAATTCACAGAAATCTGTTGCATTTCTACACACTAACAACAAACTAACAGAAAGAGAAATTGAGAAAACAATCCCATTTACAATTGCATCAAAAAGAATAAAGTATCTAGGAATAAATCTAAGGAGGTAAAAAAACTGTACTTAGGAAACTGTAAGACACTGATGCAAGAAATTGAAAAAGACACAAACAGATGGACAGATATAATGTGTTCATGGATTGGAAGAATTTATATTGTTAAAATGACAATACTACCTGTGGCAGTCTACAGATTCAATGCAATCCTTATCAAAATAACAATGGTATTCTTCACAGAACTAGAACTAATAATTCTAAAATTTATGTGGAATATGAAAGATGCCAAATTTCCAAAACAATCCTCAGAAAAAAACCAAAGCTGGAGGTATAATGCTCCCTGATTTCAAAATATAATACAAACCTACAGTAATCAAAACAGTATGGTACTGGCACAAAACAGACATATAGATCAATGCAACAGAAAAGAGAGCCCAAAAAATGAACTCACATTTATATGGACAATTAATATATGACAAAGGAGGTAAGAATATACAATGGGGAAAAGACAGCACCTTTAAGAAATGTGGACACACACACACACAAAGTGGACTATTACTCATCCATAAAAGTAAAAAAATAAAAAATAAAAAACCACACACACACACAATTTTGCCATTTCAAACAACATAGATGGACCTGGAGGGTATTATGCTTAATGAAGAAAGTCAAACAGAGCAAGTCAAACACTATATGTTTTCACTTAGATGTGAACTCTAAAAAAAGAAAAAACGACAATAACAAAACAGAATCAGACTCACAGATATATATAGTGAACTAGTAGTTACCAGAGGGGAGAGGGGTCGAGGGAGGAGCAAGATTGCGAAAGGTAATCTAGGAATAAAATAACTAAGATTCAAGGATATAATGTACAGCACAAGGAATATAACCAATATTTTATAGTAACTTTAAATGGAGTGTAATATATAAAATATTGAATCACTATGTTGTATATGTTAAACTAATATAACACTGTAAATTAACTATACTTCAATTTAAATGAAAGCAAACAAATACAAAACTAAAACCAGAAAATACCTTATAAAAATATGCCAGGACCTGTATGCTAAACCTAAGCAGGTTGACTTGACTGTTGAAACATAAGACTTAAATAAGATCCAGAGTCTCCTAACATAACTGGTAAAATACACAGGAAAAAATGTTTTAAATACCTGTCATTCCAAGAGACATAAAAATCACAACTGGAATGAGAGAAGAGAACTGATATCAACATTAAGAATAATCAGATGGTGGAATTATCCAACAAGGGCTTTAAAGCAGCAACGATAACAAAATTTCAACAAGAAATTGCCAAGTTCTTGAAACAAATAAAGAAAAATTTTAAATCTCAGCAAAGACATAGAAGTAACAAAAATAAAAAGGAAATTATAAAACTGAAATACACTACAACTGAAAAAAGAAAACAACCCTCACTGGGTCTGTTCAATAGTAGTACAGAGATGACATGATATAGTTAGGACAGATACATAGAATATACCCAAATGAAACATCAGAGAGAATGTAGAATTAAAAAGAATACATCCTCTAGAACTTATAGGACAGTAAAAATCAACATTCATACCACCAGCATCTCGGAAAGGAAATACAGAGCCGCTGAAATAATGGCTGAACTTCTCACAGTTAGTGAAATATATAAATCTACAGATTCCAGAAACTGAGAAATACCACAAATAGCATAAATCCAAATAAATCCATACTGAGGTACAGCAAAATTAAACTTCTGAAAACTAAAAATAATCTTGAAAGCAGCCAGAAAAATAAGACATTACCTATTGGAGAATCCCTAGTTCAAATTACAAAAAAAATTCTTACCTGAAATCATGGAGTAAGTAGCACAATATTTTTCAATTACTGAAATAAAAAAAAAGAGAACTGCCAACTGGCTCTTTCAGGAATATTCTTCAGGAATGGAGGTGTTTAAATAAATGAAGACCATTCAAATAAGAATGAGCAAAGCTGTTTGTTCAGGTCTTGCTGCAACAAACGAGTCAGACATCATCAGTTACCTTCTACAGAGACTCCAAGACAAGCAGAGGAAATGAAAAACTTCATAATGATAAAAAGGGAGGCCTTCAGGTATGCCCTGATTGGAAGCTGTTGACATGGAGAAACTGCAGGCAAGCTAACTAGTAACAGGGTATCCTAAGGGATTAGTTAGAGGAACATATTTGGCTTTCACCACTTGGTCCTACATTGGAAACAGGGACAAAAAAATAAGCTGTCAGTTATTGATCAAGTCCTGACTGGAGCTGTCTGCTACAGAGGTTGTGGTTTGGCTTCCTGGACTCACTACTGCAGGTTGCAGGTAGAGTACTATTTTAAAATATGGTGTGACTGTTGTGTGGATATTCAATCTCTAAAAAAATTAATAGTCATTCTCAGATGAAGGAAGCTAAAAAACCTACTGTTGAAGAATGGCTAAAGAAGTTCTTCAAACAGAAACAAAATGATAAAAGATGAACTCTCAAAGGATCAGAAAGAATGAACAATGGAAAGAGCATAAATGTGAGTAAATGTAATAGACTATATTTCCATCAAGTATCTAAATACATAATACAAATTAAAATTAAAATAATAACTGATACTCAAAGCAATGATCTTTAAAAGGTGACAAATATAAAGGGACGAAAATAAGATTTTTACACTTCACTGGAAGTGGTAAACTTATAGCAGTAGACTGTCATAAGTGTGTGTGTGCGTGTGTGTGTGTGTGTGTATGTATGTATATCCCCACTAGGAAAACTCTACAGAGCAATATAATAATTTAAAAATACCACAAATCAGTCATCATGAATCCTAAAACATGCTTGTGTAATTCATAAGAATGAGAAACACAGGAAACAAATAGAAAATAATAAAATAATTAATAAGCAAAGGTCATTTACCAATATTTCCTGCAAGTGTATACACATGGCAAATAAACACATGAAAAAAAGTTCAATATAATTAGCCATTAGAGATATGAAAAATAAAAGCACAATGAGGCATCAGTTTACACCTAACAGAATGGCTAAAATAAAAAATAGTGACAATACCAAATGCTGGCAAGTATATGAAAAAATTGAATCAATCTAACATTGCCGGTGGAAAGGTAAAAATGTCACAGACACTCTGGAAGACAGTTAGGCAGCTTCCCATAAAACCAAGCACACAATTAACATACAGCCCAGCAATTCAGTCTTGGCCATATACCTCAGAGAAATGAAAACTCATGTTCACACAAAAACCTGTGCACAAATGTTCATAGAAGCTTTACTCAGAATAGCCACAAACACCATATACATCATTCAATAAGCAAGTGGTTAAACAAATTGTAGTAATCTGTATTACTCAGCAATAGAAAGGAACAAACTATTGATGTACTCAGCAACTTAGATGAATTTCAGAGGAATTATGCTGAATGAAAAAGACTCAAAATATTACATATTTATGATTTCATTTGTGAAATTCTTGAAGTGACAAAATTATAGAGCTTGAGAACAGATTAGTGGTTGTCAAGATTTTTGAAGGATTGGGGATGGGAGGAAGGTGGGTAGGAAGGTGGGAAGGAAGGTGCTTATAAAGAAAACAAAGATTGACATTACTAAGACAGTGGAGTAGTAGACCCCAGCCTCCATCCCCACACAGAGATCAACAATTGACAGCCAACCATGAACATAAAACAGTTCTTTGAGAGCTCTGGAATCTGCTTAGCAAAACTTCAGCAACACTGTGGAACAAAACAATTTGAGAATAACCACCTAAAAAAGTGAAGAATACCTTTTTTTTGCCTGCATCATCCCATCACTCAGCATTACTCAGAGCCAAAAGGAGACTAGCTAGGAAAACCTCCCCTCAACTTAATTGACTTTTACTCTACCCACAGACCAGCAAAACTGAGACATACAGAAGATGGCTAGGAGTAAGGAAGAAAAGTGGGGGCTACCAGTATCAGCCAAGCAGCGGGAATGACCACAGTTCTCAGACATCTACTCTGCAGAAAACTCCAGCAGCTTCTGGCACTGAAGGCACCAACAGCCAACACTGGCATCCCAGACTCCCTGCAGATTTCACCATTTTTCACCCAACAGGTATCTGTGTTTACTTTTGCCAGCCACCTGAGTCCCTCCCTTCTCCCTCCCCATCTCCCTTGCTGGAAACCAGGACCCACAGAGGCAGCCATCCCAGACCTCTGCACCTCTGAGTATAAGATGCCTATCTAGAACCCCACAGCTGACTGCAATCTGCAGCTAGAACAAACCACCAAAAAAGAAAAAGGTGAAATAAAGATGTTTTCAGACATACACAACCTAGAATTTATCACCAGCAGAACTTCAGAAATTCTAAAAAACAATTTTAAAGGAATTCCTTCAGGTATAAGTACTATAACACCAGATTAAAAAGCTCAATCTACACAAGGAATGCAGAGCACCAGAAATGATAAGTATGTGTGTAACTCATGAAACTTACATTCCTGGAATATATTCACATTTTCTCTACCTCTCTTCTTTGGCCTATCTGAAATTTAAGTCATCCTCATGATACAAGGTTATAAATTTGGAGTCTAAAGGAAAAACCTGAATGAAAATCATGGCTCTACCACTCACTAGCCATGTGATCTTCAGCAAGTATTAACTCTCAAATATTACTTTTCCATCCAGAATTAGCGTGTCAATACTGTTCTGACATGATTAGGTATGGGGATGAGGTAATGTATGTCGAAACAGCTAGCACATATCAGATTAATAATAGTTAATCATAAAATATTGCCACATTTTCTTTCTTGGTCCAAGATTTTGTCTTTCTAATCTTGCCCCCAAATAACCTTGTTATTACTGAGATGTCATCTAATTTTCTAGCATTAACATTTAGATTCTCCATCTTATCTCTCATAGTTTAAAATAAAAGTTCTTTCTGAGTTTACAGAATATGTTTAACAACAACATCTTATTTTCTTGAAGCATCTCTGAAGCATTTTTGTTGACTTGTGTGTTCATTTCTTTGCTATCACCATTTTAGGACAACTCATTGTTGCACTGAGAGACTAGACATGTTACTAAGAAATTTTTTTGCATTTTTTTCAATACTGTCTTTAAATTTTCAGCAATTCTTTCATTTCTTTAAAGTCGTATAAGTATACTGATTATGATAGATCTTATATTTATAGATTACAAAGGACAATTTGCTGTTACTGATGGTTGTATCAGTCAGAGCACTAAAGAATTTTTGAGTTAGGCAGAAAATATACTACCAAGATTGTAGATTCATTATCTTTTGGTGACAATGTTTTTGTTCAGGTCAGATTATGCTATACACAAATGTTAATTTCACACTTCTGTTTCCTGAACTCTTAAAATTCAATTATATAAATATTTATTAAACATCAACAGTATCTCATGTACCATGACTGATATAAGTTACCATGTAACTATGTAAGATATTTATGTTTTCAGCCCTCAAGAAGCCCAAGGTCTCAGGCTGTTTTCATCCTTGCTTGCTTCATCTAGGAAATATATTTCCATTTAAGACTCTATTAAATTTAAATAATTTTAAGTAAGTTGCTTGAGTATTGGGAATCTTCCCCCTTCAACCTCCCACCTCCAAAAAAAAAGAAAAAAGAAACCAACAGTGAAAGAGAACTGGCTGGTACAATTAATAGTGAAAAGGAAAAATATAGTTTCCAGTATTACATATTCATGCAGTTCTCATAAGAATTAAATTATAAGCAATGCTATACTGTTTATGGAAGCATTTCTATATCTGTCAAAATAAAACATGCTAATATGAATTCACCAGAATTCAAACAGTTAAACACATTTAGTTTGTGCTCAGTTTTTTTTTTTTTTTTTTTTTTTTTTGCGGTACGCGAGCCTCTCACTGCTGTGGCCTCTCCCGCCGCGGAGCACAGGCTCCGGACGTGCAGGCCCAGCAGCCATGCCCAGGGGCCCAGCCACTGCGCGGCATGTGGGATCCTCCCAGTCCGGAGCACGAACCCGCGTCCCCTGCGTCGGCAGGCAGACTCTCAACCACTGCGCCACCAGGGAAGCCCTTTGCACAGTTTTATACTTTTTTCCTGACAGCTATTACTCCTCAGTTAATCAGCAAGAGTATGAGAACATATAAATTAAACAAAAAACTAATAACATCATGATTTATTTAATAGTATTCCTTTTTCTCAACTTGCAGTTATTAAAATTAAAACTCAGACTTCATTCAAATGAACAGTGGAATTTTATACCATTTTCAGATCTACTTTTAGCTTCAGCCCAGCAGTAGCAAAAGTATTCACTCCTTTGCAAAAATCAGGACAAGAGACTCAGTCTTGTTACATGTTTTTTTTTTTTAAGAGAACATTTTTACTCCAGTAAGTTAATTAAAACTCAGCAAACATTTTATCAGCATTATGAAAAATAATTTAAGTAATAGTAAATAAGATTGTTCTTCTGATTTATATTATATTTTTGTGGGTTTTTTTAGAATCTTATTTGTAAAGTATCTTCATAACTCAGTAATGTCTAGATTGCTTTTCCTTTTGAATCATATGGCTTTTCCCCATGAATTTTGAAATCTGTATTTATATCCTATATAAACTCCTCTGTAAGCAACACATAACTACTAACAGTGTATAAACAAGTATAACGTCAATAATGCAGAAAAACACATTCAATATATTTAGTTGTTATGAAGCTGTAGTTCTGCATAAGGTTTTTCTTCACTGACATATAACAGAGCTCAAATATATGGGAAAAGAGATTGCATAAATATGAATGGTAGCCATTAGACTGATACAAATGTTTATCAATCTAACCATTCATCTATTTATTAAACAATTTTATGGACTACATTAAAAATATACTATTAGATATTTTAAGCAATGTGCAAAGTTATATAAGATGGGAAATAATTTAAAGTTATGCACAATCTCTTTATGGTGATATCCAGATACTATATGAAAATTCTCAATACATGAAATGTTTTTGGATTTCTGCTGACAATAATGTTTATCTACACCAGTTTGAAAAGAAAGGTAAAATAATAACCTCCTGAACGTTTTCCTTTTCCTTCTCATCTCAAAGATACAAAAAACTGTTTACCATGTCAAAATTATGCAACACTATTAGACATACTGAACATAAAATACTATATTTTCCAAATGTATCAAATAAAGAGAATTTTAGATCAAATGCAGTTAAGCATTTTATTTTTAAAAAATTTTAACTTTACTTATGAATTCAGAAGAATTTAGACTAGTATTATTAATTTATGGTCACTCTATAGTTCATTTAATTTTTAAGTCCTGAAAACACTCACTAGAAACAATATTATTGTTCTCTACTTCTTGCCTTATAATTTTAGATGGTAGGCAAGATATGCACAAAAGTATATTTGGTTTTTACTTATGGTTTAGAAAACAGTAAGATGGTGAAATGTTTTGATTTAAGTCTCTAAATACAGACTAAGCTCTCAATAATTGAAGTTCCATATTTTTGTTGATTTAAAATATATAAGACTCACTTTGGTCTAAGAAACTTCTTTGTCCAAGGAATTAAGTACAAGAAAAGTACTGGTCATATATGAAAAAAGAAAGGAGAATGTATTGTGAAATACATATGAAATATTTTGGTAACTTGAAGGTAGTTAACTAGAATCTAAGTAACAAGCCTCAGCATGTGTCCTATTATTATCACATTAGATCATTAATTCTTGAGGAGATCTATGTCCTCACATATATATTTTGGACTCTCAGCAGAAAATTATGCACTGTACTCACATATATACAGTGACTTTCATTTGAAATAGAACAATTTATCGTTTTATTAATTAACAAAGTTATTTATTAACAATTGTTAATTAACGATTGTGTGCATGTATGTACACGTGCATATGAATGTATATACATATGTGTTGTATATACTTACACGTATACATATACACTTACACGTAATACATATACACACATAAGTAGGTAGTTTATTTCTGTCCTTCAGAATTTGTAGTGAGAACTGTGTCCTGAGAAAACAAAATAAGATTCCTATTTAAACTATCTAGAATGGATTTATACATTCTCCTCATCTAAACAGTGATATAAGACTTGGAAAGCTAAAATATCAGGGCATCTTTCCCTACTAGCAATTACTAAAATAATAAAAGTTAAAATAATACTAAAATATAGGCATTAATTATTTTGCATAGATGTCTCATAAAAAGTTGAAGAGAGTCATCCTGGAACAATATCTCTACATATCATAAATTGATATTTTTTTCCCTTTTTCCTAGATATGTCCTCTATAAAATACTTTTTATAATCATAGGATTACATCAAATTTAGTTTTTTTTCAAAAAGAAATATATTCAACTGAACTTCAAAGGTCAAGATACAAATTCCATTTATACATACTTGTATAAATACAGTTTCATGTTAAAAAACACATTATAAAATTGCATAGAACGAAATGTATGCACGCATGCACAAGCACATGCACTCAGCACAGACACACACACAAGTGCAAGTGATACTGGTGAAATCTGAATAAGGTGAGTGGGTTGCATTGATGTCAATTTCCTAATTGTGCTATTGTACTATAGCTATGTAATAGATTACAATTGAGAAAAATTGGGTAAAAAGTATAGCAGCTCTATTATTTTATAAAACTGCATGTTAGGGCTTCCCTGGTGACGCAGTGGTTGAGAGTCCGCCTGCCGATGCAGGGGACACGGGTTCGTGCCTCGGTCCGGGAGGATCCCACATGCCGCGGAGCGGCTGGGCCCGTGAGCCATGGCCGTTGAGCCTGTGCTCCACAACGGGAGAGGCCACAACAGTAAGAGACCCGTGTACCGCAAAAAAAACCCCAAAAAACCAAAAAAAACCTGCATGTTAAACTACAATTATCTCTAAATAAAAAGTTAAAAGTCATATTTATATATAAAAGATATGTATCAAAATTAAAGTTCAAAAATTCTTTATCTAAGATACTATATGTAAGATATGACATAGACAGCAAATAACGCAAAAAATCCTCTACATTTACCATCAAAACTTTATCCCGGGGCTTCCCTGGTGGCGCAGTGGTTGAGAGTCTGCCTGCCGACGCAGGGCACACGGGTTCGTGCTCCGACCTGGGAAGATCCCACATGCCGCGGAACGGCTGGCCCCGTGAGCCATGGCCGCTGAGCCTGCGCGTCCGGAGCCTGTGCTCCGCAACGGGAGAGGCCACAACGGTGAGAGGCCCGCGTACCGAAAAAAAAAACAGCAGTTTGTGCGCTTCTCTGGTGGCGCAGTGGTTGAGAGTCCGCCTGCTGAGTCACGGGGCACGGGGATGGGGTTCGTGCCCCTATCTGGGAAGATCCCACATGCCGCGGAGCGGCTGGGCCCGTGAGCCATGGCCGCTGAGCCTGCGCGTCCGGAGCCTGTGCTCCGCAACGGGAGAGGCCACAACAGTGAGAGGCCCGCGTACCGCAAAACAAACAAACAAACAAAAAAACAAAAAACTTTATCCCATCCATCTGGTAAACATATCCCTCCCATAATTCTAAAACTAGCTACATTAGGTTTTGAAATAAGAATACATTCATTTTCTTTAAAATGTAATTCGTTCGTATTTTCACTGAAGTTTGAAGAAGCAACAGTGATTCTAGTTCTTTCTGAACTCCCTAAGACCTGAATCCATCTGTTCTAAATATACTGGGAAAAGATTCAAAATGAGTTTGTCAGGGTTGTAGTCATACATAATTTTAAGAATGTTTATTTCAAGCAACAATATAAACCATTTCATATTAATATTAATCCTCTTTTTTTGTTGTTGTTGCTTTTCTTACCTGTTCAGATTAAGATCTTCTGGACTCATTCTAGACCCAAGTCACTGAAAGGCACTACACTAATCCTCTATTTATGGGATCATTCTACCTTTTAAACTTACGTTCTTTCAAATGAAACCTTACTCCCCTCTGAGGTAAATACAGCATTTCTTTCTTTTATTTTTCTGTTCCTAAAGTTCCATGAACCCCACATTAAAGTTCCCACCCACATAATTCAAGAACAAAAATAGTATCAAGGAAATGGAGATCTAATATTCAAAAGAAAAATCTGAATTCAAGTAGAATAATTTTAAACTTCCCTCTTGAATCTCCCTCTTGCTCTCCTTTGCAAAATGTCCTCCTTGATATGTTGGGATTCCCTGAGTCCTAGTGTGAGACCCTTTCTTTCTCAGAGTATACTCCTTCCCGAAATAGTTGTAACCAGGTCATAGCTTTACTGATCATATGTACACAGATAATTCATTTACACTGACCTCCAGGACAGGTCCTCCTCCTGATAGTCCAAATACAAATAGCCAGTTGTCGTGTCCCACTCGGCTTAGCTGTTGGAAACGGCAGGCCAGATACCTCGTCAGGAAGGAGAGACTTATTTACCTAGCTCCCAGGAAGCCTAGCGGCAAACAACCCTCAGCTGTCAGTCCTTTCAAGAATTGATTCAGCTGAAATGAGTCATCACTCCCAAGGCCACTCCCTCCACCCAGGGTAGCTCACGTGAAATCACTTGTTGAATGAGGGCGTAAAGGCCCAGCACTCTCACCCTATATGGGGATAACTGTGAAAGTCTATCCAGCATCAGAGGAGTTGGCTGAGATTTTCTGCTGAGACTACATCCCAAGGCAACTTTTCTCTCTGCCCAACTCTGCTTCTTTCGTTTATCTTCCGGTGATGGTCCTACATCTCAGAGCTTGCTTCCAGTGAAGCACGATCTGTGGCAATTGGTACCAGGTGTGGCCCAACAAAACAGATACTAAGATCAGATGCTGAAGGTTCATCCCACCTTACCCAGCTGGCAGTGAAGATACAGTTACTGGCTTGGGCAAGCTTAGTCTCTGGCACGAAATGGGAGCAATTTCTAAAACATTCCCTACTGATGAACTAGGATGATGTTCTGTTGGAGGAGAAGCCACTAGCTGCTTGATGTAGCAAGTGTCTGTAAAATATCAAAGCAATAATACTTAAGAGGGAGAAGAATTTGGTGTTTGTTACTTAGTTTGACTGATATCTGAGGCTTTGGAAAAAGATAAAGCGTGAGAGTGATTAATCAGCAATTAAAATCCAAGTGTGAAGGCAGAAGGCCTCCTTGGTAGCTTGTAAAGAGGCTATCATCTCTTACAGCCTGAAGGTAAAGAAAGCTGAAAACAAAGCTTGGGACTTAACCATATCCAAAAATACAAAGAAATTCAAAGAAAGTTAAAGTTGTAACTAATGCTAGGTTGCTATGCCATAATTAGGGCTCTAGAACAGAAAAACTGTGACCCTGACATATGGGATGAGAATATCTAGGTTGATGCATCTGAAAATCCTGAATTCCCAAGTTCCCCTGAACCCTCTGATCCAGAGGAAGATGTCCACTCTTCCCTCTGAAAGACTAGCAGTACACCCACCCCTTGCTTGAATATGATGCAGTGACTTCCAATAACTAAGACCATGTGGGTGTCATAAACCATCCAAGGGCATACTAAACCCAAAAGAGAAGAAAGAGAACTATATACCAAAAGAGTTATAGTACCTAAACAACATGTACCAGGAAGGGCCCAGTGAGTACCTATGGGACTAGGGTCTGAGGATGTGAGATCAAATGAGAACAGGACAGAAGGTTGTTAAGGAAGGATTTATTAATGTGGGAGCACTCCCTAGGATTCAAGATTTAATGCAATGGCAAGAATCTTGGGAGGTGGCACAAACATGCTACACAAGATAGCCTGTAGAAACAGAGGAAAAAATGGCCAACTCTAACTGAGGTAAAATGACAGAGTGCCATGGAAGACTGTGGAAATGATATAAAGGCCTTTTACTGCCCCTTATCACAGGGAAACTCTGAAGATTTATCCCAGCTTCAAGTTCCCTATCGTGTGTTCTGAGGCCTTCATTAGATTGCACTGCCACGGGCCAATTTTCCTTTGTATCTAATCCTGCTTTCTACGTTTCTAAAGGTTATGATTCCCAGTGCATCCCAGGCATAAATCTATATACTAATCACCATCTCATTGTTTGCTCCCTGGAACTAAATTTGAAACTCTGTCTCAGGGGTCTCAGATATGTCTAAATACAAACCCATGATACTTTAAACATACTCCCAAGTCAGATCATAGCCTTATCATTCTGTTATCTTAGGCAGAAACCTAGGACTCACCCTCAACACTGCCTTCTTGTTTCCTACGTAATCCATGAACTTGTCCTATCAATAATACCTTCTATACGTATTTTAAATACACATAGCCTTTTCCATGTTCACTGCTTTAATTCAAACCTCACAAAATGATTTTACCTCTAAAGAGTGAAGAAGCATCCCATCCCAACACATCCACCATGAATTTCTCCAAACTATTTTCCAGAGTAGTGTTTTAAAAACCAAAGTATATTAATACAATTTTAATCCCTTAAATCGCTTCCTTTGCTTCTAAGAGCAAATCTTTACCATGGCTTCAAGGCCCTGAACAATCTAGCTTATTTCTTTTCCTGCAAGTGCATACACTTATGTTCATTCTCAGTGTTTCTGGCTCAGAGAATTGATCCTAAATAGAGCTATGCTTCCTCCTTGCATGGGGCCTTTGAACACGCATATATTTTTTTTTTTTGTCTGAAGACTTCCTTTCCTCCACCATGGTCCTCCCTTATTAATTACCTTTTCTCTTTATTCTGGGAATCCTTTCCACCTAGTCTAGATTAAATCTCTCTGTTCATGGCACATATTGTTTATTAATAGACAAAACTAGAATATGCAGCAATTTTCTTGCAAAAGTAGCAGATGCTAGCAGAGCACAACAGAACAATTTGTTGCCTCTGAATTTTTTTTCATTACCAGTAAATGCAAAATATAATGACAGGTTTACTATTTTTTTTCCATTGCAAAAATAATACTTATAAAACAATATTTGGAAATATAGAAAGTTAGTGGAACTATATCCATATTTTTGGCATTTAATAGAAACCAGGTTTAACATTTTGTACTGTTTCTTTCTTGCCTTCTCTTTGTAAAAAAAAAAAAAGGTTTCTGAAAATGTTTTTGATCAGAATCTGTGGGCTGATGGCCTCAGAGATGTGGGTTGAGGACCAAGAAATGAGGTAATTGGCTCCTCTATAATAAGATAACATTGTTCTTCATTTTTAATTTCTTGTTTAATATCTAACATCCCACACACTTTACATTCTGGACTATGGTTCTCTGTTGCACTGCAGTGCTTTGCACATACTAGATTCTTATCTGTTGAATGAATTAAAATGTCTTTTACCAGTTTCCCTCCTCAAAAACAACTCACACAGTTGATATCTGCTTAACATGAATTTTAAAGAGCATCTTGAAAAGGCAAATATGATGTAATAAGCATCTCAGAGATATATGCAAAAGGTAAGATGGAGAAAATTTTGGCAGCCTTCTAGTGGCACAGTTCCTTGGTGATAGGAGTGTTTGGCAGTAGAAGAAAAGAGTTAACTAAATAAAGTTATTCACAACACCCTCTTTCCAATTTGCTCTTTTGCTTATATCCTCCTCCTAATTCCCAGTTGATTACTTTATTTACAGCCATTTGAGCCCATCCCAAAATGTGGAATCCATGTGATAGCAAGTTTATGAAAGTCAAACAATGCCAAAATTCTCATTAGTGTTTTGAGTGGCATAGTAGAAAATGTCAAAGACCTTTAAGTCAGATTAGATTTAGGTTCAACTACTGGCTCTGCAATTTACTAGATGTGTATTGGGTAGTCTTGGTCAAACTTCTTAACTTCTCTGAGATTTAGGGATGGTATTATCTACTGACTTTGCATGCATAACAAATATGCACATGCCAAACAAAAGAAACGGAGTAAAATTGTTCTATATCTATATACAATGTGTATACATGTGTGTATACACAGTTACACAAACATACAATATATATGTGTATATATATGTGTGTATATATATATATATGTATGTATGTGCATTCACACACATTGCAAGCCAGTATTTTTTCTGCTACCTGTCAAATCACTGTCAAATCAAATTAATTCTTTTTACCACAATCCCCTTTCAACTGCTCATTTTTAACAGCGTGTTAACTGATGCTGTCACAGTGTTCTTATGATCTATCTTTGACTCTGTGCAAGTGTTTGATATCTAGGATGTGTGAAATCCTCTTCTGAAGCATTATTTTTACTTGCAACATTTTGTACATGTCAATAGAGTAGTCATGGAAAACTATAGCTATTTTTATTATTTTACACTAAAGTATTCAATATTATAGTATTTTATTTTAGTTACTATAATTAGTATAGTTATGAGGAAATGATATTTAGAGAGCATAAATCACAAACTTTTCTTGGGTTTGGTCACAATTATTTCACTGACATCTATTATAGGTTTATGATCTATAGCAGCTGGTTGGGAAATATTTGTTGAGTTAATTGAAAACTAAGTGACATGGCACAGCCAGCATTCAATCTCAGGCTTGTCTGTGTCCAAAGCCTGGACATAATCCAAAATCTTACCTTTCTTCTCAAATATTGGGTGTAGCTCTTATATATGGGAGATTATATTAAAAATATTAAGCAGCTTTAAACTTTCTCGTGTTTTACATTATTCATTTCCTAACAAATATCAGTCTAGGGTGTGTTCAACTTTGTGTTAACAGCTTCATTCTACATTAGCAGTGTTATCACAGTTAAATAATAGAGGGTACTTTCATTTTATCTTTATTTTAAAATTAACCTTTGGATTTTATTGAATATTTCACGATTCTAATACCACTGGTGCTGTTTTCCCTTTGATATTGATTAAAAATTTGTAGTTCTCCTTTTTAAAAGTGGACTGCACTTGGGTAGGATGGCATATATTATTAAATTCTCTACAAAATACATTTCACATACCATTAATGAAATGCCATGATCCTCTTAGCTAAATTTATGGTAATGTTGCATACTATAATAATATATATACAAATAATTATTTAACAAATTAAATAAGTTAGACTACAGCCAATTAAAAAAGGTAGTTACTCCAACATATGCTTTCTTAAATTTTATTATAATGAGGGGAAACAGCTAGATTGAGGCACTATGTAACTTTCACCAGACATGTACGTAATAGAAAATTAATATTATATTATATTATATAATTGTATGACACATATATAACATACCCATATTAGAGGGTATTAGGAATATAAGCAGTTTTGGAATATTTGTAAATATCTCATGTTGGAGAGGTTATTGACAAAAAAAGACATATGAAATTCTGTTTTTATTAGCTAATAGTATCAAATAATTTCATCATTATAGTCTCAGATTAAAGCCAAAGTAGTAATTTTTTCATAATGCTTTTCGGACAAGTCAATAGTTAACATTAATAATTGTTGTTATATCTCTCATTTCTTTTTTAGCTAATCATCATAACTATTTAGTAAGTTGTCTCAATAAATCTTGAGTTTTTGAATATTGAATTTGGGTTTAGGGCAAATCACATAGATTATATTATATATATAAAAAAGTGAGCCTCAGTATAGGAAGAGAAAGCACTTGTTTCTTTTTCAATTTTATTTCAATTCACACTCTAGATATTGTTCCAATTCTTAGATAGAAAAATCAGAAATTGGAAAGAAGTGAGGAGTTGCTGAACAAATTTCTCATTCTATATGATACATGAGATGAAAGATCTATTTTTAATGCTTTAACTTCTTTAGATTTGGGGTGTGGTTGTCTCCAAGGAAGGAAGGGAAAACAGCTATCTTCTTTTATACACTGAATCTGTCATGCTAATTATTTTTTAAAACATTTATTCTTCACTATCATATGCACAAAATTGCTAGGGACTAGAATTAACACAGTATAATCTATTACATAGATTAATCATACAATAATTAACATAGTATAATCTATGTTATAATCTATTACTACAAAACATTGCAAATAATAGTTGTTACTAGAGATTCTATTAATATGAAGGAGAGGAACTTTACCCGCAAGAACGAGAATTACAATTCAGCCACATTGTTCCCTCAGTCTAGTAGGCCATGTCCAACGTATCAGCCCAGCATTAAGAAGAGACTTTTTCTACACACAAATTTTGAGTTACTTAGATGAAAGATCTTAAGCAACTAGAAATATATTATAAAATTAACTCAATATCATTTGGAAATGGGGAGAACTTTAGAATCAGATCAAAGTAGAAAGTCCCTCCCCAATTATAAATTAATAATTTAAAACTCTGGCTTTGTACTTATAATATTGTGGGGGCGGGCAGGGAT